>NC_139561.1:22054361-23273511 GCF_965112155.1 Podarcis liolepis
TATTAATTTTTACATATTAGTTATCATTCATACAACAGAACTTCACATCTTATACAATCTTTTTGCACTTCCATCAGCCCCTCTGATGGTTTTCCATTCTTATCACTTATTCTGTATTTCTTAAATTCCTATTGCCTTTAATGATCTTAACTAACAGTCCCCCTCGATACCTTTTTTTTTCTTTTGCAATATTTCAAATAGTCCACCTTACAAAACTTCTCGCAAACCTACAAGTGTAATATGATCATCGCAATTACTCTCCAAATAGTCCATAAATTTATGCCAGTCTTCTGTGAATCTCTGGTCCCGCAGATTTCAAATTCTTCCTGTTAATTTATCTAATTCTGCATAGTCCATCAGTTTCATCCTCCACTCTTCCTTTGTCGGTAATTCTTCTTGTTTCCAATTTTGTGCCAGTAATATTCTTGCTGCCGTCATTGCATATAGAAATCATTTACAATCCTTTCTTTTTATATCATCTCCTACAATGCCAAGTAAAAATGCTTCTGGTTTCTTAATAAATAATAATAATAATAATAATAATAAGAATAATAATAATAATAATAATAATTTATTTATACCCCGCCCATCTGGCTGGGTGTCCCCAGCCACTCTGGGCGGCTTCCATAAAAACCAAAAATACAGTAAAATATCACACGTTAAAAACTTCCCTGAACAGGGCTGCCTTAAGATGTCTTCTGAATGTCAGGTAGTTGTTTATCGTTTTGACATCTGCTGGAAGGGCGTTCCACAGGGCGGGTGCCACTACCAAGAAGGCCCTCTGCCTGGTTCCCTGTAGCTTTGCTTCTCGCAATGAGGGAACCGCCAGAAGGCCCTCGGCGCTGGACCTCAGCGTCCGGGCAGAATGATGGGAGTGTATATTTCAACATTTTTTTCATCTCATTATATATTGTTTCCCAGAAGTTTTTCACTTTTTTACATTCCCACCACATATGGTAAAATGTTCCTTCTCCTTCTTTACATTTCCAACATTTATTATTCACTTTACACATTTTAGCTAATTTAACAGGTGTAATATACCATCTGTACATCATTTTCATCACATTTTCTTTTAAGGCATTGCATGCAGTAAATTTTAAACCTTCTTTCCATAATTTTTCCCAGGGGGCCCCTGACTCTATCAATTAAGCTGGAAGGTATTGGGAATGCAGGCAGCAAACTGAGCACTACCAGGTCTTGGCCTTAAACCTGGGTGCCGGTGTAAGAGGACCAGATCAGCCCTCCCACATTCAAAAACCAAAGAAACTTCTTCACAGAGTGCATAGTTAAACTACAGAACTCTCTTCCATAGGAGGCAGAGGTGGCCGCAAACTCGAATGACTTTAAAAGAAGATGAAGCAAATTCACAGAAGACAAAGCTATTAATGACTATGCTCAGCCTTTCAGAGGCAATATGTCTCTGAACACCTGTTGCAGGGAACCATAGGAAAAAAGAGTGCTCCTGTGATCGGGTCCTGCCCTCAGGCTTCTCACTGGCATCTGATTGGCCATTGTGAGAACAGGATGCTGGACAATATGGACAATTGGCCTGATTCAGTAGGCACTTCTTATGTCCTTATATTCCTATGAAAGGAGGGGCTATAGCTGAGTACTAGAACATCTGCTTTGCATGCAGAATGTCCCACATTCAGCCCCTGACATTTCAGGTGCGAATGCCCTCCCCATCTGAAATCCAGGAGAGCTGCGGTGAAGTCATCATAGATGGGCCTTTTTTGTGGTGGCTCCCTGATTGTGGAATGCTCTCCCCAGAGAGGCAAAAACATTCCTCTTTACCTAGGCCATATGGCTGTTAAATAATCTATGGCCTGTGAAAAGGGATGGGGGAGTGGAGAAAGAGACTGTTATTATGATGACTATTATGATAACTATTTTGTTCTTAGGCTGTCTGTCAGTATGCTTTTATCACTGATGTTTTGTAATGTATTTTTAATGTTGTACACCACCCTGGGATCTTTTGATGAACGGCGATATATAATTTTAAAGTAGTAGTAGTAGTAGTAACAACAACAACAACAACAACAACAACAACAACAATAATAAAGTGGTACCTCGGGTTAAGTACTTAATTCGTTCCAGAGGTCCATACTTAACCTGAAACTGTTCTTAACCTGAAGCACCACTTTAGCTAATGGGGCCTCCTGCTGCTGCTGCGCCACCAGAGCATGATTTCTGTTCTTATCCTGAAGCAAAGTTCTTAACCTGAAGCACTATTTCTGGGTTAGTGGAGTTTGTAACCTGAAGCGTATGTAACCTGAAGAGTATGTAACCCGAGGTACCACTGTAATCGACCACTGGGTTTGTATCCAACTATGGTATATGCATAGTACTGTACACCCATTGAAATTTGTAGAAATTTGTATTGAATTGGCAAAACGCAGTTTCCTAAGGTCTTTGCTTTGCATCTCTGGGTTTCCTAACTGTGCATGATGAGGACTCAGCAATGCTTTTTGGGTGACTGAGGAACAACTGTGGCTGCATTAGCCAGGCGACAAAAGGCGTCTGTGTGCCAACTGGATGACAGCATCAAGCGGAAGGGGAAAAATGCACTCCAAACAGGTCTTTCAAGGTAATTAGGTGTGTTTACCTGAGCGCAAACTATGCATGCCTCTACAAGGTGCACAAAAGGAACCAGCCTACAGATTGGAGGTTCCAAAATTTACGGGAGCTGCGGCACACTTCTCCCACCCTGAATTAAAACCCATTGAATTAAAGTTGGATGTTCTATTGCCATTTTTACCATTCAAAAGATTTACTTTTACAGCGCCAAAGGTGCAAATGATCTACCCTTAGATGAACCAGGTCAGATCATGTTGCTAGTCTGAGTCACAGCTCTGAATGGTCTTGGTTCCTTGATCATTCCAGCTGCAAATTCCAGTGTGTTGATGTTGCACTTTGACAGCAAACTAAAATTTCTGAGAGAGACCCCAGTGTGATGCAAAGTTTGGCGTCATCAGAGTTGGGCTCAGCAGGGAACTGGGTGCTTGCTCATTCACAACTGAGAAGTGATTGCCCATTTTAGAAATCTGTGTGTGCTATCTGTCGTGCTTTGCCAATTCATATGCTTCGGGAGCAGGTCACACTCCCTGCCCCAAGCCTAATGACTCAGGTAGAAAGGCTGTAAAGCAGATTCATCTGAGGACAGGTAATTCTGCTGAGTCTTTGCAGTAAGGAAAAGAACAAAGAGCTTTGCAGCACCTTGAAAAACTTATTGTGGCAAAAGTTTTTATAGCTCTGCTTTGTGTGTTTCTTGAATTGTTAACCTCAGTGGGAATGTTTTTCCAAGGCAGAGGGGGAATGCCAAAAGGTCAATAAACCCCAAGGGATATTCCACAGGGCAGAATAAATTACAATGAGATCCAGTCAAAAGACAAGTTCCAATCGGAGTAGGTGTGGCCTGCTCCAAAAGATGAGGCAAAGATAGCATATAGAAACACCTAGAGAGGGACCATTAATTTCTGTACAGTGAGCCACACCCAGTCCCTATTGAGCCTGGGCTTGATAGCGTCAAATTTTGCAAATTATATATCCCAACTCAGCAGCTCAACTCAAGAGGCTCCCTTTGAAAAAAATTATGCATGCATATGGAAGAGAAGGTGCCTCATTTTTGCTGCAAAAGGGGAAAAGCAAAATAATGCCCTCACCCTCAATTCCACCTGCAGAATCTGGCTGGGCTGGCAGATGAATTGTAGGGCTTTCCTAGATGGTTGCTGTTTTCAGGTGGGATCCAATCACAACCCGGCAGATTTAGGCCACACAATTCTGGTGATCTTCACACATTTAAAGCACGTGGCTTCTCCCAAATATCCTGGAAATTTGTAGTTTAGTGAGAATTGCCAGCACCCTTAACAAACTGCAGTTCGCAAGTTTCTTTGGAGAAGCCATGTGCTCTAAATTTGCGGTATAGATAGCTGATTGGGAGGTCTTGTGCAAAAACCCTGCTTCCCCCAAAATAACAGGCTTTCTGCAATAAGGAAAAAAGCAGGACTAGTACATGATTGGACACAACATTCTTTAGCTTCCCCCAAAATACATCATTAAATAGCAAACTTTATATAATCTCCCTGCAAAGAAATAAGGATGGAGGCTCAATAAATGGGCCATCTGGAAGTGCCCTTACCACACCTGAAGACTATTGTTATTATTATAATCTATTATATTTATATACCACCTTTTCTTCCAAAGAGCTCAAGGTGGTGTACATATTTCTCCTCTCCTCCATTTCATCTTCACAGTGGCCTCTGAGGTAGGTTAGGCTGAAAGAAGGTGACTAGCCCAGGGTCACCCAGTGAGCTTCATTCCTGAGTGGGGATTTGAACCCTGGTCTCCCAGGCGATATAGGACAGAATAGCTTAGGTGGGCAGCTGCCTCACTCTTAACTATGCAAGAAGCAACTTGTCTTGAGGAACCAGCTCAAAGCATCTCCACACAGTGCCATGAGCCTCTTTTTCGTGATGCAAGTCCACCTCAACCCTGACTGGTCCAACTGCACATGACTCAGAGACACAGAAGAACGACCCTCATTCAGCAGAGGCTGATGGGAAAGGCAGCAAGACACGAGTCCTGAATTGCACAGCAGACAAGCATTGGGTCTCACCAGAGCTACAAGAGAGGAGTCTACTGGATCAGACCCATCTCATCCAGCATCCTGTTTTCACAATGGCCAACCAGAAGCCCCTCTGGAAAGCCCACAAGCAGGACCCACGCATAACAGCACTATCTCCCCACTCGTGATTCCCAGCAGCTGGCATTCAGAAGCATACCGCCGTTTCTTCCTTAACGAATTACTCACAGTGCCCAGCTAGAAATGACTTGCCACAGATCATGACATATATATGAGAGGAGGGGATCATAGGTGTACTGTTTCGGCGGGGCGATTAAAAGAGGAGATGGATGTGTTTTCACCTGAATCGGTGACACAGATGATTTAATGAGTTTGATGGTTTGTTGCTTTTTTTCCCCACCCCCTTTAATTGCACGAGATATTAAAGGATGTATCACCCCGAAAGAATGTTAGGCAGTCATCGAATTCTGAGGGATTTCCCTTTCAGTCAGCACTTGCTGGGAGAGCCACCCCAGCATCTGTTTCCAAAGTGCTGGAATGTGTGGAGTCCCAGTGCCTCTGAGAATGTGCAGTGTGCGCGTTTCTGTCACTTCTGAGTAACCACAAACAGCCCAGAAACCCGGGGTTGAGAACGCCCCTGGGGTTTGGAAACACAGGCCTCATGCCGGGAAAGGTTCTCCGTTACAAAAACCAACAGAGATAGAGAATATTGGGCCACGAATCAGACTGTGGGGATTGTGCTTGCAACAATGGGACCCTAATGAATAGCCCAGCCTCACTCCCAGCAAGCAAAGGCATTTGGCCCCAAGCCTACTCGTGCTCAGCCACTAAGTAAATAAACACGTAGACCTATACAATTCATCTTGACGTTACCTAGCAAAGGGTCACGGCCACAGGGACAGAGACATCTGGCCGGTGAAGTCACTGCTCTGGCATGATGCTATGGAGGCACTGGTGGGCAACCCATACGTGGCTCTCCTCTGTTTGCTGGGCTAAGCCATCAGAGGCATTTGAGTGAGGCCCAAAAGAAAATGTACCATGCAGTCTAAGAGCAGCTAAATAGGCACTAAAGGTAAAGGGACCCCTGACCAATAGGTCCAGTCGTGACCGACTCTGGGGTTGCGGCGCTCATCTCTTTTTATTGGCCGAGGGAGCCGGTGTACAGCTTCCGGGTCATGTGGCCAGCATGACAAAGCCGCTTCTGGCGAACCAGAGCAGTGCACGGAAACGCCGTTTACCTTTCCACCGGAGTGGTACCTATTTATCTACTTGCACTTTGACATGCTTTCGAACTGCTAGGTTGGCAGAAGCAGGGACTGAGTAACGGGAGCTCACCCCGCCATGGGGATTCAAACCGCCAACCTTCTGATCGGCAAGTCCTAGGCTCTGTGGTTTAACCCACAGCGCCACCCACGTCCCTCCATAGGCACTAGCTGTTATTTACGGTAAATCGGCCACTTGGGTTCCTGTTCATAGTAGGAATACATATAACTCCCTGGATCTGTTGCTCCAAGTCTTTGTTCTGCCTGGGTATCTGTTCTGACTTTCTTCAAATGTAAGATGAGGAATCTGGGTCGGCAGGGTGAGACCACAACGCAGTGGGTATATAAGGGATGTGGGAGACATATGATACAGTTCCCATTTAGAGCCAGTATGGTGTAGTGGTTAGAGTGTCGGACTAGGACCTTGGAGACCAGGTTTCAAATCCTCACTCAGCCATGAAGCTCACTGGGCCAGTTAGTGCTTCTCAGACTATCCTACCTTGCAGGGCTGTTGTGGGGGATTAAATGACGATTGGCAGAACAATGTATACCACCGTGAGCCCCTTGGAAAGGAAAAGGCAGAACACAAATACAATAAATAAATAAAGGCGTATCTACACAAATCACACTTTCAAAAGCAATACTCAAAATGAAACACAGCCGTCCCTCGAAGTTTGCACTTCTCTGAATTTTGCAATGCAAAATTCCAGCCAAGGAATGTGTGAAAATAAAAAGGAAAGAAATGCATAAACTGGGGGTAAAGTGTGCATATTAATGAAAATTAGTGAAAATAACATAAAGTCATTATGTTTAGGAAAACGGCTGTGCAAAAATGTGTTTGTTGTGCAAAATTTCACCCATATGTGAGAAATTTACTGGTGATTTTTTTTGAGGACTAAGAGAGAGAGAGAGATTTGCAAACTTGGTTGGGAAATGTGAAAAATGGAACTTAAGGCTAGAAAAGTGAGAAGCAGAGTGAGACCAAAATGGGCTGATTCGCCCATCCCTAGTGGTGAAGCACATGGTTCCTTGTGGAAATCATTATTCTACTACATTAAATTTGTATACCACGCTTCATCTGAAGATCCCAGGGTGGTTCACACACACAAAAAAAATACAAAACAAGAATAGAAAATAACCAATGAGTCCCTGGTTGAACCATTAGAGTGGTGATGTGAAAGATCTTGTTGAACTACAACTCCCATCAGCCCCAGCCAGAAATTATGGCCAAATCTACTATTCCCAAAGTTCCCTTGGAAGATGAGCTGATTCTTAAACCACTCTGAGAATTGAAGCTCTGTGCACTCTCAGCACCCTTCATAAACTACAGTTCCCAGGATTCTTGAGGAGGAGCCATGACTGTTTAAAGTAGTATCATTTGTGTTTTAAATGCATAGTGTAGATGTGGCCTTCATTACTAATTTCTAAGTAGGAACGGACAAATTTTGGTTTCTCTCTGTTTCTCATTTTTCGGAGCGTACTTTTTTGTAAGCCTCTTTCAGGGTTTTGCTTTTACAATCAAGCGGTTTATAAATAAAAGTTCAGCACTCCACATTTCCATCTCAGTTTGAAATTTATTTGTTTCGTTTAAAAGCCCTCCTAAGAATTCATCAACATTTTAATGTGAGTCTCTTCCATGAAATCTGTATACAATTCTGCCCAATATACACGTTTTTGCAAAGTTATTTCCCATAGAATGTTGCATTTTGTATGTTTATCATCACAAATATCTGCAGTTTTGTACATATCACCACGATGCAAAATCCGGAGAAGTGAGGATTTTGAAGGGCAGCTGCATGTTGGCCCATGAATTGTGCCAAAAAAGTGTGAGCGAAGCAGATTTGCTTTTAAATCCAAACTGAATCAGATTTCCCACCGACACCACCGAGAACTAATTCCAGAAATAGAAAAGGTTACTGCAGCTTGAATTTCCTTCCATTTATTCTGGTCTTTTATTCCGCTCCTCCTTACTGATGTGCACAAGCGATCCCCGACATCATGCAGAATCGCACGAGTGCATCAAAATGGCTTTTTGTGTGTGCCACGTTTAATCGATGTGTACAGGGGCTCGTTTGCAGCTTTGGGTGGGGGTGGGGGGAGGAGAAAAGCCAAGGATGAACGGAAGGAAATCAAAACTCTGGCCAACTGCCTAGACTTGGCAAACGGAGGACCTTCACAAAGTACAGAGTTAAACTATGGAATTTTCTCCCACAAGCAACAGTGAGGGCCACCAACTTAGATGAGGATGTAACCAACTCATGGAGGAGAAAGCTATCAATGACTACTAGCTGAATACAAAGCTCCTGGGAGTCAGAAGTGGGGAAAGTTGTTGTGCTTAGGTCCTGCTAGTTTGGTCATGTCCACAGAATGGAAGATGGTAGGTTCTCCCAAGGATGTGCTCTATGGGGAGCTGGCTTCAGGTGCCAGGCCCATTGGCAGACCAACTCTGTGCTACAAAGATGTCTGCGAACATCACATGAAGAAGGCTGGCAAAATCAATCCTTTGCAGTCAACCGCAGTGCCTGGAGACAGGCAGCCAAGTTGTGCATCCATAGCAGTGACCAGAAGAGGAATGACCACTGGGAGGAGTGCAGAGAGAAGAAACGTCACGGTGCATCTGCAGCAGCACAACCGGACACCTCCATTTGCCCCAGCTGCAACAAAGCATGTCTCTCCCATATTGGTCTCTACAGCCACAGTAGGCGCTGCAGCCTTCCAATGGTTTGACTTCACTCCCAAAGACACACTCCTTCGTTGTATCCCGAGATAGGAAAGCAGGAGAAATGTTGGATATACAGTGGTACCTCAGGTTGCATACACTTCAGGTTACAGACTCCGCTAACCCAGAAATAGTGCTTCAGGTTAAGAACTTTGCTTCAGGATGAGAACAGAAATTGTGCTCCGGTGGTGCGGCGGCAGCAGGAGGCCCCATTAGCTAAAGTGGTGCTTCAGGTTAAGAACAGTTTCAGGTTAAGTACGGACTTCCAGAACAAATTAAGTACTTAACCTGAGGTACCACCGTAACCTAATTTTTCTCATTCTTATGAGGTGGGTAGGGGCAGAATATAATACACATTTATAAAATGATGCATGGGTGGAAACAATATTTTTAAAAAGAGAGTTTTTCACCCTAACTCATAGGATTTGAACTCAGGATCACCCAATGAAGCAGAATGTTGGAAGAGTCAGTACAGACAAAAGAAAGGGCTTTTCAACGCAGTGCATAGTTAAACTATGGAGCTCGCTTCTGGAAGAGGGAGAAATGGCCACCAACTTGGATGGCATTAAAAGGAGTAGACAAATTTATGGAGAAGATATAAATGACTACTAGCCCAAATAGCTATGCTCTGCCTCCACAGCTAGAGACAGCAATGCTTCCTAACACCAGTATAGTGGTACCTCGGGCTACATATGCTTCAGGTTACAGACGCTTCAGGTTACAGACTCCGCTAACCCAGGATTAGTACCTCGGGTTAAGAACTTTGCTTCAGGATGAGAACAGAAATTCCGCGGCGGCAACACAGCAGCAGCGGGAGGCCCCATTAGCTAACGTGGTGCTTCAGGTTAAGAACAGTTTCAGGTTAAGAACGGACCTCCAGAACGAATTAAGTTCTTAACCTGAGGTACCACTGTAATCCCCCTTTCCTAGGTCAGTTGCATGAAGAAGCACAGATTTTTAACGAGGGTAGATGTCATGACTTCTGAACCCAGCAGTGATCTGGACACAGAGTTGGAGGATGGGGAGCCAGGTCCGGGTCTGGGCTCAGAGCTGATGGCAGAAGGCAGCGAGACCAGTGTGCCAGACCGTGGACCTTCATGGACACCTTTCCCCGACTAGATGCCTCCTAGGAAGCAATAGGCCAGAGCCAATGTTGCTTGAAGGAGGTACACAAGTATGCAAAGCTCACTCAGAGCTGTCTATCGTCCAGCAATCTTTGACCAGTCTTGTTGCTTTCTCTGTGGGCTCCTGCATTGGAGCAGAACATTACAGTAGATGACCTGCCTATACCTTTCCTGCTGTCGGAGCCACAAGTAGGTTTGGAGATGCCCTGAGCAAAGCACTCTTTGCTCAGGGCATCTCCTCACCTGGTGAGGTGGACCACTAGTCAGCTTGTTGGGCCCTGGAACTCCCATTTAAATTTTGTACCCAACCTGGTTGTCAGTCAGTCAGTCTCTCTCTCCGTATCTATTTCACCACAACTTCCAGCATCCCTCAACTTTTCATGGTGTCTGGAGTTGATGGGATCTGTACTCCAAAACCTCTGGAAAGCACCAGATATGGGGCTGTGCCCAGTGTTAGCCCTATTCAAAACAGACTTCTTGAGATTGAGGTACATGGCTAATTTAGCTTCATTAACTTCAATGAGTCCACTCTGAGTAGGACTCGGAGATAATTCTAGGGAAGGCTGCTCTGCAGCACTGCAGGAAATTTAATTGGCACTTTCTGGCCGCAGATGGTTTTTCAAAGGCTGATACAGAGCAAGTGTCAATGGTTGGTGCTGCTGGGATACTGAGGGTCTGTCACCAGGTCTTCCCAACACCTCTGCCCCAGAGCAGGAAGTGGATGATAGTCGGATGAGTACCATTATCAATCAAAAGTTGGGGGAAGAGACTTGGACAGTCCAGCCATGTTAACCCAGAAAAAAGTCCACCTTGAGTCCAGTGTCACTTACATTTGTACCATACATTTAAAGTGGTGCCATACCACTTTAACAGTCCTGGCTTCCACTGAAGAATCCTGGGAACTGTAGTTTAAGAGTGTTGAGAGTTGTTACGAGAACCCCTAACTCCCTTCGCAGAGCTGCAATTCCCAGACTTTCCTGGAAAGAGGGATTGACTGTAAACCACTCTGCAGGTCGTGGTTCTATAAGGACAACAGGGGTCTCCTATCAACTCTCAGGATTCTTTTGGGGAAGCCATGGCTGATAAATAGTGCTTTAAGTGTATGGTACAGATTGGGGGCGGGGCGGTCTTACTCCCAAGAAAGTATACAGAGCTTCACAGCCTTAGCTGAACAGATAGGCTAATCAGCTCTCTGGCAACAAATTAACCAATGAAATAGCACATTGATTTAAATTGGATTGGACCGAATTCACTTTGCAGATTACCAAAACCTCGGTTAAAGCACCTTTTTGCAAGGTTTTGTTTATTAAATGATAAACGACCATTCCTAATGGGTTGACTTTTTAAAATTTTCTTTTAATGCTATTATTACAACAGGGCTGCATTTATAGACCCGCCTACTCGGGAGTAAGCCCTGTCAAATGCAGCACCTAAGTGGATATGCACAAGACTGTGTTGTAAAATATCTCGACCTCTTGTTTGCAGGTGTGCGGATTAAAAATTTGCCTTCGCCAAGTGGAATGGAACCTCAATCTTCATCAGCTTCTGCGGCTCTGATTGATTAGCCAAACCATGTAAACCAACTGGTGTTTTTGCAGCTTCGGTGATGAGTTCTTCAAAGGAAAGACAGTGCGGCCCAGGATTGTTATGCAGGCCAATGCATGTCTACTCAAAAGTAAGTCTCCCTGGCTTACTCCATATAAGCATCTTTAGCACTGTGGTCTGGGCCTGGGCCAGCAATTCCAGGTTTAAAGATGTAATGGACATCTTTTCTCTGTCAGTAGACCTAGGCACATCAGAAGAGCCCTGCTGGATCAGGCCAAAGGCCTACTTAGCCCAACATCCTGTTCTCACGGTGGCCAACTAGATGTCTCTCCGTGGGAAGCCCCCAAGCAGGATCTTGGCACAACAGCAACTCTCCGACAGAGGCGGCAGGACGCAGCCATCATGGCTAGTAGCCGCTGATGGCCTTCTCCTTCGTGAATTTGTCCATTCCTCTTATAAAGCCATCCTAGTTGGCGGCCATCACTGCCCCCTATGGGAGCAAATCCCATACTTTGCACTGCCTGGAGAAATACTTCCTTTTGACAGTGATATTCAGACACACTTTGAACTTCCCAGAATACCCAAGGATGATTTTGGGTTACAGGCCTTGTGGGAAATGGAAAGGGTGTCTTGATTCAGCTGCCCAGTGCAACTTAGACGGACAGGGAGAGAGCCCACCAGAGGATGCTTTGCTCAGACCGACTACAAGCCCAGCCTATGGCATTTTGTGCATATAAACCTATATGTCCAAACATGTACAGGCATGCGCATACAAGCAAATATTACATGCAGCAATGGGGAAGCTTATTTCAGCCCAAGGGCCACATTCCCTGCTGGGCAACCTTCCAGGGGCCACATGCCAATAGTGCGTGGAGCAACAGTTGCAAATTATGCCTTTGTACAGGAGACTAATTTCTACGCACATATTCTCACACCCCTCTGCATCCTCCACCCAGGCAAGCAGAAAGGCAGGATCAGAGTTCAAGGGCACATTCCAGCCAGGCAAAAACACTCAAGGAGGGCCAGTGAGGCGTATGGAGGGGGGAGATTTCCGAGGGCCAGACAGAGAGGCCTGAGGGCCACTTCTGGCCCCTGGACCTGAGGTTCCCTACTCCTGATTAAATGCATGGATGCATACAGAGATCTTTCTCAGTCTCTCTCCTCCCTAATTTAAGGTATACCTTTGCCCTTCCAGGAAATCTGCGGCTGGCGATGCTCCATTCCTGCACTCTAAGCCCGTATCACTGACCAATATCTCCACGGCTCCAAACACGAGAGCCATCACATCCTTTCTGGTGGGTGGTCTCTGCGGCATAACCCTGTCCCCCGCCATCTCAGACACACACGCGTGGCTGCAGATGACCTTGATGTCTCCCCATCCTTGAGTTCTCTCCTTTTCCCTCCTCGCTTAGTCGCTCAAAAAAACGTCTTTGGGGAGCAGGAGGAGAAACGACACCCCCCCTCCAGCTTAATCAATATGAGTTTTCTCGCTCTCTTTATTATTATTATTATTTAAATAATATTTATAATGTTTTGCTTCTTTTGCCATTCCGGACGTCTTCTGGCTTGCCTTTCTAGACGAGGCTTCTTGACACCACCCATCTTTCCTTTATCTGTTCTCACGCCCAGCTGAGATCCCTCCGGATGAATGGATGTGTGTGCGTGCGTGCCCCTTTGTACAACACCAGGCGTTCAAGTCTCTGCGATTGGAGGGATCCAGCCAGACAAAACACACACACACAGTCTTTTGGTGTGTTTTTTTTTAAAGGCTGGGCGGTATACCATATTTCCACTCCTTGTAGAAGAGGATGACATTGAGCCCCCATCCTCCGTAGAGGGGATCGTCAGGCCTGCATCCTAGATTCTCCTTTCCCCAAAACACTACCTATGCCGCTAGACCTCATGAGGCTCATTAAGGGGGACAAGGCTGTTTGCATCAGACAGAACCGCCTTTCCGTGGATCCATTTGATCACCCCTGCTTCCTGGATCCGTCTGTCTCTTTCCCACCTCCCTTAATGAGATTAGAGGGGGAAGAGCCTTTGTAAGGCAAGAAGACAGTCCTAGACAGGCAGTCCTAGACAAGCTTCCCTCCCTCTCCCCCCCTCTCTCTTTTTCTCTGCCAGAGCCAGCTGCTCATCTTACAGGGACTAGAGGCTTAAAAAAAAAAAATCATTATCAAGATGTTGAGGGGGGTGGCTTGAAAAACGAAGCCCCCCCTTTCCCTACCAAACCTACCATTATGTTCCACGGCAACGTGTGTGTGTGTGTGTGTGTGTGTATGAAATCCTCCATGAAAGCTGTTGAATTCTTCCATGCGGTTTTTGCACAGACCAAACCTGAATCTCTCTCTCGCCTGCATTCTAAGGGCAGGACATCATGCATTTCGCCCCCCAAAAGGGGGGAACGCGGGGAGAAGAGGCATTTTGCTCCTTGCACAACCCAACCCAACCCAACCACGACCATTTCTTCCTTTCCCCGCCTTTAACAACGAATAAATTAAACAAACCCCTGTCACTGTGTGTGTGTGTGTGTGTGTGTGTGTGTGTGTGTGTGTGTGTGAGACGCCAACCTGCTTCCAAACCGCGACGCCGAACGCACCCCGTACAAACGCCAAAAGCAGGTCACGGTTTGGGTTGGGGAGGGGGAAAGGATGGAGAAAACCGGCTCCGAGGGGAGACCTGGTCCAGCCCCATCAAGACTGCGCCTTGTTCTTGGGCGGGGAACCAGAGCGGGGTGCGGTGGGGTGGGGGGCGGCGGTTGAATCCGAATCGATTTCAGCGCGAGCCGTTTTGCAACCGTAACAAGAAAGAGAGACGGAGATCAGCGAGACTCTTTCTTACCGGAATCGGGGCGAATCCTTGATGCACTCCTCGAATTCGACCGTCATCTTGGCTTCTTTTTTCCCCTTCTTCTTCTTTTTTGGAGGGATGGGGGTAGGGGTTAGGGTTTGGGAGAGGGGGGTGGAAGAGAAAGCGACTCAAAATCCGGAGAGGCGCATCTCCTGCGGCAGCGAGCCCCGCGCACAGCCTCGCCACCCGGCGCCCTGCTTGCCTCCAGCGGCGCGGGCTGAGCGCAAGAGGAGCGGCGGCAGCGCCAGTCCGTCGGCGCGCACGCTCTCGCCTTGGCGCGCAGCTCCCTCCCTCTCTCTATCCCTCCCTCCCTCTCTCTCCTTCCTGGGCTGTCAGGGGGGTTGGCTGGGGAACGAGCCAGCGAGCGAGCGAGCTGCAGAGCTTGCCAAAGAGTTGTGTCACACATACACACCAACACACCCAGGGAGCATCTACCAATTACCTTGGAGAGCAGAGGAACACAGGACGGAATCGGAGCGCGCTTTTTTTTTTTTTTTTACTTCATAGAATTATAGAGTTGGAAGGGACCCCTGAGCATCATCTAGTCCAGCCCCCGGCCATGCAGCAGGAATATGCCGCTATCCCACATGGAGATCACACCTGCAACCTTGCCATGATCAGCACCACCAACCAACTGAGCTATCCAGAGCTTATTTATTTTATGGCTCCATTCATATCCCCCTTTCCTCTCCAAGGAGCTCAAGGTGGTGTGTATGGTTCTACCCCTCCTCCTTGAATCCCCGCAACAACCCTGTGAGGTAGGATAGGCCGAGAGGCTTCCAAGCAAGGGTGCCCATTATGGTGGGGCCATAGCTGTCAACTTTCCCCCTTTTTTAAAGGAAAATTCCCTTATTTCGAATAGGATTCCTTGCAAGAAAAGGGAAAAGTTGACAGCTACG
The DNA here is from genome assembly GCF_965112155.1 of Podarcis liolepis. Lineage (NCBI taxonomy): Eukaryota > Metazoa > Chordata > Lepidosauria > Squamata > Lacertidae > Podarcis > Podarcis liolepis. The sequence goes on from NC_139561.1 coordinate 22,069,343, forward strand.
GCCCCACCCTGCATAATCACATGACATGGCACTTGCACACGATTTGAATGGCAATGCCCATCAAATCTGAAGGGGGGCGGCCCCTCAAATATTTTAGGGGGGGCAAAGGGACCTCAGCCCCTAGGAGTTGGCTCCTATGCTTCCAAGGTCGCCACCAGTGAGCTCCAGGGCTGAGTGGCAGAATTGAACTCTGGCCTCCCAGAGTCTTCTTCCGGCATTCAAACCACTACTGCACCACATTGATTGTCGTTTGTCCATCTGAGCTCTGACTGGCAGCCACTCTCCAGGGTTTGGGGCAGGGTGCCTTTCCCCAGAAATGCCATTGGGGATTGGGCCTGGTTGTGTCGCAATATGAAGCAGATTCTCTGCCCCCTGAACAGGAGGAGTGCTGGGGCAGATAAATAAATAAAATAATGTCATTAACATGGGACCATAGTAAATAGGACAGTTTAGGACATCCTCTGCCCAGTGGCGTAGCGTGGGTTGTCAGCACCCGGGGCAAGGCAAGTAATTTGCGCCCCCTAACCCGTGGATTTGCGCCCCCTAACCCTAACCCTCAGATGTTGTGCCCGATGCGGCCGGCCCCCCCTGCACCCCCCACGCTACGCCACTGCCTCTGCCAACCCGGTGCCCGCCAGATGTTTGGTGCTGGCAGGAGTTGTGGCCCAAAATATCTGGAGGGCAACCAGCTTGGTGCAGGCTGATTTAGAACACGATGCTGCTGCTGCTGCAGTTTACCGTATTAACTCCATCTGATTTCAGCAGAGGAGTTGAATACATTTGGCAAGACCCATGCCCTCGACATTTGTATAGTACGGTGTCTGAGAGGGTTCCAAGCACTTTCCACAGGTTAATCTGTTGCACTGCTTACAACAAGCCTGTAAGGTAGACTGAAAGGATTGGAAGGGGCCAGTTTAACAGCACCTGGTTTGCTGGCAAGATGTCCCTTGTTCATTCCCTGGCATCTCTGAGAGGGGGGGACCCTGTCTGAAACTCTGGGAAGTGGGTGCCAGTCAGTGCAGGCAGTACTGAGATAGATCAGCGTTTCCCCCAGTGCGTCACAATCCTGTGCAAGTGGGTCGCTAACTTTGTAAGTAAACCCCAAATAATAATTGATTGTAATCCCTAACTAGCAAGATGAGCACCTCTTGCAACTTTCCTGTTTCGTTGTCATGTCGTAAAGGCTAGATGACCTTAGGTGTCTCTTCCAACTCTACAGTTCTATGATTTTATGACAACTGTGACAATAAATCAATGGGTCATGCTGCCAAGCAATTCTGGCCTTGAGGGCTGCCACACCAAAAAGGCTAGGAGCCACTGAAATAGATGGACCATTGGTTTGACTTGGGAAGGCCTATCCTTGGAGGAGGCGGTTTGTTGTGTCTCTGTAGGGTTGACTATATTATTATTATTATTATTATTATTATTATTATTATAAATTAATTTCTATACCACCCTTCATTCGAGGATCACAGGGTGGTTTTCAATATAAAATACAAAAATATTTGCAATATAAAAAGAGAAAAATGCATACCATAGTAGCAAACAAAAGCAATAGCCCCCACCCTAGGCAGGGATGCACTGGAATATGATAGATCCTCGCTGCATTGCTATACTTCATAAAGATGCAGTAGAAAAGTGAGATAATGAAATATACAAATGTTTCAAGTCAACTTCTCTAACTGCCCATGTTTAAAGTCCTGATATTATTATTATTATTATTATTATTATTATTATTATTATTAGATGTAGGTTTGGCCTTTTCCAATCAATCTCCACTGGCGCTGGGCAAATGCTGCCAAGTCTCTGCCACGGGTGTGCAATAGTCTTGGTCCCAGCAAAAGGTGGGGTAGGTTCCCAGTTGCAGGAGTCATTACTCTGGGCTCAGTTCCTCACAACCAGGAGACACTCCACAGAGAAGCAATGTGGTCTCTCTTAACGGTAGGTAGCCCACCTTCCTTCCTTCCTTCCTTTTTAAAGAGCACATTTCTAGTCATTAGGATGCCAAAGATAGGCTTGAAAGGGTGGACAGTGGTTGCTGCAATCTCTGAAATGACTTTGTCTGTGTGTGGTTTGTTGCCCTGCTGTTCCGCACTCGGAGAGGGAAGCTTTTGGGGCATCCTGGTGAGACATGCCTTCGATCGAGGCCATCAGGGCTCTACATGGCAGAAGGCAGATGTCATCATGCTCTAAACCAGGAGCTTCCTAAGCCCCCCAGCACTTCAGCAGCCCAGAAGGGACACAGAGGGCGCGCCCGTCCCTGGACTCTGTGAATGGAGCGGCTCACACACAGATCAGATTAAATTAATCTGGGGTGGCTGAAAAGTAATAAAAAGTGCTGGATGTGCTGGTTTAATCCTGATCCTCCCGCACATCGTCAGCAGAAGCTGTGGGAACATTTTCTGTGCACTGAGCGACACACACAAACAGAACCGATTGCATAAGTCCTCTGGCAGGTTGCATCAAGCACATCTGTTTAAAATGATGATATATTGGAACCTTTGGGGATGAATAGGTTTTTCTTCTTGAAAGTAGCACAGACCTTGTGGAAATCAGACCCAAATGTTGCCAGGAAATTAGATTTCTTCCACTGGTGTATTAATCTGAGTGCATCTTGACCAGGAGTAGATTGGTACCAGAACTTTTTGTTTTTATTTATTTGCCACACATTTTATCCTGCTAGAAGGACAATACATCCATTATCCTCCCTCATCTCATTTTAACCTCACAAATGTTGGAAGTGCAACAGCAAGGATCATTCAGTTTGTAATTTAAGGGTTAATTCCATTACGTTAAAGTCAACCAGCCAAGAGGGAAAACAGGTGCTAAGCACTGCTTAGCAATCAGGAAGAGTGGTGTGATCTCTAGTGAGGTAGCATGTGCACCGACTGGCTACGTAGTTCTGGAGATTTCCCTCTGTATAGTTGGTTCTATGCCTCCCTGCTATGTACAAAGGCAAAAACCTCGCTATTAGTTTCTCCTGAATTATACACTGTTTATGTTCAGTTTCTTCAGTAAAGTGTTATCAGGGTTTCTTTTCCCTCTGGACTCTCTATGCATTATCCAAGTGACTTTGCTTACAACAAGAGGACCCTGTAAAGTAGGTTACTACGTGACACTGAATAGCCCATGATCACTCAGTGAACTTCATGACAGAGTGTGGATTTGAACCACAGGTTCACCCTTGATTCTCTAAGCAATACCCTTGTGCGTACTCCGCATCGAGAAATTCAGATTCTCAATGCTGCACTGCATAAATTATACAATGTTGCACTCCCCCGGCATAAATTATGCAAAACACAAAATATTCAGGATAGATTCTGATCCATCCTGAATATTTGCTGTTTTTGCATAATTTATGCCCTGTTCCTCAACCGCTGCAAATCGAATTCAGCCATTCTTGTTTCTTAGATTTCAGTGTGGCTTCCACACATGCTGAAATCTCAAAGCGACTTACAGTGGTACCTCGGGTTAAGTACTTAATTCGTTCTGGAGGTCCGTTCTTAACCTGAAACTGTTCTTAACCTGAAGCACCACTTTAGCTAATGGGGCCTCCTGCTGCCGCCACGCTGCCAGAGCACGATTTCTGTTCTCATCCTGAAGCAACGTTCTTAACCCGAGGTACTATTTCTGGGTTAGCGGAGTCCATAACCTGAAGCGTATGTAATCTGAAGCGTATGTAACCCGTGGTACCACTGTACAAGAATGCAGGTGGAGGGCTTGAACCCACAGGTGGGCGACAGTGCCTATATTACACGAAGAAGACTGTATATGGCCTGCAAGTTTCAGCCCAGCAGGAGCTGGCAGCAAATTATTTGTAGATAGTCTGCCCTTCTCTATTCCCCTGTCCCAATTAATCACTGTCTCCCAAGCCACCCCTGTGACATCACCTTAGGTACCAGATTTGGACCCTGAAATCTCTGAGTCTGGGGTTCTCCTGTTTTGGGGATGTCCATGGATGATGGCTGATGCGGCACAACATCTGAGGACCCAAGGCTGGGAAAGACTGCTCTAGACATATGACAATTCAAAAGAGGAAGCAACCTCTGTACATGAGCAGGGGCAATCCGCCCTTGGTCCCTTAAAATGTGGGGAAGGTACCGTATTCTGCATACACTCAGAGGTCTTGAATCCAAGATGCCTTAACTTTTGAGTTGTACCACCTTACGCTGATGAGAGATCCCGTCAAGTCTGCTCTCAGGTGTTTTGGGCTTGGGAGAGATCAATGCAATGAAGTCAATTGCAAAAAAAAAAAAAAAGAAAATCGAAGGGGGAAAGTCTGTTTTTTGAAGGAAGTCTTTAAGCCTTAAAAAGGGGTTGGTGGGTTGGAAGCAACGCTGCATTTAAACAGCACACACACATTCACCATATTTCTCGACAATAATAATACATTATTTTTAATCACAAAGGAGATTGGACGTTTTTGTTCACAGATGGGAATTTCCCTCCTATCCCTAAAGAGAATCACCGCGGAATCTCGGCTCCTCCTACCCAGCTGGCGGTGTGTCCATTTGTGGCCGAAAAAATCGCAATCAAGCCGAGACACGGATAGCTCTAGGCCCTCGTGAAAGCGCCCTATCTCTTCAATGGCACCAATTTGAGCTGCCTAAGAAGCTGCCTGCGGAGTGGGGCTATTCAAGCCCTCTCTCAAACGGGGAAGAAGTTTTGTTTCTCCCCCAAAGGCGGAGAGAAAAAAATAATATCGCAAAATAAGAAACACTTTGGGACTCTAATAAAAAAAAATCTCTCACTATAATTAGTTTAAGAAAAGGCAATTGGGAAGACACTCCAAGATGGGGCTTTTGTTACCAGGCACCTAAACTTTCAAACGCAGGTGAAAGCCATGCTGCATCAGGCAGGACGCTGCTGAGACCGGTCGGAGGTGCCAGTTTATCCCCTTAATTAGCATTTTTAAAAGCGGGGGGCAATAGGTGTTTTGTTTGTTTTTTTAAATATTGCAACAAGAGCTTTCCACTTCCAGACTCAGGCAGCTGTGAAATTTGCCAGCAGTTGTTAATAATGGCAATGTTAATTGTTCAGATCATCATATTCATGATTCATAGCTGAAATTTCACGGCGGCTTTTGAAAAACCAACATGGTTTCCCCAAAAACTCGGTATCTACTGTTCTTTCAATACCTTGGGACCAAGTATTGGTGAGTACGGTATGTTTAGAAGCATTCTCAAATGCTCCCTGCGTGAAACTCGGGAGAGCCGCTGCCAGTCAGTGCAGACAATACTGAGCTAGATGGACCAAGTGGCTTGGTATGGCATACAGAAACTTTCTGTGCTCCTGTTACAGGAAGGTCTGTCGCTCAGTGGTAAAACTTCTGGTTTGCACACAGAATGGCCCAGATTCAGTTCCCCAGCATCTGCAGGTAGGACTGGAAAAGGCTCCAAGTCTGAGGAGATTTCTCCTCAGCCTCCAAGCCTGGAGATTTGCTGCTGGTCAGTGTAGACAACAGTGCTAAAAATTAGTCAAGCAGCAGGTGTGTTTTGCTACTAGTGCGGGTCCAGTTGTGACCACGTGGAGATCTCTGGATGCCAGGTGGCGACTGGTTACATACGCTTCAGGTTACAGACTCCGCTTCTGAAACTTTAATAAATATTTTATATATATAAAAAAGGTTGCAGACTCCGCTAACCCAGAAATAGTGCTTCAGGTTAAGAACTTTGCTTCAGGATGAGAACAGAAATTGTGCTCTGGCGGTGCGCCGGCAGCAGGAGGCCCCATTAGCTAAAGTGGTGCTTCAGGTTAAGTACGGACCTCCGGAACGAATTAAGTACTTAACCTGAGGTACCACTGTATATGGTTCAACCCCTCCTCTGTTAATCCTTACAACGACCCTGTGAGGGAGGTTAAGAGGCTATGGCTGCCCAAGGTCGCCCAGTGAGCTTCATGACAGAGTGGTCTCAGACTTTCTGCTAATCCAGCCCAGTACCTGGTGCACCCCACCGTTAACTGTCTAAGCGGATGAGAATTTATACAGGGCTACACAGCATATTTTAGGTGACATATTACCTATTTTAGGTACCTCATATTACCTAGTTCTCTTTGGTGCGTTTGTGACGGGAGAATGGAACAGAAGTTGATCAAGGCTGTGTCCACACCATATGTTTAAAGCACATAGCGCCCACCCCCCCAAGGAATCCTGGAGTTAAAATTCCCAGAACCCTTAACAAACTATAGTTCCCAGGATTCTTTGGGGGAAGTCTTGCTTTTTAAATGCAAGGTGCATATGCAGCCCAAGTTTCTTTGGGAATGGGGGATCTTTCGCATGAGGCTGGTAAAACCATTGTTCCTACGTTGGGATCCACGCCGACAGCTGAGATTTTCCGTTGCTACCTTTCAGTTAGATGACACATTAGGTAAGACAATGGGAAATTGGTAGCGGGGAAGAGGGAGAGTGAAGAGAAGAGGAATAATGAGAATTAAGATTGCAAATGACATCTGTTGCTAATGTACTGATAGCTCTTGCTTTTGCACCTGCTGCTAAAATATTTTCCTTCGTCTTTAACCTTGTTAGGTTCTTTTGTTATTAATAGGGCAATTATTTCACTCAACATGCGGGTTCCTTGTGCAAGTTCTTTTTCTTTTTTAAAAGGGGATTATTATTATTATTATTATTATTATTATTATTATTTGCTCTCCAGATTGGCTGTGGGAACACATTTCTGTGCCTTGATTTGGCATAGTGGCAAAGAGATTGAATCAGGAAGGGTGACAGAGAAATTCTCAAGGGCCAGTGAACCTTTGGCCCTCCAGATGTTGCTGAACAGCAACTCCCATTGATCCCAGAAAGCATGGCTGATGACTGGGGATGATGGGAATTGTAGTTTAGTACATCTACTGGGATAAAGCTTTCCCTTAGCTGCCCTACTCGATTTGATTCAGCACAATAAAAGTTAGGGCGATGGTCAATGCCTGTGAACCACAGTCACCTTCCACTTTCTTCTGCTTGAGGTAATTATGTTTTTTCCTTTGCTGCAGTGGCGTGAAGGAGGTTCGCCCTGACCAGGCGGTGCTTGGAGTACAGAATCACTTGGAGGTACGTACCACAGCTAAGGTTTTCAAATTGGGTTGGGATGGGCTATAGGCAGAGGCGTGACATTTTTGCTCTCCTGGTTGGGGGGCTTCCAGGAGCCAAAGGGCTGGAAGAGATGCCTGGATTTTTATGGAAATCCTAAGACCAATGAAAGCTATTCTCTGAAGGGCAGTGGGTTGTTCAGTGGACCAGTGACAAGAGGTGCTTCGACCCGGATGTAAGTGTTCTAGGCAGCCAATCGGAATCTTTTCAGATGCCTCTTCCACCTCCTATGTGATGTTGAACTGGGATTGCACAAGAGCAAGCCAGGTCTGACCAGTTAAGTTACTGCAAAAGAAGAAGGGATTGAACTGAAGACAATCTGTGTTTGGAAATTATATTTGCCTATTTAAGATTTCCCGTAAGGCTGCCAAATTGCAGACACTGTAGGTGTCTGTGTAGATCGATATCTGAATATAGGGATTTGTCATAATCATGAGCTCTCTCTCTCTGAGCAAGTTTTTTTATTGAGGTGGTTAGCCTGTGTCTGTCTCGGCTGTCTTAGAATGGAGCTGACAGTACAACAGTTTGCTGCATGTAGAAAGCACAAATATTGGGGTGAAGGCTAGACTGGGACCCCTTCTGCCAACACCCAGTTTTTGTAGGCGCAGACAATTTTTTGTTGCACTCGTGAACAATCCTCCATGCAACACAGCAAAAATTCCCTTCACTTACAAAACCAGTGTCAGGATTCCCGTCTGGCCTTCCTCCTGATAGGCCGCCTTTCTATGGGTGGGGGAGTTTGTCAGCTACCTTAGTAGATTTGGACTTTTGAGTGAGTACCATTAACTGTCTCTCTCCATCTTGGAACAGGAGAGCGTGTGTTTGTGCGCATACAAAATTCACTTTTCCAAGGGATCTGGGTAAAAGTCGCATCCGGTAGAAGCAGGCTGAGCCTTGACAGAACCCATAGAGCTGGAGGAGGAAGTGGGAAAGAGCGCCATTCTTCCAACTTCCTCCTTCAACTCTAGGCACTTTTCAAGGGAGAAAAAGGAAACTACCCTCAGCACCTTGTGACCAAGGGTGGGTGGGGTTGCTCAGAAGCTTTGTGGGCACCAGGGAAAGACCACATGGGCACCATTGCACCCGCAAGCACCACATTGGCGACCCCTGCTACCAAAGCCTCTGGGATAAGTCTTCATTGTGGTCCACAGCATCAGGGGCGAGGACAGTTCAAACACAGGGTTTTGTTAAGTGTCGAATCGGGCCAGCAGGTTGAAGCCATCCTATGGAAAGGGCAAGTTGGATTTTCTGGGGAGTTGAGTACCCCTGGAGATTTCGGTTTGAACTTGGTCTTCAGTTGACTTGCTTTCGAGCCCATCTGTGGCAGGTCTCCCAAATGGAACATGCTGGGAATCTGCATGCCTGTTGGAATGCTGGATCATTCTTTTTCCAAGCGGGGTTGACTCACTCCCGCTGTAGTCACCCACCCTTCTGGAGCCAGACGTTGGGGACGTAAGGGAGAAGGCGGGCGGTGCACAGCTCAGAGGTGCACAGCTCCCTCCATCTGTTTCAGCTTCAGTTTTGGCCCGAGCTGCTGCAGGGCGTTTTCACGTGAGAGGCAAGAGAGTCCCCTGCCAAAGCACCTGAAAATGTGCTCAGATTCAACTCTGTATCAAGGCAAATTAGTGGATTTCTCATAAATAAAGGTTTTCATTAATTACAACACCAAAACTGCAAGCAGACAGGAAATGGCGTAATCAAAGTTCCAAAGCAGTACAGAGGTTGCATTTTCCAGAACAAATAACATGGAAAAATAAAAAGAAGCAAAACAGATAAAAGCCAAGTCTTGCATCAAGACAAATTAGTGTGTGTGTGTGTGTCTTTTTCTCTCTCTCTTTCTCTGTGTACATATTTGGCCACACTGAGAAGAGGATGCTGGACTAGACACTAGGTCTCTTCTGATGTTCTTACTGTACAAAGTCTAGGTGCCATCCCACCCATGAAATTATTATTATTATTATTACTTTTATTTCTATACTGTTTTATATTTTAAAGAGAAAATCTGAAACACATTAAAACAATCCAGAACAGAATGAATTCCAGCTTCAATTAACATATTTCAGATCGTTTTCGAAGTGACATTTCCCTTTTCTGATATTTATTTACCTACTTAATTTATATAGCTGCCCCATAGCAGAAGCACTGTAGCAAGCCAGTGTGGTGTGGAAAAGGACCTGGGAGACCAGGATTCAAATCCCTCCCTACTCAGTCATGAAGCTCACTGGGCGACCTTGGGCCAGTCACAGCCTCTTAACCTATCTCATAGGGTTGTTGTAGTCGGGATTTACTGAGGAGGCGAGTGAACCATGTCCTCCTTGGAGAAAAAGGTGGGATATAAATGCAGTACATAAGCTGTTCTGCTTTCCAGCTTAAGAAAGCTGGAGGGGCTAGCCAGATGGAGATGTTAGTTGCAATTGGACCCGCCTCAGTAGCAAAACACGCCTGGCTAATTTCTAATAGTGTTTCCAGCATCTCCATGCCCATTGGGACTGGTAGGGCAGAAGGCAGGGAGCCGAACAGTAGGTGGCGCCAGAGCCAATGACAGGCAGAGCCAACTTCTTCTAGGTTTGTCCCCATCCAGCTCCTCACTACCGAGTTCTCCTAGGGCAAAAGCTGAGACAGAGGAGGAAGCCAACAGGAACCGTTGTGAGTAAGAAGGCAGGCAGACAGGGGCTGGCTGAGGTTGGTGGGGCAGTGCCCCACCTGTCTCAGCAGACCAGCCTCCCCTCATGGTATGTCATCATAGGAAAGGATGACTGTTGGTGGTTTTTTGAGGGGAGGAATGTGCATTCCCAGCTTGCTACTGGAGATGTGAAGTTTCGAGGCTACTCCAGAGGCAAAATTCTCTCTGTGTGTGTGACTTCACCCAGGGAAGGGAAACAGTGTGTCTGTCCTGGGGAAATATGATTTGTTTCCATCCCTCTGTTTTGCATGTTCTGCGATATCAGGACCTTCTCCCTCCCTCTCCCAAACCAGCCCTTCTGCGTTTTCTCTCTGCTTCTCCTCCTTTGCAACGAAGGCTGCCCAGGGCGAAATCTTTTTCTATGCAAATTGTCTTTTTCTTGGCCCTCAAACGTGCGCTCCGGGTCCAAGAATTTCTTCCCATGCATGAGGAAACAGCAAAGGGAGTGTTACGGGACAGGCGCCCGGGACAGCTTGAGTCTTTGTTTCTCCAAAGGGAGAGAGGGAGGGAACGAGGGGGGGGAGAGAACAAACCACGAGAGGTGGACGCGAGAGGGAAGCATCTGGAAATCCTACATGACTTGGAAAGGGTTCTTGGCGACTCGTAAGAGATATATAATTCCTCTCTTTCCCGAATCGCTCCCCCTGCATGGCTGATCTAGACAGTGGTATTCTCTTTTGGGCCTCTGCCAGCAGCTGACTCAAAAGGGTGGGATGGAGGACTTTGTGATAAACATTTGCAGATCACCGTTCGCCCCCTGATCGCCTAGGACAAGTAAGACCCCAATGAAGCGAAGGGGCCTACGTTAGTTGTGTCTGTTAACTTCAGTGGGTTGACTCTGAGTAGGGCTAACATTGGATGCAGCACTGTTATTATGTAGTAATGCTTATTTGTTACGCCCCATCTTTCCTCCGGTGAGCTGTCAGTGGCAAACCTGGCTCTCGTGCCTCTGCTGTGGTCTAGTGGTTAAGAGCAATAGACTCGTAATCTGGGGAGCCGGGTTCGATTCCCCGCTCCTCCACATGCAGCTGCTGGGTGACCTTGGGCCAGTCACACTTCTTTGAAGTCTCTCAGCCCCACTCACCTCACAGAGTGTTTGTTGGGGGGGAGGAAGGGAAAGGAGAATGTTAGCTGCTTTGAGACTCCTTCAGGTAGTGATAAAGCAGGATATCAAATCCAAACTCCTCTTCTTCTTCAACCCTGTGAGGCAGGTTAGAAATACTTTTACTGGTGCCCCTAAGGCCACTCAGTGAACTTTATGGCTGAGTGGGGATTTGAACCCTGGTCTCCTAGGTTCTCATCCACCATTCCAGCTCAGCTGTGGGGAAACTTTAACCCCCCAGATGCTGCTGAACTGCAGCCCCAATCAGCCCCAATGAGTATGGCCCAATGGCCCGGGATGATGATGATGATGACGATGATGATGATGATGATGATGATATTTTATTTATATCCCGCCCTCCCCAGCCAAAACTGGGCTCAGAGCGGCTAACAGCAATCAAAGTAACACAGCATTCTAAAATTGATATTCTAAAATCAATTCAAAATCAATTGGCAACCACTGGGCCAGAGTTCTACGAGGATCACCAAAGGAGGGGGTCAGACTGTGCCTTGGCCAAACAGCTCTGTCTTGCAGGCCCTGCGGAAAGATGTCAAGTCCCGCAGGGCCCTAGTCTCTTGTGACAGAGTGTTCCACCAGATCGGGGCCACAGCCGAAAAAGCCCTGGCTCTGGTTGATGGAATGATGGGTGATGGGAGTTGTAGTTCAGCAACATCCGGAGGAACAAAGGGTCCCCAAATCATAATCATCATTATCATATTTTTTTGTTTATACCCGACCCTTCTGTCTGGGTTGCCCCAGCTACTCTTCCAACACATATATATATATAAACATATAACAACAGAAATTAACAGTAACTATCTGATCCAATATAAAAAGTAATAATAACTTTAAAAGAAACAACCTATGTCAAATAAAGCAATATTCAATCATCCATTAGAATCTAATAGTGAATGCACCACATCTGGCTGTTTCAGATAGCCTAGTTAACAGCCTTTGCTAGAATGACTTCAGAGTGATGGAAATATCTCTAGGAGGGGTTACAGAACAGCCCCTTCCCTCCGGCCACATTTACACCATACATTTAAAGCACTCTGGTATCACTTCAAAGATTTATGGCTTCCCCCGGAGAATTCTGGGAGCTGCAGTCTGTTAAGGATGCTGAGTGGTGTGGAGAGAACCTTCCCCCCCCCCCATCCTGGCCCACTCCAAGAGCTACAGTTCCCAGATGGCTTAACGGTCAATCCCTCTTTCCAGGGAGTTCTGGGAATTGTTGCTCTGCAAGGGGAATAGGGGCCTCCTCATGACTCTCAAGGGACACGGGTGGCGCTGTGGGTTAAACCACAGAGCCTAGGACTTGCCGATCAGAAGGTCAGCGGTTCGAATCCCCATGACAGGGTGAGCTCCTGTTGCTCGGTCCCTGCTCCTGCCAACCTAGCAGTTCGAAAGCACGTCAAAGTGCAAGTAGATAAATAGGTACTGCTCTGGCGGGAAGGTAAACGGCGTTTCCGTGCGCTTCTCTGGTTCGCCATGACCTGTACGCCGGCTCCCTCATCCAATAAAGAGAGATGAGTGCCGCAACCCCAGAGTCGGTCATGACTAGACCTAATGGTCAGGGGTCCCTTTACATGACTCTCAGCACCCTTAACAGACTACAGTTCCCAGGATGCTTTGGGGGAAACCATGACTGTTTAAAGTGGTAGCATAGTGCTTTAAGTTACTGGTGTGAATGTGGACTAAGCTCACAATCTTCAAGCAGCAATTTACATGTCACATGGGGGGGGGAGGAATGGGCTCTGGTGCTCAGCACATCACCGCCAACAGTCAGGGGTGATGGGAGCTAGAGAACACCAACATCTGGGTGGGCCACAGTTTCCCCATTCATGGACCAAAGGTTCTTGGCAGCAGCAGCCAGAAAAGGAGGTTCCCTGCTGTGTCTCTGCACGAGTAGCCACTATGGCTTTTCTTAAGCTGCACCAAGGATTCCCTGCCCGAGCTGCTTCAGGTCGTGGCGGATATGCTCCTGGAGACACCTAGCTGGGTTGTCCTGGGGGATTTTAACAGCCATGCCGACACAACCTTACAAGGGGCCGCCCGGGACTTCGTGGAAAGCATGGCCTCCATGGGGCTGTCCCTGAATACGTTTGGCCCAACTCATAGCCGCGGACATGTCTTAGACTTGGTGTTTACCTCTACGGATGTTGGTGATCTGACATTAACTAAAAGCGAAACAAAAGAAGTGCCATGGTCAGATCACTTCCCGGTGCAACTGGACTTCTCCGCGACCCTTCCCCTCTGCAGGGAGGTGGGACCGATTCGGATGGTCCGCCCCCGCCACTTAATGGATCCAATTGGCTTCCAGAGAGTGGTAGGGGATGTTTTATCCCAAGTTGATGGCCTTTCAGCTGATTCCCAGGTGGCCCGCTGGAATGCGGAGTTAACCAGGGCTATTGACTGTCTGGCTCCGAAGCGCCCTCTCCCATTGCATGGAGCACGGACAGCCCCGTGGTTTTCCCCAGAGCTGAGGGTGATGAAACAATCGTTGAGACGGCTAGAGCGCCGGTGGTGGAAAATTCATTCTGAATCAGACCGGACACGGGCTAGAGCTCAACGTCGAGCCTACCAAGTGGCAATGGCGACAGCGAAGAGGGCCTTCTTCGCCGCCTCCATTGCATCTGCAGAAAACAGCAGCAGGAGACTTTTTCAGGTGGTTCGCAATCTATTCTATCGGAACCACCTGCACCACCGGGGCCTGGTAGGGATCCCAAGATCTCCTGCAATGCTTTTGCAAAGTTTTTTGCAGATAAAGTCGCTCAGATTCAGAAGGAGGTAGACTCCACCGTGGGAGCAGGGCCAGGGTGGGAGAGTGCTAGAGTTCTGTCTAGTCCTGTTACATGGGATCAATTCCAATCTGTTACCTCCGAGGATGTGGACAGGCTGCTTGGACAAGTGAAACCGACCACCTGTCTCCTTGATCCTTGCCCATCCTGGCTGATAAAAGCGAGCCGGGAAGGGCTGGGCGATTGGCTCTGCGGGGTGGTGAATGCTTCCCTCTGTGAGGGAGCCTTCCCAGACCCGCAGAAAGAGGAGGTCATTAAACCGCTTCTTAAAAAAAATCTTTAGACCCTGCCAATTTGGTCAACTATCGCCCAGTCTCAAATTTACCATTCTTGGGCAAGGTGATTGAGCGGGTGGTTGCCAAACAACTCCAAGCACGCCTGGAGGATGCGGACCATTTGGATCCCTTCCAATCGGGATTCAGGCCTCACCATGGGACTGAAACTGCCTTGGTCACGCTGGTTGATGATCTCCGGCGGGCTAGGGACAAAGGTGAGAGCTGTTTCCCAGTTCTGCTGGATCTCTCAGCGGCCTTTGACACCATCAACCATAACATCCTTCTGGACCATCTAGAGGGGCTGGGAGCTGGGGGCACTGTTATACGGTGGTTCTGCTCCTTTCTCCTGGGCCATGTCCAGAGAGTAGTGGTGGGGGATGAGTGTTCAGACCCCTGGGCTCTCACTTGTGGGATGCCTCAGGGTTCCGTCCTTTCCCCCATGCTTTTTAATATCTATATGAAGCTGCTGGGAGAGATCATCAGGGGGTTTGGGCTGGGTGTTCATCAGTATGCAGATGACACCCAGCTCTACCTCTCCTTTAAATCAGAACCAGTGAAGGCGGTGAAGGTCCTGCGTGAGTGTCTGGAGGCGGTTGGAGGATGGATGGCAGCTAACAGATTGAGGTTGAATCCTGACAAGACAGAAGTACTGTTTTTGGGGGACAGGGGGTGGGCAGATGTGGGGGATTCCCTGGTCCTGAATGGGGTAACTGTGCCCCTGAAGGACCAGGTGTGCAGCCTGGAAGTCATTTTGGACTCACAGCTGTCCATGGAGGCGCAGGTCAATTCTGTGTCCAGGGCAGCTGTCTACCAGCTCCACCTGGTACGCAGGCTAAGACCCTACCTGCCCGTGGACTGTCTTGCCAGAGTGGTGCATGCTCTAGTTATCTCTCGCTTGGACTACTGCAATGCGGTCTACGTGGGGCTACCTTTGAAGGTGACCCGGAAACTGCAATTAATCCAGAATGCGGCAGCTAGACTGGTGACTGGGAGTGGCCGCCGGGACCACATAACACCGGTTTTGAGAGATCTGCATTGGCTCCCAGTACGTTTCCGAGCACAATTCAAAGTGTTGGTGCTGACCTTTAAAGCCCTAAACGGCCTCGGTCCTGTATACCTGAAGGAGCGTCTCCACCCACATCGTTCACCCCGGACACTGAGCTCCAGTGCTGAGGGCCTTCTGGCGGTTCCCTCATTGCGAGAAGTAAGGTTACAGGGAACCAGGCAGAGGGCCTTCTCGGTAGTGGCGCCTGCCCTGTGGAACGCCCTCCCAGCAGATGTCAAAGCAATAAACAACTATTTTACTTTTAAAAGACAACTGAAGGCAGCCCTCTTTAGGGAAGTTTTTAATGTTTGATACTGTACTGTTTTTAATATTCAGTTGGAAGCCGCCCAGAGTGGCTGGGGAAACCCAGTCAGATGAGTGGGGTACAAATAATATTACTATTATTATTTCAAGTAGCATTTGGCTGGCTGCTTTTGGAAAGAGGTTCCCAGACCAGATGTTCGATGCTGTTCCCCTTTCCGCACAGATGTTCTTTCGAGGTGCACCAAAGTTCCCATCCCACCACCTGCCCTCCTTGTTGGCATGGCACACCATTAATTGGGATTATTGGGCGCCGTTTCCCCAGCAACCGGCACGCAAGCAAATTACAGCTATTCAAATGATGGGTCTCTTCTCAATCTGGCATGAGTGATGCTAGCGGATTATCGTTGCGGTGGATGATAAATAAAAGTGGCAGATGTGCAGGGCAGCTCAGAGGGCGCCAGGAGAGGACACAGAGAGGTCATTTGTGAACAGGGTCAGGAGTTCGGCAGGTTGCGCCCGCCAGCATGTGTTGCGCGGTGCTTTTCGGCCAAACTGCTGATGGGAAGGATTCCGCTGGTTGGCTGAGTTAGGGTGGAGCCCTGCTTTTGCCTCTGATTCTGTGTTAAAAATTGCAGAATTAAGCATCCTAAAACCCAGGTCTTCATCCTAATGGGGAACCTCAGGACTGGGGGCTGAGTGTGGCCCTCCAGGCTTCTCCAGGCCACACCCGTTCCCAAGCCACATACCTTGCCAGCTCTGCTTGTCAGTCTCCTTGA
Organism: Podarcis liolepis; assembly: GCF_965112155.1. Lineage (NCBI taxonomy): Eukaryota > Metazoa > Chordata > Lepidosauria > Squamata > Lacertidae > Podarcis > Podarcis liolepis. The sequence continues at coordinate 22,085,373 of NC_139561.1, forward strand.
GTGTTTGTGCCTAGCTGGAAACACTGATCCTGCCTCTTGCTTGCCTGGGTGGAAGATGGAGAGGGGTGAGCTTATGCGTAGAATCTAACCTAGAGTAAAAAGGTAAAGGTACCCCTGACCATTAGGTCCAGTCGTGACCGACTCTGGGGTTGCGGCGCTCATCTCTCTTTATTGGCCGAGGGAGCTGGCGTACAGCTTCCGGGTCATGTGGCCAGCATGACTAAGCCGCTTCTGGCGAACCAGAGCAGTGCACGGAAATGCCATTTACCTTCCCGCTGGAGCAGTACCTATTTATCTACTTGCACTTTGACATGCTTTTGAACTGCTAGGTTGGCAGGAGCGGGGATCGAGCAACGGGAGCTCACCCCGTTGTGGGGATTTGAACTGCCGACATTCTGATCGGCAAGTCCTAGGCTCTGGTTTAACCCACAGCGCCACCTGCATCCCAACCTAGAGTACAAAGGGTAAAATTCACATTCATTGCTCCGCCCACTGTTGCCTCTGGCCCCGCCCATCACTGGAATATGGCCCCCAGAAGGGAATGCAGCCCTCGGGCTGGAACGGGTTTCCCACGCGTGCTTCAGTGTATGGAAATCGGGTCTGGTTTGGAACAAAGCTCAGTCCTCCAGGCTGAAGAGGAGGCGAAATAGTGGGGCAGTGGGAAGTAAGGTTTCGGAAGTGCATTACGGGATGGTTTGGTATCCGTGGATTTATGGCTCTGTCCAGCATGGTGCTTGTTGCCGCCATAGTGTCCATGGTACCCATGAAGGCCTTTCCTGTTCATCCCTTGGGCACGAGGTGGTGTGGTTGCTTACCTTTCACCTCTCTTGAAAAGTACTTAGAGCTGAATTAGGAAGTTAGAAAAATGACTCTCCTTCCCACATCCTCCTTCAGCTCTATCTGCTTTTTGAGACTCAGCATAGTTCTGCCAGATCTGATTTTTACCCAGATCCTTGGAAAGCAAAGTGTGTATACATGCGCTCTCTCTCTCTCTCTTTCTGTGTTTTTTTTTTGGGGGGGGGGAGGTTGCTGATCCAGAATAGGGGGGTGGGAAGAGAAGTGTCCAGAGGGGTGCAGACTCAAAAATCCAGCTCGTTGACAAGTACATAGAGCAGGGTTGCCACAAAAGCTATTGAGCTTTTTTGAGACTTTTAAAAGGAAATTCGCCAAAATCTAAACTTCTGACATGGCTTGCGATTTCCGCCCAGACACTGTTTTCCACTGCCATATTCCGGCTGTGTCCGGGAATTTCCGGATGTACAGCTGCCCTAACCGAGAGCTGAATGAAGAAGTTAATAAAGTGACTGCCCTTCTCACTTCCTCTTGCATCTCTATGTACTGTTTTCACTGAGAGCCAGTGTGGTGTAGTGGTTAAGAGCGGTGGACTCGTAATCTGGTGAACCGGGTTCGAGTCCCCGCTCCTCCACATGCAGCTGCTGGGTGACCTTGGGCCAGTCACACTTCTCTGAAGTCTCTCAGCCCCACTCACCTCACAGAGTGTTTGTTGTGTGAGAGGAAGGGAAAGGAGAATGTTAGCCGCTTTGAGACTCCTTTGGGTAGTGATAAAGCGGGATATCAAATCCAAACTACTTCATGACATGGATCCCTTCTACTGGATTCAACAGTTTGCTTTTCAAAGGGGCAAAGTTTGTATGTGCATGTGCATGGTTTTTTGTGTGTGTGTGTGTGTGTGTGTGTTGTTGTTGTTTTAGGGCTGCCAGATCAGGGGCATCCCAGACCCTGAGATTTCAGGTCCCAAACCCGAGACTTAAGGCCCTATAAATGCGGGAGGCAGTGGAAGACAGGAGTGCCTGGCGTGCTCTGGTCCATGGGGTCACAAAGAGTCAGACACGACTAAGCAACAGCATTAAATGGAGGTTAAAGGGGAGCAGAGGATGGCAGACTCCCCCGCCGCCGTGCTGTCATTTGAAGCCAGCTCCCACCAGGCTGAAGCCTCATGCATAGTCTTAATATATCATTATCATTACCATCCAAGTGTCCCTATTTTCCAGAAACAGTCCCGGATTTGCAGAAGGCATTCCGGTTTCTGATTTGATCCCAGAATGTTCCGCTTTCCCTCAGGACATCCTTATTTTCATTGGAGAAATGTTGGAGGGTATGGAGTTATCCACACACACACCCAAGCCATCTGAAGGGAGCCCTGTACAGGGAAGTGTTTTTTTAATGTTTGATGTTTTAATATATGTTGGAAGCTGCCCAGAGTGCCTGGGGCAACACAGTCAGATGAGTGGGGTATATTGGATAGATGTTGGAAGGTATGCATTATCATTGTCATTAAATACACGCTCAACCCGTGTGTGTGTGTGTGTGTGTGTGTGTGTGTGTGTGTGTGACCTGAAGGAGAGGCATCCACAGCACTCATTTCAAAATCCAGATGAGCCCATGGACCTAAAATGGCCACATATTAGGTGCCCAGTTCCTGGTGCAGAGAAGCTGCTTTAGATAAAGGAGCTAATGTGTTGATGAGGGTTGATGTGCAACTCAAAAGTGTGTGTGTGTGAGAGAGAGAGGGGGGGGCTCTTTGTGCAGGCTGGGCAGAGAATCTAGAGGTAACTCCCCGACCAGCTTCTTGTAAGGACAGTTAATTACCCATTTAGCTGGAAATCTCGTCATCTTTCCCAGCAAGGGATAATTTCCAGAGCCGGAGCATCACCCGTTGGATTTGCTGCTTTCTACCCCCCCCCCACCCCCAGTCTTCTTCTTGTTGCCAATTCTGCACGGATGGTGGAGATTGAGGGCATAAATATAGCATTCCACCCACCCCACCCCAAAAAAGGATTCTTACGTAAGTGACGCCCCCGCAAGCCCTCTTCCCTCGAATATTATTATTTCCGCCTGTTTACCACCCACGCTGGAGTTCTCCAAGTGGCTTGGATTGTGTGCTTTTTTTGTCTTATTTGTTTTGGTTCTCAAGTTTTTATTTTCTGCGTTTGAAAAAAATAAATAAATGTAAGAATTGCTTTGCTGGAAGAAATCAAAGGGCATCAAGGAAATTGCCTTGCACCAAGGCAGACCGTTGTTCTATCATCTATAAGCCTTGGGAACCTTCTGAGTACCACATGCCAGTGGTGGGCGGAGCCAAACATGGGCAGAGCAACAGGTGCCCATTTTACCTGTGTGCAGCAGGCTGCTTTCTACACATGCTCACACATCCTTCTCCACCCTTCATCCTGGCAAGCAAAAGACATAGAAGCATAGCTGCTGGATAGATCAGTCAGTAAATCATTAGCCTTAATTTCAGGGTTGTGAATTCAAGCCCCACGTTGGTCAAAAGATTCTTGCATTGCAGGAATGACCCTCGTGGTCTCTTCCTGTGGGGAGGAGGTGTGGCTTGGGGAGGTTTCTGAGGGCCACATAGTGAGACCTAGAGGGCCTGAGGTTTCCCAGCCCTGTAGAATTATGAGAGAGATTTTAAAAAACCTGTTTTTTTACATCTGTAATGCTGGCAGACCTACCCATCGCTTTATAAACCTCTGTCGTGTCTCACTTCCCCTCCCCCATATCCTTTTTACTTTCTTCCTGAACTGCAAAGCCCCAGGCGTTAGTTTTGCTTCATAGGTAAGGCGCTCCAGCCCTTTGATCATTTTTTAATATATATATTTTTACCCCAAAAAATTGCTATCAAAGCACTTCCATCCTCGGAACTATTTTCCAGCATGCAAAAAAGAACAAACCTGTTTAATTTGCTGATGGGCTCGTCTCGGCTTTATTTACTTCTCCTGTCGGGATTGCCAGCAGATTAAAGGTCTTACTTTAAATGTCGATTAAAGCCAGTTCTCTGCCTGGCTTTTAATCGGTTAACTCTGTTTGATTTACATGTTGCAGAAGCTCTGCAGAAGTCCTTCTCTACCCCACCCACCGCAGGATGCTTCCGGGAAAGGAGAGGATTTTCTGATAATGTGTTTGAAACGCAAAGTGAAAGGAAAACAATATGGTCCTGTCTGATGTTGTTGTCACTTTAAACCGGTGTTAGGGAGCCTCTTTCCCATAGGCCAAATGAAACTCGGTCTGCTCCCCATATTTGACTTGCCAGACGGTTTTGCCCAAGCCATGCCCACCTGCCTTGCACCTGATGTCATACGAGAGGCTGGAATGCCGGACTAGGACCTTGGGAGACCAGGGTTCGAATCCCGACTCGGTCATGAAGCTCACTGGGGGTGTGACCTTGGCGCCGGTCACTGCCTCTCAACCTGATCTACCTCACAGGGTTGTTGTGGGGGTTGAATGAGGGGGTGGGGAGAACCATGGGCACCACCTTGAGCTCTTTGGAGAAAAAAATGGCGGGATACAAATGTGAATACATGGGATTAGGAGTGCATCCTGACCCTGTTCTGGACAAGCTGAAGGTTTTGATAATTGGTGATGGGGGGTGGGGGTGGGGCCTAATGGCATTGGATGACATCACTCCTCTGCGGACCACTTGCCTGGCCTCTCGGCAGCCTCGGCGGCTTTAATAATTGATGGGCACTCTCATTCTCTTTTACAAGACGTTTCCCGTCAGGGATGGCAGAGGCCGTAAACCGTGATGGATGGGTGCATTGTGCTGAACAACAGTAGCCTGCCCTTGCTGGTCCTGGCAGGACGGAATCGACCTGTGACCTTCACATTCTGGATCTGGCCCTTCGCCTTTTCCTTGCAGCATCCTCAAAACGATCAGCTGCTCATACTCTTATTCTGTCGGAGAACAACATTGCAGCCTCCTGTTCTGGGCCTAAGGGCTTGATGTGGGAAGCTCCCCTTTACACCAAGTCAAACCAATGATCCACCCAGCTCAGTGTTGCCTACACTGACTGGCAGCAGCTGTCCAGAGTCTCAGGCAGGAGGCCTTCCTAGCCCTAATTACTTGGAGATACCAGGGATCGAACCTGAGACCTTCTCCATGCAAGGCAGATACCCTGCCACTGAGCTGCGGCCCTCCGCTTAAGGCATAGGAACCTAGGAAGCTATCCTATAGGGAGGCAAACCGTTGGTCCACTTTTTCAGCCGGAGGGCTGCATTCCCTTCTGGGCAAAGAGGCCTACATTGTTTTCCCCCTCCTCCTCCAATCCCCGCAAGAACCCTGTGAGTGTCAGGCACCGTGCAGAGGAGGGCGGCTCCGGGGAGGAATGGTGGGAGCCTCCCCCCTCCCTGCTCCTAATCAGGATCCTGACTCTTCCTAGGAGCAGGAGGACAGTATAGATTTGGAGCAATGGTTTGCAGAAGGACATAGTTCAGAAGGCAGAAGTTGGGAAGAACTGGGGGGTGAACAGTTAGGAGGAGAATAACTGGGAGCGAGAGAGTTAATAGACTCACTGTTGCTGCAAAGTGTCCATCGGATCAGCCCAAGGTCAAGGAGGACAGATAAAGTAACAACACAGGCAGGACAGTGGTTGCGAGGTCAGGTTACAAGACGCGGTAGTGATGTGGGTGATGAGGGAGGAAGTGGGTGGGACCCTTAATTGGGAGCACCTTCATCCCGAGGAACAGGTGCTGTGATCATTAAAATCCCTAACTGGTGAGAGACTCCTTTCACTTTGTTCTGCTTATCTATTGCCGGGGGGGGGGGGAGGAGGGAGGAAGCTGAGGCCCTGAAGCCTGACAGCGAGGTGGGTTCCCCTAAGAGGCAGTGAATGACTCCAGGGTCACACCCAGTGAATTTCTGATAGCTGAATGGGGAAGAGAACCCCAGACAATGAGAAAAGCCTTCTGCATAAGGCCAATGGCCCTAATCCTGTTCTCACAGTGGCCAACCAGCTGCTGCTGGGAAGCCTTCAAGCAGAACACAAGCACCACAGCCCTCTCCCCTCCTGTGGTTTACAGCAACTGATATTCAGAAGCATTGCCACTGATAGCCCTCTCCTCCACAAATTTCTCCCATCCTCTTTTAAAGCCGTCCAAATTGGTGGCCGCCCTGGGGGAGAGACTTCCACAGCCGGCCTATGTGCGGTGTCAAGAAACGCTTTCTTTTGTCTGTCCCGAATCTTCCAGCTTCACTTGGACGTCCACGAGTCCTAGTGTGACAAGGGAGGAAAAACTTCTCTCTGTGCACTTCCTCCAAGCTGGGCATGATTTTACCAACTACTTCTGTGTCACCTCTCACTCACCTTTTCTCTAAACTAAACTAGGGATTCGAACCCTGGCCCCCCAGCTCCTCGTCCCACACTCTAACCACCACACCGGTTGTCATCTCATCCCATAACCAGAAGGCACCATATTGGTCCTGTACTTAGGTGTTCCTATGTTAGAGGCGTCTGTTGAGAAACCTGCACCCAGTTCTCCCACCTGTGTCTGTGAAAATGGCAAAGGGCGTTCCACCTGTTAGAATTTCTGCTCCATGATTGCAGTCATGGGATTTTTGTCTATCACATGATGGTATATGTTTTGACTCCACAGAGTGGGAAGTGACGGAGACAGGATGTTTATGTTACTGTGTTCCGTGAAGTTGTCCTTTGTTCTTTTTTTCTTTGCTGTCTGATGCTAGAGAGAGAGAGAGAGGGAGCCATGTTGCAGTGCTCCGTGTGTGTTTATATGTAAATAAAGTAGATTAGCTAAAATGCTGAGTTGCTGAGGTCTGTTATGCAACTGCGCAAACTCTGCGGATCCCTAAGTGTGCCGGCGTCTGTTGGCATTGGTCGCTGTGACGTTCGGGCTGAAGAAAGCTCTTGAAGCTCCCGAACGAAAGACCAGGAGGGAGAGAACATGCCAGTCGGGTATGTGCCTCTGCCAGGATCCGACTCAAGTGTAGGCTGAGCTCCTGACACTACCTTGGTTAGTACACCCCCTATTTCTGCCACAGCAACCCCACACAGTTAAGTTTCTTCTGTCCCTCAGATGGCAGCAGAGAAGCTCCGGCATTCCACGCCGAGCAAGTTCACTATCTCGAGCCGCACGGACTCTGGGGTGCACGCCCTCTGCAACGCCGCCCACCTCGACATCGAGAGATCAGACGGGAAGCCGCCTTTCGCAGAAAACATCCTCACCCACTCTCTCAACCACCACCTGAAGCCTGAGCCCATCCGGTGAGTTCCCTGCAGTTGCAAAGCACTCACCATGTTGTCACCAGCAAGCAGGGGCAGATGCAGAAATCCTATTTGACTTGGGTTTGTTTGTTTATTATTTTTATCTATTCTATTTATACATCACCTTTCTCAAGGTAGCTTGTCTGGTTCTCCTTCTCCCCATTTCTCCTTCACAACAACCCTGTGAGGTAGGTTAGGCTAAGAGGCAGTGACTGGCTCAAAGTCACTGAGTGAGCGGATTTGAACCCTGCTCTCTCAGGTCCAAGTCCAACACTCTAACCACTGCACCATGCTGGTTTAAAGTCAAGCTTATCTAATTCTCATTTTCTTTCTTTTTTTTTTAAAAAAATGTTTTTATTAAGATTTTTTGGGTTACAAAAGTACATCCGTCATCTCTGCTTTCAGTTTGTGGAATCCTTTCTACAAATCAGTTAGATTCGATGCGAGGCACTACTCTAATTCGCACTTTCTGAAACAGTTTGTAAACGAAACACACCAGTGCTCTAACCACTGAGCTACAGCCTTCCCTTAAGACATCAGAAGCTGCCTTCCAGTGCAGCGCGATGCCGGAAATCATGTCCGCGGTGCTGGAAATCGCTTCTGCGCATGCCCAGACACCGAAAATCATGCCTGCGCGGAAGTGATTTTCGGCATCTGGGATGCGCAGATGCGATTTCCGGAGAAAAAAATGGCGCAGCCTGAATGATATGAATCAGAACCATGCAGCGATTTCTGGACTGGGCCGGATCCCGAACTCATTTGGGCCGGAATTGGCCCGCGGGCCTTAGGTTGCTGACCTGTGGTCTACACAGACTGGCAGCTGCTCTCCAGGATTTTGGACGGGATAATTCCCATTCCTACCTCCTGGGGACACTGGGGACTGAACCTGGGACCTTCTGCATGCAAAGCAGATGCTCTAACCACTCAGCTACAGCCCTTCCCTTTGAAGGCATGCAGGAGCGGCTCTAGTTAAGTCGGCCCCTTTGCCCTCCTGAGGTTGCCAGCTCCCCAGCGCTGGAGATTGTTCAATGATTGCACGGCGTGTTGCCAGGCTCCTGCTGGCCATCTTTGGGACCATTGCGGGGGGGGAGGGGAGGGAGGTCCTTATACACCCAGGGTGGTGTAGTGGTTAAGAGCGGTGGACTCGTAATCTGGTGAACCGGGTTCGATTCCCCGCTCCTCCACATGCAGCTGCTGGGTGACCTTGGGCTAGTCACACTTCTCTGAAGTCTCTCGGCCCCACTCACCTCACAGAGTGTTTGTTGTGGGGGAGGAAGGGAAAGGAGAATGTTAGCCACTGTGAGACTCCTTCGGGTAGTGATAAAGCGGGATGTCAAATCCAAACTCTTCTTCTTATTCTATTCTGACAGCCCTGAGCAAACAGGCATGAGAGGATCTTCTTGACATTTATTTTCTGTTATGCTATTCTAGCGGTTGTCATGGATCCCATGCAACGTGGGCACAATCCCGAGTTTCAGCTCCCCTGCTCCCCAAGGGCTGCGCGTTCCTTGCGGTACGGCTCTTCTCCCTCCTTTGTTGAGATGTTGCATAAGTAGATTCACCACCCCCTTAGACAGAGGCACCGCTAAGTCAGGGAAATGACTCCACTGTTCCAAAGACTTTTGGAGGTGGGGGAGAGGGATCCTTGCCAGGGCTTTGTGTGTATCTGAGCTCCTGCGATGGATGGATGGATGGATGGATGGATGGATGGATGGATGGATGGATTTGAAAGCACACGTCCATAAAAACACAAGACCTTGTGCATCATGCAGAATGACTTTGAAATACAGTGGTACCTCGGGTTACAGACGCTTCAGGTTACATACACTTCAGGTTACAGACTCCGCTAACCCAGAAATAGTACCTCAGGTTAAGAACTTTGCTTCAGGATGAGAACAGAAATCGCATGCTGGCGGCGCAGCGGCAGCAGGAGGCCCCATTAGCTAAATTGGTGCTTCAGGTTAAGAACAGTTTCAGGTTAAGAACAGACCTCCAGAACGAATTAAGTTCTTAACCCGAGGTACCACTGTAAATAAAAGCATCAGTAGAGACTGGTTGGCAGGAAGAAATGAAAGGGGATTTGAGAGCCTATATGGTACAATGGTTACAGCGCTAGACTAGGACCTGGAAGGCCAGGGTTCGAATTCTCACTCGGCTTGGAAAGTCATTGGGAGCGACTGCCTCTTGGCCGAACTGACCTCGCAGTAGGGTTGTTGAGCAGATAAAATGGGGAGGACAACTCTGTACACTACCTTGAGCTCGCTGGAGAAAAAGGCAGAATACAAATGCAATAAGTAAATAATTGCAAAGGCCTGGCAGGGTATCACAGTTTTTAGGAGGTGTCTAATACTGCCTTTCCCAACCTGTGGGTTGCGAAGTTGTAAGATACTGTCTCTTACAAAGCCTAAATAAATCAGTTGCAGGCTTTAGCAGTAACTCCTGAAATAATTGCTTGTAATTCTTAGCTGATAGGATCCATATACAGTGGTAAAAGGTAAAGGTAAAGGGACCCTGACCATTAGGTCCAGTTGCGGACAACTCTGGGGTTGCTGCGCTCATCTTGCTTTATTGGCCGAGGGAGCCTGCGAACAGCTTCCGGGTCATGTGGCCAGCATGACTAAGCCACTTCTGGCGATCCAGAGCAGCGCACGGAAATGCCGTTTACCTTCCCGCTGGAGCAGTACCTATTTATCTACTTGCACTTTGACGTGCTTTCGAACTGCTAGGTTGGCAGGAGCAGGGACTAAGCAATGGGTGGTCACCCCATCGCAGGGATTCGAACCGCCGACCTTCTGATCAACAAGTCCTAGGCTCTGTGGTTTAACCCACAGCGCCACCCACGTCCCACTATACAGTGGTACCTCGGGTTAAGTACTTAATTCGTTCCGGAGGTCCGTTCTTAACCTGAAACTGTTCTTAACCTGAAGCACCACTTTAGCTAATGGGGCCTCCTGCTGCTGCCGTGCTGCCGGAGCGCGATTTCTGTTCTCATCCTGAAGCAAAGTTCTTAACCCAAGGTACTATTTCTGGGTTAGTGGCGTCTGTAACCTGAAGCGTCTGTAACCCGAGGTACCACTGTACAGCATCTTACAACTTTTTGTTTCGTTGGCTTACCATCAATGGAGAGCCAGTGTGGAATTGTGGTTTAGAGTGTAGGGCCAGGACCTTGGAGAACAGGGTTCAAAGCTCTCAACTGGGCGGCGTTGGGCCAGTCACTGCCTCTCAGCCTAGCCTACCTCACAGGGCCGTTGTTGTGGGGATTAAATGAGAAAGGGGAGAACCACTTTTGCCACCTTGAGCTCCTTGGGAGAAAAAGAGGGATGAAAATGCAACAAACAATAAATCGATGGGTCACTTTGCCAACTGACTCCGAGCTTGTGGGCCACCATACCAAAAAGGCTGGGAACCACTTGGTCTAAAAGAAGGCAGGAATTGTTCCTGCCGAACCTCTGGTGGCAGGGAGTTCCATGGGGCAGGGCCCTAGCACACTAAAGGCTCAGTCCCTAGTAAAGGCTGACCATGCTGGATTTTTTAGATTGTAAGCCCCTCTGAGCAGAGACCTGCCCTCCTGCAAGCGGTAAAATGTCATGTGTGCTGATACGGTGCTGCGTAAAAAGTGGAAGCGAGAGTTCGCTGCCTCTGTTGTGGGGGGCATTGAGCTTTCGTCTGCCTTCCGGTGGCTTGAATTTTTTATTTTTGTTTTTTAAAAAAGAAAGAACGAAACAGAAGGCCGATTAGAGAGTCCAGTTGGCGCCTGGCCCCTGCTTTGCACAAAGAATAGCAAGTAGTTCTGATTGTCGACCCGTCCATCTTCCCTCTCCCCTCCCGCACCCCCAACTCTCTGGCTCCGGGTTTGCTTTTCCACCCTAATCCTTGTTTTGTTTAACACAACTTGGCTTAGATGCAGATGCATCACATTCAGGTTGATAGGGCTGATGTCAGTCTTTTTTTTTGTTTGTTTCGTTTTTACTCTCCAATTTTCCTCCAGGGTTTGGGGTGGGGGGGTGGGCACGGAATCTAACACCTCCTGTTCATGAGGTAACAGTGCAAATCTTTAAAATAGTGGTTCCCGAATTTTTCCAGGCTACCGTTCCCCACTTGGTTCCATAAACTCATCACCAGTGCTCTCTACCCTACCCTATAAAAAGGAATTATTCAGATTAGCGGTTTGCACAGCCCACTAAGGAAAATAATAACACAATAAAATTCACAACTGTAATCATTAATAATTGCATGTTTATTCAACATCCAGTTGAAACTAAAGTTCCCTAAAAGTTTAAAGTATTTTTTTTTAAAGGTTCCTGTCTGCTGAGGCTGCTTAGGCTCATAGAGGTGTGTACCCAACGGATTCTTACTCTGAGTAGACCCATTAAAATAAATGGACTTACCGTATTTTTTGCACCATAGGACGCACCGGACAATAGGACGCACTTTGTTTTAGAGGGGGGAGAAAAAGAAAAAAAAATTCTCCCCCTCTCTGCCCAGCGCCCCTTCAGTGAAGCGGCAGGAGGCGCTGCACAGAGAGGGGGAGAACTTTCCCCCTCTTGTTTTCCCGCTCTAAAACAAGGTGCCGTTTAAGGTGCGTTCAGGCAGCTACCTTGGAAGCCTGGAGAGCGAGAGGGGTCGGTGTGCACTGACCCCTCTCGCTCTCCAGGCTTCAGGTTCCTTTCGACCTGCTCTTTGGGGCTGGCGGGGGGAAGCCCACCACCAGCCCCAAAGAGCAGGTCAGGGAGCAGCGGAAAGGCGCAGCGGAGAGGCTCCTGCCATAGCCGCGCGTCACCTCTCCAGCCGGGAGAGGGTCGCGGGGCTATGGCTTCTTTAGCCCCCCGCGCGCTCTCCCGGCTGGAGAGGTGACGCGCGGCTATGGCAGGAGCCTCTAAAGCTGCGCGTCACCTCTCCAGCCGGGAGAGGGTCGCGGGGCTATGGCGTCTTTGCTCCATAGGACGCACACACATTTCCCCTTCATTTTTGAAGGGGAAAAAGTGCGTCCTATAGAGCGAAAAATACGGTAAGTTAGACCAGTGTTTCCCAACCGGTGTTCCGCGGCACACTAGTGTGCCGTGAGACACCGGCTGGTGTGCCGTGGGAGGGAGGCGGGCGAGTCGGGCGGCGAGACGCGGGGCGGCGGCGGCGAGCAGCGGCTGCCCAGCGCGGGGCTCTCGCCGTCTGCCTGTCTGGCTGCCTGCCTGACGCGCAAACCCCCGGCGCAGGCGCCCCGCTTGTTGACACGGGAGGGGAGGGGGGAGAGGAAACGCTGCTGGTGTCGCTGCTCCTCGGCGGCGGCTCCTCCTCTCAGCCCGCCCTGCCTATATTTGCACCAATCCCCGCCCACTAAAGCATTCGCGCCTCCCAATGGGAAGCCTTGCCGGGCGGCGGGTGCTGCTGCCTGAGAGTTCTGAAGCCACGCCCACTTTCCCAGAGACTGGCGGTTCTGAGGGATCCAGGGCAGGGCCGGCGCGCGCGCGCTTCTTGCTGCCCGGGCGCTTGCTCTAATCCCGCCTTCCCTGGGAGGGAGGGATGGCGGTGGCTGCGAGCGTCCGGGGTGGGGCGCGCGCTGGCTCTCCCTGGCGGCCCCTGTGCCTGGCGTTCTATCAGTGCGCCTCCTCTCTCTTTCCCCACCCATCCTCCACGTGCTGCGCTCTAACCCGGAGTTAGAAGCAAATTAGAACACGCCCCCCGTGTGTGGTGTGTTTTTTGTGCTGCTCCTCTTTTTTTAGGGCTTTTTGGCGGCTTTTGGGACGGCGTCGAGGGGTGGCCGCCTCAGCTGCCGCCGTCCCTCAGTCCCTCGCTCTGCTGCCTCCTCCCACCCCGGCAAGGGGAAGGGAAAAAACTTTCACTTTTGTGCGTCCCTCCCGGCGTGACGCTGCGCGCTGACGTCACGGGGCGGGGCTTTAATGGTGGTGTGCCGCGAGATTTTTTTCCGGTAAACAGGTGTGCCGTTGCCCAAAAACGTTTGGGAAACACTGAGTTAGACATCTCCATTCCTGTTAGTGGATCTAGGCCACACTCACACTATGCATTTATAGCACTACGGCACTATTTTGAACAGGCATGGCTTCCCCCAAAGAATCATGGGAGTTGTAGTTTGTTAAGGGAGTTGCTGGGAGATCCTCTCCCTCCCAGAACTACAGTTCCCAGAGTTCCCTGGGAAAAGAGGGGTTCTTAAACTGCTCTGGGATTTAACTGTAGCTCTGTGGGGGAAATAGCACTGCCAAGTGCTCAATCCTTTTGGGCTCCAGAGGCCCCGATACAATGTTCAGGCACTGTTTTTAGAAGAGGGCATCTGGAAGAGAGCCAGCATTAGGCCCCAACCCTGCTGTTACCTTCGCCACAGGTGCATCCCCAAGGTCGCAAGTGTTCACAGTGAGGGCTAGCAACTTATTCTACTTGAATTGGAAAGGATTGGGGAACCTTTCTTAGACCAATGGGCACATTCCCTTCAGTACGGCCCTCTAAGGACCACGTGCCACAGGTGGGCGGGGCCAGGGGAAAGTGGGCGGAGCAACAGGTGTAGATGCTACTCTTGCAGAGCTGGCTCCCTTTTCACAATCTCTGCCTTCCACCCAGGCAAGCAGGAGGCTAGACTGTGTTCAAGCACATCCCAATGAGGCCAATACATTCTGGAGGCAAAGCAGGGTCAGTGAGAGGGAGGGTGGCCTGGGGAGCATCCCAAGGGCCAGATGGAAAGTCATGGAGGGCCCTGGCCTCAGGTGCAGGAAAAACTTTCTCAGTCTACCATCTAAGACCTCTGAAGTTCCAGGCTCAACGCCGGGTGGAAGGCCATGTTTTCTTCCTCCTATTGTTCTCCTGGCTGCCTCTCTACCCCTCTGTCCCGCACGCAAATATTTCTCTTAACACCAGAAGACAGCTCAGCTGCTTTGCATTTGAGAGGAAAACCAGCCAAGAAGAGCCCAGCGACGGAGGCCTCTCCTCTCTCTAAATATTCCTGCACTGAGAAAACTACTTCTTCTGATGGCAGAAGAAGGAGACGTGGGTGGGGAGCCAGGCACTTTCAGAGCCCTTCTTGCCGACAGAGTTTGGAGAGGGAAACGGGATCCTAGGCTTGACTCTTCTCCCCAATTTTTACCTCTGAGTCGCCCCCTCCCACTTTTCTTTTCTTTTCTTTGCTTTCTGTTCTCCCACTGCAAAGCTGGCTGCAGTTTGACTATCCCCCCTCGAGGCCATTAAGGGTAAGAAACAAGGGTGGAGCAGCTATTTATTTCTTCAGCTTCTGTCCTACTCTTCTTCCCAGCGCGTCAAAATTAAAAACAATGCAATTCAAAAGAAAATTGGTCAAAGCAAAATTGTAATTTAAAAACCAGCTCGAAACATTTTAAATGCTGTCGACCATTGAAAGCTTGGAACAACGCAGTTTAAAGTGAAACGAATCAGAACGATGAAGGTCATTTAAAAACCGACTCAAACCATTTCAAAAGCTCTCGGAACATAGAACTGTACAGTCGGAAGGAACCGTGAGGGTCCTGCAATCCAGGAATCTTTTGCCCAACGTGGGGCTTGAACCCACAACCCTGAGATTAAGTCTCATGCTCTACCAACTGAGGTATCCAGCAGATACCATTTAACATTCAAGTTGCTAAGTTAAAGGTCCCTATGGCCAATATCAATAAGCTATCAGATGCCTGAACGAACAGGAATGCTTTTAAATTTCTCCTATAGCCAATTATTATTATGAATAATGATAATACATTTATATTCCACTTTTCCTCCAAGGAGCTCGAGGTGGCATGCACACTTCTGCCCGTTCCCACATTTTCCTCACAGAAACCCTATGAGGTGGTTTGGGTTAAGAGATGGCAGCTGGCCCAAGGCCACCCACTGAGCTTCCTGGCAGAGGAGAGGGGATGCACCTCACCCAGGGAAAGCCTTTCACAAAATGGGGAGCCACCACCGAGGAGGCCCTGTCATGGGTCGACACCAGCTAGCCAGCAGCCGGGGCAATAGCCGGGCTTCCCTTTCTGAGCATAAGGCCGAAGCTGGTGGATACATCGTTTAGGTATTTGGATCCCAAGCCCTTTGGGCTTTTTTATTCTAGTTCTAACCACTGGCAGCTAGGCCAAAAGGAGGGGTTGCAATCGGCGCCATTGAACTGCAAAAGGAGAGCCAGCCGAATGCAGGCAGGTACAGTCCTATCTAATCCTGCATCCTATTCTCATAGTGACCAGCCCAATGCTCCCATGCGAAGCCTGAAGCAGCAATCTGCCCACCTTTGATTCTCAGCATTTTACTTTGTCATACTGCCTCCAACTGTGGTGGCTAGTAGCCATTGATAGTTTTATCCTCTGTGAATTTGTCCACATTGCAGATATTAATATTGTGCAGTTTGAAGTGACTGGAATTGTAAGAACTGAGTCCTTTTGGAAGAAATCATTGTGCAGACCCCATAAAAATATTGTTCAAACTTTTACACAGCAAGAGTTCAGAGTGCTCTGTTTGCTTTTCTAAGGCTTCAGTGGAATCTCCCTGTATTGAAACTTTTTCACCAATACGCAGAGATTCTCATTTCATTGTCAATTAAACTTAACGGTCCAGGCCTCTTTTTAAAGCCATCCAAGTGGGAGGTCGCCGCTGTCTCTTGCAGGGGCGAGTTCCATAGCTGCAACTCACATGAAGAAGGATTGCAAAGCCTTGCAACCCCGACCATAAGCCAACCCCCTGTATTTTAAAGCCCTGATGTTCAGCTGATCATCATGGCTTCAAAGCGCAGCGCACAGCTCCCTGCAGTCCTTGTGGGCCAAAACTGGCCCCCTGCCCAGCATCATGGCGACATAATCAGGCGATGGGCAGCTGGGCAGCCCCGCCCACCTGTGAAAACTCAGTCCCTGAAGGTAAAATCCAATCCACACCCCCCCCCCATTTATACACTGTGATCTCATGGGGGGAAGAAGGTGAGTCATCCTCACTCCACCCTGAGTCTTTGGCACAGTGGAAACGTACCCACCTTTTTGGGGTGGGTGGGGGAGAGCCAATTTATGTAACATCTTAATGAAAACAAAAGACGATCTCCATCTGTGTGCTCCCCCCTGGCCAGCAGCAGTCTCTCTTAGGAGTAGGTGTGCTTGAGGCTTGCTATGTGCCCACGTTAATACGGATTCCATGACAACAGCTCGGAAGCGTCATGGAGAATAAATGTCAGGCAGATCCTCCCAATCCCTTTTAGCTCGGGGCTGTCAAAACAAGGCTCTAGGGAGTCCCAATGCTCCCCCCCCCCAGCTCCATAACAGGGCCACATTCTCTCTGGGCAACTTGCCAGGGGCCACGTGCTGAGGTGGGCGGGGTCAGAGGCCAAAGTAGGTGGGGCAATGGGTGCAAAGGTCAACTCTGCCTAGCAAGCTAGTCTCTGCCCAGCTGCACACACCCCTCAAGACGTTCCTCCAAGCTCAGTGTTGTCAACGCTGGCTGGCAGCGGTTCCCCAGGGTTTCAGGGGATCTTTCCAGCCCTGCCTAGGAGGTGCCTTTGGGGACTGAACCCAGGACCTTCTGGTGCAAAGGAGCTATGGCCTCCTCTCAAGATATAGAAACCCAGAAGGCAGCTGCCTTGCACCAAACCCCAGACCCTTGGCCCATCTGGGCTCAGTTTTGCATGTGTGGGTTCCACTGTCATCTGGGGAGCAAACATTCCACCAGGCTGCCTCAGTGGAAGAAATACAAAGCAGAAGGCTCATTCCATCAGGTTCGCCAGAACTCCAGCTCCATCTGGAACCTCCTTGCCCCTAAACTGTGCCATCTGGTTAGTTAACTGCTAGCACATTTGCAAAGCTAAGCAGGGTACAGTATGGTTTCAAATTGGATGGGGGACCACATGTTGAGATTCCTGCATTGCAGCAGGCTGGACTAGATGACCCTGTCGCTTTCCCCTTGGACGTCATGTCATGCTTTGTTTCGCATTTTGAGAATCCCAGCCTGCAAGTAGGGCACGTCTTGCTTTGATGGTATATAAGCTGCTTGGGGAGCCTTTCTGACTCAAGAGTCCAGCACAAATGCCCTAAACAAATAATAATTGTCAACATTGACTGGCGGCAGCTCTCCAGAATTTCAGAAAGGGGGCCTCTCCCAGCCCTACCCGGAGATGCTGCGGATCGACCCTCAAATTTTCTTCCTGCAAGGCAAATGCTCTCCCACCGAGCTACAGCCTTTCTCCCTGCCCATCCTGCAACAGGTCGGCAACACTGAGACTATGATCTCAATGTCCTCAGTGGGCCCTCGTCCCCTCCATCCCCGGTCGGCGTTAACTTGGTGCTTTATCTCCTCTAAAAGGATTTTACACGGCCAGTGATCCTGTTATTCCCCAGAAGCTAATCTGGCTGCCAGGGCTTAGCAGCCGCTGCTGCCTCTCCTCCTAATGGTCTGCCTCCCTGCTCTCTTCTGCCTTCGTTCTGTTTTGTGGCTGTGATCCATGTTCTCTGAGAGGCCTTCGTGGGAGCCATTTTGTTGTCATGGCAATTTGAGCCAAGGGGGACCAGTAATCTTATCCACCTGTTTGCTCTCAGCGGAAGCTTTTTTAAAATTTCTTTTTCTGGCATTTGCAAGGAGAGGAAAGGCTGGAACATCTGCCTGGATCCCTCTGCTTCGCCTGATCCGCTGGAAGCCTTCTTAGGCCACATTCACACCATGTACTTAAAGCACCGTGATGCCACTTTAAGCAGCCAAAAGCATGATGGGAGTTGTAGTTCATTAAGGGTGCTGAGAGTTGTTAGGAGGCCCCCATTCCCCTCACAGAGCTTCAGTTCCCAGACTGGCTTATCCATCAACCCCCCCTTCCAAGGGAACTCAGGGAACCAGCTGATACTCATGCGTAATATTTCATTTCCAGATGTTTGGAGGATACTTTGTTTCACAGCTGGAGGCAGCAATGCTTCTGAATACCAGTTGCTGGAAGCTGCAACAGGGGAGAGGGATCTAGTGCTCGATTCCTGCTGGTGGGCTTTCCACAGGGATCTGGTCGGCTACTGTGAGAACAGGATGCTGGACTCGATGGGTCGCTGACCTGATCCCTTAGGGTTCTTCTTAGGTTCTGAGCTAGCTGGACCAATGGCCCAGCTCTCAATCCAAGGCTCAGGAATCCTTTGCTCCTGCATTCCTAACCCCAGCATGGGATCCAAATGTCCACACTGTGGATGAACCCTGAGCAAATGCACACCTGGCTGGCCAGGAGCGTCTCATCCTGTCTGCGATGTTTTCAAATGGCTGGTAATCGCTTCACTGCAGCAGATGGAGAGAGAGAGAGAGAGAGAGAGAGAGAGAAGAAAACTAGGTCATTCTTCCTGCCCCCCCTTCCCTGCTGCTTCCAACACTTGACTCCGTCTAGGGCCGGGCTGCATCCTGAGATGCCGTGAGGAAGCCGCCAGGCTAGTGGCTGAAGAGGCCATCCCCCTACATCCAGGGCCAGCTGCATGTTGAGCCCTGTGGTGCCCTGCACTTAGAGAGCTAGCATGTCAGGGTAGGACAGGACTCATTCCCCCCTGGTGTTCCATTATGTGTGGGTTTGTGCAAGGAATTTCAGCATGCAGATGTGTGTCAGGCAGGGAACAGGTGAAGGTATGCCTTTGCAGGTGCTGATGGTCAGCTGACCGTTGACACCTGCAAAGTGCTGGGCCTTCCTAGGTGCCTGGAGAGCTGCCCTACACCAAGTCAGGCACATGGGCCCGCCTACCTCAGCACAGTGCGCACACTGACTGGCAGCAGCTCTCCAGCCTTTCAGGTAGGAGTGGTTTCCCCAGCCCTACATGGAGAAGCTGGGGGTTGGACCTGGGACCTTCGGCAGGCAGGCAGGCAGGCTGGGCAGGTACTCTATCACTGAGCAACTCCTCCCCACAAACATAGGAAGCTAACCTGTTAGGACGCTTGGCCCAGCTAGCTTAGTATTGTCTGCTCTGACTGGCAGTAGCTCTCCAGTGTTTCAGACTGGGGGTGCCTCTAGCTCTACCTGGAGATGCTGAGGATTGGACCTGAGGCCTTCTACATGCAAGGCAGATGCTCTACCCCTGAGCAATGGGTCTTCCCAGACTTCTAACCAATCACAGGGCCTGGTGCTCTTCGTGGGCTGGACAAATCTGAGGCAGTTAACAAGGCTCAGTTGCAGCCTTATGGCAAGAGGTTTGCAGACCCCATAATAATAATATTAATAATAATAATAAATTTTATTTATACCCTGCCCTCCCTGGGCCAGAGCCAGGCTCAAGGCGGCTAACACCAGTAAAATTGCAGTAAAAACATAATAGGGGGGGAAACCAATTTAAAATACAGGTTAAAATGCAATTTAAAATGCAGCCTCATTTTAAAAGTAGCCTATAGATCAAAACCATAAGGGGAGGGAAACATAAGGTTCAGACTGAGTCCAAACCAAAGGCCAGGCGGAACAGCTCTGTCTTGCAGGTCCTGTGGAAAGACGTCAAGTCCCGCAGGGCCCTAGTCTCTTGTGACAGAGTGTTCCACCAAGTCGGGGCCAGTACTGAAAAGGCCCTGGCCCTAGTTGAGACCAATCGAACAACCTTGCGACCTGGACCTCCAAAATGTTGTCATTTGTGGACCTTAAGGTCCTCCGTGGGGCATACCAGGAGAGGCAGTCCCGTAGGTACGTGGGTCCTAGGCTGCATAGGGCTTTAAAGGTCAAAACCTTCTAGAACATCTGCTCATGCAAACTGATCCTGGGAACCAGACCTTCGCTACTTAAATTGCACCCACTTCCCTATCTACATTTCGGAAAACGACCCTCCTTTCTCTCAACAGCATCCTGGGTGCTCGTCGTGTCCCCAGCACCTTCCACGCCCGCTTCTCGGCCCGGTCGAGGACGTACGTCTACCGGGTGGCGACCGGGTGCTGTCATCATTTGGAGCTGCCTGTCTTTGAGCGGAACCGCTGCTGGGCAACGTATCGAGGGTGAGTTTGTGACACTGAGGCATATGTAGGTCAGGGTAAAGGGTAAAGGGACCCCTGACCATTAAGTCTAGCCGTGGCCGACTCTGGGGTTGCGGCGCTCATCTCGCTTTACTGGCTGAGGGAGCCGGCGTACAGCTTCCAGGTCATGTGGCCATCATGACTAAGCCGCTTCTGGCGAACCAGAGCAGCGCACAGAAACGCCGTTTACCTTCCCGCCGGAGTGGTACCTATTTATCTACTTGCACTTTGACGTGCTTTCGAACTGCTAGGTTGGCAGGAGCAGGGACCGAGCAACGGGAGCTCACCCCGTTGCAGGGATTCGAACTGTCGACCTTCCAATCGGCAAGCCCTAGGCTCTGTGGTTTAACCCACAGCACCACCCGCGTCTCTGTAGGTCAGGGAGTTGGGTACATAAATGGCACTGGCTGCCTACTATTTATTGAGTTATTTATTTAAGGCTGATTTATATACTGCAGAATCATTAGAGGAACAGAGGAAGCTGCCTTATACAGAACCAGACCACTGGCCCATTTAGCTCAGTGCTGTCTACACTGGCTGGCAGCTGCTTTTTAGGATTTCTGGCAGAAGACTCTCCCAGCCCTGCCTGCAGATGCTGGCGATTGAACCTGGAGCATTCTGCTTGCAAGGCAGATGTGCAAACACTAAGCCAGTGCTTCTCAAACTTGGGTCCCCAGCTGTTGTTGGACTCCCAGCATCCCCAGCTAGCAGGACCGGTGGTCAGGGATGATGGGAGTTGTAGTCCAACAACAAATTTGAGATGTTCTTCGACCTGGGGCCCTCTCAATGTGTAGGACCACAACTCCCATCAGCCCCAGCCGAGTGATGGGAGTTGTGGTCCAACACAACCAGAGGACCCCCAGGCTGGCATAAGGCTGGCCTAGATCAGGGTTTGCCAAACTTGAGTTTCCAGCTGTTTCTTGACTACACTTCCCATCATCCCTGACCACCAGTCCTGCTAGCTAGGGGATGGTGGGAGTTGTAGTCCAAAAACAGCTGGAGGCTCACATTTGGGATACCGTGGCCTAGGATCTCGCCTTCTGTGAAGCAGCTCCCGATGTCCTTCCGCTGTTCTCAGAGTCTTTTCCCTGTCTCTCTTCAGCCATCTGAACCCGCTGGCCATGCAGGAGGCAGCGTCCTTCCTACTGGGCACCCATGACTTCAGCACCTTTCGCTCAGCCTCTGCAGAACTCCCCAAGCGAGACCCAGTTAAGAGCCTTTCGCGGGTGGAGGTCAGGCCTGTTCCTGGCTTTCTCTCGGAGCACAGCAAAGACAGGTAACATCATTGGGGGTGTTTTATGGTGGGAGGCCCGGTTCAGTGGACCCATTTAAAATAAAGTAATGGGTTGCATTCCGTGCTAGCCCTATTCAGAGTAGGTCCATTGAAATTAATGGATATGGCAGTTGGTTAGAGTGTGGTGCTGATAACCCCAAGGTGGCAGTTTCAATTCCTGTATGGGACAGCTACATATTCCTGCATTGCAGGGGGTTGGACTAGATGATCCTTGGGGTCCCTTCAGCTTTGATGATTGTATGACTAAGGTCCATTCATTTCAATGGGTCTTCTCTGAGTAGGTCTTCGATTGTGTGCGCACTATACATTTAAAGCCCATCTCATTAACAGCCCCCTAAAAAAGTTCCTGAGAACTGTAGTTTACTATTCCAAGTGCCAGTTTTCAGCACCCTTAACAAACTACAGTTCCCAGGATCCTTGGGTGTGCACATGCTTTAAATGTTTGGGGTGTGTGCAGCATTAGTTGGATATGACCCATTAATTCTATATTGTTCGCTTGCTTGTTTGCCGTTTTTGAACAATTTATTCCCGTTGTTTGCTAATCACTTTTGCAGGAGGAATGCAGGGCATAGGATCAAAGAAAGGCCCCTTGCCTCAAGTTAGACCCTCAATCCACCCAGTTCAATAGTGTCCTTGCCATGGCAGGGTTGCAGATGTACTGCTCTGGGTTGTTTCCAACTAAAACAGCCTTTCTCAACCTGTGGGTCCACAGATGTTGTTGAACTACAACTCCCATCACCCCTAGCTAGCAAGGCCAGAGCTCAGAGATGACGGGAGTTGTAGTCCAGCAACATCTGGGGACCCGCAGGTTGAGAACCACTGAACTACTCGAGGATAAACCCACTGAAATCAACCAACCCAAGTTAGTTGTGTCCATCAATTTTAAACATAGGCCTGTCAATTCCAATGCATAGCTCTCTCTGTTCTCCATTTTAGAAGCCTCTCTCACGCCTCCCACAGGAACCCAGCAAGGCTTATACAGAGTCAGACCCCTTGATCCATCTGTCTTGGTATTGTCAACACTGACTGGCAGCGGCTCCTCAAGGTTTCAGGCAGGGGACACCCCAGTCCTGAACCCGGGACCCTCTTCATGGAAGGAAGTCAATCCATCAGTGAGCTATGACATTCTCTTATGACATAATAATAATAATAATAATAATAATAATAATAATAATAATTTATACCCCACCCTCCCCAGCCAAGACTGGGCTCAGGCTGGCTAACACCAAGTATAAAAACAATTGATACAACTTAAATACAACTTAAAAACAAGATTAAACTACAACATTAAAATGCAGCCTCATTTCAATGGAAACTCAAATCAAAAACTTTTTGGGGGGATGAAAACGTCAAGTCTTCACCAACTATCCAGACTGGTCCTACGTGGGCCAGAAAAAAGCCAGGGAAGTCCCCAAATAGGAGTTCCATCACAGAAGGAGAAAGGAAAAAGGAAAGAGGGGGAGAGGATCAAGTTGATTCCAAGCCAAAGGCCAGGCGGAACAACTCTGTCTTACAGGCCCTGCGGAAAGAAATCAGATCCTGCAGGGCCCTGGTCTCGTGAGGCAGAGCGTTCCACCAGGCCGGAGCCAGTGTTGAAAAGGCCCTGGCTCTGGTTAAGGCTAATCTAACTTCCTTAGGCCTCGGGACCTCTAGGGTGTTATTTTTATGGACCTTAAGGTCCTCTGTGGGGCATACTGGGAGAGGCGGTCCCATAGCCATCAATAGCCCACTTCTCCATTGTCTACTGATGCAGGGCTGCAAATACTAACTGGCAGTGGATCTCCAGGGTTTCGGGTTGGAGACCTACCTGGAGATGCTGTGGATTGAACTCAGGGCCTTCTGCATGAAGGCAGCTGCTCTACTGCTGAGTTACGTGCAGCTGATTGCAGCCCTTGACCTGAGAGTCCAACAGATAGATAGATGCTCTAACCACTGAGCTATGACCCTTCTTGGAAGCCTTGGAATTCCCTTTCAGTCATCTTTGCTCCCCAGCTCCTGTCCCTCGACAGCGTACGTGGACAGAAACAGGTGGCCACAGACAGCCCATTATGTGCATCACAGTGCCGAAGCTCAGGATCATGGCCTCGATGCTCCTCTTGATGGGACGTTGCCAATCCCCTCTCCAGAGTTGCTTAGCAACCCCCCTGCTCGAGAGAAAAGGCCTGTTTCCAACAGATGCCCTTAAGACGCCGGGTTCGGAAGCCGCAATCCATTGTTCGAAGGGGAAGCGAGAAAGCCGGGGGGGGGGGAGAATAGGAGGATTATTTGAAACTGGAAGGACACGGAGTAATTCTACTTGGAAGCACATTGTTGGAAAGAGAAAGGAGAGAGGGGGGAAAAAATAAGGAAAACGAACTTGGATTACTATAATGCAGGAGCCTTTTTTCTTGCCGTGTCGAAGGATAAGTGCGTTCCCAAGGTTATCCCGCATTGTCTGCCCTGCTTTCAGAAGCGGAGGTCTTTCAAGGAGTTGTGTGGACGTGTCTGTTTTATTTGGCAAAGAAGGAGCCAGAGGAAGCAGCTGTCAAGGCAGAGAGCCTGGGAAGAGGAGTGGGGAATTGAGGGGCAGGGAGCTGTCTGTGGTGCTGAAGTGCCACCCTGCCTGCCAGCAGCCCCTGCTGAAACCTGCCTCTTAGATTCAGAGATTTAACGAAACGTTGCACACATTTCTTCACCACGTCCTTCAGGACTAGAAGCTTGTCTCTACAATTAGAACCACGTGGAACCCATACTTTCAAAAATCTTGATATCTCTGCGGTAGTCTTTGTTACGCAGATGGTGCCACCATACCCTTTAACATGCCCCAGAGCAAAACCGGTGTGGTGCGAGCAATTTTTATATTTTGAAAGTGTGGCCCAGAGGAAAAGAGATTGAGAACCCACTAAGCTAAGTGAATTGTGCCCATTAATTTCAGCGGGTCTGCTTTGCGTAGGACAACCCTTCGTAACAGATTGTCTTTCTCTCCACACACCCCCCAGCTTATCCCATAATGCCCAATAAAGGCAGATTAATTCTTGTTCAGAATAAACAAAGAAAATTGAGCGTTAAGGGTGCCAACCGTTTGAACAGGATGCTGGAGGCGGGTGGGGAGGAGAGTGAGGAATCTTGCATTTTCAAAAAGAGAAAACCAACACGATTCCTATTGTTTCTCTTTCCTGGGCCCGCTGGGCCCTGCCAGGTTGTGGGAGAAAGACCAGCTGTCTCGGAGCAAAGTCTCCATGTGATCCGAAAACGGATTGAATAATAGTCATGGAATTGCGGGTGGGTGTTTACAGGCTATCTTGTGCAACCCAGGAATTTCAGAGCGAGGGCTTCGCACACAGGTGGAAGACCCTCCATGGAGGGAGGGACGCTATCCAAGGTCATTGTTTCCATTATCCATTGGCATTACAGCAGGTGCCACGTAACACCCGTTCCACATTTGTAAGGGTTCTGTGACCGTTTAATGTGGCATCGCTTACACTTTGGAACTGCCTGCCTCATGATATCGGGCAGCCACCTTCACTGCACTCTTTTTGGCGCCTGCTAAAATTCTAGTTTAGACAAACCTACCCAGGTCATAGCTGTCAACTTTTCCCTCTTCTTGCGAGGAATCCTATTCGGAATAAGGGAATTTCCCTTAAAAAAGGGAAAAGTTGACAGCTATCACCCAGGTGCTTAGAAAGTTGATGTGGATTTTAACCCATTCAAAGTATTTTAACATTTGGAATCTTTTAAACTATTGTAATTTTTTTCTTGATTTTCTTGGAGGGCGGTTGTACATCGCTTTGAGGTTTTGGGGTTGTTTTTAGCAGTCAAACTATGTATAGATTTTGTTAAATAATAAAATAATTGTTATCAGTAAACAGCACTTACTACCAACTTTCAGCTGATTCAGGGCAGAAAGGAACGGATATTTTAAAGGAGCGTGTGGTTTGTCTCACCTCGAAAAAAGGATATTGTAGGGCTGGAAAAGTTTCAGGATTAAGCAACCAATCTTTTGGTTTCCTCTTTTTCTTGTAAAGTGCTTTGAGGTTGTTGGTTTCTTACAATCTTAAGTGGTGTTGCAGCATTTGGGACTTTTTACTTCAGGGAAAGGGGGAGTAAGGGGCAAGTAGTAGTAGAAGTGTTTGAAATATTTATGGCATGGGAAAAGTGGATGAGGAAACTTATTTTCTCCCTCTCTCTTAACACTCGGAACTCATGAGCATCCAGTGAAACTGATGGCTGGAAGATTCAGGAGAGATAAAAAAGGATTTCTTCACGCATAGTGGAACTGTGGAACTCACTCCCGCAGCAGGCAGTGGATGGGACAAATTCATGGAGGATGGGACAAATTGTGGCTATTAGCCATGATGGCTATGCTCTGCCTCCACAGCTGGAAGCAGAAATGCTCCTGAATGCCAGTGTCTGGGAATCGCAAATTGGACAGTGCTGTTGTTTGCACTCAGGTCCTGCTTTCAGGCTTCCCTGATGAACATCTTGTTTGTTGCTGTGAAGACCAGATCCTTTGGCCCAATCCAACAGGGATTTTCTGATGTTCTTGTTCATTGTTCTCTCACTGGATATATTTAAAGGGGGATTATTATTATTATTATTATTATTATTATTATTATTATTATTATTATTTTAAAAACTGATTATTCATTCTTTTTGGAAACCGCTTTGAGGTTTTAGTTTTAGGGTTTTTTTAAACTACAGTGGACGCTCGGGTTGCAAACATGATCCATGCAGGATGCACGTTTGCAACCCGCGCCTGTGCACACACAGGGTGCGATTTAGTGCTTCTGTGCATGCGCAAAGTGCAATTTAGTGCTTTTGCGCGAGCGCCGAAACCCAGAAGTAACCCATTCTAGTACTTTGGTGTTTTGGCAGTCCATAACCCAAAAAAATGCAACCTGAAGCGTCTGTAACCCAAGATATGACTGTAAGTGGCATATAAATTTTCTGAAATACAATAAATAAATTATATTTTCCTTGTGTTGGCATGGGTAGATTTGACCAGGGTGCTGGCATCATGAAACAACATGAAGCAACATGAAAAAGTAACAATTAGTGGAATGCCCCCTCCCCAAATGTTGCCTGTGAATGGAATGATGAATTCAGGGCAGGGGGAGGATTTGGTCTCCACCATATTTCCCCCCTCCCCATGGCACTGCTGGAAGTGGTACAGTCCAGGCGAAGCTTTACCACCTGGCTGTGCTGCCTGCCCGGTTTCCCTGACTGCTAGAAACCCTCTGAGCTTTAAACGCTGTCAGATTTGCTGACTTTTCTGTTAGCCCACCCTAGACTGCTGAGCGAGGAAATCACATTCTTTTAAAAACCCATCTGAAAGAGCCCAGTGAGAGAGAGAGAGGATGGATAGCTGCCTCCCTCATGAAATCACATGCTAGGTGATTACAGACCTATTATCCCACCCTCTCCCTTGTCAGCACTATTTATTTTTGGCTGAATTGTTAGAAGCGGGAGGCCTGGAAAACAACATGCCATGAATCCTGCAAGTCGGCATAAAACGTAAACCTTTTGACTTCCATGGTGGTGGTGTTTCCGTTTTTGTTTTAAGTTCCTAGTCCTCAAGATTCTTCTGGCAAACCCTCCCCACAAATAAACACAGTGGATTATTATTAGTAATAGTAGTGAAAATGTAACGCATCCTTAAAGATTGTTCCGCAAATAAGCAGGTGGTGGTTTTTTTTGTTATTTGTCCTCAAGGGTTGTTCTGGCAACCCCGCCACACAAATAAGCAAGTGGTAGCTTAAAAAGAAATAATAATAAGATTAGTAGTCCTCAAGGCTGGTTCTGCCAAGCCCTCCATGTGGATGAAGCAGGCAGTACCCGCTTCTAGCCCCTCAATCCAAAGTTGGCCTTAGGTTGGGAGTAAACTTGGCCAAGCTTGCCCTACAGCCTTTTTGGGGGACGGTGAACAAAATACAAGAGCTAATGGTGACAGCCTGTTGTCTTTGTCCATGGAGTTTTCTTGCCGGTTCCTGCTCCAGGTGGATCACGTTTGGTCAAAACTTTCCACTATGACCTGTCCATCTTGGGTGGCCCTGCACGGCATAGCTCATAGCTTCTCTGAGTTATTCAAGCCCCTTCGCCACAGCAAGGCAGTGATCCATGAGGCAGTGAGAGATTTTACTTTCTTGGGCTCCATGATCACTGCAGATGGTGACAGCAGCCACAAAATTAAAAAACGCCTGCTTCTTGGGAGAAAAGCAATGACAAACCCTAGACAGCATCTTAAAAAGCAGAGACATCACTTTGCCAACAAAGGTCCGTATAGTTAAAGCTATGGTTTTCCCAGTAGTGATGTATGGAAGTGAGAGCTGGACCATCAAGAAGGCTGGTCGCTGAAGAATTGATGCTTTTGAATTATGGTGCTGGAGGAGACTCTTGAGAGTCCCATGGACTGCAAGAAGACCAAACCTCTCCATTCTGAAGGAAATCAGCCCTGAGTGCTCACTGGAAGGACAGATCCTGAAGCTGAGGCTCCAATACTTTGGCCACCTCATGAGAAGAGAAGACTCCCTGGAAAAGACCCTGATGTTGGGAAAGATGGAGGGCACAAGGAGAAGGGGACAACAGAGGACGAGATGGTTGGACAGGGTTCTCCAAGCGACCAACATGAGTTTGACCAAACTTTGGGAGGCAGTGGAAGACAGGAGTGCCTGGCGTGCTCTGGCCCATGGGGTCACGAAGAGTCAGACACGACTAAACAACTAAACAACAACAAACGATGACAGCGGCCTTTAATACACCTTGCCAATTTACAGCCTGCCCCAATTCGCCCTGTGAAAAAAACGAAGACCCCGATTGGCAGATTAATCCCAAGCACTGAGGCCGAAGATAGATTTGGGGTACTCTTTGCCGGCTCACAGATTTGGACCCATCGTTTCCCTCCCAGCTTTTAAGAAGGATTTTAAGTGGAACCATAATCCTTTCTCCTCGCAAGCGGGGAGGCGGGAGAGAGCAGCCTATTGATCGCGCTTTGTTGCGCCTGCTTCCCATTAAGGCTGAATTGCTTATATTTTCGGTCACTGAGAGATTTAGGCAGAGGCCTCGGGCTCTTCATGAGTCACTAAAAGCAGGCCGGAGCCCTTAATCTGGGCCGCTGTCCTCTGTTCTCGCACGCAAGCAGACTCCAGGGCCTTGACCCCGGCTCCCAATTCCCTCCCCTCCAAAAAAAGAAGAGCCTGTCAGTATTTGTAAAGTAATTTCATTGGGAATGTATTTCACAAGGAATAGATGGTATTGGGGAAAGGAGGTGGCAGTTGGAAATTGGCAGTTGGCTGGTTATTCAGTTACTTCTATCTTGACTGTGAAACTGAGAGGTGTGGGGACTTCATGCAGGCGCCGTCTGGAGGAGTTTGTGAATAATATTTGTTGTTCAAGTGTTGCCAGCCTGACAAGTTTAAAGATTTATATTTAACTATTCGTGTAAGACACACACACAAAGAGAGAGAGACCGTATTTTTCTGTGTATAAGACACCCCCTATTTTGGGAGACTCAAATTCTTAAATTTGAGTTTGCACTGTGCGCTACCCATGTATAAGACAGCCCCCATTTTTTAGCATAATTTTTAAAGGAAAAAACCTAGTCTTATACACCGAAAAGTACAGTACAGTGGTACCTCGGGTTACATATGCTTCAGGTTACAGACTCTGCTAACCCAGAAATAGTACCTCGGGTTAAGAACTTTGCTTCAGGATGAGCACAGAAATCGTGCTCCGGCGGCAGCGGGAGGCCCCATTAGCAAAAGTGGTGCTTTGGGTTAAGAACAGTTTCAGGTTAAGAACGGACCTCTGGAAGGAATTAAGTTCTTAACCCAAGGTACCATTGTATATAGGGACATGGGTGGCACTGTGGGCTATCCCACAGAGCCTAGGGCTTGCCGATCAGAAGGTTGGCGGTTCGAATCCCTGCGACGGGGTGAGCTCCCGTTGCTTGGTCCCTGCTCCTGCCAACCAGCAGTTCAAAAGCACATCAAAGTGCAAGTAGATAAATAGGTACCGCTCCGGCGGGAAGATAAACGGCGTTTCCGTGCGCTGCTCTGCTTCGCCAGAAGCGGTTAGTCATGCTGGCCACATGACCTGGAAGCTGTACGCCAGCTCCCATGGCCAATAAAGCGAGAAGAGCGCCGCAACCCCATAGTCGGCCATGACTGTACCTAATGGTCAGGGGTCCCTTTACCTTTACCTTTTACCATTGTATATATTATCACAAATTGCTAATGGAGCCTGGCCGCTGGGTCAGGCCAACAGCCCGTCAAGCCCAGCATCCTGTCCTCACAGTGAGCAGGCAGATGTTTCTGGAAAACCTGCAAAAGGTGGACCTGAGCATAACGAACACTCTTACAGGCAAAAGGCGGTGGTGCCCATTGGAACTGGTGCAGAGGAAGGCAGGGAGCCCAACAGTAGGTGGCGCCAGAGCCAATGTTTGGTTCAGCCAACTCGGGTATGTCCCCATCCTCCTCCCTGCTGAGTTCTGCAAGGACAGCACCTGAAACTTAAGGGAGGTGAAAGCGGACGGGTTGTAAGAAATCAGGCAGGTGGTGGCTGGCTGAGTCCAGATTGCGCTTGGTGGGGCAATGCCCCCTTCACCCTGATGGACCAACCTCTACTTACAAAGATCCAGTGAGTTCTTTTTCTGCCGTAAGAGGGACCCAGATTTTCATTTTCATTTTTTTTGCCAGAGGAGATTATACAAACGCTGCACTAAAAAAATTGAGAACGTTCAAGTATTTCATCTGACTTGCAGTTTTTTGTTTTTAAAGCAAAGCGCCCCGGTTCATGTTTCCTGGACTTAACATGCTGGTCAGAAAGCAGTTACTTTTTAACATATGCACGTCTATGAGTTCTGCCATTACCTTCTCAGACAATATGTCAAAATGCTTGCTAAATCGGAAGTCTTGGTGTTTTTTAAATGGTAGAACGTGTGCGGAAATGTTTTTTGAAAAAGGCATACAAAAATAGTGTGAATATTAACTTCAAAAAAACAACAACACCCTTATACACAGAAATGAGATGGATCCAACCTGGATTTTAGTTATTGTCCACTTGGACAAGTTATATACTGCTTATATGTTATATTTGTATTATTTATTTCATAAGATTTATAAATTGCTTGAAAGATTGAAAAACAAAGCCTCAAAGGGATTTACAAAAAGGATCAAATGATAATATTACCAATAGGAAAAATTAACAACAATAATTTCAGACTTTTGAAAATCTAAATTGATAATATAGTAGAAACAGATGAAAGTTCATAACAACAATTGGGCAGGCTTGTCTAAACAGAAATGTTTTTAGCAGGTGTTGAAGAAGATACCGCAAAGGCGCCTGCCTGATATTAATAAGCAGGGAGTTCCAAAGTTATATTTAAACACTTCTCTAAATGGTTTGTGACCTGGGTGAAAACATCTTAATCTTTCAAAACAAAACAAAAAACCAAGAGGACTGCCAAATTCTGTAAGACAGAATTACCAACTACATTGAACATCTTTAGCATCAAAACAAACATTACCCATAATAATCAGCTACGAAAAAATACACAAGGAATTCCGTATTGCGAGACCTAGTGAACAGCTAGTCCAAATATCCTCTAATGCAGCAAGAAATAAATTGTTACATATGAAAATCAACTAAAAAGTATCAACTCCACATATGAAAGTGGCACGCAGTAGAAATCGACAGATCCATCCACTCCTACTTAAAATATGCTGCTGAAGTGGCTTCTGAGCTGCTTGGTTTATTAGAAGCTTGCCCTGCGTACATCGGATTGCCCCCAGCATGAAGGCAGTGGCTGTACCCCTGTCGCTTGTGCCCAGGTGGTCAGAGGCATACTCCCTCTGTCCCTGGAGGTTCCATTCCTGACCCTCACTGCTAAGGTGAAGGGTGCTGCTGGGTCTGCTGGGCATCAAAATGCTCTTGACTCTTCATCAGGGCCGGCGAGATGGTGGAGAAGCAGCCCCGCGAAACAGCTGGTCCGCTGCCACCAATCTGGCCTGACAACATGGGTGGGGATGCTTCAGCCCACAGTCCGAATCCGGCTTTAGCACACCCACCTGCCCCACATGCATGCTTACGGTGAGCTTCTTTGTTGGAGCAAGGTGCGCCCTCAGTGCTAGTCAGCTGATAGGCAGCGAGAGCATGCCTTGTTCTAGCAAAGCAACAGTTGGGAAACTCATTTTTGAAACTGATTTTGACTTTTTCCCCACTGGGTGCAGAAGGATGCACTCCTCCTGCCTGTCAGCTGATGGGCCCACATCATTCTTCAGGAGGTCTTGGGAACATCCAGAGTGACAGCAAAAATCCATCCTGCAGAAGCGAGCTCCAGAGTTGAACAGTGCACAGTGTTGAAAAAGTGCTTCCTTCTGTCCATCCTGATTGTGTTATCTCTAACATTTTCCCCCCTTTGCTTTTTTCCAGCCATCTGAGGTTTTGGGAGATGGAGTTTACGGCCCCCTCTTTTCTCTACAAACAGGTACTGTGAAAGCTAACTCCCCACAAAAGTTACAGATAGGTAGCCGTGTTGGTCTGCCATAGTCAAAATAAAAAAATTCCTTCCAGTAGCACCTTAAAGACCAACTAAGTTACACACAAAAGCCAGCTTTAAACTGGCCTGAACCCAGTTTTTACACTCCCTTTTTATCTTCAGCGTTTGGTATCTTTGGGTCCTGCTCTGAACACCTTCTCCATATTGTGACCTGGTAGTTTGCACATGAAGCAGGCTTCATCAGATGGTCTCTCTGTGTGGTGGCACAGCAGATCCTGCTCTGGGGAGTCAGTTGTGCTATGGGATCTTTGGATACGACTCTATGAACTGTAGAATGTTGTTGAGCTGGTGATCCTGATTTGGGAATCAAAGACACGAAGGTGATAACTCACTCCCTTTGCTGCTTCCCTGTAAACTGCCTCTGAACCTGGAAGTTCTACATAGCCATTGTGACCAGTACTGCTAGACTGATTCCTCACTGTGAATTGGTTTAATCCCCGTATCCGGTGGCTGCCACCACTGGGTCATCTAGCTCAGTCTCATTTGTGCCAACTTGGGGAAAGGCTGTGGCTCAGTGGCAGAGCATCTGCTTTGCATGCAGAAGGTCCCGGGTTCAATCCCCAGCAGCATCTCCAGGTAAGGCTAGGAGAGACTCCCTGCCTTGAAAACCGTGGGGAACTGCTGCCAGTCAGTGTGGACAGTACTGAGCTAGATGGAGCAACGCTCCAACATGGTGTAAGACAGCCTCCTTTGCTCCATTTTAATTCAGGCCTTCATTTGGAATATAAAGGACTAGAATAGTACTTTATATTTAGGAGAAAGAATGCAGCAGAGATTCCAAGTTCACTTTTCTACGGGTGTGTGTGTGTGTGTGTGTGTGTTAGGACTTGGAATGTGTTGTTGTAAGGTAAAGGGACCCCTGACCATTAGGTCCAGTCATGGCCGACTCTGGGGTTGCGGCACTCATCTCGCTTTATTGGCCGAGGGAGCCGGCATGCAGCTTCCGGGTCATGTGGCCAGCATGACTAAGCCACTTCTGGCGAACCAGAGCAGCGCATGGAAACACCGTTTACCTTCCCGCCGGAGTGGTACCTATTTATCTACTTGCACTTTGATGTGCTTTCGAACTGCTAGGTGGGCAGGAGCAGGGACCGAGCAACGGGAGCTCAACCCGTCGCAGGGATTTGAACCACCGACCTTCTGATTGGCAAGTCCTAGGCTCTGTGGTTTAACCCACAGCGCCACCCGCATCCCAACAACACCTGTGTTGTTGTAGGACTCCCTAATCTTGGATTAAAGAAGGGGCCGGCGGTCTTTTGGGGGCCAATGTTTAAAGTTTTGAGAGGGTGCTGTGAGTGCCTGTCGCAAAATAGCTGCCATATCAGGGCTGTTGGACATAACACAAACCATCAGCTTTTCCCTTTTGCAGCCTGGTAGTTTCCATGTTGAGCACATTTCATGAAAGAGTCCTTGCATGGTGACAGTTGGTAGCTTCCCCTGCTTTCTTACCCCAGAATAGGCAGTTCCTTAGATCAATGGCATTTGCTGTAGAAAGTTTGGGAGCTTGAAGTTGAGATGGGCATGTCTCTAGTACTCCCATCAGTTCTGCAGACAGATCCCACTGCTGCCCCAACTCAAAAAAATGTTTACTGTACCTCTTGATTGTTTCCCATGATTTGTAGGACACTAGCCTCCCTTTTTGCACTTACACGAATTTTGCACTTACACTTAGGACGAATAATACAGTGGGGTAATTTTTATCGCTGATGCGGGTGGCAGAGTCCAGCTTGCCTTGGGCACAGGGTTCAAATTGCAGGGCCTAGGTGCAAAATTTTCTTTTGAGGCAAGTGTCTATGCAACACTGCCTCATAGCCTCATCCAACGAAGGGCTGAGATTTATTTCACTCTTTAAATGGAACATCTACACTGGATCAGAGGAAACTCAAGGAAACTGACAGTCTTCTCACTGCTGCCCCCCTCTGGTTTTATGCCCACGCTGTGGCATGTCAGTACTTGGTGAATGGGCATCGGTGTTTGCCCCTTGGTTAGATAAAGTACAGATCCAAAGCACCCTAGGCAGGAAACAGCAGATCCACACTATGTATTTAAAGTGTGCTTGACACACATTTAAATAGTTCCCCAAAGAATGCTGGGAACTGTAGTTTAAGGGCACTGGGAATTATAGCTCTGTAAGGAGGAAAGTACGTTGAGTGGAAGCCATGTGCTTTAAATGCATGGCATGAATAGAGAGAGAGAGATTTAAATGGGAAATGTTGAATAGAAGCATCAAAGTGTAGGAGGGCAGTGCCCTCTGGTGGTGAATGCTAGAAGTGCTGTTTGTGTTGGCCTGTGGCTCCCCCAAGAACCCTGCAGTATTTGGGGAGAGGGGAACCTCTGGCCTTCGAGATGTTGCTGGACTCCAGCTGTTAATCATCCTAGAGGCTGGGACTGCTGAAAGCTGCAGTCAAGTATCTTTCCTACCTGGTCCTTTTGGCCAGAGTTGTCAGGGATTGAACCTGCATGCTGCTGAGCTGCAGTTACTCCCGAGGAACACAGGAATCTGCCTTACACTGGCTCATCTAGCTCAGTCCTATCTGTGCCAACCTTGGGGAAAGGCTGTGGCTCAGTGGCAGAGCATCTGCTTTGTGTGCAGAAGGTCCCGGGTTCAATCCCAGCTGGGAGAGAGTCCCTGCCTTGAAAACTCTGGAGAGCTGCTGCCAATCAGTGTAAACAATACAGTGGTACCTCAGGTTAAGTACTTAATTCGTTTCGGAGGTCCGTACTTAACCTGAAACTGTTCTTAACCTGAAGCACCACTTTAGCTAATGGGGCCTCCTGCTGCTGCCACGCCGCCGGAGCATGATTTCTGTTCTCATCCTGAAGCAAAGTTCTTAACCCGAGGTACTATTCCTGGGTTAGCGGAGTCTGTAACCTGAAGCGTATGTAACCCAACGTGCCACTGTACTGAGCTTCGATGGGCCAGTTGTTCGATTCAGTAATAAACCAGCTTCCAGTGTTCCTATGGCAACCTCCAGGGGGTCTTTCCCAGCCCTTCCTAAAGATGTGGTGGGTTGAAACTTAGGCATGCAGCACCAATGCTCCACCCACTGAGCAACATGGCCCCCTTCCTCCTTAATTGCTAGGAATTTATGCGCATAGCCTTAGATCTGGCATGCTCCCCCAGGAAGCTATATTTACACTAGGTCAGAACATTTGTCCCATGTGCTCCTTACCATCTACTCTGACTGGCAGCAGCTGTGTGGGAGTCTTTCCCAGCCCTACACAGAGTGCCTTGTGCTCTTTGCATGCAAAAGGGCCTGCTCTTCTTCCGCCATCCGCTGTCCCCTCCTTGAACTTTTGGAGGACTGTAATTTGGTGGCGGTGGTTGGGGTTTTACATTTATAAAGGAAATGTTTAGTTACTGGCTGCTCTGGGCGGCCTTCCCCAGGTGGGAGAGCAGAGTATATAAAGCCCCTGCAAATACATCAAAACTGCAACCTCCTGAAGGGTCCAGGAAGCTGCCGTCTCGCAGATTTCCACAGCCTGCATCTGAATGTGGGCAGCTGTAAGGGAGGCAGATGGAACCACATCCTTTTCCTTCCAAGTTGTTATCTCACAGAGGGGCGGCTGCTATTTTTGGTTTGTCTGAGGTGTTGTTGTTGTTCCACACCTTCATTTCCACCTCCACAGTCTCCCTCATTCATTCATTCATTCATTCATAGGTTCATAAACCTTTCCTCCAAGGAGGCCCACACAGAACCACCACCTTGTTCCCTGTTATCCTCACAACAACCCTGTGAGGTAAGGTAGGCTGAGAGGCAATGACTGGCCCCATGGTCACCCCGTGAGCCCCATGGCTGCGTGGGGATTTGAACCTTGGTCTCCCAGGTTTGTCTTGGTCTCTGTGGTTTAACCCTAAGGGACGCTGGAGGCGCTGTGGGTTAAACCACAGAGCCTAGGACTTGCCAATCAGAAGGTCGGCGGTTCGAATCCCCACGACGGGGTGAGCTCCCATTGCTCGGTCCCTGCTCCTGCCAACCTAGCAGTTCGAAAGCACGTCAAAGTGCAAGTAGATAAATAGGTACCACTCTGGCAGGAAGGTAAACGGTGTTTCCGTGCGCTGCTCTGGTTCGCCAGAAGCGGCTTAGTCTTGCTGGCCACATGACCCAGAAGTTGTACGCCGGCTCCCTCGGCCAATAAAGCGAGATGAGCGCAGCAACCCCAGAGTCGGCCATGACTGGACCTAATGGTCAGGGGTCCCTTTACCTTTACCTCCCAGGTCCCAGGCTGACACGTCTCCCTCCCTCCCTTCCCTGGGAATGGCACCAAACCAGCTGTGATGTAGTGGTTTCTGTCTCCTGGGTCCAAGAATCGCCCAATCAGCACAAAAAGAAAGGTTTTTGGGCACTGAGAAGAAGTCTTCCCATGTTTTGGGCTGATTGGAGCCAATCAGAGTGAAAGGAGGTGAGTCAGCCACTGAGGATTGGCTCCTAGAGTCCCTCTGGAGAAGGCGTGCAGGAAGAACGCCCAAGAGTATGCATGCCCCAAAGCTCAGCATTTAGGAACACTGGAAGCACAAAAGGCTTTGGTTTCAAGGGAGCAGGGGGCAAGTTCTGTTGCATGCAGTGGACTTTCGAGTTAGATACAACTTTAAGTTGCTGTGAAAGAAGATGTTGGGAGACCTCCAAAACCTTTTCCCCACAAAAAATAGTAGATGTAGCCGAAAGATGCGCTGATGGTTGAAATGTATCCATTATTATTAGTATTTCATGATTATAAAATCACTGTATAATCTTCAAAGGGGGCATGGCTTGTAACTATCAGGAAGGGACTCTGCACTTTGCCACTGCACCGCTGCAAGTCATAGAATAAGAGAATCATAGAGTTGGAAGGGACCCTGATGATCATCTAGTCTAGCCCCCTGCAATATGCAGCTGTCCCATATGGGGATCGAACCTGCAACCTTGGCGTTATCAGCACCACGCTCTGACCAACAGAGCTATCCATTGATCCGAACTCCAACAAGACGGTTGCCAACTCCAGGAAGAAGCGTGGGAAGCTGTCTCTTGCTTTCATTATTACTTTTTTATTAGCTTTATTTTCTCTGGCCCTTGTTCCCAAAGGAGGCCAGGGCAGGCGATGTCAAAACATTTAAGCAGTCCCAACTCAAATGAAATAAAAACATATTTAGAAACCACCTAAGCATCTAAAAGCATTACCCTGCCAAGGTTGCCACAGCCAGGATCTTCCAGCCCTTATAGGGAACAGGAATGCCCTCATAGTTCTCCTAAGAGTCAGTGATGAGGGAGACAGATGCACCTCACTAGTGTTGCCTACACTGGCCGGCAGCGCCTCTCCACGTTCTTAGACAGGGAGGCATTCCCAGCCCTCCTGCAGATGGTGGGGATTGAATCTGGGATCCTTTGCAGATCTGGGATCCTCTGCCAAGTAGATAACTCTCCCACTGAGCCTCGACCCTTCCGTCTTTTACCCATCCGACATCCTGCTGCAGGGAAATGTTGCAGGGGGAGCCCAGCATTTTGGCTTTGCTTGTGGTCCACCCACAAGAGTCTGCAAGGGCAGAAGTCGGTGACACCCGAGGTGTTCACACGCTCACTCACCTCCGCCCTCCCTCCAAAAAGAAAGAGAGCAGTGAACTAAAGTTTCCTTTCTGAAACCGACAGGCTCGTGCTGCCGGGTTCTTTGGCCCACGTGACCTTTTTATAAAAGCAGCTCTGCTGGGTCAGAGGAAAAGGCCTGTTTCTTTCAAGTTTTTCCTCCCAAGGGGCTCAAGATGGGGACTCCGTCGTTCTTCCCCACCCCCTGACAACCTTGACAACAAGCCTGCGAGGGAGTGGCCTGGCCAAGGCCACCCACTGACCTTCTACAGCTGAGCAAGAACTGTAAAAGGCATTAAAGCCCACAAGCAGCCCCTGGAAGCAATGTCTGTGACTGTTTCCTGCCCCTGGCAGTGGCTGCTCAGGGCAGATTCTACCCCAGAGGTTTTGTTTAACCCCCTGCCTTGAATCTGACCCCTCCTAGAATAGAGACAAATGCAGAAAACTGCTCCCAAGCATATTTAGAACTGGCAAGCTAGAACCAATGGAGGCATCTGGTTTGGTGTCGTCTAGCTCTCTTAATTGTCAGAAGCTTATTTTCTTCTTTCATCCAATGGGACAATGTCAATATTTGTTTTAATGTTTGTTGTCTTACCACCGCCATTCTTGAAGTTTTTATTTATTTATTGGGGAGATGGGGAGCCTACAGCCTTCCCAATGGTGCTGGTCTGCAACTCCCATCACCCCTGGCTGTTGGCTTGGATTGATGGGAACTAGAGTCCCATGGTGTCTCTAGTGGCTTAGAGGTTTGTTATTATTCGACGGGGGATCCTAAGAAATCGAGAATTTAGCCCCCCCCCAAGGTCTTAATTGTGTAAGTCAATAAAATGCACATTCCTTTGCACTGCGTTCTATTGGCTGTTCATGCCCATTCACTTCCATGGCTTTTGCTGATTAATATCCTACAGCCCTTTAAATATAACTGTGAGAAGGGCATGTGTGTTATTGTTCTGTTCTTTTGGTTGTAATTATTTTCTGTGCTTTATCTTGTATTTTATTCTGTGAACTGCCCTGAAATCTTTTGAATGAACAAACAATTGAATGGGTCTAGCAACTCGGACCAGGTCTAATGTTGGATACAACCCCGTGTCAGACCCATGGAAGTGAATGGACACAACTATCTTAAGCCCATTGATTTAAACAGCTCTACAGTGGTACATCAGGTTACGAACTTAATTCGTTCCGGAGGTCCATTCTTAACTTGAGGTACCACTTTAGCTAATGGGGCCTCCCGCTGCCGTCGTGTCGCTGGCCCACGATTTCCATTCTCATCCTGGGGCAAAGTTCAGAACCCGGAGCAACTACTTCTGGGTTAGCAGAGTTTGTAACCTGAAGCATTTGTAACCCGAGGTACCACTGTACTTGGACAAGGACTAACAATAGATTCATCCTATTGGGTTGACTTGACTTAGAAGGGGTGCAGCCCCTGGATTTGCCCTAATGGGTACAGATTGTGGGACTCATCTGACGCCGCATTGATTTTTGACCCTCCCCTTCCTTCCCTTGCCAGGTGCGGAGAATGGTTGGCGTCTTGGTGGCCGTCGGCCAGGGCCGCCTCGAACCTCATCACGTGCAAAGGCTTTTGGAGATCAGGGACCTGATGGCTTACCCCGATAACACCATTGCACCGCCCGATGGACTCTTCCTCAAAGATGTGGAGTACTGCGAAGCTGGTTAGTCTGGGAACCCCCACTTGCTTCTGGGGCGCAGGAGGGGGGGTGCTTAGCTTAGTAGCCTTGCCTGCAGAAGGTCCCAGGCTCCACCCTCAGCATCCCAGACCCTGTGCAGCCTTGTCTAAAGGCAGATGAATCGAAAACTGAGCGTGCATCACGTAACCATCAGGCTGCCCCTGTCTGAAGTGGTCCAGCTCGGGCAGATAGAGCGCCTCAGCCAAGAAGTAGGTCCTGTGTTGCTGTTTATCACCCCACTTTGTTGGAGAACTGGTGTTTGTAGGGTGCAAGGAATTCTTAAAAGTTGGGATTTTTATGAGGAATCCTTTGTGTTCCGAAGGTTCTGTGGTGTGAATTAACACGGCAAAGTCAATAGGCTATTGGATGTGTTGCTTTCAGTAACACTCCCCCCCCCTTAAAGCTGTCAGCCCCCCCCCCCCAGACATAGGCAGGATCTTCAGGGGAGTTTCAGGCAGGCATTTAAGCCATGCCAGCCAAATATCTGTTGGTGTGCAAGGTGGAAAATCCAAACTGTTTTTGTTCTCTGTTGTGGTGTCAGGGTGATGAATTGGATTTTAATTATCCCAAGCT
Organism: Podarcis liolepis; assembly: GCF_965112155.1. NCBI lineage: Eukaryota > Metazoa > Chordata > Lepidosauria > Squamata > Lacertidae > Podarcis > Podarcis liolepis. The sequence continues at coordinate 22,124,954 of NC_139561.1, forward strand.
GCAATGTGCCTGCATTTGAAGGATGTGGGGCAGAGATCCTCTTACATGAAATAAAAATCTCCCATTAAAAAGGATCAGGTTGCAGAGGAGAGAGAGACCTCTCTGCCCGAGACCCTGGAGAGCGGCTGCCTGTCATTAGATTATATGGAAACTTTGTTTCACCTGGTATATAAGGAAGCTTCAGTCTCCATATCTCAGAAGGGGTATTGTGAAGCTGGGAAAGGGGAAACAAATCATCAGTTGGAGGCGGCAGTACTTCTGAATGCCAATTGCTGGACATCACAGGAGGGGAGAAGAGTGCCCTTGAGGAAAGCTAAAGCATTTCAAGATTTTTAACTTAGGAGAAAAGAAGGAAATGTTGAAGAGTGATTAAAAATGTCTGCATTGTGTGGAAAACATGGGTAGAGGGAATCTTCCTTTCCCTCTTTGGCCCCAGCTGCACTATACATTTAAAGCAGAGCCAAACTCATTTTTAGAAGATGTTTGGATTCTTTTTTGTTTGATTAGATCATACTGCTTCAAACAGTCCTGGCTTCCCCAAAGAATCCTGGAAACTGTAGTTTGTTAAGGGTACTGAAGAGATGTAGCTCATCGGGGGGGGGTATAGGGGGTCACCTAAGAATTCCCAGAGTTCCCTGTGGAGAATTAAGCCACTCTGTGAACTGGAACTCTGCTTCTTTTGTCTTTGTTTTGAAAACAAGGCTGGTGGGAAAATACGCTTGAAGATTGGTTGTGATTTGCAAAATTAGGGTGCATTTGTATAGAACTTTGAACCTCTTCCTGGGCATCTAGTTGTAATAAGTTTCTACAACAATCTGGTAAGGAAGGTCAGTATCCTCATCTCTCAAGCTGCAGAAGGGGAGGCTGGAGGCTTGCCTAAGGCTATCAAGCAAGTTCGTGGCAGAGCTGAGATTCGAACTGTGGGCTCTGCCCAGTGCTACCAAGTTACACCGGACTTTAGGCCTGTCTTTCCCCTCTTCTCTTTGCAGACTTGGAGATCAGCGAAGCAGAATCGGAATGGCAGCCTAATTGAACTCCCCATGACTGGAACAGAGAGAGGTCAGGGGAGGAGAGCACCCTCTTTCCTGTTATGTGGCCACATGTCTTTAAACCTATTCACGTACATACGTGGAACATTCTTCAGTATCCCATCCCTGCAAAACAAACTATATCCAGACATTTGGGGTGGGGGTGTGCTTAGGGTGCAATTACATTTGAACCAGGATTTCAACCCAAAGCTCTTGAACTGGAACCTCAGGCTGTTTTATGCTGTGTAAGACAGAACGTGGCATCCTGAGAATCTCTGTTTAATTCTTTTAGAACAACACACTAGTCCCTAGTGATAAGCTTGGAAACACAGGACAGGGCTGTCTTGGTAACAGGAGGCGGACTGGGCCTTGCCTGGCCAGTGAGGTCTTGATGCAGCAGAGTGGCTTCAGTTTCGGGGTTAAGCTCTGCCTCTGCCAGGAACTCACTAGGGCAGGGGTCTGCAACCTTTCAGACAAAAAAAGCCACTTGGACCCGTTTCCGAAGAAAAAAAAACTGGGAGCTGCAAAACCGGGAAGGTGACGTCGGGACGGTGCGTGACTAACGCACGCACTGCCCCCATGCGACGTCACAGCCAGTACAGCGCCTGCCACAGTGGGGAGTGTCAGGGCGCACTATGCGCCTCCTCCCCTTGCTAGTATCCGCCCCGGATACACAAAGGTGTAAAAGAGCCACATGCGGCTCCGGAGCTGCGGGTTGCAGACCCCTGCACTAGGGGGTCCTTTTTGGCAGTCATTCACTTCAAAGCCTTTTGTGCCTCATCTGCAGAACTGATGTGATCCTTACTGGCGTACCTTAGAGAGCCGTTATGAGGATTACAGCAAGATAGCATGCGTGAAGCCATGTGGGTGCCACATAAAAGGGCTAAATGTTGATTTTGATTGTGCAAAATAAGCAGCTACTGTTAGCATCTTGCAGAAATTGTTTTTTTATATCCTGTTTTGTGGACCACATTTCCTGATCATCGTTTGTCTAGAAGATTGGGGGAGAAGAGATTGCCAAATTAGTTCAGCTATGTTAGATAATCTTAGTAATATTTTAAGTTAGATAAACTAGATTAGATAAGGTGAAGCTTCCAGTTAGAAACTCAGCACTAGCGGTTTGTGTTATCTGTGGTCCCGATTCCTGGCTTGCACAATGGGTGGCCTATTGACCCAAACACAACCTGCTGGTGAGCTACTAATAGCCCACTATGGGCTTAGTCAATCTCAGCTTTGGGTTCCTGGCTGAGCACTGCAAAACTGATTGGAAAGAGTGTGTGTGCTTGTTTTTAAATGCCGTACACAACACTATCAAACCAATAGTTACATAAATTCAACTAACAAATATACCCACAATGTAACTGGCTGTGTTTAACTATATAAATTCTTTATACAACCACCGATTCATTTGTACATACGTGGAACACAAAAGCTTCTGTTTAGACATTACGTATATAAGAACTGATCTATTTGTATTTCCTGTTCTAAATGTTGGTCCTTAATTGCTTCTACTCAACTAGATAATGTGAAAAGAGTTATGTTTATATGATGTATAAAGAATTTATATAGTTAAACACAGCCAGTTACATTGTGGGTATATTTGTTTTTAAACACCTGGCAGGCCCCAGCCGCGATCTAAGGGAGCTACATTCAGCCCAGCAGCTTTGACCCAGGTGCCCTAATCTGAACAGGCACCGCTGTGCCTTTGGAGGGGGCCAGTGCCCACACCGCTGGCTGTGCATGCAGCTTGCAGGTTGCTTTTTAACTCCGCTCTCCACTTCCTGTGACTTTTCAAGACGAAACAGAGTGTGGGAGGAACTTTATTTTTCTCTTCCCCTTTGCAAAAATGTGGAGGTGCCGACTGCTCCTCTCCATCTGAGGTTCAAGAGGAGGTGTGGAGTTAGTAGGAGCCTTCAGAGAGGAAACAGTCCTTGGTGGTACAACAGCTGAAGACTGGCAGCCCAGGATAACACAGACTGGTAAGTTGTCACACAAACCCTTCACCCATTTGATGGGTTGCTTCATAAAGCAGGTGGATAGAGATAGTGATGCATTAATGTAATGCAAGTCGGACTTCATTAGAATGACACAAGGGTGGACTCTCCATAGATGTGGTGAGCTCTTCTTCCTTGGAGTTTTTTTAATGCAGGTTTGATGACCCTCTGCAAGGGATTCTGAAGCTGTGATTCATAGAACTCTACAGTTCTATGATTCTCTGTTCAGGTTTGCAGTCACTCTGTTCCATCACCTCTCAAAAAAAACCCACCCACCTAGTCAACATTCTGTAGCTTTTGAGCATCTTCAGTCCTGATTCAAGAGTTTGGGGAGTTAGGAAGATAGGAAGCTGCCTTATGCAGTCAGACCATGGGTCCAGCTGGCTCAGTGGCAGCAGCTCTCGAGGGTTTCATGCAGGGAATTTTCTGTTGGGGATTGAGCCTGGAACTTTCTGCATACAGGCTCTACACCACTTTGCCCCTTAGGATCTTGTCCCCTTCCTTGGTGGTCTAATTTTGAGGGGCCCCCCATGCCTGCTGATAGCTCCCCTTATGGGTGAGGCTGTTTTGTCCATGTTTAAGAGCGTCACTCACCCACTGAACACCAGAACTAGAAGAAATGATTGGCATGGCCCCAGATTGATCAGACCGAGGGGTCCATCTAGCAGTCTTCAGCTTACAACTGCATTCAGCTGTGTAATGATAAGTTTGTGCTGGAGAAGGCAATCAAAGGCTACCTTTCACAATGGCTGCATTGTACCTCCACTAATGGAGGAGTGACAGTTGCTGCAAACTACAGGAGTGGAGAGTCGTGCTCAGTTCCTGTTTGCAGGCTTCCCAGAGGCATCTGGTTGGCCTCTGTGAGAGCAGGGTGCTGGACTAGGTGGGCTTTTGACCTGATCAAGCTTATTCTGTAAAACTGAGATTGCAGCACAGAGCCCAAGCAGCTTAGCTTGATGCAAAGTTGCAGCCCTCTTGATAACGTCTTAACATTCTTCTCTTTCTCCTTTAACAGTTTTGCTCTTCGCTGGGTCAGCTCTGCTCACAGGCAAAAGGCTTGCATCTCTTTAGCCCACCACAAAGACCTCCTTAACTCCAGCTGCCCGCTAAAGACCCAAGGCTCTGACTTTGAACCACGTACCACCTTGGGAAATGTGAAGGCAAAGTGACCGCTGATCTCTAGGAAAAGAGGAGACACTTCCACAGCTTAAAAGAGAGAGATGGATAACACAACTATCGTTGATGAGACCATTGCCAATGCCAGTTTGGTAGAGTGCGTCTTCCAAGCAGACTTTCAGTATTCCTTCTTCACGATTGTCTACAGTACGGTCTTTGTCCTGGGCCTCCTGGGGAATGGAGCTGCCCTGCACTTCCTGACCTGCCAGGTGATCAGCTTGCCTCGCTCCTACGTCTACCTGGTCAACTTAGCCGTGGTGGACACCCTATTTGTCTGCATCCTGCCTTTCAAGATCCATTACCACCTCAACCGGAACAACTGGATCTTTGGGGACATTGCCTGCCGGCTGACAGGGAGCATGTACTTCCTCAACATCTACCTCAGCATCGCCTTCTTCACCTGCATCTGCCTTGACCGCTACGTGGCCGTTTTGCACCCTTTTGTGTACATCCAGATCAAGGGCGCCCACTACGGGCTGGTGGCTGCAGTCCTCTGGGTGACGGCAGTGAGCATCGCTGCCCCGCTGGTCCTCGGGGGGCCCCTCAACTTCAAACGGAGCAACGCGACCGTCTGCTTCGAGAGTTTTGGGATGGAGGAGTGGACCGGGCGCATGATGCCCTACAACGTCTGCGCGCTGATATTTGGCTTTGTGGTCCCTTTTGGGGTCATCCTGATCAGCTACCCTCTGATCGCCCGGCGCATCTCTCGCATCCCCCGCAGCACCCGCAAGAGGAAGGCCCTGGGCACCATCTACCTCATCCTCTTCATCTGCGCCACCTGCTTCCTCCCATACCACCTCACCCACCTGCTGCACTTCCTCATGCGGGCTGGGCTGATCCAGGACTGCCGCTTTGCCCTTGTCATATACAGGATGCGCCGCATCACTCTGGCCTCAGTCAGCTTCAACTGCTGCCTGAACCCCATCTTGTACTACTTCACCTCAGCCAGCAGGCGGTGCCGCTGGAGACTTCCCTTCAGGACCAGGGCCACAAAAGTCTACACCATCTGTGGTCGTCGAGGCGACGCTTGCGCACCCGCCAACCTACGCATTGCCGGACCAAGGCGGGGTGAAAGGAGGCAGCAGGTTCAGATGATATCGGTGAGAAACCCAAGGAACTTTAACTGAAACTGTAGAGGGCTTTGTGCAGGAGGGGTTAGCGTTATGTATCCTTAAGTTTTTTGAGAGAGGCTGCAGTGGCCACCTAGATTTTCTCTTTCTGCCACCCACCCAAGACCCCTGAGAGAGATTATTAGTAGTGCCATGTTTCTGCAGGAGCACATAATGTGATACCAGATGCAGAATACATGCCCCGTGATTTTATATTTTCAAAAAGGCACGTTTCTAGTCCTTTCGGCCATGATGATATGCTTCCAAGTGGGTCAGCAATGTTGACTAAAATTGCAAAGGCCAGGCTGCTTTGGCTGTAGCTGAGTATGGGTCTTGTCTTGGAATGGGGATCCTGTGCCACCCCCGCCCTGGCTGTTTCTCAACTGCACCTCCCATCAGTCCTAGCAAGCCCTGACCAATGAAGCAGGGATGGGCAGGAGAGGTGTCATTTGGCAATATCTGGAGGGCCAAAGTGCCCCCACACCCACCTTGCTCCTCTACCATGGCATTGCAAAATGAAAAAGGAAGACACACTTTTTTACGCTTCCTTTGGATGGACAGGGCTTGGAGTTGGGTGTGTTTGCTTTTGAACATGGGCATATGTACCCACTTCTGTTTTTAATATAGACCAGACATTAAACTGGTGAAGGCTGATCCATTAGGTTGAAATGAGGAACTGACACACACAGCTCTCAGTTTTCTCTCAGCCAGCCCCCACCTGCCTGCGAACATCTTCCTCCATAGTCTTGAATCCTTCTTGTGGGCTTCTCAGAAAAGGCAGCTAGTTGGCCACTGTGAGAACAGACTGCCAGGCTCTGATGGGCACTGGCCTGACTGGGCAGACTGCTATGGTGCCCCTGATCCTTTTTCCTTCAAGTGGGAGATGCCTGCGACAGAAGATGCCACCTTCTCTGCCCGTGAAGCAGGTGCTCTACCATCAAACGGCACTCCCTTCCCCATCACAAGGCAAGAACGCACAGAAATGAATCCGAAGGTGAGTAGGCTGGACGATGCTGTGTGATTCATTATCTGAGACCAGTATGGCATTCACATTGTGATACCGGTGTCAGACTTTTTGAGCTGCCAGTACATCAGGGCTCCCCGGCTGCTGCCAGCTCAGCACTCCTCACTGTCCTGGTGTTAGCTGGGGAGCCATTATGTATTGGCAACTCAAATTGCCTTCACCTCTGGGCAGGATGCATCTTTCCTCCTGGAGCAATGACTGCCCTGGGAGGAAAGCAGCAGTCTGCAGGAGCCTTTGCATTGCGGCTTCCTTGAACTACTCAGCTTGGAGAGCACCGATGCTTCTCCTGCTTGCGCATTGGAGAGACATCCAGGTCCCCCCCCCCCAGCTGATCAGTTTAAGGAACCCCTGCTAGGACATGTATCTCGGCTGCTTCTTCCTCCCCTAAGGTGGGGAGGAAGAAATAGCTGAGATACATTCCAGACATTGTGGTATATCAGAATATCGTGGTCTTTAGCTGCTGATGTATCACGATGTTGAAAACCAGGTATCGCCCAGGTGAGATGACTTGGGTTGGGTGTGGAGCTAACAATCCTGGTAAACTGGCCTCCTTTAGAAAAAACACACAGTTTGCATTCACTGTGAAGGGACTACTACCTATTTTTGGATTTTTTAAAAAAGCCTACTACTTGGAGTTGTTACTGCAGATGCCACCTGTGACAATAAAGGCCACTAATATTAAATACTAAAATTCCTTGCGTTTTAATTTGTTAAAAACACACACAGACTTAAGTATTTACATTGTTCTTTACATGTTCCAGGGTTTTATCTCCTGGAGACTCATGCCGTGATTTGAGGCAGCGCCTTTTTCAGCAGGGAGGTCACGTAGCTACCCATTTCTTCATCCTGCAACCAAAATCCATATTTTTTGGTTAGTAGAAGCTAAGGCTGTACATTCACACCACGATACCACTTTCAGACTTTTTGAGCTGGCAAATACATCACAGCTCGCAGCACAATGCAACTCACTCCTCCTGTCTGCTTGCAGGCAGATGGGAGGGAGGTGCCCTGTGTTGGCAATGGGTGGGGGAGCCGCATATCGCCAGCTCAAATTGCCTTGAGAGGCAGGTGGTTTAAGGAGACCTGCTGCTCTGCTGTAGGGGCTGGGCGACAGGTTTTCAACATCATGATGTATCACCAATGTTGAAACAAGCTGTATTGCCCCCTGCCAGAGTGAAACTGCTTTAGCTTTCACTTTTGCAGGCCAGGGCCAATGCAGCTGGTCTGAGCCTGCTGCTTAGCTGGGGGGCAAAAAGGCTCCTATCCCCCAGCTGAGCAAGCCCAAATGCTGGCAGGGGCCTTGAGGCTCCTTCTGCAGGCGTGAGGGATGGGTAAGCTACCTTGCTGGCTCCTCCTATCCCTTGTGGGGTGGAAGCAAGGAGCCCCCACGCGGTGGGATGCAGGCTCTTTTAAACTTCTCCGTTGAGAAGTTCTTCTCAATGGAGAAGAATGGAGCCTGCACCTCCCCAGCCGCGATCCCACTCCTGCTTGCGTACAAGGCAGGCTTGGTTAAAATTACTTGGCCGAGGCGAGGACAGTGGCATACTCCTCAGCCAAGCAGTTTAAAGAAGTGAGGGAGGAACATGCTGTATTACACTTTGCCGATGAAGCTTGTTTCTCTCTCTGCACCTATGAGGGCAGAGTGGGATGGTGGTTTCACTTGGCGGTATATCACTAGTGAAACTGCCATTGCTGTTGGTCCCTCATACTCAGTGATGTATCGCCCAGGCCTCATCTGCTGAGGGGCGGGCAGCTGCCCACACCTCAGTGGAGGAGTTTAACAGAGGGAGAAGCAAGCTGCCTTGTTCCTGGGCCCACGAGGTGCTGGGGTGAAACTGCCTCAGCCTGCTCAGCAAGAGCAGCAGCGGTTTCACCCCACACCTCACAGGGCTGGGGCTAATGCAGCTTGCTCCTTCCTCCGTTCCAACACTGCGGTGTATCGCCAGATTGCAGTGTTTGGCTGGTGATACATCGCAATGTTAGAAACCTGCCGTCGCCCAGCCCTAGAAGCCCGCTTGCCTTAAATTAAAAATACTGCCCCGCTATAACTTCCTGCATTCCTCCAGCTGTGTTGCAGAACCATTTTGTTTAGATGGCCTTAAGGAAATTCCAGGAGGGTCTGTCAACACCTCTGGAGCTGGAAAGCTTCTGTTTACAAAGGCTGCAGCCTGCAGGGATTGTCAAAGGGGTGCTCTCGAGATGCTGTTTACTCCAACTCCCTTCATCCCCTTGGCCATTAGCCACACTTACTGGGGCTCAGCAACATCTGGAGGGTCTCTGGGTCTGCTATAGCCCCTTGCTAAGGTGGAAAGGGGCAAGGGACTCTGAAAGCCAGGAGTGTGATAACATGTGTAAAAAAGAAACCTCACCTGATATGTCCACGACACCAGCAGCAGTTTAGTTGCAGGATCTTCCGATTGCACTGTAACCTGGATCAGGATGGACTCGACCATTATGGAGGTGTCAGAGAGGTGTTGAACAGAATAGTCCTTCAGGAAACTGGGGGGGGGGGGGGGACAACAACAACAATAACATGTTGAATATCACCACAAGCAGCTTCCTTTCCTCTCCTGGGGCAGCTGGCAGCTAGGAAAAGAGATCCTAAAATGCATTTTGTGATTGGTCTAACAATTTTGGGGGCAAAATATTACTTAACCTTTCAAATAGCCTAGAATTATTTGGTAACCTCTTCTGTACAAACAATGAGAGTTAGAATCTTAACTAGTTGATTTTTTAAAAAATAAGTGTGTTAGAAACTAAGATCAAAGCAGCATGTCTGCACTAATCTACAACTTTGGTACATTGGACAGATTACAGTACTGAGTGCAGAATTTTGGGAATGTGAGTTTCACCTTTCTGCCAAAGAAAGCAAGCTCCTAATCTGCAAGGCTGGGAAGATGTATACGAAACTGTGCTCAGCAGCAAACATAGACAAATAAGGCGCAATTTTTCTTTTCTTTCTTTGCTGGGGGCTGGTAATATTCAGTGCTTGCTCTCCTAACTAACAAAACCAAAATGCATGTTCAGATTACATAGTCCCTCGAGGATAAGAATTCCAACATTCCTAGCTGTGAGGTCCGAATTCTCTGTTCCTAATCCAAGGACAGGACTAGAACAAATAATGAAAATGGCAAGGAAGCAAGATTTTGGCTCAGCAGTGAAGGAAAAACTGCCCAATGGACAGAGCTGCTCAGCAAAGGGAACAGGCTGCCTCAGGAGGCTGTTGGCTAGGCTATCCTCCACTAGGCACACTAAGCAGGAGGTCCTGAATGAGATACAGCCAACTCTGTGACTGCTCAGTCAACCATTTTTTATTCAAACTAGGGCTCTTCCCTATCTTGTGGCCCCACCTCCCACCTTTCCAAGGAAGCACAAAGCAGGCCTTGAGCCAAAGCATTCCTTCAAGCCATTTTGCACACAGTCTGGTGTACCTACGTCTTCAGGTGGTTGTATAAACGCAGTCCTGTCTCATGCTCTTTGCGGGGGTCCTGGAAGTGGATGCGGCAGGTGAACCTCAGCTGGTGCTCCGCCAGGCCCAGCTCTTTGAGTGCTTGTTCGGGAGAGACCAGGCGGAAGCTCTGCCCAGAGAAGGAGGAAGGGAGAGAAGTAATGCACAGGACCTGCTTTTGGGCTTCCTCCTGAGAAATCTGGACAGCCAGGGAACAGCATGCTGAACTACCTGGGCTGTCAGTCTGATCCAGCAGGCTTGTCTTACTTTTTAGAGAGAGGCACAAGGCACAGATTGAACAATGTACTGCAGCTGGGGTGGTGGCAGTGAAGAATTCTACACAACAGGGAAACCTCCTGATCTCAGTGGCAGCACCAAAATAAAAATATTGAAGAGGGCAGGCACATTTTAGGCTTCTGAAACATCATTTCACATTAATGCTCCCATCCTAAACATATAATTGTGGAAGTAAACACTACTGATTTTAATGCATCTTAAACCTTATTTCAACGAAGCCTCCTTAAGAGTGCAGTTTTAACTTTCCAGTTTACAATGTGGTAGTAACCTATATGTGAAAAGGGCCTTTCCTCCACGTAAACCATTGAGGGGTTCCAAGAATGGAGGGAGACTACTAGGCAGAGTTCTGGGTAGATGGGGGACCTTTCTGCCAAGCCCACCACAGAAACCATTCTATCGGCCAGGAATCCTATTCACCCACCCAACCTGCCTCCACTTACATTGTCCTTGATGATCAGGGTCCCATGCATGAGCTTCGGCCTCTTGGAGTCTGGCAAGGGCCCTGGATATTGGAAACAAAGAGAAGAGAGGAAGGCAGTCAGCAACCATTCAATTTTCCCCCACCACCTCCAGATATTCCTTGTTGTGTACGTCACCAGGCCCTACAGTCATTCATTTATTTACAGGGACAGGAAAGGGACCACAGCCACCCATTCTGCAGCACCCCTCTGCAAACAGGAAACAAACACCACAATCAAAAGCCTCTGCGTGTGTTACTCAGAGGTGCTAAATTACTGCACTCTTACCGCAGTGGTCCAATTTTAGCGTCACATTTTCCTTCCTAGGTTTTAATGTCAGAAGAACTGCTAGTCCCAGAAGATGTCACAGGGTGTTACTGCAATCAGCCAGCAATACCAGCTTAATTTACAGCTGGTAGCAAAAGAAGATGGGGCCATGGGGCTAGCTGGGCACTGCTAGTAGCATGGCTCGTCTCCACTACCAAGGAGGGCCAGACGCTTGCACTTTCTAATCCCACCACACAACCGAAGCCATTTCAATTAAAAAAATTATGTTAGTGTAGTTCAATAGTAAGGTTCTAGTCCTCGTGGACTGTAGAGATGAGTTCTGAAAGAACACCAACTGCCTGTAGTCCTCTGGGTATCTCAAATACAGCACCACCCAAAAGAGGAGAGAGAAAGATTTGCTTGGGAAGGCTGGGGCAGAGGGGAATGGTCTCCTTCAACATACAAGGAGGCGGCCTAAGCAATTTGGGCACTTCCACAGGGAACAGAAAAAAGAGGGACAGGTTGGTGTCAGAACTCAAGAAGAGGACCTGTGTGGCATTGTAGAAAGGAGTTGTATGCAGTGCAAGATTATTTTTCATGCTTGCGCTCTGTCCATTAGCTTCACATCTGATGACAGCATGGGACTTACCCAAGTAAAACTGAATTACACTAGGATTACTAGCAGGATAGGGCCCATCTGCTGAGGGGTGGGGAAACTTTGGCCCTACAGATGTTGCTGAACTACAACTCCCGGCTCCAGCAAGCCAGAAGAGGGAAGTTCTTCTCCCTCCCTCATAGCACTAGAACTCAGACATCCAACAAAGCGGAACATTGGAAGATTCAGGGCACACTAATGGACTTGTCCACACAAGGCATAGTTAAACTATGGAAGTCTCTTCAGCAGGAGGCAGTGATAACCACCAACTTCGATGGCTTTGAAAGAGGATTAGGGAAGTTCACAGAGGACAAGGCCACTGGTGGAACCAGCCACACTGGCTATGTTCTACCTCCATTGTCAGAGGCAATATGCCTTCAAGTATCAGTGGCTGGGAACTGCAGGAGGGGAGAGTAGTGTTGCCCACATGTCCAGCTTGCAAGCTTCCCATTGCGCATCTGGCTGGCCCCTGTGAGAACAGAATGCTGGACTAGGTGGGCCATTGGCCTGATCCAGCAGGGCTCTTAGTAGTTTAACAACACGTGGTAGGGCCAAAGGTCCCTACCCCAAGCCAGACACACATTGACTCAACACCGTACATGGAATAGAAATATCTGACCCACAACATGGAAAGCCCAACATACGCAGGCTTGATAAATGGCTCTCTTGATCACCTGCATGGCTTTGCTTTCTTTGGCTTTGCCCTTTTGGTGGTGGCCCCAACCATCTTCCAGCAGCCACATGAAAACATATCAGGCCTACAAACAGCAGTGCTTGTAGGTATCTCCCCAACCCAGTATCAGTACAGCAGGGATGAGAAACCTCTGGGTCAAGGGACCAAATGCAGCCCTCCAGGCCTCTCTTAACTGGCCTTTGGGCTCCTTCCAGGCCACACCCCTCACAAACCCACCTTTGCACCCTCTTGTTTTTGCCAGGATGGGGGATAAAGAAGGGCATTTGAGGGTGTATCTAAAAGAGGACGCTATGACGACTCTCATTTTAAATACCCCTACTATATGCAGGCTATAGAAGCTGTGATATATTGCTGAGGGAGGCAGGAGAAGAGGAAAGCAAATCTTCAACCAGCAGTTATGTCTATGTCTCATCCAGAAAGTATAGCCAGAGACATTTTGGCAAATTTAAAAAATCCACCTGGACAGAAATTTTACCCTTGAAAAAGAGGACGTGTCCTGGAAAAAGAGGACACATGGCAACCCTAGCTAGCCTACTACGCAAAGGGAGGGTTCAAATTTGCTGCTAGGCCCACTTGTGTCTCTTACCCCACCCCTGCCCCAGAAGGACATGTGGTACTTGGGCTGAACCCTGCTGTACAGATTTGTAAATATGTTTAATAAATAGTATTTCTTTAAAAATGTTCGAGATGAGTTGTGCACCCAGGACTTTACCTATGGTGAGCTCCCTCTTCAACAGCCCGAGCGAAACGTCCACAGGGATGTTGGGGTTGGTGTGAACCGTCACCGTCTCCCCATTGGCAGGCATGTGGCAGGTGACATCTGCAAGAAAACATAGCCAGTCAACTGCTGCGTGTTCACTTATTCCTAGAGAGGTAACCCAAGGTCACGCCCACGCCATGCATCTAAAGCACACCACTTCCCCCCTAAGGAATCCATAACAAAGAGCAATTCCTTGGATGGTTCTTTCTTTCTTTCGACAGAGAGGGAAAAGGATTTTCTGGAGCTGTTCCGAGAACACATGAGAACCTCGTGAGGTGAAGGAACAAGCATGGGGAAAGGCCCCAGGTCCCTCTGTGGGAAGGGTCACAAGACAGTGGGAAGGCTACGTACGGAATTCCTGCTCAATCTTTTGCTTCAGGAACTCCATCTTCTTCGCCTCCCCATGGACCAGGAGGACGTTCCGCGGCTCCGCTTGGCGGATGAGCTGCATGATGCCCTTGGCATCCGCATGGGCACTGAAGGACATGTACTCCACTTGCATCTTCACTTCCAGCTGGGGGCCAGAAAGACATGTACAGGGAATGAAGGCGGCTGCCTCAGAATGTATTCTTACTGCACGTCCCCTCAGATCCTCCCTCCCTCCCTTTCTTTTCAATCAATTAAAGTGGAGGGGCAGCTCCAATCTGCCACAGCGGAAGGTCCCTCCTGTGAAACATTTCCACTCACAATCTGCCTTCCTTCCATTTCCAGCTTCCGCTGACCGCCCAAGATTTTATGGCCGACAGTTCCTTGCACGCAATATCCTGGCATGATTACCTGGGAGACAGAAACCAGAAAGAAATTGTGCTTGTTACAGGAGCGACAAAATGGGTGTGGGGTTATTTTTTTGGGGGGGGGGGGGAACGGACGACCTAAGCACAACCAGTGTGATGTAATGATTAGAGTGTCGAGCTATGACCTGGGAGACCAGGGTTCAAATCCCTTCTCAGCCATGAAGATCAAAGTGGTATATAAATGTAAAAATTAAAATAATAAACAATATCTGTATGCTTCTTGAGAGGCAGATTCTCCAGTAACTTACTATGATTATTATTAACAACTAGGAAAGTAGGAAGCTCCCTTATACAAAGTCCAACCTAAGGTTCATCTAGCTCAGTATTACCTACACTGACCAGCAGCAGCTCTCCAGGAGTTAATTATAAAAAGGAACACACCAGGACTTCTGTCCTTCCTAAAGGGCTACCAATAAAATTCATACGCAAATATATTTGAGTACGACACACCTGGTCTGTTCTTAGAATTGCTGAAATTTCCACCCACAAATTCTCTCTTGGGAAGCTGTCATTCCAGAAAAACCACAAATTTCTGGTACTTAAAAACAAAAAACAAACCAAACCAGAAGGATTGCTTTGGGGTTTGTCAAACTAAGCCCTACTGAAAGCAGATCGAATTAGTAGACTTAAGCGAGTCATATCCACTAAGTAGACCTAAATGAGTCACGTCCACTAAGTTCAATTCTGCTCTCTGAGCAGGAGCAGAATTACCTGAAAAGCAGGAAAGTTTTGTTTCTTTTAAACATGAAGGAGTGTGCGAAAAATGGCATGCACACAACTATGTGCAGCCTAGTGTGCTACAGTCTCCTCCATCACCTTAGTGTTCTGCTGGTACAGACCTGCAGGTGTCCACATCTAGGAGACACTTTATGTATTAGATTATTAGACATGCCTCTTCGGGTGTTGGTTGGAAGTGTACGCTTAGAAAAGCATCTTCACAAGCACACAGGTACTGCACAGGCACAAGTGTCCAGGCAGCCCTGGCCAACCTGGTGCCCTCCAAATGTTCTGGGCTGCAATTCTAGAATGAAATGCATTGGCTGGGGCTGGAGGGCACCAGGTTGGCAAAAGGATGCATTAGGGAACCAAGACTGATTGCATCACTTTCTTCAGCGAACATAGAGGATGTCCAGCTCTGGCTGCCATCACTCAAAGAAACTAAAGGATATTGCAGAGTTATTGTAATGCTGGGGTATCAATGACTATCGGACTTTGAAAAGCTGGTACCACTGGGTCAAATGCATTAATGTTGAATTAATTAAACAAAACAGTGTTAATTGGGCTTTGAATAAATGTGCAATTAACTGCACATTTTTTTGTGCTACTACCTTTCCTAGTGGGTTGTGCACACCACTATTCTGAATAATGCTTTTTATAGGGCAGTGAGCACTGGACATGAGTTTATGGAACCAAGCGGGTTGTGGCGCTCAAAAGCTTGGGAATCCAGACTTAAACCACGGCCATGACAAGGAGCAGCAGACCTGTATTCGTCAAGAGCATTTTCATACCATGTTCTTCTCGTTGCCGGCCCATTTCTTGAAGATCTGGAGGGACTGCCCAGCATGAAGCATTCCTGGTGTGGCAAACACAACCTTAGGAAGAGAAAAGGGAAAGTGGGTTCTTATCTAATCCAAGATGGCATTTTCAGGAAGGGTCAAAATGGGACCTGAGTGACTTGGCCCTGACCCATCATCACCTGCCCGGTTCCCTCCCTACAAGTGCATCTTCCAGCCATGCACTGCTAACCCTTTAAGTGGCTATCTGACCCTTTCCTGGCAGACCACTGGGGCAGGGAGAAAAAGCAGGGGCGAGAGAGGGGGGGAGGCCCATGTCATTGTTTATGAAATTGTACCGTGGTGGTGTAAGGCACAGGTGAGCAAGCTGTGGACCTCAGCAGAAAAAAGGAGGGGGTGGAAACAGAAAATGGCATGTCAGAGAGAGTGAGTGAGTGAGTGAGTGCAAGGTATGTATCTGTGTGTGAGAGTGAGAGAGAAGGAGTGGCCAACCCACTATTTCCCTATGATTCTTTCTACCACTGCCTGCAGCCTCTGAAAACTTACTCCAAAAGAATGCAGTTCTCTACAGAAAAAGGTTGACTGCCCTGTCGTAAGCAGCCTTGAAAGGTGTATTTGCACTAGAAGGCCAGGGTATAAATACTTAAATGATTAAATCGAGCCCATCCCCCATCACACACACACACACATGCCCCTCCCTCCACGCGTACCATTGGCCCTGGGTTGTCAGCGAAGGCCCGGTCAAAGGCCTTGATGTGCTTGAACTCAAACATGTTCCTCTGGACAAACGTCTTCCGGATCTTCTGGTTGGTCCATGTGATGAAGAGCTTGTAATAGTGGTTGGCCTTCTCCGTCAGCCCCGTCGAGAAGTAGATGGGAGCCTTCAAGTTCATTCTTTCCCTTGGGAGGAAATGACAGTGGTGGCAGTGGGGAAAAAAGATCCATTTAGCCACCCTCTATAAACAGCTCTCTGGCTTCTGAAGTCTTGGCCTGTAACTCTCATTCATTTTGAAGCATATTTTCATCATGACAAGGGATAGTGATTCGAGGTTGCTTTGCTTTAAAAAAACAACAACTGAAAACCTGACATTCTCAGGAAGCTGAAAACAGCACTTGTGACCACACTGGGTTGCACATTATGGTAAGCTACGGTTTGATGGTTTACCAGGAATGCACAGGCCCCTGCTGATGTGCTCCTTTTCTGCTGATGAGCAGGAGCAAATAGCTATGAACCGTGGCTTAGTGTTATTTCTGAACCAGAGATTGCAACTTGTTTCAGAGCGCAAATTGCTTTGTGTGATAAAAACGCTCATCCCTGGTTTGGATGGAATGCAGAGCACCGTAGTTTGTTGCTTTTGCTCACTAGCACGGAGCTGTTGCTGTGTTCACGTAAATCATTCATAGAATTGCAGAGTTGGAAGAGATTCCCAAAGGTCATCCAGGCCAACCCCCTACAATGCAGGTGTCACAATTAAAAGAATCCCTGGCAGATGGCTGTCCAAGCTCTGCTTAAAAACCTCCAAGGAGTGAGAATCCATCACTATGGCTTACAGTGGAGAGGGGAGGGCATCAAGGCTGGGGGCTGAATGTGGCCCTCCAGGCCTCTCTTATCTGGCCCTTGGAATGCTCCACAGGCCATGCCCCCTCACCGCAGAACACACACCCCCAACTAGCTCTGCTTAACACCTGGCTGGAATGTGCCCTTGAATTCTGATCATGCCCCCTGCTTGCCTGGATGGTGTGAGCTGGGCTTGAATGTGTGTAGAAACAAGCCTACAGTACCAAGTTAACATTTGTACTGGTTGCTCTGCCCACGTTTTGCCTCTGTCCCCACCCACCACTTGCATGTGGCCCCTGGAAAGCTGCACAGAAGGGAACGTGGACCTCGGGTCGAAAAGGGTTCCCTGCTCCTGGCTCACCAGGACCTGTAATTGGTACTGCTGCCAGGATCACAACTTGCTCACAAGCCCAGGAAAGGGCAGAAGGGAGCATAAAGATGACAATGAGATATTGGGTGGGCGGGAGAGATTTCATTCAACAAGCAAGGAGACCCTCAGGCATCGACGCAGCAAGTCATTTTTTAAATGAGAGCGAAAGAGGCTTGTCTCCTTACCAGAAAGTCTCCAATAAAATGCAGAGCTCCTGAGCCCGTCCGAGAGCAAATACGGGGATAAGGACCTTTGGGAGAGGAAACAAAGGGTTCAGTTGGGAAATGGCAGCTGCAAACTATCCCCTGCTTGCCCAGGGAGATACACCTGGCACCAACCTTCTCTATTTTAGGCACCTGGCAAGGACATGGTCTTTTGGCCCTGAATTTGAACGATGGCTCCTTTAATAGGGTGAGGCCTTTAAATCCCGCCTTGTACCTGTGTTTTTAGGCTTGGTTGTTCTTAAGTCACTTTGGGTCACTCTGGCTAAATAAAGCAGCTAACAAATTACAAACAGGATACAGGTGGTAACAACTGGGAAGTGTCTCCTTCAGGGGAAGTTCGCCTGCTATGACCGATCTGCTAACTGGAAAACTTCAGCCAGGGTGTCTCGGAGGAGCCTAGAAGCCGAAAGGCAGGCTGATAGTCATACCTTCCCACCTCGTTCAATGGCTTCGTGGACCTTCTTCAGGAAGTCCCTCTCCCTGCAGCGCTTGGAGTCTCGAATGGTCGTGGCGTAAGTGGACTCGGAAATGAGCAGGTCAGGGCGGCATTTGTCGATCCAGGCAGCTCTAAGGACAAAGCACAGGCCTTGCGTTCCAGCCGGGGTTCAACACCACCACGACAGAGCAACACTCAAATAAAATGCCTCCCTACCCCCTGTAAATCCTGCTCTGCTAATCCTGATTGTTATTAGTTGTTTATACCACTTACTTACCAGTGTGGTGTAGTGGTTAAGAGTGTTGGACTAGGACCTGGGAGAGCAGGGTTCAAATCCCCACTCAGTCATCAACCTCTCTGGGCGGGGCCTTGAGCCAGTCACTGCCTCTCAGCCTACTTCACAGGGTTGTTGGGAGGATAAAATGGGGAGGGCCACAAATGCCGCATGGAACATGGAAAGGTTATGTGGGAAGAGCTTCAAAACCCTTCAAAGGCCCTCCAATATTTTACAGTTGATTTAAAAAAACACACCTTAAAAACTGCCAAGAAATTTAAAGCATTCAAATTTCAAATGCTGGGGGTCAAACCACAAACAAACTGGACTACGGTTTTCCAAAAATTTTAGTTTCTCATCAAGTTGCCCAAGCCTTCTCCACCGGCCACTTGGACAAACAGAAATGAATGAGTGTCATAAAATGGCATTTGAGAAAGAGCGAATCTTAGTGCCTTGGTGTTCTCCCACACTTACCCTAAATGCCTGTCTGGAGTCATGTTGTAGTCACCCTAATTTGAGAAAGGGAGGGGAAACATTTTCAGTGCATCACAAGTAACTGAGCATGTTCAGCTGAAAATACAGTATATGTAGATTCAGCCAGGCACTTACAGTGTAAACGACGGACTCGCAGCCAACTTTAATCTGGAACATGGCTGCCCCAAGCACATGCCCTGCGTAATACGCCTTGATCTCCAACTCGTCATCCACCTGCATAAAAAAAGGGCAAGCATTGTGGCACAATAGTAAAATGTCTGCTTTGCCTGCAAAAGACCCTGGGTTCAATCCACAGAATTTCCTGATAGGACTAGGAGATAATCCTGCCTGAAATCCTTGGAGAGTCGCTGCCAGTCAGTGCAGGCAATGCTGAGCCAGGGGGAACAATGCATTCCTTCCTGTGTAAAATGACAAGCTGCAGTGGGTGCAGAATGCAGTGGCTAGATTGCTGATGGAGGAAGGTGGCTGACAGCAGGGGACACTTCTGCTAAGACATCAGCACTGGCTGCCCACGGGCGACAAAGATCTTGTAATGATATGCAAAGCCCTGAGCAATATGGGCCCAGGATACCTTAAGGACCCACCTGAGTTCTTATATCTTAGCTTGATCACTCAGAAGAGCATGGTTATAGTCGGCCCCCTTGCCTCCACCAGCACTCAGATGTTTAGTGTTACTGGTCCCATACTACAGAATGCTCTTCCAACAGAGATGCAGCAGGCACTCTCACTAGACTTCCAGGCTTCTCTCAAAGACCTTTTCATGCCGACAGGCCAACACAGCTGTTTAATTTTTCAGCAGCTCATTTTCATTTGGCATCATTTTTACGGTGGGGTCATTCTACATATCAAGTGATCCAACTTTTTTACCTCATGCCATCCAATTTTCTTAGTATTTTGTACACTTGTTGAATGGGCAAAACTAAGTTTAAATCTAAAATTTTAGCTTTCTATGTCATCCTGTTTTTGAGTTATGAGGGTTTGAAATTTCAGAAAATTGACAATTTTGGCCTTGTCGGACCACACACACACCTTAGAAGGTCAGCCCAGCTCAGCGTCAAGATACGTCAAAACTAAAAACACCAATCTCTTCGGAACTTCATGGGCTTTAATATGATAGGTCACAAGATGGGCTTACTTTAAATTTTAAATTTGTTACAAAATTTTAAATTTTAAAAAGTGATTACAAATGATTAAAATTATTCAAAAAATATATAAGATCTACCTGCAAAATTTCATCTCGGGATCTCAATGGGATGACATTAAAAAAATTATTTTGTACATATGTGTCTGCCTTATTGGGTTCCATTTAAGATAAAGGGGTTTTCTTGGAGTAAAATATAACTGAATAAACAAGACTTCAAATTATATTATTATTATTATTATTATTATTATTATTATTATTATTATTATTATTTCTACCCCACCCATCTGGCTGGGTTTCCCCAGCCACTCTGGGCGGCTTCCAACAAAAGATTAAAAATACATTAACGCACCAGTCATTAAAAACCTCCCTTCTCATGTTCATGAGATGAAGTACAAACAATAATTCTTTCAAAGTGTTAATTCTATAATGCAAAAGCAAGCAATCTCTCTACTTTGGAACACATTTTTAAAAGAAAAGCCTGACTAGCTTTCCAGATACCTTTTCATTGCACAACTTTCTAATGAAATGCCTTACGTAACTGAAGCTGGG
The DNA here is from genome assembly GCF_965112155.1 of Podarcis liolepis. NCBI lineage: Eukaryota > Metazoa > Chordata > Lepidosauria > Squamata > Lacertidae > Podarcis > Podarcis liolepis. Next base: position 22,145,222 of record NC_139561.1, read on the forward strand.
GGGCCAGGAAAGGACATTCTCTGTGGTGGCCCCCAGGTTGTGGAACTCCTTCCCTGCAGAGGTGTGCCTGGCACCTTCACTGCAAATGCTGATGGTGCCCCTTTACTCGACCTATTTTTAGGACCCACCTTACTTCAGCAACTCTAAGTTGTTTTAAACTACTTTTAATATTGTGGTTTAATTGTTGTGCCCACAACTGAGACCTTAGAGTGAAGGGCAGGTAATTAATAAGAATAATAAGGATTAATAACACAATTATAATAATCAGGCATGAGTCCCCATCTCCCAAGGCTGTCTCCCCCTACCTGCACTGTCTGATGAAGATGGACAGCCACCACTTTCTTCATGCAATCTTTGATCATCTGGGAGGTGAAGAAGTTGGTCTCCCCTTTCTTGTCCACAGTGATTTTCCGGAAGTCCTCAAGGAGGATGGGGCAGATGGCCTTGGTTGGGTGGGTCATGTAAATGGGCCCATCGTAGCCAACCATCTCGCTGAAGTACGGAAGGGCCCCACAGTGGTCCAAGTGGAAGTGGCTGCAAAGAGACAGGGCAAAATTCAAGGTGGCCTTTGATCCCCGCTAAGTGAGAATGGGCCTCAACAGCTATTTGAAGTAGTTGCAAAACTTTTTTTTTTTAACCTGAACTTCATATACAGTGGTACCTCGGGTTAAGAACTTAATTCGTTCTGGAGGTCCGTTCTTAACCTGAAGCTGTTCTTAACCTGAAGACCACTTTAGCTAATGGGGCCTCCTGCTACTGCCGCACCACCAGCGCGATTTCAGTTCTCGTCCTGAAGCAAAGTTCTTAACCCAAGGTACTATTTCTGGGTTAGTGGCGTCTGTAACCTGAAGCGTCTGTAACCCGAGGTACCACTGTACAACTACTTGTATGTGTCTTAAAAGTTACATTTAACTTACTACATTATTAGGTGCCTAATTTACCCGTTGACATGAAACCCCCTCCCCCCCAAAATGCCTAAAACTAACCAGGACCTATTCCACTTCCACTTCTATTCCACTTCCAGATTTACCAGATTGTAAATGCTTATTTTGCATTCATTCATATATATATATATATATATATATATATATATATATATATATATATATATATATATATATAGACACACACACACACATGCTTTTAATTTTAGCTTTTTCAAATTAGCTTTTTCCCTTCACTGAAACTTCAAATTGTGCAGCTTGATAGGATATATACTCCTAACTCATTGGTAACAGGGGAATCATGATGCCCTGAAACAGCTTTGTGTGTTGCAGCCCAAAGCAAGTTAACAGTGTACATGTCACTAGACAAGACAAAGGTGGTACCCACCTGATGATGACACAGTCCAGGAAGTCAGTCAGCCTTCCATTCTGAGTGATGTAGGAGAAGTCAGGAAATCGCCTCTGCAAAACACAAGAGACTTGGTGTTCCAGATGGCTTACACCATCTGGCATGCCCAGGAAGTGCCCATGTGTGCACAGAACACCCGAAGATTTCTGCTTCTTCAGAACCCACCCAGACTTCAAGATCAATTTTGGAGGCCCTCCTTGAACGTTCCAAGATCATTCGTTCATTCTTAGCGGCCAATAAACTCTAAGATCATTTATATTCCTCCACTGCAGGATTTATCACTATTATTTATTAATTTCTATACCACCCTTCATCTGAAGACCACAGGGCAATTTGCAATATAAAAACACAGAAACGTACAGTATAAAAGCAAACAGAAGGAGGTTGCACTACATGACCCTCAGGGTCCCTTCCAATTCTCTGATTCTATATTGGTGAGCAGAAGAGGCAGGGCTTTTTCAGCGGTGGCTCCCAAAGTGTGTTAACTCCCTTCCTAGGGATATAGAGTTGGCCATACTCAGTTCTGGCTTTCAAAAACACACTTTAGAAGCCATTTTATTCCAAACTGCTTTCAGCTGAGATGGTTTCTTGTTGATGTTTTCCAGCTGTGGCCTTGGGCTGCTAGGGGATGATGTAAGTCACTATCTGACTTCCTTCCTCTTCCCTCTTCTTTTCTATTGTTGATATCAGGTTGTGAGTCTAGTCATGGACTGCCTTGTGCTTTAATTGTGCGTCTGCTTTAAATCACTTAGAAGTATTTTGCTCTAGTAAGAATCATGGAGGTTTTGTGAAATAAATGAATCACCTCTGTACAGCACCTGCAACATTTTATATCGCCTTTACCTGATCCTAAAACCAAACAAACAAAACCAAACAAACCAGGGGACAGGGATTCAAATCTGCAACCTTCTGCAGGCACAACACGTGTTCTTCCATGTTACATTCAGCAAAGTTCCAGTTCCCACTGTTCGTTTTTGCCCAATAAGGTCTGGGGCTGCAAGGGAGAATTCTTTGCTTGCATGCGCCACCCCTTCCAAGTTAAGGGGGGGGGTCTCCCTGAAGTCACCAAGTGGAGTGTACAGACCACAACCCAACAGTAATCTCCAGGGAGCTATCCTACTTTGACTACAGAGTTTGGAAAGGAAAGCAATTCTTCTTGTGGAACAGTTGCTGCTCACACCTCTCTCTACAGCAGGGCTAAGAGCCTTTTTCAGTCCAAGGACCCCATTCCCTTCTGGGCAACCTTGCAAGGGCTACATACCAGGGGTGGGCGGGTGCCAGATGCAAAAGGCAGCAACAACCTATATTATTTGGCTGTGAGTTCTGGAATACCTGCTCCCTGTCCTGCAGGCTTTTTTCCACTTGGCATGGGACCGTGGGGTCCTGGCTGACTCCAGTTTAGGAAGTTTTGTGGGGGGAGTGTTGCTGCTGGGTGGTGTTGAGTATTTTTTGTATCTTCATTTTAGATCTTTGTGATTTATATGGAAATTGTTGACTTTGGTTGTGTATTTTTTTAATGTTTTATTTATTATTTAGAATTACTTTGGTTCTGTTCAAAATAAAAAAATTCCTTCTAGTAGCACCTTAAAGACCAACTAAGTTAGTTTTTGGTATGAGCTTTCGTGTGCATGCACACTTCTTCAGATATTGGTATCTGAAGAAGTGTGCATGCACACGAAAGCTCATACCAAAAACTAACTTAGTTGGTCTTTAAGGTGCTACTAGAAGGAATTTTTTTATTTTGACTATGGCAGACCAACACGGCTACCTATCTGTATTTGGTTCTGTTGTAGTTATGTATTTTTTCCCCATGTTGTAAGGGACCTGGAGCATGGTTTGAATGGTGGAAAGGTGGCATGAAAATAATATTATGCATGTTTTTCCTTGCTTCCATAGGCTACTTTCTGCACACACTGACATGACCCCCTCTATCTAACATCCAGGCAAGCAAGAGTTCAAGGGCAGGTTCTACCCATGGAAAAACACTCAAGTAGAGTGTGAAGCAGGACCAGTGAGGCCTGGAGGGCAACATCTGGCCGCTCCTGGGTCTGCTGTTCACCACCCCTGCTCTACAACCTTCCCACACTCCAAGCTAAACCCTCCATGTGCACTTTGGGGCAATGCCAAGTCAAATCTGAAACTGCCACCTAGGCCAAGGCCTGCCCATCACACTTACATCGTCATTATAGCCCATGTGCATCCCACAATCCAACATGACATTTTTCCCTGCAATGGACACGAGGATGCAGCTCCGGCCTACATCTTGGCCAGCTCCTGAAAAGGCAAAACATAAAAATATGTGAGTTGAATGGCCTTCAGTCTTAACAGAGGTGCTGCATTTCTGCTGGTGCACCTGCAAGGTCACATAGCACATCTTTGGTGGTCATGTCCACCTATGCAGGACTTCTGGGCTCAAATCCACCAAGAACTTCGTTCAAATAAGTCTGACTCTTGAAGCCATTGTTTTGGGTCCTGGCCTCCACAGCAGGAAAAACAAGCTTGCTACAGCCTCCGTGTGACAGCCCTTGAGATATTTGAAGATGGTTATATCTTCCCAGTCTCCTCTTTACCAGGCTAAACATACCCAATGCCCTCATCTGCACACATTACAGCTTGTGAATATCCTTCTTAAATTGTGGTGCCCAGAACTGGACACAATACTTCAGGTGTGGGCTGACCAAGGCACAATAGAGTGGTACTATTACTTCCTTTGATCAGGACCTGGCATAGGCAAACTCGGCCCTCCAGATGTTTTGGGACTACAACTCCCACCATCCCTGACCACTGGTCCTGTTAGCTAGGGATGATAGGAGTTGTAGTCCCAAAACATCTGGAGGGCCAAGTTTGCCTATGCCTGATCAGGACACTACATGTCTGCTGAGGCAGCCTAGAGTAGCACTAGCTTTTATGCTGCTGCACCACACTGTTGACTCATGTTAAGCTTATGGTCTACTACAACCCCTGGATCCTTTTCGTATTTGTTGATTGCCACTCAGCAATCTGTAGTTCAGAAATGGAACTCTTTAGAAAATTTACACTTATGTGATGAATAGTGGAGGGACCCACATTACCCATGCCTGACCTATACCACCTAGAATCACTGTCAGCACACCTACCATTCCTAAAAATGGAGCTCAGTGCCTCAACTTGGGCAGACTGAGGACCCTAAACTCCAAGAATGCACCCCTCCATTTTTTGGCATAAGTGCCAACATTTATGTTACTCACCCAAGGGAGTGACTTTTATTTCAGGCATCTTTAAACGGCTTGGGTTAAACCTCCAAAGTCCAGCTGCAATGGGAGCCGTTTCAGAGATCCCATAAGTGTTCCCCAATGGTGTCACAGCTTCAGAATCTTATGCAGAAGATTAATTCAAGACGTCCTGAAGGATAACAAATAAATTTGTATGGTGGCAGTGCTGCTGCTGTAACTCACCTCAGACCAAGCCATTACCTGGCATTGGGTCCTGGCCTACCGGCTAAAGACCAACGCTCTATGCCAGGGCTTTGCCAACCTGGCTCCCTCCAGATTACAGAACCATAGAATCGTAGCGTTGGAAAGGGTCACGAGGGTCATCTAGTCCAGCCCCATCTTTCTCCCAACATGGGACTTGAGCCCATGACCCTCGGTTTAAGAGTTATGCTCTACTAACGGAGATATCAACCCTCCGTTCAAAATCATGCCCTTCTGTACATTTCGGGCTCCCATTAGCCCCACACAAGGTTTCAGCCAGGAGATTCTTCCTGGAGGTGCCGGGGATTTCATTTATCTTTATACGTTTATTAAATTTGCATACCATCCTTCGCTCAAAGATCTCTGGGCAGTTCACAGCATAAAAGCTGAACTTGGGACCTTCCGCATGGAAAGCAATGCCCTTTTCAACTTTGGGGGCTTGCATGGGCACAGCACTCCGAAAACACTGGAAGGCTTTTGTTAAGCACCATAAACCATAACCAATGCCCGATTTACATATAAGCTAAACAAGCTATAGCTTAGGGCCCCACTCTCTTTGGGGGCCCCAAAAAATTTAAAGGGAAACAACAACTGGATGTACATTTCCAAAAAAATACATATTTTGTTATGTGCAAATGGCTTTAGATACCTATTAGGTCCATAAATTACCGTACAGCATATATCCAACACAAAAAACCAGTGACAATTTGTTGCTGACAAAGGACAGCTGGACATATAAAGGGCCGCATTACCTTCAGTAGCTTAGGGACTCATCAAACCTAAATCCGGCCCTGACCGTAACAAGCCACCTTTGGGAATTATTTACCATTGTACCACGCTTGAGCTTCCACTTGTTCTTCTTAATAAAGCAACTTTTCCGCCTACACAACCCCGCGCATGCCTAGTTATTTGTTCTACCCCTACTTGCTCATTCACACGTGCACCCGCTTTCCTTCGAGGAGCTCCAGGTGGCCTCCTTGGCCCCCCCCCCCAGCTTCTCCTCAAAACAACCTCGCAGGGGAGGCGAGGCGGAGGGCGAGCGACCCGCCTCCTCTCCTCACGCGCTTCTTCCGCGTTTCTGCACCCCCCCCGGAACACCCCGACCCCTTTTTCCTTGTCTCCATGGCAACAGGAGTCGTCACCCCACCCTCCACCCCCGCTTGCCGCCACTTTCTTTGCAAACTCACCTGGCCGGTCGCGCCTACAAACGCCGAACGCAGCCCTGGGTCGAGGGGCGCATGCGCCCGGCGGTCGCACTCAGCTGCCTACAACCTGCGCCAAACTGGCATATAGACTTTTTTTTTTACCAAAAAGTGCAGAGTGACGCACTTAACAGTCAACTTCCGAGGTAGGAAGTACATAGTCTCATAGAGTTGGACGTGAATGTACCCCCTCAGAAGAGCCCTTAACCTCATTTACGTAGTTACAGGCTAGCGCATGAAACGTTAGGCCAGAAGTTTTGGGTCTGTGTTAAAGTTCACAGACGAGCGCCGAGAGCCTGCGACTCTATACTTTTTTTTTTATCTCTACGGAACGCACGGGCTTGGAACTGGCGCGCATGCGCCTTGGCTGGACCACGCGGGAAGTATACCTCCGTCCCTGCGCGCCTGAATGTTACGGAAGCGTAGGTTCCAGAACTAGCTTCCGCGCTCCTATTGGCTGGCGCGGCTTGGGAACCCTCGCCTCTGCGGAACCTAGGGATGGCAGGCGATTGGTCGAGGAGAGGAGGTAGGCGGAGACAGGTGAGCAGGAGGCGGGCTTTCATTGGCTGCGTTGAAGTTGGAAAGAAGGAAGCGGTCGCTAAGGTAAGTCAGTCTGGTTGCTGGGGAGGGGGAGAGGAGACCCCCCTAAGGGAGAGGCCCTTCCTCTTCCAATGGAGGGCTGATATGGGGCAGAGGCTTGGGAGAAGGAGGTCGATGGGGCAGAAGAAAGAGGAACCCAGCGCACCTGCGGCTCCCAGCCCTGTACACCTGAGATTTTATTATTTTTATTATTTTATAGATCAGTTAAATGTCAAATTACTTCTATTGCCGGGGTTGTATCCCAAGTAACTTACACTTAAGAGTAGACCCATTCAGTTGCGTCCAGTGCTTGTCCTACTCAAGAGCAGGCCCACTGCAGTTAATGAATGCAAGGACATCCACCCATTGAAATGAATGAATCTTCCCTTAGCCAAGTCCATTTATGGGTCTACTCTGCATAAGTCCATTTATGGGTGTACTCTGGGTAGGGCTAGCATTGGATACATATGTGTGTGTGTGTGTGTGTGTGTGAGTGTATATATATCATTTGATATTTTTTTTAAAAGAAGTTTTTACAACAAAACTATTTTATATATCTTCTAGTTGCTGATGTTTCCGTTGTGAAATCACTTCAAGGCAGTGATCTGTAAATTAAATATATGGTTTTTAAAAAATGGACTTTGAGGCTGCCTTTCAAAACAGGAACATCCTGTCAAGGCAGCGTACGAAGTATTTAAACATATTAAGGTGCGTGTCGAGGGATGAATCATTCTCCTAAAATTGTGGGACAGAGTTGTTAAAACTGTTATCGGTCCAAACCAGGAATCCCATCCTAAAAATTAAAACCTAAGCACAACTGTAAAAACAGATGGGCAATTTAAATTTTTTTATAAATAGTAGTAGTATTGGGTTGTATCCAATTATACTCAAGTATATGCACTGAAACTGATGTACCTAAGTTATGTCAACTTCGAAGGATCTACTCAACTGGTACCTAGAGCAGTTGGAGAATAGGGGGGAAAGTTTTTTTTAAAAAAAAAGTATCAAAACTCAGACAGAGAAGGAGGTTGCATAGTTTTGTTTTTTAGTTTTGTTTGCTTACCAAGCAATACTGCTCACATCTGTTCAGAAGTAAGCCCCATTAAGGTCAATGGGAGTAACACCCAGATTAGGATTTTTCAGTGAGTTGTATCCAACCTTAGTCCTGTTTAGAATAGAGCCACTGAAATGAATAGTGAAAGTTAGGTCCATTATTGTCTTATTTTTCTTCTTGATAATTTTATTATCTTACCTTTTTTGTAAATCATTTTGAGGGTTTTTGATTTTGTTTTTTTAGACAATCAAACAGTGTTAAAACCTCATAAAATAAATTAATAAGTAATTTCAGGGAGACTACCGTGAGTCAACCCAATATTTCTACACTGACTTTCAGGGCAAGCCTACCCAAGATAGTTCACGCTCATAATTAAAACAACAGCTACTTCAGTATACCTACAATCATAGCTTTCCATTTACAGGCAGTCTAATACGTGCTATTGGCTGGCTAATGCCGGGGGGGGGAAATAAAAACGGAGACTGCAACAGGTGAAACATGTCAGGCACCTTGTAAGACCAGGTCAAAACAAGTTACCAAGGCATGTTTAAAAGCCTGTGATGAAAGGAGTCAAACGTGTATCGCTTGAGGGGCCCACAAACCGGGGCCCTCCCAGTGAAACACATTCCGTCCCTCCATCCCACAAACCCGATTGATCTTGCTTATTATTTGCATACTACTTGATACTACTGGCCTGATCCAGCAGGGCTCTTCTTGCGTAACGATCTGGCCAGGGATAAGGCAGCTCCCGATGTTCCTGGCCTCATTTATGGTTTATCCACCAAGCAGCTGTTGACTCTTGCTGTCTGTTTCAGAGCTTCGCCATGGCCTACGGGGATGATGGACACAACCTGAGGGAAGTGCTGGCCACTTTCAAGTCCTGTCTTGACGAGAAGTCGGAAATCCTAATGGACCCTTACTTAGCAGGCTGGAAAGGGCTTATCAGGTAAGGCTGTCCACCTAGTTAGGGAACCGAGCTTAGATCTGGCTCCACATCGGGAGTTGGGAACCTGTGGCTGCTCAGATGCCTAAAGTGCCTCTGCCAGTCAGTGTAGACCACACTGACCTACATGGGCCAACACGATGACTTATAAGGCACTTCCCTATTTTCCTTTGTTACTGACCAAGGCAAAAAATGGGGTCCCTGGCCCCGCTCCTGCCACCTCTCTGCAAGTGTCCTCATGGCATGGCATTCAACGTTCCCTCTTCCACCCACAAGGAACAGGAAAAGCGAGTGGGAGACCATCAGCAGATAGTCCTTGTCCCAGAAGAGTTGCAGGGAAGGCTGGTTGCTTGTCACAAGCGAAACTGTTGAAGCCTGCCCTCTGACTGTAAACTGTTTCTTGTTGAGACCGGCCCGCATGGATCTAGGTGGAAACTTCTGTCATTCATTCTGTTGGGTTGCGCCTCTAAACCAAGGGTGGGGACCTTTTTTCAACTCCACGGCCGCATCTCTGCAGTGGGCAGGGCCAGAGGCAACATCGAGTGGAGCTTCTAGTGCATATTTTGCCTTTCGGCAGCAGGCTAGTCTATACACGCCCTCTCTATCCTCCTTCCAGGCGTGCAAGAGCGTTAGCAGTGCTCAAGGGACACATTCCAGCTGGTTTATGAAGAGTAGGGCCAGTGAGGGGGTGTGGGCTGGGGAGAGGGCCAGACAGAGAGGCCAGGAGGGCTGCCTTCAAGGTTTTCCACCTTGAAGGCTCCTTGTAACCACAGGGTTCTGTTTTGGAAAGCAGGTTTCTGAACACCATGGGCACGATCTTCACCTTCGTTTCCAAAGACGCGGTGGCCAAAATCCAAATCATGGAGGAATTCCGAAGCGGCCCCCATAAGGAGAGCTACAGAACCCTTCAATCCATGGTGAGCTACGAGATGGCCAACAACCTGGTAGACATGAAGAAGAACACCGAACGCCCTGTATCGGGCTGCCGGACAATCCTGCGTCTCCACCGGGCCCTTCTATGGCTGCAGCTCTTCCTGGAGGGCATGCGGACCGGTGGCACAGACTGCAGGCCGTCGGTGGTCTGCACAGATTCATACAATGCCTCTCTGGCCAATTACCACCCTTGGATTATCCGCAAGGCGACCACCATTGCCTTCTGCAGTCTGCCCAACCGGGAAGCTTTCTTTGAGAACATGAAGGTGGGCAGCAACGAGGAGGCAGTGGAGATGCTGGGAGAAGCTTTGCCCCACATCAAGAAGCTCTACGATACCACACAGGAACTTTACAGCCGGCACAAACTCCTGGACCTCCCGTAGCAGAGCGGATCCCCACAATCAAGTGGTTCTCTGAATGCCACAGACGAAAAAGCAAGCATCGATCTTACATCTCATGCTTATCCATTTCCAGGCCTGCTTGGCGCCAAGATCTAGCTCTGTGCTTCTCTGCTCTCTCCTATAAATCAGGTTTCTTATTGCTGGAATCATTTGAGCCTTCAAACCATCCCTATTCTGGGTTTAATCAGCCAGATATCCGGAGAAACAGAACTGGCCCCAGTTCCTCTTTGACTGCGGTGGGGAGCCTACAGCCTTTCAGATGTTCTTGGGCTCCAACTCCCAACCACTGGGCTGGGGCTCATGGGAGTCGGAGTCCAAGAACCTGCTTGAACTACAACTCCCATCATCCCTGATGGCTGGCCATGCTGGCTGGGGCTGATGGGATTTGGAGCCCCCCCCCCCAAAAAAAACCCTGATCTAAGAAGAGGCATTCCCCACTCTCGGGAGTCAATGAATGCCTCTTCCAAATAGAGACCATCCTCCATCTCTCCTTTGCAGTAGGGAATGCTGCTCCTACAGTCGGGGTGAGGAACCTGTCAGCCTTCCAGATGTAGCTGGACTCCAGCTCCCATCATGCCTGACCATTTGGCTGTGCTAGCTGGGGGGCTGGGGGGAGCCCAGCAACATCTGGAGGGCCAAAGGCTTGCCGCCATTTCATCACATAGTTTTTAAGGCTTCAGTCTTCCCCGATGTGTACGGGAGGTAAAACTGCATAAGCAATGAAAGTACTTAATCACAGGGGGACGGATGAGGGCCTGGAAGCAAGGGTCTCCCCAGCCTCTTGGCTCGCTTGTGCTGTCTGCCAATCAACCCTGGTTTTGTTTAATCAAGGTGCAACTGTATCCCCTCCACCCTTCAGATCGAATTAAGCTTTAAAGGGGAAAGGGGGACTTTTACAGTGGACTGGTGTATATACCTGCTTCAATGACCATGTGACAAGGGGAAGACTTTAGGGGCAAGATTGCTCAGGATTGCCATGATACATATGCCTGAAGGGAGAATCCCACCCGGGTTTTATTGAGCCCTCCCTTCCACACACAGGCGCAGGTGATGCACCCACAAACCTGAAGCCCTTCAGGGCATCACATGCAGTTCCCTACTAGCCTGTGACTCCCTCTACCCAGACTCCTCCCACTCTTGAGCATTAACAGCCTGTGGGGTTTGGGATGGAGGCAATGGGTGCAAAAACAGGGTCCTTTCATCAGTCACCAGCCAGGCATGTTGCTGTGCATTTAGTATACCCAGCTGAGGGGCAGCACTGTGTGGGTATGCAGGGACAAATAAGAATTCAAAGTGGGGAGGGAGCAGAATCTCCTTCCATACACACAGGGGAAGGCAAAGACACTGCACACTGCTACAATCCGGAAATCAACAATCTTTAGCATGCTGGAAGTGGGAACAATCTCCCTAGTAAGGGTAGGGGACCTGTGGACCCCCCCCCCAAATGTCTGTGTCTTGTGCAAGCCACCTAGAAGTTTTGTTTTGTTTTGAGTGGTATATACACAACTTCTAAATAAGTGAATGAAATATATCTGGAGAACCACTGGATCCCCACCCCTGATGAAACCGAACTCCTGAACTATCTTCACACCTCTTCTTTCCCTGTCATTCTCTCTCATGACAACACTGTTCACTTAAAAAAGCTTTTTGTTTTTTTTTAAGTCACTGTGAGTTTCGAACTTGCATAAGGCTGTTGACCACGCCTTTGGCTTGAAGACAATCATACCTGTGTTTTAAACGTGGCGTTATTATTTTGGGGCCATGATACGCTGTTATGTTAAGATTCCTTTCATGTTACAAATCAATCATATCTGTGTTTTTAATGTGGTATTATTATTTCTGGATCACGATATGCTGTTATGTTAAGATTCCTTTCTGGATACAAATGAGTCATGTATCTATGGTGCTCTCATGTTTCCTGCCTCGTATGATTTCTAAACTATCAATGCCTTTGTGGTGGTGGGGAGATGTGGGGGCACAATGAAAGTATTTGCACTTATGGCACTGTTTACTCCATGCATGCACTGTGATTTGTCTATATAGATATAGATATGTATTTACCTCTTATATTGCTTGGGTTCAAATAATCATCTGTCCTGTGTATACGTGGTGGTGTCCTCAATTTCAGTCCTGATGGCCGCATAGGAATTTTTCACGGTTCTGCCATGAACAAGGTGCTCGAATAATAATATTAATAATAATAATTTATTATTTATACCCCGCCCATCTGGCTGAGTCTCGCCAGCCACTCTGGGCAGCTTCCAATCAAGTGTTAAAAACAATACAGCATTAAATCTTAAAAACTTCCCTAAACAGGGCTGCCTTCAGATGTCTTTTAAGGAGAAGATAGCTGCTTATTTCCTTCACACCTGAAGGGAGGCCATTTCACAGGGCAGGCACCACTACCGAGAAGGCCCTCTGTCTGGTTCCCTGTAACCTCACTTCTCGCAATGAGGGAACCGCCAGAAGGCCCTCAGCGCTGGATCTCAGTGTCCGGGCTGAACGATGGGGGTGGAGACACTTCTTCAGGTATACAGGAGCAAGGCCGTTTAGGGCTTTAAAAGTCAGCAGCAACACTTTGAATTGTGCTCAGAAACGTACTGGGAGCCAATGCAGATCTCTTATGCAGCAGAAGGCCCTTAATGAGACCCAAAAGCCTCCCCATAAATCATAACCTCCCTGCACCCCATTAGCAAACAGTTGCTAATGGCAGCAGCACCATTAGGACCTTAATTCATGGCCCCACAGCCGGGGGAATAGCAGCAGGGGGACACAGACCACAAACAACAACCATAGACTTTCAGATGGTGAGGCAATGACAGCGTGGCAGGAAACAAACACAGTATTATCACCTGACACAGGTATATCAAAACTGATGCCTGTTGCCATGACATGAGAGGGGGCCATAGATCAACGACAGAGCATCTGCCTTGCACGTGCAAAGTCCCAGTTCAATCCCTGGCATCTCCAGGTGGGGCTGGGAAGGACCCTGAGTCTGAAGCCCTGGAGAGCCACTGCCGGTCAGTGTAGACAATCCTGAGCCAGGTGAACCTGGGGTCTGACTCCGTATAAAGGCAGTTTCCTAAAGTGGGAGTGAAGGAGGAGCAGTAAGCCTTGGCACAACACCTTGCTCCCTCCCAGGAAAGGGTTGGGGAACCTTTTGGAGCCCAAGGGCCACATTCCCTTCTGAGCCAGGGGCAAAAGAATTAGGATAGTTTCTGCACACACACCTATTATTATTATTATCCTCTGTCCAGGCACACCAATGGTCAAGGATGCATTCCAGCCAGGCAAATACACTTGCGGAGGATGTGAAGCAGGGCCACTGAAGGATGTGGCCTTGGGAGAGATCCAAGGGCCAAGTAGAGAGGCCTGGAGGGCCACATTCAGCCTCCAAGCTTGAGGTTCCCCACCCCGCAGTGGTAAACCATACCTAATGGTTTGTTGCAAACACAAGAGCTAGCTCCCTGCAAGCGAGCAAAAGCAACAAACCACAAGCCTTGGTATAGTGTTGCCTCTGAACCAGGGACTGTGGTTTGTTTTACTCCCTTAGCCCTGTGGTGCAGCGCAGACCAGGCCCTGAGGCACAGGCAGAGGAAGGGTTGGTGTGTCAACAGCTGGGGGGGGGGAGAGAGAGAGCATGGGGTTCTCTATGGGTGGCATCGAGGCCCACCCCCAAATCTGGGACCAGTACCCAACCTTTCCCCAACAGCGGTTCCGAAAGTTGTTTGATCCAATGTAGGAATGCAAATATCCAGAGTGTGGGGTCAGGTGGGATTCTATGAGGAATTATAAAATATGCATCAAGCCATTGTGTCCACTATGAATGCATTGGGTTTGATATATTGACAATAATTTCTGACCAAATCCCACAGCCCTCTGCATCTCTGGCCATTTCCTCTACTGTTCCATTTATCTTTCATGACCAGTCAAGTACACTGCCAGTTGCTTCGCCAGGCAGGCATCCTGGGTCATCAAAGACAGTGGGCAGTTTCTTTGATGTAGCTTTTCTGATATGTTAATCCCAGGGTGTTAATCTGGTTTCACATGAAGGTGATAATGATCGCTGTCTTCCTGGCCATCCTTCTTATCATGTATATTGCTTGTTTATCACCTCCCGGGGTTGCCAAATGCACTCTTTGTAGTTCTGTTTTATTTACCCCATGCTTAATTAGTTTTGGTAGTTTAACTTTGTCCCCACGTGGGGTTTGTTGAAATGCTCAGAAGGAATCGGATTGGTTCTTACGAACACTCTGTAAAAGTTCTTTTGTGAATAAAACGACCTGGGCCGAGGGGTGGAGAGGGAGGCACAGATTACTATACGCACCCTTCCCAGAGTCTTGCTGGTTCAAGCCTCTGTGTGTATTCTTATTAATCAGAGTTCAATCCTTCCTTGGCTTTGGGAACGCCTCAATCCAAAAGCAAGGAAAGCCCAGCACCTGCTTGCAAAAAATCAGGAACCTCTCAAGACCACCCTGTTTGAATAAATCCCTCGTGGCAGGGAAGGCCAGATTGCAGAGGGGCCCAACTCAACAGAATGCCACAGAAGATTTGGTTAGCATGGGTGGCTAGCTATGGCTTCTTCCACACCTACACTGCTCATGCAGTGTGTGCTTTGCTAAACAAATTCTCTCAGGATGCTTCCCACCTGCTGTAAATTTTATTGAACAAAACATTTGGCTTTCTAAGGGGCTCCCCTGCGTCCTTTGAAGTTAGGCTGTCCACACGCAGACCAGTCTCAGAACAGCCGAGAGACATGTCTGTTTTCTTCCTGCTCAGCCTCGGTCTGGATTGGGCCCAGGCCCAGAGCTATCACTGCATGTCTTCCCAGTTTAGAAGACCCGGAGACTACATACTGGGCGGCTTGTTCCCTTTCACGGTGCTCACCTCCAACCTGACGGAACGGACCCTGCCTGACATTTACAACTGTGAGAGGTAAGGCAGGAAAAATGGCAAGGACGTAGCGATGGTTGGGGAGGTGGCGATGCAGAAACCCCTGCCTTGTGTGCGGCTGGACTTAACTGAATGAAGAGTTACCGGTACTTCCATTGCTCCACTCCCTTTTGCCTCTGGCCACCCCCAGCCCGTGGCCCCTACGCACCCTCAGGGCTGAAAGAATATCAGATTAATTGTCAATGGGAAACTGTGGAGTAGATTTGAATGCTGTCCCAATTAACTAGGCAGCTTTTAAAAGTAAAATTATTAAAAATGCAAGTGTCAACAAGACCTTCCTGAAGACTTTCCTTTTTTCCAATGAGCCTTTTAAGTTGATTTCTTTCCCTGTATCAGAATCATTTTTAAGATTGTTCTTCAATGTCATAATAAAAGCAAAGACTGGGAATGGGAGTCACTTTCTTAAGCTGGGATTCCCCCCCCCCCTCCTCACACATTTATACATTTAGGGTTTTGCTATTCTCTGAAACCTTATTTGCAAGTGTTTTAAGGTTCTTGTAAGCTGCCTCGGGAGGGCAAGGGGCCCTGAAAGGTTACAAACAAAAACAAAAGTTGGCAAGGTCATTCGCATCATGGATTGTAATACAGCACAAATTTTACAGCAGCAACAGTTCAGTCTAGGAACCAACAGCGGAACGGATTACTGTATTGGAAGAGGTTGGACTAACTGGGTCCCTGCCAACTCTACTGCTCTATGATACTAATAATAATAAAATTTTATTTATATCCCACCCTCCCCAGCAGAAGCCGGGCTCAGAGCAGCTAACAACAATAAAAGTAACACAATTTACATAAAATCCCAATCAATTAAAATGCATTCTAAAATCAACTCGTTCTAAAATCAATTCAAAATCAAATTAATGGCAACCATTGGGCTAGAGTTCTGTGAGAGTTACAGAAGGAGAGGGTCAGACTGTGCCTTGGCCAAAGGCCTGGTGGAACAGCTCTGTCTTGCAGGCCCTGCGGAAAGATGTCAAGTCCCGCAGGGCCCTAGTCTCTTGTGACAGAGCGTTCCACCAGATCGGAGCCACAGCCGAAAAAGCCCTGGCTCTGGTTGAGGCCAGCCTAACCTCCCTGTGGCCCGGGATCTCCAAGATGTTTTTATTTGAAGACCGTAAGGTCCTCCATGGGACATACCAGGAGAGGTGGTCCCGTAGGTACGAGGGTCCTATGCCGTATAAGGTTTTAAAGGTTAAAATCAGCACCTTGAACCTGATCCTGTACTCCACCAGGAGCCAGTGCAGGTGGTATAGCACTGGGTGAATGAGATCCCACGGCGAAGACCCCGTAAGGAGTCTCGCCGCGGCATTCTGCACCCGCTGGAGTTTCTGGGTCAGTCTCAAGGGCAGCCCCATGTAGAGTGAGTTACAATAATCAAGTCTGGAGGTGACTGTTGCGTGGATCAGTGGCTAGGTCAGGGCAAGAGAGGTAAGGCGCCAACTGCTTAGCTTGGGGGGGGGGATGAAAAAATGCCGCCCTTGTTATAGCTGCGATCTGCACCTCCATGGAAAGGGAGGTGTCGAAGATTACACCCAAACTCTTAATGGATGGTGCTGGCACTAATTGTGCCCCCACAAGAGATGGGAGTTGCCCCCCCAATCCCATATCGTCCCGACCCAGCCAAAGGACCTCTGTCTTCGAAGGATTTGACTTCAACCGGCTCCCATGTAACCATCCAGCCTATGTAATACAGGACAGGAAGAAAAGGAGCAGGAATCCAGTTATGCTTAAGAGCTCTGACCAGCCTCAAACAGACTGATTAAAAGTGGATGTAAACCGAAAAGCCTTCAGAGACAGCCAGCGTGCTGCAGAGATTAGAGTGCTGGACCAGGACGTGGGAGACGAGAGTTCAAGTCCCAGCTCAGGCATGAAACTCGCTGGGTGTGTCCCTGGGGCAGTTGCTGCCTCTCGGCCTGACCTACTTCCCTGGGTTGTTGTGAGGATTAATTGGGAAAGGGAAAGGGAGAGGTGAACCATGGACTCCGCCTTGAGCTCTTTAGAAAGAAAGGTGAGGTATAAATTCAGTAAATAAATATACAGTGCCCATTTAAAAACAATCAACCCCTTCCGCCTACCCATATCCATGCCCCCAACCCACATTGTTAAATAAATAAATATTTATTATTATTATTTATTATTATTATTATTCTGAACCCACTGTTCCCGGTTCAGAAAACCGGGAATGGCGGGTAACAACAAATTTAAAACAATTGACGCAAGAAAAAAACAGCATAAAATACAGTATAAAACGTGAATAATAATAAATTCAGAATTCAAAAATCAATTTAGGGGGGAAATCCATCCAATAAACATTAGGTGATCACCAGGGCTAGCTGGCTAAATTAGTCCTATTTGGGCCAGCGGGGAGACCAGGGGAGAATTAGCTGTGGGATCCCAGAGCGGGTAATCTTCATAAAAAGGGGAGGGGGAGGGAAGGAAGGGGGATAAAAGATCAGGCTAAGTTCAAATTGAAAGCCAGGCGGAATAGTTCTGTCTTACAGGCCCTGCAGAAGGAAGTTAAATCCTGCAGGGCCCTGGTCTCATGGGACAGAGAATTCTACCAGGTCGGAGCCATCACTGAGAAGGCCCTGGATGGGTCCTTAGTCACTCTGGAGAGAGGCATTTTAGGGGGTCACGGGTAGTGGCAGGAGGATAGAATCTTAGAGTTGGAAGGGAACCCAAGGCTCATCTAGTCCAACCCCCGGCAGTGCAGGAATCTCAGCTAAAGCATCCCTAGACAGATGGCCACCCGTCCTCTGCTTGAAAACCTCCAAGGGAGGAGAGTCCACCACCTCCTGAGAGAGACTCTTTCACTGCCGAACAGGGAAAAGAGGGGACCAATAACTTGCCATCCATCAGTTATCTCAAGCTAACATCCCTATTCGCCTCCTCGGCCAAAAGCAGAAGGGCACAAATGGGGCAGGGGCAGGGCCACCCCTGAAGCTCCAGGGCATGTCTTTGGGCACCTTCCTGCAATCAGGAGCCCACTCAGGGGAGCGTCTAAAGGCAAGCCAGTGCGCTCCTGATCAGGGTTCCAGCCAGCCACCTAGGCTGTCTTCCAGGATGCTCTGTTCCACACACTTCCCCCAGTTTTATTAAACCTTTACAGTTTAACAGCGTTCCCTGCTTACTTGGTTGTTGCACATGGGTCGGGGGGGCGGGGACGTTGCCTCCTTCGGGGGTCTCCCCCCCCTCCAATGAGCACTTCTGTACTTCTGTGCACTCTGGGGTTTTCCCCCAAGCCTCTGACCCCTCTTTGCATGGGGGTGGTGCAGTTTGGGCTATGTGAGAGATCGGCACTCAACCCTGCATGTTGCCAATAGAGGGAGAGAGACTGCCATCCCCCCTGTTCTGTCCTCTGTCCCCCAGGCTTTATGCTGCCGGTCTGGTCTGGGCCCTTGGGATGAAGATTGCCATTGAGGAGATCAACAACTCCACCACGCTGCTGCCGGGGATCCGCCTTGGCTATGATATCTACGACACCTGCATGGAACCGGTGGTCACCCTCCAGCCCAGCCTGCTCTTCCTGTCCAGAGCAGGCACAAACAGCATCGGGATCCTTTGCAACTACACGGACTACCAGACCCGGGTGACGGCTGTCATCGGGCCTCACGACTCAATGCTCTCTTCGGTGACAGCCAAGCTGTTCGGCTTCTTCCTGATCCCGCAGGTAGAATAACCGTAAGAGCAAATGACACCCTCATGAGAATAATAATACCGTATTTTTTGCTCTATAAGACTCACTTTTTCCCTCCTAAAAAGTAATGGGAAATGTGTGTGCGTCTTATGGAGCGAATGCAGGCTGCGCAGCTATCCCAGAAGCCAGAACAGCAAGAGGGGTTGCTGCTTTCGCTGCACAGCTGTTCTGGCTTCTGAGATTCAGAATATATTTTTTCTTGTTTTCCTCCTCCAAAAACTAGGTGCGTCTTATGGTCTGGTGCATCTTATAGAGCGAAAAACACAGTAATAATAATTTATTATTTATACCCCGCCCATCTGGCTGAGTTTCCCCAGCCACTCTGGGCGGCTTCCAATCAAGTGTTAAAAACAATACAGCATTAAATATTAAAAACTTCCCTAAACAGGGCTGCCTTCAGATGTCTTTTAAAGATAGTATAGCTGCTTATTTCCTTCACATCTGAAGGGAGGGCATTCCACAGGGCAGGTGCCACTACCGAGAAGGCACTAGTGAGGCCCACCGCAAAATGTTGCAGTGTAAAACGCACCTATTCCATGTTTCAGGGTTGTCTCCAAATAAGGCCTACTCATTCATTCAATAGGTTTATTT
The DNA here is from genome assembly GCF_965112155.1 of Podarcis liolepis. Lineage (NCBI taxonomy): Eukaryota > Metazoa > Chordata > Lepidosauria > Squamata > Lacertidae > Podarcis > Podarcis liolepis. The sequence continues at coordinate 22,164,380 of NC_139561.1, forward strand.
GTTCTAGCCAAAGGACATGACCATTAGGTCGAAGCAGCGTTTCTCAAACTTGGGTGCCCAGCTGTTGTTGGACTACAACTCCCATAATCCCTAGCTAGCAGGACCATTGGTCAGGGATGATGGGCATTATAGTCCAACCCAAATTTGAGAAACACTGTATTAAAGTTCACCCAGATACCAACATAGCAATAATATAGCGAACATCAGTAATAGAAAACAAGAAAAATCAGAAGTACCATCAGCTACCCCAACTTCAGATTAAACCTCAGAGTCCCCAGAACAATTTACAGCAATGTTCTCTAGCTCTCTCGGTCCAATCTTTCCTGCAGCCAGTGGAAAAAGAGCCACTTTACGGGTCACAAATTTTTTAGTGGCCTGCAAAACAAACTGCCCTGTTTCATCCATGGTATTCCCGCTTCCATACATCAACAAAGGTTTCAAAATCTTGGATCTGGGTAGACCCATTGGAATTAATGGAGCTAAGTTAACCATGTGCATTAATTGCAGTGGGTCTAACTTTGAGTAGGTCTGGCATCGGCGCAAGCTCCCAAGCTGAACTTTTATACCCACTTATCTTTGAGTTGGGCTGGGAGGGAAATGTGATCCGACTGCTCAGACTGAAACACAGCCACCTTTTGCAATACACACTTGGAACAAATGTTGCAATCGAGTTCTCCAGTCAAGCAATAAGTGCAAAAGTGCACGTGCTAGGATCAAGTGTGCCTAAGAATGCATAAATCAGTGAAAATAGCATTCTATTAGGGGAGCAGGCTTTGCAAAAAATTGTGTACGAGGCAAAACTGCATCCAAAGATAACTTTGTTACAAAAAATGCAAAACTAAAATGCTTATGAATTTTCATTAGGGTTTTTTAAAAAATCAGATGGATGTGGAAATGTGGAGAACTGAAATTAAGCTTGGGTGTGGGGAAGAGAAATGGAAAGAAACTGAAATTAACATGATTCACTTGTTCCTATCTTGGGGTGAGACATTATGAACTCTGTGGGTTCTTTTGGCAGTCAACTCAACTGTGCCTTCCCTCCCTCCCTCCCTCCCTCCCTCCTTCCTTCCTTCCTTCCTTCCTTTGGGAGTCCCACAACATTGGGGGGGGGCAGGTTCCTGACCCTGGGCCCACACGAATCCAAACCTGCAAGAGTGCTAACGCCTTGCCAGGGGCCCTACTTATTCATACATCTGCTTAGCCCTCTCCTTCATATGGTTTCAGCAGGCTGTAGAAGGCAAAGGGGCCTTTATTTTTGTTGGAATGGCCAACTGGTGCAAATGGATTAGAACAGCCTTCCCCAGACAGGGGCCCTCCAGACATTTTGGACTGCAACTCCCATGATGTAATGATTTTATTGATAAAAAGAGTAATAAGAAGCTTTGCCACTATTCTGTGTACAAAAGCACATGGTTTCAGTTATGCACTTTCTTAGACATGACTTAGACATGGACTTTGGTCCATATAAACACTCTACCCTTCTAAATATACCCAAGCTAAATCCTCCCTCGCCATTTATCCCAAAACAATAACAACACGGATCCTACTTTCTCTCACTAACCCTGACACAAACCTTCCGAACACTCCTACCCCAACTGATGGGAATTGCAGCCCCAAATATATTGAGGGCACCAGCTTAGCTGAGTCCAGATTACATGACGGGAAATGCGTTAATGTGTTGTACCCAACCAACTTCTGCTTTGGACCAGACCCACTGGAATTAATGGATCTCAGTTTGTCATGTCCATTAACTTCAATGGGTCTCCTCCATGTAGCATGATTGGACACAGCTCATTAATAGGGTATTGCTTGACATTCAATGTGGTTTTTAATTGTTTTTATATGCTGTAAGACAGTGATGGCCAAACTTGGCCCTCCAGCTGTTTTGGGACTACAACACCCATCATCCCTAGCTAACAGGGCCAGTGGTCAGGGATGATGGGAACTGTAGTCCCAAAACAGCTGGAGGGCCAGGTTTGGCCACCACTGCTGTAAGCAGCCATGGGGAGTTGGTCTCTTTGGAATGGCGGCCTGCAAAGTCACCAAATAAATTAAACATTGGTACAATTGTGGCCTTCAGATCAGCTATGGAGCCACCATGGAGGCCCTGAACAATGAGGAGCTGTATCCCTCTTTCTTGCGGACTGTGCCCAGCGACAAGAGACAGCTGGAAGCCATGGTCCAGCTCCTGCAGGCTTTCAAGTGGAATTGGATCGCGGTCATTGGCAGCAACGATGAATATGGCCGTGGAGGCCTCAGCCTTTTGTCGTCCATGGTGGCCAGCAAACAGATCTGCATCGCCTTCGAGGGGCTGATCCCAGCCGATGTGTCCAACCCGAGCCTCCAAGTGAAGATGAGGCAGACGATCCAGTCGATCAACGAGTCCAAAGTCAACGTCATCGTCCTCTTCGCCAGCGACCGGCCTGTCCGGGCTTTCTTCAAGCTGTGCTTGGAGCTGAAGCTGAGCCAGAAGGTGTGGTTGGCCACCGAAGCCTGGGTGATGTCAGACGTGGTCACCTCTGTGGACAAGATCCAAGCCATTGGGACAGTCATCGGCTTCGTCATAAAGGGGGGGACAGTCCCTGGCTTCGAGGAGTACGTCTACAGACTTTTAGAGCTGACCCAAGAGGACGGCTTCTGCAACACATCCCAGGAGGAAGTGGACAAGATGGACTCCGATGTCCTGGGACCGCAATGCTGGCAATGCAACTACATCTCTCGCCGAAACATCACTGCGGTGCTCAAGCACCGGCAGACGTACGCTGTCTACACCGCAGTGTACAGTGTGGCTCACGCACTCCACAACTTGTTGTGCTCCCAGAGAGGGACGTGTCATAAGGGTAACATCAAATCTTGGGAGGTAGGCGAGAGGCAGTCAGCTGCCCATCGACTGATAATACAGTGAGGCCTGGTGACCTGTTTTCGCCCGCGTGGTTTGAAATTGTTATTATTTCTTATACTTTTTAGTAACACAAAACAACTTAACAACAATAACTAGCACATGCATTAACACCAGCTTATAACCAAACAATCTCAAACGCATTCATATTTTCAAAAGCCAGTATTAAAACATCCCACCCTCTGAAGGAGGCCACAGATCGTTAAAAGTCAAAGGCCTGGAAGAAAACAAATGTTTTTGCCTGGTGCCTAAAGATAGGAGATGATGGCGCCAGGCAAGCCTCCCTGGGGGGAGTATTCCACAAGCGGGGAGCCACCACTGAAAAGGCCCATTCTCATGCTGCCACCCTCCAGACCTCCTTGCACATGGGAGCACATGGAGAAGGGCGTCATACGGTCATCACAGAATCAGATTGGTTCATATGGGGAGATGCGGTCCTTGAGGTATTGAGGTCCTGGGTCTTTCAAGGCTTTATAGGTCAAAACCAGCACCTTGAATTGGCAGCCAGAAACTGATTGGTAGCCGGTGCAGTTGGGCCACGATTGCCGTTATATGCTCAAACTGTCTTGCTCCGGTGAGCAACCTGGCTGCCAAATTCTGCACCGGCTGCTGTCCATTACAGGACTTGGCCAAAACAACCTTTGGATCAAACAGGGAATGGTTTTGCTTAATTAGGCCCAAGGGCCAGAGGTCCCCCAACCTGCCCTAAAATCTTCCTGGCAATGGGTTAATGCCCTCACGCACACCCGAGAACAGCAGGGCAGCTTACGAGCCACAGGGCAGGCTGAGTGGCACATACAGCTTTGTCCTGCCACACTTTGCCACCTGATACGGCTGCCTTCCTTTGGCTAACAGTAGGGCCAGCCTTGCAGAGAAGTAGTTAGTGCAGGCAAGGGGACATGGGATTAGGGGTCCAAGGGTGGGGGGACATGGGAGTTAGCACAGGACCCACCCACAGCCCCCTTTTCCTTCCATCCAGCTGCTGGACAAACTGAAAGACGTCCATTTCAACATCTCCAACCAGTTGCACCATTTTGAAGACTACGGCAGCATCAACCTTGGCTATGAGGTCATTGGCTGGAGGTGGCAGGACAGTGGGATTGAGCACATCACCCTCGGGAACTTCAACACCAAACTGAACATCAATACATCCTTGGTCCAGTTTCACACAGAGGATGGAAAGGTAACGAGAGAGGGGGAGGAATGCGACAAAGGAGTACAGTAAAGCGAGTGATCTCTTTGCTTGCTTCCCACCCACAAATGTCCCCACACTAATTATCTGCCTGACCTATTTGTTTCTCAAAGTTTTATCCTGCCATTCCTCCAAGGCAACAAGCTAGATATGCTAAGGCAGTGTGCCCAACATGTATTTAAAACACTCCCCCCACTCCCCCAATAATTCTGGAAATGGTAGCTTACCCCTCAGCACCCATAACAAACTCAGCTACAATTCCCAGCACCCATAACTAATGACAGTTCCCAGGGTTCTTATTTGGGGTGTGTGTGTGATTTAAATTTGTGGTGTGCATGCAGGCCAGATACAATTAATTTGTCCAGACACAGGAACACAGGAAGCTGTCCTATACTGAGCCAGAAAAGTTCAGTATTTGTCTGCCCTGACTGGCAGTGACAGACCTTAAGGTCTTAAGGTTGTGGGTTCGAACCCCACATTGGATGAAAGATTCATGTGTTGTGGAGAGTTGGACCAGATGATTCTTGGGATCCCGTCCAACTCTGTGATTCTTTGATCCAGGATTTCAGACCCGAGTTGTTCTGAACCTGTGGCCTTTTTGTATGCAAAGCAGATGCTCTACTACTGAGCTATGACCTTTCCCCCAGGAAGGGGGAGCAGGAAGATGGAGGGGAGAAGGAACGGTATAAGGAGCTTGCAGAGAACAAGGGCGAAAGATGAGCAAAGGGAACAGCAAGAGAGAAGGAAAAGAAGATAGCTTTGCAGGAGGTAGACATTTCATTGGTCACTCTCCCTTTTGCTTAGGCTCCCATCTCTGAGTGCCTTACGACATGTCAGGCTGGGCAGATCCGTCGGATGAAGGGGTTCCACCTCTGCTGCTACGACTGCATTGACTGTGAGATGGGCACTTATTGCAGTTCTCCAGGTGAGAAGGTTTGGGGCCATGGGGTGACTTCCCTGCGTCACAGTCAGAGGTCGTAGAGAATTCTGACAGGTATATGAGCAGCAATTGCTGGTGTTCATTTATCCATCCCGTATCCAGAACAGAAATCAATCCAGCAGATTCTATTGGTATTTGCTTGTTGTTTTCGGTCTGCAAACGGTACGTAATTGGCAATGCCTCCTTTGCATTGAAATGAATGATATGGAACAACATAATTCATTATGTAATCAATTATGACATCCATTGGTTAAGTAAAATTCTGCCACAGCAGACAGGGATATGAGACACAATCATTTGTGTTGCAAGCAGAACTGCAGCAGAACAGAAACAGCCTTGCATGTGATGTAAATGGGTTGGAAGAGAAACTGATTCCTTCTTTACATCCCTAGCTACAGTCACTGTATACAGGGACAGCAGCTCTTGGTGAGAGGAGATGAGGGTGGACAGTTCAGTTTATTCCTGATCTGTGTCAGTTCCACGTTTGTTCATTCCTGAGTCGGCTCCACCCCACTTCTGCATTAATCTGCTCAAGTTTTTGATAAAAAATAAGGTTGTATTACTTATCTTTCTCACAAAAACCACTGCTACTGGTCAAAATAGATGCTTTTATACTGTTTTATTGTTGTTAGCCGCCCTGAGCCTGGCTTCGGCTGGGGAGGGCGGGATATAAATAAAAAAAATATTATTATTATTATTATTATTATTATTATTATTATTATTATTATTATTTTCATGAAACCAAAAAATTGAGTCCAGTTAAAATTTCACTCCCCACCTGGATAAAATGGTTTCACCACCATAGGAAGCTGCCACGTACAGAGCCGGACCATTGGCTCCATCTGATGCTGTACTATCTACACTGACTGGCAGCAGCTGCCCAGGGTTTTAGACAAGGGACCTTTCCCAGGGCTATGTGGAGATGCCAAGGCTTGAACCTGGGACCTTCTGCATGCAAAGCCGGTGCTCCACCACTGAGTTACAACCCTCCTCTTAAAATATAGATACAGAGAAAGCTGTATGATACAGCATCAGACCATTGGCTCTTTTAGCTCAGTCTACCCTGACTGGAGTGGGACGCGGGTGGTGCTGTGGGTTAAACCACAGAGCCTAGAAATTGCCAATCAGAAGGTCGGCGGTTCAGATCCCCGCAATAGGGTGAGCTCCTGTTGCTCGGTCCCTGCTCCTGCTAACCTAGCAGTTGGAAAGTACGTCAAAGTGCAAGTAGATAAATAGGTACCGCTCTGGCGGGAAGGTAAACAGCATTTCTGTGCGCTGCTCTGGTTCACCAGAAGCGGCTTAGTCATGCTGGCCACAAGACCTGGAAGCTGTACGCCGGCTCCCTCGGCCAATAAAGCAAGATGAGCGCCACAACTTCAGAGCTGGCCACGACTGGACCTAATGGTCAAGGGTCCCTTTACCTTTACTCTGACTGGATCAGCACTCCAGGGTTTCAAGCAGGAGTCTCACCCGGCTCTACCTAGAGAGAATGCAAATGCAACCTGGGAGCTGTTGCATGAAAGCCAGGTGCTCTGGCCCTTCCCCAGGAGGACACCCCCTTGCTTGCAAAATGTACAGCTGCCTCCCTGCTCTTTTACAGAGGATACAACCTGCACCGCCTGCCCCACAGAACAGTGGTCCCCTGGACGCAGCACACGGTGTTACGACCGCAGCGAAAAGTATCTGTTCTGGTCCGAGCCTCTGGCCATCATCTTGGTAGCCTTGCTGATATTCGCGGTGACTCTCACCTGCCTCTCGGGGTCCCTGTTTCTGAGGAACCTCCACACCCCCGTGGTGCAGGCCGCCGGGGGGGCCATGTGCCTCGTGGGCCTCCTCTGCCTGGCCCTGATGTGCCTCAGCTGCGGCCTCTACATTGGCAAGCCCAGCCCGACCGTCTGCCTGATGCAACAGCCCTCCTTCGCCTTGTGCCTCAACCCTTGCTTCTCCACCATCACGGCCAAGGCCCTCCAGATCATGCTGGTGAACGACTTTGCAAGCAGCCGCCGCGGTTTCCTGCACAACCTGATCCAGAGGCGGCCGTGGGCCATCGTGGCCTTGTGCTTTCTGGGTGAAAGCGCCCTCTGCCTTGGGTACATCTATGTCAACCCATCCACTCCGGGCAAGAACTACAAGCTCTTGCCCACCCAAGTCCTCATCAAGTGCAGGATAAAGTCCTGGGCTGCCTTCGCCATCATGCACGGCAACAACAGCCTCCTGGCCTTCACCTCGTTCCTCTGCACCTTCATGGTGCAGACGTCTCCCAAGAAGTACAACATCGCCCGCAGCATAACCTTTGCCATGCTCGCTTACTTCATTGCCTTGATCTTCTTCATCCCTACCTACGCCACCGTGGGGCTAGAGTACCAGCCCGCCGTGCAGGTGAGTGCCATGCTCCTGTGTGCCACAGGGCTGCTCGCGGCTTATTACCTCCCCAAGTGCTACATCCTGCGTTTCAAGCCGGACTGGAACACGGTGGACTATTTCCAAGATTATGCCAAAGAGGCGACGCAGGAAAGCGACCCCAAAAATTAGGGGTCGTAGCTGATGCTAGTCCTACCCACACAGGAAACCCGCTGAAGTTAAGGGGCATGGCTAACTTAGGCCTGGTCGGTTCAACGGGTCTACTTTGAGGAGAACTTGGTCAGAGGCAACCCAAGCAGAAGTCTCTGAAGCAGGAAGGGGAGTCTCTCCTTTGATGGGGTTAACAGCGCGACTTGTATCGCTGCCCTAGTATAGAAGCTTTTATTGGTGCGTGTTTTTATTTCATTGGGTTGGACGTAGATACAGATTTGTCTTGATGGGATAGACTTGTCAGAGAGGCCTTGCATTCTAGTCCTCCTGCTCAGGTTTGGCAAGCCAGAGTTAGAGGTGGGAAAAGCATCCACAAACGACAAAAATGTCTCCTCTCCACTTTCTTCTTAGCCCTAGGGGATCATTGCAGAACACTCATGCAATGTTGGACTGGAACCTATATATGTCTCACAGAGATGGCTTACTCACAGCTGTCTCCAACCCTGTCCTATTCTGCTCAGCGAATGGGAAGCTGCCTTAGCATCTATGCATGGCATTTCGTTAGATTTGAAACAAGACTGCTTCAAAGCCAACGAAAACTATGTTTAAGGTATACCTTTAAACTAGCGCCTTTACAGAAAGGAGTTGCCTGCTTCAGATAGATGCTGGCAATGAAATCTTCTTTCGAAGTATATAATTTGGGCCTTGCTTAGTGGTGTCTTATGTCTAGTTAGAAATTGTTGTCCATGTTGCAGGAAAAAGCCTCTTGAATTATATCCCTGTAACGTGGAGACTAATGGATTGACAACAGAGGTAGAGATTTTATGGTGGCCAACAGATTAAGGGTTGTCTCCAACGTTGGACTTACTCAGAGGGGACCCACTGAAATCAATGGGCACAGCAAACCTAGGTGCACTAATTTCAATGGGTCTACTCTGAGTAGGACATCATTGGAGGTTGGTTTTTTTTTAAGACTGCAAGGACAAACATTCCTGCATCCACTGCTCCGTGCTGAGGTGGTCTCCCTGCACTTAGCTTACATTCGTCAAATCTAGTTTAAGATGTTTATTTGGACATATGGACTGTCTTATTGATTTATACATTTAAACTGGGATTGATGGAATAGTCTTACTGTTAATGTCGGCTGGCAGTGTTTTTTACCTCTTTCTGTTACATTTGCAAATAAAAAACATATTTAAAAGAAAAGTTGTCTTTATACCTAATCAGGGCTGTGGCAAGTAGCTACACACCCCATCACTGCACATGCTGCCTTGACACAGTTAGCTACACTGGTTAGTGTGCTCTGATCCACAAGTATTACATTTACCTGTATGGATATTCTATCTAAAACGATTTGCTGACGAAGATTCATCTTCGAAACTGTTGATTCAATCCGGATATACTATCTTGGACATCATCCACTGAAAGGCGTCATGGTGTTCCCTGCCAGTAATTCATTTCGTTGACTACTTCTTGGTTATGGACTGATATATATATTATTTTGAAGCTGAGGAGTTGTACATTTTGGATGCCATTCTACTATAATAACACAGCTACTATATTCAACACAGCTACTATAGTCACATGTTGCGACTATATTTGAGCAGAATGACACCCCCCCACCCCCCCGGCATCTGCTCATGTGGGATGGAAGCCTTTGCATCTACGGTTGTATGTGTGAAATAGCTGTGCATCTGGCGGCTCAGCTCATACATCACACAAGGCTACTAAAGGGTGAGACTAGTCAACAGGTGTGACATTGGAGATGTGGCCATTATGCACTGGGACACATGCATGGGAACCTCTGCATAGGGCTGCAGAAGAGTTAAAATTCCCATTCATCAGTGTCAGGGGCTGGACTAAGGAGGAATGGTGGGGACCGCCCCTCCTCTCCTGACCCTTCCCAAAAAGAGGACAGTATAGATTTAGATCAGTGGTTTGCAGAAGGGCATAGTTCAGAGGCTGCAGAGGGCAGAAGCTGGGAAATATTGGAAGAGGAACAGCAGGAAGAGGAAGAGGGAGGAGGAGAAGGAGAAGGAGGAGGAGGAGGAGGAGGGGAGAGACAGCTGACAGACTCAGTGTCCTTGGAAAGCATTCCTGACCAGGACCAGACAGACATTGAGAGTAGAAGAACAGAGAGCTCAGTGGCAAAAGGCTCAGATTAGCCAATGCAGGACTGGCGTAGATTAGGGGAGACTACATCCCTTTGTCTCACTCTGTGAATACTGAATAAATTATGTGGTAAGGACTTTTCGTTTTATCTGCTTTTTTTTTTTTTGGCTGCCGCCAGGGGAGGGATAGTAATCCCTAAGCCTTGACCATCAGTGATGTTCATTTGGGCCAGCCCCCCTCTCTTGTGCCAGACCTATCATGCAAGATTGTTGGAAACATAAAACAGGATAACTCTATACACACTATCTTGGGTGCTTTAAGTGAGCCAGTGGTGTAGCACTTTGAGTGTCAGATCAGAACCTGGAAGATCTTCATTCGGCCAGCTAGTCACTGTCTCTAAGCCTAACCTACCTCACAGGGGCTGCTGTGAGAATAAAGTGGAAGACAGTGAGAGCCTTGGGGGATAGGCAGGATTACATATGTGGTAACTAAAACACATTTTAATAAAATAAGGGAGATGAAATGTTGAAAGAAGATATGGAAAATAGCAATTATATTTTAAAATATGTATTTTGGGGAGGAAGAGTCCTAGACATCCTACCCATTATGTTGCCCACATTTGCCACAAACCAGTTGAAGCCAGATATGTTTACGGCTTAAAGGCAGCACAAGGGGGCTATTTTTTCGCAGAGATTTGAATGCACTGGTTGAATCTCTTTGCAAAGAACATGAAAATGAGACGGGATGGTGAAAATGAGATGGAATGAAGCGAGAAAAGCCTCAGGACACCCTCCCCACAATGCAAATAGTTTTGTTTCCAAGTTAAAGCCAATTCACACTCAAAGCCTCAATGGATATGCAAAAAAGAGATCAGGAAAGGGGACCAGCGATATCACTGCAAATGACAAATGACACAACAAATTACAGAGCGTTAAGACCACTGAAGACCAACTAAAACACCCCACAGTAGAATCAAACATCAAGTTTTAATAAGGTAGCTTTAAAAGAACAAAATACCGGTACCAAACCTATTACCTCCAGGCTGGGGTTAGGGGGCTTGCTTGTTTTATACAGATGTTATTATTTTATTATTATATTTATTACCTGTCCTTACCAGCAGATCCCAGGGTGGGTTACAACTATTTAAAATTCAGAATTGAAAAGGGTTAAAACAGATTTCAGGACTTGGGAATAGGGCGGGTCCTGAAAACACAACATCTCAGGTGTCAAAGAGGCCAGAGTAAAAATATCACTGATGCAGTAACAGTGCATTAGTGGTAAATTTATACCGAACTGTCCACACATCTTTTCACTTTATTAGTTGTTCTGCGATGCTTCCCCAATGCCACCATATTATGGCCATCTGCAGGGGCAGCTCTTGTGCCATAGTGCAACTTACGTGAAGTGAGTCCTGATATACACATTTGGGCTTGTGCTCTGCCTAATCCATGCATTACTGCTATTCCCCACAATACAATTCATTTTAATGTTAATTTTGGCTTACAAAATGCGCATTTTAAACATACTTTTCATACATAATGTGCACACATTTGTGTGCACTTTATTTCGTTGGAAAACTGTGTAACAAAATTCAGAGAAGTGCAAAACTGTATAACAAAATTTGGAGCAGTGCAAATTTTGACAGACAGCTGTGTTTCGGCTCGTGCACCGTTTCAAAAAGTGTGAATGAAGTAGATGGGCATCAAAACGCAAATTTCTCTTCCCCCTCCCAAGTCCCTACCCACCAACACTCACCCACTGCACAGCTTACTGGGACGGGGCAGGTGCAGGATTAACCGACCACAGGTTACAAACAGTTCAGCACTGTAGCATTTGTGCTTGCATGTTTGCACGCCGAGGGCAGATAATACTGTTTCGTTAGCTGGATTTGGCTCATGGGCTGCCAGATGGCCACCCACTGTTTTCTGAACATCATGCAAATGATTCATTTTGCTTATGATTTGATTTAATGGCCTCCACCTGCCCTTTCACGGGGCAGAGTCGCCCAGGTACCATTTGTCATTGCGTTCCTCCGACTACTATTCAAATGTAACATATTCCCAGGCTTTAAAGCCTTTGCCTAGTGGGCATCGCCTCCAAGATCGCCACCCTAGTCAAGCATGCAAACAGGATCAAACACAAATGGCCAGAGACAGAAGGGCAGAATGCAGCTTCATGGGCTGAAAGTGAGAGCGACCACAGGTATGGATATGAAGCAGAGCAAATAAAGGAAGGTAAGTCTATTCCTCTTTTCTTATGAACTGACTCCATAGGTAAAGGTAAAGGGACCCCTGACCATTAGGTCCAGTCGTGGCTGACTCTGGGGTTGCGACGCTCATCTCGCATTATTGGCCGAGGGAGCCGGCATCTGGGAAACCGCTTCTAAGTCGCTTCTGGGAAACCAGAGCAGTGCACGGAAACGCCGTTTACCTTCCCACCAGAGTGGTACCTGTTTATCTACTTGCACTTTGATGTGCTTTCGAACTGCTAGGTTGGCAGGAGCTGGGACCGAGCAACGGGAGCTCACCCTGTCGCGGAGATTCGAACCGCCGATCTTCTGATCGGCAAGTCCTAGGCTCTGTGGTTTAACCCACAGCGCCACCCACGTCCAAACTGACTCCATAGCCACTTTCAAATAGCTAAAGGGCTGTCACGTGGAAGATGGAAGCACGTTTGTTCTGTCCTGCTCTGGAGGACCCAAATCAACGGCTTTGAGTTACAAGAAAGGAGATTCTGACTAAACACCAGGAAGAACTTTCTGACAGTATGAGCTGTTTGACAATGGAACAGACTCCCACGAGAGGTGATGGACTCCTCTTCCTCAGAGGTTTGTAAGCAGAGTTTGGGTGGCCACCAGTCATGTATGATCTAGTTGAGATTCCTGCATTGAAAGGGGGGTTGTGCTGGGTGACCCCCAAGAGTCCTTTCCAACTCTACAGTTCTACAAAAAGAACTGCAACACAACATTTTCTTAATACGAAGTGCACTAACCCTCTCTTTTGCAAGGAAAGCTTGTTTGCTTTATTGCGTTTATTAGTATTAAATCGCTCCATCGTCTCTGCTGTAACAGGCCAGTCCCATCAGGCAAGTCATTTCACCAGGCTGCCTCAATGGAAGAGTCAGGAGGCAGCAGAAGTATCATTCCATCAAGCACCTCCAGCCCCTGAACTGGGCAGACTGGTCATTATAGGAACAATGGCCCGAGTTCGATTCCCCCCTCTTCCTTCCATGTCTTTCCCCTCCTTGTGCCGTGTTTTTTTTTAGATTGTAAGTCTGCAGGCAGGGATGGTCTTGTTTTCATTGATTGTATATAAGTCACTCTTAGCAGAGCAAAAATGTTCTGAATAACAACAATAGGTACCCACCATTCACCCAAAGGTCCTACAAATTTAAAATATAACATTAAACCAGTTTAAAACAGCTTACAATCATGGAAGAGGGGGATCTGAAAAATATACACCTCAAAGGCCAGAGTAAAAATTATTGAAGGTGATATAAAGCTGTGGGCCAGATCTTTAGCTCAGGAGTCTTGTCACTAGTTGTGCCTGCCCTGTGGAATGCCCTCCCATCAGATGTAAAGGAAATTAAAAATAATAATAATGTAATTATTTAATTATTTATACCTTGCCCATTTGGGCAGCTTCCAACACCTATAACAACATAAAAAACTGCCAAACGTTAAAAACTTCCTGATACAGGGCTGCCTTCAGATGTCTTCTAAAAGTTGTGTAGTTCTTTATCTCCTTGACACTTGATGGGAGGGCCTTCCACAGGGAGGGCGCCACTACTGAGACGGCCCTCTGCCTGGTTCCCTGTAACTTTACTTCTTGCAGCGAAAGAACCACCAGATAAACAACTACCTGACTTTTAGAAGACATCTGAAGGCAGCCCTGTATAGGGAAGTTTTTAAAGTTTGATGTTTTACTGTGCTCGATGTTTTAATTTGTTGGAAGCTGCCCAGAGTGGCTGGTGCAACCCAGTCAGGTGGGCGGCATTTAAATATGTTTTTATTTATTTATTTATTTATTTTATTATTATTATTATTATTATTATTATTACCTCTCCATACCCTGCAGCCAAGCATGGCATGGACAGGTGGGCTGGATCACCTGTCAATCATCTGATGCCACCATGATATCAGAAGACTGAGAAGTGGGTGGTCCCACCCACCTATCAAAGTTGGCCTGTGAGGGTAAAGGGAGATAGTGACCAAGCTGGAATGAACTGCCCATGTGCTACCTGATGGACAGGGAGTTCAAGCCTGCTTTCCACAGGGTTCAGGTGCACACAAAAATTCATTCACGCCCGGCAGGATAAGGCGACACATCACAAAGCCGCTGGTTGGTATCCTGCTTCTCTACCAGGTGGCCTTCAGACAAGACCTTCCACCCTTCAGCCTCCCATCTGCAATAGGGGAAAGTACTGCCTTGCAGGGTTTGTTGTGAATCTCACATGACAAACAGCATGTAAACACTAGGCATAAAACAGAGATCTAACTTCCATTTTCCCCATCACAGGCTAAAATGGCTCTCAGTGCACTGCTTGGGCTCCTGGTTTCCATACAACTCAACGAAGCAAAGGCCAAGTCCCTGTTGACCCAGTTTAGTGCTCCGGGGGACTTTGTCCTTGGTGGGATGTTTGCCTTTCACTCCAAAGTACAGTACCTAAGCCAGGATGTGGAGCTGAAGACTCCCAAGTGTTCCGGGTGAGTAGGACCAAAAGAACCTCAGCAAAATGCACAGTCCACCAAGACTAGAGATGTAAAATTTCCAGGCATCTGAAGTTATGGAAAAGCACTTTCTCCAACATTTCTTTCAACATTGTAAAAGGAAATATTTCAATATCAATTTCCCCAATTTCTTGACACCTCCCCACAATAATACCTAGGTTGGGAAAACCAGACCACCCCCACCCCCGAAATCACCCCCATGGCAGAATTGTTATGAGTATCTCATTCTGGGCTTCCAAACAAGGAAAGGGAGCTGTCCAGCATCAGTTGGTGCTGAATGGAAGAGGAGCTGTCCAGAGGGCACCTAGGCTAGGAACGAGCCTACGGAAGTTGTTGCACCAGCAACTTCCAGGCATCCAACTGGGGTTTAAGCATTCCACCTGTCTGCTTCTATCCTTGCCCCCCCCCCCAATTATGACTTTTTAAGCCCTAGTCCCTCCTCCCAAGTAGGACACTGACCAGGCTGCCTCATGTGACAAAGTGAGAGCTGTGCTAAGCAGAAAGAGCTTAAGTTTGGACTCCATGCCAAACTAGCAATGATTGTGTGGGGTGAGCCGAACTGGGGACATAGAGAAGCTCCCAATTCTTCTGATTTTCTGGCTGAGACATTGTCTTGTGGAGGTGATTTCAAAGGTTCCCTGGTCCCAGTTTATGCTGGGAGGGGGCCATGCTGACATCATTTTCTGACAGTAAGGACTCATTTTATTCCAGCAAGGCAATGTCCTGTCACTGCATAGAGACATTATAGCACCTCTGAGTCAGGCATGCAAAAAGCTTGTCATGTCCAGACTGAAAAGGATAGCTAACAGAGGCTGCTAATTGGAGAATCCAATCTCCAATTTGGGATGGAGAATCTGGATTTCCAGATATTCCTGGGCTCCAACTCCAGTCAGGCCTGTGTGATCAATTTATTCCAACACATCTCATCTCTGACTCAACCTTCTATTCGTTTTTGTCATTCCAAGGTGCTTCAACGAAATGGTACAGTCCTAATGGGAAAGGTTGTTCCACCTCAGTAAAATTAGGAGTATGCAGAGTGTTGAGTGTGGCTTCTGAGTCTGATTAGAGATCAGATTTCATCTGCAGCAATCACACACATAAGAGATATTTGTAGAGTAAGAAAATAACAAAGCCACTTATTATAGGAAGTGCATAGCTTGGATAGAGAGGTTTCTAGTTCTAAGCTAACTAATCTAGAGAAGACAAAGGCAGTCATGCGTGCTCCTTTGTTCTCAGAGGATAGATCCAAAATGACCTTGAGGTCTGAGAGAGAAGTGTAAGCGGAGGAAGTTGTAAACAGGATGCAATCTAAGGTGTCTAAACTCCTATCTGCTAAACTGAGTTGCACCCAGACTCCCAACAAATTAAGCACCTTTGACACCACCCCCAATTCTTGACTTGAAGTCCAGCAAAGGAACCTTTGTCATTCACCGTCCTTGAAATGATTAACTCTTTTTTAACCGCCTCCCTAAGCTTCGACATTACTGGATACAAGCGGCACCTGAGCATGCGCTTTGCCATCGACGAAATCAACAACTCGACTTCTCTGCTCCCCGGTGTCAAGCTCGGCTATGAAATCCACAACACTTGCAACAACCCAGCCGTGGCCAACAAGCCCACAATGTCCTTCCTCTCCAAGTACCCCAACCACTATGGCGTGGAGGTGCAATGCGATTATACCAACTATAAGCCTCGAGTTGTCGCCGTCGTTGGCCCCGGCAATTCGGAGCTGAGCGTGCTGGTGGCTCGGTTCCTGAAGTTCCTTTTGATCCCAGAGGTAAGATGGGAAGCGCATTGCACTGGCTCCTACGAAGATCTCTTCCTCCCTTCAAGGAAGAGTCTCCACTGGTGTGTGTTGAGTAGGATCCAGGGCGCTACATTGAGGCAGAAAGTTGATAGCCATCTGCGTGGTCGAGTAGCAGAATCAAGAATTGTGATTGTGATAAATTACCTGCCCTTCACACTAAGGTCCCAGGGCAGGTTACAGCAATTAAAACACTAATATTAAAAGCACAATATCACACAGTATTTTAAAAAAACAGGTTTAAAACAACTTAAAATCACAGAAATAAGGTGGCTCTCAAAAATATATATCTCCATTGTCAAAAGCCAGGATAAAGAGCATTTGCCAAATGCTGTATAATGAAAGTGATGGATACACCTCTGCCAGGGTCCATCAGTGGAATGTCATTGGAATGCTCTCCCCAATAAGGTGCATCTAACCACACCATTGTTTTATCTTGAAAGTGCACCTTTTCGCGCAGACTTTGGATATGGTTATGAGGGACTGAAATAATTCATATATACAGCGGTACCTCGGGTTACATACGCTTCAGGTTACATACGCTTCAGGTTACAGACTCCGCTAACCCAGAAATATTACCTCGGGTTAAGAACGTTGCTTCAGGGTGAGAACAGAAATTGTGCGGTGGCGGCGCAGCGGCAGCAGGAGACCCCATTAGCTAAAGTGGCGCTTCAGGTTAAGAACAGTTTCAGGTTAAGAACAGACCTCCAGGACAAATTAAGTTCTTAACCCGAGGTACCACTGTAATTTGCCACTGCTTAATATGAACTGCATTTATATAGCTGTTTTAATCATTTAATTATCCTGTATTGCAGAGACTGGACTAAATGACCATTCCAACGATGCATTTCTGTGATTCTATGCATGTTATAGGCATTAAGTATGTCTGCTCATTATGCGCCTATGCCTTGGGTCCAATGCTAGTCCTACTCAGAACAGACCTCTTTAAAATAAGGGAGACAGGACTAACTTAGGTTTACAAATTTCAGCGAGCCAACTCTGAATATAACTTAGCTGCGTTCTAGCCATAGATGCCCAGACACCCAAATCACTGTTGCTTGCTTGATTGCATTGCATCAATTCAACGGTTACAGTGGTGCCCTGCAAGACGAATGCCTCGCAAGACGAAAAACCCGCTAGACGAAAGGGTTTTGCGGTTTTTGAGCTGCTTCGCAAGACGAATTTCCCTATGGGCTTGCTTCGCAAGACAAAAACGTCTTGCAAGTTTGTTTCCTTTTTCTTAACACCGTTAATACAGTTGCAACTTGACTTCGAGGAGCAACTCATAGAATGCGGTGTGGTAGCCTTTTTTGAGTTTTTTTGTGATTTTTGAAGCTTTTCCAAAACTTTTCCGACACCGACACGAAAAATTCGCTAGATGAAAAAACTCGCGGAACGAATTAATTTCGTCTTGCGAGGCACCACTGTATTTGAATATCCCAATTTTCATAGTCTCCATCTAAGAAGATAATAACAGCCTGCTAGATTGGGCTAGTGGCCCATCTAGCCCATAATTCTGTTCTCACAGTAGCCAACCAGATGCCTGTGGGAAGCCCACCAGCAAGACCCGAGCACAAGAGCCCTCTCCCCTCCTGTGGTTTCCAGCAGTGCATATTCAGAAGCATTGCTGCCTAAAACCATGGAGGAAGAGCATAGCCACCAGGGCTACTAACCACTGATAGCCTTTATCTTCCTCCATGAATTTATCTGCTCCTCTTTTAAAGCTGGTGGCCAAGTTGGTGGCCATCATTGCCTCCTGGGGAAGTGAGTTCCATAGTTTAACCATGCACCACGTGAATCTGCCGTGAATCTTCCATATCCTCCCTATCTTCCATCTCTCCCCAGATCAGCTACGCCAGTTCCAGCGATAAGCTAAGTGACAGGCAACTTTATCCATCGTTCTTCCGGACCGTCCCCAGCGACCGAATCCAAGCCTATGCCATGGTTCAGCTCCTGAGCAAGTTCAACTGGAACTGGGTGGCCACTTTGGTGACTGACGACGAATATGGCCGCCGGGCCCTGCAGATCTTCGTCCAGCTGGCTCTCTCTAAGGATATGTGTGTGGCCTACGAAGCCATCCTCCCAAGCGACCCGGAGGAAAGCAAGAGGAAAGAGGAGCTGTCCAAAATAGCCGACCAGCTCCAGACGTCCAACATCAATGCCACGGTGATCTTTGCGCAACCGAGCAGTGCGGAGGCGCTGCTGAGGGTGGTGCTGAGCAGGGGCATCACTGGCAAAGTGTGGATCGCCAGCGAGTGCTGGGCAACCTCGCCCATCGTTGCTCATATTCCGAACCTGGCGAGAATAGGAACCATCATCGGGGTAGCGATAAAAAGCGGGGAGATGCCTGGGTTCAGAGAATATGTGCAGAATGTCGTGGCAGATCCTGGTAAGGACCAGAACGGCTCTGACACCAGTGATGGGGATGAGCAGTGCTCTGATTGCAGCTCTCTGACTCTTGCCGACTTCTCCACAGACACCGGTCCCGCTAGGTTCTATAGCACATTCAACACCTACAAAGCGGTCTACGTCATCGCCCATGCTCTCCACCAGCTGCTTCAGTGCAATGCCACAAGCAAGTGGTGCAACATGAGCAGAGAGGTCTACCCGTGGCAGGTGAGTGAGGAGGAAGCAGTACAGGGTTACCTGCAAGGGCTGTGAGTTTTATTGGCTTTGGTCATTGTGAAAGGACTCTACGCGCGCTCTCTCTCTCTCTCTCTCTCTCTCTCTCTCTCCTCCTACCTGAGTTATTGAAACCAAGGCTGAGGAACAATTTTTTAATCTTTTATTTAGCTTGAGGCTTGTGTTCTTTTCTGGGCAACCACCTCAGGGTCACATGGCAGTGGAAGGTGGAGCCATAAGCAAAAAGTGGGTGGGGCAACTAAATAAAATGTTACCTTTGCACAGTAGGCTAGTTTTTACATATGTCCACAAACCCCTGTCCACCCACCATCCAGACAAGCATGAGTTCAAGGGCACATTCCACTTAGGCATAAACACTAAGTCCTCCTGAACCTTCCCGAGAAGAGGAGGGCAGTATAGATTTACAACAGTGGTTTGCAGAAGGTCATAGTTGCAGAGGCTGAAGAGGGGAGAAGATGGGAAGTATTGGGAGAGGGCTAGGAGGAGGAAGGAGCAGCAGAGGAGAGACAGCTGACAGACTCAGTGACTTTAGAAAGCATTCCTGACCCTCCCCCAGGACCCAGCGGGTATTGAGAGTAGTAGAGCAGAGAGCTCAGAGGCAGAAAGCACAGATGAGCCTGCACAGAGATGACGTATAATAGGAGAGACGGAGGGGGTGGGACTTTATTTGAAGCAACATCATTATCTCTCTCTCTCTGAGACTATTGAATAAAAGACTTGGTAAGGACTCTTATTATTTATCTGCTTCTTGGCTGACACTGTGGGAGGGATCGGATTCCCTGAAGCCTGACAGACAGCAGCCACTGTAAGGGTTCCAATCCTCCAAACTTTGGAAGGGCTGCATTTACTCCAGTCATCTCAGAAATCCCATTAGACTCCCTGTTCTCATGTAAGCACACCTGCCCATTGGTGGGTCAGGGGTACAGCCAGCTTTATAAACCTGCTTCAGATTCACCCCAGACCTCCCATCCCTTACAGCAGCAAGGGAAAAATGCACTTAAATTCGTAAGTTTTTATACCACCAGTTATCTGGTTAATCGAGGGCCCCTAAGTCATAAGCGCATCGTTGCCCAGCCGAGGGTGGTAATACCTAGCATCCTCACCAAAGGGAATTTGCCCACACACTTGCCTAGTTTGGCTTTGCAAATCTTTCTTATTTGGAGCACAAGAGTGCAAGAACAGCCTCGCTGGATCAGGCCAAAAGTGCATCTCATCTGACATCCTGTTCTCACACTAACCAGATGCCCATGGAAAGTATCCTTAAATCATTTGTTGCATAGCAGTAAGGAGGCAGTATAGAGGAGCTTATGCTTTTAATAAATAAAAAAAATACGAGAGGCTTCGATGTGCCTCCAACCCTCTGCTGACACCTCCCTCACTTGAGGTTTTAAATAACTACACTTCTTCGGGTTCTTCTCCTTGTTTTGCAGCTCCTGGAAGAAGTAGCTCGGGTCAACTTTACCATCAATTCTCATCTGGTTCATTTCAGCAAGTCGGGAAATCCTCCAACAGGTTATGACCTGATTTACTGGGATGCGACCACACATGGAAACCACGAGTTTGTCCGTTTTGGTAGCTACCATCCCCTGCAGCCTCAGCTCAACATTAGCAAATCAAAGATCCGCTGGAACACAAAGGAAGGGAAGGTTCGCACTAAGTTGTTTATTCACTACTTACATACCTCTTGGCTTCTAAGTGAAAACAAAACAAATCCTCTTTTCTGCAAATGGTGGTCCCTATTAAGTCCAAACTCTGTTTAAACAGAACTAGGTTCTCTAGGCCTACTAAAGACATTTTCTCATTCTCCTCCAGTGCCCCTCATCTTTATCCTTAAAGGTCCACATCCTTCTCTTCCTACTGCTCCTCACAAGTCAGCTGGCTTTCTTCCAGCAAGATTTTTCAGGCATAAGGACTAGAAACTTAAGGGGGGAAATTTTAAAAAGAACAAAGAAAGAAAATAGATCATCTCAGGCTGCTGACTTTTACTGCCCAGTATTCAGTCCTCAGTTTGGACCATCCACTAATAGAAACTTCCCTTTCCCATGATGGTATCAGTGTTGGGTGCTAGCATATTCAGGAAGCTGTCGAGGTCCCTGAGCTCTCAAAGGGTTGCTGTCTGCTGGTTCCAACTTCTGCTCCTTGCTGCAACTTGCAGTGGTGCTCCTCCATCTTGTCACTACCTATTTGCTTCCTCATCTATTGGCTTGCGGGGACAGACGGACTGCTAGAGGAGGGGTTGCCAACACAGCGCTCCTGGGCACAATGACACCCCTTTGGTCTTCCTCTGGCACCTTTGAGGCCCTCACTCACTGCTCCCTGTAGAGGAGCTGAGGGTGGCTACCATTTTGTCCCTTGAAAAGTACACAGAGATGGAGGAAGTTGGAAGAGTGGCAATCCTTCCCACTTCCTCTATCACTTTTAGGTATGATTCAATGCTTAAATTCATTCTACTAGATATACCTTGGGATAAATGGAGTGTGCTTGCTTTCTCCCTGCCACTTGTGTGGTAGCTGGGTGCAGGAATGATTCAGGGGAGCAGAGAAAGAAGAGATCAGAGTGGGTGGCATCTATGGCATTTCCTTTAAAAAAAAGTCCAAGTGTATTATGGGGCCTAAAAGGGCTGGCAACCCCAGATGTAGAGGAAAGGGGGAGGGGGCTAGCTTGTTTTGACAAGGTTTCCAAAGTGGTGGTGGGGACAGCACGGTCCACTGGAGTCGGTAAATACCTTTTGTTTGTTTCTTTCATTTCCTAAAGCCCCCCATATCAAGATGTACACAGGAGTGCAAACCAGGGCAGAAGAGATGGCTGAGAGGAGAACACAATTGCTGCTTTCTGTGTGAAGACTGTCCTGCAAATTACTTCCAGAACAAAAACGGTGAGCTGGAGTTTTTCCAGATGTGCCAAGGGGCCTCCTCATTCAACAACTGTACATTGGCAGTGAAGTTTTGGACCAACGCGTCTTTCTTCTTTTTGCCTTCTCAATATTTTTAGCTCCTGTTCATGTTCTCCACCCCATGTTCCATTCTTACATTTTAAGTAAGAATGATCAGATGCATTTTTAGCCAATTAACTACGTTTGCATGATAACGAACAACAGAGAGGATGAGGGAGTAAACTTTGTCTCAGGTGGTGCATGTAAGGTAAGGTGAAAAGGTAAAGGAGCCCTGGATGGTTAAGTCCAGTCAAAGGCAACTAAGAGGTTGCAGCGCTCATCCCGCTTTCAGGCCGAGGGAGCTGGCGTTTGTCCACAGACAACTTTCTGCGTCTTGTGGCCATCATAACTAAACCACTTTTGGCGCAACAGAACACCGTGACAGAAGCCAGAGCGCACAGAAACGCTGTTTATTTTCCTGCCACAGTGGTACCTATTTATCTACTTGCACTGGTGTGCTTTCGAATTGCTAGGTTGGCAGAAGCTGGGACAGAGCAACAGGAGCTCACCTCGTTGCACAGATTTGAAAGGCCGACCTTCTGATTGGCAAGCCCAAGAGGCTCAGTGGTTTAGACCACAGCCCCACCCACATCCCTTTCGGTAGTGCATGGGAGGCTTT
The DNA here is from genome assembly GCF_965112155.1 of Podarcis liolepis. Classification (NCBI taxonomy): domain Eukaryota; kingdom Metazoa; phylum Chordata; class Lepidosauria; order Squamata; family Lacertidae; genus Podarcis; species Podarcis liolepis. The sequence continues at coordinate 22,186,761 of NC_139561.1, forward strand.
GTCTTAGAAGAGGCATCTTTTAATCTCTCTCTCTCTCTCTCTCTCTCTCTCTCTCTCTCTCTCACACACACACACACACACACACACAATGGGATGCCTCTTTTGGCACCATCGTAGAAGAGGTATTCCTTCTTTTCCTACACACAATGACTGTCACCTGAAGACTGTTTTCTTTAAAAAAAAAGAAAGTGCTGGCATTAAAAAAGGATCAGACTAACCAGGGAAAGGGCAACTTTTCAGCCAAACAAACTGGGTTGCATCCAACATAGTTCTACTCAGCCTCCTCCCCTTCTTGCCTAATCAACTATTCTTTTCATCCAGATCCCCATGAATGCACCCCATGCCCTAGAGAGAAATGGTCTCCTCCGCAGAGCACCACATGCTACGACAGAGCGTTTGAATACCTGGAGGTGACCGACACCCTCCCCATCAACATGGTGGCCTTGACGGTCTTGGCCATGGCCCAAATGGCCGTTGTCACCGGCATTTTGGCCAAGCACCGCGGCACCCCGGCCATGCGCTTTGTCGGTGGCTTCCCCACACTCTCCATTGTCCTCTCCTCAACCTGCTTCTGCAGCAGCTTCTACTTATTTGTCATCAAGCCCACCTCGATGGTCTGCAAGCTCCGGCAGCCCCTCTTCTTCTTCAGCTTCACCATCAGCTTGGCCACACTGCTTGGCAAGACACTCCAAAGCTCAGGGCTCGGCTGGACCTTGAAGAGGCCTAAACTGAGGAAGCACCTGATGGGCCTCTGCATTCTCCTCAACATAGCCATCCAGGGCCTCCTTTGCCTCGTATGGTATTTTTGGAACCCTCCTTCCTTGGAGGAGAGCACTGAGCTGGAGAAGACCATCCTGGTGCAATGCCGGGACAGCTCCTTCCCGGGCTACAGCTCGCTCCTAGCCCATGACTTTGGCCTGGCTGCCGTCTGCTGCCTCTGCACCTTCATGGGGAACAACTCGGACCAGAGGGACGACAAGGCCGCCAAGTCCATTAGCTTTGCAATGATCCTCATCCTCATCATCTGGACACTCTTCGTGCCCACCTACGCCACCTCCCAAGGGAAGTTTGTCTCCCTGTTCCAGGTCTTTGCTGGCCTGGCCAGCATCTTTGCCATCTTCGGCTCCTACTACTACCCAGTGTGTTACATCCTTCTCTTCACACCCCACATGAACACGGACGCCCACTTCCGCTGCCTGCCCCAGAACCCTCCAGCAGACAGCAAGCCGGATGCTCCAGAAACCAAGTAACGTAGGGAGAATAGCTGTCAACCGTCCCTTATTTGGCGGGAAAGTCCCTTATCACAGTGCTGTGTCCTGCTGCTGTCCCTTATTGATGATGTCCCTTAAATTTCCCGGGTTTCAAAGGAAGCAGCTCTTCTCCCTCCCTCCCTGCCGGCCAGGGAGGAAGGAGGCTCCAACTGTGTTGCTTGGCTGCGTTGCTCACCCAATAAGGAGTCTAAGAACAATAGGGGTGGAGCTTGCATGCCTTGAGCCGATCAAATCGGCCGCATTGCCTGGGGACTCGCCTTTGCTCAGTGCTTCCCAGCAGAGAGGCGACGGTGGTTTTCCTTGCTGCATCCCCTTTGCCAGGTTGCTGCACTGTGGGACCCACCGCTTGAGGCTTTGTTTGGCTGCTGGCTGGGCTTTCTGCCTTTGGCTTGGAGGGGATCAGAAGTTGAACATACCTGTGCTCTGAAAATCCCTTATTTTGGCTGCTGATCCCTTATTTTCGAGGCTGCTGGTCCCTTATGTTCAAATCTGTAAGTTGACAGCTATGGTAGGGAGTGGGAGAAGACTGCCGGCTCCCCACTGGGGCATCCGGTCAGCCACTGTGAGAACAGGATGCTGGACAAGATGGGCCATTGGCTTGATCCAGCAGGACTCTTCTTACATTCTTATGTGCCCTCTAGTGTTTCTCAAACTTGATAAACACTGGAGGGCACCATAAGTCTCCAGCTGTTGTTGGGACTGCAACTCCCATCATCTCTGACCACTGGTCCTGCTAGCTAGAGATGATGGGAGTTGTAGTTCAACAACAGCTGACGACCCAAATTTGAGAAACACTGCTCTAGATAGTGCTGGACTCCACTATCTTCATCCTACCCCTGCTTATTTACCATGGTGGCTGGGGCCAGCATCCAACCTCTGGAGAACCACAAATTCGCCATTCCTACTGTAGGAATTAGAGCAGATATCTCTACCCTGATGCCCCCTGGGTGTTGTTAGATTACAGCTCCCATCCTCCCTAATTCCCTGGGTCAGGCTGGTTGGGGCTGATGGAATCAGGAGTCCCAACAACATCTGGAGAACCTCATAAGCACATTTGACACAAAACTCTGGCTCAGCGGGGACGTGAAGTGGTTCTTTGGCTATGGAGTTTCAAGGAGGTTCTCACTGCATCTATTAGCAGCCGTTCCAGCAGGCTGCAGAAACGAAGGAGAGGGAAAACAGCACAGTTTACCATCGGCATTGCCAGAGCGGGGCAAGCACAAACACTCTAAACAAGAAGCTTGCCTTAGGGCCGTATCCCCTTGTGGGCAAACTTCCGTCAGTGATGGACGGAGCCTGAGGCAAAAATGATCAGGTGAACAGGTGACTTACCTTCATAGAGTTATGTTCTCTGTAGTTGCATGCAAAAGTCAGTGGCTTCTCCATGTGTGCGCGCACACACACCCCTCTCTATCCATGCCAGTAAAAGATATGACCACGGTTCACGAATTTGTTCCTGAGAAGGGTGCGGAACAGAGCCAGAGAGGATTGTTGCTGGATTGTAACCCAGGAAGCAGAGACATTACCTTGCCAACAAAGGTCTGTATAGTTAAAGCTATGGTTTTCCCAGTAGTGATGTATGGAAGCGAGAGCTGGACCATAAAGAAGGCTGATCGCTGAAGAATTGATGCTTTTGAATTATGGTGCTGGAGGAGACTCTTGAGAGTCCCATGGACGGCAAGAAAATCAAATCTATCCATTCTGAAGGAAATCAGCCCCAAGTGCTCACTGGAAGGACAGATCGTGAAGCTGAGGCTCCAATACTTTGGCCACCTCATGAGAAGACTCTCTTCATGAGAAGTGAAGACTCCCTGGAAAAGACTCTGATGTTGGGAAAGATGGAGGGCGCAAGGAGAAGGGGACAACAGAGGACGAGATGGTTGGACAGTGTTCTCGAAGCTACCAGCGGGAGTTTGACCAAACTGCGGGAGGCAGTGGAAGACAGGAATGCCTGGCGTGCTCTGGTCCATGGGGTCACGAAGAGTCGGACACGACTAGATGACTAAACAACAACAACCCAGGAAGAGCCCTAAGAGCTGGATATTCTTCAACTCCGTTATCTTCTTGGATGCATTATCTATTCTGTGTTAGGCATTACCCTTTCTCTTGTTCAGTTTTAAGCTGTTAAACTAGGCTGATTTATTTGCATTGCTTCATACAAACTTGTACATGCTGATTCAAACTGTTGTACTTAATTCTTCATTTGGTATGCTGTGAGCTACTTTGGGCACAGTTCTGAAGGAAAGTGGCACACAAATAAATGCACAAGGATCTATTTGGATGTAATCGAACATTTCCTGTCTCTTTCCTATATGCTTCGCGTGGTTTAAAAAGGTGTGCAATGCCTTAAACTTGACCCAAGCCTTTGGGACAGGTTTGGATGACAACGCAGGTGAAGGTGTTGGGACTTCACACACTTACATGTGTAACTTTAAAGGTGCTTCTGCAAGAGACAGAATCAGAGGTGTGGCACATACATAGCCTAATATGCCCTCTGATTCCCTAATCCATTTGGGGCAAATGGGCCACTGCTTCACCAACTTCAGCCTGCCCTAAGCCAGCCCCCACCTGACAACCTGCCTGTCAGTTTCCTCCTCTTTAAGCTTAGTGTTTTCCTCCTAGAACTCAGCAGGGAGTAGGAGGATGAGGACAAAACTAGAATGAGTTGGCTTTCCTTGTCATGGGCTCTGGCGCCACCTACTGTTCGTCTCCCTGACTTCTGCCCTACCAGTCCCAATGGGCACCAGCCACCAATCCCCAGATTTCTAGAAGAAGAAGAAACCTTGGGCAATGAAGAAGACTCATAACTACATCAGGACAAAGCAAGGTTGGACTGTCACCCAGGAATAAGTTATGGTGCTTGCAGAATCTGAAATATACAGTACACAACACACATACCTCTCAAAATAAAGTATCACCACAAATAAAGGAAAGACAGGAAAGTGCATTTGTCACGTAAAAATTAAAAGCTTTTTTTAGTGTTTAAAATAGCATTTACACATAAGCTGCTATATATTAACTATACAGACACTTGAATTTTAATACAATATCTACAAAAAAGAAATAATTCAATTATGAAATAGACATGTAAAATGGGGAAACAGTACGGTTCACACTGCCCAAAGGCTGACCTTGGGAACTGAACCAGTTCTAGGACAGTTAACGTTTGAGAGTGATAGGGAGTAAAGATTCTCCCCACCTCCAGTCATTACTTAAAATCATTTATTTTAAATTGTTTTCCTCTACTGTACATAAATTCTTTACACATCTTTCTAATCACTGATTAGAATTAAAATCATTCTTTTGAAGTTACTCACTACAATCCAGATAAACGAAATTTTTAAAAAGCCAAGGGGTGAGTCCACCTAGGGGATTAACAGCAGATCCACACCATTCAAAGTTCATAGATCCTACAATGCAGGAATAACAGCTAAAGAATCCCTGGCATAGAATCATAGAGTTGGAAGGGACCCCGAGGGAGTTGAAGGGGTGTGCATTTAAAAGCACATAACTTTCCCCCAAAGAATCCCAGGAACCGCAATCTGTTAAGGGTAGTGGGAATGGTAGCTCTGTTGGGAGGGAACCGACACTTCTCAGGGATGACTGGGGGAAGCCTTGTGCTTTAAACAGATGGTGTAGATCTGCCCGAAAACAGAACAGGAACAAAAGCAAGACTGACCAAAGGTCAATGACAAGACAGTGGGGCATGTTTGTCCAATTACAGTCAGATTAAACAATCAGGGGCGGCTCACTCTAAAAGAGTGTAGAAAGAGCACAGATCCACTGGGACACAGCAAGTGAACCATTTTTAACATGGGTGAACCATTTTTAAGGTTGAAGACCAATGTACCCCTTTAAAAAGGGTTGGGCCAACTTAAGGCAGCTACCTGCCATCAACCTAACAGCTATTTTGGAAGCTTCTAAGAATCCCTAACAGGTCCACACAACTGTTGCAAGGTTGCCCCCTGCTTCACAGGTGGTGCCATTTTATTATCTATGTGTGTCTATGCCTGTATCTATCCACAGGGGTGTTGCAGATAGTACGATTCACGAAGCAGATAGTTGTGCTATTCTAAACGCTTGCTCATGTGAGTTTTGCCGTAAGTACTGGAGATATAAAGTTGTAGCCAATGTTTGCCTTACTCAGGAGAAGACCCCCCCCCTAAACTTAATGGACAAGATGCAACATAGTTCCATCAATTTCAATGGGTCTACTCTTCAGTAAACCTTGACTGGATGTAACCCCCTTTAACTATATATCCACAAGAAGAACCAGCTGGTCTTCGCACTCCTCTTCTCCGAGATTTGCACCCTCAGAGTAAACTGATTTGCGACTCTTAACATCTCTTTTGGGATGTCTGCAAGGAAGCTGAGCTGCCTAGGAAGGAGCCCCTGGCAAGTTCACCACATCTGATGGCAGCATCTCTGCTAGGGGGCACCACAGTTCGGTGGTCAAGCTTTGAACGCAGACGGTCCAAGTTTCAGTCCTTGGCGTCTCCAGTTAAAAATGGTCAGAAGTGTTCGATGGAAAAGACCACAGACCCTGGTGAGAATTGCTGTTGCCAGTCAGAACAGGCAGTGCATCTACTTGTTCTGACTTGGTAGAACATGGGAAGCTGCTTTATCCAGCTTAGTACCGTCTACTACACTGACTGGCAACAGCTCTCCAGGCAGAAGAACTCTCCTAGCCTTAGCTGGGGGATTGAGCCTGCAATCTTCATGCAAAGCAGAAGCTCTGCCACTGAGCTGCTAACCTTCCTGAGAAACCAGCTGTTGAGGAATAACCAAAGTGGCAGGGAAAGTGCTTTGCAGGGTGTCCAGTCCCTTACCGTTGCTGTGTTGGGAAATCCTGGAGAGCTGCTGCCAGTCAGAGCAGACGGCACTGGGCTAGATATAGCAATGGCCTGAACTGGAGATAGGCAGCTTTATATTATTCTGAGATTTTCCCCTGCCACTGTAAACCAAAGATGTGGAGCAGTGGCAGGAAACCGACATGGGCTGGTGTAGCCATCAGAGTGGACCTACTGAGATTGATGGACCTAAGTTCATCGTGCCCATTAAGTTCAATGGGTCTACTCTGAGGAAGGCTGGCACTCGAGACAACCCATGGATGCCCTGCAAAAGCACAATTCCCAAGATTATTATTTTTATCGGTTGGGGGGGGGGAGATTGCTATCACTGCAACTCCAAACAGTTGAAAGATGAGTGTGCAGTTGTGCAAAGAAAGAGAGAGAGAGAGAGAGAGAGAGAGAGAGAGAGAGAGAGAGAGTTGGGAAGAGTAAACAGGTGATTGCAAAAAAGCAGAACCGTTCTCACGATTGTCACTATAATGTCAAAGCCTTTCTCACAAAGCATGCTGTTGTCACCACATCCAAAAGCACAGACCTGCTAACACTTTGTCATTTTGACTGGCTTGACATTTTTAACTTACACGCACAAAATGGACAGAGGGGAAACAGAAACATATAGAGGCTATTCTTCATGACCCCAAAGGAGAAGTGCTAACACAGCCTTGTCTAAATTTCTGATAGCCATGATGCTTTCGTGTATTATTATTAATACAAGCTGGCAGAAAGCGGCAGTCACTCACACCATTGCCCAAAGCTTTGTTTTTAAGTGTCTCCGCATTTGGGGTCCCCTTCCACTCTACAACTCTATCTCTGATGTGGGTGTTCCTCCTAATTCAAACGAAAATCCCAGAACAGCAGCTTATGCAGATACATAAGAGGCAACCTCCCGTGACAGTGGGCCAGTTCTGCTGCCTCTCCTTTTTGGGAGCTAGACGCTGTATGCAGAGATGCACCAAAATGACATGCTCCCAATGGAGGCTATTTGGAGGGAGGAAAGCTGAGAGCTTTCTCATTCAGAGATGCAACAGGCATCCTCAGCCAAAAGCAGGTGAGCTCCGCAATGGCATTTCTCCATTAGGTGTGTGGATCAAGAAGCCACTTCCAATGCACAAGTTATTTGCCTTCAGAGGCTCCCCACCGTATCTCTGGATGAGTCAGTAGTCTTAGCTTACTTCTTTCAAATCAGCCTCCACTGGGTTTGGGCAATTGCCTCTGTCAATTAGGTGCATGGATCAATACCCCAAGGCCAGTGGAGGCTGATGGGAAGGAAGGAAGCCAAAAGTGGCAACTCACACATAGCCAGTGAGCACCCTCCTCCTCCGGCGAGTCCTGTGGGCTGCTACAGGAACTCTCTGACAATGTACATTTGCTCATATGACGCCAAGAAACATTAACACACTTAATTATTTTAGTTAAATTTATTTCTCGCCACACAAGTAGCCATCCAAACGGCTCCAGCTCAGTTTGGAAATTTCAGTGCTAGCAATTTTATTCTGCTGCAGAAGTTTGTTATAGTAGCAATTGCACCTTTTCCTGTCAATTTGATAAGCACAGCCATGTATATTCATTGCACTCAACTGCCAAGCAAGGGCGCCATGTTTTGTAGATCATAGAATTCTGCATTCTCGCTCAGCTTTTTAAAAAGCATTTTTAAGAGCTTTTCGCTCTCATCGCTGAGAAGCCGAGCTTGAAAACATAAGCATGTGGACTGGAAGTCAGCAAAACCCTTAAGTGATGCGGAAGTGAGGGTGGGTGGTGGGTACAGGAAAGACCACATCCACACCATACATTCAAAGCACTATGATACCACTGTAGACAGGCATAGCTTCCCCCACAGAATTCTGGGAGCTGTAGTTTTTAAGGGGTGTGTTGTTAGGAGACCCTCCCATTCCCCACTGTAGAGCTACATTTCCCAGAGTGGGAACACAAAATGACCAAGCCAAACCCGGGAGGAGGGCAGTACTGGGTTCATTCTCCCTCATGCACAGTAGAAGCTAGTTCATGAAGACATATGGGGCACTGCCCCACCAACTTCAGTCTGCCTTCATTCCACCTGCCTATCTCTCTTTCTTACAACCAGTCCAAGGACTGCAAAGGACTTTTAAAAAAAATGGTAGAGACCAACATTTCTGACACTTCGAAAAGCTTGCTCCTGTGTGCAAAACATTCTCATTTCTGAAGCCCAGCGATCCGCCAGCATTTGCACCAGGCCAGACTGTGGATGCTGTAGCTCAAAGTACAGGAAAACACTCATTTAAAAATGAAAAGAGAGGGGACCTCACAGAAGACAGCCAGCAGTCCACATGAGTATTTGGGGAGGGGGGTGGACGGATGTGGAATGAGAAGGCCGGTCCTCCCCCCTTTCCTCCTGATGAGCAAGCTATAAGAGACAGGCCAGCTTGCACACAGTACACACAATGGGAAGTATTGCTGGCTCAGTGCTATCAACACAGCTTATAAAACCAATGGTCAAGTTAAGTGCTCAAATCTCAAATCGCCCGGAAGAAACAAATAGGGCGAAAACAGATAAAATACATGTGACAGAGAATGCAACAACTTGTAAACCTGGGGGTTGCATGTTACCTTTCTCATTTGCCTAGAACATGTACACTCCATGCCGGTCAAATACTATATCAACACTATACCTTGTCCATCTTACTGAAGCATCAGGTGGGCATTTTGGCTCTGCAATTTATTTTTTAAGCAGTGCTCACATAACGTTCAATACCTGTCCACCTTTCACTTTATTCACCTCCCCAAAAGAGAGTCAGGAATATTTTAACAAAGTTAAGGTGTGTTTGTGTGATCATGGTGTCACTAGTGGGTACTAACCATTAGGCACCGACCACACCCAGCTTTTCTCCAATGTTTCTAGAACTGGTTTGTTCTTGGTAGTTTTGTGGCCTTTGTTCATAGACGCAGGAAAATGTATGTATGTATGCTTTCATGTCAGAACCTCCCCCCACAGGTTTTCAAAACCACTCTCACCACCCTTAAAATTTAATGTCTGTTTTTGATCTTCTTTGGTGTCAATCTTGGAAGTTTATGCCCATCATTTTTTATGAAGTGCTACAACAACAGCCCAGCAGAGATGCAGAACAAGAACGGCAGCTGGTTGTCCCTCCAGGACAAGGATGGGGGACCTGTGGCCCTCCAGATGTTGCTGAACCACATCTGCCACCATCTCTGACCACTGACCCATGCTGGCTGGGGCTGATGGGAGCTGGAGTCCAGCAACATCTGGAAGACCACAGATTTCTCCCATCCCTGCTCCAGAACGAGAAGTGAAAACAGCACCAGGGAGATGTGAAATTGTCCAAACAGTAACATGGTTGGGCAAAGTTTAAGTGGTTTCCCTTCTAAGGGAAAGCCAGCTTATTCAAGTTCATTCACTCAGTGATTTTCACTACCTCCATCTATTGCAAGACAGTAGTAACCTCAAACATCCACATACATTGTACAGGTTTTTGAAAGAGATCATGAAGAAGTGCTAACCAACCCACTTTGCAATCCTAAATTTCAAAAAGGATCCACCATTATCTAGGGCAAGGTTGCGGAACCTGAGTCCCACCAGAGTTCTTCAGAGTCTGATTCCCACCAGTCCCCATCCAGCATGGCCAACATCAGGGATGGTGGGAGTTGCAGTCCAACAATATCTGGAGGGCTGCAGATTCTCTGTCCCTGACCTAGGTCAACCACAGAGTGAAGGAAAGTATATCAAGTGACACACAACCCCTGCTTCCCATTCTCATTTGGGTGGCAGGTCTATGACACAGATATGGGGAATTGCTCAAGCCGTAAGTCCGTACTTTGCTTGGCACTGGTCAGACCACAAACAGCTACATTTGATTGGCATTTCAAGCTTCCCATCCAAGGACTGGGACCACTTGAGTCCAATGCCATCTCTAAACAGGGTATGTATCCCATGACTGGCGTGCTCTGGTCCATGGGGTCACGAAGAGTCGGACACGGCTAAACGACTAAACAACAACAACAACAATCCCATGACTGCAGTATTCCTGAGGGATGCCTCTCCAACCTTGCGAATCCTTCAAGGTGGTCTTGGGGTCATTCTATTCTTAACAAATCACAAGTATGTAATTGTCTCTGATGCACTGGTGCATTTTGATGCTTAAAGTTACTGAACAGGTAACTAATTTCCCCCTCTACCCTGCGTACAAATTTGGAAGCAGGTGGTAACGGAAATTTCTGTCAGCTCCAGGTGACTCTTGTGTGTATCAGCTTCTATTGGTATGTGACAGTCGCTGTCGCATTTATTTTTAACAGTGCTGTCGTTGTTTTAAATTGGGTATGTAACCAGAGTCAGATTTTGCTGTTTGCAAACGCTTAGATGAAAATCCACTGGGTGTAATGAAAGGCCAAGTTGAATTTATTCCTGCTTTCTTATACGGAAAGCAAGCTGGACACTGAATGCCTTTTCTCTGGCATCAGCTGCTTTTGCCTTCAGTGCAGGGGGAAAGCAAATGCTAGCAGCTGATGCCACAGAGAAGAGAGCAGAGCTGAGAGATGGATCTCCTTGTTCCCTTTAGCAGAGAAAAACAAGAAACAGCGAGCGTGAGCAAACAACGGAGGCAGGAGCAGGACTTGCCCAAGGTGGACAGGAGACCTCTTGGCCCTGCTGCTTGTGGTAACTGGCAGACACTTCATAGTTTCATGGTTCGGAGAAGTCCAGTGCACAATTCAAACCTGAAGACATGAATGGAGGGAGAAGCACAAAGTGCCCAACTCTCTACCAAGTGAGTTATTTCCCCCTTTCTTAGGGCAATCGCATGGTGTAGATCCAGGCACCATGTAGCGTGCAAACAAGGCCTGAATAGTAAAATGAAGAAAGGAAGCAAAACCTTGGCACAGAGCCAGATCTTCACTTATGGTTGGATACAGGACTCCCATTGGATACAGGACTCCCATAATGCACCATTTGCAGACGCACCTTAGATTTTATAGCTACTGGCTAGCACTGTCCTTTTCATAGCAAAAGAAGAAGGGTCCCCCCCCACCCCCAAGATGGAAAGAAAGTAACCAGAACATTTTTAAAAAACAAAACAAAAGAAGGTGCAAATATGCATGACTGGAGAATTGTGTGTTGTTGCTTTTTAAAAGCACTATATAAAATGCTATTTCTTGATTGAGAACACAGTATAATTGCACTGGGGAGAGGATGCCACAGATACCAAAGCTCATTAGGGTATGTGAAGAGAACACCAATCAATCACATTGGTCAGGGTAGGGGAAGCAGAAGGAGAATTAAAAAAAAAAAGAAAAAGATTCCACTGATTTGCAGATATCTAAGTTTCCAGGACTTCTGTTCCTCGTTTGCTTGCAAACATCAAGAGTCAGGAAGGCGTGACATGCAAAGGACAGTCTGAATAGTCCCCCCCCCCATCTCTCTGTCTCCACCCCTATTTCTTTTCCAGCGTCAATTTGCAAACTTAAAAAAGGAACCCCAAGAAAACAAACCCTCCGCACAAGAGTCTTTTGAAGGCACTTCTTGTTCACATAATGTCAACGAAGAATTCGCAAGGGTTGCCCATGGCCTTCTGGAACGACTGGCGGCTGCCGGTCAGCTCGGGGGGGACGGAGGCGAGTTCCCGCACGGGGGGGCCCCCAGGGGGCCCACTTGTCCCATAGACTTTGGGGCCCAGCTTGGGGAGGCTGCAGAGCGGAGGAACGCCCGGAGGCCCGTGCGAATGGCGGCTGCGTGGGCTCCTCTCGCTGGGGGCAGCAGAGGCGCGGCTGTGGTGGCTGAGCTGGCTGAGCTGGCTGGCCGGCCGCTCGCGCCGAAGGACGCTCCCTGCTACCCCGCTCCGGGCAGTGGGATCCGATTCGCTGCCACTGCCGGCTGACTTGCGGTCCTTATCCCGAGCCAGGGTCCTCCGGCTTTTCTCGCTGTTGCTTCGGTTAGAGCCGCTGCTTTTACTTCCTGGGGGGAAGGAGGGAAGGGGGTCAGTGAAAGGGGAAAGAAACACAAGTGGCACGTCGCCCACGCTTCCGACCGGCGCCTGCCGATCAGCGGCGAAGAAAGAACAGATGAAGCAGTAGGTCCCGCACAATGTTCGCATGCGATGGATGGCTACAGGACTCGGGTGAGCACAACTGCCGGGGCAGAAGCGGGTGTAACTTTTTGTCATGCATGGATGTCCAGAAACCACACTGAAAGCCTCGTAGAAGCAACGCAGCAACATTTTCAAAAAGGAGAAGTGATAATTTTTTGGGGGGGGGGACACGCTGGGGTAAAAAAAAAAAAGCAAAGGCAAAGGGCGTATTCTGTTTCGTAACAATAACGAAAAGCAACCCAGCAGAAAGATTCACACGAATGTTTATTTCGAAATGTCCTGAAATCCCAAGTGGGGACCTGTAACCAAATGCTGCACTGTATTCTCCCTCCTAAAAGCCCTGCTTGGGTTCAGGGTTCCAGCCGGCCGCTCCCTCTAAGCGTGGCCTTCCACATTTCTCCAACGGACACTCTATGTTGCATGACTGCAGAGCATGCTCAGTCTTCAAGGCCATGCAAGTCTCTTGGAGGATTTGCCCTCGTAAGTTGTTTGTTTGCTTTTGATGTGTGGGGTGGCTGGTTTGGTCTTTGGTACTTCTGCAATCCTTGGGATACCTCTGCATGTACCAATACCTCCCTCTTGTTTCTGAGCGGCCTCATCTTAGCTACAGTCCTGTTGGCACTCACCATCCAAGTTTGCTATTAGAAGACTCAAAAGTCGCTTTCCAGGAAGCATAGCTGCTGACCAGGCACGCACACAGTTTGTATTTGGCTGCAGTTGCTTTCATGCAGAGATTCATTGCAAGCTGCAAGAAGTTATTCTGTGTACTTAGGTATCCGAAATATTGTATTAAAACACACACACAGGCAAGGAAAGAACAATGAGTTCTCCATCTTTGATGCCTGAGATAGCAGAAGCTTATCTCAACAGTCCAACAGCCCTCAAGCTAGCCAAAGATCCAGACCATGGGAAGAGCATTCTGTGAACCATCTAGAGCAGCGGTTCTCAACCTGTGGGTCCCCAGATGTTGTTGGACTACAACTCCCATCATCCCTGAGCTCTGGCCTTGCTAGCTAGGGATGATGGGAGTTGTAGTCCAACATCTGGGGATCCACAGGTTGAGAAAGGCTGATCTAGAGAAAGAGTTTGTGTGTGTGTTTGAGTATGTACACTCCACAAGAAAGGACTCTAGGATCTGCAGCTCTAGCCCTTTATCGACCACCACTCCTCAATAAAGAAGAGAAAACAGATGTCATCTGGAATGTGTGATGTTTCAGAAGGTAGCATTCTGTCCCCTTAAATTCCCGCTAGCTCTCAGACTGGGAGCAGATCTAGAGCTCTAAGTTTTGTCATCTAGCTGCTCAGTTGAGCTCAAATCTCCATCGAAAGCAATGTCTGTTTCACAGTGGAGCTCTCCAAGGTCCTGAAGAACTTCAGCAATTCCTGCTTACTAACTGAATCTGAGGGATGTGGGTGGCGCTGTGGGTTAAACCACAGAGCCTAGGACTTGCCGATCAGAAGGCCGGCGGTTCGAATCCCTGCAATGGGGTGAGATCCCGTTGCTCGGTCCCTGCTCCTGCCAACCTAGCAGTTCGAAAGCACGTCAAAGTGCAAGTAGATAAATAGGTACCGCTCCAGCAAGAAGGTAAACAGCGTTTCTGTGCGCTGCTCTGGTTGGCCAGAAGCAGCTTAGTCATGCTGGCCACATGACCCGGAAGCTGTACACTGGCTCCCTTGGCCAATAAAGCAAGATGAGCGCCGCAATCCCAGAGTCGGTCACGACTGGACCTAATGGACCTTTACCTTTACCTTTAACTGAATCTGACACCCTGTAAACTGCAATCTGCTGATCAGCACTCAGGAAATTCCAGCCGAACTCTCCAGTGAAAGCTTTGCTTCCTATTCTGCAGGCTGTCCCAGCTCAGATGGCTAGGCAGCCCAGGATAATTCAAAAAGAAACAAAAAGGACAGAGGGGCAGAGAGAAGAGCATGGGGAGGAGAGACACACTAAGAGTTTCAGAATGGGGGAAGACACAAGAATCTAGATGATCATGCTATATATGAAGCAATAATATCAGTTTTCAAGGGAGGTGTGTGAGACGCTTACCAGTCCCAGCCATTCCTTTATGAATCCTTCAGTCTAATGCTTGCTCAGGACAAAACAAGGGAATAACAGTTACAAAAGAAAAGGGGGGAAAGCTTCAAGTGAAATGACACACAACTGCAGCAGCCACAGCAGCAATGCACTATTAGGCAGAAGGTGGTGAAGGGAAAAGCAACACACTACCCCCATCATGCTCGCTGCTCCCACTTTCCCAGATATCTTTGCGCCTAATATAGCATAGCCCTTGCACCTGTGCATTCAAGAAAGGACACCTCGCCTCACAGCAACCTGCTTAGTACAGTCTCCTGCCAAGGCCGTTCTTCAGATGCTCAAATGAGGAGGTATAAATGACTTAGGTCCCAAACATTCCCTGCAGACCCTTCTCAGGTGTTAAACACAGCAGGCAGAGTGAGTGTGGCTTGGCACTTCCACTGCCCTCAGAAGTTCAAGGTGGCATTGGCTTAGGAGAAGGCATTCTCTGTGGCTGCACAAATTCACTGCACAAAGTTCAAAATATTTTCTAAATGATGCAGATGCAACCTTAAAAAGCAGCCCAACTCACTGTTTCAGCAACTAAACTTAAACAAGTCTTTGTTGGACAGGAATGTGGTAGGCTGGACAGGCGACAGCCAGAATATCCAAGTTCCCTTTCTCTCTCCCCCCCCCCACCTCACCTTTTGTTTTGTTTTTCAGAGCTGATCTGTCATTACCAAAAATAATGCTTATTTTTAGATATGAAATGTTAAATTACTGACTCTGCTGTGAATATTTGCTTTAGATTATAATTAGGCCCATGGACAGGGACTGTTTTAATTTTTGCATGGAGCCTAACAACATATAATACTAACGCTATCAATGGGTGTTTTTTAATGCTGCTATGGTTTGTATCTGGCCATCAACGTAGGCAACACAACTCTACTCCCTCCTCCAGAAAGCTGAGACACTGACACAGTTTGCAGGTAATGTTGAGCCAAACTATGGCTTAGCATGAGCATACAAACATATGGGTTCTCTGGGCTAAGATCATGGCCACTGAACTCCTCCCTAGTACTACTACTACTACTAATTTATTATTTATACCCTGCCCATCTGGCTGGGTTTCCCCAGCCACTCTGGGCGCCTTCCAACAGAACACTGAAATACAATAACCTATTAAACATTAAAAGCTTCCTTAAACAGTGCTGCCTTCTAAAAGTTTGGTAGTTGTTTTTCTACTATTGCAACAACACTACCTGGGGCTAAGCTATGGTTTGACTTAGCGTTATGTTCAAGCCTGGGCTCATGGTTTGTTTCACTTCAGACAAAGCACAAGTGGTAAATGCCAAACAAACCTTGGTTAGAGTTTGTGGTTTGTCTGCAGCAAGACGAACCATATACACCAAAACCGTGGCTTAGCTCCAGGCAGTGCAGCAGTATCAGGAGAGGACTGCTGTGGCTGGGATCTTCACTCCAGGAACCTGTGCCTCTAACTCACATATGCTAAACCACAGCTTGGCTTGCCATCTAATGTGAACCAGGTCACCGAATCTATGCAGGCAGCTCGTTTAAAACAATCATTCCTTCACGTTGCAGCAGAAAGAAACTGATTCCATGCATGATAGACAAAGGGAGTCATGAGAAGAGGAGAGAGGAAAACAAAACCAAGGGGTTGGGGAGAGGGAAGACCTAAGCAAACGGCCAGCAGGAATGGAAATCATGGAAGGGGAGATGCACACGCCAGAGAACCTACCTTCGCTTTGCTGGCTCCCTGCGCTGCCGCTCCCATAGCTGAAGCCTGGGTCCTGGTAGGCCGGCGGGAAACACGGAGGGGCAAGGGGGTATTGGTAAGGATAGCCTTGCCCCAAGGGCCAAGGCGTGGCCGGGTGCGGGAGGGGGCCCAGGGTGTCTTGGTCTGAAGCTCCGCTGGAACCATTGTTAAGGTTCAGTGCAGCCAGATCTGGAGACGGAAAGGAGAAAACAACTTCCATGATGGCGCAGACACACGGAGCAATATGGCTCAGGGGCAGAGTACGTGATTTGCATGCAAAAGGTCTCAGGTTCAATCTCTGGTATCTTCAGCTGGGGCTGGGAAGGACTTGAGACCTGGGAAAGCCATTGCTGATCAGACCCTTCCCCAAAGGGCGTAAGGAGGGGAACTTACTGCCACAGAGATCACCAAAGACGTAGTAGCACTGCTCTGAGAACGTGATTTTGTTCACAGTGTGCCTGAGGTAGCCATGTTTCAACATGCTGCTGGCGTACTTCCGGGCCTCCCTTCGGTCTTTAAAGCCCTCCACGTGTGTGTAAAGCCAGTCGACCACGTCCGCTCCTGCAAACAGCAAGGGGAGTAGTCAAAGGGGGGAAAGCACCTCCAATTTGGTAATTCCACACTGCTCCCCACCTATCCACCCAAACCGGCACTCCTGGTAAAAATGACAACTTGTTTATTTTACATTGCCTGTGCCCTCGCTTGCTTTCAGTCCCCATTGCCCTCGCTTGCTCAGTGCGGTGTAGTGGTTAAGAGAGGTGGACTCGTAATCTGGGAAACCGGGTTCGTGTCTCCGCTCCTCCACATGCAGCTGCTGGGTAACCTTGGGCCAGTCACACTTCTCTGAAGTCTCTCAGCCCCACTCACCTCACAGAGTGTTTGTTGTGGGGGAGGAAGGGAAAGGAGAATGTTAGCCGCTTTGAGACTCCTTCGGGTAGTGATAAAGCGGGATATCAAATCCAAACTCTTCTTCTTCTTCCTCTCTCAGTGATTTCATTATGTAGCCAAATCTGGTTTGGCAGAGAGTATTCAGATTGCTTAAAGCTACTGAAGCTGGGGGAAACATGTTTCAGATAAATACACTACAGAATAAGTGGGAGTAGCAGCTGGTGCTATGTTCCCTCCTTGAAACCATGGTTTGCCAACCCTACTTTCAAGCCCTGGTTACCATGGACCCCAGCTATTGTTAACCAGAGTTACGGCTGGTGCTGTGGACAAAACCATTAACTGTGATGAGGAAGAGTAGGAAGAACTGAAGGGGGAAAGGAGGAGGAGGAGGAGAAGAAGAAGTGGAGGCTGCTCACTACCTGTGATTAAAGGATGGGCTGCATTACATTTGCACTGCCCCATGCTCTTGTGTGAACCTGGTGCCCTCCAGTTGTTTTGGACTACAAATCCCATCAGCCCCAGCAAGTAAAGGCTGTCTCATGCTACACCGTCATAGAATCATAAAATTGTAGCGTTGGAAGGGACTGCCAAGGGTCATCTAGCCCAACTGCTATGTTGACTCTCTCCCTGTTCAGGGGAAAAAACACACAAGCTGTGACAGTAATTCACACTTCCTCATCCAAGCTGGCAGGGTAGCAAAGTGGCACAAACCGTAATCCAGAACAGGAAAGGGAATATTTTGCCTCCAGAGTTGACATCACTGTATGCTGGATTTCCATTGGCCCAACTCAGCCTTCCCTAGCCTACAACTCCCATCAGCCCCAGCCAGGAATGGCCACTGGTCAAGGATGATAGGAGCCGGAGTCCAGCAGCATCTGAAGGGCACCATGATGGTGAAACCTGGTTTGGTTAGCTCCTTCATAAGCACCCACACAAGCAAACGTCATCGGCGGCAAAAAAGAAAAGCTCAATTTAGTAAGGTACCTTTTCTCCCACCCTCAGCCTCAGAAGCAGGAGTCACTCACCTATTACTGCATTGGAGATGGTGATTTTTAACCACATCCTGTCCCGAATCTCAAGGCCAGAATCCGACAACTGCATAACCTTGACAATGGTGGCCATGTCGCTTTTAACAGTTAAAGGGGATTCGTCCAGCTCTGAAAAAAAAGGAAGAGCAGACAGAGATGTTGCTATAAAGGAAACAAGGAATGGATGGAGGCCGAGAGGGAAAGCGGGGATGGGGGGTGGGGCAAGCAGTTTTACGCAAGGACAGCCCTGCCATGAGGAAAGCTGAGGTGGGCATTTTAGCGTGGATGTTGCAGAGAAAGAAAAGGACCTGACCATGAGGTAAAATCAGCCAGCAACTCCTCCTGCACAAGCCTAACTGAAATGAACTTCAGCTGAGGAAGAGAGAAGTAGACAGGGTGTGAGGAAAACTGGTCCCCTCCATTTTGTCCGCCTCATTTGGAGGCGAAAAACAAGAAAGGCATTGTTTCCGACGTACTTTGGCTGAAATGTGAAACTCATTGCTGATGGGGGCTGATCAGGGCAGCAGAAAACTCCCCATCATTACACACCCACATGATGACATGGAGCAGTTCTGAGGGGATTCTGGGAGAGAAATGATAGCTGCCTGAGGCTACCATTCCCCCCCTCAGAATGGTGAAAGGGATCATTCTGGCAATACTTTGCATGAGCTGTGAAACTTATCACAGGTGGAGGCTGTGGTGGCAGGGTATTGTTGTTGTTGTTTAGTTGTGTCTGACTCTTCGTGACCCCATGGACCAGAGCACGCCAGGCACTCCTGTCTTCCACTGCCTCTCGCAGTTTGGTCAAACTCATCCTGGTAGCTTCGAAAACACTGTCCAACCATCTCATCCTCTGTCGTGCCCTTCTCCTTGTGCCCTCCATCTTTCCTAACATCAGGGTCTTTTCCAGGGAGTCTTCTCTTCTCATGAGGTGGCCAAAGTATTGAAGCCTCAGCTTCAGGATCTTTCCCCCTCATTTTCATGTTACCCATCATGATGCTGAGTTGCTTCCAACTCAGTTATGCCCAGAGGAGGCTCGTTGAAATGAATGAACCTAAGGTAGCCACATCCATTAACTTCTATGGGTCTGCTCTGAGTGGGACTGGCATCAGGTACAACCCAGAGTGCGTTTCTGAGGCGATTCTGGGGGAGGGACAATGGCTGCCACAAACCAGCATTTTCTTCCCCCTCAGAACAAGGCGAACAAAAAAGGAAAAGAGACGGGCCATTTTCTATTCAAAGCCACCCAAAAATCCAGTGGAAAGTTTTTGTTTGTGAACTTTGAGCCTTAGGGAAGTGAATTAGCAGCAGTTGGGTCTGCTCCTTCAGGTACCCAAACACCTCAGGCCCAGGCCTGAAGATTATACTGGCAAATCCTGCGTGGCTTCTCTTCATTTCGGCATGGCTTGTACTGAAGAACAGACAGCATGGAGGCCAGCAAGAAGGGGGCGGGTGTCATTATTTTGATCTCCCCCTACAGGCACCAAAGTCTCTTGAGCGTCCAAATAAATTTAATTGAATTCTCTTGCTTTTAATAGAGAACCTTGTCTAAAAAGGAGACTGGCCGGGGTGTATGTGAGATAACTTTCAAATTGAAGTGCCTGTGCTGCAGATACTTGGTGTTTTATTGGGGAGGTTATCTATATCTCTGTTTATCCAAATTTCATGTCGAGAATTCTATTGCGCAACTGCATTCTGTGAATGACACATGTATCTGGCCTTTTTGTGTAATTTAGGCTTTCTTCCCATTATTATTATTATTATTATTATTATTATTATTATTATTATTATTAAATAAATTGGATGTGAAACCTACACAAGGCTGAAGTAGTATATCTGAGATACTTCTATATATCTTTATCACATACAGCCCCACTTTAAGGGTGTTCACAAGTGAAGTATTCCAGATTAAAAGTGATGGTGTCACTAAGGGCATTTCCTTGGTCATGAAAGGTGTGGGGACGGCATGGGGAGGGGCTGACTAGAGTCACGTCAAACTGCCGTTCTGGCCTAGGGACCTGCCCTCAACCTGTCCCCGGGCTGTACCACTTTGCTGGGCTATACCGCTTCACCTGAAGGAGAAAGATGCTCACATGTTTTCACTCTGCGCATATGGAAAACTCAAATGTCCGGGAGAAGAGCCCTTCTCTCTAACAGGCTAGTTTTCTATGTGGAGGAAAAAATATTTATTTATTTGGGGGAGAACCCAGAAAATGAAGGGGGGAGAGGAAAGAATCAAGGATAGAAGCCAGGCAGCCAAGGCCAACCTGGCAATTGCCCAGACTAAAAAGTCAAGACTGAACCACAAGCTTTTATACCTCTATCAGGCCAGCAGGGAGACCAATGGGGTGCCAGGGTGGGTGGAGCCATCTAGGCACCCAGGGAGGCTGCCCTCAAGAATTTTTGGACTACAATTCCCATCAGTCCCTGGGGCAGAGAAGGGGGGGGAGAAACAAACAAACAAATAGGAGAGAGAGGAGTTGACAGGGGAGAGAGAGAAAAGAGGAAAGAGAGACCCTGGAGTTGATGAGAGTTGTAGTCCAAAACATCTGGAGGGCATCAGCTTGGCAAAGCTGCACTACCGGAACATGTCTGGATTTTATTTTTTAATGGAGCTACAGCACTGAATTAAGACCCAGTTCATTTCCCACAGAAACTTCGGGATCCACTTATTTTTCCATGCTTATGTCATCTGTCAGAAAAGGGGGGGAAAGCGCGTGGTGAAGGAAGACTTGGGAACACATAGATTCAGGCCATGCACCCCCTTGCAACACCAGAAGAACATCATCATCAACACCACAAAGGCTCCAGGGTCCCGTTTGCAACCAATTCTCGCCAGGTGCTCTGCGGCAACGTTTGGCTTTGGCAGGAAGTTAGTTTGGTTAGTAGCGAGGAAAGCAACCTGCAGTTTGGGTTTGACAACGTTCCGATTTGAATGTGTGGGGAGCAATAAATGGGGAGAGCCCATTGTGAGGGGTTTATGTATTGGTGTGTCTGGGGTGTGTGTGTGTGTGCGTGCGTAGGAGACTGACAAGACCACAGCAGAAACCACATGGAGATGGAAAGACCACAGCTGCCTGTTTTGGTTCCTACAGAGCAGCAACTGGTATCCAGAAGCATACTGCCTCTCACAGTAGCAAGAGAACAGAGCTGTCCTGGCTAGTAGCCACTGATAGAATTCAAGCTGCCCTCCAGGTTGGCAGCCATCACCATCTCTACATCTTCTGGAAATGAATGCCATAGTTTGCTTGTCTCCCCCTTGGAGCCAGCTGAGAAGAGGCTTGTAAAAACCAAAGAGCCTATCTAAATCCACTGAAAAAGACCCTCAGAACCGCATGCCAAGGGTCTCTAACGTCTGGGTGGTGTCAGCCTAAAACGTTATCTGTGGGGGAAGCCTCCTCCGTCCTTCCACGGATCCCCTTTAGGAAACCTGACTGCCAATTTTTGCTGTAGATTTTTTTTTTAAAAAAATCCTAGTAGTCCTTATTCTAGCAACTCGATTGTGAGAGGGGTCTCACATCGCTATCTCCCCAAAAGAATGCAAAGAATGTCACAGCAGCCAGCGGCAATCTGTCGGCAGACAGCCAAAGGCTCTAACAATCTCGAGTATGCACAGAATTGTGCATGCATGTGCCAGGGGCAGGGGACTTCAGCTCAGTGTTCCTCAACCTGGCGCCCTCCAAGCATTTTGGACCACAACACCCAACAGCCTCACCCAGCACAGAGATCGTCAGGTTGGAGAAGGCTGCTTTGGCTAAAATAAAGGCAAAGTCAGATATTTTTTGCTGATCTTCATGGGAAGCTGTCTAGCTAGCTCAGTTCAGCCTACACTGACTGGCAGCTGCTCTCCAGGTTTCTAGCCCTACCTGGAGATGCTGGGGATCAAACATGGGACCTTCTGCATGTGAAGCAGATGCTCTACCACTGAGCTATGCCCCTTCCCTTCTCTCTGCAGGATGGTACTGTAAAGGACTTTGAGGCTTCAACCAGTACCTATAGCAAGTTTTTTTGGAGTGGGAGGGAGGGTTGGGCAGTAGCCCTCCAACCCAAAGTATGCCCATCTCCACACCACTATCCAGTGTAGGGTAGCGGTTCAAGTGCTTCAATAGGACCTGGAAGACCAGGGTTCAGATCCCTTGGGCATGAAGTTCACTGAGTGACATTGCTCCAGTCACTGCTTCCCAGCCCAACCTACCTCACAGGGTTGTTGTGAACCATGTAAACCACCTTGAGTTTCTTGGAGGAAAAAGGTGGGGTGTGAAGGGCTAGAAGCCGTTCTAAAAGGCGAAGATATTTGAATGGTAAAATGAAAGAGAAAGAAAATTCCCCCCAGGCCTGTGCTTTACTAATGTAAGAAGAGCCCTGCTGAGCCCTTTCTGGTCCAGCAACTCTCTAGCCACTGTGGTTAATAGACACCGACAGCCTTATCCCCAGTGAATTTGCTAGTCCCCTAGCAAATAAGCAAATGTCCTTTAATGAGGACATCAGAAGGGCCCTGAAGCTGAATCAGACCAATGGCCCATCTAGTCCAGCAACCAACCAGATGCCCAACTGGGAATCCTGCAAGCAGGTCCCTGAGAGCATCACCCAACGTTCAACTCCCAGCACCTGACATTCAGAGGCCTCCTGCCTCCTACAGCAGAGGCAAATCACAGCTGCCGAGGCCTCACAGCTGCTGACAACCTTATCCTTCCGGGTTTTGGGTGGCCATGGGTGGAGGGAAAACAAGTTTTATGCTCCCCACAGCATTGTTGTTGCTGGAGCTCTTTGGCTTTTGGGATTTCTTTTGTGTGTGTGTGTCTTTTGTTTGGAGTTTTGTTTGTTTGGCTCTACACTGCCAGCCCTGCGCAGGAGGAAATAACCTGCCCGGTCCTGGCGGCAGTGTGACTTACTTTCCGAATCGGGAATTGAGCTTGTTAGTGAGGAGCTGGTAGAGGTGATGGTGCTCATGGAGGGGCTCATACCGTAACGGGGGTACGCTCCCGTCAGGGCCGTGGTATGAGAGATCCAGGCAGCGGGGTCGATCGGCCGCACGGGCTCAGCTGGAACGCGAGAGAAAACGGGGAGGGAGAAGAAAGGGTTAGCAGGCGTACTCTGCGGCGGTTCATCTCTTTCCTTTCAAAACTTACCGTATTTTTCGCTCTACAGGATGCACCCGACCATAGGACGCACCTTGTTTTAGAGGGGGAGAACAAGAAAAAAAAATCTCCCCCTCTCTGCTCAGCGCCCCTTCAGCGAAGCGGCAGGAGAAACAGAGCCCCTTCCATTTCTCCTCCCGCTTGGCTGAAGGGGCGCTGCGCAGCTCTCCCTCTCTGCTGAAGCCAAGAGAGACTTGCTCTCCCGGCTTCAGCAAAAGGAACCCAAAGCATTTGGAGCGCAGTGCGAGGTCCCGCTGCGCTCCAAAGGCTTCAGGCGGCTATCCCTGAAGCCTGGAGAGTGAGAGGGGTCGGTGCGCGCCGACCCCTCTCGCTCTCCAGGCTTCAGCGAAAGCAACGTGTAGCCTCCGGAGCGCGGAGGGAGCGCTCCCTCTGCGCTTCAGACGCTTTGCGTTGCTATCACTGAAGCCAAGGAGCCTGCATTCGCTCTATAGGACGCACACACATATCCCCTTAATTTTGGAAGGGGAAAAAGTGCGTCCTATAGAGCGAAAAATACGGTATATCCTGTCTCCCTAGAGAAGCATTCAAGGCGGCTTTAGGCACAAGAAAAAGCTGCGTGCAACATGGCTCCCGAAACCTCCCCCTCTTCCCCACCCCCAGACCACTTGAAAAGGGCTGAGGGTCTTGGCAAACCCTTAACAAATGTCTCTATAATGTACAGTGCTGGATGCTAGGTGGTTCCTAATGGTATTTGTATTGCTTCTCACATATATTTGCATTTTATTGCATTCCGCAGAATTCAAACCGTGAATACAATGAAATACAATATTCATTTTCTTTTATTGTTTCACACAATTTAGACACCGCTTGGTTGTAAACAACAATAACAACCTCAAAGCAGTTTATAAAAAAGGTAGAACAATAAGATTGTCAATAAAAACAATTAACAACAATAATTTGAAACGTTCAGAGAGATTAAAACCATCAGTAAACTAAAAGCAGATGAAAACACGTATCATTGTTCTAAACATCTGGGTAAGCTTGTCAAAAGAAGGAGATAAGGAAAACACAATTAAATATCAATATTTTATATTTATGTTGTGAACTGCCCTGAGATCTATGGGTATAGGGCGGCATAGAAATTTAATTAATCATCACCATCATCTTCCAAGACCATCTGACATAAAAGCTGCCTTGACTGCCCCTGCTAAAAAGGCTCTGCGTCCTGAGTACCTATTGGCCAGTTTTCTTAAAGCATAAATAACAAGCTGGGCTTTCTGCCCTTGTCTAGCCAAGCAGAGCAGGATTCTGCTTGTTTCATTTCAGGGTCCAGCTCAAACCTACACTTTCAGTTCCAGCAAATAACCTCAGGGACTCTGGGCTGGAGAACACCCCCCCCCCCCTTCGAGGCTGAATCCAAGGCAAGGCTGGTGGGGCCCATAAATACAGTTAGCTTTAGGAAGAGTCATAAGGTGTCTAAAGCTTTCACTTTACTGGTCCAAGTTCAGGTCAGAATAGTATTTAGTCTCATCTTCCCTTCTGTAAGAAATATGGGTCAGGTAGACTGCATGTGTAGATTGTTTTTATTTTATATCTATGTCATTTTAAATTGTTATAGATATTAATGTTGTATTTTTAGTTTTAGATTTTGTGATTTATGTGGAAATGTTTTCCATTTGGTTGCATACCTTTTGATGTTTTTATTTATTGTTTATGACTTTTGTTATGCTGGTAATTATGTAAATCTTGCCATGTTGTAAGCTGCCTTGAACATTGTTTTAACTACAGAAAGGCGGCATACAAATAAAATGATGATGATGATGATGATGATGATGGATCCATAGTTTACAAATGCATAAACCCTGCTGCCATGTCTGTTTTACCAAGGATTTCCTTGTGCCAGCCCTGACTCTTATTTATTTCCTTCCTGCATTTACATTCTGCCCAATTAACTGCATCCTCTGGGAGGCTCACAAATTGAAAATAATTAAAATGCAAAAATGAAATAATTTAGCAAGCAAGGCAATAGAGACAAAAGTAGCACCAGCATAGAATGAGCATAAAAAACTGTGTGAAGCAGCATAAAAATGGTTTAGAAGAGGGGCGTCCAACTTCCAAGAGATCTACTCACACGATTAACATCTGGCAGTGATCTAAACCAGCCTTTCTCAACCTGCAGGTCCCCAGATGTTGTTGGATTACAACTCCCATCATCCCTAGATAGCAAGGCCAGAGCTCAGGGATGATGGGAGTTGTAGTCCAATATCTGGGGACCCACAGGTTGAGAACCGCTGATCTAAACCCTTTTTGGGGGAGATTCAGGTAAAAGTTGTTGAGCTTTTTTAGGGAGGAAAGTCCCGTTTTGGGGGTGGGGAGATCAGGTCAAACTTGTTGTGCTTCTTTTGGGGAGGAACATTCCATATTTTGTAGGGTTCAGTTCAGAATTGTTGAGCTATTTTGGGAACATCCCGTTTATGTGCAGGTTAAGGTCTAATAAATGAAAACAGGTGCTAAGCGATAGAGCACTAAGGAGACAGTCAGCCTTGCAGCGAAAAGGCTGGATGGAGGAGCCAGCAATCTACCGCAATCTACCAAATCTACCAAAACCTACCAGGGATCGACCAGTCAATCCAGATCGACCCATTGGACATCCCTGGTTTAGAAGATGAATCCATTTCATTGGATGACTCCCTAGATGTGTGTTCTTCAACCTCAGGTCCCCTGATGTTGTAGGACTACATTTCCCATCAGTCCCAGCCAGCAGGACCAACAGTCGGGGATGGTAGGAGTCGTAGTCTAACAACACCTGGAGATTACATAGCCTCTCCACTAGCATCACTGCTCTAGATAAAAAGTTTCCCTCTTTCCACATCATCATCATCAGCACCACTCCTTTATAAAACCTTATGCCATGAACTGTGTGTTCTTTAAGGCTGTTTGCAATGGCTGGATCACTCACCTCTGGGGATTGTGAAATAACTCCGGGGCGTCGGATCCCAGCATTTGGCCACTGTTAGGCTGATAGGGCTGGAGAAAAAAATATAGAAAACAGATATATATTATGAAGGGAACGAAAACAGAACACTCAAAGGAATCACCTTATTACGTTCTGTCAATGGCTGCCTATCAGGCTTCCCACCAGCCACATGGTTCCGGGCTCCTAATCTCACCACCTCTCCACCCTTTGATTCTACGCTGAGCTCTTAACTCAATAAAGCTCAAGTGCTAGAGTCCATCCCAGACAACACCACTTCAAACTCACAGGGGTGGGAAGGAGAGAGACCTTACAGTGGTGCCTCGCAAGACGAAAAGAATCCGTTCTGCGAGTCTCTTTGTCTTGCGGTTTTTTCGTCTTGCGAAGCAAGCCCATTAGCGGATTAGCGGATTAGCGCTATTAGCGGCTTAGCGGATCAGCTGATAAGCGGCTTAGCGGATCAGCTGTTAAGCGGCTTAGCGGATCAGCTGATAAGCGGCTTAGCGGATCAGCTGATAAGCGGCTTAGCGGATCAGCTGTTAAGTGGCTTAGCATCAGCTGATAAGCGGCTTAGCGGCTTGGGAAAAGGGGGGGGGAGGGGAAAAAACCCGCAGGAACTCGCAAGACATTTTCGTCTTGCGAAGCAAGCCCATAGGAAATTCATTTTGCGAAGCACCTCCAAAACGGAAAACCCTTTCGTCTAGCGGGTTTTCCGTCTTGCGGGGCATTCGTCTTGCGGGGCACCACTGTATTTTGATTGCCCCGCCACGTTAAAACTCAACAACAAAAAGGGACGACACCTCACGGCATCTAGTAAACTAGTGCACCAAGGAGAAAACTTGTAGTCCTCTCTGTGCCTTGAGATACCAGTTTTCTACACGCAGGAAGTTTTAAAAAGAATAACTTGGAGGTTATCTGATATATCATGTCCTCACATCTCCTCCCTCCATGCAGCCCAATGTGGGACAAGCCCCAAAGAACTCACTGTGAGTCTCAGGGTCTGGGTTTTGAGGACTTGGCAGTCTTATTTACACAGCCCCCCGAATACACGACAACATTGTCTCTTCATAACCCCGAGCCTGAACCCAGGCTGATTTTGGGAGTCAAATCAAATGAAATCATTTATTATACAGTCTCAGACCAGATAAAACACAGCACACAAAGAATGAAAAGTATGAGCATTAAAACACACGCTTGTTTAAAATACAATATAATACAAAGGACAGATTTTGGGAGGTTGCTCTCTGCACTGGCTGCAGTCAATGAGCTGTACCAAGTTTTACTCAGAGTATACCCACTGAAATTAGTGCTGACTCCATTAATGTTAATGGATTTACTCTGAGTAGGACCACCACTGGATACAAGACCTCAACTGCAGGAGTAACACAAACGCACAGCGCCCTGGCTTTGCTATGATCACTCACCCCGGCTTGGAGACGATTTCCCGCAAGACCCGCACTGCGTCATCGTTGCTCATGTTCTCGAAGTTGACCTCGTTCACCTGGAGTGCAACAGGTGAGGAATCTGTTATCGCCAGGGGTTTCCCCTCCAAATCGTAAGAAGATGAAGAGGAGACTTGCTTTGGGTCAGGTCAAAGGCCAAGCATTCCGTTCTCAATGCAGCCAATCAGGAGCAGAGGCAGATTATGGGCTGGTTTTCCCACACTGGGCGCCAAGCCAAAAGGGCACTGCAGGGGGTGCCACAACAATGGCAAACAATGGAAGGCAAGAGGCTTGGGTGGGGGGAATTTCAGTGCTGCACTGGGTGCCGCTGAAATTCTTAAGCGCCAAAATCTGCCACTGTCAGAAGCCCAGGAGGAGGACATGAGCACAACGGGTGCCTCCCAGCTGAACACTGGACTGAACGCTCATAGCCGAGAGCCCTGCTCCAAGGGACTACATCAGGTGTGTGGATCCTGTGGTCCTCCAGATATAGCTGGACTCCCATCAACCCCAGCAAGCATGACCAATGGTCGGGGATGATGGGAGTTGTAGTTCAACATCTGGAAGGCCATAGCTTCCCCACACCTGGCATACAAGGATGGCTCAGTGTGCCCCTCTAGACCTGTCTACCTGGCCCTCGGCAATCTCGTCAGGCCACACCACCTCCCCAGCCCTGCTTAGCATCCTCCTGGGGTGTTTTTGCCTGGATGGAATGCGTCCTTCAACTCGGATGATGCCTCTTGCTTGACAAGGTGGAGGACAGAGAGGCGTGTGTGTGGAAACCAACCTGCTGTACAAAGATTACATTTTAACTTCATTACCCCGCCCACTTTTGCCTCTGGCCCCACCCACCAGTGAGAGCATCTCCACCCCCATCAGGATGCTGGATCTGCTGGGCCTTCACCCCGATTTAGAGGCCAAGCTCTCCTTAGGAGCCTATGCTTGTGCCAACCTGTAAGAGCATGTCCCCCGGTTCAATCCTTCCGTCAGCCGCCACAGCGCCGCCTTTCATGATGGAGCCTATGTAGATGCCACCATCTCCTCGGTCGTTGCTCTGGCCCACGATGCTGATTCCTAGGAAGTTGTATTTTTCTGGAAAGTAGAGAGGAGGAAGAGTGTGCAAATGTGCAATTGGAGGAGGGTCACAGGTGGCCTTCTAAATATACCCCCCTTGTCCCCTGCTGGAAGGGTCTAGGGGTCTAGGGCTCTCCCCCCCTCCCCCCCCCCCCGCGCAGGACTGGGCCATTCAGATGGTGAAGGGAGAGAAGCAAGGTTAGCTGAGGCATGGAACTAGCAATTTTGAAAGGCAAGTCACCATGGTCTTAAGACCAGGGTAGCCAACACAGTTGTCAGACTCCCAATGCCCACTATAACAATTGTGTTTTGAAATATATCCCCTAATTGCAACTTTTTATGTCTTTGTTTTGTTCATGTGCAAAAAAACCACCCAAGCAGCCAGTCATGCAGAGACACAGCCAGGAGCCTCCTTTCTGGATGTTGCTCCCAGTTCAGGGACAGGGAACTTCCATAAGTTGTTCCAACTCCCATCATCCCTGACCACTGGCCATGCTGGCTGGGGTTGATGGGAGCTGGAGCCCAACAAGATCTTGATGGCACCATGCCACTTCCCTTAGTTTCCAAGGTACGGAGTTACTGGTTATGCACACCTAGCTTGCTTTGGTAGAGGCAAGATGGGTAAAGAGTCATTGCCACAAATGTGCACATTTTGCGACTGCGTTTACAATTCCTTGTGAGCATGCCATGACATAACAGCAGCTCAGCCAATGGGGCTTACCCATGTTGAGGGTGACAGTGATGATGTTCAGGGACATGGTAGAGTCTGTGATGCTGCTGAAGGAAGACGACTGAAAAACAAAAAGAAGAAGCTGGCAATAATTTGCAGATTCTGCAGTTCAGAACGTGGTGATTGCAAGAGTTGGATGGGCAATGACATAGGAAGAAAGCCAAGAAATGGTTCAAAGGCCAACTTCTGTGGCATCCTTATAAATAAGCCTACAACATGAGGCTGCTAGCCCACACGTACCTATGTTAGCCTCGAAAACAGGAGGAAAAGAAGACATTTCTTTCATTGCCAGGGGATAGTTGTTACTCACCACAGGTGACCAGGCAACAGCTATTTACAGTTTTGTCTAAAGCAGGGACCTGCAGCTCTCTAGATGTTTTTGGACTACAATTCCCATCATCCTGGAATACCAGCCATGCTGGCTGGGGCTGATGGCAGTTGGAGCCCCACAGGTCCTGTTCCCCCCCCCCTTACGCTCTTAACGAAGTCCGCAAGCTCCAAACCACAAAGGCTTACCCGGTCGATCTGTCGCATCTTCTGTTTCCGGCGACGGCGTTTGTGTTTCCGGATGAGACGGGACGAAGTGCTTTGTTCTGTGGAGCTACTCAACCTGGGAGGGGTAGAAAGAGGGCCAAAAAAAGAAATCAAGAGAAAATTCAGAACACATGTTGACAGGTTGCAAAATTTGCTTTCTTTTGCCCTCAGAGTTGAGCCTGCTGCCGGTGAAAACACACTGCGTTGTATCCAACTCAAAATGAATGGATAAAACTTTATTTGCGTTAGCCATCGGCCATAGCAACAAAAGAGCATTGTGATATACACAGAACAAAATAAAAAGTCGATTATAATAAAACACAGTTTAGGATCCTGAATCAGCAGTCAAACAGTGGACCTTATACTGATTGCCCCAGCTAAAAAACCTTGCAACCTTTGCTGTCATCTGCCAGGAGAAAAGACACCATGGCAGTGATTGGACGACCTGGAATGGACAATAAAAGAGGGGTGATAATCTTGTTCCTCAGGTCTTTGTAAAGAGTGCAGTTTGGGGGTGACGACAACTGGGTTTTGGGGGAGCACTGTTTGTTGGCTCTCTTGTACTCCTTCCTACGAAGGATGGTCCGATGGGCAGACTAGGAAGGTGCAGTTGGTCCTTAAAGAGACTCCACTGAGAAGCCGTCACCTGCTGTCTAGTGGCTCACCACAAGGGGGAGCCGCAGGGTGATGCAGCCGTTCTCGACTCCCGAAGTTTCCAAAACAATCTCGTTTCTCAAAAAGACGGGAAGGAAAGCGGAATGGAAACAATGTGCTGTTTAAATTAGGCATCCCACAAACAATGATCTCACTCAATATGTTTATCTCACAGGGGAAGAGCTCAGGGATTGTCAGCGCTATTGCACAGACCGCATTAACTGTGGTTCACTCAAGCAACCCAAATAGGAAAGGGCAGTTCTGTTATTTGGTTGCAAACCCGGGTTTGCCACTGACTGGACCAAGCCAAGCTAAGCCAGACTGTGGGAACCTGTAATCTGTCGCAATTGATGGAGGAGAAATTCAAACTCATTTGCTATTGACGAGAAACTCCCTAACTCTGCCTCACAAACCAATATGCAAACCAAAACATGGCTATTCTCTGAAAATTCACACTTCTTTGATTTTTACAATGCAGTTGTCCAACGGAGCAATATGTTTATAAATGCATGTATTAGGGGAGAAGTGCATAAAAATGCATTGATTCAATAAAGATACTACAAAAATCCACTATGTTAGGAGAAACCAATAACAAAAATGTGTACATGACTCAAAATTGCGCGCATATATATATATATGGTGAAATTTGCACTAAAATGCTGGTTTAAAAAAAAGTCATTGTGAAAATGTAAGTCACAAATTGCTGTGGAAATGTCGAGAACTGCAAAAATGAGTAACTTAAGAGAACCAATGTAGGGAAAGGAGTTTTAAACCTGCAAACCCTCCTGGCACTGCATTCCCAGATATGAATAATTCCTTCTTCCCCCCTTCCCCCAGAAAGCCTGCGAATTGATTAATAGCTACTTTTTGCCAAGGGAGCGCAGTGTGTGGTAGGAATTGACAGATCTCTCCATTCATCATGAAAAGGAAAGGTCTGTGGCTCGGCTGCAGAGCATCCCCTTTGCACGCAGAAGGTTCCCTATCAGGTGTAGTATTCGATGCAACTCTACATCTATCCAGAAAAGAAAAGAAAAAAACAGAGTACTTACTCTCTGGCTGCATGCATGGCATACATTTAAAGCACACCGCTAAGAATCCTGTGAACCGTAGTTTGTTAAGGATGCTGGGAATTGCAGCTCTGTGAGGGGTAAGCGACAGTTCCTGGGATTCGAGGGGGGGTGCTTCAACTGTACGCAGACGCATATTTCTCAAAGAAGAAAGAAGACCAGAGTACTCACGCACAGGTGGGGCATGAGGAATGTGCCCCCTCTCTTAACACAATTTCCAGGCCTCCTTTCTCAGCCCCACAATGCCCCCTCCTGCCCCCCCCCCGCGCAAGTTGCTGGTGCCCGACTTGAGAACACAAGTGCACTTATGCCGGTGTGTCCTTTCGCAATGCCAGACAAAAAGCTTTGTTATTCTGTCCTCTTGCTGTCGGTGCAAAATAATCCATCCCCTTCCACATCTCAGAAGCTGCTGCCACCGCCGCCCCCCTTCCCCAAGCTCCCCCACCGACGGAATGTCTCATCCGCTTATGAACATCATCTTTGTAATATTAAACAACATACCTTGGCACATTCCACCCCGACGCACTGGATGGCCAGCCAGCCAGTCACTCGCTTTTGCCAAGACTCCCTCCCTCAGCTCAGAAAGGGAAAAGGGGGAAAGAGGCCCTCCATAGCAGCCTCTGCAGCCGTTCGTTGTATTTTATTTATTCTTCTACAGGGAAGGATAAAAATCTGGAGCGGGGGCGGGGAAAGGGGTGTTATGAAAATGTACACTGGGGCTGGATCTAGTTGGATCCAGCATGCGACGCTCCAGTAACCCACTTTGGGCTGCTCTTAATCCAATCCCAGCATGGATCGTCCACCGCTACAGAAATATTCCACTTATTCTTAAAAAAAATGGGAGAGGAAAGTGGTGGGGGTAAAAGGTGCCGTGCTCCTTAGAGAAGCCTAAAAGGGGGTGGGGGGGAGAAGAAAATGGATCAGAAAGTACCATCTCATTGGGCAAGTGGAGGGTGGGTGTTCTTTAGGAAGTTGGTGACAGAGCACCCTCCTTCCCACGCGGAGAAAAACCGCGCTATCCCAATCTCTTGCCACCTTGAGAACAGTCCAAGTTTGGCTTTTTAAAAAATAAAAAAGGACAGGTGTGGAAGGCATCACGAAGCCTTAGTGGCACAGGAGGGACATAAATTATTATTTCTTTGGTATTTAATGCCTCCTAGGCTTATTAATGGGATGCAGGTGGTGCTGTGGGTTAAACCACCGAACCTAGGACTTGCCAATTAGAAGGTCGGCAGTTCGAATCCCTGCGACGGGGTGAGCTCCCGTTGCTCGGTCCCTGCTTCTGCCAACCTAGCAGTTCGAAAGCATGTCAAAGTGCAAGTAGATAAATAGGTACCGCTCCGGCAGGAAGGTAAATGGTGTTTCCGTGCGCTGCTCTGGTTCACCAGAAGCGGCTTAGTCATGCTGGCCACATGACCCAGAAGCTGTACGCTGGCTCTCTCGGCCAATAAAGCGAGATGAGCGCCGCAACCCCAGAGTCGGCCACGACTGGACCTAATGGTCAGGGGTCCCTTTACCTTGACTTAATAATAATAAAAAGGTAAAGGACCCCTGGACGGTTAAGTCCAGTCAAAGGCGACTATGGGGTTGCAGTGCTCAGCTCGCCTTCAGGCCGAGGGAGCCGGCGTTTGTCCACAGACAGCTTTCCAGGTCATGTGGCCAGCAGGACTAAACCGCTTATGGCACAACTGAACACCGTGACAGAAACCAGAGCGCAGGGAAACGCCGTTTACCTTTCTGCCACAGCGGTACCTATTTATCTACTCACGCCGGTATGTTTTTGAACTGTTAGGTTGGCAGGAGCTGGAACAGAGCAATGGGAGCTCACCCCATCGCTGGGATTCGAAATGCTGACCTTCTGATCAGCAAGCCCAAGAGGCTCAGTGGTTTAGACCACAGCGCCACCCACCTAGGCTTAATAAGGTAACTGTCGGAAGTGGAAAGCCTTGTATACGGTGGGGTTGCCAGATGTGTGCATAACCACTGAAGGCAGTTTATTGCAGGGTATAACTTGGATTAAAGTCTTGCCATTTGTTTGTTCCATTTGACAGATGACAACAACCATTATGACAAAGTCCTTCATGATGAATCTCTTAAGGGAAATAAGGAAGCTGCCTTATGCTGAGTCAGACCATTGTTCCATCTCAGCTCAGTGTTGTCCACAGGGTCTCTCCCTACCTGCAGAGGCAGGGACTGAACAATTGCTGAATTATGGACCTTCCCTTGAGGCACAGCAGCAAAGGAAGGTGCCTAAATTCCAAGCCAGGTCAAGCTCAGTATTGTCTACACTGACTGGCAGCAGCTCCCAGGGCTTCAGGCAGAGGGCAACCCTGAGCAATGGTGGACCATTGGCAGACTCGCTACGAGGCACCTTCCTCGCGCACTGGCCCATTACCTGCTCGTGTTTTCGTCATTGTCGGAGTCGATGAAGCTGCTGGACTCCAACTCGCTGCTCATCATGGTGGAAGAGCTGTCGTAGCCCGGCGGGTGCTCCCGGTGTCGGTCCAGCTTTGGGTGCCCATTGATGCGGGAGACTGCAGGGGAAGGAAGGCAACATTACACTGAGAAGGGCTCTGGACAAGGAGACCCAGGTTCCAATCCACGGTCAGGTGCAAAACTTGCTAAGCGACCTTGAACCCATCAGTATTTCTCAGCCTAAACAGCCACGCAGGGCTCTTGTGAGACTAAAGGGGGAGGTGACCAATGTATTTGACCCTGAGCTCATGGCTGAAAGGGTGGAGTGTAAATGCGGCTATTATTCATCACTAAGAGCACTGTTGTTGTTATATTTACAGTGGTACCTCGGGTTAAGTACTAAATCCATTCTGGAGGTCGGTTCTCAACCTGAAATTGTTCTTAACCTGAAGCACCACTTTAGCTAATGGGGCATCCTGCTGCCGCCGCAGCACAATTTCTGTTCTCATCCTGAAGCAAAGTTCTTAACCTGAAGCATTATTTCTGGGTTAGCGGAGTCTGTAACCTGAAACGTATGTAACCTGAAGCGTATGTAACCCGAGGTACCACTGTATAGTAATATAAGTTATATGATGTATTCATTATCAATCACTCCATGATGTTTAATGGGAAGCGATTCCTAAATGGAACAAAAAAATGATTGCACCACAACACTGAGAGAAGCCTGGAAGAATCACACAAGTTAGGGATTCAACTACTTCCGTTGTTTTTTTAAAAAAGAGAATTCTTTACAGCAAATGCTATTCCCTAGCATTCAGTCACACCCCTAGTGTATCCGTCTTCAGCCTTTTCAGACTAGTATCCATCTTTCATCCAAATGTGCACAAGGACCCATTTGTTAATTTTTTCACCAGCTGTGCATAGTGGTTGTGGGTTGCGCTATCCTTGCGTTTACTGGCATGTTGCAGAAGATACCGGCAAAAACAAACACATGCCAGTACAGAGGGGTGCAGATTCAAGAACACAACTGGAGGTTTTTTCAAGACCAGCAGCTTCGCCTGTGTGTGTGTGTGTGTGTGTGTGAGAGAGAGAGAGAGAGAGAGAGAGAGAGAGAATTGAGTAAGGATTAGCACCTAGCAGGAGAAAATTCTTTCCAGATTACTTCGTCATGTTCAATAAAGAGCAAACATGTTTGGGCACCTCCAAATATCTTCTGCTGACCCAGCTTCCCAGCCCAATTTCAATTTTTTTATGTTACAATATTTATTCAAATAGTCCTTAAATTTACTCCAGTCCTCTTGGAACTCCTCTTATTTCTGGTCGCGGATTCTTCCAGTCAGGTCAGCTAGCTCTGAAAAGTCCATCATCTTCATCTGCCAATCTTCCACTGTTGGTAGTTCTTGTGTTTTCCAATTTTTAGCAAGTAATATTCGGGCCTGAAACTTTCTTGGGAAAGTTTGCCTAATCTCTCCCTGTGTCTCTCTCTCTGTCTCTTTATTTGGGGGTGGGGAACCCTTTTCAGCTCCGAGGGCCATGTTTCCTTATGGACAAATTTTCGGGGGCCGCATAGCAGTGGTGGGGCAGGGCCAACGGTGGCAGATCAACCAGGGTAACAGTGTACAGCAGACTACATGCCAGCTCTGCAAAAGTTAAGTTTTTGCAGCATCCAGGCAAATGAGAAGTACCGTATTTTTCACCCTATAGGACGCACTTTTCCCCCTCCAAAAATGAAGGGGAAATGTGTGTGTGTCCTATGGGGCGAATGCAGGCTTTCGCTTAATTTAATCCTAGGCTCTGGCTGTTTTGGGCTCTGGCAGTGCGGCAGCAGCAGGAGGCCCCATTAGCTAAAGTGGTGCTTCAGGTTAAGAACAGTTTCAGGTTAAGAATGGACCTCCAGAACGAATTAAGTACTTAACCTGAGGTACCACTGTAAACTGCTTGGCGGTTTTATTTACAATCAAGCTGTATATAAATTTTGGTTAAAAAAAAAAGCAAAAGTGGCCCTGATGGATGAAGCCAACCCTCTGAATAGTCCAAAATTCTGTTTCCCAGCATTGACCAAGCAGTTGCTTTTGGGAAATCTGCAGGCAGATTCTGAAGGAAACTTCCTGCCCACGTTCTTGCTCCCCGGCTGCTGTTATTATTCAGTGGTAGACTGCCTCTGAACTTGGAGGCTCAATTCAGCCCTCATGGCTAACAGACAATAGCAAGACATCCTACAGGATTCTGCCTAAGTCCCCTTTCAAAGCCATCTTTCGCGACGTCTTGTGGGAGCAGGTTCCATGCATCAGTCATGTGCTGCATCACTAGCAAGTACTTCCTTTTTTCTGCCATAGGGACATCGGAAGCTGCCTTGTGCAGGGTCCACCTAGCTAAGTACAGTGGTACCTCGGGTTAAGTACTTAATTCGTTCTCGAGGTCCGTTCTTAACCTGAAACTGTTCTTAACCTGAAGCACCACTTTAGCTAATGGGGCCTCCCACTGCCACCGCGCTGCCAGAGCACGATTTCTGTTCTCATCCTGAAGCAAAGTTCTTAACCCGAGGTACTATTTCTGGGTTAGCGGAGTCTGTAACCTGAAGCGTATGTAACCTGAAGCATATGTAAGCCGATCACTGTACAGTCTACACCAGGGGTCAGCATCCTTTTTCAGCCGTGGGCCAGTCCACCATCCCTCAGACCATGTGGTAGGCCAGACTATATTATGAAAAAATAAAGGTAAAGGTAAAGGTATCCCTGCCCGTACGGGCCACTCGTGTCCGACTCTAGTGTTGCTCTAGAGGCCGGGAGCCGGTGCCATCCGAAGACACTTCCGGATCACGTGGCCAGCGTGACAAAGCTGCAGCTGGCGAGCCAGACCAGCGCAGCACACGGAAATGCCATTTACCTTCCCGCGGGAGTGGTACCTATTTATCTACTTGCACTTTGACGTGCTTTCGAACTGCTAGGTGGGCAGGAGCAGGGACCGAGCAACGGGAGCTCACCCCACCGCGGGGATTCGAACCGCCGACCATACGATCGGCAAGTCCTAGGCACTGAGGTTTTACCCACAGCGCCAACCTCGTCCCTTAGGTATGAAAAAATAATAATGAACAAATTCCTAGGCCCCACAAATAACCCAAGAGATGCATTTTAAATAAAAGCACACATTCTACTCATGTAAAAACACGCTGATTCCCGGACTGACCGCTGGCCGGATTGAGAAGATGATTGGGCTGCATCCAGCCCCCGGGCCTTAGTTTGCTTACCACTGGGTCTACACTGATTGGCTGCAGCTCCCAGGGTTTTCAAGGCAAGGAGTCTCTCCCAGCCCTAATTGAAGATGCTATTGGTGACCTTCTGCATGCAAAGCAGCTGTTGTACGACTGAGCTACAGCCTTTCCCTTAAGATATAGGAATGTACGCTGAGTCAGACCACTAGGTCTATCTAAGCTAAGTATTGTCTGGCTCTCCAGGGTTTCAGACAAGGAGCCTTCCCCAGTCCTACCAGGAAATGCCATGGATTGAACATTGAACTGCCTGCATTTAAAACAGATGCTCCAGCACGGACCTGTAGTCTTCCTTATCCTGAATCTCCTGCCAATTCCATTTCATAGACTGGGTTAGCATTAAAGAGTATTATTATTTTTTTAAATCATTGCACTGTAGCTAGAGAGCTCTTTGGACTTAACCGTCATCTGGAAAGGGGAAGGGATGTGAGTGTGTGCAGCAGTCGCATCAATGGAAACTCCTTTTGGAAGACAGAACCACATGCAAGTGGTTGACACCTCCCCCCCCCCCCGGAAGCAGCTCTTAACAAGCCCGATACCTACAATGATGTACAGGAGGCGGAGCTTCTGGGTAGCATTTGATTGGCCTCAGAAGGCGACACCCCCAGGGGGGAGAGTGTTTCCTGCTGCTGGCGGGTCTCAGAGGGGAGCATGGACGCAGCTGTGGCACCACACGGGGTCCATCCTGCTGCGGCCGACCACAGCCCAAACATTCCCAAAACGCAGAAGTCACCATCTCAGGCAGAGGGAGCACCCGTTGCCAGCTTGCGGCGTGCACCACTTGATGCAAAAAGCCCAGCAAATCCGCAGCGACCACAACACGTTGAGGTGTCAACCTCTCAGCTCATAGCCTGTGTACGTTTAAGGAAGAGAAGCCAAACGCTCTGAACAAAGCTATCCCAGATGTATTTGGGAGGAGGAGGAGGAGACCACGTAAAGATCTTCAGCAACCCAGCTGAAGCATTAAGCAAAACTCCACACCAAAGAGACTCAGAGACTGCGCAAAGCACGCTTAGAGAGATCAGGAAGCCTCTTTGCTCCTGGAGGGAATCCCAAGAAGATATTTCGCGCAGGGAACAAAGTCTACCGCCAAGCGCCGGATCTTCCCCGAAGCTGCAGAAAACAAAACACGAATAAAACACTTTGCAGCCACAAATAAAGGGGGGTCGTTATGAAAGGGGTCACTTTCATTTTTGTAATTATTCCCAGCAACCCCCCCCCCAAATCCTTTTAAAGACTGGGATCCTGGGATGCACAGGATAAAGGCTCTTCATCCTTAAGCCATTTCAAATTTGCATGATTATTTACAACTAACTGTGCTGGATTATAGTGATAGGAGGCATGGGGCAGTGGTGTGCTGGTGGAGAGATTTTATTGAAATGTGTGCATTTTTAAAAATTGCCGTATGAAGGCCCAAAAAGTTGTATGAGATTAGATTTTCAGACCATCATTAAGGAACAAGGCAGTGGCTGGCAGGATATATATACTCAGATGGGGCTGGGATATGGCTCCCCTCATGTCTGAAAGGGGATGGATGAATCTATCATTTCGGTTTTCTCCCACTTTCTAATTTCCCCCAAGCTTTTAAGTTCAATTCTCAACATTCAACGCCCTCAGTTTGTACATTTAAAAAAAGAGTCTTTCCAAAAACCCACCAGGATATTTTCCCTAATAACATGCAAGTTTATAAGCGCTTTCCCTTAATATATAGGTGTTTCCAAAGCAATTTCCTCCAAAGTAATGGATTTCTGTGTGTACGGTTCTCATAAACGAATGCGTTTCTGTTCACACTTTGCCTTAATAGACACACTTCTGTATACAAAACTTGGGTCTTAAGAACCAGATTGCAAAATTCGGAGAAGTGTGAATTTTGAAGGGCTGCCGCTTTTCGGTTTGCAGACCACTTCAGACAGTGCAAATGCTCACATTTGCAGGCAAACCAAATTGAATTCTGCCCCAATTTCTATCAGCCTGATCTTTTCTTGTGGGCATAGGGGGTTGATGGGAGAAGCAGTCCAGCAACATCCTGGAGGGTGCCACAATGGGTATCTCTGCAGTAGGGGATTCCCAGCCTTAAGGCGGCTAGAAAAAGCGCCGCCACATCTGTGGCAATTGCTGGCAGCTGCATGTGCCACCATCCAGCTTGCACCCTCAGTCACTTGCGTGCGAACGCCACCTCCCTTTCGGGCAGTATTGCATTTCAGCTCCCCTGAGTTGTGCTAAGCCACTGCCGCGATCCCCTTTAGCAGACGAAGGGAGGCAGGATTTATTTGGCTCCTTGGGAATAACAAAACGGTTGCCCAAACTGTAAAAAAAAAAATTAAAAAGCCCTTTGCAGGGCAGCTTAATCCTCAAGCCCCGGTTCAAACCAAAGCACTTGGATTTTGGATTTCAGGAAACATAAGCTTCTGTGGGATTAGACAAGAGTTAAAACCGAGTATTTCAGCTTTCGAGGATCTCGTTCATTTGTAAGAGCGACAAAGGGGGGAAAGCAGGAGGGGAAATTGCCCCCCGAGGCTTCTCATCCCTCCCAAATTGCAGCTTCCAGACAAACAACCTGAAGCACCTCCGTCCACACAGCAAAATTGTACCTGTTCATCCGGAATGGAGGACAACTTTCACCTGCTGAGATGCCTCGAAAGTCTCTTTGAACCAGCCCCCGGCCCAGGCTCCCTGTGCTGGGAGATACCTTAAAGACCCCCCAGCCGGCATATGCAGATTTGACTCTGGCAAGCCACGTCCCCCTCTCGGCGTTAGGCCAATGAGGAGGGAGCTATGCAAAACTGTCTCCCAATGGTCACGTTCCCTACCATTTCCTGGCTCGCCAGAGTTCGTCACAGGCCACCGCAGGTCCGAGGCGGGGGAAGAAATTTGGTCGGTTGTTTTCATGAGAGCCTACCTAATTCACACACACACACACACACACGTAAAGCACACACGCCAAACCGAAGCGTGTGCACAAAACTCTCCTTCACGATCTGCAAGTCTCTGGAATTCGCGACGCAGTTCGCCGACCGGAAAAACATGGGGGAGGAATCACACGGGGGGGTGTGTCTGTCCATGAAAACAGCAAAGAAAAATGCATTCCGTTAGGCAAAATAGCTCCAACAAAATGGATAAATTTTGGTGAGGTTGTTGTTTTTTAAAAACGAACATAAGGAATTGTGAGAAATTGTTTTTTTTAAAAAATAACTAAATTGTAAAATGATGCGGAAATGTGGCCAAAAGAACTTAAGGTTGGAAGAGTGAGAAGCTGAGGGGAACAAGAAGTGACAAGTTTCACCTGTCCCCACCACAGAGCCAAGCAAACGCTGCACAAAGAACTAGCTTGTTATGTGATCGGTTGTCTTCTGCAGTGAGACTATGGGCAACGCATGGCCTTCATACAAAGCGAGGCTAATAAAAGATGTCCGAATGCAAAACCACACAGGATTATAAGCAAGCGGAAATAGGCACAGCAAGCAAAATATCCGCACTGCCACAATCGTGTATAAATGTTGGCTACAGTAGATGACTTGCCATCAAACTGAGAAGAGATGAAGAACAGGGAGGAGTAGCAGAGAATGGCCACGATGCCCCAGGGGTCAGCAGTGGGGCTACATTCTGGGACGTGAGGCTTCTTGGCAGGTGCCCCACAATTCCAGCTTCTAACACTGAACCACTGTGCACCCGCTAACTCTTGTGCTGTGCAGGAGGTTGGACTAAATGGTTTCTGAGGTTCCCTTCCAGCTCTGTGATGCTACAAGTGAAAATACTGTTACATGCATCCATCAAAGCGGGCTTTGGCTCATGAAATATAATGCTATAAACAAAATGTCCCGGTCTTTATAAAGAGCCACAAGACCCTTTCATTGCAGCAGACCAACAAAGTAGCTGGTGCTTTTTTCTTTTCTTTTTTAATGTACACTTCCAAAAGGTAATGTGTGAACAGGACGAGCAAATGCTTGGGAACGTGCAGAACCATGCAAGAGTTAGGACAACTTGTAGGTCCCCATGAAGTTCAGGCCTTGGGATGCCAGAAGGCATTGTTTTCTGTTCCGCTCTGTATTTTTCGCACACAGCACTGTTTTTCTATTCCACTGAAAAATGGGTCCGAACCCCAATGTCTAAAACTCCTGGTAGAGGACAAGGATGTAGAGATCACGCTAAGCGTGGCCAAATTCTGTGCGACTGCCATAAAACTTAGGGAACAAGCTGTACTACCAGAATGATTAAGGTTTTAAATGATATAGTTTTAGGTTATATTTTAGTGATCAAGATTTAATGTATATTGTTAACTGCTGTTAAATCTGAATTATCTCTGCGAAACCCAATTGCAATTCAATGTATTCCCATTGTGTTTTATGATTTTTCTGATCTTGTAAGTGAGTCGGAACTGGTCTGTGACCGTAATAATAAATTCAAATATTCCACTGAAAAATTTCCACTGTGAAATTTTGTAACTCATGTAATCTACCTAAGTTGTGTCCTCTTTATACGTTATTCCGCCCTTTTCATCTCAATGCAAAGGAAACACAATGCAAATGACAGAGGGAAATGTATTGATTACATATCGCAGACAGGAAGCAGCAGCAGCAGCAAATTCCACTCACACTCATCCATTCCAGACAGGCGGCAAATATGAGAGCATCGGCGATTTCCTCTCCAGTTCTTTGTCGTAGTCCTCCGACAACCCCCTACAAACCTGGGCTTGCCACCTCACAGCTAATGAAAAGGATCCACAGTCTACTATGCCGTGACTATTCGCAGGGCCCATGAGGGAGTCAACCGTGGAGCCTGGCATTTGGTTTCTGGGCACTTTGAGGAAAACCTGACCGCGTGTGTCAATTGCTCAAGAGGGCTGCAACAGAAGGGGTTTGGCGGGGGTGGATTATGAAGGGAGATGAAAATAGCTAAGAGCAGGGAGATTGGCTGGGCCATGTTAACAGCTTAGGAGGATATGGAGGGCAGCTGGGGAGGTCTGGAATTGGTGTCCTTTAGAGTAGACGAACGGGTGAGAGGACGAGGGGAGGAGACGGCTTTGCAGTCTTCTGGTTAGGCTACACTGGAAGGGTGAAGAGCGAGGAGATGTAGTGGGCAACTCCAAGTTTTGGGGGGTCACCAGATAAGGCTCCAGAGAGAGAGAACAGGTTATGCCTGCCTTTGCTCTGCCCACTGCCAGGGCAAGCAGACAGAGCACCTGCTTTGTGTGCAGAAGGTCCTGGCTTCAGTTCCCAGCATCTCCAGGTAAGGCTGGGAATGTCCCATATCTAAAAACCTTGGAAAGCCACTGCCAGTCAGTGCAGACAACACTGAGCTAGGCGGGCGATAGGCAGCTTCCAATGCTCATTTGTCTCAAGGGCTGCATTTCAGTGGTTAGGGTACTCGCTTTGCATGCAGAAGGTGCTCAACTCAAGGACCTCCAGGTAGGGCTGGGAGAGACCCCTGTCTGAAACCCTGGGGAGCCGCTGCCAGTCAGTGCAGACCACACTGAGCTAGGTGGGTGGGCTGGTTAGACTTGGTACAAGGCAGGTTCCTGGGCTTCTCATCAGCTGCAGCCTGCCCTGTGGCCCCCCAGCAGATAACCTCCAATGAAATGTGGTCCTCATGTTAAAAAAAAAGTTGCTCACTGTTGCCATAAGCCTTTGCTCACACCCCAGCAACTGCCACCACTGCTGCCCACTTGCATGCCCACAGGAATTAGGATGGAGGGGAGCCAGGATCCAGAGGGCAGACAGGAAGGGAAACTCAATGGCTGGGGAAGCAATTCAGATCAGGCCACTCTCCTGATTCAAACTGCCCATCTCATCCTCACCTGAAAGCCAGGTTGGGGTGAGAGGTGGCGACTGGCCTCAAGCCACTCGCGATGAGCTTAGAATCATAGAGTTGTAGGGTTGAGAGGGATTCTCCCAAAGGTTGTCTAGTCCAACCCCCTGCAATGGAGGAATCGCAGCTCGAAGAATTCCCAAAAGATGGGCATCCAGTCTCGGTTTAAAACAGGCATAGGCAAACTCGGCCCTCCAGATGTTTTGGGACTACAACTCCCATCATCCCTAGCTGACAGGACCAGTGGTCAGGGATGATGGGAGTTGTAGTCCCAAAACATCTGCAGGGCTGAGTTTGCCTATGCCTGGTTTAAAAACCTCTGATGGAGGACACTCTACCACCTTTTGAGCCTGAGAGCAAAAAGAGGGTTTGGGCCTGGGCCTTGAACCACTCCACTCCACAAGCTCCTGCAGCAGCGGCTTGAAACACTGTTCCTTCCGAACGAGCAAATTCTGTGATGGGAGGAATCACAACCAGCCTTTCTTCTTGGCCCCTTCGGCCTTCTTTGCTGCCCCTTCATTTTGTGAAGACAAGAGATGTCTCCATCACATTTCCCACCCTCCAAAGCAAGACAGGCGATCATTCCGCCTCCGGGGCGTCCACTTCTCCCGTACCAATTGCGGACTTCAGTCACATTTCCCCCGATAATGACCAAGGCTTTCCTTGGCCGCCTGACCTTCAGCACCTCACACTTCAGCATCAGAGAACGGAAAAGGCCGCCAGGGCTCTCAGAGAAAAGGGCCTTCCGATCCGCCGTGACAATTAAGCCAAGGCATTTCTCTCCTGGGGCCGAACCGCAGCCTCTGTCGCTTTTATCGGAAGAAGCAGGGGCAGC
The DNA here is from genome assembly GCF_965112155.1 of Podarcis liolepis. Classification (NCBI taxonomy): domain Eukaryota; kingdom Metazoa; phylum Chordata; class Lepidosauria; order Squamata; family Lacertidae; genus Podarcis; species Podarcis liolepis. The sequence goes on from NC_139561.1 coordinate 22,230,560, forward strand.
CCGAGGGGGTCAAGGAAATGCTTCTGAGTGCGAATCCTGAAGGACCTCGGAGAGGCCAGGGCAGAGAGAAATCAAGGAAGGCGTTTCTGTTCTGAACTGACAATCCGAGTTAATTAAGACGCCAAACACAGCCCCGGCCATTTGGCAAGTGACGCCTAATTAGGAAGGACAGTCTAATGCTCCGGCTTTATAGAGGAATGAAGGCAGAGGTGTCCACAAGTCAGAGGGGAGCTGCTAGCAGCATGCTGGGCAAGGTGGAACTCGGATCTGATGCGACAAGCGCTTTGATAAGTCATGGCGGGCAACTCCATCAGCCAAGGTATCCCAATGGAACCTCCATACTTAGAGGAAGTATACCTGTGAATAACAGGTGCTACCCAAGACTCAAAAGTACAGAAGAGCCCAGGCTGGGTCAGAACAGAGGCCTACTGTTCCAGCAGCCCAACCAGGTGCCCCTGGAAAGCCCACAAGTTGGAAGAGAGGCCAATGTCCCTCTCCCACCAATGCTCACCAGCAAAACTGGTTTCTCAAGAGGCATCCTGGAGTTGGAACATAGCCACCGAGAGACTTTTCCGCCATGATCTTGCTTGGAGGTCCCCAAAATGGAGCGAGTGTGTGTGTGTGTGTGTGTATGTGTGTGTTTAGCATCAGGGCATTGATGTAATCAATGGGACGTGGGTGGCACTGTGGGTTAAACCGCAGAGCCTAGGGCTTGCCGATCAGAAGGTCGGCGGTTCGAATCCCCGCGACAGGGTGAGCTCCCATTGCTCGGTCCCTCCTCCTGCCAACCTATAGGTTCGAAAGAACGTCAAAGCGCAAGTAGATGAATAGGTACCGCTCCAGCAGGAAGGTAAACTGTGTTTCCGTGCGCTGCTCTGGTTCGCCAGAAGCGGCTTAGTCATGCTGGCCACATGACCCGGAAGCTGTACGCCGGCTCCCTCGGCCAATAAAGCGAGATGAGCACCGCAACCCCAGGGTCAGTCACGACTGGACATAATGGTCAGGGGTCCTTTACCTTTTATTGATGTAATAATAGAGCATTACTCCACTTTCCCAGTCCCAGAGAGGGCTGGGACTGTCCCCTGCCTGGAACCCTGGAGAGCTGCTGCCAGTCAGTGTAGGCAATACTGAGATAAACGAACCGATGGGCTGACTCTGTAGAAGGCAGCTCCCTAGGTTCCCACGGAACAGGCCATTCTGCGAGCATCCAAACAATTACATCAGCACTTGACACTTGGAAGGGGTGGAAACAATGAACAACACACCACACAGCAGAGACTCTAAAACTTTCTGAGCACGGACGGACGGGGAGAACCCCTCCTCTTAATTACCTCCCTAACTGAGCCCCTCTTTTCTTGCTCATCCTTAGCAAACGGAAGTGGTGGTAGTGGTAAAAGAAAAAGAAATCTTTGTCCTAGCAAGGAAGGGGTCCCAAGAATAGACCTCCCATGCTCCTAATTAAGCCCCCTCCCCCTTTTTAACAGGACCTGGTCAATTTTTCCAACCAGTCACCATCCATGTTGTTTCAGGAGGAGGCGGGACATACACACCCTTCATTTTCTCTGTGGGACAAAAGGTGTCTCTCGTTTGCATTGTCAAAAAAGCAGACAGGGCTACAGACAGAATATCTACTAATTAAATTGAAAAGGGAAAATGCATGGGGTGGGAGACAGAGACACAAGGGCATACACTTCCCCCAATCGCTCCCCCCTCCATCTGCCTGCCCACCCCAGCTCCGTGTAATTATTTCTCTGTTGTCCAACCTCCCACCTGCTCCGTTTTGGAAACCGCTTTGCAAAAGGCCAACTTCCCTCCAAGTCGGGGGGAGGACAAAATAAATCTTTTGTTAGCAGTCGTTGGGAACCTTGCTTTGCAGGTGAAGCAGCAGAAGGTCAACGCAAATGTGTGTATTTCAGAGGACGGCACACAAGGACAACAGGGAAGAGGGTTGAGAACGCAACGGACCACAGCCACAGGAATCCTTTCACTAGTTCCACTGATCAAACTGTAGAATTGTACAGCTGGAAGGGACTCCGAGGGTCATCCAGTCCCAACCCCCTTCAAGGCAGGAATCACAGCTGAAGAATCCCTGGCAGATGGCCGTCCAATCTCTGCTTAAAGGAAGGAAAATCCACCACCTTCTGAAGGAGTCCATTCCACTGCTGAATAGCTCTTACTGTCCTGACAGAGCGACAGGCAGAATATCTGCTACTTAAACTGGAAAGGGAATAAAAGGTGCATGGGCAGAGTTCTTAATGCACTGTGGTGGGAATGAGACACAGGGCATGCTTCCCACAATCACCGCTCTCTGCCCCGGAATGCCGGTGTGGCGTAGTGGTTAGAGTGCCGGACGAGGACCAGGGTTCACAGAGCCATGAAAGGAGGTGCAACTTTGGGCCAGTCACTGCCTCTTGGCCTAACCCACCACACAGGGTTGTTGTGAAGATAAAATGAGGAGGGGGTAGAACTGTGCATGCCACACCCTGAACTCCCTGGAGAAGGGGGGGGGGGAATAAATGTAAGAAAGGAAGTACGTAAAGGTAAAGCAAAATGGAAGCTTCTGGGCAGACATGGGCAGACAGACATCTGGGCAGACAGACATCTTGGCAGACAGATCAGGGCTTGCAAACCTTCGGGCACATAGTTGCATCTGCAGACCAATGGAATTGTTGTGGGCACCACATATACACTGCAACCCTCCCCCCCCCCCATAGCACAACTGAACTTGCAATATATCAGTCTAATAATAATAATAATAATAATAATAATAATAATAATAATTTATAAGCCATCCTTTCTCCCAAAGGTGCCCAAGGTGGCAAACACATAAAACAATACTGTTAAAAATGAAATAAAGCCGTATTTAAAACATTTGAGAACAACAACACACTCTCCCAACTAATAATTTCAAGACCGCTAAGAGCAATGAGTTGTATCCAGTGGAGTTTGACTCTGAATAGGCCTGTTTAAATTAATAGGCCCAAGTTAGTCATGTCCATTAACTTCAAGGGTCTACTCTGAGTAGGGTTAGCACTGGACACAGCCCCAGTATCTCCCAACCGTTCACCCAGCCGTCAAATTCCTGGGTGAACTAGAATGTTTCTTCATTCCTCCTGAACGTTAATAATGAGGGAGACGGGCGCACCTCACTGGGTTGACTGGGCAGTCCACAAAACAGAAAACTGCCACCAAGAAGGCCGTGTCCTGGGTCACCAGGCAGCCAACCAGGCAGCACCGGCAGTGATGTGCTATCAGCTGACCCGTCCTTGGCAGTGCAAATAAGCAACCCATGGAACGCTATGTGATGCTTGCCGGTGTGATGCAATTCATTTGTGTTTTGCAAAATCCCCAAGCCAATATTTGAGATCGGTCTCTGCAAAAGAAGCTGGCGACAACGACCGAAGGGACCCTCAAAGGGAACAAAGCAAGGAAGCGCCAACTTACCGTCTTCGTGGCCCTCTCGGTTCCTCCGCCGGTGTCGGTCCCTCCTGTGGCTGATGACGGACTCTGTCCCCGTCTCGTTGTCCAGTCCATCTCGGCTGCTTGCGGCGTTTGGGCTGTAAGAATGAAGAGAGCACAAGACGTGACCGGCATTTGAAACAAGCCGATATACCATTTTGCCAAAACCCCGGCGGGGTTCATTTAGCATGTCTGTTGCAATTGGATCCAAAATGGTTTCAAAAGCATTCGGTCGGGCATATGGTACAGTCCTCCCCATACAGTGCCATCTCAGGTGTGGATAGAGAATGGCAGCTGTTTCTTATAGGCGGGCAAACATATTTTAATACATATCTCGCGAGGGATGCAGCATGCTGCAGCTCCCCCAGTCCTAAAATGATGTTCTAACCCCTACAGATATGGCCCCTGCTTTTTCATCTCATGCAAAAAGACCAGAGTTGTTCTCTTGGTGCCAACCCTGCAATCAACTGGTCTCAGCAGAGCCATCTAGCGACCAGAAGTTGTTTTCAGGCTGGACTGGGCAGCTAGCCCTGTAGACTTGGTACATGTGGGGATAAGGCGAGTGAGCTAACCCTAACATGCAGGGGTAAGGCTTTGCAGTAGGTCAGTTTTCACAGTGGTAACAAATGCATTTTTCCCCCTTTTTGCAGAGGGCAGATCTAAAATTCAGTCCGTTTGGTGTAGTCAGTTTGGTGCAACGGTTAAGAATCGTAGACGGGAATCTGGGAGGACCAGAGTTCAAATCCCCTCCTCACTCAGTCATGAAACTCACTGGGTGACCTCGGGCTGGCCGCTCTTATCTCTCAGACTAACCTGCCTCACAAGGCTGCTGTGAGGACAAAATGGAGAAGAGGGGAGGAGCCAGGTACGCCACTTTGAGCTTCCTGGATAGAAATGTAGAATAGAATAGAATAGAATAGAATAGAATAGAATAGAATAGAATAGAATAGAATAGAATAGAACAGAATAGAATAGAATAAGCATAGGCAAACTCCGGCCCTTCAGATGTTTGGGACTACAATTCCCATCATCCCTGACCACTGGTCCTGTTAGCTAGGGATGATGGGAATTGTAGTCCCAGACATCTGGAGGGCCAGAGTTAGCCTATGCCTGGAATAGAATATTGGTTTGCAGGCAGAAGGTCCAAAATGTGAGTTCATTGGTGCCTCCAATGTAAAATATGAGCAGGGTAGCCTGCAGAGCTGCTACCCGTCAAGAGCAGTCAATACTGCACTGGAGGGAGAAATCAGCCTGGGGGGAAGCTCAGTGACAGAGTAGTTCAATCTGTAGTGCACGAGACTCTTCATCTCAAGGTCATGGGTTTGAGACCCGCGGTGGGCAAAAAGTTTCCTGCGTTGCAGGGGGTTGGACTAGATGACCCTCATGGTTCCTTCCAACTCTACAACACTACAATTCTATTATTTGCTTTGCATGAGGAACGGCTGGGAATGCCCTCTATCTCAAACCCAGGAGAGCTGCTGCCAGACAATACTGAGCTAGCTGGATGATGATGATGATGATTAAATAAAATGATCTGATTCAGTATAAAGCAGCTTCCAGGTTCCGGTATCTGAAGGGAAGAACTGTAGCATGCAGAAGGGCCCAGCTTCCATCCCTAAAGGAGAGCTGGGAACAGCTGAGAGAGGTGCTACCGTTCAGTGTAGACACCAGTGAGTGACTCGGTGTCCAGCGGCTCCCTGTGTTCCCAGGAAAACAGAGACGTGTGAGAGGGAGACAAAGAACGAGTCAGACCAGCCGATCACATGACGGCAGCTGCCCAGGCGCTTGGGAGACGGGAGAGCCACAAGGGGGCAGCAAGAGAACGAGAGGATAGAAGTCAGGCCTGGCAGCAGCAGGAACACAAGCCCTCCATTTCCCCGCCCCTCACAAGGCCGGCAGAAGTAGGCACAGAAGTGGCTGTGACTCTTTCCAGGAGAAGAAAAAGCAAAAGCTGGAGAGATGGCCCAGGAAGGGACAAAATCTCTGCGCTCTTGACTTTCCAGTTCTGCAAGGCTGAACCTTCTGTTTTTGTTTTCTAAGGGGTGACACTCAGGTGGTTTTTCTAGTCACCAATGCAATACAAGAACAACCCCAAACCAAGCATCTGTTCTTACTCTGCCTGTAAGGAAGAACAGAGGAACCTGAGGCCCTCCGCAGGTTGCTGGACTTAGTAGGGATGGGGAGGGACAAATTTAGTGTGCAAAGCATCAGGGAATGAATAATCCAAACTCAAGTAATGATCACCTGCCGGTCAGGAAGGCTCACACGGATAAGGAACTCAGGCAGAAATGAAGAAGTGAAAGCTTCTGTAAGGATGGGATATTCTTATGTCTATATGTCTTATGTTAGGGAACGCCTCCACCTGTCAATCACCTGACATCACAAGGGTGTCAGCTGATTTATCAGCTGATTACTGGGGCTTAAATGCTCTGTGGGTGGTGCTTTGCAAGCACTGACCAGCTGACTGTCAGCTGGTCCCTCAGGGTGTGTGGGCAGGGCTCTTGCGGGACCTGTGACCTGGCCCAGACATCTCTTTACCTGCTCCACACTTAACATCATACATGATGTCAGATGATGTCATCACCATATATAATCTCAGGTGGTGGTGTCATCATATGTACCGTCAGATGATGTCATCATCATAGATAATGTCAGATGGTGTTGTCACCCTATATGATGTCAGATATAGCCAGGTTTCCGTGGCCTGGCCAAAATGGCTCTGTGGGCTAAACGGGGAAGCCACAGGCTGCAAGTTCCCCACAACTGATTTATATTCTCTTTTAAAGAGCCTTTTTGTGCTTAAAAGAGCAAAGGGAAGCTCCAATTTTATTTTGGAAAGTAAGTACACCTCTCAGCCATAGCAAAAGCTTGACATGAAGTGACAGGACCTAGATCATTCTGTGGCAAAGGAAAAAACATTAATAAATACATCCATATACATATATTTTAAAGAGCCGTACTGAAAGGAAGGGGGGCGGGAGTCTCCAATGCCTCCTGTTCTCTCGATGGGAGGAGGAAGATCTGTGTGGCTCTCGGTGCATTGGGAACCGGCGTCCGAATGGGAGCTCTCGGCCAGGACCAGCTGGAAGAGTCAAGAGAGGAGACAGAGTCAGAAGCAGGGGCACAGTTTGCATTTAAACCACCAAAAGTGCAACGCTTTTCTCAGTTCTTCAATTGCACCTGTTTGCAGAAACGTGGGGAAATGCTTTGTTTAAAAAAATGGCACACACCCCAAACCCCCAAAACAGTAATGCATCCCTGCAGAAAAACTTAACACCGTATGTAGCCCTTTGCCTCAGTCACAGTAAAGCAGGAGAAGGAAGTGTGCAGAGGCCAGAGAAAGAACGGTGAGTGGAGGCGCATCCCATTTGCTGAAATCCTGTAACTTTTCATACCACAGAGGTTCCTTTCTGACCTGCTTTTAAGTACAAGAATTGCCCCCTCCCAGGTGGCAATTAAGCTCCTAACTTTGGGGAACTACTGCAGAACAACTAATAAAGCAGAATTATATGTGGATAGCAAAGTATAAACCCACCCCTAATGCACTATGCACCCACGCCTAATGCACTAAGGGACGCGGGAGGCGCTGTGGGTTAAACCACAGAGCCTAGGACTTGCCGATCAGAAGGTCGGCGGTTCAAATCCCTGTGACGGGATGAGCTCCCGTTGCCCGGTCTCTGCTCCTGTCAACCTAGCAGTTTGAAAGCACGTCAAAATGCAAGTAGATAAATAGGTACTGCTCCGGCGGGAAGGTAAACAGCGTTTCCTTGCGTTGCTCTGGTTCACTTAGTCATGCCAGCCACATGACCCGGAAGCTGTACACCGGCTCCCTTGGCCAATAAAGTGAGATGAGCACCGCAACCCCAGAGTCGGTCACGACTGGACCTAATGGTCAGGGGTCCCTTTACCTTTAATGCACTATGATTGACTTAGCAACACGTTGCAGCAGACCTCATGGGAGGTCCAATACACATACATCCTGATCTGCTTGCAGGGCGCTTTCATGGACTGGTTGGACAGAGAAGAGAGGTGGGGGCCACCAGCTGGGGAACCGACAAGGGAAGAAGGCTCAGAGCCCAGGGAGTGGTGGCAGCATGGCAACAAGCGATCAGAGGAGGAAGACTGGGAATAGGACGTATTGGAAGCTGAAGGGGTAACAGGGCTTAGTGAGCTGGGTGACTCTGTGGCAGAGAGAAGTCCAGAATCAGAGGCAGAAGCTGAAGTTGGTGAATGGGAGGAGGAGGTGAAGAGATAGAGATGTGTCAGGCTGGTGAAGAGTCACCGGTGTCTCTCCTTTCTGCTGCTCACCTCCCCCTTTTGTCTCCCAGAACCAGAAGAGGGCTGAAAGAGGTGGAGCAGCGGCAGGTTGCATGCAGGCATAGTCTCCAATTGCTGGGGGAAAGCTCTGGAGAGGAGGGGACTTGGATGGCTGTGGGAAGGCATGGACTTACAGTCTTGGCAACTGATTCACGGGGTAAGACCTACAGGGAATGAGCTGCCGTGCTCATTTAGTCCTGACACCCAGCCAAGTCTGTGAAGATCGTGTTTTTGCTAATAAAAAGTTAACTCCAACTTTGAATGGTGTGATTTACTCCCTGCTCGCTCTTTGACAAGCGCTTATACATCTTCCCATTAGTCATATGTTCAGTCCACACCTTTCAATGCACTATAATGGGTTTTTCATTGCATCCCACACTTTCCAATGCATTTCCCAACAATAAAAAGTCTGCGGGTGGCGCTGTGGGTTAAACCACAGAGCCTAGGACTTGCTGATCAGAAGGTCGGTGGTTTGAATCCCCGCGACGGGGTGAGCTCCCGTTGCTCGGTCCCTGCTCCTGCCAACCTAGCAGTTTGAAAGCACATCAAAGTGCAAGTAGATAAATAGGTACCGATCCGACGGGAAGGTAAACGGCGTTTCCGTGCGCTGCTCTGGTTCACCAGAAGCGGCATAATCATGCTGGTCACATGACCCGGAAGCTGTACGCCAGCTCCCTCGGCCAATAAAGCGAGATGAGCACCGGAACCCCAGAGTCGGCCACGACTGGACCTAATGGTCAGGGGTCCCTTTACCTTTACCTAGATTCCTTGCATTAGGACAACAGAGCACTTCAAAACACTTTGAACGTGCAAACCTAACGTTCTAGTACGTGCCTGAACACACACACACACCTGCAATATACTGCCATTCGGGAGGTACCCCAATGCCCACCTCCGCCGGCCACCAAGTTGCAACAGGGGAGAGGGGCTGAGCTTCTGTCGACTGGCACATTTCCCCAATTTTAATTAGTTCATTCGGCAACCAGCTACATTCCCAAAGTGAAATCACAGATGACAGCAAGCCGTTGGGGGAAAGGTAACTGCATAAAGCCAAGGGGCAGGAAGGGATGGGGATAAGAATATATCACACAGACAAGGCAGCCACAAAAAGCATGAATTATGGAGACTTTCGTTCCCCCTAGAATAGCCTAAAATGGCAATATGTTTCTCATCAGAAACAAGCCCATCTCTCAAAATGAGAGCCATCAGGGAAACAGGGAAAGAATAAGATTAGGCCGGCCCTTGGTGAAATTGGCAATCCTGTAGCTGACGCAGAAGGGAACCGTTAATGGGGAAAAGGTAAGTCAGGGAGGCAGGTTGATGAGACGGATGAACAGAAAACAGGAAAGGCTGTCCCTCCCCGAGGTGCTCTTTCACTGATGAGAATAGCTGTACAATCTTTTAAAAAGAGAAAATCAAGGGAAGGATCGCGCAGGAGTCACACAAGTGACTTTCCTCCCTGTTGGGCTCATCTCAGAAACTAAAAAGAAAAACTTTTCTAAGACATCACATTCTGTTGCTTTGGAGAGAAAGACAGGCACCTTTTCCTGCTGATGTTGCCTGCCTTCGTCAAGAGCAGAAAAAGACGGAGGAGGAAGGACGAAAAGCGTTGAGGCAGCTTAAAGCAAGGTTAACCCTACATGGCACTCCCCTAATGTGGTTGGACCACAACTTCCATCGGCCCCAGCCAGCAGAGCCAAATTCCCCAACTTTGCACTTTCATAAACAATTTGCAAACTGAAATTCTTCCAGAGAATACTGAAAACGCATCTCTTCACCCTAGCTTTTGAGGTGTATATTTTGAGGACCCACCTTATTTTCATGATCATAAGCTATTTTAAAATGTTTTTAATATTGTGTTTTCATGTCGCAAGCAGCCCTGGAAGCTTAGGTGAAGGGCGGGTAATTAATAAATAACAACAACCACAACAAAAATGTTGCAATGCAAAAAAAAAAGATACAAAAATGCACAATGAGGAGAAATTGCTTTGCAAAAGTGTGCATTAGGCAAGATTGCAACCAAAAATGCATTAGGATAATAAATGAGGACTTTAAAAAAAAGCAAATTGCTAAAGAAGAACTTTAAGATTGAATTTAAGATTGGAAAAATAAGAAACAGAAGGAAGTGAAATTGATCGATCCTTCCTCCTCACAGTAAGCCTGCAACTTGTGCACATTTAATTTGTGCACATTCAGTTTTACATGAGCAGATTTTTTTTAAGGGGCAGAAAGGGCACGTGGTTCCAGGAAAAATGACTTTGGCAATTCCACCCACCATTGAACCCAACAGGTTTTGATTATATAGCCGTACCTTGGTTGCTGAACGCCTTGGAACGTCTCGGCTCCCAAACGATCGAAAACCAGAAGTGAGTGTTCCGGTATTCGAACAATCTTTGGAAGTGCGGCTTCTGCAGCTTCCGATTGGCTGCAGGACACTCCTGCAGCCAATCGGAAGCTGCGTCTTGGTTTTCGAACAGTTCTGGAAGTCAAACGGACTCCCGAAACACATCCTGTTCGAGAACCAAGGTACAACTGTACTCAACTTGGGTTTCAGGTACGATCGCAGGAATGTAAGGCCCATGTAAATTGTGGCCTGAACGTACTCTTATTTCAAAAGGCACAATCATCCCCCAGTATCTCCAGGCAGGGCTGGGAAAAGACTCCTGCCTCAAATCCTGGACAGCATCTGCCGGTCAGTGTAGACAAGACTGAGCTAAATGGAGTAATGGTCATGGACTATATAAAGCAGCTTTCTGTTTTTTTACACACATAGAGAATTCACCTCACATTTTTTCATTTTATGCCTGGCTTGTACCCAATGCTAGTCCTAGTCTAAGTAGACATACTGACCACGACTAACCTAAGACCGATAATTTCAGTTGGTTTATTCTAAGTGGGACATTAGGCCGCATTCACACCATATATTTAAAGCACTATGGCACAGGTTTAAACAACCATGACTTCACCCCCTCCCCAGAATTCTGGGAGCTGTAGTTTGTTAAGGGTGCTGAGAGTTGTTAGGTGACCCCCCTACAGAACTACAATTCCCAGAGTGGCTTAACAATCAATCCCTCTTCACAGGGAACTCTGGGAATTGTAGCTTCATATGGGGAATAGGGGGGTCGCCTAACAACTCTCAGCACCCTTAACAGACTGCAAGTTCCAGAATTCTTCAGTGGAAGCCATGGCTGTTTAAAGTGGTAATCATATACTTTAAATGTATGCTGTGAATGTGAGCTTAGTTGGATAAAACCCTGTATGTGGCTTGCTTTGGGCTGGGTGCTTAACATGATCAACAGTCCACGACGAGCCACAGTTTGACGTAATGTGTGTTTTGGACGTCCTTCCTGAATGAAGACTTTCACCCACCTCTCACAATGAAATACAATTTCCACCATGTGTTCGCCCAGCACTGACGCTCAAGTGATGGATTACCCAAGCAAATTTAGCGGGCCCCTCCCTGTGGCGACTCTCAATCCGATACAAAGTTGAATGGATTTTTAAAAATTTATTTTCATTAAAATCACAACCGCATGGGGCAGTGGGCCTGTTAAGCATCCATGTGCACAAAAGGAGACCAAGTATATATCGTTGGGTTTTTTAAACGCCTCTGATAATGGGCATCAGAATGCTGGAGCCGGAGAAAAATGAAGCATGACATCACCGCAAACCAATCGGGAGCCGTGTCAATCCCAAGGAAGCCAATCGGGGAAGAGATGCGCCGTTAATGCGGTGCCTCCTTTGGAAATAAGGCAGAATGGCCTACAATGGTCAACCCACTGTGCGCAACCTGCCATCATCAGCCAGCGACTCAGCTACTCTCAGAATCAGCACGCAGCGAGCCAGCTTAATTCTTTTCACAAGGAGAAAGAGCCGGCCCCAGCAGGGTGGCTGGGCCTGGATTGTCCGAGGAAAGAAAATGGGGCTGCCTTTTCAGGAACTATCAAGAGGCAATGGAGGTCGTGAACAGAGCGCACACACACACACACACACACACACACAGCCCTCGATGATGGAAGGGCATGGTGGTCCTGATCCTGCCAGCTAGGCCAACTTCCAAAGTTAAGGAGGGTTTAACGAACTGATCATGAACTTGGTGGAAAAACAATGGAAGGTGAACTGTAAAGCTTGTGATCTCAGAATTTTTTATTGGTGAGCATCATGAATTAAGGACTGGTGAAGATATAACACTGGCTGGCTGCACGCCTACTCACGGTTAGGAGACGAGGAGCTCTCTGCAGCTCCCTTGCCCATTTCTGCACATGAATGTCCATTTTGTTTTATCCCCCCCCCCCCCGGCCACCGCCGCTAATAATGCTTAACATCTGCTGTGGCATTTTTCACAAACCATGGTTCGCTCTGAACCGCAGCGTGCAGTTGTAGTTAGAAGTGGGTTTGGAACTAGCCACTTGGCCTCACACACCAGTGCAGACAGCATGCTAAGCAGAACCAGTCCCTGTCCTTGCCTTCCCCACCCCTCCCTCCCCACCACCACTTTCCTTAAGCCTGAGGGCCAAGGACTATCTTGCTTGTTTTCATTTTATCTGAAAACTGTTCTGGGAGCTTTTTTCACCTGATCAGCAGGGTATATAAATAGTGCCAAACAGTGGCGTAGCGTGGGGGGTGCAGGGGGGGCCGGCCGCACCAGGCGCAACATCTGGGGGTTAGGGTTAGGGGGCGCAAATCCACGGGTAAGAGGGTGCAAATCCATGGGTTAGGGGCGCAAATCCACGGGTTAGGGGGCACAAATTACTTGCCTTGCCCCGGGTGCTGACAACCCACGCTACGCCACTGGTGCCAAAAATGAAAGCTAAGGGGCAAGTTTTTAAGCGGGAGAGGAAGAGGCTAGGAACACACACTAGCGTCTCCTAACCAAGCAAAGTTCGATCTGCACCAGTCTTCGTAGGACAAAACAATCTGTGTCAAACTAAGCTCTACTCAAAGTAGACCTGTTGAAATTGAGGGACACGAGTTATTTATTTAAATATTTATAATATGCACTTTCATAAATATATCCACCCAGGCGTTTAAAAGATACAGTAAAATAAGCAAAAAGCATCCCTACAATCAACAAAACACCATTAAATGCTGAATGGTTGAAAAGATTGCAAAGAGCCTACCTAAACAACGTGCCTGGATGATTCTCTGCCAATGATCCACTGGCAGGGAGTTCCACAGGGCAGGGCCTGCTCCACTAAAGTCTCAGTTCCTAGTAAAGACCAAACCACCGAAAGCAGGCCTTCGGAGGATCTCAGTGACTGAGGTGGAACGTAAGAAACCAGACCGTCCTTAAGTCATGTTGATGGCCCTCGTCTGAGTAGGACTAGCAATGGATACAACTCTGAGATATTTTATTGCTGACAGCAGTCCTCTGCAGGGATATTATAATGATTTTAAAAAAAAACATATTTGTAATTGACAGAGCAGCTTTAAAAAGAAGCTGATGAAGTGAAGTGATTGAAATAAACTTACGCAATACCAAAAAAGTCTGCATACAGGTGAATCGTTAAGATCCTGGGGGAAAGGGTAATTTAAAATTTAACTACAGAAGCTAGCACTCTCTTCTAGAAGTCAACTTGGCGCTGCAACGTTATGTCATCTTGATTTCTGACCCCAAGTTACTGCTTTGGACAGATGAGAAAAGCAGTTCCCCTGGAATTAGGCGAACGTTTTAATCTTTTCATTTCATTCCTTGGCTCCATCTTCCCTCCCTGACGCTGCTCTGGGGCCAATTATGTTTTGGGTCTTCTTACAGAAAATAGTCACATGGGCAACCCCCAGATCTCCTCCAAAATTCCTCTTTATTGTGGGTTTGTGATTATTTGAGCACACAATGGTGCACAATCCCGCTTTCGATGCTGTTTAAGCCTGCAAATGTTTCAGGGACGACACATTGCTTCATTTCCAGCCAGCGAATGTCCTATAATTCTCACTGCCGAAATCCTATAACTTTTCATTCCACAAATCTTTATTATTATTATTATTATTATTATTATTATTATTATTATTAGCCCCACTATGGGTGAAGGATGACACTCAGCCTCTGGCAAACCGCTTGGTCCTTCAAAACACGAAGGGAGGAGAATAAACCAAGGGCAAGGAGTCCAAATTGCAAAATGGCTTGGATGACGCCACCTAGAGCTCCTATGCAAGGCACAAACTACAGAGACAACCTGATCTTCAGTTGCAGATGCTTCTCGCCGTGAGTCATGAAGGCACACTAACTCCTTCAAGCACAGGAGGCATTGTGGCTTTGTCTGTGGTGCTGAGCAGAAGAAGAAGGAGAAGTTCTCTACGATGCCAGCAGGAACTTTCATAGAACGCAAGACTTACCAATGGCTACTAGCCATACTGGCTATGTTCTGTATCCACTGTCAGAGGCAAGATGCCACTGTATAACAGATGCAGGGAATCACAAGTGGCGAGATTTGCTGTTGCGCTCTGGTCTTGTTTGTGGGATTTGGGCTGGGGCATCTGGTTGGTCAATGTGAGAACAGGATGCTGGGCTAGATGGGCCACTGGCCTGATCCAGCAGAGCTCCTTTTAGGTTCTTATGACTAACAGTGAGGGAGGGCTGTTGCCTTCATGCTATGCCTGGAGGAATTTGATTGGCCACGGTGTGAGAACAGGATCCTGGACTAGCTGGGCCTCTGGCCTGGAATAAGGCAACTTCCTTTGTTCAAAGCAGAACAGCGATGAGGAATCCATGACTCTCGCAGAAGTTGGTGGACTACAACTCCCATCATCCCTGACCATTAGCCATGCTGGCTGGGGCTGATGGGAAGCTGGGCATCATCTGAAGGACCACAAGGCTGCCCACCGCTGAAGCAAGGAGTACCAGACACAACAAAGTCCTTGTGTGCAATTGTCATAAACCACACATCAGTGTTCAAAATTCGCATTTTGAGCATTTTGCACCTGGCTATTGGCCACTTACAACCAAGTGAAGATGCCCGGGTACCAGGATGGTGCCTGATGTCTCCTCCACCTGGAGATGCATGCCTGGGGGGGTCCTTGGATCTTGACTTTTTTCACAAACTAGCAACACATCCTGTAGAATTCTATCTGTTGCATTTTATCTGCACAATCAGAACTACTTTCAGGAACCAAGAAGTTGTATTGAAAAATACAACTTTCAAGCCATCTAGCCCCAAAATGGCAACTAGGGATTCTGTGTTTGTGACTGTAACCCTGGTTTAAGGAGCCATTTGGAGCCTGGCTTATATAAACTGAGTTTCTAAAACTGCCACACATTATTTCATAAAAGCGCTTAGCAAATGAGTTTGAAGTCTACCCAGCAGCCCTCAGTAACTGTCAAGTAATGAGGCTAGGAACAAGGGGTTATAGCCAACTAACTCCACTCAAGAGTAAACCCACTGAAATGTATGGACCGTAATTAGCCATGTTCGCTAGCTACTCTCTGAGTAGAACTAGCTAGGGATACAACTCAAGACCTAGGACAGGTCTGAAGAAATGTTTGGTAAAAGGATCCTAGAAAAATGATTATATCCACACCAAGCTTTAAAAGCACTCATAAATCCACCCCTATTTGACTTAAAGGCACGTTAGCGCTGTGAGTCACCCTCAAGAGTCGTAAAGCCATGCCGAATCGCGGCAAACCGCTCATAAACCTCCCAATACAAAATAAACGGCAAAGGACACACACACAGAGAGAGAGCTAAGAGCGTAGCGCCTGTAGAATCTGCCGGCAAGCATGGGAATTTTTGCAGAGTGGAATAATAACAATGATAACAATAATGATAATAATAAAAATAATAATAGTGTGATTGCAGGCTTTTAAGCAGAGCAAGGGCATTAGAGCAAAGCACCTGTCGGCTAAAAACAAAAACAAAAAAACATTGCTTGATTTTTCAACATGTGCCCCATGCAGCTTAAGCACACAGCCTGTGCAGAAAAACAAAGGCATATGAGGGAATGTGGAAGGTGTACCTGAGATATTTTACCTGTAATGGCTATGCGGCAGCCACTGTTAAGAGGCGAGCACACAGGTGGGAACCAGGCCCACGCCAAACAGACAGAGTGTAGAAGCCAGGTCTTAAGATAGTACTGGGGTGCTGCAATCATAACTTACAATCTGGACATCAGAATTAGAAGCGAGGTAGGAATTGGATTCAGCTCGCACTTAAAGGTAAAGGTAAAGGACCCCTGACAGTTAAGACCAGTCGCAAACAACTCTGGGGTTGTGGCGCTCATATCACTTTACTGGCCAAGGGAGCCGGCATTTCTCCACAGACAGTTTTTCCGGATCTTGAGGCCAGCATGACTAAGCCGCTTCTGGCGAAACCAGAGCAGCACATGGAAACGCCGTTTACCTTCCCGCCGGAGTGGTTCCTATTTATCTACTTGCACTTTGACGTGCTTTCGAACTGATAGGTTGGAAGAAGCAGGGACCAAGCAACCGGAGCTCACCCCGTCGTGGAGATTTGAACCTCCCACCTTCTGATCAGCAAGTGCTAGGCTCAGTGGTTTAGACCACAGTGCCACCCACATCCAAACAGCTCGCACTTAAAGGCCATTAATTATCCGAATTCGCATTTTCCAAAGCAATGCAAGCACACATCAGCAAAACAATTGCGCACCCACAGTGGTATTCTCAGACTAGGTATGGGGCGGAAATAGTTTGGATTGGCTATCAGTTAATATCTGATGGGATTTTAATGAGAAACGGCCTAATTTTGGGAATTGTTTTGAACTGTTCTAACATTGTGTAAACGTTGAGTTTACCAAGAGAAGGGATGGACTGTAAAACCACGCTTATGTTGTTAGATCTAGCAATGGCTCCTGCAGGGCCCCAGAACATTTCTACCGATCGTACAACTGAAAAGCCTCTACATACCCAAGACACGACGCGTCCATTGAAGCAGGGCAGCTTTGCATTGTCGTCTGAGATCTCCTCTTTCACAACCCTGGATGGATGAAGATGAGAGAAACAAGAAGACATCAGGAGTTCATATCGGAGAATTGCAATTTAATGTGCAGTGCTTTGAAAAGAAGGAAAGCATCTATCTATCTATCTATCTATCTATCTATCTATCTATCATCTATCGTGATACCTCCTGTTAAGTACTTAATTCGTTCCGGAGGTCCGTTCTTAACCTGAAACTGTTCTTAACCTGAAGCACCACTTTAGCTAATGGAGCCTCCTGCTGCCGCCGTGCTGCCGGAGCCCGATTTCTGTTCTTATCCTGAAGCAAAGTTCTTAACCTGAAGCACTATTTTTGGGTTAGCGGAGTCTGTAACCTGAAGCGTATGTAACCTGAAGCGTATGTAACCCAAGGTACCACTGTATTTATTTCATAAAATTTATATACTGCTTGCTTGTATTTTTAAAAAACCCACAGCGTGGTTTACAACTAGAAGAAAACAATGAAACCACCAGTAAAAAACAGTTAAAAACGACAACTTAAAATATTCAAAATAATAATAATTAAAATCAATAAGCTGTAAGCCAGATTAAAACGCACGTCAACATTCTACATATCTGGACAGGCTCGCCTACACAAAAATGTTTTTAGCAGGAGCTGAAAAGAGCACAGTGAAGAGGACAGTGTCTGTGTAGGTGCAGCCACACTAAAGAATCAATTTCTTACAACTGTGTAACAAATATGATGCAGCACCAGTAACAGTGCCAGATCTGTAGATCTTGCAGCAGTCGAGTGGGCGTATATGGAGCAAGGTGATCTTGCAGGCAAACTGGTCTCAAACTGTTTTAAAGATGCTGGTCATCAGCCCTAAGGGGTTAACCCCTCCCAGAATGCAAGTAGCCCATTTTTTAATATATATAAATGATGGATAACCTAGCAAAGATACTAAAACAGCAACACACACACACACACACACGACCAGCAGTATCAAAAGTAGGAAAAATAAAAATGACTGTATTGACAGTCTTCTTGGAAGGCTGGCATGGAAAGGGTTAAAGAGGGCTTCCCTGGTGGGCAGGACAGCATTACTTACATTATATAACACAATATATGCCCTGCTTGAGTGTAACAAAAGCCCCAAGTGGTTTACAAAAAACTGTTTAAAATGAGTACCATCAAAAACATTTTAACAACAACCAGCAGTTAACCAGCCCCATTTGTTGGCGATGTTGTGGTTGGAAAATTCCTTCACTGGGGAGGGGGCTTCATCTATATCAGGGGTCAGCAAACTTTTTCAGCAGGGAGCCGGTCCACTGTCCCTCAAACCTTGTGGGGGGGGGGGAGACTATATTTTGAAGGGGGGACGGACGGATTCCTATGCCCCACAAATAACCCAGAGATACATTTTAAACAAAAGCACACATTCTACTCATGTAAAAACACCAGGCAGGCCCCACAAATAACCCGGAGATGCATTTAAAATGAAAGGACACATTCTACTCATGTAAAAACACGCTGATTCCCGGACCGTCCACGGGCCAGATTTAGAAGGTGATTGGGCCAGATCCGGCCCGGGCCTTAGTTTGCCTATCCATGATCTATATCACCTCCAAGGTCCTTCCCACTCAAACTATTTGCCAAGTACTGTAGCTGATCTCTCTCTCTCTCTCTCTCTCTTAAGGAACTTGGAGCTGCCAGAGTTTGAACCCAAGACCTTTTGCAGGCAAAGGAAATTCCCTCTTGAGCAACCCAGTTTCCCCCACACAGAGATTGAGCAGTGAGCTTTCTCTAGGCATAGAGGGAACTGGGTATGTTTTGCCTGGAAAAGACAAGACTCAGAGGGGTCATTCAAGTGATCCAACTTTCTTTCTTTTTTACCTCATGTCATCCAATTTTCTTAACATTTTGTACACTCGTCGAATGAGCAAAACTAAGTTTAAATCTAAAATTTTAATTTTTCATCTCATCCCATTTTTGAGTTATGAATGTTTGGAATTTCAAAAAAACTGACAATTTTGGATTTCGGAAGGTGATAGACTCTCCTTCACTGGTTGTTGTCGCTGTTGTTTTTAACAGAGATCCGGTGGCCGCTTGTCAGGGATTCTTTAGCTGGTTTTTTAAAAATTATTTTTTCAATACAAACAGCAACCACAAAAAACACATACAACAAAAATCATAATAACACTAATAACACAATTTAACAATTCAGATTTGAGTACTGATATACCTATATCTTTAGCTGTGATTCCTGCATTGCAAGGGGTGAGATTAGATGTCCCTTGGGGTCCCTTGTCCAGCTCTATGATTCTAGGACTGATCCTTTGTACCCATGTGTGAGTTTAATTAGCTAATGAACTTGCTTCTGGCTGCACACCTGCAATATTTCAGCCCATATTAGTGTCTCTCTAGCCCACAAATTGAGAATTCATCTCCGGAGGGGGAAATGAGCTGCTTCTCCCCTCACAAAACAAACACAATTTTGTTTCCTTGCTTCGCTTCAGATCTTTCCATTTTGGTCCCAAGGGGGGGACACCACCAACTGGAAACCTCATCAATCTGGTGTTGTGTGGTTTGGCTTCTTGGCGTTGTTTGCTTCCTTTAAAAACACCACTCCCTCCGTTTGTTTAATGATTCCCTCCGTGGTTCTCCTGCCATGCGAGGGTGGGGGGCACAAAGGAAGGAGCGAGTCTTCAAAGCATCATCAAAAAGGTACCCTTAAAAACCCACATGCGTTTGCAAAAGGCGGAAATCAGACAGAGGACTGTGTTTCTCTCCCGCTTGCAGGTAAGACATCTGAAATCTACTTGCAGAGAACCTAAGTGTAACAAGGCTTTATCAGTATTGGATCCAGACTGTAGAGCAGGTCAGTCATGATTAATAATAATAATAATAATAATAAATTTTATTTATACCCCATCCTCCCCGGTTCAGGGCAGCTAACACCAATAAAATCGCAGTAAAAACATAATAGGGGAAAAAGAGAGAGAGAGAAAAACCCCAATTTAAAATACAGGTTAAAATGCAATTTAAAATGCAGCCTCATTTTAAAAGTAGCCCATAGATCAAAACCATAAGGGGAGGGAAAACATAAGGGTCAGACTAAGTCCAAACCAAAGGCCAGGCGGAACAGCTCTGTCTTGCAGGCCCTGCTGAAAGATGTCAAGTCCTGCAGGGCCCTAGTCTCTTGTGACAGAGCGTTCCACCAAGTCGGGGCCAGTACTGAAAAGGCCCTGACCCTAGTTGAGACCAATCTAACCACCTTGTGACCTGGGTACAAGATGTGGGACATAATATTTAGATGGAGGAATGGGAAAAACATGGAAGAATGACATAAAATTTACAGCATGTGTGGCGATTAAAGAAAATCATACGAAAATGATGTACAGATGGTATCTAACTCCTGTCAAATTAGCAAAATGTACAAAACTAAAGAAAGCAAGTGTTGGAAATGTAAAACTTTTTTCATATGTGGTGGGATTGTAAAATTGTTAAGAAATATTGGGAAATGCTATATAATGAAATGAAGATGTTTAAAATAACCTTTGTTTTTTTTAAAAAACAGAAGCACCGTCAATTGGGAAACACTGGCCTATGAGCGCTCCAATTGGAGAGCAGCCTTTACCAAAGGTGTCATGGACTTTGAAGACACTCAAACTCAGGATGAAAGGGAGGAACGTGCTAAGAGGAAGGCACGTTTGGCAAACCCTCACCTTGATCAGCTCCTGCCCAGAAACCTATGTCCCCACTGTGGAAGGATGTGTGGATCCAGAATTGGCCTCCACAGTCACTTACAGACTCACTGTTAACACTGTGTTCACAGAAGACAATCTTACTCAGCTACGAGTGACCGCCAAAGAAGAAGATAATGACGGATATGCTCCGCTCCCATGGACAGAGAGGCATTATGATTCTGAATACTAGCTGCAAGGAACCACAGAAGGGGCGAACGTTGTTGTGCTTAGGTCCTGCAGGTCATGCTTCGGTCTTGAGCTGGGATCTTCCAGAGCCACTACTGGCCAGAGCAGACAATACTGGGCTCGCACTGCAAGGCTGTGTCGGTTGTTTTATTTGTCCCACCAGCACACAAGCAGAATATATATTAGGTGAATTAACAAAACCACATTAGAAGTTGAACAGCGCCTCTAATTCACACATGCTTCGGGTGGTTAGTTATTAAAACACTGAGTTCGATAGCTCCGCTCTCAATGCTCCACATTTTTTTTATTGCATCACACATTCCTGGCAGCAATTTAATCAGCAGAACGAGTTAAAGAGAGTTTGCTCCCCCTCTGTTTTTATTTTTTCGAAGCCTTTTAAGAGTCGCCTTGGGGGAAAAACAAATCAGGTTAAGATGGGGTGGGGTGGGGAAGAGAGATTGAGCAGTGAATTAGTACAGCATCATCGTCATCTCTTTCAACAGTACTTATCTCCTTTCTTACAGGTTGGCCGTGGCAAGTAGCAAATTTGGACAGGCTAATTGCCACTCGCTTGTGGAGAGTGAGGGTTTCTGCCAGGCAACCAGGCAAACAAGAGAGTCAATTTTCAGCAGTTAGGCGCTGAACCTGATTTGACTACACTCGTCTTTATCCAGAGCAGGCATCGACAAGATGCTCATCACACTGAACGTGACATGCAGCCCTCTGGCAAGTGTGATGTGACGTCAGCTTTCCATCCAACTTTGAATCCGCAGAAGTTGTCCAGGCAATGGCGCAGTGACCCCCCCCCCCAACACACACACCAAATACCCAACTCCAAAGCTTGATGGCCACGTGGGCAAGAGGTCTATGTATGTGTGTGGTGTGTGGGTGTGTGCATGCACATCCATACACACAATCTCCTGACTGCTGGTTTTGTTTGATGCTACTGTAGATTCTGCAGCATGTCACCGATAGTGTGTTAGTGGTGAATTTGTCCTGGATTGTTCACGTGTAATTCCACTTTATTAGTTGTTCTACAATGCCTCCCCAATGTTAGCAGATTATTGCCATCAATATTGCTACTCTGGTGCTATAGTACAATGAAAGTGGGACAACCTCCCCCTGCTCCCGTAATATTATTGATAGCATATAAAAGTTACAGGATTTCAGCAAGAAGCTACAGGACATGCATCCATTGGAAAGGAAACAATATGCTCGCCCCAAAGCGTTTGCAGTACTGAAAGTGGGATCATGTATAACCACCCCAACAGCATCACGAGGACAAATCACCATGAATGCACAACCAAGTGTGCATCTGGAGGGGCTCCATATACATACACGCACAATCTTTTAACATATAAATTCTGCAAAGTGCTTGTAAGAAAAGGGGGGGGGGGTCCAAAGAGAGCGGAATATCCTCACATCAAATGCTTTGGCACATCATAAATAAAAGATCTGCCGCAACCATTCTTTCAAGCTCTTCAAGTTACAACTGGCGTTATTGATCTTGCGCTGGCACATTCCATGCTAAGGAAGGGCAATCTTGTGTTTAGAGTGTGGCCAACAAGACAGGAAGTGGTACCAAAAAAAAACCACGGTGTCCACTCCTGCTCCTCCACTGAGCTAAAAAGTTACCAAGGAAAAGCAGTTCTTCCTTAACCAAACTGAACATGCACATAACGCTCAAGTGTTCAAAGCCCTTCACAGGCATCATCTAACGTTAATCCTGATATGTCCTAAGAACATTAAGAAGAGCTTGGCTGCTGGATTAGGCCACCTAGAGGCCCACATAGTCCTGCATCCTGTTCTCACAGTGGCCCAAAGAGTTACTCCAGCGCAACAACCACTCTCCTCACTTGCAATTCCCAGTATTCCTGCCTCCGGCCAGTGGATAAACCTTCTCAAATCAAATAAATAAATAAATAAATAAATGAACAGACACCCTGCAGATTTTATCATCTCATGTTTGCACTGTGAAGCTGAAACTCCTTAGGCTGGCTTAGATGGAGCGCATGCATGATACACATGCACACTTATGGGGCTCTGCAATATCACATACTATCATGTCCCATCTTTCCATTAGCAGGCTTAGAATGGCTGACCAAACCCCCCCCCCAATTAAACTAAATATTCATTTTAATCCCACTAATTTTTCCAGAATGTACCAATTTGTGCATAGCAAATTCATCCGAATGCATTTGTTTATGTTATTTCCATTACTATGTGCATTTTCATGCACACTTTACCCGAGTATATGCATTTTTGTACACATGGCTCGGCCGGCGAATCACACAGCAGAAATTCAGAGAACCATGAGATTTGAAAGATGGCTGCAGTTGGGTTCCCATTTTGTTTCGGGAAGTGAAAATTAGGCAAGTTTGGCTTTAAATGCAATCAAGAGTCTCCCCCCTTCGTCATCTCTCTCTCTCTCTCTTTCACATACACACACACAAACACTTTAACCTCACAGCAACCTTGCAAGGCGGGTTATATTGAAAACAAGCAACTGGCCCAAGGTCAACCAGCCAACCTCACAGGACCAATGAATCCTGGTCTCTCAGGCCTGCTTAACTCCAGCACTCTCAGCCCATTTCTCTCTCTCGTTTCCAAGAGCAGAAAACAAAACTACTCTGGGCTGGAGGTTCTTTCAACTGCTAGGGGGCTGCGAGCACCACAGCCCCCCTCCCCTGACAAGCCCCCCTAGAACAGCTGGCTTGGCTTTCCTTCTCTCCAGGGAGCAATTATGCACAAGCTGTTGGAACATCCAACTCTTAAAATAGCAAGGTTGTTTTGTTTTATTTCCCTCTGGAGGACGAGGGTTGGGCAGAAATTCCAGACAAGAGGAGGAGCTGGTTCAAAACATAAGCTGATATTTGGTCGGGACCTTTGGCACAGGAAAAAGCTAGCGCCAGTTTAAGCTGGGTGGGTGTGGCTTACGCCGGCTTCCTCTCCCCCGACCCCATGCACAGAATCGTGGTGTTGGAAAGAAACCTTGCAGGAACATAGGAAATTGCCTAATATATTCATCCAACTCTGCAATGACTGGCAGCGGCATTCCAGGGCTTTGGGCAGAGATAGTGGGATTTGACCTTCTGCATGGAAAACAAATGCATTATATATTGTAATGTTTGATGTATAAATTTGGTACTATTGAATATGAAAAGTATTTTTTTCCCTTTTACCTTTTGTCTCTTTTTTTTAGTCTGTATGTTGGAAAATACGTAGACAAATGTGTTTACAGTGCAATGTTTCTATTTTTGTTTCTATTTCTTTTTTCTTTTTATTTTCTTGTAATATTTAATAAAAACTAAAAGGGGGGGAGAAAAGAAAAGCAAATGCTCGGCCACTGAGTTACTGTCCTTCCCTCTTGCAGGTTCATCTAGTCTCACCCATTACTCAGCGCCAGAATCTTGCAACTGCAGCAGCCCTGAGGGATGGGCTACCCAGTTTCTGCTTAGATACCTCTCGCGAAGGGGAGTCCATCACCATCCAAAGGAGCCTGTTCTTCTGGCCATGGTTTGCAAAGGATGCTAAACCAAACCATGGCGTAGCACGAACACATGAGCTCCAGGATAGATGACTCCGGCTTTCCTCCTACCTGGTCGTTCTGCTGCTCCACACTAGCCAGGCCCTAGCATGTTGCTCCTGGTTTAGCTTTCTCTCTCAACTAACCATGAGCCATAACTAAGATTTGTTCTATGGTTTGTTAGTTTACAGTTTGCCTGGGAGAGCTATTGCATTGTGGCCCAACGCCAGACTTCACAGGGAAAGCGTCAAGGCTAATGGAGAGCTCCACTTGCTCTGGCAGAGGTTGGGAGCAGACTGGGGTCTCTTATACCTCCTCCAGGCTCCACCCCTTTGAAAGAACTCCGGAGCCTTAAAGGGCCAGTCCTCTGGGCTGAAGAAGAACGCTCCTCCAACTTCCCATAGCTTCCCTCTTGGTTTGCTGCGGACACTGACAGACTGATTTCTTTCGGAATCCCAGAACTCACATTCCCTGGGCCACCTCTTCCTGCGCCTGGCCTATGACAGCGCTCAAATCTATGACACACACACACCCCGATCTGAAAAGAGAATTTGTGACACTAGGAACACTAAGTTATAGCTGCCTGTGCCTTATGGAAGCTGGTGCCCATTGGGACTCACAGGGCAGAACATGGGGAGTATTGCAGTATTTGGTTCCATTTACCTGTTGAATGAGATGCGGGTGGCGCTGTGGGTTAAACCACAGAGCCTAGGGCTTGCCGATCAGAAGGTCGGCGGTTCGAATCCCCACAACGGGGTGAGCTCCCATTGTTTGGTCCCTGCTCCTGCCAACCTAGCAGTTTGAAAGCACGTCAAAGTGCAAGTAGATAAATAGGTCCTGCTCCGGCAGGAAGGTAAACAGTGTTTCCGTGCGCTGCTCTGGTTCGCCAGAAGCGGCTTAGTCATGCTGGCCACATGACCCAGAAGCTGTACGCTGGCTCCCTCGGCCAATAAAGCGAGATGAATGCCACAGCCCCAGAGTCGGCCATGACTGGACCTAATGGTCAGGGGTCCCTTTACCTTTACTTTATGTGTTGAAGCCCTTAGTATGAAGTAAGGCAGCAGGAATGCAACCCCTGCGTAAGTGGGGTGACACCTGATTGATCTGGATCTTCTGTCAGAAAAGCCCTCCTAGATTTGCCATTTCCAACACACACACACACCCCATGGACTGGCACGCTCATATGTTTCGCAAGCGTAGCCTGCAAGGAGTTAACTCCCGTATGACGAAAGGCTGCAGTATTTTGGACTTTTCTGTTTAGGGGAAAGGTGAGCAAGAGGTGACATCAGAGAAGTTTATAACATCAGAGAAGTTTATAACATCATTTTCTCCCTCTCTCCTAACACTAGAACTCAGGGGCATTCAATGCAGCTGAATAATAATAATAATAATAATTTATATTTATACCCCGCCCTCCC
Source organism: Podarcis liolepis (assembly GCF_965112155.1). Taxonomy (NCBI): domain Eukaryota; kingdom Metazoa; phylum Chordata; class Lepidosauria; order Squamata; family Lacertidae; genus Podarcis; species Podarcis liolepis. Next base: position 22,256,082 of record NC_139561.1, read on the forward strand.
CAGCCAAGACCAGGCTCAGGGCGGCTAACAAGCAATAATAAAAACAAGTTGAATGAATACAACTTAAAAACAATATTAAAATACATTAAAATATTGAAACATTAAAATGCAGCCTCATCACAGGAGGAGAAAGGAAAAAGGAAAGAGGGGGAGGGAATCAAACTGATTCCAAGCCAAAGGCCAGGTGGAACAACTCTGTCTTACAGGCCCTGCGGAAAGAAATCTGATCCCACAGGGCCCTGGTCTCATGAGACAGAGCGTTCCACCAGGCCGGAGCCAGTGTTGAAAAGGCCCTGGGGCTCTGGTTGAAGCTAATCTAACTTCCTTAGGGCCCGGGACCTCTAGGGTGTTGCTGTTTATGGACCTTGAGGCTCTCCTGTGGGGCATACCGGGAGAGGCGGTCCTGTAGGTAGATTGTTAGAAGAATGTTGGAAGATTCGGGGCAGAACAGGAGAAAGGGCACCCCATGTGTGCAGGTCCTGTAAGGAATCATTTGAGTTGGAAGGGACTCTGAGAATCATCTACTCCAACCCCCCTGCAATACAGGAAGATGCAGCTGTCCCATACAGGGATTGAACCCACAACCTTGGTGTTATCAGCACTGCACTCTGACCAACAGAGCTATCCAGACAAAGAAAAGGCAGGCAGAGGGGGGCGGGAAGGAGCACTCTCAAAATACATTTTTTCCATTTGAAAACCACAACCCATCAAGTTGCCCTCCGCAAGAGAACGACTCCCAGGCCTCTCGGCTGCAGCACCAAGTGCAGAAAGGCAAGAAATGTAGGCCACCTCAAGTCTGCGTTGTGGGAGTGGGGAAAGGAAGGGCACAAAATCCTCGAGAATTTTCACATTAATGTCACATTAATACTGAAAGCAATCAAGTGTAAAACAAATAATAGTAAATTATCCTTTGTGGCAACTTATTGGACCAAGATGGATGAGCATTCTACGTGTCTTGATAGGCTTGCTTAGACAAATATGTTTTAAGCAGGTTTCCGAAAAGAGTACAGTGAAAGCAGCTGCCTGGTGTCAATGGGCAGGGAGTTCCAAAGGGTACGTGCTGCCATGCTAGGAGTTTGATTTCTTACAAGTGTGGGATGCTTTACATGGCACCTGTAACAGTGCCAGTTCCACAGATCAAAGAAGTCTCATGTGGGCACATATGGGGTAAGGCGATCCCAGCTGTAAACTGGTCCAAAGCTGTTAAGGGTTTTACATACTAACAGCAACACCTTGAACTTGTCTCGGCAACAAATTGGCAGCCGGTTAAGATCTCTGAGCAGAGGTGTTACAAGCTAAGAAGATCTCCCTCTTGTTACCAACCGTACTGCAGACTACTGCACTAGCTGCAATCAGATGTCAAAGAAATAAACAACTATCCGAATTTTAGAAGACATCTGAAGGCAGCCCTATTTAGGGAAGTTTTTAACGTTGGATGAATTATCGTATTTTAATATTTTGTTAGGGACACGGGTGGCGCTGCGGTGTAAACCACAGAGCCTAGGGCTTGCCGATCAGAAGGTCGGCGGTACGAATCCCCGCGACGGGGTAAGCTCCCATTGCTCGGTCCCTGCTCCTGACAACCCAGCAGTTTGAAAGCATGTCAAAGTGCAAGTAGATAAATAGGTACCGCTCTGGTGGGAAGGTAAACAGCGTTTCCGTGCGCTGCTCTGGTTTCGCCAGAAGCGGATTAGTCATGCTGGCCCCATGACCTGGAAGCTGTACGCCGGCTCCCTCGGCCAATAAAGCGAGATGAGCGCCGCAACCCCAGAGTTGGCCACGACTGAACCTAATGGTCAGGGGTCCCCTTTACCTTTACCCTTAATATTTTGTTGGAAACCGCCCAGAGTGGCTGGGGAAAACCAGCCAGATGGGTGGGGTATAAATAATAAATAATAATGATGATGATGATGATGATGATGATGATGATTACTGGATCAAACACAAGGGAAGTCCCTCCTAGAAGTTACCAATGCCTGAATGACAGCGATCATGACTGGCACAGCTGGAAAAGGGTGCTTCTAGCCACTGAGGCTACTTGGACATTCAAGTGAAGCATCGCCAGATTGCGCACCTGCTCCTTCAAGGAGAGCAGCAAGCAACTGACCGATTTCTCAGACACATGGAGAGGGAGTTCACTATAAGCACTTAGTATTGTCCTGAGAGGTGAGACACATCTCCAAAATACAGGTGAGGAAGATACTGGTCTTGCTGTTGCCTCATCTGCAGCTGCAGCCCCACCTTCTTTTTTCTGAGAAGAAGCCATGAGTCACAGAGCAAGAGGTTCTGCCTGCAGCTTGCGATGTCAGGGGCTGGGTGCCAAAAAAATAAATAAAAATGAGGCTCTGGAACCAAGTGGCGTAGTGCACGTTGGCAAGAGCGAGGGAGAAAGTGCTCAGTGACACATCGCCTTGCCTTGTGCGCATGTCCACGCGGGGGCCAACCCAAACAAAGCTTGCTGAGTCAGTGGCAGGAGCTGGCACCAGTTGAAAACCATTCTGGTGTGCGGTGAAAGCACAGCATCACTGCAATGCCCCTGCTGTTTTAACCCATACTCGGCTCCTAATCGCCATCTGCAGCTTGGTGAAAATTGAGGAGTGAGAGCTGAAGGGCTCTCACCAACAGAACATCCACACCATATATTTAAAACACGTTTAATGTATGGAGCTTCCACCCAAATATCCTGGGAACTATAGTTTAACCCCCCAAAGAGCTACCATTCCTGGAACCCTTAACATGCCACAGTTCCTAGGTTTGCAGAGGCGGGGGATCCATGTACAGTGGTACCTCGGGTTACAGACGCTTCAGGTTACACACTCTGCTAACCCAGAAATAATGCTTCAGGTTAAGAACATTACCTCAGGATAAGAACAGAAATCGCGCGCGGCAGCAGCGGGAGGCCCCATTAGCTAAAGTAGTACCTCAGGTTAAGAACAGTTTCAGGTTAAGAACGGATCTTCAGAACGAATTAAGTTCTTAACCCGAGGTACCAGTGTACTTTAAATATGCTTTAAATGTGTGATATGGCTACTCGCCACAATAGTTATGCTCTGCTTCCATGATTGGAGACAGCAACACTTCTGAATGCCAGTTTCCGGAAAATGCAGGAGGGGAGAGGGCTCTTGTGCTTGGATCCTGCTTGTCGGCCACTGTGAGAACAAGACACTGGACTGGATGTGCCACTGGCCTGATCCAGCATTGCTCTTCTTATTATGTGGATGTGACCTGAAGTCTTACAACAGTCTTATAAGGTAAAGGTAAAGGGTCCCTGACAGTTAAGTCAAATCGCGAATGACTCTGGGGTTGTGGTGCTCATCTCGCTTTATTGGCTGAGGAAGCCGACGTTTGTCCGCAGACGTTTGTCCGGGTCATGTGGCCAGCATGACTAAGCCGCTTCTGGCGAACCAGAGCAGCGCACAGAAATGCCGTTTACCTTCCTGCCGGAGCAGGACCTATTTATCTACTTGCACTTTGACGTGCTTTCGAACTGCTAGGTTGGCAGGAGCAGGGACTGAGGAATGGGAGCTCACCCCGTCGTGGGGATTCGAACCGCTGACCTTCTGATTGGCAAGCCCTAGGCTCAGTGGTTTAGACCACAGCGCCACCTACCAAAGCCAGCAGCGGGAGGCAACTGAATCTGCCAAAGCAGAACTAAACAGTGGGCTTTGGTACACAGTGGCATATTATCGAAAAACAAAACAAAACGTGCTGCTATTATGGCACGACATATTCCGTCGCCTTGCTTTCCTAAGCCGGTCTGGCCCTGAAACAATTTAAAACGCAAATCCTGTTTCCGCTGGCCGGGCTCCCTCCCTCTTTAATGAATTGCCCAACTTGTTAATTGCCCTGAGAACACAGTGCCGTAACAGTTTTTTTTAAAAAATAAATAAATAAAGGACAAAGCACGCAGCCAGCCCTTTGCATTCAGCGGAGCCCTAAAGGTACTAGGCGGGGCACTTAACAGCCAGCTGGCAACAGGCATCTGGCTCACTCGCCTCGTTCTACTGGGCTGTTTGGTTTGAGCCTCTGCCGGTCTGCTTCGAGAAGGAGTCGTTTAAGGTGTCCCCTGGTAGCTGCCTAATGCAAAACCGACGCAGGAAGGCAGCACCTGAGAGCTCCCCGAATTCCTTGCGGCAGGGAAGGCCGTGCCCTCATTAAAACAGCGCTGCCATCTGCTTGCACTCCTGGCACACCCCAAACACACATTCCAGGCCCAAGATCTTCCGATAAACAAGGCAAGCTCCTCGGCTCGGAGCTGCAGAAGCTCTCTCATCCCTCGATTAACATTTGCGACTTTCAAGGAAGTTCGATACAGATTTTGGCAGTGGGTGAACCTGTCTGCTTCAGCTTCTAATTTTTGCCTCATTTAACATTTTGGTGCACATTTTTCCCTGGAGCTCTGCCAGCACTTTGACCTCATACGCTATCGTATTTTGTATGCTATCCCCAGAGCTCCCAGTGAAGATGAATTAATTGTTGGACTTCTCTGGAAGCTGTAGCTCTGCGAGGGGAATGGGGGTCTCCTAACAACTCTCAGCACCCTCGGCAAACTACACTTCCCAGAATTCTTTGGGGGAAGCCAGGACTGTTCCATGTGGTATCACACTGCTGTAAATGTGCAGTGCAGATAAGGCCTCTTTCAGACTCTTGGAATGCTACATGTTCAAGGCTTTCTGGGTTTTTAAAAAAACAAACTTCCCTGCTTTGTTTACACAGCCATCGCCAGAATTTTATTTGCCTTGTGCTCACTTGAAAGCCAAATCGGCCTTCCCAAGTTCAAGAGCGCACAGGCTGGCCGATTCCCAGTGCATGCCAAGGCTTGCTAAAGAGACAGCATCAGTTTGCTGGCAGCTTGGAGAAGACGCAGATTGGTTTTTCAACCAAAGGGCTGCATTCCCTTCTGGGATGTCTTCTGGGGGCCACATGGCATGGTGGGCAGGGCCAGAGGAAAAAGTAGGCAGAGCAAGGAATGCAAATTTCACCTTGGTGCAGAAGGCCAGTTTCTACACCCACTCACATACCCCTCTCTATCCTCTATCCAGGCAAAGAAGAGGCATGATCAGAATTAAAGGACGCATTCCAGCGGGAGCGTGGGGGGAGAACACTCAATGAAGGTGTGACTTGCAGAGTCTCCAGTACCAGAATATCCAGCCCTCTGGTCTGACTGGGACTGTCCACTTCAGGGAGTGTGAAGCCGTTCCTACAAAGTTTGTGATCTTTTGAGGTTGGCTCAGTAGCCTGGAGGGGCGCGGGTGGCACTGTGGGTTAAATCACAGAGCCTAGGACTTGCCGATCAGAAATTCGGCGGTTCGAATCCCCACGACAGGGTGAGCTCCCGTTGCTCGGTCCCTGCTCCTGCCAACCTAGCAATTCGAAAGCACATCAAAGTGCAAGTAGATAAATAGGTACTGCTCCGGCAGAAAGGTAAACGGCATTTCCGTGCGCTGCTCTGGTTCGCCAGAAGTGGCTTAGTCATGCTGGCCACATGACCCGGAAGCTGTATGCCAGCTCCCTCGGCCAATAAAGCGAGATGAGTGCCGCAACCCCAGAGTCGGCCACAACTGGACCTAATGGTCAGGGGTCCCTTTACCTTTACCAGTAGCCTGGAGTCACAGACTAGGGATAAGACATCAGAGGTGACAAGGATAGCTAACCAGCCAGCAACCTCGTGCTTGGGCTGTGCTGACCAGGGAAGAGACAAACTTGTCGATTCCCCTAGTTAATGCTAGGGGATGTTAATTAATGCTAATAATTAATGCTAATGTTAATTAATGCTTCTCCCCTAGTTAATGCTTCTCCAGCCCTGCTTCCAATCGGCCTCAAGGATGCATGACTTCCCAATGAATCAGAGCAGCCTCATTACAGGCCGACCAAAAAGATTCATCCAGGAAACTGCAAAGCTGGCAAGGGGTCAAGACAGGAGGACTGAAGGCTGAGTGCTCCTGATGCAGAGAGGAAGAGAAGGGGAAACCAGAGCTGCTTCCATCCAGAGCGATGTGCCTCATTTGGGGTGGCAGCGACTGACTCAAGGCTGTCAAAACCAATCAGATCCTAAAAGCCGTCACCGGGAGTCGCTTTCCATCAGCCTGCCAAGCCTGGCAAAATCAATTATGTCACAGGCTCGTCAGCTTCACCAATCCCGGCTCTGCCGATCGGTTGCGGGCACAAAAGACACTCTCCTTTATCCAATTGAGATCTTTGTTCCAACATTCTTCAGTCGCTTTTGCCCCTCTTTATCTTTTAAAACAACAACCCACTACATGTTCCTTAAGATGGTGGGGGGAACTGTGGCACTCTAAATGTCTCCCCCACCCCACCCCGTCTTCAACAGCTCTGAAATTCTTCGTACACCGAAAATAAATTCATGACTCATTAAAACGTGTCAAGACCCATCTGGATGGAAAGGAACTTTCTGGGACACATACACACAACAGGAGGAACTTAAACCACAGTGTCACAGGCTCAGAACGCAGTTTGTGTGACCCCACTCCCATCTGATTCCTGTTGCCCCTGCCCCACGCTTCCTCATGGGACGCACATTGAACAGGGTTTCAACAGCGCAAATGACACAATGGAGCCTTCCCCAGCCAGCTGAGATAAGAGCACCAGAGCTTACTGGCAGACAATGTGTTATGCGCCTGCATCTTACAACACCTGGGCCTCCCCCACAATTACTGCAGGGCGAAAGGAGCGTTGAGACAAAGAGGAACCAATTAACCATGGTACACAGGGAATGCATTCCGTGCGACACTCCCATCGCCCTAGATATGCCCCGAAGAGGAGGACGCGGGAGCCTGGGGCCCAGTTCCAATGTCACTCAGATGCAGTGAACACAGAGGATAATGTTGTCAATGGCCAGTGTGGTGTAGTGGTTAGAGTGCGGGACTAGGACCTGAGAAGCTGGGGTTCAAATCCCCGCTCAGCCATGAAGCTAACTGGGGCGACCTTCTCAGCCCGACCCATTTCACAGGGTTGTTGCAGTGGTCAAACAAGGAGAACCACATACACCACTTTGAGCTCCTTGGAGGAAAAGGTGGGATAGAAATGCAGTAAATAAACAAACAGCTCAATCACTATGTTCTCCCTCTACCACTGGATTAAGGAAACCTGGTAACCTCAAGTGGGAAGACTGCACCTACCCTCAAGTCCTGCTTGCAGGCTTTCCATCTTGGCCTGCGAAGTAAATCATTAATTTAGCTCCAAATACTGCCTTCCCATCCATGGGACCATGGAGAGAGCACACTATAAAAATCAATCACATAAGATGCACAAAGTATTATTCACAAGCAGCATGTATATTGTGCATTTTAAGTAGCATGAGAAGGGCTCTGACAGCCCTAACCCATGTACATTTCTTTAGAAGTAAGCTCTGCCGAGTACAGTGAGACTTACTCCTAGGTAAGCATGTATATGATTGGGCCATCAATCACTTAACCCTAACAACATACCTGCAAGGTGGACCACCACTATTATCATCCTCCTTCTATTGTAGGCAGTGAAGACAGCAGCACCTTCAGTCACTTGGTGGGTTCACAACAGTTCACTCTCTTATTTATCTAGTGGCATTACAGTCTGTCCCCCCCCCCAATAATTATTTTCAATGCTTTTCCTCTTTTTTAATTCCCTCTGCAATCTGGTTAGTTGTGGCCAGCAGGCAGCAATTTGCTCAAAAGCCAGCAAGGCTACTCAGAAATAAGTCCTATTAAATTCAGTGGAGCTTCCTCCCAGGTAAGTGAGGTTAATAATAATAATAATAATAATAATAATAATAAAAAATTATTATTAATACCCCACCCTCCCCAGCCAAGACCGGGCTCAGGGCAGCTAACAACCAATAATAAAAACAAGTTGATTAAAATACAATTTAAAAGATTAAGATACAACATTAAAACATTAGGGTGCAATCTCTTCATAGGAGGAGAAAGGAAAAAGAAAGAGGGGGAGGGAATCAAACTGATTCCAAGCCAAAGGATATACATGCTGCTTGTGAATAATACTTTGTGCATCTTATGTGATTGATTTTTATAGTGTGCTCTCTCCATGGTCCCATGGATGGGAAGGCAGTATTTGGAGCTAAATTAATGATTTACTTCGCAGGCCAATATGGAACAACTCTGTCTTACAGGCCCTGTAGAAAGAAATCAGATCCTGCAGGGCCCTGGTCTCATGAGACAGAGTGTTCCACCAGGCCGGAGCCAGTGTTGAGAAGGCCCTGTCTCTGGTTGAGGCTAATCTAGCTTCCTTAGGGCCCGGGACCTCTAGGGTGTTGCTATATATGGACCTTAAGGTCCTCCGTGGGGCATACCAGGAGAGGTGGTCCCGTAGATACGAGGTTAAGATGGCAGCCTAAAGCTGATTATTTTCATAATGCTGGGAGTGGGGAGCCTTTGGCCCTCCAGATATTGCTGAACCCACCCTCAGGCCATTGACCATGCTTGCTGGGGCTGATGGGAGTTGGAGTTCAGCAACATCTGGAGGGCCAAAGGCTTCCCACCCTGGATGCGATGTGTTGTGTCACACTCATTTGTATCATCTGTACTTCATGGGGTGGTTCCTGCATTTCACCATCATAATGGGAGTAGACCCATTGGAATTAATGAGCCTTAATTAGCCACGTCTATGAACTTCTCTGAGTAGAATGAGCAACGGATACAATCCCATTGTTATTATTATTATTAGGCTCAAAAGTGGGATCTGCAACAAAATGTTGCTGTACAGAGAGTTCCTGTTCAGGATGCTAGGAAGCTGCCCACGCGCTTTTGCAGCATACTTCATCCCACTCCCGTCTCCTGTGGCTATACCTTACACAACCACCCACTTCAGCGGTCGGCCAGCACCCTAGGGCCTCTGAGCATGTGACCAAAGGCAAGGACGTAGGCCTTCCATGAACATTTCACTTCTGTATTTGCTCACCAGCTTGTCGCCTCCAATTAATTGTTAAGGGGCAGACACGCGTGGATGTACCCGCACTTGAGAACAGAACACCCTTGTGCAATGAAAATATGCTGGAGACAGACAGAGCTGAGCCAAAGGCCACGCTGCTGTCCCTCCCCAACCCCTGCCAACACAGAGCCAATATTCATTAGCATACAAGCCGCTATTGACATCTTAGTGGGAACCAGGCCAAACCCTCTTTTGTGTGCCCGTTCGCCCAATGCGATTCCTCCAATAATGACCTCGACTCAGGATTATCCATTGAGGAGCCCACTGAATCATCCAGATCTGGACTCCGAGAGAAACATCTGATTTCCCAGGTCCTGAAGAGAGGGGCAGATTCCAGGGTTGTCAAGTCTGCGCTCCTCTTTTAATAAGACCTCAAATGCAACATGGTGGCACAGGAGCCACATACACTGAGATAAGCTATTTATGCGAATATAAGTCAATATCTGAGTTGATAGGAGGGCACAGATTCTCACACAAAACTCTTAACATTCATATCTCTCTATATCAGGCTTCCTCAACTTCAGCCCTCCAGATGTTTTGAGACTACAATTCCCATCATCCCTGACCACTGGTCCTGCTAGCTAGGGATCATGGGAGTTGTAGGCCAAAAACATCTGGAGGGCTGAGGTTGAGGAAGCCTGTTCTATATGAACCTGCCCAGGTGCAAAGATACTCAGGTGAGCACCTTCTCTCGATTCCACCAACACCGGAAGCATGGTTGGTGGTGACACAAGACAGAGCCTTTTCTGTGGCTGCTCCCAGAAAGGCGAGATTGGCTCTCCTTTTGCAGGCAGGTTAAGTCCTTCCTATTCAGACATGTTTTCTCGCAGCCCATCTTGCTTTTCCTGTTGTGAGCTACATATCCCCACATGGATAACTCCATCCCCAGATACAAGACATGGGGAAGGGAGTTCCTCTCACACCTAAGAGAGGAGCTGTGAAGTCTTTTTCATACTTAAAGAGGCAGGATGAAATAAAATGGTTCTCTCTCCAAAGAGCATTTATCCATAGCTGCGGAAGAGGGGAGGAGGCAAGGTTTTTAAAAAATAATTTCTGCAGTGAGCAACTCCAGGAAGCTGAGAAGACGAAAGGAGAGAGAGAGAGAGAGAGAGAGAGTAGGGATTTAGCTCAGGGGTACAGTATCTGCTTTACATGCAGAAAGTCCCAGGTTTAATCCCAGACATGTCCAGGTAGGGTTAGGAATGCCCCGTGCCTGAAACCCTGGAAAGCTGCTACATGGACCAATCTGACTCTGTATAAGGCAGTTTCCTATGTTCCTATGAAGGTGCGGTGGGAGATCACCCCGAGATGGACAGCTAGACATTTCAACTGCATTTCAGAAGAGGCAAGCGACTGGGGAGAAATCCATTGCAATCTCAAAAATATAACATGGTCCAACTCTGCAAAAGGCAGCAAACACACCCTCCTCACGCCCCCAAGTCAGAAAATTGCATGCTCAGACAACTGCGCACACCAAAAGAAAAATCAATCCGTATCGATTCTCTTACATGCTATATAATATAAAACTCTTTAGAACTGGAGGGTGCTGAATGGCAGTTGTCAGAAGACAACCAACCGTTCCAGACTTTCAGCCCAGATTCTGAAGGAAGCCCTGTCGCAGTGGTCCTTGTTTGGGCAGCTGGGTGAGGCCACCAGAGATCTCAAATGGAGCCAAAAGGATCCATGGGTCTCCTGAGGCCTCTAAGCATCAGAACATGTCTGCCCACTCTTCAGCCTTTCAGATGTTTGGAGATACTTTGGTGCTCGAATTCTAATCACATTTTATTACTTGCAAGAGCCCTGCTGGATTGGGCCATAGGCCCTTCAACCTGTTCTCAACTGGATGTCCCTGTGGGAAGACCGCAAGCCTGGCCTGAGCGAAATAGCCACTCTTCCCACCTGCCATTCCTAATAATTGGCTTTTGGCGGCATACTGTTGCCAACAGCAGAGGCAGAACATAGCCATTGCGGCCAGTAGCTACAGAAAGCCTTCTTCTCCACGAATTTTCTCTAATGCTATTTTAAAGCCATCCGATCTGGTGGCCATTGCTACCTCTCCTGATGGAGTGAATTCCTAAACTTAAGTTTGCACACTGCGTGTAAAAGTCATCTCTTTTATCTTTCCTGAATCTTCCAACATTCAGCTTCATTGGTTGGCCAGGAATCGTAGCGTTACGAGAGAAAACTTTCCTCTAGCCACTTCCTGAACAATGTGAATTATTTTATGCACTTTTCTCATGTCTCCCTTACCTATGTATTTTCTCTAATTAATTAAATGTTCATTAATTAATTAATTAATTAATTTAATTTAAGAGCCCCGAATGTTGTGGCTTTTCGTCATAAGGGAGACACCCAACCTCTTGATCATTTTTGGCTGCTGTTTTCCGAAGGCCTTCCAAGCTCTGCAACATTCCTTTTCGGAACATCTGATTGATTGATTGATTGATTGATTGATTGTAATTAAATTACTACTTCGTGTTACTACTCCTTAGGAGGTGGTATCCCCTCTTAGACAGCTGAACCAGGAAGTGGGCAGAGGCCCAGAGTTGGAGAGGCAGTCAGGAATGTAGGCCGGAGAAGTGTTTCCCCAAACTTGGGCCTCTGGCTGCTCTTGGACTACAACTCCCATCATCCCTAGCTATCAGAACCAATGGTCAGGGTTGATGGGAGTTGTAGTCCAAAAACAGCTGGAGACCCAAGTTTGGGAAACACTGCTCTATAGCAAGGGTGGGAACCCTGTAACCCTCCAGATTCTGTGGGATTACAACTCCCATCATCCCTGACTGCTGCTGATGTGGCTGAAGCTGATGAGAACTGTGGTTCAGCAACATCTGAAAGACCATTGGTTCCTCTTCCCTGCTCTGCGGGCTAGTTCTGATTGGCCCTACCTAGCATGCTGGATTTCTATGTGCAGGGAAGCTTGTTTGGGTGTTCTACTGGGGAAGAGGACAACCCACAGTTCTCTCTGCACACAGAAATCTAGCATGCTAGGGGGAAGTGTTTGAGTTTAGCTTTCTTCCTGACACACCAGATCAGGAGTTGGGAACCTTTTTGGCCAGAGCACTATCTTTCGCCAAACCTAAGGGATGACTTTGGCAGGTGGGAGGGGCAAACCACCTGCCAGTCATCTCACATCATGGACAGACATATTGAGGATCATGGAATGGAGAGTTGGAAAGGACCCCAAGGGTCCTTAGTCCAACCCCCAGCAATGCAGAAATCTCAGTATGCAGTCCCCCATCCAATCGGAAACCGGACTGGACCCTGCTTAGCTTTGCAAATATGCCAGCAGTTTTATCACTACGCTGGAATTTTTACTGGAGATATTTAAACAGGGGCTGGACAGCTATCTGTCAGGGGTGCTGTGGACACAGATTTCCCGCATCAAGTAAAGAGGGTTAGGCTAAATGACTTCTAAGACACCTTCCAAGGGGTGCATCCATTGAAATTAGTGGTCATGACTAACCTAGACCCATTACTTTCAATGGGACTACGCTGAGCACGTAAAGCATTGGATGCAATCCTGGTTGTACAATTCTAAAAGCCCAATACGAACGGGGTGTGTGAACATGAGGATTCTCCCTCCGGAGAAATCAGGGTACAGATTCTCAGCTACAGCTACAGGGTGTGCTTGACCTCTTCTGACTCTTTTGCCTGCTGTCAGCCTACAAGCACTGGAGAGAGAAGAGAGAAAGAAATATCTCTTTTCCCCGCCCTCATTACATGGGAAAAGAAAAGGTGTCTGATGAGTGCTTGGAGGCAGGGAGGTATATATCAGTTCCCCAAAGGCAGATGTTTCAAGCATTACACTCAACAGATGCTTCCTTGACTAGGATATTTTCCGAAATGTGAGCCTGCTAGGTGGTCCATCCACACACCCTTGCCTGGGGAGTGCCAGAGGCTACCGAGAGTTCACAAGAGAGATGCTCCCAGTTCCAAGTTCCCAATTCCTCTTGGATCAGACCCAAGGCCTATCTAAGCTCAGTATTCCACTTTGTAGAGTGGCCAATCCAGAAGCCTCCAAGCAGGGCAGGGAGGCAACAGCCCTCTCCTCATACATTGCTTTTCACCACGGAGTATTCACAGGGAAACTGTTTCTGAACAAAGAGGTTTCATTGGGCTGTCACGGCCGATAGCCACTGATAAACCAGTCCTGCCTGCTAAATGAACTGGCCAGATCCCTCTTCTGAAGCAGCCCAAGACATCTTGTGGCAGCCGGTTTTGTGTCTTAATGGAGTGGACTTATCGCTAACACAGGGGTAGCCGAGTTGGTGCCTTGCAAATGTTGGACGACAACTTGCATCATCCCACGTGAGCCGTGGCTGGTGGCAGTCAGAGGGAAGTGCCACAGCTCAGTGGTAGAGCATCTGTCTTGCATGCAGAAGGTCCCAGGTTGAATTCTCAGCATCGCCAAGTAAGGCTGGGGGAGACTCCCCTTGCCTGAAACCCTGGAGAGCTGGTGAAACAGAGATAAGATGGAGAAGTCACCTGTCTCTGTAGAAGTCAGCTTCCAATATAGCCAGCTTCCGTTCACTGCAAGGAACTCAGGGGGAGCAATGAAATGATATGTGAACTGAAACACGGCTAACCCTCAAGATCTGCTCTTGTCTGAATTTTGTGATGCAGCTCTCCAACCACAGAGTCACACAACTGTAGAGCTGGAAGGGACCCTGAGGGTCATCTAGTCCAACCCCATGCAATGGAGGAATCATACTGCCAAAGAATCCCTGCTACAGGGACATCCAACCTCTGTGTACAAACCTCCAAGGAAGGAGAGTCCACCACCCATGCCCTCTCCCAAGGGTTGCCCAGAAGTTTCTCTACTGCTAACATAGAGACAGAATCAAGGTTGAATCATAGAATCTTAAGAGTTGGAAGGGATCACGAGGGTCATCTAGTCCAACCCCCTTTTGCCCAGCTTGGGTCTCAAACCCACAACCCTGAGAATAAGAGTCTCATGCTCTACCCACTGAGCTATCCTATTCCCTGCAGAATACCGGTAGAAGTTGTCCACATATCAGGTGCAGATTCAAAGCTGAACGAGCATCAAAGACAATGAACTGTGTATTTCTCCATACACACCCGGACCTCTTCAATGCCTGGAGTTCAACCTTTTTTGCACACGGAGCTGCCTGGGAGCTCACTCGGAGGGGAGGGCCGCACAGATCAGAGCCCCCTGATTCAATTGTTTTGCTTGGCTGTTCTCCCCCCCCCCAGCACAAAAGCCACAGGAAAAGGGCCCCGTCCCCTGCATCCCCTGGCTGTGTTTTCATAGCATCCGCGGATAATAAAAGAACATGCCGCACCCAGACCACGAGAGAGATTGTTCCTGCTCAGGGCTGTCGGGGAGGCAGCAAAGGAGAAACGACTGGAAATGGTTTGCGAAGGCTAGCCACAGGCAGCAGACACACCGTCCACTTAAAGAACATGACTCCCCACCCACATACACAGAGAAGCCTGGGAAGTCTGTCATTTGTCAAGGGTGCTTGGGAACTGTAGCTTTGAAAGATCTCAACTAGAGCTCCCACAGTTCTTGGGGTGGGGGAGTTCCCAAAACTCACCCGATCCCCATTTGTATGCACTCGCTCCAACTGCCCTGGTTTACCAAGAGCAGCCTCTACTTTCTGAAACCTTGCAAAACACAGTCCCGGTTTTCTGAGTCCCCTCTGGGCGTATTAAGGAGAAAAGTAGTGCCTGCAACAAACTGTTGCCCTGGGGAGCCCTCCTGTTCAGGATGCCAGCCAGCCATGCCTTGCCCTCTTTCCAGGTTACATCATAATCACCTGTTCTTTTTAAACAGAGGTTGGAGGGCCATCTGTCAGGGATGCTTTGGCTGCAATTTTTGCCTTGCAGGGAGTTGGGGAGTCCCTTCCAGCTCTGCAGTTCTACAATTTTATTATTTGTATGCCACTTGTCCATAAAACTGTGCCCAAAGTGGCTCACAACATATCAAGTGAACAATGAAGTCTAACATATGCACACGCACACACTTAAAAATAACAATCAGACCAATTAATGAGAGAGAAAGAGGATGTCAGTGTTGTGTAACATTTGCAAACTCTGAGATGTACAGATGCAAAAGCAGTAAAAAAGCTACTCTGATTTAAATAGAGACACAATATATATCTCAATATAGTTGGGATGCCTGCGAACAGGTGGGTTGTGTGCCTGTTCAGTCTGTTATCCAGATACTCACTGTTGATGGGCAACTTCAAACCATCTTTAAACTAGACCAGGGGTTGTCAACCTGGTCCCTACCACCCACTAGTGGGCATTTCAGGATTCTAGGTGGGCCCTAGGGGGTTCTACGTCACAAGCTGAATCCCCCTTCCATCGCACACTGGTGGGCGGTAAGGAAACTTTACCATCCAGAAAGATGCATTAGTGGGCAGTAGGTATAAAAAGGTTGACTACCCCTGAACTAGACAGTCCTTAAGAAGATAAGAGCCTGCTGGATCAGGCCAAAGGCCCATCTAATCCAGCATCCTGCTCTCACAGGGACCAAGCACATGCCTTGGTGGGAAAACCAAAGGGAGAACCTGAACAGCAACTCTCCCCACTTGTGACTCACATCAACATGTACCCAGAGGAGGGGAAACACAGCTGTCATACAGAGCTGTCTTCTGTACAGCAAGGGCAATTCCACACCATATGTTTTTTTAAAAAAACACCCAATGCAAATTTAAAGCCCCCGAAAGAATCCCAGGAACTGTAGTTCAAGCCTCACAGGGTTACAATTCACGGCACCCTTAACAAACTACAGTTCCCAGGGTTCTTTGCCAGGAGGGGAGGAAAGTGGCTTAAATGTGCGTTGAATGGGCTTCAAATGTACAGCATCGATCATGTGGCCACCCTCCTCAAGACAGTGGGCGCTGGTGGGGTTTCTAGGACTAAAGCAACAGCAGCCCAAGGGTGCCAGATTATGGGGCAGAGGCCTGGGACCCCACTTTGCAGAATGAGCTGGGCGCCCCCTCCCCACACCAGTAGCAATTTTGAAGTAAGCAATTCTGACCCATCGAAAGAAGAGGGAGTCCAATAAGACCATTATGCTAGTCCCGCTCAGAGCAGGCCCACTGATTCCAGCACTGGGAGAGCTGGGAAGCAGAACTCCCTCCGTCAGCTCTGCTGTGACAGGCTAGTCCCATCAGGCTTCCTCTCCCTCAACAGGCATCTGGGGGCAACCATTCTACAGAGCTGCATCAGTGGAAGACAGGAAGCAGAAGGCTGGTTTCTTCAGCTCTGCTGGAGGCCCAGCTCCATCAGGCCCCTCTTTGCCCCTGAACCGTGTCATCCTTTCTTCATTATAGGAACACATGTTTAGAAACTGATGCCTGACTTTTGCTTTTCCTCTTCCCTCCCTGTCCCTTTTCCCTTGTGTGTCACGTTTTTTAAGATTGTAAGGACGGTCTTTTTTGGAGTGTGCGTAAGACACTCTGTGGGTCTTTTTGGCTGAAGAGTGGGATACAAATGCTGGAAATAAATAAATTAAATAACCGGCAGGACTAACAGAAGTTTGTGATTTTCAGTGGGTCCACTCAGAGTAAAACTTAGTTGGCTGCAACCCACAAAGCCCAAAGTTTGAAAGCTACCTGATTGCACCACTGCAGCTACTCAGGATTCTTCCCCCCCCCCACCTTCCACCTGCCAAGGCACAGAATCGCACTGTTACACCATCTTTGCCAGTGGATCAGAGCTTAGAACCGCAACAAGGACAGTTCGCAAGCACCCAGCTCCGCAACGCTGGTTCTACGGTGTCCTGGCCAAGTATTCCACTGAAATACATACATAAATATATTTTGGGAAACTGACACGGGGCAGTCGCTGTGCTGCGCCCAGATACTGGCCACGCTCCAGCTTGCCGCTCCACTCTCTTTCTGCCTCTGTTATTCCGGCCCGGGAGCAAACTCAGCGGCACATTTCATTCCCAAGCTGCGGGTTTATTTATTACGTCTTTCGGTTATTGTTTCAGGAGGATCCAGGAAAAGGGCCGTGCCCTTGTGACAACATGTGCATTACTGCTAAGTCAGATCCGGACAGGCTGCTCTCCCTGCAAGACTCGGTTCCCCCCACCCCCCAAAAAAGTGTGTTGCGGGAAGAGAGAGTCAACAACACCATTTGCTTCCCTGACACAAAACTCTCACTCCCACCCCCTTCTTGTTTTGGCTCCGTGGCAGAAAGGCCGCTTGCCAAGTTGGAAACCACTTGCCAAATTACAGCCCTACACAGCCACCTTGTAAGAGAGCCAGGAACGGGAGTCTGCAGCAAGCCTGCATTTTACATTTCAAGCTGCAATGGGGAATCTAATTACCACTTACAAGGAAGAAGGCGGGCTGGGGCGGTTGTGGGGCGGAGGGAGAGAGAGAAAAAAATATTAAGAAATATTTTCCAGGACACTCAAGTCCGCTGGGCTACTTTTCTTTAGCAGGAAAAGACACGCATAAAATGTCTCTGTGCCAGCAGCTTCCAAACATTGCAGGCCAGGGAGAAAGGCAGAGGTCCCCTCACTAGCTAGCACATTTGCAAAGCTAAGCAGGGTCTGGTGTGGTTTCAAATTTCATGAGGAACCATGTGTTGAGATTCCTGCATTGCAGGGTCTTGGACTAGATGACTCTTGGGGTTCCTTCCAACTCTATAATTTCCTAATTCTATGAGTGGCTGGTGGGGCAAAAGGCAAGAAACCCAACAGTGGACAGAGCCACAGCCGATGACAGGCAGAGACAGAGCCAATGAGAAGCCAGACTTATTCTAGTTTGGTCCCCATCCTCTTCCTCCTTGCTGAGTTCTACAAGGGGCAACACTGAGACTAAGCAGGAGGAAGCTCACAGCAAACAACAAAAATCAGCAGGAACTCTCAGTCAGATGTATTTCAAGCCAGCCACAAATTCCAGATTTCTGTTTCCTTGGCTGCCTAACTTCCATCAGCTAGGCCACTGCACTCCACTTCTGCTCATTTCCTGCCTGAGCAGATGGGAATGTGCTGAATAGCAAGCAGTTACCAGTCATCAATGCCTTCCCGCTACAGTGGTACCTCGAATTAAGAACTTAATTCATTCTGGAAGTCCGTTCTTAACCTGAAACTGTTCTTAACCTGAAGCACCACTTTAGCTAATGGGGCCTCCCACTACCGCCGCGCCGCTGGAGCACGATTTCTGTTCTCATCCTGAAGCAAAGTTCTTAACCTGAGGTACTATTTCTGGGTTAGCGGAGTCTGTAACCTGAAATGTCTGTAACCTGAAGCGTATGTAACCCGAGGTACCACTGTACACTAATTGGCAGCAGCTCTCCATTCCTACCCAGAGATGCCAGGGAATGAACCTGGGACCGCTGAACTACATAGGCAAGAGGATCTGCTGGACAATCCTGGAGGATAAGGCAATTGGAGGATTGACGGTTACTAGCCATGATGGTTCTGCTCTGCATTGTAGTCTTCCTAGAAACAACTGGTTGGCCTCTCTTGGACACTGGCCTAAATGGAGCTTGGCTCAGATCTGGAAGGCTCTTCCGATTATAAATCAGGTTGTATCCAGCTAAGTCCCATTGAAATTGATGAGCCCAGGTCGGTCATGCCCACTAACTTCAATGGGCCTACCCTGAGCAGGGCTAGCACTGGAGACGGCCCCTGAGATTCCATCAGGGAGACTGGTACAGGAAGATAATGACACTTTGCACGTTCAGCCTCTCTTCGCCTGACTCCAGGCAGCTGGAGGTCATCAGCAACCTAGAGCTGCCTACGGCTGTTCCAGCTGTAAATCCAATTTTTTACAGTGGCTCCCAAGTCAGTTGTAACAACGGTCTATAATCCGGCCGTTAATTAGAAATTTAAGGGTGTCTGTCTTTCCAGGCTTCTGCTTGCAGATAAGGTGTGTGTCTGTGTGTCTGTGTGTGTGTGTGTGTGTGTGAGAGAGAGAGAGAGAGAGAGAGAGAGAGAGAGAGAGAGAAAGAAAGAAAGAGAGAGAGAGAGAGAGAGAGAGAGAGAAAGAAAGGGAGCGACTCCTGAAATCTGTATCGCTACCACATCAAATGAGATACAAGCTCCCATCTAACAGCCTTCACAAGATCCTGGCTTTTGCTAGCCTTCCAAACAACTGCAATCAAAAACACCACGGCCGCCCCTGCAAGCAGCTTAGAAAACAACCTTTGGGTCTGGACTGTGAATTTCAAAACCGCTCTCCCAAGGTGGTGGGATTTCACGCCAGACAAGGCATGGGGCTTGTTAGTCTAGGACAAGGGTCAGCAACCTTTTTCAGCTGTGGGCCGGTCCACCGTCCCTCAGACCATGTGGTGGGCCAGACTGTTTTTTTGGGGGGGGAACGAATTCCTATGCCCCACAAATAACCCAGAGATGCATTTTAAATAAAAGCACACATTCTACTCATGTAAAAACACGCTGATTCCTGGACCGTCTGTGGGCTGGATTGAGAAGGCGATTGGGCCGCATCCGGCCCATGGGCTTTAGTTTGCCTACCCATGGGGTAGGAGGGAAGAGCCTCACAGCAGGGAGATTCAAATCCTAGGATTCAAATCCTAGGCAAGCCCTGCCAGGGGAGAATGGGGGCTCTGAAGAGGGGATGTGGCTCAGCAGTAGAGCCCTGGTTTTGCATGCAGAAGGTCCCAGGTTCAATCCTCAACATCTCCACTTAAAAGGATCAGGAAGCAGGGGGTGCCCGAGATTCGCTGTCAGTCATAGAAATAACCACAGGCAGACCTTCTGCTTAATCAGACCACTGGTCTATCTATCTCAGTATTGTCTGCACGGATGGCAGGAGCTGCCTAAGGCTTAAGGCTAGGGACCGTTCCCACCCCTATCTGGGGATACTGGAGCCTGAACCTGGGACCTTCTCCATGCAAGCAGATGCTCTACCACCCAGCCATGGCCCTTCCTGTAAGACATAGGACCACTGAGCTCAATATTGTGAAAACCGACAGGCAATGGCTGTTCAGGCAGGAGAGGGCTGGGAAAGATTGCCTGCCTGAAGCCCTGGAGAGCCACTGCCGTTCAGTGTAGACGATGCTGAGTCAGATACATGACTTGGCATAAGACAGCTTGCCATGTCCCTAACCCCAAGCAAAGAGCAGGAACTCATAATGACAGCAGGGCGATCCAGCTGATGCACAGAAGCAAGGCAGTCAACAAGGCAACCGTCTCCTTGATGCAGGTTAACACCATCACTATCCCCCAGGGTGCTGGATGTCAGCAGGGTTAAGGAACTTTAATTGCCAGAGGGAAGGGGAAATTAAGATAAGCAGCTGCTGTGTGTGAGGATCTAACGCTCCCGGATGCTTCTGGGTTGCAACAGTTCCGCATGGGAAAGGCAGTGTGGTGCAGTGGTTAGAGTGTGGGACTAGGACCTAGGAGACCAGGGTGCAAATCCCCCACTCGGCCAGTGAGTGGCCGTGGGCCTGTTGCTGTATCTCAGCCTGGCCTATCTTACAAGGTTATTGTAAGGATAAAAATTGAGAAAAAGGTCCATGTATGCAACCTTGAGCTCCTTGGGGGGAAATGAATGCAATAAATAAATAAATAAATAAATAAATAAATAAATAAAATAAAATAAAATAGATAAATGGGGTGAGGAATTTGAAGACTGAAGGAAGTGGACAAGGGGGTTTAACTGGTTCGGCCACTGTGCATCCAAGTCTTCCTCTCCCCTCCACAACTGCTGAAATGATTCACAGCTCTAAGGTTAGGAGGAAAGCAAAACTCGCACTTACCACGGCAAGCAAAAAATAAATACTGTAAATGTGGAAGCCTGCCTTCCACTTGACAGCTAGCCTGGGAACACCTAGCAACACAGGTGTGAACTGAATTACTTCACTTACTTGAACCTGTGTTGCTTTTCGGGCCCCTCCTGCCTATTCTGCTGAGGGGGGCACCCCAAAGTCTTGGCCTGGTGGCATCACTTCTAGGGTCAGGGCCTTCTCAGTGGTGGCCCCTACTGTTGGAACTCCCTCCCAAGGGATGCACAGTTGGCCCCTTCAGTATACAAACAGGCTCTGAATATCTTGGCTTCTGCAGTAGTTGGGGGACCTCTGACCCGTGGGATGTTGCTGGACTCCACACACACACACACACACACACACCCCGCCTCAGCCAGCATGCCCAATGGTCACAGACGGTGAGGGGAGCTGAGCTCCAGGAACTACTTGAGGGTTCTGAATTTTAACTGATGGGATTATATTGAATATGCTACTGTTTTAATGCTGTGGTTCATGGTCATTATTTTATGCTGGCTCATTTATATTTTTTAATGCTGTTGCTTATCCTTTGAATTTTGCTGATGGGTTTCCCACAGGCATCTGGTTAGCCACTGAGAGAACAGAATGCTGGGGTAAGTGAGCTCTTGGCCTGATCCAGCAGGCTTGTCTTACATTCGTATGGATCTTAAAAATCTTTAAAATGATTTTTTTAAAAAAAACAAAAGTCACATACACACAATGAATGTAAAACAGCCCCCCCCCCCAAAAAAAACCCTAGCTTACCTCTCATGGAGCTACAATTCCCAGCACCCTTAACAAACTACAATTCCCAGAATTATTGATGGGGGGGTAACTGCACTTTAAACATATAGTGCGTGTGTGTATGCAGTCTAACATTAAATTGTTCCAGCTTTGGGGTTTATGGTTTATGTCGCCGTGCCCTGCCTTGAGAGGACTCTGTCCAGGAAAACACTCAGAATAAAACAAATCTGTTTTCCATGGGGCTCTCTTGCATCATTCCACTTCCCTCCGCTCCGTCTGACCTTTTTGCAGGCGACACACAACACCAAGATCGCAGTGCCGGAAATAGATACAGGTACGAGCCGTCCGACACGGAGGGGAGGGGAGGCTTGTTACCAAGAGATTATTAGATTTCAAATGCTGATTCATGGTTGCCATCCAAAGAGCTGGAGATGATGAGGCCTGTGGCTTTTTTCCTTCCTTTTTTAATTATCTAAATGCCAACAAGTGGTTGTGTGCCAAACCAGGCAATACAGATCTTGGAGGTGGAGAGACTGGGGGGAGTGTGGGCCATCATAAGGCCTTAAGGTGGGCTTCTTACTATTTTTATTCTTTAAAAAAAGGTCTGCGTCGTAGAAACGTAAGGAAAGCCTTGCTGTGTCAGCTCAAAGGTTCATCTAGTCCCTAAATGCAGGGAAGGGCCATAGTTCCGTGGCAGAGCATCGGCACTGCATGCAAAAGATGCCAGGATCAAGTTTCAATGTCATCTCCAATTAAGGCTGAGAGGGACCCCCACATTACACCCTGGGGAGCCACTGCTAGTCAGTGTAGACAACACCAAGCTAGATGGACCAATAGCCTAACTCAATATAAGGAAGCTTCCTATGTTCTCATGTCTTAAGGAAAAAGGCTTGTCTCAGTGGTTTTAGCACTTGCTTCGCATGCAAATCCCGGCATTTCTGGGTAACACTGGGCATAACCCCCGTCCGAAGCCCCGGAGAGCTGCTGCCGGTCGGTGCAGGCAACAGAGTCTGACCAGATTGATGGCATGGTTGCACATGACTGAAGTCACCTGGATGCAAAGTAATAATAATAATAATAATAATAACAACAACAATAATAATAATAATCCCCTGCCCCAAGAAGACCGGCATATCAGGGAGAACCTTCTTAGCCTAGTTTCCTATGAGCGGGGCTTTTAAAAAAAATGTATACAGAAACGTTCAGACATGCAAGTTGCCCACCTCAAAGAGGGAAAGGCCTCTTTTTCTAGAAAGTGTGCAATTTTAGAACCACCCAGAGCAGGTGTCCCTAGACTACAGATAAGTAAGCGAAAGAGACAGATGTTTCCAAAGATCAACACCTCGCGCACATGAACTATTATGCACCTCACCCGATTTCTCCCAAGCTGAGACACAGCACAAAGGGCTCTTTAATTCCCTTCCCGATGCACAAACAACAAGGGAGGCATTGGCAGAGCCCTTTGCCCTCTGGACATACCTCGGCCACTTTCTCCACAGCCCAGAGACAAGCAAAGAGCTCTTCAACCTCCTGCAGGGAGATTTTGGAACCCACCACCCAGAGCAAAGCATTGTGGGGGCGCAAAAAGGCACAGCACCCACAATACCCCTTGTTTTAACCCCCTTCGTTGGACAGAGGAACACAGACCGCCACGCTCTCACCAGCTAACATTTATATACGTTTGTCCACTACTGCTGGTGGGGTGGGGTGATCAATTCGGCCCAAGACAAGACGATACGCCCCCTCCTCTCAAAAACCATAAGCAGTATGGTCCCTCTTTCTACCTATCTGAGGAACAACCTTCTGTTGTTGTTGTATTACCAATTCCAGTGGTTATCGGGTCCCCCAAATTGTGCACATTCTTCATCCCTCTTCTGTTCCATCTCTTGACACTAGTCAGTAATGAAACAATAAGGAAGTCCCAACCACCAGCACACCTGGAAATGTCTCCATTTTTACAGATTGGTCTATTGCACACTACTTCTGTGATTCTAAAGGTATGCTTTAGTAGAGATCCCTACATTGCAGTGGGTTGGACTAGATGACTCTCAGGGTCCCTTTCGACTCTACAATTCTATGATTCTATATCCTGCTCCTACCCCACCCCAAAAGAGGGCAATCAGGCCCACTTCACAGAGACCCCCAGACATTAAAGGAGGACCACCATCATATACCAGGCCTTGCAGCTGCCCAAGTGGGAGAGGATGAACAGGAAGGGGGGGAGCAAAAAATAATAATAAAAAGACACTCCAGTGCTTCCCGATGGAAGTCCCCCCACCTCTCAAGAGAGCCAAAATGAATTGAATAGGCATTCCCAGTTCTCCTTGGCAAGCGAAATTTAAGAGATATGCCCCCACACCAAAACATAGGAAGCTGTCTTGCACTGAGTCAGACCTTTAGTCCATCTTGTTCAGTATTGACTACACTGACTGGCAGCAGCTCCCCAGAGTTTCAGGCAGGAAGCCTCTCCCAGTTCTATCTGGGGGTGCCACTGGGATTTGAACCAGGGACCTTCAGAGGACAAAGCTGTAGCCATGGCCGTTCCCTGGGTTACAATTTGTTCATCTCTGGGGCACTGCCAAGGCAGAAACAGTGAAAAAGGAAGAAAAAAGGACCCACCCACCAACGGCACCTACAGAAATTCACACACCCCTTCCACTCCAAAAGATCTGGGAGAGGGGACACCCACAGCCTCCCTGAACCTCTCTTTGTAAGCAGGAAATGCCCAGTGGAGGGGCTTAGCATCTTCTTAAAAAACAGCTGACCCCAGAAGTCTACAGCCAAACACAAACCCCTACTGGCAACCCAGATTTCAGAAAGCAACACCTCTATGAGCAGGTAAAGCAAGGAGGCCCCTCACACCTTTTGGGTTGGATCCAGCGCTGCTTCTGCTCAGAGGCAGACCCATGGGAATTGATCGGCACATGGCCAACTTTAGGCCCATTCATTTCAATGGGTCTACTCCGAGGAGGGTCCGAGTTGGAGGCAACCCCTTTTTTTGCTCCCAGAACTTTTAGTCATAATCATCGCGGACCCACCGATTCTCCCCAGAGACCTACGTTTCGGGAAATCCGGACGCCCCACAGTCATCCCCTCCAGGCTTTAAACCTTCACCAACCTAGCACTGCCCACCGCTTCCAGAATGGTAAACCACGTAAAATCGGGAGCCTTTTCCTTTCCCGGAGAGTCCCCTTTATCTGATCAAAGCCACCAGAAAGGAAGAAATCCACAATTTCAGATCCAGTTTTCCTTTGACACCCAAAGGGGAGGGTGGAATATGTCACCCCCCTCCTTTTTTACAACCATGATATTAATGTATGTCATTTCCAAACACCACCCTTCTCCCCCCCCCCCCCGACCCCACAAAGGTTGACATGTATAACGGCAGAGGGAAGCCTCTGGTGTGGATTCAGGGTAGATTTGCGTAAACCTGGTGATAGGGGCGAATGGGGGCTGTTTCACAAACCCCAGCAGATTTGAAAGCTCGCCACATTTTAAGAAAGGCATAAGTCACGCCGCGTTCAGGCAATCATGCAAACACACAGGAACGTGGCAAGGCAGATCTGGGTTTCCAAACGTCCTTTCCCTCCCCCTCCCCTTTTAATTTTTTTTAACGCCAAATAAAAACAGAATGCCAACTTACCCAAAATCCTGATCCATAGATTTGAAGAAAAATTTGTAGTTATGCACCGGCCGGTTGCTGAGGACATTTTTAAAATCTGCCAAAGTGACTTTTTCCGGGGAGACGGGCAATTTCACCAGATAAGGGGTCTCCTCTTCGTCAATGTGATAGATTATTTTTGTCTCCGCCATGGACGAAGGAAGGGGTGTTGGGGGAGGTTGGAAGGGGAGGGGGGAACAGGGGAAGGTTGGGGGTGTGAGGAGATCTGCCAAGGAGGGGAGGAAAGAGAGAGAGAGAAAGGGGGGAGAGAAAAGGGGGTGGGTGGGTGAGGGAGGGGGGAATCAAGGCCAAGTTCAAGGTGCCAGTCCCTCAGATCCTTCGTTTTACAATGCAATGCTTGCTTCCAAACAGGAAGGGAAATGTCAGTGTCTGCGGAATGCTACCGTAGCGAGCCATACGCAGAAGGGTTGTCACGCCCCACACCGCCCCTTAGCGGCACAGACGGAGACAGGCACCTGGAGGTGGGCTCGCCAGAATGCATTATCCCCAACGTTGGGGGCTGGATGCTTACAGCATCAAAATCGACCTCCTCTCCCCGCCTTGCCTTGCAAACCTGCTTCCAAAATCCGGAGACCCACAAAGGAGATGCGTAAGCCTTGCCTTCCCCAACGCCCCGGTATCCGATCTCTCTCTCTCACACACACACAAAATCCTGATTTATTGCAATGACACTTAATAAGAAGAAAATGTTGCAACGGTGAGATCGACCTAGAGATCTAAAGAGCCTCTTTGGCTTGCAAAGGCGGGCTTGCAGGCGGGCTTGCTGGCGGAGAGGTATAAAGAGGAAGGGTGGCGGAATCTAGAGATCCTTCCCCAAACTGCAAACCAGAGGTCTCTCCTCGGCACGCACACACAAATGCCCTCTCTCTATACCCAAAGTCCTCTCCTCTTCTCGGCAGTCTCCTCCCAACACACGCAGCTTAAAGGGCCACGGCTCGGGTTTTGGTTTTTTTGTTGTTGCAACCGCGCGCGCGCCCCCGTCCGCGGGCAAAAGGCGCGCCCGTGTTCCAAAGGCGCGCAGGAGCAGCTGCAGCAAGCAGGGACAATTGCGCCGCGCGTAGGCGTAGGTGAGATCCAGCAGGAGGGGCGCCTGCCACAAAACGCTCCCGTCGCCCCGGTCGTCCAGACACGCGTTTGAGGGTGTTGTATGAAGCACCGAGCGGAAACCTCCGCGATCAGCCCTTCCTGCCTGCAGTCACACAGAGCAGATTTGCAGGGGGGGCGTCATGTGACTAGCCCACCTCTTCCTGCTTCCCTCAATTGTGGGGTGCGAGTTTCTACAAGCAGTCTTAAGGTCGCCCGGTGGCTGCGGTTCTTATTTGATTTTTTAAATACATTTTTTTAGCAGGTAGGTAAGAGATCCGGGTCACATTCCCTTCCAGGCAACCTACCAGGGGCCACATGCCAGCGGTGGGCGGGGCTGGAAGCCAAAGCGGGCGGAGCAGCGGGTGCTCTTTATATGCTTTGAACAGCAAGCTCGTTTCTCTACATACTGGCACACCCCTCTCTAGCCACCATCCACGCAAGCAAAACAAACAAAAAGCGTTATCAGAGTTCGAGGACACAGCCTAACCCCAAGGCAGGCGATTGCAAAAGAGGAACGGGAGGGGTGTGGCAAAGGGAGAGGGGTGTGGCCAAAGGTTGAGGGGTGTGGCCAGGGCAAAGGGGTGTGGCGTGGGGAGAGTCCTGCAGGCCACATAGAGAAACCTGAAGGAGTCCTTATCCCTGAAATAGATGTATCTCACTTTCTTTTACATCTGAGCCTCTTCTCACACCCCCAAAAAGATGAAGAAAAAAAGTACAGCGGTACCTTGGGTACACTTCAGGTTACATACGCTTCAGGTTACAGACTCTGCTAACCCA
Organism: Podarcis liolepis; assembly: GCF_965112155.1. Classification (NCBI taxonomy): domain Eukaryota; kingdom Metazoa; phylum Chordata; class Lepidosauria; order Squamata; family Lacertidae; genus Podarcis; species Podarcis liolepis. The sequence continues at coordinate 22,283,029 of NC_139561.1, forward strand.
GAAATAGTATCTCTGCTTAAGAACTTCGCTTCAGGATGAGAACAGAAATCGTCCTCCGGCGGCACGGCGGCAGCAGAAGGCCCCCATTAGCTAAAGTGGTGCTTCAGGTTAAGAACAGTTTCAGGCTAAGAACGGACGTCCGGAACAAATTAAGTACTTAACCCGAGGTACCACTGTAGGAGAGAGGCTAGCAGGGAAACTTACTTGATCACCCAAGCATTCTGGAACAATTCATATTGAAAAGGTGCAGATTGTCAGTTACAATGGATGCGTATTTTTTGTTATAATATATTTTTTGGTGTGTGCTATTAAACGGTAAGTCACTTTGAGACGATTTTTTGTAGTAAGCAACAAATAAATATAATAAGAATATTGTCCTATAGATGTCCTATTACCTATTGTCGTTACTGCTGCTTTTATAGTTTACGCCGGCGCCTTTGTTTTTACAGTTTTACAGTTTTTGTAAATCACATGGAAATTTTAATGATGCAAAGACTGCTGAAAGAGGTTGGAACGGGAGAGCAGGTTGAGCTTTTCCTCAAATATGTGTCACATATTTGTAGATTGTGAGCCTGAAACCAGGGGCTGTGAGGTTGTTATTTTTAATTGATGTGTAGGCCAGTCTGGGACCTTTTCCACTTAAAGAGTGGGTTATAAATGCTTGTATATATAAGCATTATATTATATACAGGTATAATATAATAATGGGCAAGTGGGGACGTGTAACAAAATTTAGTTGTGTGGCATGTCCCTCTTTCAGCAAGCCAGTCGTGCCTGTTAGAAGAAGAAGAAGAGTTTGGATTTGATATCCCGCCTTTCACGGAGTCTCAAAGCGGCTAACATTCTCCTTTCCCTTCCTCCCCCACAACAAACACTCTGTGAGGTGAGTGGGGCTGAGAGACTTCAGAGAAGTGTGACTGGCCCAAGGTCACCCAGCAGCTGCATGTGGAGGAGCGGAGACGCGAACCCGGTTCCCCAGATTACGAGACTACCACTCTTAACCACTACACCACACTGGCTCTCATTGGGGCTGTCCTTCTCCTCTCCAGGTAACCTTAAAAGCTCCTGCTTGCCAGAGGTATGAGCTGAAGGGCAAGAGATTAAAGGAACTTGGCCTGGGGCCCATTCCCATTCCAAGGAAAGTGAGTCCAGTACACTCCTCAAAAGAGGTCGTTGAAAGCAGTTGTCTTAAATACAGAAGAAATAACATCCCATACAATCTGTATCTTCTATGGAACCTGATGCCCCACCCCTCCAAAAACAACATAGAAATGATTTCTCTCTTTGAGGGTGGAAAAGAAGTCAAGATGAAAAATTTATTGTGTGCGGTTGCTGCACAGGATGGAAAAGGCCATTCCCAGAGAGAAAATGTCAAGTGACAAAGGGTTGCTGCTCAGCAGCCATTTCTGATATTTTGAATCACTGGGTGGGCAACTTCAACACACGCACACCTGCCCTCCTTTCTTAGCCTGGTGTCAAAGCCCCCAAATCTGTTACGCTGATGGGGTTGTTGATGGGAAGGAGGTCAGTGGAAGAGAGAACCTGCTTGCGTGCAGAGAGCCCCAGGTTTCATATTACAAAATACACGTTGCACATGCTCAGGAACAGTCATTCAAGGTCAAGGGATGTGCAGGAATCAGGGTGAGGTGCAAATTTAAGCCCAGCCTGCACATTGTGATGCAACAACCCTACGTTCAGAGGGCTTGTAAAAAACCAGTTGGCCACTAGGGTGTAGCAAAGGCATTGCAGCAAATCCTGCCTGAATCTACTGGCTGCAGTAGGTCAGGAACTACAGTACTTTAAAGAACCTAAGAAGGCCGTGGGATCATAGCTATTTCCAAAAGTCAGCGTGTTTCCACAGATTAGTTGCTTTGTTAGACCCAGAGAACAATGGAGGCAGTGCTGATAAGGTGACCTTTTTAATGTGCTCATTTTGTACCATGTGTCTAAGCTTGGTGTGCTATGCTTCATCAAACTCAAAAAAGAGCTCATTTCTCAAGCACATGGGAATCACACTGGAGAGTTCCAAATGGCGAGACTCCTGCACGATGAAAGGGAGACCTTCTGGTTTCCTACATCATTTACAAGGGGAAGGCCAGGAGTCTTTGGGATTCGTGGAGCTGAAGGCTATCAATGCCTGCTAGCCCCAATGCCTATGTTCCAGCTGCAGTCAGAAGTCGTATGCCTCTGAACACCAGTTGCTGGAAAGTGCAGGAGGGGAGGGTGCTGTTGCACTCACGTCCTGCTTGCACACTTCCCAGAGAAATCTGCTCTGCCACAGTGAGAGCAGGATACTGGGTTAGATGGGCCATTGGGTTAGATGGGCCATTGGCTTGATCCTGCAGGGCTCTTCTTAGATGTCCTTAAAGCCAATAAATCAAATTATTTTCAAAAGAAACCCCAAACCCCTAATTTCAAACAACCCTTTCCTTATATGCCGCGTAACTTGTGCCCAGCTAAGTAAAAAACTGAGTATAATTTATAAATTACTAAGCATTCACCCAGATTTCCTTGCACAAAGGTAAAATTATATCCAGACTTTATCAAGCCTTCGTTCTGAATTGCTTGCAGGGCGCTTATATACCGTATTTTTTGCACCATAACACTCACTTTTTTCCTCCTAAAAAGTAAGGGGAAATGTCTGTGCGTGTTATGGAGGGAATGCCTACGGGTGGCATGCCTATGGATTTTCCTCCTCTAAAAACTACGTGCGTGTTATGGCCGGGTGCGTGTTAGAGAGCGAAAAATATGGTACCTTCCTGCTATTCATTAATCCATCTGAGACTTTTTAATGCCTTTCCACGTTACTTTCCTAACTGCAAAAGGCTAGTTTCTTTTTTCAAAGTGGATTTGTTGAGCGAATGAGCATCTCCCTATATACACTTGAATTCCTTCTGTAAAATACCAGCAGTCTGGAGGTATCCCCAGCAACTCATTTCGCTCCCATTTGTCGCTCAGTTGCACAGATGAGCTTTGCAAGACACTGGGTATTTGAATCCCACACGGAAATACAAACAGCCTGGAAACAATCATACAAAATTGATAAACCACTTGATTGTGCAAACAAAACAAAAAAAACCTCAAAGTGGTTTGTAAGAAAGGGGGGGGAGATTACCAGTAAAACAACAACAACTACTACTACTACTAAAAGCTATTTAATTCATTAAAAAAATAAAATCAACAACTAGCTAAAAGTCAGATTAAAACATTAAAGCATCTCTGGATAGCCTTGCCTAAGCAAGTCTGTTTTAGCAGGCACCAAAAATTGTACAGTGAAGGCACCTGCCTGATGTCAGTAGAGTGTGGGTGCTATCAAGCTAAAAGAGCAATTTCTTACAAATGTAGAACAAGTATTATGTGGCACCTGCAACAGTGGCAGTTCTGCAGATCAAAGCAGTTGAGGAGACCTATATGGAGCAAGGTGATCTCACAGGTAAACTGGTCCCAAGTTGTCTTGAATGGGGCCCAGCAGCAAATCAGCAACCAGTTTAGGCCTCTGAGCAAAGCTGTTAGATGCTGACAGGATCTCACTCCTGTTAGCCAGCGTTGTGCAATTACAGTCAACAGAGAAGTCCTGCGCAACAAACCCACTTTCCCGAAAGACTGGGCTTTTTCCAAGAAGGAAATGAAAGTTGAGGTGCACTGGAAATGTCTTCTAATCTCCTTGCAAAGAAATCTGGATGAACGCTCAGTAAACTGGTAGGCTGGAAACACCTTGCATTCCTAGCATGTGATCTCAAAAGCATCTTTTTAATCTCCAAGAAGGAGCTTCCTTCTGTGACTGCGCCCCACGCTGTCCCTAGTGAATGCAGTGTGAGAAGACACCCACCCACAGAAAGCTCTCATCCAGATAGAAAGATACAGCAATTAACACATTTTTAATCACCCACCGGAAATAAGCACGTCCTGCTGACAAGCCACAGCTGCGCAATGGGGAAGGGCATGCGAAATATTCACATCGGATAAATGTGGCATTTCCACTTATTTCCGCACCTGCACGGGTTCCCCCCCCCTCCAAACAAGCTGCATCCAATTAAGCTGTCTTGCAAATTAGGCCTCTAAGATCTGGGCTGGTTTGCGGCAAAGATCAGCCTGCCCGCCTAGACTCTCGTAATCGTATGAATTAATTATCCACTTCAATTCCCAACGTGGCAAAATTACGGACAATTTTGATTTGCAATTTTCACCCTACCACCCTCACCACATAATCAATCCTCACAATGCACATGCAGATAATCAAAATATAATGGAGTCTCCTGGGGCTCAAAGACTATGCAAGGGGTGGAGCCTGTAAGCGAAGGAGGTGTGCCTGCCCTAACAGAGGGGTGGAGCTTAGGGATAAATTAATCTGTCAATTCCGATTCTTCTTCATTTCTCATTTTTTTCTAGTCTTACATTTAGTTCTTACATTGCCACATCACTTTGATTTTATGATTATTTTTTAAAGTCCTCACAAAATTTCATCAGCATTTTTGGGTAATTTCTCCTGATATACATTTTTATATGCAGTTCTGCCTATTTCACACATTTTCTGCAAAGCAGTTTTCCCTAATATAATGCACTGTATGTTATTTCACAAAGATACGCATTCCTGCCCCAGGATACGCATTTTTGTACACATCACTTGGCTCAAGAATGGCATTGCAAAATTCAGAGGTGTGTGGATTTCAAAGGATGCCTGTGTTTCAGTTCACGTATTGTGAATTAGGTAGGTTCTGAACTGAATTCCTCCCTCATCTCTACTGGAGCCTAATGACACTTGTGGGATCTGACGGCTGTGTCCAACTAAGTTCTACTCACGCAGTGGACTCACTGAGATTGATGGGCCTAATTTAGTTGTGTCTATTAATTTCAATAGGTATACTTTGAGTAGGACCAGCATTGGATTGACCCTAACCATTTTTTAGTTGATCTTTTAAACTGAAAATTTATTAAAGGAGGCAAAACACACAGAAGGGGATACAAATGGATTTTACAAGCCATCACGTTCACTAAAAGACTTATACTTCAAGCCTGTAAGGATAAGGACTCACTATCTATGGCTTGAAGACCTAAGTTTTACCAACTCTGGTCTATGGGCACAGATAAGTTGGTTTCATTTGATGGGAAGGGAAGGACCCAGTCTTGCAGCCCTAAACTTGTGTGTGTGTGCATTTCATTTATTCCACACCTTACCATATTTACCTTTAGTACTGCTCTGGTGACCAGACGACTGTTGGAACCGTAAGGACAGCTTCATTCAGCACTACAGCATGTGCAGGAGGTCTCAAGTCCTATCCCTCAAATCTCCAGTTCAAAGGATCTGATCATAAGCAATGGGAAAGACTCCTGGATAGTGGCTGCCAGTCACAGTAGACAAAACTGGACTGGATGGGCAAATAATCTGACCTGGCATAAAGCAGGTTCCTAATGATGCTATGCCTGGCTCCTAGAATTTATAGCAATTCAGAGGCTTTGTCCCATTGATAGCAGGGGACAAGGCTGCATGGTTCCATCCCTTCCTTGACTAAAGAAGTCTCTAGTGGTTACCAGGGCCAAGCTGGAAGTACTGGCTGTTTCAATTGACCTGTTTATTGAGCATTCATTCTGATGAGCTTAAGCAGAAGTCTGGTCTTTATCGAGCATTCATCTTGATTTGTTTGTGGGGAGGTTTTGCAACAATGAGCATTCATCCTGATTCGCTTAAGCAGAGGTTAGACTATGGTCTTTATCAAGCAGTCGTCCAGATTGCAGAGGTTAGACCAGTGGTTCCTAACCTTTCTTTGGCCATGCCCCACCTAAGCATCTCTAAAATCCTGATGCCCACCCCCCGTGACATATAATTCTTATTATTCAAAAAGTGAACTCCTATTCACGTGGAGGAAACCTAAAAGGCCATTAACTGTTAATAACTCATTCTCGAATTGTCCCCTTAAAAATCAAATTGCCCCCCTGTGGGGCGTGTGTCCCACATTGGGGACCACAGGGTTAAACTATGGTCTTTATCAAGCAGTTGTCCAGATTGCAGAGGTTAGACTATGGTCTTTAACGAGCATTCGGTCAGATTCGCTTGTGCAATATTGACATGTCTTCCCATTGGTCATTTGCTCATCCCACTTTCTTCAATTCAGTTCCCCATCGTTTCTCTAACCACAAAAAAAGCCCGCTAGTGAACAAACCAACCTACTTTCACCCACCCTAATGGCGCTAAATTTCCCAGAGTCCCTGGGGGCTGCTGCTCAAAGTCCAGTCAGCAGAAGGTCACTGCTGTGCTGCCCTGACTACAGTGTGAGAGGCCAACCTTTGCGGTACTTATATACCAGGCCCGACGAATCCGAAGGCTTCGTACTGCCAGCCAATCGCTGGAGCCGGTGTTGCGTGCTCCTGTTTCCATTTATGCCAGAAGAGGGCACTGAAGCCAATTCCCTTAGTAGATTAGGCCTTTGCCTCAAATCTAGCCAAGGCCTCAAGAGGCCCTGACAAAAGCTCTATTCACTGAAAACAGCTTCCATGCAACCCCCGTTTCTTTTCATAATAGCCTACACAGAAACAAAACTTGGGTTACTTGCTCTGAAAAGTTCAAGAGCAAAAATGCTGCCCCTTCTTTCAGTATTGAAGGTCAAAAAATCTCCGTCCCAAAGGCCTGGAATTTTCTCCCAAAGCAGGCTGCTGCTGTCAGCTCTGTTGCCAAGGCAACAGTCATATATCCTGAGGAAAGGACTGCACTCTTACCAGCTATAAGCCACAGAAGCAAATATTGATTCCAGAGTTCCAGATGAATTTTTTGGGTGGGTTTTTTTTTTAAGCCCCCCCTTTTCTGTGTCAAAGAATTTCCTCCCCTCCTTTTTCTTTTTTGGAACACGCGTTCTTCCGAATAGTTGAGTTATAACGACATTTAACATAACCCTTTTTTAAGGACACAGCAGGATGTAAACTGTTTCCAAACGAAAATACAGTTTTCCCCCAGAAACATTGTAATGGCTGCAACAGATGCTTCTCACTTCCGCACTGTCAGCTAGCGGTGGAACGGGATACAAAAAAATCTGGGTTTTCTTTTTCAAATGAAGTTTTTATTTTTTAAAAAAGAAATGAATATTTGCTTGTGGTATCAATAGTTTTAAAGGGGCAATATAAATAAATTTGGGTGTATATCAATCTTCACTGGAGAACAAGAAATCTCAATATTTACTGGGCGAAATATGCCCAACAAGCCAGCTTTACTCAGTGCAATTAATTGTGGGATGCCGTAAGAGTCAGTCCCTTTGATGTCCAAAGCAATGAGCAAGACTTACAGCTTGAGATGGGTGAACTGCCACTTCGGGTTTCTCATTTCTCCACCTTTAAGTTCAGCTGTCCACATTTCCACATCAGTTTGCCAATTTATTTTTCAAGTCCCCATGAAAATTCACCTGAACTAGCCTAATGAAGAGTTACAGAGAACCTAAAATCTTGTGGCATTTTGGCTGGCCAAATAAAGGCATTGCCCTAATGTGGGTTTTTGAATTATTTATTTATTATGAATTGATTCCCCCCAGTGTGAAAGCATTTCCAGCATGATATCACCATGTTGCAATCCTTACAACAACCCTGTAAGGTAGGTAGGTAGGTCAGTACCCTCATCTTCCATATTGCAGTTCTGGAGCTGAGGATGGGAGAGAAAATGGCTTGTTGCTGAAAAGTCACCAGCACATGTGAAATTTGGGGCAGGCAGGAGATCCCAGCCTCTGTGAGTTGCCAGTGTTGTGTACCTCAACATATTCAGCAAGCGGGTAAGCCCTCAGCACTTTCTATAAAAAGTGACCTTCAAACTATGGTCAAGGACGATTCTTAAAGAGCAAACAGCGAAACACATGCTCAAGAGAAACTACCCAGAATCCTTTGTAGCATGGCAGGGTTTACTTGAAAGACAGGTTTACATGAAACGGTTCCCTCTAAAACAGTAATGTATTGAACAATTAACTTGATCACGACAGGCGACCAGGGGATTCCATGTAGGCGAGAAGGCAGATTACTCTACCCCTCCTCCCCAACTCACTTGGTTTCTGAGCTAGTTGCTGAGGAAAAAAACTCCCTCCTCAATTATTGGCATGGAAACGCTTCCCAGCTTCCATGCCCTGCACGTAAGCTGTCCTTTGCCAACCTTGGCACTCTCCAGATATTTTTAGACTACAATTCCCATCAGTGCCAGCTGCTGATGGGATTTGTAGTTCAAAACCACTGAACAACACCAGGTTGGTGAAGGCTGGGATAGCTCAGTCGGTAGAGCATAAGACTCTTAATTTCAGTGTTGTGGGTTTGAGCCCTACGTTGGGCAAAATATTCCTGTATTTGCAAGGGGTTGGACTAGATGGCTCTTGTGGTCCCTCCCAACTCTACAATTCTATGAATCTATTTTGTGAACACTCATAGGAGGCTAGTAACATTTTAAACTTCTATGGGCTTATTTACAGAATACTGCCCTAAAACCAGAAATCTGGGGGCAGCAATCACTGTTCTGGAAGTTATGCCATGTGTGAAGATGACTTCAGTCCAGATCTCATAGACACCTTCATTTCCTTTCCCCTCTAAGCAGCTTTGCAGCACTGGATGAACTGAAAGACAAGTTAAAACGTGGCAGGAGCTTGATGAATAAGTGACCCCATTTCAGTCTTGGCCAGTGTGCTGTGCTTGGAACAGGCAGCTTAAACCAATCTGATTTTTGACTCACTGACATAAAAGGGATCTTATGAGATGCCGCCACCATCCATGGCAAGAAGGCAGTTTTGGCTTCCGAGAGAGACAGAGATGATTGCCAAGTTCTTCTGAAGAACCCTGGACTCCAAGCAGCCATCTTATTTACTGTGCTATCTACCAGCCTTGGAAAGTAAAAGCTTGAAAAAACTCTCACCCTATCATCAACGAGGTCACATCTCCACTATACATTTTTAAATACTTTAGCAGCCATGTCTTCCCTCAAAGGAATCCTGGGAACTGTGGTTTGTTGAGGGTGCTAGGAATTGTAGCTCTAGGAAAAATCTTCTCTCAGTGCTTTTAATGAACTACGACTTCCAGGATTCTTTGGGGGAAGCCATGACAGTTGAAGTGGTAGAAGAGGGCTTTAAATGCATGGTGTGTATGTGAACTGACTTAGGATGTGGAATTGGGCATGTTTAGTCTAGAGAATGGGGAGGCGGGTGGCGCTGTGGGTAAAACCTCAGTGCCTAGGACTTGCTGATCGTATGGTCGGCGGTTCGAATCCCCACAGCGGGGTGAGCTCCCGTCTTTCGGTCCCAGCTCCTGCCCACCTAGCAGTTCGAAAGCATCCCTAAGTGCAAGTAGATAAATAAGTACCGCTTTATAGCGGGATGGTAAACGGTGTTTCCGTGTGCTGCGCTGGTGCTGGCTCGCCAGAGCAGCTTCGTCACACTGGCCACGTGACCCGGAAGTGTCCTCGGACAGCGCTGGCTCCCGGCCTCTTAAGCGAGATGGGCGCACAACCCCAGAGTCGGTCACGACTGGCCCGTACGGGCAGGGGTACCTTTACCTTTTTAGCCTAGAGAATAGGGGCCTGTTTATGGAGCATTCATCCTGATTTGCTTCCAGAGAGATTAGACAGTGTTGTCTATTTAGTAAGCATTAGTTCTGGTTTGTTTACGGGGAGGCTTTATGATGTTTCGTCAAAAACCAATATTACCACACACTTGCCTCATTGGGAGAAGTCTATTACACCACAATAACTCCTAATCAAGTGTAACTGTACAACCTACATTTGCCAGTCTGTGGTTACATCCCACTGGGAAACAGTGAGAGACTTGGCAGACCCCGGAAGACTGACGCAGGACACGACAGCACTCTTTAAAGTCACGAAGGCTGTCACATGGAAGAAGGCAGGACTTGGGAAGAGAACCAGATCATATGGTTACAGGAGGGCAGATTCCGGAGGAACATTCGGCGAAACACTGTTTAATAGGAAGAGCAGTTTGACAGTGTAAACCAGTTACCTCCAGTTTCTCTCACTGGAGTTGTTCAAACATAGGTTGTTTTTTCCTGCACTGAATGTGGTGTGTGTGTGTGTGTGTGTGTGTGAGAGAGAGAGAGAGAGAGAGAGAGAGAGAGAGAGAGGGACTAGATGGGTCACAAGGCCCCCTCCAATTCTGCAATTCTAACCACGGAATGAGGTATCAGGTATCAGGATCTGCAGGACTAGAAAGAGTTTTGAAGACTGGAAAGAAGATCTTGCGGGGTCCTCTACTTAACCCACACCTTATATTCTCATGCAAGGCTTGATGCCTCAAGACACCCACACCCCCTCAAGTAAGGCTGCAGGAAATTTAAAGATGGTGTGGAAACGCCAAAGGGAAGGGCTGTATCTCAGTGGTGGAACATCTCCTTTGCATGCAGAAGGTCCCAGGTTCAATCCCCAGGATCTGCAGGTAGGCTTGGGAGAGAACCTTGTATTGAGAGCCACTGCCAGTCAAGGTTGACAATACTGAGCTAGGTGGACTATTGGTCTGATTCAGTTCACTATGTTCCTTAGGAGAGCTAAAGGTGGGCCAATTCAGATCCATTGACCCAAATGTCTGATGGAAGAGTTCTGTGTAACATGGAAGGCAGCATGTTTCAGCAACCGCAAAAGCAGGCTTAAGTCGATAGCCATCTTAAAAAAAATAAATCATTTAAATGTTGGTGCAAGAAGAAAAACTGCAAAATCTCTTCTGTGTCTAACAGTAATCCAAGCTCCTACGTTTTTTAGCTCATTTGAGAAAAAGATCATTTTAAAAAAATTCTCAGAAGATATATACAAATGCAACAAAATAATTATGAAAAGGGGAAAAAATATCGTTTTATAGAATAAGAGGAAGTTTTAAACAGTGCAATTCTATACCCTCGTCTTATTGAGATCCAATGGAACTTACTCCTAGATAAGTGTGTACAAAAGAAAAGGAATAAGCTCCATTGGACTCAATGGACTGTATCCAAGTTAGTCATGCTCAGAGCAGACTCAATGAAATTAATGGACCTAAGTCATAATTTATCTATGGGTCTACTCTGAGTAGGGATGTCTGAAGACATCTTTTGCCCTGTACTCATTGCAGGCAGCACTGTTTCTGCTCTGCTGCAATTCATCTTCCACCAAAAACTACATTATTTGTTTCACTGTCTGCTGTGGCAAAATTACACAATTTATGTAACTTACAGAATTTATTACATTGTCATTACATTATTCTACTCCATTCGTTCAGTGTATAAGAAACACAATGTATTTTTTTGTGGGGGAAGGTTATCAATTATGTATTATTTGGATTGATTTCTGTTCTGGGCATTCCAGTAAATATTATACTGTATATATAATTCCAGTAAGATATTATATAAACAAGGAACTGCGGAAAGAGGGGGAGAGGAGTCAAAATAAGATATATATACAATAAACGGTTTGCTTTTCAAGCTTTTCTCTCTTTTTTTGAACTTTTGCATGTTGTAAAATTAATTATATAAATATTATTATTTTTTTAAAAAAAGATTTCTGTTCTGGACAAGGGACGACTAAGCGAACACTGATAATTTCTGCTCCTGTTTCTGTTGTCATCAGAAACCTCTGACATCCCTAACTCTGAGTATGACTAACACTGAATACAATCCGATAGGATTTGCTTCCAAGTCGACGCGTATAGAATGGCGCTGTAAGTTATCATCTATGTGTTTGCTACCACCAAGACAGGAAGGAAGTCTACAGAGAGCTCTTTGGTAACTAGAAGGATGTTGCAATAAGGAAAAACGATGCTTCTCTTGTTACATTTCAATTCCGATTGGTGCTTCTGGTCCAGCCAGCAGCTTTGCATTCTTGTTTTCATTTACAGTATTCTTTCCTGAATTCTGAAATCAAAAAGAGGAGATGGAGGATCAGGGGGATTTCATGCCAGGATTCCACTGAGCCACAGTTGCATGTATCCAAATTTGAACATATGCCCGCTCCCGAAAAAAATAGCATCCAAAGGACCATAGAGCTTCCAATAATTAAAAAAAGAAATAACAAATATAAACGTGGGCAGCTCCCAATTGAGTATTAAAAACAATTCAGCATTAAATATTAAAAACTTCCCTAAACAGGGCTGCCTTCAGATGTCTTTTAAAAACAGGATAGTTGCTTATTTCCTTGACATCTGATGGGAAGGCGTTCCACAGGGCAGGCGCCACCACCGAGAAAGCCCTCTGCCTGGTTCCCTGTAACCTCACTTCTCGCAGGGAGGGAACTGCCAGAAGGCCCTTGGCGCTGGATCTCAATGTCTGGGCTAAATGATGCGGGTGGAGATGCTCCTTCAGGTATACAGGACCGAGGCCGTTTAGGGTTTTAAAGTTCAGCACCAACACTTTGAATTGTGCTCGGAAACGTACTGGGAGCCAATGCAGATCTCTCAGGACCGGTGTTATGTGGTCCCGGCGGCCACTCCCAGTCACCAGTTTAGCTGCCACATTCTGGATTAATTGCAGTTTCCGGGTCACCTTCAAAGGTAGCCCCGCGTAGAGTGCATTGCAGTAGCCCAAGCGGGAGATAACTAGAGCATGCAATAAATCACTCTCAATAGAAAAGCAAGCAGAATGATTCCAAAACCAAATTGAAGCAACCACAGCAATTAAAAGCACTGGGTTAGACTGGAAATGGCATGGCATGTTGATGGAGTACTGCTTACTCCTAACACTCGCTATGGCTAGTTCTACGCAGCCAACATGACTACGGGTCAAGGAGGCAGGTGGTTGGCCATACTTCTCCAAGTAATTTGTCTGCATCCTCAGGCTACAAGAAACTAAACTGACCCAGTATAGATGGAGCAGACTATGCTCTAACTGTGGCAACCAAATCTGAGTGATTTGATCCCTAAAGTGCCTTGCCTCTGCGGATGTCAGAGCAACGCTCTCTTGGCCAGAAAACAAAATCCCATTCACCACCCAGAAAAGCGCTGCCAGAGGGCTACTTGCAGATGCAATGGTAGCAGAGGAGTAAGCTTTCTTCAATGCCGCTACCACCATGCGGTAGGCACGATGGTGCAGCCTCACCCAGGTTCAGATCGCGACTTACACCACCTGCGCTCTAGCCACTGACCCTCCTGTTTCATAGCATGCAGGTCACTGGAATGCCAAGGCAACCTGCTTGTCTCACTGCACCCATAAGGACACTCAGGAGCAATTGTTTCAACGGCTCTATTTATCTCACCATTCCACCGTGAGACAAGAGCGCCAGCTGGCTTGAGAAACAGTGCATTAAAAAGTAGCAGTTTATAGCAAAAGGCAGAAGCACATGGATTTTGGACAATGTCGTGTGAATGCGGATTAAAAACCCAGTGAGTGCACGGTAAACGGCAGGGAGAATTCTCAAATGTGGAAGAAAGTGTCAAGAAGATTCTGCTAGCACATCAGAAGCCAGCATGCCGGCATTTCTCCCAAAGGGAAACAGTGACTCATCACCAGCAACCAAAAATCAATCACAGAGCTCATAATAACCCCCTTGTAAGCAAGCTGTGGTGGGCTTGATGAGAGGGTCAAAGCTATGGAAACTCCTTTTCTCCATCTGTGGCTGGCTTTGCTAACACCAGAGGGTGACACACCCTCTCCCATCATGCACTGGGGAACTTCGCCAAGGGAAACACAAATTGCCCCAACTTCACCTCCTTCTCTTACCTTTATCTAAGTCAATGTTCTTAGGTGGGAGGACCCTGTTATGTTCCGCCTTCTCCTTCAGGATATTGTTCTTGTAATCTGTAGCAGGAAAAGATCTCAGTTCAATGAGCAGCACTGAACAGACGCTGGTGGAGGCGAAAGCCCCAGAACACCCATCAAAGTTCCAAAGACAGTGTGCAGATTGGTTGGGGGGGGGGCTAAAGACGCAGATGGCGCTGTGGTCTAAACCACTGAGCCTCCTAGGCTTGCTGATCTGAAGGTCGGCGGTTTGAATCTCCATGACGGAGTGAGCTCCCGTTGCTCAGTCTCAGTTCCTGCCAACCTAGCAGTTTGAAAGCACGCCAAAAAGTGCAAGGAGATAAATAGCGGGAAGGCAAATAACGTTTCCGTGTGCTGCTCTGGTTTCGGTGTTTTGTTGCACCAGAAGCGGCTTAGTCATGCTGGCCACATGACCCAGAAAAACTGTCTGCGGACAAACGCCGGCTCCCTTGGCCTGTAAATCAAGATGAGTGCCACAACCCCAGAGTTGTCTGTGACTGGACTTAACTGTCAGGGGTCCTTTACCTTTACCTTTTTTAAAGAGGTCAGAGCATTTGTGAACTTTTCAAAGAAAGAAACATAATATATGTGGGGCTGGTCCTTGAGGCTAGTCTGGAAGCTTTAGCTAGTGCAGAACGCTGTAGCTAGACTTGTGACATGCAATATCGAAAGCAACATGATAGCCAGAAACAATTACAGTATAGAAAACTTTATGGAATAATGCAAAACATCAAAATTATGAAACCAAAGTCTCTGAAAGTCCTTGAATAAGTCACATCAAGCTTGTAAACTTTGTATAATCGGCTATTGTCCAATTCTGATGTCCAGCTCTGAACTCTGCTGAACAGTGTTTCTGGATAGCAACTACTGTTTCGTTCAGTTCTTCATCAGCCAATTAGTTCAACAAACACTCGTGAGTAGAAAGATGTGTAATAATCGTATGAGCACTGTTCCAGAGTATTTTTCATTCTCATGTATATTACATCAATTCGAAAAAAGATTGGTTAATGAAGAAATTACACATCTTTGCAACACAGAGACTTGTGACAAGAACAGCCTATTGCTAACACATGTCACCCATCTTGAAAGACCTGCAGAGGCTTCCCATCTGCTGCTAGTACAGGTTTAAGATTCTGGTACTGGTGTATAAAGTCCTGAGTACCTTAGGCTCATCTTCCCCTGTATGTCACAAGCAGATCATCCAGGGGGAGAACTACTGGTGCTTCCTCATGAACCAGAAGCACAACTCTGTGTGCTTTGAGTGCAGTGGGCTGCGTGGCACTCCCTCCCACCAGAAGTCAGCCAGAATCTTTGCTGAGTTTCACACGTCCAGTTAAAACCTTTTTACTTCAGGAGGACTTTGCATCATGAATGTTTTTTCTTTAAAATTCTGAGGTTTATGTTTTAAATTTTGTATGTTTATTTTTTTATTGCTGTTAACCGCTTTGAGACCTACAGTGCATGGTGAAAAGCAGAATATACATTTTCAAAATAAACAAATAATGAATAAGAGAAGTCATGGCCGGGTATTGTTCACCCAGCTTCATAATTTGCATAATTTGTTTCACAGTGGTACCTTGGTTCTCTAACTTAATCCATTCAACTCCCGAAACTGTTCGAAAACCAAGGCACGGCTTCTGATTGGCTGCAGGAGCTTCCTGCACTCAAGTGGAAGCCAGGTTGGATGTTCGGCTTCCGAAAAACATTTGCAAACCGGGTTACTTCCGGGTTTGCGGTGTTCAGGAGCCAATTTGCTCAGGAACCAAGCCGTTTGAGAACCAAGGTACCACTGTAATTTTTTTTAAAGAAACTTTGTGCAATGCAATAGCTAATTAAACACCAGTTTAAGCTATGTTGCCTCTTCTCCCCATTGTTCAGGCATGCTGGCTCCAAAGCAATACAGTGGTACCTCGGGTTAAGAACTTAATTTGTTCTGGAGGTCCGTTCTTAACCTGAAACTGTTCTTAACCTGAAGCACCACTTTAGCTAATGGAGCCTCCTGCTGCCGCCGCACCGCCGGAGCACAATTTCTGTTCTCATCCTGAAGCAAAGTTCTTAACCCGAGGTACTACTTCTGGGCTAGCAGAGTCTGTAACCTGAAGTGTATGTAACCTGAAGCGTATGTAACCCAAGGTACCACTGTACTAGTTTTCAGAGTTCAGCTCTAGAATGTGTAAAGGGCTTGCTTACCACTCCAAAACAACCTCCAACACTTACCCAACTTAATATCTTCACTTTTGTAGTTGGATACATCTGGTGTGTGGACTGGGAACTCGCTGAGATTCACTTCTTTCCTGGCAAAGCAAAAGAGGAGGGTTCTGATTTTGCATTTCTAGCACTAGATTATACATCATCTCATCCGTGCAACGGATGGCAATGGACTCTGCTTGACACTTTTGAACTTTTAATCACTCAGGGTGTTATTTCAATGAGCACAGAGGCTAGAAGAAAATGTTTGCTTAAATGAACATTGATGGCCACTAGCTAATATAAACTGAGGCTGCTTTAAAATGCAACACTTTGTCAGGATGTTTGCCTGAACCCCATAAGTAAACAAATAGATGCTATTTAGATGATAAGCTGGAGAAGAGCAACATCTGATGGTTAACTGCAACCCAAGTGAGACATTAGTCCAGGAACGGCATATCAGATCAGTTCATACTGGATTTTTTTAACAAATGAAATCCTCATGCATTCGTAATTTCAATGTTCTACTTATTGATGGACAACAAGACCCTTTGGTGCAAGGAACCAGTTTCTACTCACTCATCAAATTTTCTCACGTTGCACTCAAAACCTAGAAAAGAGAAAGAAAAGTCACTCAAGGGCTTTGACATCAGGGAACCATTTTTTGCAGGCATGAATAAGCAGTCACAAACCAATTCACATCTCATTTTCATGATGCTTGTTGATCGAACCAGTTCCCACTGTAGCAGCCATCCATTCTGAACTGACAAGATACTATGGGGTGCACATACGTGCCTGAATCAGACAAGGTACTTTCTTTTGGGAAACCCCGTTCATACCTCTTGCAATCTGTGCTATAATGGAGTCGAGGAATGGATTTCATTCATTACAAAATAAATGCACTCCTCTACTCAGAACTCCTTCAAACCTCAGCTCAAAACCCACAAATGGGTGGACCTTCCTAGGATGGAGAGCAGAAGGTCAAGCAGGGCTGTGTGTATGCGACTTCAGCTGATGCAGGAAGCTAGAGAGACAGAGGCTTGTCTCGCTCTGGGCTAGACCCAAATCTGTGGCTTGGGGATCGTCCTGGGAATCTAATGAGGAAGAAAGATCTATGGGTGTGTTAATGTTGTGAGCCTCTCTATCCTAGGCTCAGATTGAATATATGTGTAAATAAAACCATAAAGATACTCCAGTCTCCTGTGACCTTCATTCCAAAGAAACTGAACCCTGGGAGAGTGCAGATACCCCTGAAACAGTATTGAAAGTGGGGTTGCATATAACTGCCCCCAACACCATCACGAGCACAAAATCACCATGAACACAAAATAAATAGGACATCAGTAGGGCTCCAGATGCCCAGAAACTCACCTCTTCTCCGGCGCTTGCGTGTGACGAGTACCACAAGGATCAGGAGCAGAATAAAGAGCAGCAGTGTTGCCAGGATGTACCCTAACTGGTGGAAGAAATGAGCACGGCTCTCAGGAATGATGACATTGATCACGTTGTGGCCACGGCCGGCGTTCGGATCTGGGTGGCAGAGAGGGAAACCGAGAAGAAGGGGTGGGTCAGTGGTTCTTCTTGCAAAGGGGAAGAAACTAACAAACTAGGTAACAGCTCAAAACAAACCAGACTGTAGCTCAATGGTATAGAGTACATGCTTTGCATGTAGGAAGTCATAGCCTCAGCCTCTGGGAAGCGCATAGGCAGGGCATGTTGGCAACAGACCATTCCAATGGTTGCCCTTCAGCACATGATCATAGGATGCTGTCTTATCCCAAGTCTGATCCCTGGTCCATCTAGCTTAGTGCTGTCATGGCACAATTAAAGTATCAGATTTTAGCTGTCTGATATTAACCCGTAGGTAACTGCAAGGGTGGCTGAGCTTCTGTCAATAGTATCTCTTAGAGTGATGAATGGCACAGTTTAGCAGGAAGACACTCCAATTAAAATTTCTGTTTCTATATATCTGATATGGCTGCTTCTTTGCATATTGTTTTTGAAAATTGTATATGGATGTTTTAAGATGGTCTATATCTGCAATGCCTAATAAAGGTTTGGAGAAAGAAAGAAGCTTAATGCTGTCTACACTGACATGCAGCAGTATCCCAGGGTTTCAGGAATATTTCAGCACCTTACCTGGAGATGCTGGGGATTGAACCTGGGTCCTTCTGCATGCAAGGCAGGTGCTCTACAGGCTTGAGCTACAGCCCTTTCCTGGGCTGCACATTCAGGGATATACTGCTAAATGGAGGCGCCACTTAGCTATCATGGCCAATAGCCATTGATAGACTGGTCCTCCTCCATCCCTTTGTCTAATCCTCTTGCGGCAGTAGATTCCATATATTAATCACGGGCCCTATCACTGAGAAGTATATCCTTTTGCCTGTCTCAACTCTTCTGAAAAATCAGCTTCAATCAATGAGCCTCACAGAAGAAAGGGAGAAAATAAATGTTTTCCATTAGACTGTAGGCTCAACTCTTAATGGCTGCCACCACTAACATCTATGGAACAAAATAACATAGCGCACATCATACCAAGTTACGCCATTTGTCCATCTGGGTTACTCTAATCCATGGGTAGGCAAACTAAGGCCCAGGGGCCAGATCCACCCCAATGGCCTTCTAAATCCGGCCCCCGGACAGACCGGGAATCATCATGTTTTTACAAGAGTAGAATGTGTCCTTTTATTTAAAATGCATCTCTGGGTTATTTGTGGGGCATAGGAATTTGTTCATCCCCCCCCCCATATAGTCCGGCCCCCCACAAGGTCTGAGGGACAGTGGACCAGCCCCCTGCTGAAAGAGTTTGCTGACCCGTGCTCTAATCAGCAGCAACTGTCTGAGCCAGAAGTTTATCAAATCACTTGCTGTTGGGGTTTTTTAACTAGTTTCTCATTTTCCCAAATTTTAACTCCAGTTCTGCACATATGGGTAAAATGGATAGCTCAGTTGGTTAGAGTGTGGTGCTAATAATGCCAAGGTTGCAGGTTCGATCCCTGTATGGGACAGCTGCTTGCAGGGGGTTGGACTAGATGGTCCACAGGGTCCCTTCCAGCTCTTATGATTCTGCAATTCTAATTCTGCGACCAACAATCCGCAAGCAAATCGGGATGAGTGCTCATTGCTGTATAACCGATCCACCAACAATTCAGAATGAATCCTAAAGAAAAACCAGGCACAGCCTATCTAACTTCTGTGTAAGCTTCCTGCAGGCAAATCAGAATGGATGCTCAATCAACAGATCGTTCGGAGGAACCTTATGTGCTGTAAACCTTACCGAGGGGAAGGAATGTTGAGGCAGGCCAAGAGAGTGAGTTTAGATAAAACAAAATAAAACCACACATGCGTGTACACACTGAAAAAAGAACAGCAATGCAGGGAGTAAGCCAGAAATCCATTCCTCTGCAGGGCGTATGTTGAGCTGGAGAAGGGAAACTTTAGAGAAAGTCGCCAGTGCGGAATGTATCTCTCTGGACAGATTAACCAGGCAGATCATGTTTAAAAGAGAGATTTGGAGCCATTCAAAGGGGTTAGACAAATCCAGATGAGCGGCTGATAGCGGCAGTCTGGGTTTGTTTTGTTGAATTTACCTTGAGGGGCAGGAGGTTAGGGCAGGAGCTCCTTTTGCTTTGTGGAATGTCTCACTGCCCACACCCAACACAAGTCTGAACCGCAGTCCCTATCAGTGGTGGCTAGTGCCCATTGGGACTGATGGAGTGGCTGTAGACATGCAAGGAGGCTGAGATTTCTGCCCTGCCATGCCTTTCCTCCTTTCTGCTTCAGTTCTGGTTCCACTAAAACCTATGTTGCTCATTTGGCTATCCACTATGGCCGGAACTAATGCAGTAAGTACTGGGCTGCATCCAACGAATTTTTACTGGGAGCAAGCCCACTGAAATTAACGAAAGTCAGATATGCCCATTGATTTCAATGGCTCTACTATGAGTAGGACTAGCATTGGATACAACCCCATTAAATTAAATACTTAATTAACTTCAATGGGAGGGAAACACAGAAAGTGACAAAACGGTTTATGTTACATATACGAAGAAGAAAACAATGATAGCAAACACAGCTCGTTTTTGCTTGCGTGATTTCCATTCCTGACCTTGGGGCAAACCTGCCGATTGTGGCAATTAACCCTCACATTTCTGTTTCCGACGGAATTCTCCATCTTCTTCTCTAGGCGGAAGGCAAGGAAACCGACAGTAGGTGGAGACATAGCCAACTCATTTGCATTTTGTCCCCATCTGAGACTAAGGGGGAGTGCTGCAACCTGGACTGGTTATGAGTAAAAATGCAGGCAATTCTCACAGTGGCCAACCAGATGTCTATGGAAAACCTGCACTTTTCCTGATTGTGATTCCCAGCAACTGGTATTCAGAGGCATACTGCCTCTGACAGCTGAAGCATTTATTATTATTATTATTATTATTATTATTATTATTATTATTATTATTACATTTATATACAATTTACAGAGCCATTGTGGCAAGTAGCCATGGCAAGCCTCCTCCTCTAGACAGGCGTTTGATCTGATCAAGCAGGGCTAACTCAAAATTAGGCAAAATTTCAACTCTTTTCCCACTAAAACTTAAGCTACAAGGCAGCCTTCAAGCCCAGTAAAGACACTGCAACATATGTTGAAGATGTTCTAATTGATGATGATAACGCCACGATAACCTTCCCTTTTCACAAAATATGAGCAATCCATAAAAACAGGCAACAGATGGCTTATTGCTGTTGCGGTTTTTAAAAGAAAAATGCTGGGGGGGGGGAGGGGGGAGGAGAAGCACCTTCCACTGAAAGCCATAGAGTTAACTTCAGATTTGACAGCGAGGATCAGCCAAAATAGAACTAGGCCATGTTGATATTGTAAGCAGAATAACATTTCCTGTCTAGAGAACTGTTCCAGATTTGGAGCTGCGCCCAGGATTAAGAGGATCCAAGGAAATGCTTCGTGGCTATGATTTTTCTTTATCTTTCCTTACGTGCGCATATGTGTTTTAAGGCTCTGTCCCTGTAGGAGTTTACACGGTCACACAGCGGGGGTTCAAGAGGCGGTTGCAGCAACTCTCGCTGCTGAGTAAACACAAATCTACTTCCCACTGCGCTGCTTTTTAGGGGCGGAGGAAGGGGGGTGCGGGGGTGCAGACAGTCCCGGGTGTCACCACTGAGGGGGGTGACAAAATCCCAGGTGGCACTCACCACAGGGCCTGCAGCGCACCTGAGCCACGCATCTCTCCTGGGAGAGACACGGTGGCTTGGGCGCGGCAGGCTCCGTGCTGCCCAAATGGCAGGAGGCTGGCAGACTCCAGAGGCCCCGCAGTGTGCCTCGCCCTTATGGGCGGCTCGTCCTGCCCCTGGGCACGCCACCCCAGGTTCCCGAGCGGCTTCCTCCACCGCTGCCTCTTTCCCCCAGTATTGGGGGAAACCGAACATGCAGTGAAGAGGGAAGATTCATGACAGACAGAAGAAAGTAAGAACATAAGAAGGACCTGGTGGATCAGGCCAATGGCCCATCTAGTCCAGCATCCTTCTCTCACAGTGGCCACCTGTGGGAAACCAGCAAGCAAGATCCCGAGCGCCAGAGCACTCTCCCCTCCTGTGGTTTCCAGCAGAAGCTTGCCTGCGGAGGATAGCCATCGAAGCTAGCAGCCTTCTCTGGTTTTTGGTTTTTTTTAGTACAGTGGGTGGTGCTGTGGGTTAAACCACTGAGCCTAGGGCTTGCTGATCAGAAGGTCAGCGGTTCGAATCCCCATGACGGGGTGAGCTCCTGTTGTTCGCGCCTTGCTCCTGCCAACCTAGCAGTTTGAAAGTACGTCAAAGTTCAAGTAAATAAATCGGTACCGCTCCGGCGGGAAGGTAAAGGGTGTTTCCGTGCACTGCTCTGGTTCGCCAGAAGCGGCTTAGTCATGCTGGCCATGTGACCCGGAAGCTGTACGCCGGCTCCCTCAGCCAATAAAGCGAGATGAGCGCCGCAACCCCAGAGTCAGCCACGACTAGACCTAATGGTCAGGGGTCCCTTTACCTCTGGTTGAGAACGGGATCCGTTCTGGAGGCCGTTCGCAACATGAAAAGCCCGCAACCTGAAGTGCCGTATCTGCGCAGGTGAGTGGCACAATTTGGCTCTTGAGTACATGCGTGAGCAGCGAAACCCAGAAGTAACCCTTTCTGGTACTTCCGGGTCACCGCGGGACGCAACCTGAAAAAACGTATCATGAAGCAAACGTAACATGAGGTATGACTGTACTTCTTCACACAATACAATAGTTAAACCACCAGAATTTGATCCCGCGAAAGGTAGTGCCTTATAAAGGGGATCAGACAAACTCATGGAGGAGAAGGCTACCCATGGCTAGAAGCCATTATTATTATTATTATTATTATTATTACTATTATTATTATTATTATTATTATTATTATTATTATTATTATTATTTACTTTCCCTTACTGTCGGAGGCAGTAAACCTCTAGGTTCTAGTTGGCAGGAATCACAAAAGGGGAGAGTTCTCTTAGCCTCAGGTCCTGCTTGTTGGCTTTCCAGGGGCATCCGGTTGACCATTATCAGAAGAGGATGCTGAGAGTGGATGTAATGGGAGGATGGGCATTATTCCTAACTGTTTATTGCTAGGATTAGTGGGATGTTTGGGTGGGTGTGGGGGTGTGAGGAGAGCTGAGTGCAAAGGTCTGATCCAGCAGAGCTCTTCTTGTAATCTTTACAAGCCGGTGAGAACTTCCAGCTGCCTTTCCGAAGCGAAAAGACAGAAGGAAAATAAATACTGTTCCCATTGGTTCAGCAAGTTCTCCCTGTTCAGAAAAAGAAAAGAAGGGAAAACTCCACCCAGGAGTTTGAGATGTGGAAGGGGGCAGGAAACACCCCCCCCCCAAAAAAAAAAATCAGCTGTTTTTGTTATGCACTGCTTAGAAATATATTTCCCTCAGGATTTGGGACAATTTTCTGGTTGTAATCGAAATAAATTCCACTCGTTGTTTGGGGGGTGGATGGGAACGGTTTCTTCTCCTTCAGTTTCTCTATGATTGGTTTGTTTGTTTGTTTTTCAACTTTGCATGTGCAAATTTGAATTGTGCCTTCTGACTTATTCCCATAAGGCCAGCTGCTCCCATATGGCATCTGATTTCTCTCCCCCCCCCCCATTCCACCACTCGTGAACCCAACACACTGTGGTGCTCCATAAACTACCATCACCCAGCCCATTAAAAAAATATCATGCCATCTTCAGCTTCAATATTAAACAGCCAATAAATATTAAAGGCATGATAAATATTTTAAAATGTTAATAAGCATTGAGCTGTACCCTGCAGGTTTTCTTTAAAAAATGATTTCAAAACTCCACATATATTTCTCACTGTTTTGATTGGGATAGCTTTAAAAAGAGAACAAGATTGAAAGGTACCTACTTATTCTGGAGATGGAAAACATGGAATGGAGTGAAACTGAGAAGGATGTGGCTCTTTTGAGCTTTGGGCAACCATTTTCCACATTGACCTGTTTGTCATGGAACCCCTGTTGCAAAGGATTCTGGTACGTAAGTGACGTTGCACACCTGATTCACCCTTGAATCCTCCACAACAGGAGTTCCACGATGGTGTCATGACCCTGAAGTCCACAGGGTCACAGTGGGCTGAGGAGCTGGACCATGTTCCTGGCTCTGAGGTTGATGGTGGTGGACAAGAGCTCACTGAACCGGAGACACCGCACCAGGACTCCTAAAACCAGAGCAGGAACCAACACAGGTGGAGGGGGGAAAGCCATCTGAGAAGGAATCCCTATCCTTATTGGGACAGGAGGGGGGGTAGGAAGGTGAGCTTGAACCACCTCCCTTCCGAACTGAGGCCTACGTGAGGAGGTGTCACCTCAGATACCTTGTTCTTATGAGTGGGCAAACTGTTATGATGAGGTGGTCATTTCTCTCCCCCCCACCCCCCCGAAAATAAGTATCTTATATTCATGTGGTGGAGAAATCATTGTGAGGGTAACATCCATTTTCTCGCAAGAAAGATCCTTGCCTTTCTTAAGGGGGCTTATTTGTTGTTGTTGTTATTGCTGAAGAAGCAGCCATTTTCTTCAGAGCAAAGACCCTTATCTTTCACAAGGAGACAATAATTTGTTCAAGGGGCAGCCAATTTCTCTCAACCGAGTTCCTTGGGTTGTATCCAGTGCTAATCATACTTAGAGTAGACCCACTGAAATTAATACACATAACCAACTTCAGTCCATTCATTCCAATGGGTCTTCTATGAGTAATACATAGTTGGCATCAACCTCTTCTATAGATAAGATAAAGAAGCAGCCATTTTCTTCTCACAACAAAGTTCCTTATCTTTCACAAGGGGGCAAATGTTTTCCTGCAGCAAAATTGCCTCCTTTGATGCAGCAAAAAGTGCCTCCTTTGATGGAAGACCAATTTTGACTCCGTGCGTGTTGAAACTACCTACCTGCAGCCGGCGCATTGTGTCGAGTGAAGTTCACCACCACCACCTTCTTTTCCGGTTCCGGCTCCACAACAGAGACCTGGAAGATCCTGCGCTCATGAAGGCCACAGTAATGATGGTGGAGGTGGCAGGAATAGGTGCCTTCATCAGCCACTTCCAAACCGGATATCCTCAAGGAGAAGTCTCCCTGGGCAAAAGCCTTGTCAGTGATATTCATCTTTTGCCGGATAAACAAGGGACCATAAGAACGCCCCTCTCCAGAGGCGTACAGGTCAATGAGGCGATCGGCCTTGTCATGAGGCACCCCTGGTGGCTGCCAGTCCCAGTGGACCACCTGCTGGTCCTCTTCGTCGTGCCGCTCGGTCCAGATTTGGTTCCGGTTAATACAGGGGAGTAAGACGGCGCTTCCCTTCAGGGCCACGATCACAACTTTCTCCCCATCCCAAAACTTCTGCACTTCTTCGACTGTTGAAAGAACCGTGCAAAAGATACAGTGAGGGGGGGAAAGTATTTGATCCCTTGCTAAATTTGCCCGTTTGCCCTCTGATGAAGAAATGACCTGTCCGTAATTTTAATGGTAGGTTTATTGTAGCTGTTTGCCAAGCACTGGGAAGTTCAAAGCAACCTTTGCTGTGACAAGCCTATAAGCGCCAACTCTCCTCACCAACATGCTATGAAAAAAGACAGGCATGGAAATAGGTGTGTCTTCCAACAAAGACCCATATCTCCAAGAACTATGAGGCCATGGAGAAGCTCAGTTACCTTCCCTGACCTCTACTCAGTGACTTTAGCTTTTGGTCTTCGATGCTTGGTTCTGGAGTGCTTTATTCTATTTTGACTTGACTTTGTGTTGCCTAGACCAGGCATGAGGAACCGCTGACCCTCTAGATCAGGGTTTCCCAAACTTGGGTCTCCAGCTATCTTTTTTGGACTATGGTTCCCATCATCCCTGACCACTTGTACTGCTAGTTAGGGATGATGGGAGTTGTAGTTCAAAAACAGCTGGAGACTCAAGTTTGAGAAACCTTGCTCTAGATCAGTGTTTCTCAACCTTTGGGTCCCCAGATGTTGTTGGACTACAACTCCCATCATTCCTAGCCAGCATGACCAGTGGTCAGGGATGATGGGAGTTGTAGTCCAACAACATCTGGGGATGCACAGGTTGAGAACTGCTGCTCTAGATGATGCTGGCCTTTCATCATCCCTGACAAATTAACCATGCTGGCTGGGAGAGATGGGAGTTGGGAGCTTAACCATATCTGGATGGCTACAGGTTCCCCATCTCTGTTTTAATCCATCTTAATAAAAGCCAGAGCAACCACTCATACCGAGACATAGGAGGGAGTCTTCTTTCTGGAGAGTGATCCCAGCTCCCAAGAACCTTCCACCCAAGGATGGGGAATTTGTGATCCTCCAGATGTTGCTAGCCTACAACTCCCATCATCCCTGACCATTGCCCATGCTGGTTGGAGCTGATGGCAGCTAGAGTCCAAGAGCACTTGGGGTCTCCTGTTCCACATCCCTGGCCAAGGTTCAAGCCTGTGGTTGACTCTGCTGTGTGGAATTGCCTCCAAAGATGCTCAGAAAGCAAGACTTAAACTGGCTGGTGCAAGATGCTATGTATGACTCAAGGTACTTTCCAAAGCAGCTTTAGATGTGAGCGAGCAAAGCCATATTGCCAATTAAGAACACATCTGTTGCTCCTTATCTTCTCCTCCACAAAACCAGGAGAGGAGCCATATTCTGAGCTATTGCACAGATGAATGGCATGACGGTACAAACTGAATCAAGCTTTTCCCAGCATAGTGAATCACAAGAAAATCATGACCAAGTTGCAGCGTGTAGTGAGGAGAAGGTGTCAAACTTGGACCGGGAAGAGCAGAGTTCAAATCTCCCACCCATCTGAGCCATCTGTCAGCCTAGCCTCATTCTGAGTGCCCTTTTTCTGAACCTTTTCTAACACTAACATGTGCTTTCTGAGGTGAGGCTTACTAAGAACTATACTGGGCACAAGCCCATACAGTCTTTTTGAAAAGTCCCAAATCTCCCTGCCCCTAAATCAGCCTTCCCGAACCTGATGTTACCACCCGACTCCAAATGTTTTGGACTCCATCATCCTTGATGAACTTTCTGGCTGCAGCTGCTGGGAGTCGTAGTCTGACACAAATTGGAAGACGCCAGATAGGGAAAAGCGATCCTCCTGGTTTCAAAGGGCTTGCTAGTTCACACAGAGAGGGAGAAGCCTGGAATTATCCTAGGCCTCATTTTCGGCACAGTACAGCTGATGCTCCTCTAAGCCTTCTGATGCAGCCTTGTGACAGGAAATGCTCCGATGCCCACAAACATCTTAATTACAACTCCCTGGCCATCCATTTGCTCTGTACATGTGGCTGCCTCAAACAAGACTTGTGCGACTTTACAAAAGAGGAACATGATGGGGAGCAAAAACACTAGGCACAAAGACACACACACCCTCCCGCTTTCATCTTGCCGCACATCTTTTACAACAACATCATTTACCTTCTTCGGTTACATCCAGTTGTATCTTCACAATTTCGTACAGGTGACAGTAATGGTGGTGGAGGTTACAAGAGTAGATGCCTTGGTCGCTCCTGGAGATGTCTTGATTGAAATGCAGTAAGGAGAGAGGGAGAGAGAGAACCATAGCTGTCAACCTTCCCTTTTTGGGGGGGAAATTCCCTTATTCCAGCGCCGTTTCCCGCTGCTTCCCGCTGCTATCCCGGATTGTTAGATATCCCATAGACTGTCCCCGGGACAGGTGAGGCTGCTGATCCCTTATTTTCAAGGCTGCTGATCCCTTATTTTCAAATCTGGAAGTTGACAGCTATGGAGAGAACTTTGGCATCCAGGTAACAAAACCATGGGGTTGCAGCCAATGCTAGTCTTGCTCAGAGTTGACCCATCCAAGTTAATGGGCAAGACTAACTTCAGTTCCTTAATTTGCACAGGTCCACTATAAGCCAAACTTAGTTGGAAGGGACCCTGATGGTCATCTAGATCAACCCTCTGCTCGGTGCAGAAGTATTGCAGCTGCAGCAATCTTGACACATACCTGCCCAACTTCTAGTAAAATATATCCACCACCTCCCAAAGTTGGTCACATCCCTTCCCCCAAAGCATCCCGAGAACTGTAGCTTACCCCTCGGGCACTGCGCTACAGTTCTCTACAGCCTAATGAAATAAACCAACAATCAGTATCTCCTGTTTAAGGATCAGTGGTAGATGATGAAGGGCAGGGGAAGGAGCTATTTCCCTGAGCTTCATCATGTCACTTTCCAACTGGGAAAATTCACCACAAGGTGATCATTTCCACTGCACCTGGAGTAGAATCATAGGATTGAAGGGGCCCTCGTGTGGTGAGAGCTGGTATTTAGCAAGCCAAACTTCAAGCTCGCTCAGGATATTAAAGACCCCAGTTCTGGGATACTCCATTCTGTTCCCCCCTGGTTTCCCCTTACACTCAGACAAAACACACACACTGATGGCTGGTGCTCATGGGGACTGGTGGAGCTGCAGACAAGGAGACCAACAGTAGGTGGAGCTAGAGCCAATGACAAGCAGAATCACCCCTTGAGGGGATGTGAGGAAGGAAGGTGGGGCTGTCAGGGTAGACTGGGACTGGACCAGTCTCCAATGTACACAGCTATGCGCTCCCCCAGAACAGAATTGCAGCATTCTGTGGCCACAGAGCATGCTCAGCTCCTACTGGGCCGCTTTAGGCCCTGTTGCCAGTACTAACTAATCAGATCTTTACAAGATGGGCTACTCATTAATGCATTATATTTACACCCCTGCTTTGGCCCAAACTGGCAAACGAAAACAAAAAAAGAAAATTAATACGTTTTAAATCATGAAAGGTCCTGCTTTATGATTTCTACTGATTCAGTGTTTACTTCTCTTGGGTTTTTAAAAATGCTGCTTTTGTTTATTTTTAAAATATTTATTCTCTTTGTTAACTTCTGGTTTTTTTGTGGGGGTGGGGAGTGCTGTAAAAGAAAAAGAAGGATTGATTTGGAACATAGGAAGCTGCCTCATAATTGAGTCAGACCATTGGGTCCATTGAATTAGGTCAGCATTGAAGGCACTGGCTGGCAGCCCTACTGAGAGATGCCAAGAATGGAACCTGATACCTTCTGCATGCAAAGCAGATGCTCTGCTACTGAGCTATGGCTCTTCCTGTCTGCTCATTTCACACCCAGGCGAAGTGTGTGTGTGTGTGTGTGTGTGTGTGTGTGTGTGTGTGTGTGACCATTTTGGGTCCCGGTACCTTTGACTACCAGCGAGAAGTTTCCATCCACAAATGCATTTTCCGGCATGAAAATCCGCCCTTGGTTGTAGCCGCTGTAGACTCGCTGATCCCCAGCCGAATACATGTCGCACAGTCGCTCGGCGTTGTAGTCTCCATACTGGTTCCTGTACAGATCCCAGTGGACCACACGCTGGCGGTCGTTCAGGCGGTCCTGGGTCCACACCATCCTGTAGCTCTTGCAGGAGAGGACCGTTCGAGTGCCCGCCTTGGCAGTGATGTTCTGCACAGACACTACTACGCTCTCGAGATTGGAAGCATCCACTGGGGCTGTCATATGGGAGAGAGAGGGGGCAAGAAAAAGAAGCCACGTGGGGAGATGCACCCACAATCGGAAGCCTGTCTTTCTCTGCCCACCAGGAGGCCAACCTAAGAAGAGCCCCACTGGATCAGGCCAAAGGCCCATCTAGTCCAGCATCCTGTTCTCACAGTGGCCAATCAGATGCCCCGACAGGAAGCCCAAAAGCAGGAGCTGCTCTCCCCATATGTGATTCCTGGCTATTGGATGTACACAGAAGCTTACTGCCTCCAACAGTGCAGCTACAACAATAGCTGTGATGGCTAACAGCCTAACCACTGGCAACCCTAGCCTAGTGCAGATCATATCTCTTTACAGCTGATACAACTCTCGTACTGTAGCAGCTCAACCCCATACATGCCTTATTTCTGAGAAGTCCCATTTGGTTCAATGGGGCTTTCTCCCAGGTAAGTGTACATGGGGTGTCAGTCCAGCTCTGAGAGCCAGTGTGCTGTAGTGGTTAGAAGTGCTGGATCAGGACCTGGGAGGTAAAGGTAAAGGGACCCCTGACCATTAGGTCCAGTCGTGACCGACTCTGGGGTTGCGGCGCTCATCTCGCTTTACAGGCCGAGGGAGCCAGCGTACAGCTTCCGGGTCATGTGGCCAGCATGACTAAGCCGCTTCTGGTGAACCAGAGCAGCGCACGGAAACGCCGTTTACCTTCCTGTCAGAGTGGTACCTATTTATCTACTTGCACTTCGACATGCTTTCGAACTGCTAGGTTGGCAGGAGCAGGGACTGAGCAACGGGAGCTCACCCCATCGCAGGGATTCGAACCACCGACCTTCTGATCGGCAAGTCCTAGGCTCTGTGGTTTAACCCACAGAGCCACCTGCGTCCCCAGGACCTGGGAGACCAGGGTACAAATCCCCACTTGGCCATGAAGCTAACTGAGTGATTTTGAACTAGGCATACTCTCTTAGCCTAACTTCCCCCACAAGGATGTTGTTGTTGTTGTTGTTGTTGTTGCTGAAGGCTAAAATGGGGAAAGAGGGAGATGCCACCTTTGGCTCCTTATGGGAAAATGCAGGTTATAAATGTAAAATAAATAACCACTATAACAATTTATAAGGATTTTTAAGGTCAAGGAGACAGATCCCCCCCACCCCCAATCCACGCCCACCCCATAACCACCAGGCCCACAAATTAATAAGGTTTGTGTGGCATTCAACATGGTTTGATTGCAGTAATTATTAGTATTACTGTTATTTAGATCTGTTGGCTGCTTGTTACCAAAAGGTTGCCAAGTGACTTACAAGAAGTTTAAAAACATAAATGCATTATTACACCATTAACATAATTCATACAAAGCAGCTGAAGTTCATATGAAATATCTGTATTTACCTGAATAGGGATGGACAACAGACTCTGAAAGGAGAAAGAAAAAGAAAATATTAGTGACACAATAGGTGGATCTGCATTGATTAGTTGTGTTTCTTCTCAGGGATTTGACTTGGCAAGCCAGGATGCAGCCTCAAAAGGATTCAGGGACACAGATCCCCACCAAGCGGATGCACCAACTCTGTAGCCGTCAGACATGTCATCCCCAAAACTACCAGGCCTCCAACAGGACATGGGAATCCTGTAACACTAACCCGCTTGCTGATAACCTTCTGTCAAGACGCCAACCCTAGAGAGCCAGCCAGCTTGGTTTCTGTTTCGCCCTGCCATTTTGGATTTGAAGAAGAAGAGTTTGGATTGGATATCCCGCTTTATCACTACCCAAAGGAGTCTCAAAGCGGCTAACATTCTCCTTTCCCTTCTTCCCCCACAACAAACACTCTGTGAGGTGAGTGGGGCTGAGAGACTTCAGAGAAGTGTGACTAGCCCAAGGTCACCCAGCAGCTGCATGTGGAGGAGCGGAGACGCGAACCCGGTTCCCCAGATTACGAATCTACTGCTCTTAACCACTACACCACACTGGCTTTTGTGTACTACTTGGTATCTAACATGTTTTTAACTTACTGCCATTCATTGCTTGCGAATGACATTATCTGTTATTACGGATTATGTTAAGAGTCCTTGGATGTTTTTTTCATGGAAAGGCAAGTTGTAGAAACTGTGGCCTTCTTCCAGACATTGCTCCCATCACCCTTGGGCATTGGCCATGCCATTTGCAGATGATGAGGGTTGGGAGTCCAACGACATCAGGAGGGCTACACGTTCCCCACCCATGATCAATAAAGAGACTAGCTGCTACCTCGTTGCAAGTTTTTCTGCAGGTCTATTTGCTGTTCAAGTAATATTATCAGAGGTAGGCCCATAGCTCAGGGGTAGAGCATCTGCTTTGCATGCAGAGGGTCCCAGTTTCAATCCCAGGCATCTCCAGGTAGGGCTGGGAGAGGCTCCCTGCCTGAAACCCTGGAAAGCTGCTGCCAGTCAGTGTAGACAATACTGAGCCAAGTGGACTATTGGTCTGACTCTGCATAAGGCAACTTTGTCACACTTCTTTCCAGGGCACAAGGCAGGTCTGTCTGAAACCCTGGAGAATAGCTGCCAGCCAGTGTAGAAAATACTGAGCTAGATGGACCAGTGGTCTGACGCTGCATAAGGCAGCTTTCTACAGTCCTACATTCCTATTTCATTTCTTTCTTGTGGCACATTAGCAGCTCCCTCTTGCTGCACATTGTTTTGGGAATTGCTGCGCTAAGGCCTGGCCTTCCACGTTTCCCAGTGTTTTCCTCACGGGTGAATCTCCTCCCACGGCGGACATTTTGGAAAAGGAAAAGCCAACTGTATAAGCAAAGAGCTCTTACTCCCCTCTCTGCCCTTGGAAAGTCCAGGCGTTTTGGGGGTTGGTTGTTGTTTTTTTAACAGTGCCGGCAGCAGATATGTTCCCATCCCAAATTACTGCTCCATGGAGGAGGTCAGATTGCAGCCTTGGTTTTCGCTGGAACTGGTGCCAAGAAGCAATGAGGATGGAATGCAGATGGGAATAATCACACATGGAGGGTTTTCAAGGCCTTCCTTCCTTAAGGAACTTGCTACAACACAGTTTTTCTGGTGATGCTTGGACCTCCCTACTCTCCACCCCCCAAAAAACACAAGCAAACGCATGCACACACACCCCTCTGCGAGACAAATAAAATACAAGACAAAAAAAGCAGGCAGTGCTCTCCCCCAAGAAACAGACAAGTCGCTCCCACAGCAAAAGAGCCCCCCAAACTAATTCTTAATTATATAATGGGGGGGATCAAGGGATGTTCGAAGGTGCCAATGTGGGGGTCTTGAGGGCTTCGTGTCGCCCATGGGCACCACACTGGAAATACTGGGGTGCTGTTACCCATATCCCACCCCCCACTCCTGAGGGGCTAAAAGCAGTGGTCCATCTGGGCAGATGGGGCAGTGCCCCACCAGCTTTGACCTTCCTGCTTTCTTTCTTATAAATGGATGGCCCTGCCTGTCAACTTCCTCCTCCTTAGCTGCCCTTGCAGAACTGAACAGGGAGGAAGAAGGGGCATAGCTGGTAGCAGTTGGCTCTGCCAACTATTGGGGTGCCCTACATTCTGCCCCACCACTCCCAGTGGGTGCCAGCCACCACTGGGTAAAAGCAGCCAGAGGGGGTACCAGGGGGTAGCTTTTAGTGGGGGGAAAGATGGCCTCATCCCTTCCTCTTTGGCCTCATCCCTTCCTCTTTGGCCTCATCCCTTCCTCTTTGGCCTCATCCCTTCCACAAGCTCAACTTTGGAATTGCCTAATTTGTTACCTTGCATATTTGCACCTCATTTCATGCCTTTTGCACACACAATTTATCCCTGTCACATTCCCAATTTGCACGCACGGATCTTCTTGAATCACCGTCGCTCACACTGCTTGCAGAATGGGCACTAGTGCCATATTATTTACTATCCGAACTTACTAGTCACTTGCCACACTCACAAAAGGTCTCCAAGGGACTTATAAAAACATTTTAAGAGTGTAAATAAAAATAATCTGTTATAATAAAAAAAATGCAACCGTTCTTTTTCTTTTTTTAAAAGAAATCTATAGCACGAAGAAGCTTAAGCTGCAACAAAATCATCATAACCAACAAACATCCTTCTAGTCCATCAAACGCCTGGAAAAAAAGAGGTCAGTTTTTCCGTACGTTTTATCCTGCGCGAAAAGCTAATGTTAATATAGTGTGCACTATGTAGTTCGGCATTGCCAGATTTACAAGCAAAGGCAAACTCTTATGTGCTCTTTGTTTCAGGTGTTGAGTGGATAGCTGAGCAGACAGCACAGGCATCAATGGGGAGAATCAGCTGTTTCCTTCCCTCTGAGGAACTATAATCCTCAGGTTCCCAGCTTTCATTAAAAAGAGAGAAAGCAACTTTCTTCCCATTTTTGTGTGAGAAACTAACTTGCTCCCCTCTTCATTCTTTGATTTTTAATTAATTAATTAATTGAATTGAATTTGTACATCACCCCTCATCTGTAGATCTCAGTATACAGTGGTACCTCTGCTTACATACTTAATTCTTTCCGGAGGTCCGTTCTTAACCTGAAACTGTTCTTAACCTGAAGCACCACTTTAGCTAATGGGGCCTCCTGCTGCTGCTGCGCCGCGGGAGCATGGTTTCTGTTCTCATCCTGAAGCAAAGTTCTTAACCCGAGGTACTATTTCTGGGTTAGTGGAGTCTGTAACCTGAAGCGTCTGTAACCTGAAGCGTCTGTAACCCGAGGTACCACTGTACTTTTTCACTTTGTCCTACTCCTGGAAGGGGTGTTGAATGTGCTGCGAACTGTAGCTCTGTGTGGTCATCACCTTTTGCGAACTATAGTTTCCAGGATTCTTTTGGGGGAAGGGAAAGCAGCGACTGTTAATGTGGTATAACAGGGAAGTTGTTGGCCGGCCAGATGCTGCTGAACTACAACTCCCATCAGCTGCAGCAAGCATGGCCGATGGCCGGAGGGATGATGGGAGTCATAGTCCAGCAACCTCTGGTGGGCCAAAGGTTCCCCACACTTGTGATATAAGCAGGGGCCGCGTGGCCCGTTTCGCTGCTTGAGATGAAACAGGAAGTGCTACCCTGCCACTACCACCCACCTGCTCCTGCCACTGCTGCATGCCCTGCCACTGCTGCTGCTGAAATTGCGTTGCAAGTCCCCTCCCCCATGTGAAATGAAGACACTGGACACGTTATTTAAGGTTAATGGGCATAAAAAGGCCGCAACTTTATTGATTACAGAATTGAAAGGTATTGGCCTTAGGCATTGGCTCCTATCGACTACCCAGCATGGAGACCGGGAAGGGTTATCCACAAGCCGTGGGAGTCCTGTTGAAGTACGCCAACTAGGATCCCACGCGTGTCACCGCTCGGGGGCGTGCCAGAGGCCCTTACCTCCCTAGGTTTCGGACAAGGCAACGCCCCCCGGAGTCCTCTACCGGACTACCCTTTTCCTTGGGGGAAGGTGATGGCGCTTCCTTCCCCCCCATTCATTTGCATAACAATTAACCCCTGCCAATGCCTAACCGCCAATACCGCGGAAGTTGCTACGAGGTAGGCGAAAAAACCAAAAGGCTAAAAGTGCGCCAAGTTGGAAAAATTCCTACCAGGCCCCATGCGGCGACCAACCGGAGTCCGTAGTAAGGTCATAGCTAGCTAAGCCTAAGGGAGGGTGGGATGGGAAAACCGCTCAGCTGGAAAGGGGAAAGAGGGCGGTCCCCGGGCGTGCCTAGCCTTAAGTAGGCTAGGCCACGCCTCCCCAGCCCGCCGATTGGCAGGCCGCGTTGAAGACATGCCCAGGGATTCCCTGGATCTCGCGGGGGCAAACGGCCAGCCCCAGCGTGTGTGGGAGGGGGTAGCCCGCAATCCCCTCTCCTCCCGAGCTCGGAAATGGCTTTGGCGCCAATGGCGCTGTTGCTTTACCACTGCAGGAGGAGGCGGGGCACATGCAGAGGTGCTGCCTGGAGGGCTTCTGCTGCCTGAGGCAGTGACCTCACCCTGCCTAATGGCTGGGCCGTCTCTGGGTATAAGACAACTTTAAATGGATGGTATGGATGTGAACTGAGTCTCATCATCACTCCTTCAAAGTCATGACATGGTGCCTGCCTTTTTAGATACAGGAAGCGGCAAGGCCCTTCCACACCGCATGTGTGTGAAAACAAACATGCTGTTTCTATTTTTCAGGTTAATGCAACAAATGCCAACTCCCTCGCAGATCCCATAGATCCAATATCTTACAAATCGTTATATATATAAAAATTGGCCATGCTTCCAAAAAGCAGGAAACTCACCAGATGTGCCTTTTCATTGGAACTGCACAATCCTTGAGCCATGAATAGCATTTAACCCTGCTTCTGGGCTGTTTTATTGTGCCAGGCTTACCTACTAGCACGATAAAAGACCACCCAAGTCCTAGATCTCCTGCAGGGCTGTGACATGCCTGCCGTGCTATAACTAGCTGCCTGCAGTTTTCAACAACTGAATCTGCTTTACTGCGTTAGGCTACAAGCACAGGGAAAGGGAGAAGCTGCAACAGTTCCCGCTTCTGCCTGTCCTGCTGCCCTCGCTGAGCCTCTGAGCAAGCTATATCTGACAGCTTGAAGACACACCTACTCATTCCATCCTGAAAGAAAACCACTCATCAATACAGTGGTACCTCGGGTTACATACGCTTCAGGTTACATATGCTCTGCTAACCCAGAAATATTACCTTGGGTTACAAACTTTGCTTCAGGATGAGAACAGAAATCGGGCTCCGGCAGCGCAGCGGCAGCAGGAGGCCCCATTAGCTAAAGTGGTGCTTCGGGTTAAGAACAGTTTCAGGTTAAGAACAGACGTCCGGAACGAATTAAGTACTTAACCCGAGGTACCACTGTATGTGGTATGGCTTTTTGATGTCCGATTGAGCTTCTATCCAGGCAGAACCCAGGGCAGGTGATCAATTGTGTGTGTTTGTGGGGGTTAATCGTTTGTCACCTGCCCCCCAACTTTTCAGTGTACTTCTCCATCGCTTTCCCAACCCCCAAAAGTCTTCCTTTTAAAGTGGGTAGGTTGTGCTTGGGCAAAATAGGTCTTCAATCCACTTTAACTGCTGAAATCTGAATTTTCGCTGTGCACCTGAATTCTTCATGACAGCCTGGCAATCACCAGAATATTCAGATGTTTCAAGAAAGAGGCACGCAGGAAAGGAGACGCGCCCCCCCCCCGTACCGTTCCAGATTTTGTTGCACCTGGGCTCATTCATCCCAGCCCGAGGGCTTCCTTAGGCACTTGGCTGCCTTAGGCAAAGGAGGGAAGGAGCCTCACCCTCCCAGACCCAGCAAGCTCTTGTCAACTTTGATAGTATCTTTCCTGGGCTTTGCTACCCAAGTTCCAGGTAAGACCTGTCAGAAGACTGAAACTAGGTCATCTTGCATGCAGGGTGCACTGAACCTGGGATGGCCATGTGCCCCACTGTACAGGGGAGAGTCCTCTAAAGGAAGGGCACTCCTCAGTTTGAAGAAGACCTCTTTTTGAAGTCCACAAAATGCATGACTCTGTTTCCTTACTCTTTGCACTGTCCCCAGAACAGATGTGTGTGTTCATTCCTGGCACCCAGTGAAATGTGGGCATGTTGAAGGGGACATGTTCTATGCAGGAGAGGCTGAGACAGTGCAGGTTATCTGCAGGAGCTGATAGTCTAACCTCTATATCAGTTCTGTGCTAGCAAATTGGGTTGGGTGCTCAATGAATTGGTCATCGGGAAGAGCTTTCTCTCTCTGCTGGCAGGATCATGCAGAGAATCCAGACTGGATCAAGCCCATGCCCAGTGCACACTGAGTTGTATAGAGGATGCCAGTCCACCCATTCAGCTCTGCACCTTTCAGTGGCTCTCTATTTGCCAATTGCAGGAGGGAGAGTGGTTGCCTTAAATACTCTGCTTTGGGGGTCTTCCTAGAAAAATCTGGTTTATTTTCAGTATAAGCTGTGCTGGAGGTTGTTCTGGATCAAAAGGCAGGACTGAAAACAAAACAATCAACTTTTGCCAAACGTAACAGTTCTAGCAACTTCATACTAGCTTCACGAGTTGCAAAAAATTGACAGGCGCCCGGGGACGGAAGATGCCAGCAACTGTTCCACACAGCTCAGTAATATATAGGGATTGGTAAATATGCAAGTTTGGGGTTCTCCGTTTCTCATTTTCCCAGTCTTCACTTCTCTACAATTTCCACATCAGTTTGCAATTTAAGAAAAGGAAGAATCCTCATGAAAATGTACTATCTGCGCTTTCCGGAAACAACTGAAGATGTTTTTGTTCCGACAGGCTTTTCCTGCTGGATAAATGGATCTTTGCTACAAGTGTCCATTTGTTTGGGTTTTCAGTCTTGTTTTTCAATGTATTTGTTGCTTTTCTTTTAGAATGTTTTAAATTATATGTAAATCACCTTAAGATGGTGGTTTAGAAGGCGATTAATAAATCAGTGGTGATGATCATCCATCAGCATTTCCTGTGCAAATTTCTCCTAATACGCACATTTCTGAATGCAATTTTCCCTGATAAAGACATTTTTGCAAAGCAAGTTCCCCTGATATAATGCATTCTGTATGTGGTTTATACTGATATGCCTCTTAATGTACACTTAAGCCTGGTATATCCATTTTTGCACACATAAATTGGCTGGAGAACTGCATTGCAAGATCTTGAGAAGGATGAGTTTTGAAGAATGTCTGCGTTTTGTTTGTGTGTGTTGTTTTGGAAAGTGCTAATTAAGCAAATTCATCATTAAATGCAAATGGAATCAAATTTCTCCCTCGTCCCTAGTAATTTTCCACTAGGCTCTCCCTAGGCAAAGTCTCTTTGCTTTGGATGTATTTGCAAAACCTCATTTAAAAAAAAGGAAAACAGCAGCAGCACCACACTTTGCAGCAGAAAGAGAGGGAAAGGCTAAAGAGATTTTGGTATAAAAGAGTGTTATGTAAGACTGAAGAGTCCCCGGATTTCAAATCCCGAGTCAACTATCCGTCCCATTAAGGGATCTTGGGCCAGTAACTATTTCCATCTCCCAGAAGAATAAAGGAATGGAAAAGGCAGATGCTAAAAAATCTTTTCACAGACCAGTTTTGAGCAGACTGTAGCTATGTAAGCAAGCTTTTAGGTTATACAGAATACTTCACTGGCATGAGTAGGAACTCAGTTTAAGTCAAAACTTTGTATCCTTACACACTGACAAATATTTTCTTTCCTGAACTTTCTTTAGCAAACACTTCCCTAACCCACTCAAGCCTCACCATTTGTAGTATTATGAGAGTCTGCTCTGCATCAATCATTAGCTTCTGTTCCACCCCTGATCTGTGTGCCCACTATAGAGTATAAAAAGTTGCCCAGTTATTGTAAGCATTAAATGTGAGCTAGGAAACTCTCTGATAGAGGGAAACGCCATCAACAACAATGCCCTAAATGTTTTACCAGTGATAATTAGTGCTGCTCCCACAGTTAATCAACTGAACTATTAGTTGATTAATCTACAAATACAAATTGTAACTGCCTGCTTTTGACCCCCTCCTCTTTTGACTTGCCATGCTTTGTCTGATTTTAAACAATATGTAAAATTTGGCAAACCTCTAACATACAACATACTTTATAGATGGTTAGTTTTTACAGATGGGGAGTTGCGGCAGAAGGGGCGAAGAAAGAAAGAGAAAGACAGAGGTTCTTTTCCCCTGAGCCCAAGACAGAAAAAATGAGACACCTTTGCAGGCAGCTCTCTATGTACACCCCTTTGCTTCCCCAGGTGTTCTAAGGTCACTGCATTATTATTTTTTACTGATCCTGTTTCTTTGCTTTTAACAGCAACCTAACACAGAGAAGACCCAACAAAGGAAGCCTTTTCTTACCACTCAACGCTACAACAGGAAAGGCTGCATCTGCCTGATTTTTGCATTTCGGGCTGTGTTTAATGGCATAGCAGCTAAGCCAAAACAAAAGTATTTGTAAGTGAAATCCTACACAGTTTTCACCTCAGTGATACAGGATTGATTCTTCTGTCCATAGCAGATCCATAGTGTGTGCAGAAATTAAACCGGTGCAGCATCCCCAAGGATGCAGATGCAGCGGTGAGGTTTGACCTGTGGGATTTCTGCCTGCTGTGCTTCCTCCAAAATATTCCTAATACAAGCAGATAGGGCTGGCTTTTCTGCAAAAAACCCAACAACCCTGGCCTATATGGAATTTTTCCTAGCGGGCCACCTGAGCAAAACTATTATCTTTCAAAAGGAATTTGCTTTGAAACTTACCTTGCAGCAGCAACAGCAGCAGGCGCAGGAGGAATCTGGTTGCGTGCTCCATGTCTCCTGCTTGCTATCCCTTTCTTTCTTTCTTCCTCCTTCCCTGCCCAAAAGACAACCTCTTTCAGTTTGCTCTTCCCTGCTCTCCTTCCTTGCTTGAAAACATGATCTCATCAGTTTACAGCCCAGCGAACATGGGCATGCAGCAGTCCTGCCCCCACCTACAGGTTTTTCACTTCTTGGCTTCTTTCTCCATTCCCCCCTCCTCTCTTCTCCCCAACACTTCGCTGCTCAGCTTCAACTTCTACATAACACGCGGGCTCTCTGAACAACACTTCCCCCTGCAAGGAGCTCCCAAGCCCCTTTTGATGTTAACAGAGCGAGTTTTTGCTGGCCCCAGAGTTCCAAAAACAACCGCCCACCCCACCCACCTCCCTCCTGGGTATGGGATTAATTTTCTCGGGCATTTACAAAATCCAGCTGTTCTTTCCTCGCCTTGACATTCCGCCAGATGTCTGCCTGGGTTCTGTTCCTGTTTGCTTTTCTGTATTCCCCTCTCCTTGCCTTCTGCGGTTCTTTCCTTTCGCTATTACAAGATCGCTCGGAAAACACACACTTTTGCCGCCCTAACAAGGCCCTCTTGAAGCCAGGGTAGCCACCGCGGTGACCTTCAGATGTTTTGAACTACAACTCCCAGGAACACCATTTGGCACAGCCAACGGTCAGGGGCGCTGGAAGCTGTACAGTGGTACCTCGGGTTAAGAACCGGAGGTCCATTCTTAACCTGAAACTGTTCTTAACCTGAAGCACCACTTTAGCTAATGGGGCTTCCCGCTGCTGCGCCGCCACATGATTTTGTTCTCATCCTGAAGCAAAGTTCTTAACTCAAGGTACTATTTCTGGGTTAGCGGAGTCTGTAACCTGAAGCATCTGTAACCCAAGGTACCACTGTAGTCCAAAACATCTGGAGGGTGCCACATCTGCTATTCTGGCCCCAGGCATTTGTGAAATAACACTGCCCCTTCACTCTAATATTGTTTGACACACACACACACAACCGTCTTTTACAGCTGGCCAGACCCCTCCAGAGACCCAAGTTCCTTGTGATATGAGAGTGGTGGAGAGACTGAGGGTGGTTTTGTTAATACTGGTGTGTTTTGAAATGAACATTGATAGGGGGCAAGCGAGCGCCTATGTAATGGAATCCTGTACAGTGGTACCTCAGGTTAATTCGTTCCGGAGGTCCGTACTTAACCTGAAACTGTTCTTAACCTGAAGCACCACTTTAGCTAATGGGGCCTCCTGCTGCCGCCATGCCGCCAGAGCACGATTTCTGTTCTCATCCTGAAGCAAAGTTCTTAACCTGAAGCACTATTTCTGGGTTAGCGGAGTCTGTAACCTGAAGTGTATGTAACCTGAAGCGTATGTAACCCGAGGTACCACTGTATCTGCCAGGGACCTCCATTACAGCAGAATGACAGAGGGCCTGTCCACACCTCGGCTTAATGTGGCTTGTGAACCCGTTGTGTGTCCTTTAATTCCCCCTCGTCCATGTGGCATTTTCCTCCAGTTACTGCTATCCCACACTTTCCTCTTCCTAAATCCGCAGGTTCCATGTGCAGTTGACGTAGCTCTCCCATTTGGGTTTTCAAAGCATAGGCAATCTCTTGCTTTAAGGAGGAAAAACTGTGGGACAGTAGCAGTTGGAGGAAAACAAGGGGGAATCAAAGGGGTTCACGGTCCACATTAA
Source organism: Podarcis liolepis (assembly GCF_965112155.1). NCBI lineage: Eukaryota > Metazoa > Chordata > Lepidosauria > Squamata > Lacertidae > Podarcis > Podarcis liolepis. Next base: position 22,323,916 of record NC_139561.1, read on the forward strand.
GCTGAGGTACAGACGGGCCCAAATTGCATTGTGACAGCCTTAAAAGCAGTATCAGTTCCTGCTCCCCTGCTCTGCCTCAGAAGAGTAAACAGCATGCCTTCCCCTCCCTTGAAAAGCTTCTTCTCGGCCACCAGCTGCAAGCTCAGACTTCTGTCTCCTTGTTACGTTCCAGATGTCAAAACAGTTCTCTCACCAAGCCTGCACCATGTAAGCTGCTAGTAGCCACCAGCCATTAAAAGCAACAGCCTTCCGCATGGTTGTTAAACCACTCTCATTTCACATAAATTGCTTAGAAGGTGCATTTTGCTCCACAGCTTTCTTTCCAAGAGGGATAAAGACTTAGGACTCAGCTGGATTGGTAAAGAAAAAGCTTTTTATATGCATTGTATGTGCATTATAACACTGTGACACCAGATGGCGCTGTGGAGTTCCATTTTTCCCAATGCGATTCTCATACAAAGTTCACAACGCGTTTTCCTGAAACGCTTCTCTTGATATGTCTAGATCCAGCCTTATTCTTATTCTTTTAATGAAGGAGAAGGCTATCAATGGCTCTTTTTCTTCATGCAGGAGAAGGCTGGCAATGGCTACTAACCATGATAGCTATGCTTTATCTTCGGATAGAGGCAGCACGCATGTGAATATTGCAGAGAGAGTGCTCGTCTGCTCAGATTCTGCTTGTGGGTTTCTCAAAGGCACCTGGTTTGCCACTGTGAGAACAGGATGCTGGACCAGATTGAAGAAGAAGAAGAAGAAGAGTTTGGATTTGATACCCCGCCTTTCACTCCCTTTAAGGAGTCTCAAAGCGGCTAACATTCTCCTTTCCCTTCCTCCCCCACAACAAACACTCTGTGAGGTGAGTGGGGCTGAGAGACTTCAAGGAAGTGTGACTGGCCCAAGGTCACCCAGCAGCTGCATGTGGAGGAGCGGGGAAGCGAACCCGGTTACCCAGATTACGAGTCTACCGCTCTTAACCACTAGACCACACTGGCCTATCTAGCAACCAGGCTCTTCCTATATTCTTCTTTGTCTTGGATGTGAGTTGATTTTACGCGTGGGCTGTTGATGTTTTAAACTTTCTATATTTACAAGCTGCTTTTAAAAGAAAATTATTATTAGTAGTAGTAGTAGTAGTATTGATTCAATTGTTTTAACTGTTTTTTATACCTGTAACTAGGGACGCGGGTGGCACTGTGGGTTAAACCACAGAGCTTAGGACTTGCTGGTCAGAAGGTCAGCGGTTCAAATCCCCGCGACGGGGTGAGATCCCGTTGCTCGGTCCCTGCTCCTGCCAACCTAGCAGTTCAAAAGCCCATCAAAGTGCAAGTAGATAAATAGGTACCCCTCCGGCGGGAAGGTAAACGGCATTTCTGTGCGCTGCTCTGGTTCGCCAGAAGCGGCTTAGTCATGCTGGCCACATGACCCGGAAGCTGTACGCCAGCTCCCTTGGCCAGTAAAGCAAGATGTGCACTGCAACCCCAGAGTCGGCCATGACTGGACCTAATCGTCAGGGGTCCCTTTACCTTTTTATACCTGTAACTGCTTTATATATGTTATTATATTGAAAATCATGCTTCTTCATGTGCTGCAATTCATAAAAGGTACCAATTAGTTTTCGGGGGGGGTGTCGTTGATGCAATAGGTTCCTTAGAGTAGTGATAAAGCGGGATATCAAATCCAAACTCTTCTTCTTCTTCTAAGTGAAGCCATAAAACAGGGGTTGTAACCTAGGTCCATTAACTTCAATAGGCCTACTTTGAGTGTGATTTAGTAGGATGCAGCTCTAGGTTTCTACTGCACACGCCAGCTGGGTCTGAGCAACAACAGATGAAGGGGACATGTGGGAAGTTTGATTCTGTCTCCCAGCATCTGGTTCTCAAGAACTGGATCCAGGCCATAATGTTTTTTGGAGTGGGGAAGAGGAGAGGAACTGTATCTGCAAACTCTTGGCCATGTTGCATACTCTCCTGTTCAGGGAAGTTCTTGTTTTTTAAAAAAAGATTTGCTAATCTAGTGTAAACGATTCCATGTGAAAGGGTCCCTTCTCCAGGAGCAAGCGTTTCTCTACTAACTCTTTGCATGATCACCAGGAGGCCCCGAGAAGAGGCGGCAGCAGAGGTATAGGAAACATAGGATGACTTGAGTGCTCCTGGTTTCCAGAAGGCTGGCTGGGTAATTCTCCCTGGAGGAGAATGAAAGGCAGAAAGGCGGAAGTAACACCAGGATAAGCTCTGGAATCTATAAGCACTGCTGGCTACATTGCGGGCTGAAGGGGCCCTTGCTTTGCTTCACTGCTGCTGCTGTAGGTTTTCATGCTGTTCTTGGCCAGCAAGGCCATTCGGGATGTATGTCAGAGGAGAGGCCCTGGGATCATGTCTGGGGAGGGTGCAAGACAGACACGCTGCAAGTTCTGAAAGGCGGAGCAGGCCTGTCTTTCCATGCATTCAAGAGGAAAATGCAAAAAGACAAGCCCAACCCAAAACAGGGTATGTTAAAACATTTGGCTGCATAGCCAACTAGGTTTTACTCAAGAGTAGTCCCACTGAAATTAATGGACTTAAGTGGGCCATGACTAGCACTGAGTGCAACTCGTTTGTGAAAATATTTACTCGATACTGACACAGTGTTTTGCAAAATACAGAGTGCAGTGTGGTGGGTAAAATGTTTAGATCTAGACACATCAAAAAAAAGCATTGTAAACTTCATAATGGGAAATCACGTTGGTGAAAGATGGCACTCCACAGCGCCATCTGGTGTCACAGTGTTATAACGCATATAAAATGCTTTTTCTTTCCTAATGTAGCTGAGCCCAAGGGCTAAGGCTTTCTCAGTTCCAGGGCTGCAAATCCTTCTGTGCAACTTTCTGGGAGCTACATGCCAATGAAAGGTGGGACCAGAGACAATTTTTAGCTTTGTGTGGTAGACTAGTTTCTACACCCAGACCCCTTGATCCTCCATCTAGGGCAAACAAGGGGCATTATCAGAGTTCAAGGACACATTCCAGTCCTGCAAAAACATGCAACTGCTTTTGTGTTTAAAACAGTTTCTCCAACCTGAGTCACCATTTTGCTCCCGACCCTGGCTGCTGAATCTTGGGAGTTTTACTGTAGGTCCGTCAGTGAATTCCATCAGAAATGGAAACGGGAGGGGAAATTGCTGCCACTGGCATGTCCATCCAAGGCCAGGAACAGAAGCCACACTAGCGATCCCATGTGGTATTCACTATTGTTCTCTTCTTTGTCTGTGAATGAGTACAGAAATAATGGCATTACTTTCCGCATGGTTTTTGACATTTTCCTTCCATTGAAATTCACAAAAATCGATTACGTTATTAACTACATTAGTGTTGGCCATAGCAGATAGCAAGAACATAAGGTTTAAGTGGAAGCCAAACTGTAGCTAATTGGGATGAACAGGAGGACAGGAATCGCTGCCTCCTTACAGTCCTGAGTTTTAGCAAGCAGTCGATCCAACTAGCCCATATTTCATACAGATGATTCTGGGAGATGAGATGGAAACAGTGGTGTGGTGGTTTGGGATATGGGGGGCATAAGACTCATTGCTATTTCTGCAGTAGGGTCCCTCTCTCCAGCATCCTAGAGTCGCCCAATCAGCATAATAGGTGCACTTTTTAGCTACTACCATATGCTCCAAAGCACAGCATTTAGGAACTTCAGTTTCAAGTGACTGGGATACAAGTTCTGCTACATACAATTGAGCTTCAGAGAAAACACAACCTGAGTCACTCCGAAAGAAGGTATTGTAGCCCTCCAAATCATCTGCCCATGTACGTGCACAGAAAATAGCAGATCTAGCTGAATGGCAGCATGTGAGATCTGCACCGATGGTTGCAATGCACTCCTTATTTATTATTATTATTATTATTATTATTATTATTATTATTATTATTATTATTGCATAATTGTAAAATTATAAGATTATTGTATAATCTTAGAAGGGGTGGCTATGAGGGGTCAATAGTGTGAACGTCATGAGGGGATGCTGCACTTCTGAATTTGCCACAACACTACTGGATGGAAGCAACGCAGAGCACAGTTATGCTCTGTCCACACACATTATTTCACATGCATTAGATATAAGGCCATCCCAAGACATTTGGCTGTCTGAGGCAGAACAAGAAAAAGGCACTCCTTCAATCAAAGAGCTGCATAGCAGCCAAGGCTGACCAAGGAATTTTGGCACTTGCCGCAGAAAAATCCCATAAGCATCTCTTCCCATGAGTAAAAATATTGTAATAAGAAGTTTTTAAAGCACCAGTTTTCTGCTCTTTTGTGACACCCATAATCAACTGTCCTGCCTCACTCTGCCCTATGGTTGAGCCAGCCCTGTTCTAAGCCAGTGTGGTGTCATGATTAGAGTGTTGGACTATTACCTGGGAGACCAGGGTTTGAATCCTCACTCAGACATGAAGCTCACTGGTGACCTTGGGCCAGTCATTGCCACTCAGCCTAACCTACCTCACAGGGTTGCTGTGAGGATGAAATGGGGAAGAGAAGAACCAATTTTGCCACCTTGAGCTCCATGGAAGATAATGGTAGCACTGTATATAAGTGAAATAAATAAATAAATAAATAACCCAACTCAAAGAGTTAACTTCTAGAATGCCAGCATTTCTGGAAAAGGCAAAACAAGCCTGCATATGCACTGTACAATGAAAGCTGAGAATCTTGCTCCCTCCCCAAGAATCTTGGGAACTGTCGTTTACCCAGAGTGAGAGATTTTACTTTCTTGGGCTCCATGATCACTGCAGATGGTGACAGCAGCCACGAAATTAAAAGACACCTGCTTCTTGGGAGAAAAGCAATGATAAACCTAAACAGCATCTTAAAAAGCAAAGACATCACCTTGCCAACAAAGGTCTGTACTGTATAGTTAAAGCTATGGTTTTCCCAGTAGTGATGAATGGAAGTGAGAGCTGGACCATCAAGAAGGCTGATCGCCAAAGAATGGATGCTTTTGAATTATGGTGCTGGAGGAGACTCTTGAGAGTCCCATGGACTGCAAGAAGATCAAACCTATCCAATCTGAAGGAAATCAGCCCTGAGTGCTCACTGGAAGGACAGATCCTGAAGCTGAGACTCCAATACTTTGGCCACCTCATGAGAAGAGAAGACTCCCTGGAAAAGACCCTGATGTTGGGAAAGATGGAGGACACAAGGAGAAGGGGACGACAGAGGACGAGATGGTTGGACAGTGTTCTCGAAGCTACCAGCATGAGTTTGACCAAACTGCGAGAGGCAGTGGAAGACAGGAGTGCCTGGCGTGCTCTGGTCCATGGGGCCACAAAGAGTCGGACACGACTAAATAACTAAACAACAACAACAACAGCTTCCAGTGTTCATAACAAGCTACAGTTCCCAGGATTATTTAGGTGAAGTCCTGTGCTCTCAAGGCCCAAAACAGAGGGAGTCCTTTATCAGACCATAGGGACAGTCGGAGCAAATCTTAGGACTGCTTGCTGGTGTCACACGCCATCAAGCAACATCTTAAATTGAATCCAGCTAGCAGGGCTGACACAGTCTAGAAACTGGGGAGGACCTGGTTCCTTGAGCGGCAAAGGCAAAATGACATGTAGCCACAATTACAGGCTTGCAAGTTGCAACCCTCTATTATTCCCATGACTTCACCAGGCCTGGAATCCCTGATGGACACTGTGTTACAGAGTACTTTCTGTGTTCTAATTACCATCTACTACAGCCCCTGATTAGCCCCGCACAAATGAGCACCCCCTCCACATGGAAGCCTCCCCGTGGCAGAACCAACAATGCAGATGTACGCATGCCTACTCAGAAGTCAGAGCCACAGACTTCGGCTAGTGGAGCCATATTTATACATAAGTACGTAGAAGGGAAGAGGAACTGAGATGTGGCCCTCTGGGCCTCTTCACCTGGCCCTCAGAACTCCCCCAGGACATACAACACCCTTCACCAGCCCCAGCTTCACATCCTCCTGGAGTGTTATTGCAGAATATGTCCTTGAACTCTGATAACGCTTCCAACTTACTTGGCTGGAGGACAGAGGGGGGGTGTCAGAGTGTGTGCCGAAACTAACCTACTGAAGCAGGGTAAAAATTGCCTTCTGTGCTCTTGTCTCTGGCCCCAGTACATTTCCCCATGACTTTCACAACAGCATAAAGTCCTTTTTTTAAAAAGTGGAATTGTTGTGCTGGGGCAGGAAGTCACGTTAATCTACTTTAACCGTGCAAACCTAAAGTTCTGGCATACTCTTGAATCCCTCCTGGCACAAAATACTGGCATAGTCTTGAGATCTTGCAGCACTGAATGCTGCTTAACTATTGTTTATTATCCCCCATCAATTGATTCCACAGTCCAGATAATCATTTTCATTTATACACCTTGGGATGGAACAGCACACTTAAAATTCACTCTTCTCCCCCTTTTGGCAAGCGTCCTCTTTATGAATTCCTGGAATTCATAACAAAACCATTAATAGGAACCAGTTAGAAAAACAGAAGACTTGCCCAGGAAAGCAATTTTTAAAACACTTCTAAAAGAAAGGAGTTATATCCAGACATTAGACATTAACTTAGGAAATTGCCTCTCCCCTTCCCCACAACACACTTGTGTGGGTGCATAAAATTAAAAAGATATAAAGAAAAATGCCTGGTTGGTGACTGCTATAAAAACCTATACTGTTATATAACCTTTTTAAAAACAGCTGGGAGGAAAGGGAGTTACAGCAGGGGAGTTTGGTATTTGCTTTACTATATTTCGGTCGCATACCATTTGCAAGAAATGCTGTTTAATTTAAGGCCAAGGGCCCATCCATACCTCTCCATAGTGTGAACCCTTTGGGCTTCGTGCTTTGAGAATCCGAATATGAGAGCTCTGCTTTTAGGAAGGAGAAAGTGTGGGAGAGCAGGAGTTGCGAGGAGAATGCTGCACGGACAAGGTTCACAATCCACATTAAACCAAAGTATGGTCTCTCTCACACACAAACACACACACACCGGCCACCACTGCCAAAGGACATTTGTTTTTTTGAGTAGAAGGAACACCCCTTATTAGACAATATTTCATCCTCAAATAGGAGGGTGATTAGTAGCTCCACAGTTAGAGGCAGTAATGCTTCTCCATAAGGTAAAGGACCCATGGGTGGTTACGGTAAGTCCAGTCAAAGGCAACTATGGGGTTGCAGAGCTCATCTCGCTTCAGGCCACGGGAGCTGGCATTTGTCCACAGACAGCTTTCCAGGTCATGTGGCCAGCATGACTAAACCGCTTCTGGCACAACGGAACACTGTGATGGAAGTCAGAGCACACGGAAACACTGTTTAGCTTCCTGCTGCAGGGGTACCTATTGATCTACTTGCACTGGTATGCTTTCGAACTGCTAGGTTGGCAGGAGCTGGGACAGAGTAACGGGAGCTCACCCCGTTGTGGGGATTCAAACTGTCGACCTTCTGATTGGCAAGCCACAGACCACAGCGCCTCCATACCAGTTGCTGGAAACCACAGAAGAGTTTCCTGTGCTCAGGTACTGCTTGGCTGCTGTGAGAAAAGGATGATGGGCTAGATGGACCGTCTAAGCTCCATGTGAGCTTTGTACAAGGAACCTGTTACCCAGTAACAAACCCAGGAGGAATGCTTAATAAACAGGTTGCCCGGAGGAGCCTAAAGTGGTAACTGTTGAGAGAAGCTACAGCTCAATAGAAGAGAAATCATAGAGTTGTAGAGTTGGAAGGGACCACAAGGGTCATTTGGTCCAACCCCCTGCACTGCAGGAATATTTTGCCCAATGTGGGGCTCGAACCCACAACCCTGAGATTAAGAGTCTCATGCTCTACTGACTGAGCTATCTTCGTGCTTCTTGTTGTGGTTTAGTCGTTGAGTCGTGTCCGACTCTTCGTGACCCCATGGACCAAAGCACGCCAGGCACTCCTGTCTTCCACTGCCTCTCGCAGTTTGGTCAAACTCATGCTGGTAGCTTCGAGAACGCTGTCCAACCATCTCGTCCTCTGTCGTCCCCTTCTCCTTGTGCCCTCCATCTTTCCCAACATCAGCGTCTTTTCCAGGGAGTCTTCTCTTCTCATGAGGTGGCCAAAGTATTGGAGCCTCGGCTTCAGGATCTGTCCTTCCAGTGAGCACTCGGGGCTGATTTCCTCCAGAATGGATAGATTTGATCTTCTTGCAGTCCATGGGACTCTCAAGAGTCTCCTCCAGCACCTCCAGTCACTGCCAATCAGTGCAGACAGTGCTGAATGGTTTGATTTGGTAGAAGGCAGAATCCTATGTTCCTATCCTTAACGATTCTGCAGAGAAACGTTCCTCCAGCTCCTCCGTTTGGGATGGATCACAGACAGAGGACTGGGAGGAAATAACAAAGAGATCAAATCAGCACCAAGAGGCCTTGCCCAGTCTACTTGCTCTCTGAAACTCAGTACAAAAAGCCAGAAAGTGACATTCCTTGCTCTGTTACTCATCTGTGCTGGTCAGCGATAGAGATGATCTCCCAGAAGAGTCAGGCAAATGAGAAAACTGTGTTTAAAACAGAGGGTGGGGAACTATTTTTTGGTTCAAAGACCACATTCCGTTCTGGACAATGTTCCAGGGGCCACATCCCAGTGTTGGGGGGCAAAGGTGGATGTAGTGTTTAGGCTGCTGGGAAATTGTAGATCTGTGAAGGGTAAACTACAGTTCCCAGGATTCTGGGATGTTTGCTGTAAATGTATGGTGTGTACACAGATGAAGATAGCCATGTGGCAGGGTGGAAAGATGCTACTTTGCTAACCTAAGGCCCTCACACTTTGAAATGCGCCATCCCCACCCACTCCACCCACAAACCACACCAGGGTTGCTGCAACCTTTTGAAGGAGAGCATTTATTCCCTCCCATAATTGTACCCCACCTTCCAAACCCGCCCATAATCATGGCCCAACTGAGTCCCAGAAATGCAGGAGGACAGAAAAACTCTACAGGGAGCAAGAGGGCCTGTATTTTTTTCTCCTGATCGCGGCACACCAAAATTGTTTCTTAACACTTGCCTGGAATTTCCAAGCCGCTTCAGGCTTTATAAAAAGAGGAGCTTTTTTAGGTTAAGAAAAAGGCTGTGCAAAGTATGCTTTGGTTGGTAGAAGACCATCCCACTGCCAAATTTAGATGCATGGAGACAGAGAATGGCCAGTTTCTCACATCTGGAGTTGCTAAGCTAAAGGAGAATGATAACAAGGAGAAGTCTGAATGATAACATTTCAACTCAGAATTACTACGCAGTGATCACATCCACACCAAGCATCTGAAGCCCTCTTGCACCACTAGCAATCATGGCTTCCCTCAAAGAACCCTAGTTTGTTAAGGGCTGTTGGAAGACCTCTCGCAGACCCATAGTTTTCTCATCATCTTTAACAAGCAACAGCTCCCAGGATTCTCCAAGACCTTAAAAGTGGCACAAGAGTGCTTCAACCGTGTGGCGTGAATGTGAGCAATGCACCCTAATTGGAATTAACCTTGAAGATAAATCTCCTTCCTTTCTCATAATATTAGAAGTCGGGACTATCCAGTTAAGCTGAAGGTTGGAAGATTCAGGAAAGATGAAATACCCCTATCTGCCCTCCATCCAGACAAGTGAGAGGCATTATTGGAGTTCAAGGACACCTCTCACCTAGGCAAAAATCACTCAAGGAGGCTGTGAAGCTGGGCCAGTGAGGGCTGTGGCCTGGAAAGCGTTCCAAGGGCTATATAAAGAGCTCTGGAGGGCCACACATTTCGCTGGCCCTACGTCACACCCATAATTTATTTGTCTGGCTGGAATCGGTCCTCCAACTGTACTAATGCTAGTTGCTGGTCTGGATGGAAGATTAAGAGGGGTGTGTAAGTGTGTCTGCATAAACTAGCCTACTATGCAAAGGGGAAATTCACAACCATTGCCCTGCACCCACCATTGGGATGTGGCCCTCAGAATGTGGTCTAGAAGGGAATTCGGCCTTTGGGCTGAGAAAGGTTCCTGACCTCCGCTTGAAAGCCAAGTCTGTTGGAAGGCTACAAGGGGCACTATTTGCTGCTCTGCCTCAGACAGCAAAATGTCTCCAGCCGGCTTAGGGGAGCTTTGCTGGGGTGACCTCACACGGGCTGGAAGGGAAATGGATTTGACTCAGAGTTACTCAAGGAGCTGATCATTCTTGGATGCGAGAAGCCCAGTCACCACATCTGTACATTTGCAGGGTGTCCTCAGTTTCTGATCGCGCTCCAGCCCAACCCAAACACACTCACATCATCATCCATGACTTTCCCTCTTTAGTCAGACTCTTCCCCAGATGCAAAAGCTTAGCCTTCTGTCCCACTCACATTGCAACTTTTGGTGAGAACTTTAAGCAGTTTTTTTTCCACGGAATGGGTTGGACACACGTTCCTGAGAAAATAGACAGTTACAAGCTGTGAGGAATTGCCTCACCGGTGGAGTCAGGTAATATTAGGCTTTGGGCTTTAGTCACCGTACAGGCCCCATCACCCCACTTTCGGGGGTAATTTTAATTCCCTCAATATGGCTGCACTGGGAAAGTGCCATAAGCTCAGTGGTACAGCATCTGTCTGGCACAGAGAATGTCTAAGGTTCAATCCCCTGTCTGATATCCTGGAGAGTCACTGTCAGTCACAGCTTCTGTCCCTGTATACCTTTAGGAGCGTCTCCATGCCCATCGTTCAGCCCGGACACTGATGATATTGTTTTAGGAATATAATCTCTTATACCCAGTTCTAGTTCCTGGTAACCCTGAAATCACTGGTCAATATAATGTGTTTAGCTGTGCTAAGTTGTAGTCATACTAATACCATATTATTATTGCTGCTGCTGCTACTGCTACAATAGCATTAATAATATTAATTTTCATCATGGCTCCAACAATGGATGGTTCAAATTCAAGAACAACCTAGCTGCCCCACTGTTCAGAGAGCTAAAAGGTAGGAAGCCAGCATTGGGTTGGCTTTATTTTATTTTTATTTAACCGTACAAAAGAACGGTAAAAACCGTTCTTTTAGCTCACAACTGTAAAGGCTCCTTTTGTTCCCGTTAATAGAACATAGGGCAGCTGGGGATCCTGGGGCGCTCCAGACGAGAAAGCCGGCTGATCCACAGCAGGAGAGCAAACCTGTCTGCTTCCTTTTTGAAAGGCTGCTTTGTATCCCAGGTGCTTGTAAAAAGTGGGGGAGCGAAACGGCAAGGAAAACTGGCATGCAAAAGCAGGTGAGGCGAGGTGGTAGGAAAAGCCTCTTGCTACATGTCAGTTTTTCCACAGTTGTCCCTGGATCACAGTTGCCGATTTGCCCAAGTCCAGGGCTGAGGGTCCTGTGGGTCTCCAGGTGCTGATGTCCCATCAGAGCCAGTCAGTGTGGCCCATGGTCGGGAATTCTGGGAGTTGTAGTTGAACCATGTTGCTAGACTGCAGCTCCCATCAGTCCCAGCCAGGGATGGTGAGAGTTGTAATTTCATCATGTTGTTGGATTATGGCTCCCGTCATGATAGAGTGAGCAAGCCCCATGGGTCAGAAATAATGGGAAATGTAGTTTAGCCATGTTGTTAAGATTCCAGATCCCATCAGCCCCAGCCAGCATGGCCAATGGTCAGAAATGATGGGAGATTCAGGTCAACAGCATCTGCAGAGCCACAGGTTCCCTACATTTGCCTTCGTCCATGGCAGGAAGGTTTGTTTGTTTGTTTGCTTGCTTGCTTTGGCTAAAGCTTCCCAGCCTTGTAAAAATGCCAACACGAAGAGAAAGGGCTTCTGGGCCATCTCCTCCCCAGTGAAAAGAGCACCAAGGCATTTTCACAACTCTCCTCTTGAGCACTTGCTGTTTTGCACTACAGCTCCCATTTGCCCAAATCAGCACAGCCATATAATGGAAGCTGTACGTAACCCGGTGTGCTTCAGGTGTTCTGGATTACAACTCCCATTAAGGTCCCTTTTACTCATGGGTTGGCAAACTAAGGCCCGGGGGCTGGATCCGGCCCAATCGCCTTCTAAATCCGGCCCACGGACGGTCTGGGAATCAGTGTTTTTACATGATGAGAATGTGTCCTTTTATTTAAAATGCATCTCTGGGTTATTTGTAGGGCATAGAAATTTGTTCATTCCCCTCCCCCCAAAATATAGTTCGGCCCCCCACAAGGTCTGAGGGACAGTGCACCAGCCCCCTGCTGAAAACGTTTGCTGACCCCTGCTTTTACTGGTCAACTCCAGCATTGAGAGATTTTCTCAATTCTTGCTTGGGATTCTCATGCCAGGTAACAGAGAAGAAAGGAAGCTCTCAGCATACCCCATAAAGCCTTCCTGTCATTGCTTTGTATACACACTCCCTCCTATGCAGACACTTGTGCATGAGATTCAACATTTGTGCTGGCAAGCCTTCACCACCCTGGTGCCCTCCATCTAGCTCAGTATTGTCTACAATGTAGACAATAAAGGTGCATGCTGCACAAATGCTCACTGGGTGGATCTACACACAGGGGGAAAAATGATATAAATAAGTCAGAAATTAATTGTTATAACAGAAGGGGGGGAAACCCTTTGGAAATTCGAGTAGAAAAACTTTCTGCTCTCTGGCGCCATCTGGTGTTGCATGTTTATAATACATTCAAATTGTTTCTTTACTAATGCACAGTGGTGCCCCACAAGACGAATGCCTCGCAAGACGGAAAACTCGCTAGACGAAAGGGTTTTCCGTTTTTTGAGCTGCTTCGCAAGACGAATTTCCCTATGGGCTTGCTTCGCAAGACGAAAAACGAAAACGTCTTGCAAGTTTGTTTCCTTTTTCTTAATACTGTTAATACAGTTGCGACTTGACTTCGATGAGCAACTCATAGAACGCGGTGTGGTAGCCTTTTTTGAGGTTTTTGGTTATTTTTGAAGCTTTTCCAAAACTTCTTTTAAACTTTTAAAACTTTTTTTGGGGGGGTTGGGTTTTGGGTTGGGGTGTTTGGAATTCAAGGACTTGGTGTTGGGGAGGGGTTTGCAAGAATCTGGAAGCTTGTGTGTGTGTTTTTCTGCATTTTTATGATTTTCTGTGACCACTGGGCCACTCTGCTGTTTTTTTTAAAAAATTCTGGATTTGAATTTCTGTGTGGTGGGTGGCTGGGGAAACAGTTGAGGAGGGGGTTCTTCAGCAAGAAGCAAAGAGTGGAAGAGGAACCTTCTTCGAGTGGTCCCCCAGAGTCTTAGAAAATGTACTGTACACTTTGTTGATTTTTAAATGTTTTTCTGTCATGTTTAGAAACTTAATTTATTGTTCCTTCAATTTTTGAAATGCTCTTTACAGTATGTGTGACTTTAAAGAGCACTTAATAAACTCTTGTACCAAATTTGGCTTTGTTTGGACTTTTTTTGACCATAGGAACGCATTAATTGAATTTCAATGCATTCCTATCGGATTTCGTGCTTCACAAGACGAAAAATTCGCTAGACGAAAAAACTCGCGGAACGAATTAATTTCGTCTTGCGAGGCACCACTGTAGCTGAGTCCCAAGTCATATAACTGCCCCATGAACCAATCAGAACTAATGTTCAGTAAGGACTAGACTACGGGTACTTCCAGAAGATCTGTTTTGAGCATTCATCCTGACCCTTAGGGTCCCTTCCAACTCTGTAATTTTTTTATTCTATTATTTGGAGATTAAACAACTCTCTACCATGCATTTTCTCATCACCTTCCTTATCACAAAAAGTTCAATCTTTGGGAGAAGCAGATTTGTTGTGCGAGCATTGTCGATGAGTGATCATAACCAACAGCCAGAAATAGATAGCAGGAATGTTTATATAGAGAGAGAAAAAATCCAAACAATTCCACTCTTTTACCTTTTATCACTACTTTGACAATGTGTCAATTTTACTACACTATTTATTTATTTTTATTTATTAAATTTATACACTGCCCTTCATCACAAGATCTCAGGGCGCTTCACTAGGCTTCTTATATACAAAGTAGACTTTTAGAAGGGAAATTCTGGGTTGATTTACCACACCACCTTAACCTATCCTTCTGGTTTCATAGTTGTTCTTCTCCAGACCCAAGGCCCTTTACATTCACCATTCATTCATTTTCTTTTTCATTGTTGCAAAAAATAATAATAATTCTCAAACACTGCACACCCTCCAACATGATGCGTTGAAAAACCAAGACTCCACCTTCCAGGGCTGCATTTCCACGTGACTCATGTGGATCCACAGAAGATCATGGCCCTGAAAAAGTGCTTTTTCAGGCCCAGCGCCCAAAAAACATGTGTTTTGGGGTGCCTTGCGAGACTGTGGCCAGATAATGGCGCCTAAAATGGCTGTTGTGTGCTCGTGTGAAAAAAGGGATGTCCCAGTTTTATCGGGATGGTTGAGAGGCATGCACTGTTCTAGGCTTGTTGCCAGTCTTTATCATCTTCATATTCTGCAACTATTCAAAGCACATTTGTTCAGCTTTCTCACGACAACACTACAGCAAATATTTTTAACCCCTCTCTTCAGCCTCATCAAATGAAAAACGGCAGGCTTCAAACATCTGTACACCATTTCCACATCATAAATATTATGTGCCTGAATTTGCCAGTATGCAACTGAATCACATCAGAAATTAGGTAGAGCCTTGAAGGGCTTATAGTCTAGCCTACAAAGCAAATCATGATAAATGCTCAATAAACCTGCTGTCTAGAGGATCTCTTCGAAGGCAACTTCCAGATTCTCCGCTGTTGGGTTCCTTGGACTTTGGCTCCCCCTGCTGCTCATCCTAAGCCCTTCCTTATATCGCTTGCGAGGCTGGCTAGTCGTCAGGGATTTGGGGAATTATAGTCCAGCAGCATCTGGAAGGTCAGAAGTGCCTTTGATCTGAGCAATTATTTATTTCATTTTATTTCTAAAAATGTGCATACTGCTGTATGATAATGATAAAAAAAAGTTACATTGGTTGGCAACAATAGAAAAAACACAAAACCAGACAACAAAACCATAAAAAGTTAAAAGCAAAATGAATGGATTTTCTCCCCACTCAGCATCACCACCCCAGTTTGCAAACAACAAACTTGAAAGACCTATATTGGCTCCCAGTACATTTCTGAGCACAATTCAAAGTGTTGGTGTTAAAGCCCTAAACGGCTTCGGCCCAGTATACCTGAATTCTCCTGGACTTCTAACCCCACTTCTCTTCGTGTGTTGCAAGGCAGCAAATACTTTGCTAATTACTTGCTAAGGTTACTTGGCTTAGCTCTGGGACACTTCATTCAGCTTTGTAAGCTACCTTGTCCTCTAAGGAGGTCAGGGTTAGGGTACAGCTTTGCACAGAGTTTACCCTATTTTATCTTCCCAACGACCCAGTGGAGGTTATTTATGAGGGTGGCTGTCCCAAAATCATCTAGCCATAGCACAAAACTTAACAGGCCATCCTCTGGAGCAAGAATGCAGAATCTGTTATTTTAAACATTTTTAAAATAACTTTTTCTTTTTTAAAAAAAACACCAAACTTTTCTTTTAGTAATTCTAGGTGCCAAAATCGCAAAGGGACTGGCCCGCAGATGGAAAGAAGATACAGTCCCTTCCAGAGAAGAATGGCAGATGGCTAAAATGACTGGAAGAATCAGAAATCGGGAGGACCAAAATTTTAATAAGGAATGGGGGAAATTTGTAATTTATCTTAAAAACCATTGTAAACAGTTAAAATTGTTAGTAGGATTGGAATCTAACGGTGAATTTTGGACATAATGGAGATGTAAAAGATTTGATTATAAAAGAACCAGGAGGGAATGATTAACAATAGGACCCACAAAGGGGAGGAGATTCTTTGGAATCTTGTTTTCATGTTGTATGTTGGATATGTGATTGTAAAACTTTAATATGAGAAATCAAAATTTATTTATTTATTTATTTGGTGCAGAATCTGTGCCTCTCTAGATATGGTCTGCCTCAAAAACAAAACAAAACCCCAAACCCCTCAGTCACAGCTAGCATGTCCAATGGCAGAGCCTGATGGGGCGCTGTGATCCCATCAACATCTGGAAGGCCTAAGGCTCCTCACCTCTGCTCAAAGGGAACCCTTCAAAACTCCTCAAGGATTCATGAGGCAATTAATTTTTTTAACTGTAGCCATTTGGAAGACCTAACTGGGGTTTTCTTTAACAGTTGCCTCTAGGGAATGCTCCCAAATATATATACTCCAGGGCTGCCCCTTATGGGGATGAACCCTTTTCAAATCTTCGTGAACTCCTGAGGTAATCCTTATTTATCTAAACTGCAGCTGTTGCCACTGGAAATGCTTCCCCACACCAGCAAAATCAGGGCTTATTAGACCAGAGAGGCAGCTCCACAAGCAGAAACCTTCTGGTCCTGCTTGCCTATTGGCCACAGGCCAAAAAGAGCGGGAAAATCCTCTTCTGCTATAGGGCAAAAAAGAGCGGGGAAAACCTCACTAGACAGAGGGGCGCTCCCTTGCCAAAACTCACCAATCCTATCAGCCGCAGAAGGAGAAGGAGTCTTAACTTCTCCACAGAAAAAGTCATTAAATTATTTTCAGGGGTGGGGAGCCAGTGACCCTACACCAAATGTCGGTGAATCTCCCCAATTCCCATCACTGGCTGGGGATGGTGGGAGTTGGGACTCCAGCAACATCTGGAGAGACCACAAATTTATAGTCGTCTATCACATCCCCCATCTTACTCACCATTTTTCTAAACTAAGAAGTTCCTAAGTAATGAAACCCACCGCTAAACATGGGGTTTTATGCTTCATTTCCACCTTTCACACATGAACTTAAAAAATGCAGATGCAGGACACTGAGTCGGCAGCTTTCAATACAAATGTGCTTTGGATACTTACCACGAATGCTCCTTCTGGGGCGAGGGTGGCAGGCTTCCAGTACAACCATGGGTTGAGGCCCCCACTGCCAGGGAGAGGCAGGTCCCATGGTAAACAGAAATCAGATTTTTTTAAAAGACTAATTTATAATGTAGAAATGCATTGGGGTTTGTTACAAAATGTTGCGGTGTGATGCACAGCCAGCCAGCCATGCTCTCTTCCAGCATACTCCATTCCGTTCACCCTCCTCCATTTTATTCCTGTCCCATCCATCCCACCAGCATTCTGTGCCCACAGAACACGCTCCGTCCTCGTCAGGCTCTTTTGGGCTGTCCCCTTCCTACCATAGGTTTTTCCTAAATATTTCTTGTACTTCTGCAAACTCTGGAGGATCCCAAAGCCTTCTGACAGCATTCCTCTTCTATCTAAGGATCCACACTTTGAGAACATGTATGGTACAGTGGTACCTCGGTTCTCGAACGTCTTCACTGACGAACATTTCAAAACCTGAATGCCAAAAACCCGGAAGTAAATGCTTCCATTTTCGAACATGCCTCAGAAGTCAAACAGCTTCCTCTGTGTGTTTTTCAATTTTCTCAATTGAAATTGGAGACAGCCCTTTGCACCTCGGTTTTCAAACGTTTTGGAAGTTGAACGGTCTTCCTGAATGGATTACGTTCGAGAACTGAGGTACCACTGTATTTGCATACACAGGTGGGGCCCTCCAACCAAATGCTGTTCCAGAGTTGTTATTTTATTTATTTGCAGATGTTGGATGGACATGCTGATTGCCCAATCCCAGCTAGATTTCTTCACTGATTCTGGGAAAAACAGCCTACTCCATTCAGATTTTCCCATTCCCCCCACCACAGGGGACACATCTTGCCCTAGGAGGAGGGGAAAGAAGGCAAGGGGACAACAGGGCCTGCTCTAGTCAGACTACCCCCATCCTACTTTTATATGTTATATCATTTGTCTTAATGCTTTAAATTGTAAACCACCTTGTGTGTCTTGGTAGTAGGAAGATATATAAAAATATATATAAAGATATATAGAAACAACAAATGAATAAATAAGGAATTGCCCTTCTGCTTTAAATATTGTTTAATTAAAAAAAACAAAAAACCTCATGGCGACGTCAATCGGACTTCACATTCTTGAGATATATCTTGGGTGCCGTCCATCCCTCAGGAGCCTTCCTCAGTCCGGCTCTCCTCCAGACGCGTTCCAGATCTCGTTCAAACCTTTTCTGTAAAGACAAGACATAAAAAACCAAGATCTAGTGACATCTCCCCTAGGATATTGTGTACTTTGGGGCAGCAAGTCCTGGATGGCCGTGATGCGGTCCATTAATGCGCAGAACTAGGAATTGCAGAATTACATGTGGGTCCAGAAAATGATGAGGAGACATCAAAACTGAAATAGGTGGTCCATCGGAAATTGACAACTGGATAAGGGGTATGGTGTGAAGAACCAGAAAGAGGCACAGGTTCATATCCCATTTCTGACACATCTATTTGCACTATAGTGGGAAATAGCTCAGTCACTAGAGCATGAGACTCTTAATCTCAGGGTCATGGCATTGAGCACCAAGATGTGCAAAATATTCATGCATTGCAGGGGGTTAGACCAGCTGATCCTTGTGGTCATTTCCAACTCTACAATTCTAGGATTCTATGATAATGCTCAACCTTGGGACTGGGCGCAATCAGAAAGTGGTTAGGTGTGAACGAATTCAGGCCAAAGGCCACATGCCAGTGTTGGGCAGGGCCAGGAGCAAAAGTGGGTACAAATGTAAATTTTGCCTTCATTCTGTAGGCTAGTTCCTATACGCACATGCAAACCTTTCTATCCTCCATCCAGATAAGCGAGAGGCTGTATCAGAGTTCAAGGACACATTCCGGCCAGGCAAAAACACTCCAGGGCGAGAAGCAGGGCCAGTGCGAGGTGTGGCATAGAGAGAGGAGGTGCAGCCTAGTGAAAGCACTAAAGAAAGATGACTGGAGGGCTACGTGTCAGCACCCAGGTCTGATGTTCCCCATTCCTCAGCTAAACAGACTATGCCAGCACCAGTCCCCAGAATCTCCCCTTCCCACACTCACTTGTTTCCTCCGGCGCCGACCTTCCCTGACCTTCTTCCGCAAGAACTTTGTCCGTTTCATCAGCTTCCTGTACTTGTGTCTGTTCATCTTCCTTCTTCGGATCTTCAGAACGTTCTTGCATTCCATTTTGCCCCGCTTCAGCTCGCCTCCCCCCTCTTCGCTGTCATCCTCAGCCTCTGTACCCCGGGAAGATGTGGGGAGCTCATACTGATGGTTGGGTTCATAGCCTAGCTTCTCATAAACATTGATGGCGCCTCCACCTTTAGGGAGGACATACTGGACCGTCAGCCAGCTTTCAAGGGGGGAGATCGACATCTTCCTTGGCACCAGGATTTCTTCCAGCTCAGGGTCCAACGCGTACCACTGCTGGGGTTGGGCTCCATTTCTGTTTGAGGGAAGTGTGCTGTAATTTGCGGAAGCTGCAAGTCTAGGAACCGGAAGCGAGATGGCCGATCTCGACAGAAAGCGTTCTGTGTGGAAGCACAGTTTGCAAATATGTGAACATTCATTATTTTTTAAAAAATTAACGCATCACCTACTGACTATTTCAATAATCTTTTGAATGCTTTCAAACGCCTTTTTAAAACCATTTTTAATCAATAATTTTGACATTTCGTGTTATATTTTTGTGAACCGCTTTGAGGTTCTCTTACAAGCAAGTGATATATAAAGTTTGTTAATATATTAAATAAAGAAAAATGACTAAATAAAACAAATTCTGCAGGAAACATTTCATGTCACAGAAAGGGCATGATGACCGGGTCCAACATAACACACTCCAGAGGTTTTGGGACTCCAACTCCCATCATCTCTGACTGTTGGCAGTGCTAGCTGGGGATGATGGGAGTTGATAGTCTAACATCTGATGGACACAAAGTTAGGGGAAAGTTGGTTTAATGCCCACATGGAAACAAAATGGCTTACATAATGACAGGCTGTGTATATAATTAAGATGCAGTTGTAGCTTGAAAGTTAAATGAAAACCGTTCCGGAAGTATGTCCAACTTCCAAAACATTTGAAAACCAAATGACAGCTTCTGATTGGCTGCAGGAAGGTCCTGCAAAGTGATGTGAAAGGTCCCTCTCTGTCCAAATCCCTGGAGAGCCTCTGCCAGCCAGGGTAGACTATACTGGTCTGGATGGGCAAATAGTCTGACCTGGTGCATGGCATCTACTCGACATTCCCAAAGAATGGCTGCACTTACCTGCAAATCGAGAGGCCCTCGCTATCTGAGACGTCAGCCGTGGTAGCAGCATACTGGAGGACCACTCTAACAGAAATCAAGACAGATTTTTTAAAGGGAAAAACAACCTTTATACATTATAGGACTGTGTTCCCTCCTTCCTCAAATACAGTGCCCATAACCACACACCATCAGAAATCATGGGCTGTAGCTCAGTTTCAGAGTATCTTCTTTGCATGCCTGCCATCTTTAGGAAGAGATGACGCAGTCCCCCTGTCTGAAACCCAGGACTTTCTGGCTGCCCGTCGCCGTAGACTGGGTGGCACAATGAACCGATTGCGCACAAAGCAACTTCCTGTGTCCCAAGTTAAAAGTTAAGCACCTGAACAACATACCGAGTAGGCAGGCATGCAGGTTACAGAGCCAAAATCTTCCCCAACCCACTGCGATGTATGTATGGCACTCATTCCCTACCTTCTTTTTTGGAGATGTGTAAGGAGCTGCAGATGTGTTAAAGGTCACATGTTTAGAGAACTTTTTAATGTTTGATGTCTTATCGTGTTTTTAATATTCTGTTGGGAGCTGCCTAGAGTGGCTGGGGAAACCCAGCCAGATGAGCAGGGTATAAATAAATAAATTACTACTACTACTGTACAGAAACGCACCCAGAAACATCATTTCTGATGGTGAGTCCCCCACTGACCAGTCAATCCCCCCAGAATTAGACCCTCCCTACCGAAGGCTACCATAAACCACGTATTACTGGCGACCCCTTAATAAGGCAGGGCCCCAACGTAGCCTCTCCCCGCCTCTTAAAAGCTTTCCCGTATATACAGTATTAACAGTCACTCTTATTAGCACTCTTACCATAGATAACACACTAATGTAGCCTCCAAAATGAATACACGGCTTCTATCAAAGTCAATCTTTCCTACTTCCGGGTGTAGGGAGAGAAGAAGCGCTGCTCATCAATCTTAATTTACCACCCACAAGGGCTTACCATCCCGTTCACGATGAAGGGGGCTGTTTGAACGGGTAACTTCCGGCAGAGCAGCTCGGTCCCTCCCGGTCATCCGGAAGTTCCGGCGCAAAAAAAGTTCCTACATTTCTTTCCCCATTTGCCGCTGCTCCCCCCTGGCGGTAGTCCGTGGGATAGCAACGCAGCGAGCTTAATCCCCGCCCTGGCAACCAAGCAGGAACGCCGCTCAGGAGCAGGAGAGGTATTGCCAGTCCGGATCCTGCCGATGTTGCTAGACTCCAACACCCACCATCCCTGATTCCATTGGCTGTGCTGGCTGGAGGTGATGGGAACTGGAGTCCGTCAACATCTGGAGGGTCACAGGTTCCCCATCTCATGGCTAGATTGATGAAAGGTGTGACTCATTATACAGTGGTACCTCGGATTACAGCATCTTAAAAAGCAGAGACATCTCCTTGCCAAGAAAGGTCCGTATAGTTAAAGCTATGGTTTTCCCAGTAGTGATGTACGGAAGTGAGAGCTGGACCATAAAGAAGGCTGATTGCTGAAGAATTGATGCTTTTGAATTATGGTGCTGGAGAAGACTCTTGAGAGTCCCATGGACTGCAAGAAGTTCAAACCTCTCCATTCTGAAGGAAATCAGCCCTGAGTGCTCACTGGAAGGCCAGATCCTGAAGCTGAGGCTCCAATACTTTGGCCACCTCATGAGAAGAGAAGACTCCCTGGAAAAGACCCTGATGTTGGGAAAGATGGAGGGCACAAGGAGAAGGCGACAACAGAGGACGAGATGGTTGGACAGTGTTCTCGAAGCTACCAGCATGAGTTTGACCAAACTGCGAGAGGCAGTGGAAGACAGGAGTGCCTGACGTGCTCTGGTCCATTGGGTCACGAAGAGTCGGACACGACTAAACAACCTCGGGTTACAGATGCTTCAGGTTACAGAAGCTTCAGGTTACAGACTCCGTTAACCCAGAAATAGTACCTTGGGTTAAGAACTTTGCTTAAGGATGAGAACAGAAATCGTGCAGCGGTGCAGCGGCAGCAGAAGACCCCATTAGCTAAAGTGGTACCTCAGGTTAAGAACAGTTTCGGTTTAAGAACGGACCTCCAGAACGAATTAAGTTCTTAACCCATGGCACCACTTTATAAAATGGACTTATGGGAAGAAGTCCAGGGGTCCACTCAGCAGAAAGGTTTGTGTGTGTGCAGGCACGCATGCTAAATGGCAGGGTTGACTGCTTGCAATGCTTTGAAGGAATCCCATTGAAAGATCACACTCCCCAGACCATTAACTCCACAAACTAGGGCTGCCATGCGTCCAGATTTTCCTGGACACTACCGCAATTTCAATGGCAGAATTGACATCTGGGGGGAATTTCTGAAAGGCAGCGTTTCGCCTTGGATCAACTTTCGGGGTGTCCTGGTTCTTACTTTTTGAAATATGGCAACCCTATAGTTAACAAACAGCACCACTGTATGAAGTTGTGGTTGTCCTGTTGCTTTGTTACTCAATGTTGTTTATGAAGAATGAACTTGAAATCGTCCAGCACATCCCCCGATTAAAGGAAATCTTGGATGGGCTGATTAAGGGCCTCTCCAGACTGGGTTTGTTTCCCCTTTACTCCAGCGTGTCTTTCGCAATATGTCATTGACACAATAACAGTTCATTAGTGGGAGATCATCACAGGAAGGCTCAATCCCTGCCTCCAATTCGGTTAAATATTTTTGCAGTATTTTCAGTGGTCAGTCTGGTCAATCACATGCACTAATAGCATGTAAGGATTTCCCTACCGACCTGAATAGCAGCCAGTCTCCTGTAATGAGATAAATGTCCTTATTTCCTGCCTGAAATCAAATAAACTTCCTGGAGATTTGCTTCTGCCTGTTCTATAAAGAATACATAGAATGGTGGATGCCTAGCCTGCCTGGCTTATTTACCACTAAAACAACACAGGCCAAATGCCCTCTGGATGGTATGAGTATCATTTCCCCAATTTATAAGAAGGGATAGGAATGACCCACAAAACTATTAGCCAATTAGATTGGGGTCAGAGGAGGACATGGTAACATTGACCAATGCTTTACTTGGAACCACATGATAAGCAACCTCTGGAACAAACTTCCTAATTTAGATATCTCTGGGTGTATTGAGTGAAACCCTCTCTTGGCAGTGACATATGGAGGCAGTGAGAGTCAACACAAAGCAAACTATGGGAGCATTGATGAAGTTTTATTACAAAAAGGGAGGGCAGCTGATTGAACCCTAAATATATTTGGTAGTAAAGTGCTTACTCAAATGCTCTATGGTGTTGAGATCTGGTGCTCCGAATCAAACTCCATTTAAATTTTGAATACTGTGCAGAAAACACTCTACCATCAGGACTATATATCAGAATATCTTCTTCGTACAGAATCCAGGTGGCCAACAATTAAGGCAAGAGCGGACTGTGCTTAGTTAATGTGTATTAAAAGAATTGCTACCATGCCAATCATTCCCCCCCCCCCCGCTGTACAATATAGAATTGAGTGATAAGCAACTCTGTAAAGCACCTTGTCAAGATGTTTCAGACTATTATTATTTTCCAGAACTGAGCTCTGCATTGACTTTAAGTGTCAGCTACGGGGTTGGAACTTCTGGATAGAATTCAGAAGGGACCCGCAACTAATTAGAAACACCAGATTCCCCCCTTGGCATCTGCTCTTGAGAACAGAGCATTTTAGAGATAGTTATCTGTAGGGATAATCGCGGAGTGGGGAGTGAGGTCCGGAGGGAGCACATTCCCCACCAGCAGGCAGTCACAGTCTGCCTGCACGCGTGACCCTGCGGTGCGGGGTACACCCCCCCCCCTTAGACAAGCCACGGCTGTTGGAACATCGTTCCCTCTGTCTGACCTTTTGCGGTCTCAGTAGTCGGCAGTGTCCTGTCTGTAACCTTTGTCTCTGAGACCTTTGGTCTCCTTCATTATACACTGTGCAAGGGGGAAATGACACTGTGGAAACAGGTGCCAAAATAACTTTGTACCACCCCACGATCTCGGGACGGAAGATGTGTAAAGGTCACGGCCCAAAATGTATCTGCCTAGCTTGCATATTTGTCTCAATAAAAGGAGGCTCCACAGGACTGGCCAGCAGCTCGCTTCAGCCCACCTGTGCGCAGCTCACATGATGTTCAACACCTGTATTGTGCCTTCACTTCAGTTATCTGACCAGACTCTCACCAATTTCCTTAAGAAATGTATTTATTGAGCTGCGTTTCCAAGTGATTCCCACTGCAGTTTGGGATGACTGCTACAAGGTCCTGTACGCAGATAGACTTTGTATTTGTGGTCAGCCTCAGGTGGAAGACATTCATTATCTGTTAGCCTGTACCTTATATAGACCCAAGATCACGTTCTGAAACCTTTGTTCACACAATCAAGCAGGTATACCCTGACAGAAATGTTTCCATTTCTTATGAGTGACAATAATAGCTTTGAAACACACAGAGTGGCCCTCTGTGCACTGGGTACAAAATAAATAAGGAAAAATGAAATAGATGAAATCACTATAAGTTGTGGTGGTGATTCGGAGGTTTAATCTGAAATCAAGCTAGATTTAAGCTTTTTGGTATCTCTGCTATCTTGCCTCTGTTACATCATAGACGTTGGCCTATATTATAGATGTGTGTTCTGTATTATTTTATTAATACTATTGCTACAAGTTTGTCATGGCCTCTGGCCAGAACGATAAACTTATGGACTATATGTTGTAAATTGCTTTGTGATGCCTTGTGGGAAGCGACTAATAAATGATTTATTTATTTTTTTGTATTTTTACTACCAGGAAAGAGGAAATACACCAGTGGGATTTTCTGTCTTGAGTATCCAAATTAATCTGAGCCCTCTTGGACACTATTCACCACGACCTTGTTGGGAATACAATAGCAGGGATCATTCAGTTAGTAAGCTAAGTGTTCACTATTGACAGCCAGACGAACTCTCAGAGTGGAGGTGTTGCCGAGCAACTAATCAGATTGGCATGATCCTTGCTGAGGTAAGGATAGGCTGAGACAGTTTTCTGATTGCTTGTGTGGTAGAATACTTGTCCCAGCTATGGATGCAGCCTGGCCTAACTCATACGGAGGACTGGGAATGTCCCATTCCTGAAACCCTAGGGAGCTGCTGCCGGTCAGTGTAGACAATACAGAACTAAATGGACCAATGTCTGACGTGATATGAGGCAGCTTCCTATGTGGGAGGCCTGTCAAACAGCTACTAGCTACAATGGACGGAGGTGGATTTCGGACCACATTCAATACAGCTATTGCTATGTGTATGTTAAAAACACAGTGAGGCGGAACACCAGCGAGCAAATCAAAGTCCATTCCTGTTAAAATGTGTATATCCAGATTCAAGCTGTTGCTTCAGGTTCTTGGAATCCAGGAGGTACTGCTACCAGGGCAAAGTTTTCCCTTCCCAATCCAGGAAAGCACCATTGTCTTTTTCGCTGAGCTGAGCTAAAAGAGAGATGATTGATGGCACAGCATCTTGCACCTTCAACGGAGCCTAGGAGAACAGAGGAGAAGGGGAGAGAGAGAGAGAGAGAGAGAGGGCAAGCTTATTACAGCAGCAGTGTCCTTCAAAATAAAATAAAGGAGACCCACACATAAAACACATAACACCGGTTCTGAAAGACCCACATTGGCTCCCAGCATGTTTCCAGGCACAATTCAAAGTGTTGGTGCTGACCTTTAAAGCCCTAAATGGCCTCAGTTAGTAGCCCATTGGTAGCCAGTGTTAGAAACTCAGATATATAAGCTAGGCACCAAACGGCTCCTTAAACCAGGGTTACAGTCACCAAAACAGAATGCCTAGTTGCCATTTTGGGGCCAGGACAGTACTGGAAGGCAGTGGCAACTGGTAGGGCGGAAGGCAGGGAGACCAACAGTAGGTGGTGCTAGAGCCAGCAATAGGCAGAGCCAACTCATTCTAGTTTTGCCCCCATCCTCCTCCTTGCTGATTTCTACAATGGGCAACAGCTGGCAGGCAGGGCCACCACCTAGACTGGTTGGAAGTTAGTAGGCAGGCGGGACCTGGCAGAGGGCAGACTGAAGCATTGGGGCCCCCTGCACCCCAATGTATCAGCCTCCATTGATAAATGGAAGGATAAATGGGTTGGATCAGTGCAAGGCAATGTTACGTGTTCATAAGACACTGATCAGTCTGCCCCTTTCATTTTTAAAAAATATATATTATTAATGCACAGTGAAAAAAGCCATGCATCAAAACTGAACAAAAAACAAGTAGAAATAATAATAAACCAAGTAAAACAAAAAACACAAAGCATTATAACAAAAAGAAAAGAGGTCTTTTGACTGCAGACCTGACCTCCCGTCTACTCCTTAATTCAATTACGTATAACTTATTGCTGGTAAAAACTATTATGGTTTAACTGATTCTTACTTTTTCTTCGATCTCACACCATTCTTGATACTACTACTGAAATTAGCCAAATGCTGCAAAAGAGTTTAAACTTCTGCAATTGTTTTTGAAATATACTTTAAAGACTTCCCATTTTGAAACAAACACCTGTTCTGGTTTATTCTTTATTTTTTTCAGACAAGTTTTATCTAACTCCGCATACTCAGTCGATTTTTTGATCCAATCTTGCGTAGATGGAAGTTTGTCAGATTTCCAGTTTTTTAAGGGAAAGAGAATTTGTGTCTTTGGCACACAGCACCCTGCAAACAAGCTCAGGGAATGGCAACGTAAAGCATCCACACTCACCCCAGCCCCCCCCCCCAAACATAAAAAACAGAGGGAATTTTCTGTACACCCATGTACAGCCCACGTCTTCAGCACCTGCATGTACTGGGTGTCGGGAGCACCTTCTCTGGCCTTTCGATCGCAGGAATGCAGGAACAGAACACAGCATTCCCAAGGAATAGGTTCTGGTGCTGTGGACTCACATTTGCTCACGAGAGCACCTCAAATGCAGCAGAGTAACGGAAGCAAAGCTGTGGAGGTTTTGTTGCATACCTAATTTATTTCTTCTAATTAAACAAATAAAAGAACATAACAAACGTGGGGTGCGGGTGGCGCTGTGGGTTAAACCACAGAGCCTAGGACTTGCCAATCAGAAGGTTGGCGGTTCGAATCCCTGCGACGGGGTGAGCGCCCGTTTCTCAGTCCCTGCTCCTGCCAACCTAGCAGTTCGAAAGGCATGTCAAAGTGCAAGTAGATAAATAGGTACCGTTCCGGCGGGAAGGTAAAAGGCGTTTCCGTGTGCTGATCTGGTTCACCAGAAGCGGCTTATTCATGCTGGCCACATGACCCGGAAGCTGTACACTGGCTCCCTTGTCCAATAAAGCGAGATGAGTGCCGCAACCCCAGAGTCGGCCACGACTGGACCTAATGGTCAGGGGTCCCTTTACCTTTAACAAACATGTACGAGAGAAACAGCTCTCTCATACTGCCATCTTGTCTCTAGACAAGATGTTTAGGGAAGCTTTTAATGTTTAATATATTATTGTATTTTGATATTCTGTTGGAAGCCACCCAGAGTGGCTGAGGAAACCCAGCCAGATGGGCGGGGTATAAATAAAAAATTATTATTATTATTGACAGATCAAAGAAAAAGCCACACAGTACTGGAGACGGAAGTCTGGAAAAGTAGCTTCTGACCCCTCCTTTCTTTCTCACAAGGATCTGGTGGTCCTTGCAATGGGAGGGATGAAAATACTGACAGGAACAACAACACATGGCAAGAGTGGGGGAGAAAATATTGACTTTACTGACCTTTGTCCCTCCCATATCCGTTTGGATCCAGCCTGGGTGGAGGGCGATGCAGAGGATCCCTTCCAATTTCAGGTCTGTAGCAAGGCACTTCGTGAGCATGTTTACTGCCGCCTTGGAGGGAGGTCAGGGAGAGAAGTGGAAAGAGTTAGATGACATGAGGCTTTTAACCTCTGGGTGGTGGGTTTGAGCCCCACGTCGGGCAAAAGATTCCTGCATTGCAGGGGGCTGAATCTGATGACCCGCGTCATCTCGACAATTCTATGAAAACTCATCTTTTTTTCTTTCCGCAAAATTCTTTTATTATTGAGCAATGAACCACTTTTAAGCAACAAACAACACGTCAGTAATATCAGGAATTCGAAACATCGGGTCAAAGCCAATGCTTGTCCTACTCAAAGCAGACTCATTGGAGTCAATAGACCTAACTTCGTCACGTTCATTAATTTGAATGAGTCTTCTGAGTAAAACTTCATTGAACGCAACTCGTAGGAGTTCCCACTGATAATTATTCTTTTTTAAAATTTCTAATAATAGCAGTTGTGCATCAACACTCCCCCTACACACATATCTTGATATAGAGTTATAGCTAAATTTTGCTCAGATAAGACACATCCAAATTAATGAAGCTAACTTAAATCCTGCCCATTAATTTGAATGGATCTACTCTGCGTAAGACTAATGTTGGCAGCAGTCCACCGCCTTTTAAAAAGAACTCAAAATAAATTATTATAAGGAGGTTATGTGGCATTTCAGCTAATGTGAACCAATTCACTCTCTGCCAACTTTTATCCCAAACTATCAAGGTCAGACAGAGTGTTTTAATTTAAAATATAAATAAAACAAAGGAAGAAAGCATAGTTTCAAGTGGCGACTACTGATCTCTTCCTAGAGATAAATTCTATCATAATTTGGATGGAATTTGGTATCCCAATGAAGTCCTTGCATCAGCATCAGCAATCTTCTATCAATCCTTATCTCAAGGACAAGTATGACTGAGTGAATCAAAAGCTGCTGAAAAATCAGGATCGATTGACAGATTGCATTTCTATGCTGCTTTTCATTCAAATGAATCCCAAAGCGGCTTACAAACAATAAACAACAACAGCATAATAAACCTTAACAGAACATCACAAATACAGCACAAATCATATAATGTATCATATCTAGAAGATACACATGTGACGAAACCCCAAGACCATACTTTAGCAACCTGTGGGCAGGTATTATCCAATAATTAAACCCCTTCATATTAATGTCAGTCTGGTCCAAGCCAATCCTGGTTTCTTGGAGGCCGGTCATGTAATATTTCTTCAAAGGGGTAACCACCTCCTTATCAGTTATTTTGTTATAGGCCTGCCACATTCCAAGAGATTTACCTACAATAAAAGTCTGAAGTGATGCCCCTCCATAAAAGGCTGAAAAATACCGGGGATTCCTATCTGACCCTAAAATCTCACGTTGCGTCAAGAGGCGATAAGAGCGCTCAGCTCTTTGTCCTCTATTCTCTTCATACGTATTTTAATCCAGCTCTTAAATTTGCAGAGGGTGTGCTGCAACCTTCCTCAACTAATACAATATCATTCCTGTCAAGGCAACACCTAATATTTGAATCCCTGGCTGGCTAGGGAATGTTAGGTGTTTGTTTGTAGCTGACTCGCTGAGAACGCATCAGGAGGAATGATTTTGTTTGCCTCTGAAAATCTCATCTCCGCCCTTGAAGAGCTAAAAAACCCTTAATGGCCCTTTGGAGATAAAAGCGGGTGTCAAATTAGATCTGTTTGCTGGGAACCCAGCTCTGCAGATATAACTAGAGGGATGATATCAACTGGAACCATTATTTGGAAATCAACTTTTACTGGCTGGGCAGAGGATATCAAGCTATGGAAATACGCTAGCTCTTTGGAATTTGAGATGCTCTTTTGTGCAAACCCAGTCACCTCTGTATCCTGGTTCACTACCTTCTACCTTGCCCACTTCCTTTCTTATTGTGCAGTTAGGTTCCCATCCCATCAAGAACATAAGAAGAGCCTGTTGGATGAGCTCAATGGCCCATCGAGTCCTGTATCCTCTTCTCTCACAGTGGCCAAACAGATGTACATGGGAAACCCACAAGCAGGGTTTGAACACCAGAGCCCTCTCCCCTCCTGTGGTTCACAGCAACTGCCAGCAGAGGGACGAGCCAGGAGGGAACCAGTCCTGGTTCTCTAGGGAAGTCTGGGAGCCACCACCAAGAAGGCCCTCTCCCGTATCCCCACCAAGGGTGCCTGTGAGGGTGGCAGGAAAGAGAGAAGGGCCTCCCCCTGAAGATCTCAGAGCCTGATCAGGTTCTTACGGGAGAATATAGTCCTTCAGATAGACTGAGCTGTATCTAAAGCTACCTTCAGAGCTATATTCCAATTTTCTTCCCAGTCAATAGGTGAAATAGGTCCAGTTACCTCCTGCAGATTAATAAGGTCTGTCCCATCTCTTCCTGGAAATGGTGGGGACTGAGCCCAGGGACCTTTTGCATGCAAAGCAGATGCTCCAACACTGAGTTAGAGCCCATCCATTCTAAGGATTCATGGTTTGGAGCACTGCTGAGTAGATCCATTAACTTCAACAGGTGTACACCAAGTTAGGAGTAGCATCAGATGCAACTCATCACTTTGAAAGTTATCTTACATCTCTTCCCAGTCCCCCCCTGCCCGCCCCCTCTCCATTCTCCCAATATAATTACCTACTAAGAACACTCACCTTCGAAATTCTGTAAGGGTATACCGTGTGGTAAACGTCATTGGATTTTGCAAGTCCTATGGAGGCCGAGATGGATGACATGTTGACAATTGCAGCGCGGTGACACCCCATGGTGGCACTTTGCTTGGCAGCTTTCTTCAAAAGCGGCAGAAATGCCTAAAGGAATTTATTTATTTTTAACGGGAAATTGGAAGGTGATGTCTGCACAGGCAACGTATTTTTTAAAAGAGCACGCGGTTAGCATTTCCTTAAAACAAATAAAAACATAACCTTTCAGCAAGTTAGCAAATCCTACAAAAGGGAGAATACACTCTGCAAGCTAAAGCAAGTTTGCATATCCTCTTATTTCCTATCTCCTGAGAAATCTTATTTGGAAATTCTTCCAGCTTCTGAGATTCAGGCAGTTCTGAGATTCAAACCGATCCTCCGGGTCCAAAGGAATAGAAACTCGATTTATTTATCTATATATTAATTTATTGGGGGGGGGGGACACAACTGAACATAAGGACTAGAAACTTGATTTAAAAAAACAACGATCAAAAGTTGTGATTTCTCACTGAAGTGAAATTCTGCAGCCAATTTCACAGTGGACTGTTTCTCATGACCACCTGTGTGAAACAGAGCTGCAATGAGGAGTTCCCAAGACATCAATGACTGACTGCCTCTCTGCTAGAGCCCCAGAGTCCATCTACAGGAGCCAGGTGTGGAGGCAGATGCAAAATCTGTTCCAAGCCAATATGAGTGATACGCTGGGTACAGACTGAAGTGCAACTTTTATTTGAGCTCTCGTGGATAAGGAATTATAGGAACATACTTTAGATGGGTGGGGTGGGGGAGGGAAGACAATAATTGTTTAGAGCGACAATAATTGTTCAGAAACTCTTGCCAGTCACAGACATGTAGGACATGTGTTGCACCAGATCAGACCATTGACTCAACTAACCAGTGTTGCCTGCATTGATTAGAAGCAGCGCTTCAGGGTTTCAGATAGAGAATATTTCCTAGCCTGGCCTGGAGAGGCTGGTAGAGATTGAACCAGGGACCTTCTGCACGTAAAGCAAATGTTTTACCACTGAGCTACAGCCCTTCTTCTACCAGAGCAAACCACCTGCGGACCTACATCTACCTTCTTCCCAAGCCATCCCATGTTAACTCAGCCTTAAGGCTGCAAAGCTGACAGGTCCACATACAGGTTCGAGCACTTTTGAGCTTTTTTTTAACACTCTAGCGATATATAAATCTTACAAAATAGGTTAAGCAACAGGCAGCTTAGCAACCAAGCAGAAGAACTACTGTTGGTTAAATGTCCCTGGCTGTTTGCCTGCGGCAGAGGACTACTTGTCCCGGGCGAACATGGTAGATGCCAGATTTACCGACTTTGTTCTTACCTTGGAGAGCATTAGCTGGGCAACAGTGTTGGTCTCGAAGGTCCTGAGCATGGCTTCCGTGGTGACGTCTTCCAGAGAAGCTAAGACATTGATGCCAGCGTTGTTGATGAGGCAGTTCAGCCCTTTCTCCCCAACAATGTCTTCCACCTTCTTGACCGTTTCCTTGATGCTGCTTTCGGAAACCACATCTGGATTCGAGAACACAGGAGAAGATGATGCATATGTTACGATATTGAAGCAATGCAACCGCGAGCTGCTGGTAGCTTGAAAACAAAACATAATGGGAATGTTGGGACTGTTCCGTGGGAAACAGAGGGACAGTCAATTCACAGTGCAGAGGGCACCGGAATTAGCTCAGAGTGTAATATGAGCTGAATAGGAAGTGTTTGTTCTCTCTCGACTGCTGGAGTTTGAAGAGAGCAGTCATGTTTTCTGCAACGCTGCAAAGACAGAAATAAAGGCATGTAAATACGTTTCTGTCTATCTCTTTCCCCTGCCCGGGGGGGGGGGCAGGAAAGAGGGGTGTGTTCTTCTCACGCTGAGAAGGATCGCCTATCGCGACCTCTGCCTGGATCTTGCCGTTAAAGCAGACAGGGAGGTCAACAGGAGACCAAGCCGGGTGCCTGGGAGAGTTGCCAGTTTCTCCTGATAAAGGCTTGATTTCCGACAGCATAATAGAGAGAGTCAGACTGCCGGTCTATCTAGCCCAATACTGTCTACATTGACTGGCAGAAGCTCTCCAGGCTTTCAGACAGTAGACATCCCCAGCCCTACCTGAGGACTGAACCTGTCAACTTCTGCATAGCTCTCTCACCGAGGTGTCCAGAGCGGGTGGGGAGGAGAGAGCAGTTAAGGAGTAACTGCTCCAGAACAATGATCCATAGGTCAGCCTTGTCTATAGTGACTGGCAACTAGGGATGTCAGAGAATTCTGCAGAGAAACAAAGTAGAATTTGCTGCAGTTCCCATGCTGGTCTGTGTGCAAGAATGGAAATCGGTCAACGATTGGGATTTGTTCTCTTTGTTGTTGTTCTTTGCATTTGCAAATGATGTGCAATTCATGGCCTTTCTCCCACGGTTGTTTGTAACCAATGTTTTACTCAAAGTAGACCCATGGAAATTAATGGGCCCGTCTTAATTATGCTCAGAACATAAGAAGACTCTGCCGGATCAGGCCAGGTGTTCATCGAGTCCAGAGCCCTGTTCTCATAGTGGCCAACCAGCTGACCCCAAGGGAAGTCCACAAGCAGGACCCAACTTACAGCCATCCAAGTTGGTGGCAGGCCATCGTTGCCTCCAGTGGCAGTGAGTTCCATAGCTAAACTATGCACTGCATGAAGTAATATATTCTTTCACTTGTCCTAAACCTTCCAGCTTTCAGCCTCATTGGACGTCTCCAAGTTCTCGTGTTACGAGAGAAGAAAAGACATGCACTCTTTCTGAATAAGGGAGGAAAACATTTCCTTATCCACTATCTCCATGCCATTTTGTAAATTTCAGTCCTGCCACCTCTGATTCACCTTTCTCTCAAATAGAAAATCCCATACTTCCTAACAGGGGAGTCGTCACATCCCCTCGTCCTTCAGTTTCAACAGGTTTACTCTGAGCAGGACTAACACTGGATACAATCCTATTTCTTTTGGTGTCTCTCAAACTCGGGTCCCCCCAACTGTTGTTGGACTATAACTCCCATCATCCCTA
This sequence comes from Podarcis liolepis, assembly GCF_965112155.1. Classification (NCBI taxonomy): domain Eukaryota; kingdom Metazoa; phylum Chordata; class Lepidosauria; order Squamata; family Lacertidae; genus Podarcis; species Podarcis liolepis. The sequence goes on from NC_139561.1 coordinate 22,357,575, forward strand.
GCTGGTAGGGCCAGTGGTCAGGGATGATGGGGGTTGTAGTCCAGTAACAGCTGGAGACCCAAGCTTCAGATATTTTCATGGGGGCCGTCAGGCGCAGAGCAGAAGAGGAAACTTTTTGCTTACCGAGCGGCAAAACCCTGATGTTGCTGTACTGCTTGCAGAGTTTCTGTAGTTCCTAGAAAGAAAGAACAAGACCAACATTTGTGGACATCACATCTGCCTAAATGAATTTTAATGGCAGCCCTCGCCAGCCTTCCTCCACCCAAAGGATAGCAATAGTATTATTATTATTTGACTTTTTTATTAAATGTATTTACTGCCCTTCTTCCATAGATCCCTGGGAGGTTCACAACATAAAAATACAATATAAAAACCACAAAATACATAATAGAAATGCTTCTTTAATCTCCTCTCTCCTCCTCTTCTTTTGCTTTCTCTCTCTTTCGGTCTCTTTTCCCCCTTTGCTTCTTTCTGCCTTTGCTCTTTGCTATATTAAGCAGCTGTTTTAATTTCAGCGTATTGTAAAAGTACACTTTGTAATGGGTACGAACGTCTGTACATTTATGAACAAGTATCAATAAATAAAAAGGGAAAAACAAACAAAAATTAAAGGATGAAAGAGGAAAACCGTAAAGCAGGCATGTGGAAAGAGCCCAGTTGCAAAGATCTGAAAAATAATATGAGTCCAAGTAAAGAATTGTAGTGTTACCAGAGCATAAAGTCTCATTCCAGGATTGCCAGGTTTGGGATGAGGCTTGTCTTGAAAAGGACGGTTTTGGGGTATATGTCATAAACACAGGCAACTCTTGTTAATTAAAGGTGGTGTAGTGTGGTGTAGTGGTTAAGAGTGGTGGACTCGTAATCTGGTGAACCGGGTTCGATTCCCTGCTCCTCCACATGCAGCTGCTGGGTGACCTTGGGCCAGTCACACTTCTGTGAAGTCTCTCAGCCCCACTCACCTCACAGAGTGTTTGTTGTGGGGGAGGAAGGGAAAGGAGAATGTTAGCCACTGTGAGACTCCTTAGGGTAGTGATAAAGCAGGATATCAAATCCAAACTACTACTACTACTTCTTCATAAAAGAGCACCAATCCAACCCTGCAGAAAGTAACGCTGAAAGCGCCCCATGAGATAAGCGGCATTAACCAAAGTGGGTGACTCACCTGGGGGTGGGTTTTCTGGGCTCGCAAGCTGGATCCCCTCAATGCTCAGCCAATGGGCTGCGAGAGAAGGGGGGAACCAATAATCCCCCCCCCACAACACATTTCAAAGGGCATTGGGTGTTAATCAGCCAAAGGCCTGGTTGAAGAGGGGCATTTTATAAGGAAGGTGCCAAGTAAGCCTTCCTGGGGAGAGCATTCCACAAGCAGGGAGCCACCACAGAAAAGGCCCATTCTCATGCTGCCACCCTCTGCACCTCTCATGGCAGAGGCACACAGGAAAGGGCCTTAGATGATGATCTCAGGTTTCATATGGAGAGAAGCGGTACTTACGGTATTGCAATCCTGACATAATGCAACAGGACCCCCAATATGCTGCATGTCTGTATGGGGCAGCGGCAAGGGACGGTAACCGCCTGCCTCTCAATTTTTATCTGCGTCTGAATCCAGCCTAGGCAAGACCGTTCTTCTCCTGTCGATGGTTTAACTGGGCTGTAGCCTTTCCACCCCCTAGGGAGAATTGTACACCCCTAATAGTTAGCTAGGGACGCAGGTGGCGCCGTGGTCTAAACCACTGACCCTCTTGGGCTTGCCGATCAGAAGGTCGGCGGTTCGAATCCCCGCGACGGGGTGAGCTCCCGTTGCTCGGTCCCTGCTCCTGTCAACCTAGCAGTTTGAAAGCACGCCAAAAAGTGCAAGGAGATACAGTGGTACCTCAGGTTACATATGCTTCAGGTTACATACGCTTCAGGTTACATACCCCGCTAACCCAGAAATAGTACCTCGGGTTAAGAACTTTGCTTCAGGATAAGAACAGAAATCGTGCTCCGGCGGTGCAGTGGCAGCAGGAGGCCCCATTAGCTAAAGTGGTGCTTCAGGTTAAGAACAGTTTCAGGTTAAGAACGGACCTCCAGAACGAATTAAGTACTTAACCTGAGGTACCACTGTAAATGGGTATCGCTCCGGCGGGAAGGTAAACAGCATTTCTGTGCACTGCTCTGGTTTTGGTGTTTTGTTGTGCCAGAAGTGACTTAGTCTGGCTCCCTCAGCCTTTAAAGTGAGATGAGTGCCGCAACCCCAGAATCGTCTGTGACTGAACTTAATCATCAGGGGTCCTTTACTTTTAATATTTAGCTAACTGGTACATGTTTAGTGTACTAAGAGAGTGTGGAACAAGGTAGGTCAAGGTAAAAAGAATCCAAATTTCACAAACACACTGAGCTGGCCAGGAAACAGATTTTGGGATTGCAGAACGTAAGTCAATGAAAGGAGAAATCTCTGTGCTTTGTTGGTGAAATGCTTTTGTTCAATACTACCCTAAATAGGTATTTGGATTCCACCCTTTCCCCCTAGGCAATAAATGCTAATTACAATGTTAACATCTACTCTGCAAGTCCTTCTCTCTACTGCAAGTCATTTTCCATGAGTTTGGAAAGCTACTGTTCTACCACACTGAGTGGCAGCTCTTCCCAATGGAATTCACAGCCCAGGGAACTAGAAGGTGCTGCTCAATCACAAGAGCGCCTCTGAGGATGCACAGAGTGTGCTTTCCTCCCTGCAAAATAGACAGAGACAGAACTCATCTGCCCAGCAGTGAGGTGCAAAAAAGAATCTCTCCAAACCGGGGGAACGGGGATCAAAATAGCAGAGAGGGTTCAGTGTACTAAGTGAGTGTAGAGTGAGGTAAATTGGAGAGAAATTATTCCAACTGGTGACTTGGGAGGGACTGGCCAGGAAACAGTTCCTGAGATCACTGTCTCTCCCAGCAGTTGTTGGACTACAACCCCCATCATCCCTGACCACTGGTCCCGCTAGCTAGAGATGGTGGGAGTTGTAGTCCAAAAACAGCTGGAGACCCAAGTTTGAGAAACACCTGCTTAGGTTGATGAAAGCAGGTGCCTCCAGGAACCTGTTCACCAAAGATTCATTCTGATTTTCCTGTGGGAAGATTAGATGATGTTGGCATGTTGAGCATTCATCCCCACTTGTTTCTGGGAAGCCTGGATGATGTTGCCTCAAAGCAACCAATAGTCTCTTAGCTCAAAAAGTCCGACCTTTTGATTGACCTGCCAATCAAAAAAACTGAGGCGGAAGTAGCCAAAGACTATATTATCTGTGAGTCCTGGAAGATTTTCTCCCTGTCTTGCAGGCCTGTTCAGCCTAGCTGGGGGGGGGGGCGGGGGCTGGACAGACTCCAGCTACAAAAGCCTCTTGGTCTGGGGTGTTTGCATTTTTTTTGTTGGGGGGGGGGATGTTGCTGTGTTGTTGTTGTTTTTTGCATCTTTATTTTAGCTCTTCTTGTGATTTATGTGGAAATTGTTCGGTTTGGTTGTTTATTTTAAAATGTTTTATTAACAGTTTATTACTGCGTTTGTTATGTCATAATTATGTATTTTTTTTTCATGCTGCAAACCACCTTGAGCATGGTTTGAACTTTGGAAAGGCGGCAGCAAATAAAAAGTACAAATAAAAGTACATATCTATTGACATAATCCACTTTAACTGTGCAGTCCTGAATCTGCCGGTATGCCAATTAAATCTCACTCAGAAAGAGCAATGGCAACCGTCTGCATTGGGTAGAGTTAAAGAAAGAGATTTAAAATAAAACTGTCAAGGTCATCTAGCCCTTATATTAATCCATGATGCAACCACACTCACTGGAAGACTGACTGGTTTTGTTCAACTCACTTATCCTAGAGAGCCGGATGATAATTTTATGAAAAAAATCTGTGTGGTTTTCCTTAGCATCTATGGAAAAGCAGATAGTAGACCCCAGAACCTCATTGCTGATACAGTGGAACCTCGGGTTACATACGCTTCAGGTTACAGACTCCGCTAACCCAGAAATAGTACCTCGGGTTAAGAACTTTGCTTCAGGGTGAGAACAGAAATCGTGCTCTGGCGGCGCGGTGGCAGCAGGAGGCCCCATTAGCTAAAGTGGTGCTTCAGGTTAAGAACAGACCTCCGGAACGAATTAAGTACTTAACCCGAGGTACCACTGTACAGGCATACAGTGTGTTGGAAAGGGGAAACTTGAGGGTCTCTCCATTCTGGAGCAGAGGGGAAATCTTCAAAAGGGGTTATAGCGTCACTATAGGGAGGGTAAGGTTTCTCCCAAAACTATCAGCATAAGAAGCATGATTTAGGATGCTCTCTCCAGATCTGAGATTTGGGGGGGGGGGAGAGAGGAGGGTCTCAATATTTATTTATATCCTCCCTTTCCTCCCAAGGAACTCAAGGCGGTCTCCGCAAATCTCATCTCCCCCCGCCCTCTGTTTCATCCTCACAAAACAGCCCTGCGAGTTAGGCTGGTCTGGCAGAGCCTCTGACTAGTCCAAGGTCGCCCAGTGATCTTCATGGCGGGAGGGGGTCAGGATCCGAACCCCCGTTGGCCGGCGTTGCCTCTAACCACTACACCACTCTGTTACCTGGCTGGCCACTGGGGGGGGGCTTAGGATCCTGGTCCAGGTGGGCTTGGGGGGATTCGGGTGCGTGCAGGTGAAGGGAAATGCGTCCGCCTTACCTGAGCGCTTTCAGGGCACCGGCAGGTGGCGATGACGACTTCTGGGCAGGGGGAGGCAGCCAGGAACCCCTCGACCAAGCCCAGGCCGATGCCCCGGTTGGCGCCGGTGATGAGCACGGAACGGCAGAGCGCTTGATCCATCGCAGCGCGCAGGGAACCTCCACTTTTTGGAGCGCCGAGGAGGTTTTTTAAAAGCAGGGCCCCGCCCCCTCCCGCGAGGCCCCGCCCCAAACCCCGCCCCCTCCGAATCTTGAAGCCGTTCGGTGAGCCAGGCGAGAAGAGGCTTTTGTTTATTTACTTATTGATGCGGCAAAAAAGTCTCCCCACTTCCGCCTCCTGAACAAAAGGGAGTCCTAAAAAAAAGGGATCCCACGTGAGCTCTGGTTGATGCCTTTATGCACTCTGCATATGTAGGCGTGTCAGACCCTCCAAGTGTCCCTATTTTCCCTGATTTAGAGAATCCCTGATTTCTGATCTGATTCCAGATTGTCCCGCTTTTCCATAGGATGTCCCTCTTTTCAATGGAGAAATGTTGGGTGGTATGGAGTCATCCAGTGCTTTTTTTCTGGCGGTACGCATACCCCTAAACATTTTTTTAATCTATGTTTGGCCTCATTGAGAGGCAGTATTTCAATATGAGTAGGAAAATGAGAGTACCGCTAAACATTTTTAAAAGAAAAAAAGCACTGGAGTTATCTGACCCCCCCAAGCCATCTGAAGGCAATCCTGTGTATAGGGAAGTTTTATTAATGTTTCATTGTGTTTTTATATATGTTGGAAGCTGCTCAGACTCAGAGTGGCTGGGGCAAGCCAGCAAGATGTGTGGGGTATAAATAGTAAAATTATCATTATGGAATGGGACATCCCTATTTTCATGGGAGAAATGTTGGAGGGTATGGCGTGTGTCCAAAAATATAAACACCACCAACCCCCTTCTGAGGTATTCATTTTTTAATCATCGTTTCGTGCGATGTGATTGTAAAACAAGCAAACCTCAAAACGGTTTAGAAAAAGAACAGTGAAAAATTATCGGGGGAAAGAAGTTTTAAAGTATTTGAAATGGAAATCAGCAGGGTGCTCTCAAGCTAGGGGGCACATGGGGCAGGGGGAAGCAAGTCCTTCCTCTGACAGCACTTAGCGGCTTTCATTGAACCATTGCTAAAGTTAAGCTTCCCCTCACACTGAGAACCCAACTCATCCTTGAGATATCTATCAATACCCATATCCATATTAATATTAATACATAAATTCAGAGATAGACATATAAAGATATTAAAGATATTTAAAAAGTTGATATTGAGTTCTGTACAGTGGACACTCGGGTTGCAAACGTGATCCGTGCGGAATGCACGTTTGCAACCTGCAGCGTTTGCAACCTGCGCATGCGCAGGTTATGATTAATTGCTTCTGCGCATGCGCAAAGCACGATTTGGCTCTTCTGCGCATGCGCGACCGCCGAAACCTGGAAGTAACCCATTCCAGTACTTCTGGGTTTCGGCGTTCCGCAACCTGAAAAAACACCACCTGAAGTGTCTGTAACCCGAGGTATGACTGTACTTTGCTTTATACTCTCTCTCCTCCCCCCCCCACTTTTTGTAAAAATCCAACTCAGCATTGCCAAAAAAAAAATAACTGTCCTCACTCTGCACGGTTCGCAAACAGTGACACACCCATGGGAAAGGGTGTCTGGCATGCAATGCCAAACACCTTGCCAACTCCGAAAGGTCTCGGCCCATAAAGACAACAATTGGCAGGAGTCACCATGGCTCTTTATGGCTGCAGATCTGTGCTTATCCACCCGAGAGCAAACCCAGGGTCAACGAAACAGGGAACCTGCTGGAGCATAGTCCCTCTTGGCATGGCAACTGTGGCAGATCCCCAGAATTCCCCCTAGCCCCAGAGTCTGTTCAGCAGCCTCAGCCTGGGGCAGATTTCCATGTAGTAAGTTCTAGGTTCGATCCCTAGCATGCTCTGGGTAAAGGTAAAGGGACCCCTGACCATTAGGTCCAGTCGTGGCCGACTCTGGGGTTGTGGCGCTCATCTCGCTTTATTGGCCAAGGGAGCCAGCGTACAGCTTCCAAGTCATGTGGCCAGCATGACTAAGCCGCTTCTGGCGAACCAGAGCAGCGCACGGAAACGCCGTTTACCTTCCTGCCGGAGCGGTACCTATTTATCTACTTGCACTTTGAGGTGCTTTCGAACTGCTAGGTTGGCAGGAGCAGGGACCGAGCAAAGGGAGCTCACCCCGTTACGGGGATTCGAACCGCTGGCCTTCTGATAGGCAAGTCCTAGGCTTTGTGGTTTAACCCACAGCGCCACCTGTGTCAGCCACAGCGCCACCTGCCACCCAGCTCTGGAAGAGACGACTAAATCCCCAGAGAGCCACTCCCAGTCAGTGTAGGCATTACTGAGCTTGATGGGCTAACTCTGACTCAGTATAAGGCAGCTTCCTATGTTCCTATTATATGTTATTGTTATTTATTGAATTTGTAGACCCCCGCAGGTCTCAGGATGGTTGCAAAATGAAATCACAGTACAGAAACACAAAATACATAACCAAAACAAAAATAAAGCAACCCAATAACACCCCCCAAACACATTTTAAAAGGGCACTGGTTAAAGAGGAATGTTTTCTCCGGTGAGCAACCTGGCCGCTGAATTCTGTACCAGCTGAAGTTTCCAAACCATCTTCAGAGGCAGCCCTATGTATAACGCATTGCAGGAATCTAACCTTGAGGTTACCAGAGCAAAGATATCATTCGTTAAGCTATCCCTGTCCTGTGGCTGGGACTGTGGGGAGCTGAAGTCCAAAATACCTGTTGGGCAGCAGGTTGGCCAAGGCTGAGGGTGGGGGAACCCTTACCCTCCAGATGTTGCTGAAGTGCAGCTCCCATCAGCCCTTGCAAGCAGGCCCAATGGCCGGGGATGATGGGAGTCGTAGTTCAGCCACATCTGAAGGTCCACCATTTCCTCACACCAAAGCTAGATCCTACATAACAATGGAAACCCCAGCCTTCCCCACGTCGTCGGGCTGTTTTGGTGACAGCTTTTGCCGCCTTGCCAATCGGAGCATTCATTAATGGCTTAAGACGCCTTTGAATCTGCTCTTTGCTTAATCCTGGCTGTCGGCACATCAGTCAAGCTCTCTGGTGCCAGACGCTCTGGCGTTCTTCAAAAGTCTGTTGACACAACAGGAGCTGTTCAGGGATGCCAGCTGTTGGAGAGTGTTGCGTGCTCACACATGTTGTGTGTACTTGAGCTCAATCCGGACAGCAAAACGAATAACAGGGAACACGGCGGACCTGTGATTTGAGGGAGAGGCCTTTCCTGCGCAAGGGATCTTCTCCCAAAGAAACAAGAACCACAAGGGTACCCAGAGGGCATTTCTCCTACTTGGGCAAGTGCTAGACATCTCGCTGCAGGGATAGAGTATCCAGTGAGACCCCTCTGAGGAAGACCAGCACTGGATACAACCCAGTATGCGGGTGGCGCTGTGGTCTAAACCACTGAGCATCTTGGCCTTGCCGATCAGAAGGTCAGTGGTTTGAATCCCCGCGATGGTGTGAGCTCCTGTTGCTCTGTCCCAGCTCCTGCCAACCTAGCAGTTCAAAAGTACACCAGTGCAAGTAGATAAATAGGTACCACTGTGGCGGGAAGGTAAGCGGTGTTTCCGTGTGCTCTTGTTTCCGTCATGGTGTTCCCATTGTGCCAGAAACGGTTCAGTCATGCCAGCCACATGATCCGGAAAGCGTCTGTGGACAAACGCCGGCTCCCTCGGCCTGAAAGGGAGATGAGTACCACAACCCCATAACTGCCTTTGACTGGACTTACCGTTGTCATTTCAAACCTCGAATTGGCTATCTTTTCCTAGCTGCCTGGCTAGTTGTTTGATGTTGAAAAGACCTAAAGGGCGCCATGTTTGTTAACTGGTATAAGATGGCTTGGCAAGTCGGAAAAATTCACAAATAATCGACCTCTGACTAAAAGAATGCAGTATAGAGATTCTTTTGTGGCCTGGTGTTATTGTTTACATGAGCTAAGATGAAATACAAAGGCATCTCCCAGGTGACACAAAACTTACTGGCTGCTATGAACATTGTGGACTTGAATTTTGATACTTCCTGATGGCTCGTACTGACGGATAAATATTTCGGGCTTGCCTTTTTTTTTTACTTTAGACTCTCCTCTATGAAATTTGGAGGAGATTGTTCTGTACTATTAAAATTGTGTTGATTTAAAAGCAATCACAACCCTGCCCACGCTCCTAAAGAACCCACAATAAATTAAGCCCCAAAGGATGGCAACTTTACAGGACTGGTTTTGTACTTTTTAATCCCTCATTCTCTCACTTCATGCTCTATAAAAACAAAGCAAGGGAAATGGCGTCACCTCCTTGCAGACACAAAGGGAGACAAAGGAAGGTGACCCAGCTATAAAGGCAAGATGCCTATAGAAAAGGACAGAGGGGGGGGGAGTAACTTAACAAAGGAACTGGTTCCGCCAGTTCTGCAGTTCCCCCTACTACAAACTACACTCTAACCAAATACTAAATCACTGGCTTGGTTGGGACTCACAGGCATCATCCAAACCAACCCTCAGTCCTATAATGACACAACATACCAAATGTAAAACAAGTCAGCCCTTCACAATTTTAAACCCCTGAAATTTAAAATCTCAAAAAAGAAAAGAAGAAAAAAGGTGGCTGGAATAAAACGCCCAAGAAGCAATTCAGGTCTCCCAAAATAAATCAGTTTTGACCAGACACCTGGGGGGGGGGGGCAGAGTTGGCCCACAGCAGCTGGCCCGCAGCCTGGAGACTTATCGTGCACAAGTAGAATGAGCGTTCACACTTATCTCCATCCTGTTTGGATACCACAGATTTCAGGAAAGAATTACGTGTCCTGTGGCAAAACTGATAAAGACCTGGGCAGGTTAGCTAGTACAGGAAGCCCATCACTTAAAAGATGACGTCTACATCCAAGGGGGTATATTGACTTTTTAAAATATATAGTTAGCTGAAATATTTGGTTTCTTTTGTTAAAGTTAAAAAGGAAAGGTGTGTCCGTGTTATATAGAGCTACGTAAAAGGATTAGGAGTTAGGACAGTAGTACAGTGGTACCTCAGGTTACAGATGCTTCAGATTACAGACTCCGCTAACCCAGAAATAGTACCTCAGGTAAATAACTTTGCTTCAGGATGAGATCAGAAATTGTGCGGCAGTGTCGTGGCGGCAGCGGGAGGCCCCATTAGCTAAAGTGGTACCTCAGGTTAAGAACCGTTTCAGGTTAAGAACGGACCTCCAGAACGAATTAAGTCCTTAACCTGAGGAAATTCAGGGTTCTGCACTTACATTTTGCTCTGCGCTTTATCTTGGTCTGTGTCTGTGTCTGTGTCTGAGTGTTTTTCTTTCAACTGTCCACTTTCCCCAGTAAAACCCAATCTCTACCACTGAATCAGAGCAAGCAGCATTGTGGGTTTTCCACGGACTGCTCTTTGTTCCAGTCCAGCATTAAAGAGCGGATTTTTGCAGGGGAAACAGCAGAGGGTGGGGGTGGGGAATAAGCGCTTGGACACAGACCTGAAAATCCTAGACCTCTTCCTAGAAATGTAGAGCAAAGGCAAGCACATGTGAGTCCCAATGAGAGAGAGCACAGGTTAAGGGAACAGCTTCCAAGAAGTGATTCAGGACTTAAAGTACAGGGAGAGAGCAGGAGGGTTCGTGAGAGTTAGCAGTTAAAGGAAGCTTGTATAGATAATGTTTATTGTTTTATAAGACTCCTGACTGATCCTTGAAACAACTGCCAGCAGCTTCTGCAATCCTTCCTCAACCTAGATGCTTTGACAATTTCACACACATCTCTGCTTCCCAAACGCCTTCCAGCGGCTTCCCATCAAAATATTACCCTTGATGGTTATGGTGCTTGATGTGCCTTGAAATATTTGCACACACACATGTGCTGAGAACTGGCACTCAGCACCCATCCCCATCTGTGACAGGTACTGATTCTCTACTGGAGACTGTTGGGAGAAGAAAGGGAAGCGGGGAGGAATTTCACATGAATAAGGAAGGATTTGTGAAGACGCCTGACTGAGTTCTGCCACAGAAGCCCTTTCCCTGGCTTTTGCATGCACCGAAATAGATAACTAGAAGGAATGCAAATCTAAACAAAATGTAATATGAACACTGGCAACTGGAAAACAGTGGCCTGCGAGCGCTCCAATTGGAAATCAGCGTTTACCAAAGGTGTTATGGGCTTTGAAGACACTCAAACTCAGGATGAAAGGGAGAAACGTGCTAGGAGGAAGGCACGCTTGGCAAACCCTCACCGTGATCAACTCCCACCCGGAAACCTTTGTCCCCACTGTGGAAGGATGTGTGGATCCAGAATTGGCCTCCACAGTCACTTACGGACTCACTGTTAAGATTGTGTTTATGGAAGATGAAATATACTCGGAGTCGAGTGTGAATTTCATGCTCTTTATTCAGATCGTAGCAGCAATGAATGAACCTTTCCCCCAAACGTCTAGCTATATATACATTATTTACACAATGGGCCCCGTGCAATTGGCTAATTCCAGGCTGCTCCTGTAGGCCAATCAGGTTGCGGATTCACCTCCTCCAGAAGCCTGATTAGCCGCTCCTGCAGGCCACTCAAGTCGTTGATTCACTTCCGCCTGGAACTGGATTGGGTGGCTCCTGCGGACCAATCAGACTGCTGCATTCTGGATCCTATTGTTCATGAGCTCAGTACATAACAGAAGACAATCTTACTCTGACAGTGGAGAGAAGGCTCTTAGCATTCACATCTCAAGATGGTTCTTTGCTCCTTTCATAGGAGCAGGCAGGCATAGGTCTACAGAGGAGCCAGCCATTCTGGCTCTCTTTGTTACTTGGAAAATGCCACAATTTTCCTTCAGCCTACACGTGGGTGGCGCTGTGGGTTAAACCACTGAGCCTAGGGCTTGCTGATCAGAAGGTCGGCGGTTCGAATCCCCACGACGGGGTGAGTTCCCGTTGCTCAGTCCCTACTCCTGCCAACCTTGCAGTTCGTTAGCACGTCACAGTGCAAGTAGATAAATAGGGACCGCTCCGGCGGGAAGGTAACCGGCTTTTCCGTGCACTGCTCTGGCTCGCCAGAAGTGGCTTAGTCATGCTGGCCACATGACCCGGAAGCTGTACGCTGGTTCCCTCAGCCAATAAAGCGAGATGAGCGCCACAACCCCAGAGTCAGTCACGACTGGACCTAATGGTCAGGGGTCCCTTTACCTTTACCTTTACCTTTACGTTTACATCGTCCTAGCTGAAAACCTAAACCTGTCTTTCCCTGCCCACGAACACACATAGCTGAAGGAGCCGCCTCACCCGTACCTGTCTCTCACAGGCTTAGACCATGAGGACTTCCTCTAAGAGTTGATGACTGGTCTCATCAATCTTTGTTCCAACCTAAAGGCTTATCTCCCAGCAATGTCTTGTGGTCCAGAAGGTCTGGTGGGGTTCTGTCCTGGGCCTGTTGCTGTTCAACATATTTATCAATGACTTAGATGAAGGAATTGAAAGGATGATCAAGCATTTTGCATATGACACAAAACTGGGAGGGGTGGCCAGTGCTGTGGAAGACAGAATCGGGATTCAATATGACCTTAACGGATCCAATTTGAAACCACACTGGTTTGCATAGCTTTGCAAATATCCTTGCAGTTTTATTGCATCTCAATATGTTCCTAGATCACTGGCCCTAGCCATCAAACTGGCTGGCAGGTGTTTGCCCTGGCTAGTAGCTCCTAGCCTTCAATCTCCCTCTGGGTTTGCTAGATGACAAAACCCATTTCAAGGAAGCATCTTTTGAGTTGTTCTTAGCAAAACCGAAACCACCAGGGGAGTTTATCTTTGTTGAACATGACTTAAAAAAACAAATATGCGGTGGCATTAAGCAAAAAAAATCAGGTATTTGGCATGCCAGCAGCCTGGTTCAAATCAAAGCATTCACATAACGCACCCCAAATCCTCCGGTTCAAAGACAAATAATATAGGCTGGATTTCCCTGAGTCACAGCTGGGTAATCTCCTGGATAAACTGTGCCTTTGTTAAGCACTGAAGACAGAAAGAGCAAGAACAAGCCCTGACTACCATCACTACAGAGAGGTCTACTTTGGCCTGGTGGTGGCAGGAGCAACACACACAACAGCTCCCTTCTACCATCACAACAGCATTGTGAAGTGGGCTGGGAAGAGAAATAGTGACCAGCCTTAAATCTCCCCATAGAGCAGAGGTGGCAGACCTTTCCCAGTCAGAGGGCCACATACCCCCCCAAGCAAGCTTTTGGGGGCCACATGCCAGTGGTGGGCGGGGTGAGAGTCAAAAGTGGGTGGAGCAACTGAGATGAATTTTACCTTTATAGAGTAAGCTAGTTTCTGCACATATCTCCCCCTGTACATTCAAGCGAGCAAGAGGCACGGTCTGAGTTCAAGCAAAGCGAAAACCACTTTTTTTTGGGGGGGGGTGTTGAAACAGGACCAACAAGGGTCAGGTAGCAAGGACTGGAAGGCTACATTCAGGCCTGAGGCCTGCCATTCTCCCATCCCTACATAGCTGTCAACTTTTCCCTTTTCTTGTGAGGAATCCTATTCGGAATAAGGGAATTTCCCTTAAAAAAAGGGAACAGTTGACAGCTATGCACCCCTATGACAGACTTTATGGCTGAGTAGGGATTTGAATCTGGGTGTTGCATCCAGCTAAGTCAAATTCAGAGTAGTTCCATCAAAATTACTACAGTGGTACCTCGGGTTAAGAACTTAATTCGTTCTGGAGGTCCGTTCTTAACCTGAAACTGTTCTTAACCTGAGGTACCACTTTAGCTAATGGGGTCTCCCGCTGACGCCGCACGATTTCTGTTCTTATCCTGAAGCAAAGTTCTTAACCCAAGGTACTATTTCTTGGTTAGTGGAGTCTGTAACCTGAAGTGTCTGTAACCTGAGGTACCACTGTAAACCCAAATTTGTTGTGCCTGCAAACTCTTGGTGTATTGTGAACACTGAGTTAAATCAGACGGTGCTTGGCCTCATCTTGAAGAGCACATCCTCCATGTCTGGATGTTATGAAATAAGGGTGTCAGGTGCACTAGGTTACCACGGCAACAGAGCCGAGGTCGAGTGTATGACTTGCCAAGTCATTCACCTTCCCATTGGTTCAGGAATGTAGATATGGGCATAATAGTCTCTAGGGCATTGCTTTCATGGTATGTCCTGTGGCATGTCCTTTTTTTTTTTAAAAAAAAATCATTTTTACTTGATTTTACAAGCGCAAATTAGTTACAATACCCAGTGCATATCCATAAGATGAGATTTCTCTGAATCTCGCAACTGAATCCCCTCCATGGGTCTTATTGTCAACATTCCCAACTGCCTATTATTTCATAGTCTGTGTTTTGTACTTATCCATATTATCCATAATATTTGTTACATTACAAGTGGTATTAAAATCCTGCTAATGTTTTCATCTGCTTACCATGGTCTCCTAAATAAATTATAAACCTTCTCCATTCTTTCTTGAATTGCTTGTCTTCTTGGTCTCTGAGTTTCCCGGTCAGTTTTGCCATTTCAGCATAGTCTAACAGCTTAGTTTCCCATTCCTCTTTCTTCTTTCCATCTCTGGGCTAGCAGCATCCATGCTGCTGTTGTCGCATACATAAAAAACCTTTTACTGTTCCTTTGGGATGTCAGTACCTATAATTCCTAATAGAAAGGTTTCTGGGTTGTTTTTTTAAATCAAAAGTTATTTTAAACATTTTCCCCCCAATTCATTATATATCATTCCCCAGAAAGCCTTTACTGCTTTACAAGACCACCACATATGATAAAATTGTGGCATGTTCTTTTTGCTGCCTGGGTCTGACTCTGAATTTGTGAGAGTCAGGGGAAGAGGCTGAGAGTTTTACATAGCAGCATTAGCTAGCATGGGGATAGTTTTTGAGAATCTATCTATATTTATGTCTCTTTAGTTCAAAGACCAGAAGAACTGTCTATAGTAGATTGCAGTGTTTCAAAGACCAGAAGAACTGTCTATAGTAGATTGCAGTGTTTAGCTCCATCTTGTGTCTAGAACCAATAAACATTTTGCTGCTTTCTCCACCACACCAAACAACAAAAATGGTGTCAATGCTACAGTCAAACGGGTTAAATGTAGAGTTTCACCAAGCTCCAGCAGAAAGAAAAACGGGAAGCAGGACCATGCCATCAGCTGTGGAGTCTATAGAGTTGCGAGCAGCTATTCTTTCTTGCAGAGGGCAATAAAGAAATAAACACACGTTAATTTCGACATGATTGCATACAGTGGCGTAGCGTGGGGGGTGCAGGGGGGGCCGGCCGCACCGGGCGCAACATCTGGGGGTTAGGGTTAGGGGCACAAATCCATGGGTTAGGGGGCGCAAATCCATGGGTTAGGGGTCGCAAATTACTTGCCTTGCCCCGGGTGCTGACAACCCACGCTACGCCACTGATTGCATAGGCTTGTCTATACAAAAAAATGTTTTAAGCAGGTGCTATATAAGACACACAAGACCACAAGACGCACCTAGTTTTATTGAAGGCTCCTGTGTAGTGTCAATAGGCAGGGAGTTCCATAGTGTATGTTACAAGGCCAATTTCTTACAAGTGCAGAACGAGTATTTAATAATAATATTAATATTTATTTATTTATTATTTATACCTCGCCCATCTGGCTGGGTTTTCCCAGCCACTCTGGGCTGCTCCCAACAAAATATTAAAACATGATAAAACATCAAACACTGAAAAACTTCCCTAATTAGGGCTGCCTTCAGATGTCTTCTAAAAGCCAGATAGTTTTTTATTTCCTTGACATCTGAAGGGAGGGCATTCCACAGGGCGGGTGCCACCACTGAGAAGACCCTCTGCCTGGTTCCCTTTAACCTCACTTCTCGCAATGAGGGATCCGCCAGAAGGCCCTTGGTGCTGGACCTCAGTGTCCAGGCTGAATGATAGGGGTGGAGACGCTCCTTCAGGTATCCTGGGCCGAAGCCGTTTAGGGCTTTAAAGGTCAGCACCAACACTTTGAATTGTGCTCAGAAACGTATTGGGAGCCAATGTGGCGCCACTGCTGCAGATCGAAGCGTTTGAGTGGGCATGTACGGGGGGGAGGCGATCCTTCAAGTAAACTGGACCCAAGCTGTTTAGGGCTTTATATACCTTTGATAGCAAATTGAACTTGGGTTGCCACTGCAGATCTCTTGAGCAGAGGTGTTGTATGCTGAGAGGGTCTTATGCCTGTCAGCAACTGTGACGCAGCACTCTGTGCTAGCTGCAGCTTCTGGACTGAGCACAAGGGAAGCCCCATGCCCAGAATATTGCGGTAATCCAACCCCGAAGTCCACATTGCCAGAACTACCGCTTGCCACAGGTATGTGACAAAGCTTGGGAGCATCTGCTTCGAGATGAGTCACCTTTCTTGTGACACTGTGTTCTGCCAAGCACAATTACGTGGCGAGATTCAACACCTGATAAAGGTGGAGAAAAATGCCCAACCGCAATAAAGAACAAAACAAAAGGCTATCTAAGGATAACCAAGGCAAAAGAACATAGGGTCTGGATTGGGCACAGCTAGGGGTGGGCAAATCTGTCACTTTCAACTTCCCTCAGTTCCTCATTTTTCCCAATCTTTAGTTCAGCTCTCCAAATTTCCTCATCGCTTTGCTTTAAAAAAATAAAATAAAATCCTCCTGATGGTTCATCAGCATTTTAATGCGAATTTCCACTGATAGGCACATTTTTGTATGCATGTTTGCCTCATGTGATGTGCTTTCGTGTGTTATTTTGGCTTACATGTATTTAGATGCATGCTTTACCCTAGCATAAGCATGTTGGCAAACATTGCTTGGCTGGAGAATGGCACTGCTAAATTCAGAGCAGGGCAAATCTCAAAGGCTGGCTGGGTTTTGGTTCACGTATCGTTTTGGGAATTGTGCATTAAGTAGGAACTGAATCAGTCTTCCCGCACTCATAGACATGGAGAACTTGTGGGCCTCCAGCTCCCATTAGCCCCTGCCAGCACAGCCCTCTTGATGGCGCTGTTGCTACCTGGTTAGTGCTGATCATTGACAGGGCCTCCTTAGTGGTGGCTTCCCATTTTGTGGAATGTTCTCTGGTGAGGTATATCTGTAGGAGACTCTCCCCATGTTATTTCATCTCTGAAACCATTTTGTGCAGTTAGAGCTGTACAGTTACTAAATGTTTCCTAAGAGAGCAAGTGAACTGTTTTTAAGTGAAAGTATGCACAAGTCCATGTGCTCTTACCAGTTCCCAGAGCAGCAGAAAGGATGAACGAAATACGAGATCGTAACTACACTAAGTCAAGCAGAGAACAAGATATCACACAGCACAATTGCCTCATTACGTAAATCATGTTTAGAACACCACCACACACACGTAACTGACTGTAAAGTAACATAACATTATATGTAATAAAACTGTAATTTAATTGTCATATCAAAAAATGGCAAAGCACAGTTCCTGATGGCAATAACATATCATATTACTATTAACCTTCTATATGTACCGTATTTTTCGCTCTTTAACACACACCAGACCATAACACGCATGTAGTTTTTAGAGGAGGAAAACAAGAAAAAAAATATTCTAAACAAAATAGTGGATATATGATTTTTGTGGTTCATGCTGTGGCCACAGACATGTGATCTGACAGTGAGTTTGGAGTAGCCCAATGCAAATATCCTGAGGATCCATGTGGATCCATGCTTTGTAACCACGGAGGAGGGAAGGAAGGGGAACCATGGATCCTCTGCTCACAACTGCAGCAGATCCCCCCCCCCCCCGCCGTCATGTTATGGAGCATTCGCTCCATAACATGCACAGACATTTCCCATTACTTTCTAGGAGGAAAAAAGTGAGTGTTATGGTGCAAAAAATATGGTATTTATTGTCGTAAAGCCCAAGGATTGTCAAGTCCAAAGATTGTAAAGTCCAATGATTACAACATACAGTTCCTCTTGGCAATGCCATTTCATACTAATATTTCCCTTCTGCATCGTCCTATGTCTTAAAAGTGTAACAAACGAAACTTCCTTCTGCATCGTCCTATGTCTTGAGAGTGTAACAAACGGAACTACTTAGTAACAAGGCAGTTCTCAGGATACACCCCTGTTTCGCCCATTGGGCTTCTTCAGCGACAAAGTTTCCAGATATTTCAGGTTTTTTCAGCCGAGAGTAGCCCACAGGAACACAGAAGTTGCCAGTCAGAGTCGCTCTGTATCAATGACCATTGAAACTAAGCTATATAAGAGCAACCCCTGCAATGGGGCAGGTACATTAGGTGATTAGCTGTAAGGCTGTTTGGCTATTTTAAAAAATACTAAAAAACCTATTTTTAGATATTCTTAATGCTTTTATTTTAATTGCAGTGTTTTGCTACATTGTTGTGTGCTGTCATGGGCTCCTTTGGGAGAATTTTAAAACCAGCCAGTACGATGTGGAAATCGTAGTCCCAAGCAGGATCTAGAACACAATCTCTCAATCTGCTCGCTGGATCATCATCTTGCTTTCTTTGCAGTGATGCTGTGTGCTACTTAAAATCCTTTTTCAGGTGGAGATGGCAGAAATCAAATTATAGGATTAGAAACATGTGCAGACGGACATTATCTCCTGGGACAAGATGTTCTCTTTTCCTCCCCACAGCTTGTCCAATCCTTTTCTTATGGGAACCACCAATTCCTGACACACATGTAAAGGCAGGTTTTAGGCTCCGGGGGCTTGGGGTTTTATTTTGGCTAAAGCGTCCTAGAGATCCCACAAGCCGCTTTGTTCTCCTGAATCCAACAGCTCCATCTGCAAGCTGACTGAGGCTCCAGAGACCGGGCTGTCCACAACCAACACACAGCTGCCACCATTAAGGGTGAGCCCTATCAAAGAACCCAGCAATTATGTGGATTCCCTGGTTTGTCCTGAAAACTTCCGCTTTTTAAAGCACTCCGTGAGCCGGCGCCAACAACCGCTGGGACTGAGCCATAACCTACTATTGTCCCAGGATGTGTGGGGATCAAAAGGGAAGGTTGATTATCGAGTTAAAAATAAATAGTACACACTAGGACAAGTCTATTCTCATTTCCCGGCCCTCCGAAACCTGGAAGGTCTTTGTGCAAACAGTGCACCAGCGTGATCATTAGCTTAATTGGGCTGTTGTTGTTGTTGTTTAGTCGTTTAGTCGTGTCCGACTCTTCGTGACCCCATGGACCAGAGCACGCCAGGCACTTCTGTCTTCCACTGCCTCCTGCAGTTTAGTCAAACTCATGCTGGTGGGTGCCCTTTAGGGTGCTGAGAAAGCATCATGGGTGCCAGTCACAAAATGGCTGCCAGAAGAGAATGGCATGTGACAGAAAAAGACCGCAAGATGACCGCAACAATTTGCTGCCAAGGAGTGTGGTGGTCTCCTTCTTTGGAGGTCTTTAAGCAGAGGCTTGACAACCATATGTCAGGAGTGCTCTGATGGTGTTTCCTGCTTGGCAGGGGGTTGGACTCGATGGCCCTTGTGGTCTATTCCAACTCTATGATTCTATGCTATGGGCATGTCTGTCCACAGGAAAGGCACTGACTTCAGCTACCATGATCTCTCACAAAGAGAAGCTCTTTGCATCCCTCTTCCGTTTGGAACAGAAAGGCAGATGGATGTGCAGTCCTGGTAGCCAATGAAAATGTGACCGTGTTCTGTGCAGGAGACTTTGAGCCTGTGCAAAGAGGAACTCAAGAGCAAAGGCTAACATTGTGGATTTTTGAAGGGATGTTTACAGAGACCTTTTATGGGCACGGTGGTACTGCTCAGATTTGGTCCCCCTTATTCTGCACCTCAGCCTCAAGTACAGGAGAGGGCCACTCCCAAGTTGTTACAATGCGGATCCCACTGGGATTCAAGCCCATGTCTTTGGCCCACCTTGTGGTGGCAAACTGCTTGGATCAATGCTGTTGAAGAAATTTATGGTGCAACTCCCATATTGTGTCCAGTTCTGGAGGGCTCACCTCTCATAGCAACATAGGTAAAGGTACAGTGGTGCCTCGCAAGACGAATTCTGTGATTCTCTTCATCTATCGGCTTTTTCGTCTTGCAAAGCAAGCCCATTGATGGATTAGCGCTATTAGCGGCTTATCTGCTGATCGGATCAGCTGATAAGCAGCTTAGAAAAAGGGGGGAGGGAGGGAAAAAACCAGCAGGAACTTGCGAGGCATTCGTCTTGCGGGGCACCACTGTAAAGGTAAAGGGACCCCTCACCATTAGGTCCAGTGTTAGGATATAGCTCCATTCCACCTTAAAAGGGTCAGGCATGACTGTTGTGTGTCACACATGCCTGTTTACTTCCGGCTCTCGCTGGGAACTTCAGTTTTTGTATACAGTGGTACCTCAGGTTACATACGCTTCAGGTTAGACTCCGCTAACCCAGAAATAGTACCTCAGGTTAAGAACTTTGCTTCAGGATGAGAACAGAAATCGTGCGGCAGCGGTGCAGCGGCAGGAGGAGGCCCCATTAGCTAAAGTGGTGCTTCAGATTAAGAACAGTTTCAGGTTAAGTATGGACCTCCGGAACGAATTAAGTACTTAACCTGAGGTACCACTGTACTGTATAGCTTTCATGTTACTGCTGTTTTGCTGGACACGAAGGGATGCAGACATGTTTTCCTTTGTTCCTGAACTATGCTGAATAAATGAGGTAAATAGGCTTGCACATCTGCCTCTGTCCGCCTTTTGCTGTGAGGTGATTTACACACTCTGCTGACAGAGCGTGCACGGGTCTGTAAATGTATCTGAGGCTCGTGTCACTGACTGACTGATGCTGTTCCACGGGAGACTGATCGTCCGGAGCCAGCTGGGGGCCTGCCTGATGCCCCCGTCTCCCTGGCATATCCCAACATCCAGTTGCGGACTCCTGGGTTGTGGTGCTCATCTCACTTTATTGGCGAAGGGAGCCGGCGTACAGTTTCTGGGTCATGTGGCCAGCATGACTAAGCCGCTTCTGGTGAACCAGAGCAGCACACGGAAACGCCGTTTACCTTCCCGCCGGAGCGATACCTGTTTATCTACTTGCACTTTGATGTGCTTTCGAACTGGTAGCCACATACCAGGGCTTCAAATCCCCACTTCATCATGCAGCTCACAGGATTATGGTTGTGGGGATTAACCAGGACAGGGTGAACTATGTCTACCACCTTGAGTGCCTTCAATAAAAGGGTGAGGTATAAATCCAATAAATAATTATTGCAAGTTATTTTAGAGTGTACTGACCTTGATTGACCTGCGCCAGCCATGGAATAACATTTTAGAATTTCTACCCTGCCATTTTGACCTTAGGGCTCCAAACGCCTATATAAATATATAATTCCTCTGCAAGGTGACTGAAACAGCCACTACTACATCCCAGCTTCTCCTTGCCAGGCTCCCTTTCCAATCTGCTCCTTGCAGCAGCATCAAGATCCACTGTAGGCAGTTTAGAAGCTCAACAGCGGCCACTAGTGCTCATTCCCTGATCGCTCATCTCAAATGCTGCTCCACCAGTTAAGATGGAAACCAGGACCTACTAGTGCCTCACCCGGCAGGTGAACCTGGTTGCTGCCAGCAGCTCTTAACAGTTCTTCCAGTTGCAAACAGAGGGTTGGAGCCAACTAAGTTATTTTTTTTTAACAGTACACCCATTCAAATGAATGGACCTAAGTTAGTCATGCCTGTTAATTTGAACTGGTCTAATCTGAAGACGACTAGCATTGGATTGTAGAACCCAAATATTCCACAGCTATAGCTAGAAACACTTGGGGTTATTTTTAGGCAGGTGTCTCATTTTAAATATACTGTACAAACAAAGCTATCCATAAAGGACTCTTTGCTAAATATATGGCCTAAGCAATGACTAGCTCAGCTGCCAAATGGGTCAGCATGCATTTCAAGGCAAGCCAGAGACACAACTTTCCCTCTAAAGCAGGTCAATCAGGTGAGGGCTTCTAGAGAAGGCGAGACTTTTCATTTTCAGAAATTTCTTAGAGCTTCCATCTTTCAGCAGAACTTTAGGAGGCAGAAGCTAAAGTGGGGGGAATCCCATATGAAAGCAGACTGCCTTAAAATTTCAGAAACCAAAGCCTCCTATAACTAGAAACCCTCTCCACAAATGTCAGCAAAATGGTAGATGGAACCAGGAGCAGAATCTACTTCTACTCCGCTGGTGTAAATTTGGGACCAAGAAAAGCCGCCACTAGCAATCCATAAGGAAAGCTCCCAATACTACTGGCAATGTTACTCACCCACCACTCACTGAGAGGTCCACCTTTCCATGCCTAGAGATTCCTCCCATCTGACCCCACCCATTCTCTTTTACTGCCACCCTCCCCAGCATGTGAAATGTGCATGTGGTGTCACCTGCCTTCCATTCCCACCTCCCTTTAAATGCCTTTTGTTTATCCCTCTTAATCCTCAATTTACAAATGCAATAGAGTTTTAAAGTCAGGCATGGAGAACCTCTTTAGCATCACAGGCTAGATCTTTATCTCCCCTAATGGGCCAATGTTGACAAGTGGGCAGTCCCGCCCCATCACCTGACCTGATGTCAGGATGGTACCTGGACGGCAGTTCCATCAGGCACCTGTCAAAGCTGACATGTGGGAATGGCTCCTTCAGGTGCACTCCTTCAGGGAACCCATTAGCAAAGCAGATCCCAGCAGGACTGAACCCCATCCCTCCAACATCAGCCACTGACAACACTTGGGACAGGTGGGCATGGTTTTGGGAGAAATGGCCTTACCAGCCAAGAATGGTCCATGGGTCAGAGGTTCCGCAATCCTGCTCTTATGCAAATGGCATTAACTGTCCTCCAGAACTTTGAATCTCAGGTCAGTATTCAACTCACTTGGTGACCTTAGGCAATCCACCCACCCTCCACAGCCCCCTGCTTCTCTACACCCCCTTGCTGATTTCGTGGAGTGGGAAACTCAATTTTTGCCTATGCACTCAGACATTGCTACATAAAATAAAAGCAAGCTATAAAAGGAGTAGAGATGTACAGGAAGCCAAGTTCAACACCCCATACAGTGGTACCTCTGGTTACGTACTTAGTTCTTTCCTGAGGTCCATTCTTAACCTGAAACCGTTCTTAACCTGAGGTACCACTTTAGCTAATGGGGCCTCCCGCTGCTGCCTCGTGATTTCTGTTCTCATCCTGAGGAAAAGTTCTTAACCCGAGATACTGCTTCCGGGTTAGCAGAGTCTGCAATGTGAAGCGTTTGTAACCAGAGGTACCACTGTACTGCATTCTTCACCTGTCCACCAGTGGAGAAACTCTTATTACCTATTCCTTAGTTAAGAGTTAAGCCCCTTGGGGTTGTGCACAGGCTAAGAACAAAGCCGTCTCGTTTCCAATGCTGATACTAAACAACCATCCTAGGCGAGGACAGAGGCAGAAGGTTTTTAAATATAAAATCAAATACTTTAATGAAAATCTGGGAACAGGAAGACAGCTCAGATATACCACTAAAACGGATATTCCTGTGCTGCATACAATTTCTCTCTTAATATAAACACCTTCTTATAAGCAAGCAACGGGAGGGCAAACTATCAGTTCTTCAAGAGTTTTTAAAGATCCTGAGTAGAGAGTTTATCTAAACCACATAAAACGTTATATTATATGAAAGCATCCGAAGTCCTGAGCTGGTGGCCAGCACCAGGCATTTCACCACGTTTTAAAAAATAGACAACTTCCAACACACTGAATCTAAATACTTTCACATTTCCACAGAGTTCTTTATGCAAAAAGAAAGAAGGGGGTGAGGAGAAGTCTTTAGTTGAGGAATTTAAATTTCTCAATATTCAGTATGCAGGTTACAAAGCCCCCCCATTTAATTCAATGCATTTGCACTTTGTGGGTGAAATTCAACAGGTTAAGGCCTTTCTCTGTCCTTACTGTTCCAACACCAGATATATACACACACAAAAAGGCCGCCTAATATAGGCATTGATTCTTATAAAATTAAAAAAAAAATCACCTTGTGTTCTACAACGCAATCAAGTCCACTGCGAAATAAACGAACAAGGACTGCTGTTAGCACCAAGCAACGCTGTATGGTCTGAGTGTCCAAAATCCTTTGGGGCTGGGAAGGGCAATGCCTGAACACTCTGACCAGCCTCATAAGGCAATTCTCTCCACAGAGTCCAATATTATTTCGAAACAGTCCTGCTTCTGTAGCAGCAAAGAAGCATCGCCTGTCGAACACAGACAGGTGATCCAGGAAGAGAGGCTCTCCCACATTATGAGGAGACTCAAAAGACACCCGCCCCTCCAAAGAAACCCCAACCATAGTAAATGGGACATGTCACAATTAAGTCCTTCTAACTATCCTTCCTTGCACCAAGCAGGCACCAAGAGTTTTAAGTCTGTGAGCCCCCGGAAGACAAGAGCGAGAGCTCGTGTAGTCTGTTCTCTGGTCCTGCTCATCTGCGATGCCGGCTGTGGCCTGGGTGCTCCCTCTCATAGCGGTGGCCTGGCCTCTCGTAGGAGTGGGGCCGCTCGGGCCTCTGATCCCTGTAGTAGTGGCTCTTCTTCTTGTACTTCCCAGAGTGGTCCGAGCGTTCTCGCGAGTGGCTCCGGGACCGTGACGAGCTCCTGCTGCGGGATTTCCGCTGCTTGGGAGAGGTGTATTTGTACCCCTTGGCCTTCTTGTAGCTCCTCATCTTGGAGGCTTTGTAGCTCGAGCTGCCATGGTTGAACTGCCGCGGGGGAGAGTCACTTCGGCTCCTCGAGCGGCTGTGGGATTTGGAGCCGCTCGATGGGGAATAGCTTTCACTCTTCCTGGCGGAGGGGACAAGAGGGAAAAGGCTTCAGTTTGCTAGCAAATTTGAGAAAGACACCCCTGTGGCTCCAATCGTGGAACAAGAACACCCCACAGGGACAACAGCATTCTTAGGCAGCTGTGGATGGGTGCTCCAGGTCCTATCACAGAGCTTTGCTGTAGCTTAGATCAGGCATGTTTTGACATTAATGATGTTGTCATCATCATCCTCAGGTGCAGCAGAAACATTGAAATGGCTGCAGAAATACTGCTGTGGCTCTGGCAACAGTAGGGCTTGGGGAAGAGAGAAGCAAAATCTCTGGGCTTAATGTGGTTGGCCTGTAGATCACCAAGCAATTGTGCCTATCGCCAGACATGTTCCCCATGTTTTCGGGAAATGAAGACCAGGTGTTTGCCAAGCTAAGATCTCCCCTCCCTCACAGCTTTTAAATCCATGCTGGAAATCAAAATGCCTGTTTCAACTTCTCCTTTTATATCTACATTAACGGGTGAAGCAAGCCATGCTATGGTCTTGTATGACCGAATCAAACACACGGAAAACTAGCAGGTCAAGGAAAAGTCTAGGATAAATCTCTTTCCCCTGTGACATTTAACAGGAATGCTTTTCCCTAAATGCAGAGATTCTGTGGTGGAATACAGAGCCAATTGTTGCAGCCTCTGTGAGGACAAGGCCCCAAAATCATCTGAAATGCCAGAGACAGAGTGCTGGCCAATCACTACCACTACATTCAACTGAGACGCTGCTCTAGAGAGGTACTGGGTTGCTCTCTTCCCAGCTTAGGTATCGGTAGAGTTGGAACTCTAGTCCCTTTCAGAGCACACTGCAGTACATACCTCTGCTTTGGAGATGGTGACCTTGAGGGAGACCTGGAATAACTCTGGTCTCTACTTCTGCTCCGACTCCTACTGTCTCGGCCTTTCTGAACGCTGGGAGGTTAAAGCAAGAGAATTTGATGTCAAAGCAACAAGTGGCCCAGTCACCCCCTCAACCTAGGTACACATATGCCCAAGGCAAGAAATCAGGATAACCCACTTGGGGCAACACTGTCACAATAAGGCTGGGGGGGGGGGGGAGAGACCAGTTTATTGTGCAAGGCCCTTACCCATTGACGGGGCTGTTGGATTTCATCCGCTTTGTCGCTTCCATTTTCCGCTTGGCGTTTTTTACCACCTGCACAGCAAGTGGGGAAGGCTTGGTGCCTTTATTTTCCTTTGGAGACTCTAGAGATGCGTAAGAGGAAAGTCCAGTCAAAACTTAAGGGATGACATGCTTCTATGTACCATCACCCACAATGCACTTTTACAGATAGGGGGGTCATATCCAAGCAAGTTCTACTCAGAGTAGACCCACTGAAATGAATGGACCATAGTCAACCATGTCCAGGAAATTCAGTGGGTATATTCAGCATAGGGCCAGCACTGGAGATAAGCCAGGGCCTTCAGATTACAATGTTCCATGTCCAGAAAAACCCTGGAAAAATTGAAGTCAGGAGTGCTGACACAAATCTGCAAGTTCACCATAATGAGAGCTTTGATCAGAAAGGCTGACAACTACTATCAAGACAACAACAGGTCCTACTTTACTTAGCGTGTTAGGGTGCAGTGTACATGGCTAAATGGGATACAACTTCAAATGGGATCCTGCATGTGTAATTTACCTGTGTGACATTCCATGTAGCTGACAGCTCCTGTAAAACTAGGTTGCCGCCACCCATTTGTTTACCATTACTCTAGCCTGGGAAGGCATGTCATTTTGCATGTGCAGCTGCAGAGAACCAGATTTAAATGAGACACCAACCAATGGAATGCTGTACCGGCTTCCTACATGCCCAGCCACCAATTTCAATTGGGTCACTGAGCTGATGTGAGGCCTAAAGTCATCCTCCTCCTATAAAAGGAAGCACATGTGAGCAGACATCTAATGTGGTACAATTACGGCCTAAATCTTAATAAGGAATGGAGGATTCGTCCCATATCTAGAGAATTTAGGCCTGACCAACACAGAGCAGGTAGGCAGCACAATAACATGCATAGGTTTAGTTTGGGGGTCTGTTTCTTAAGGCTCTACCCTAATAATTCCTTGCAAGGAGAAAGCAGCACTGCATAGAAAGAACTAGAACCTTCCCAGTAATAGGGTAGTTTTCCATTTGCAAGGAGTTTTGTTTTGATGGTGGGAGGGCATTCAAAAATGATATGGCACCCATATTCCTGGCTATACTGAGATAGTGAGGAACTACACATATAGGACCAGGGATACCAACCAGTTTTGGGAGCAGGAGAAAACCCCGACACGGTATCCAAATTGGGTGTTCCATCTGGTAAGAGGCCTTTGGCTTGCGCCTTTGCCTCTTCGATGGCGAGCTTTTTCTTCTCTACTCGGCTTTCCAGGATAGCTAGATCAACCTGTGGAAACGGTGTGTGCTTTAGCAAAATATTGATCTGGCACCTACATAAGAGCATTGCATAGACAGGCTTTCCCCCAAAGGCTTACAATGGAAAATGCAAGGTAAGGCAAAGGAACAAAACACCAGGCACTTTTATTAGACGTGCTACTGGCAAGGTTACCTTCTTTATTAAGCAATATTGCTATTATTATGTGCACAATTTGGGCTGCAACACAAATCCCAAATCTGTGTGACAGGGAGGATGGAACAAAATTCTCAAGGTACTCAAGATGAAAAAAAGAAATTTAGATTCTAATCAACAGAACTTTGAAAGTATGTGTCCTGAAGTCTTAAAAACACGCCAGTGTGCTTTCCCACCGTTTGAAAAATTCAAAAGAATAAGCAGGACCAACCTTTTTACGTGTATATAATTGCAAAATTTTCGTGCATATCTCCTGGATTTCCTCTTCCGTAGCTCCAAACAGCAGGAACCAGTGAGGGCGGTTTGGAAGTGGAATCTGTGAGCAAGACACCGTTCACCATTAGTCACCAAAAAACCCCAACCCGTTCAAAATCCCTCTAAAGATCACTTCACCTTTCAGACAATAATCACTCTCTTAGCCTTTTACTGTTTATAACCAAGGAGATGGGTGGTTGTGAAGGAGTTTAAATGGTGTGATTTACATCAAGGCAACCTTTCTCCTTAGGTCTGAGCTCCCACTTTCCTTCTGTGTATGAAGGAGGATACTGAATTGGGAAAGGGGGAAATGTCTACTTAAGTCACCATTTTCCTTCTGCACATGAGAGCAGAAATAAAAAGGCAGCCACTATTAAATCCTCCACATTTGTTCATTAAACACACTCATTGCGGCAGTAAAAACTCCGCAAGGAAAACAAGAGCATCTTATATAGCATGAGCCAGGTTAACACCAACCTCCAGGGTCCTAGCAGCAAGGTAGATGCACGCGCAAGCGATGCTCTCAGGGTGGAACCTTACAAAGACATCTGTCCGCAGACTGTCATTCATGTAGTTCCTGAGAAGACAAAAAGGAGAGGGGAAAGTTGCAGAAGTCTGCTGAAATCCCCTGCTTTGGCTATGCTGTTTTTAAGGCACACTGTAGCTAGCTGTCTAGGACATTCTACAGCTGTTTGAATCCTAGATAATCCTGTGAAACCTGACAAGAAGTTGGAGTGCACAGATTTGACAGGGAAGGACAACTGCCAAGTATTTATTAACTGGATGTTGGCATTTTATGAAAGAGAACCAATTTTAACTTCACTTTTCTCCCTGCTATGAGCTACTGGCCTGTTCTCATGCAAAACAAGACCAGAAATTCACTTTATTTTACGGTAGGCACAACTTTTGAAGCATAATTTGAAGAATTCTGTCAAAATCTACGTTTTATCCCGTCACGCAGAGCGACATGCAAACTTGAAAACGGACAGTCTGAAGTCACAGGTCCGGCTAGAAGTTCTCTGTCGAAGGAACGGGGCTTTTTCCAAGCATTCAGAATCTTCTGTTGCAAGCTTCTTTTGGAGTGACCAGTCTCCACTCAGGAAAGCATCCGACACACAAATTGCTTTTAGAGAGAGCAAGAGAGCGCCACAGATATTCAGTCCAGGTGTCTGGTATTGTCACTGCTGAAGGACCAAAGTTCTTCAATGGGTTGTCATTGGGCCGCTTCCAGACTGCCCCACTGTAACAAGGTTTCTCAACACAAATGTTCACAGAATGAGGCAACTGTAAAAAATATTGCACTGTAAAAATATTGCACAAAGTCCAGCCAGAACATTTCACGTATTTCTGTGACCTTAAAATGGAAATCTGAAGGATAATTCCTTACAACACACCAAAATGCACAGTGGACAAAACCCAGAACAAAGTTTAAACAGTTGTAAAATGGATTGGGCCTATGGTTTGTGCCTGTCATAAAGGTGCAAATTAATATGTGACCAATGTCACTATACCAAATCAGGCTATGCACATAATTCCTACACAATTTGTTCAAAACCAAAGCAGCTGAAGAATATGGGGACTCTGGCTTTGGGTAGCAATGATTTTCAGTCTTCAATTAGCAGGTTTTGAAAAAATACTATGGTTAACCGGATCCAAAATGTTTCCATTGCCATTTAGACTAACCCAGATGAGCTGGGATTTTGAAGAGTAGGCCAGCCCTTTAAAGGCTTACATCATTCTTTAAAAGTGTTTCAGGGACCTTGAAAGTCCTATTTAGGTGCAACCAAAGAGACTGCCTGGGTGGTCCTGTATTTATTTCCCCACACTGAACTGCAGTTTCGCACAATATAATCCAAGTTCCAAAGGCATTTGTTATGATGCATGGAGGAAGGAACCTGCTGCAGAAATACATCCGAAGTTTTACTGGATATACAGAAGTAGATATGTGCAGGACCCCAAAACACACAGTTTAAAAAGTACAACAGAAAAATTTGAGGTGCTATGAAGTAACATATCTTCTTATTGCAATGCTTATGCTTTCAAGTATGAATTAAGTTTTTAAAAATCCAACCCCTCAAAGATTTTAAACCCAAGTTTAATAAAAGAGTCTGTGGGTTTTTTAAAGGACATAAAATGGGAACAAAGCATCCTGACAGTAACACAAACTTATCTGAAAAAACGCACAAATAAAATTTAACAAGTTAAAAAAAAATCACAAGCAGCAGTCGGCCAGTTTTAACTCGACTTGTGTACGCATACCACCTGTCTAGAGCCAGCCTTCTCTCTGTGGAGCCTGCTTGGGTTTGACTGAAGACGGCAGTTATCCCTGCACCATAGCGCTTGGGCAGCAGAGGAGAAGTCTTAGTCACTTACCCTCAGAGGCTACCCTTTGATCAAAAGAGTACAGAAAAGAAGAGTCAAAAGAGGTTCTCTTTGAAAACAGCCAGACAGTTTTAGTCAGTAGAAACACAAACTTTGCTTAAAGGTCAATTTTTACATCATGTCAGTTTTCACAGGTTACCATTTGTCAATGTATGCTTTCTTGGGAGTGAGGGGGGGGATATTTAATATAAACCCATACCAAGAAAGGGGCAGATAGACTACATATGGACACAATACATTTCATAACCAATATCAAGAAGCTGAAACTGTATGAGCAGGGTTGTTTTTACAATAATTTTCAAGTAAAATGATGGCATGGCAGAAGTGACCACCTCCCCACACTAGGAATGAAGGGGGTATATCTATGGTTAACACCTTATTCAGAGGCAGCATATGTCTGAATGAGACATGCTGTTGGGCAAACAGGGGAGGAAGGGTGCCTTCACGCCCTGCTCCTGAGCAGTAACTTGAATGGGCAGGAGTAAAAGGAAGAAAGAGCAAAGGGTGCATTTGTGAGGGTTTAAAGCTCTCTTACCATTTAAGACAGTGTCTGAATCTTTAACAAAGAGGCCCGTCAACTTGGGGTGATAGAAGCGGCATTCCAGGCTAAGACTGGAACCATACTCATGCCACGAACATGGCAGTGGAGGAGAAAAGTACTGACCCCACACATGACATATTTTTGCCACTGCCCCGCTGGCCTCAATAAAAACAAGAAACATCAACTTACCATGAGGTCTGGACCAGGTGTTGGTTACGTTCACATTCTAATACCTGAAGGTACATAACGATTATCTGGAAGATACGGGTGATTGAGTTATACAGGTGATCCAAGTGGTGGAAAGAGGTTTTCATCTAGACAGAGGAGGGTACCCATGCAATGCAGGTTATTCTAGTCTGGATCAATGGCCTGATAAGACTCCACGGTGTGTATAAAATGTTAAGAATATGTTTTAGGATGTCAGAGAAGTGGTACTCTTGAGAGTATGTGTGCAGCAAAGCTTCTTTCCTCTGCACTGCTGTGCACTGCTCACAAGTGTCTCTTATTTTACCCCAATATTATTTGGCAGCTTTCCTTCTTCAGTGCTTGCTTCGAAGATATAGGAATAACAAAGAGGGAAATGGTGGAAGCACTTCTATACAAAGATATGTTGAAATGTATTAGTAACACAGGTCAGATTTTGGGGGGGAGGTAGAGAGAAGAGTATATGATCTACTGACTCAAGACCCAGAACCACAAGTTTTCATTTTTTCAAAAATGGAAAATACAAGAAACACCAACGAAAGAAGAGAGGCAGATGAAAATGATGGACTCTGGAACTGGCAAAGCTAAAGGGAAAATCCGAAACAAGCATGAGCAAGTATTCCAAAAAGACTGGAGTACGTTTACAGGATATTTAAAAGATTAATTGTAAGCCATTGACATCACTAGCAGGGTTGTCTGAAAACTTGTAATGAGAAATTTTCTCCCTTTTTATATTTATTTAAATTTTGAGTGTTTTGGGTAAGCAGTTTGTTAGAATTTGAAAATATACAAAATGCAATAATATTAAGGTTAATTATCAAAGCCACAAGGCAGGAGGGAAGGAAGTCGAAGGGCTCTAAAGAGCCAGAGACGTAAAGTGGATAATAATGGTGTGATTGTATATTATTAAATGGAAAACTAATAAAAATCATTAATAAAAAAAGACCCAGAACCACCAGGATGTTCCAACAAATGAAGGCAAAAAGATCATAAAGGATGGTGCAGATCTGAGGACTGAAAAAGTCAGAGAAGATGGGAGCCTGCACTACTGGGTTATCATAAGCTTCCACTCATGGTAACCCCACCTACTACTGAAGGGTTCACATTTCCACAGCCGACAGGTGTCAAACCAGATTGAATTAACCTTAGAAAATGCTACAATGTACCCTGCCCATTTTTAAATCCTGCCCTTCCTTTACTGGGCAGAATTCAATCTTACAATCTTGTTAGGTATGTCAGGTTTTGTAGCATGCCCTGTCCAAGACGATCCAGCAAACCTAAGACATCATCTGGGCTTTAACCTCTTGAGCATCCTGGGGGAACCAGCCATGAGTGGCTAATGCTGAAGTAATGATGTAAATGGCATAGCTATAACATGAGCACCAAGGGCAGCTGAGGTAGAGGAAGAGAAGGGGATTGTGCCATGCCTGAATGGAAAGAGGGAGGCCTGTAAGCTTCAGTTGGGCACAGAACTGGGTCTATACACCTGATTACCTCTCCAGCGCTGCCTGCTTATTGGCACAGTTAATCAGACATAAAACTCAAGAGATGCTAGAGTGGTGCCACCTATGAAGTGGGGTGTTGTGAGTGACGTACCAGCCATGACTGCGCAATTGGGACAAAATAAATTGAAAGCGGCCAACGAAAACTGTCTCCCTGCTTCTTTAAAGTGATAGAACATGTCTCAATTATTTTCAGGGCAAAAAGTAAGCCAAACAGTAAAGCATACAAAGTGGGAGGAACAGAAGCAGCCACCAGTCCCTCTTTGAAGTAGGAACATCTTAGCAACACAAATGTAGTTCTGTACTGTGCCACTTGTAGGGCTGACCCGCCAAAGTCTTATCACACACTACCCAATAGATACACAATGGTGTTGTTACCTGCTTGCACAAGAATAAGCTGCTTTCATGCCAAGGACTTTGAATGGAGAACTCAAGCATAGCTAAGTCTAAGCAGCACCTAATATCTGAAGCAACCAGTCTTCATTCACCAAATGAGACGGGATAAACTAGCAGGCAATTCTTGAAATGAGAAACAAAGACTGCCAATGGTTTGGCTACATTAAGAACAGGCTAATTTCTTATCCACTGCTCAGAGGGCAAACTTAAAAATACAAAAGAAATACAAACCTTGTGGGGATGCTTCACATGTACGCAAAATCCCAACTCCTTCAGAACTCTCCTCTCAGCCTTTATAATTTGGTTCTTCAAGTTAACGTACTCTTGATCCAGTATCAAAGGTACAGGTTTCCTGGGGTTTTTTTAAAGGGGGGAAATAGAAAAAAAACAGTTTAAAGCCCTTCTACAAAAGTAGAGCAACAATAGGCATTCCTCAACTTTGGTGTCTCATGGGAACAGCATGAGAAGATTAAATTTGGACCACGTTATCCAAAGAACTGGAGAAATGACTGTGGCGACTTCCAAATCTGTAACTGTCTAGGCAACACTGGCAGTGGTCTCCTTTTTGAACCCCAAACTTCCCTTTCGAACAGCCAACTCGTAGGAGTCGTGCAAACTTACTCCAAAAATGACCCCTCCCAA
The DNA here is from genome assembly GCF_965112155.1 of Podarcis liolepis. Lineage (NCBI taxonomy): Eukaryota > Metazoa > Chordata > Lepidosauria > Squamata > Lacertidae > Podarcis > Podarcis liolepis. Next base: position 22,390,608 of record NC_139561.1, read on the forward strand.
GAAGAAACTACCAAAATCTCAGAGAAGAAGCACCCACCTAAGCAATCTTTCAACCCTCTGAAGTTATCTTATTACAATTTGAAATTATAAAATTTCACCCAGATGACAGTGAATGATGGCCACTAGTTGAGGATGCAACGAGGGCTGGAAAAGTTGGAACTCACTGAAACTTTATTTCCAATTAGGTTTTTTGGGGGGAGGGGGGGGTTCAGGGACATTCTTTGGGGTTGCATGAAATCCTCCAGAGTTTTGGGAAGGGGATAATGCAAGTCACAAATGGCCCTTGAGTAACTGCCACGATCCTTGGAAACAGATACTGTGTGAAGGCACACAGTTGGAGTTAACAGCTGACTTACTTTTTCTCTCTCAGATACCGAAGTCTGTGGAACACATTAATGACATCTCTTATCCGCCTTGGGGCTTCTTCAATTTTAGATGCCAAGTGAACACAGGCCATCGACACATGCTGTAAAAGAATATGGAACATAGCTAAGTTTTATTCTGATCTCTATCTCTTAACAGTTGAAGGAGCAATAACATGCAGAATATGGCCATCAGACTAGTGTAAACATCTTGTACAAGGAGCTTCACCATGCATTTATGGGCACACTGAGAAAGGGATATGCATTATCTTTGAAAGCCCTGAACAGCGTGGGACCAGGGTGCTTGAAAGACCATCAGTTCAGATTTGACCTTATCAGGGACACTCCTTCAGAGAGCTTCTTTACTATGGTTGAGTCCCAACTGTGGAACTCCCCTCTAAAGGAGAGACCACAAATAAGATTTCTGGAACTTTTTGCCTCAAGTGCAAACTATGGCAGAAAACCATTTTTTAAAAAGTTTTCTAGAATCTCAGGATTAAGAATCACTATGTTACAGAGATGGCAGAATAGCTTGCAGAATACATTTCAATGACAAACTAGCACTTCAGCACACTTGCTTGGAATAAGTACAGCTGAGATCAATAGGAATTATTTGCAAATCAGTGTGCTAACACTGGGCTAACATGCAAGAAGCTCAGCAAACTAGTTTACCATGCTTAATCAATAAAATCAAATTGATACCAATTATTAATTGCATAGAACAAATCCCATACCTCCATGGAATGCTTCACAAATGATTTTGTATAAAAGAAACGCTGGAATAACACCTGCCCCGTAGCCATGGCCACCTAAGAAAGAAAAGTGAGAATCTATATTAATATGACAGTAAATACAGTGGTACCTCTGGATGCAAACGGGATCCGTTCTGGAGCCCCGCTTGCATCCTGAGTAGAATGCAACCCGTGACTGTGCGTGTCGTGATTCGCCTCTTCCGCGCATGCACACGACGTCATTTAATTAAAAAGGGGTGGAGTGAACTCAAAAGAACTTCTCAGTGCTCTGACAATTGTAAGATGGGAAGGTGGGAGTCACAAGTATTTTTAGGTACAAAACTATCCAAATTGTAACCATCCTCATCCAATGACTCTAACATGGCTAGTGAGTTTGAAACATTTGCTTGGTGTCAATACAGGTCTTCAGACCATACAAAGTTTACCCGCCCACATTGCTTTGCTCATCTAAGCTTCTCCCCAAAGAGCCAGCTGTTAAATTTAAGAGCTAAATGAAAGAGTTCGTTGTTCCTCCTCAAAACTAGGCAACACAGTCCTTTCAAAAGCCAATCAATGAGCAAAAAACATTTGATCACAGGCAGTCTGGAAGGAGAAACCAAGAGCAGATTCCCCTAAAAACATAACAAAAACAACTCGCTAGATACAAGGCAAGATGAATCAGCCACAGTGAACTCGTCACAGTTTCAGCATCAGAGAAATGTTACAAAAAACCCTTCTAGTTTGAACAGAAAACAACAACACCACATCCTCCTCAAAAGGGTGGTAACCAGCAGGCTTGCCGGAATGTCTTGGCAAACATACAAGACTAGCAAGGGAGGGGATAGCGTCATTTCCGGGCAAGACCTGTTACATCACTGATTTCCTGGAATAGAACTACGGGCTTGAGAACCTCCTCCATTAAACAGGGTTTTCCCCTCTGCCTTCCTCCTTTTCTTGGGACACTGAAATCCCCATGCCAGGGTGGGAAGGGGTCCTTATCAGAATCTTTAAGATCTATTCATGCCTGGCAGCCTTGGGTCCTCAGTTCTAGGGCTCAACTGTCCCGGAGGAAAAAACAACCCCCCCTCCAGTGCTAGTGAGGGAAACTGAACAAAGCAGCAAATCCAATCAACCACCTTTCTCCTATTCTCCAAACATTTACATCCAAAACATTTACATCCTTTATCTAGACCAGGTCAGACAGTCTCAAACAGTGCTTCTCCAAGTTGTTTTCCTTGCTTTTGGAAAAGACCACCTACTCTTCTTTTCCCTTAAAATACAGCAGCTTCTTAGGAACCCTCCCAACTGAAGCCCCAGCATAAAGCACAATTATAACAGTACATTATCTCTACTGCATCTGTGTATTATATAGCTTATATAAAAAATTACACAAACATATTACACACATAATGCTAACTTGTTTTCTCCAGAAAGCCATCAAACTACTCTTCCAAATCGTTTCTGCTTGGGGAAATGGGTGTTATAACTCCTGCCCCAACAACACAATTCTACCACCTCTCAGCAAGCTTTAAAAAAGGCCCTATGTTCAATTTTTAATGTAAATCCTACCTCATTACACAAACACACACTCCTCCCTATAGAACTCTTTCCCTTTAAGATCATCCTGCCCCAATCCCAGATCAAAGCATCAGTCAGTCCATGTCTTACAGCATTATCCTCCCAGCAATATCTGTCTAGTTTATAGTGAAAACCATTATTTGTAAATTGGCATCCAGCTCTTAGTATCCAGTTATACTGCCTCTGGGCATGGAGGTTCCACTAAGCTACCAGTGCCAAGAACTAACGACAGACCTGCACACCATGTATCTATCCAAATCCTTGCCCCCCAGCAAAAAATCTAGATGTGCCTTGCTTTGCCAGCCCAATGGTTCATTTAGTCTAATGTTCTGTTTGACACTGCAGTCAGCCAGCTGCCCATGAATTCCTCCTGTTCATAAATCCAGCCTTCATAATTTTATTTAATCCATTACAGGAAACAGTCTTTCTGTATCTGTCCAAAGATCCACCTAGTTTGGTAGCCAGTTTCCAACTGTGACCAATCAAATACTTCCAGAAACTACATAAGCAAGGGAGAGCAAGAGTCCTCTCCCCTGGGGGCTCCACTTTGCTCTGGATGCAAAAGCCCCACTTTTGCTTCCATGACTTTGATACCACTCACAAACCTGAGAGTTTTGATGCAGACATCATGACTACCAGGCAAATTCATGAAGGTTGCTTAATGCTATAAAATAGGTTGTTAAATTACCACAGACAGACTTATCCTCCAAAAGTCAAAAATTGCCTTGATGAATCAAGCCAGAGGTCCACTTAAATCCACTCTCCTTCTTGAATAAGCCACACTCAGAAAAGGGTGTGTGTGATGGTGTACTCTTCCAGTCCAGAATGGACAGAACAACCTGGTATATGACTATTTTCTTTGATGAATTCAACACCAATGTTAACAACAAAGTATTGTATTGTAACACCTTAAATGGTAAATATTGGATCCAGATGAAATGAGTTGTGCTTAGGTTCCAACTGATTTCAATGGGAACTAAGTTCTGGATCTAACTCCAGAAATTCTACGAGAATACTTTTTCTAGTCTTTTGAAGTGTCACAGGTCTTTGTTGCTTTTGCTGCAACAGATTAACAAGGCTACCCCCTCTCAAAAAAGCTCATTCTGTTGCCAGGTACATTCAGAGGATCAGAGGAAAGCTGAGGTGCCCAGAAAGTGAAGTGGGGTGGGGAATAAAAACAGAGAAGCTTGAACTTTATTGGCACCATGCTTTTATTGCTCTCTATAAAAACAGGCTTCTCCACTTTTTACTGGGTATGTATCAATATATTTGGACACAATGGAGAGTCATGCTTTTTAATCATTCACTCACACACACACACTCACACACACACACACATATATACATACATATATTAATTGTATATATATTAATTATATATATTAATTAATTGTAAAATAAACTAGCTGCAATAATTAGCTAAAAGAGATCCAGTGTGGTGGTATAGTGTGGCTGGAGTATTAAACTTGGACGAAGCCAGAAATACCCAGGCTCTAATTTCCATTCAATGAAATCACTGAGTGACCTTGGGCCAGAAACTTTCTAACCTACCTCATTTTACTGTTGTAAGGAGGCAGCATAGAAATGTAGTGAGCAAGATTTTCCCTCTGTAGAAATAATTCTTTATCTAAAGCTGTCTGTATCTTCCTAGGAAGAATGAAACTTTTTCACAGCTGTATAACATACTACTAACAACGACCCAGGCTTTGAGAACACAGAGCTTTAGATGCTAAAACCAGAGCTAGGCTATGTACTATCTAAAAACTCACCAAATAACACTGCAGCTTTTCAATTTGGCAGAACACTTTCCATAAAGTGAGATGGTATAAAAAGCAGGAGCTTGGGGGAGGGGGAAGAAAATGAATAAAGAAAGGAGGGCCGGGATGGGACAGCACCTAGAGTTTCATCACGGAAGGAAAAAAGAATTCACCCTCCATAATTCTTGTACACTTTCCCAACTTTTGAAGATGCTAAAGAAAATAGCTTACTTTTTATCATATACATGCATACATATGTACAAAAGCCACAGTACATTACCTTTACCTGCAATTCTCTTACACTGACTTCTGGATCGACTTGTGAAGCTACCTGAATGGCTCAAAGGCAAGATACATTTTTTTTGTATGAACTAAATACGAACTAAGTTATAAAAATAAAAGCGCTGGATCCAGAAGCCTCGATGTCTAGATTCAGATAGGACAAAAAACAACACGACACACGCTCAGAATCTGTAACAGGTTCTTTTCCAACCGCCTTCCAACTGCCCTCAACGCCCAACGAAGCCCCCTCCCGGTTCTCTCTGACCTTTTCTCTCCTTTTTCTTCCCCGTCCCTGCTTAATCCCATTTCAAGGCCTCCCTTCCACAGGCGAGTGCGGCCTAGGCCTTAGGTTTAGGCCTAGCGCTCGCTCGCTCCTTCCGCACCTGAGGAAGCCGCAACAGGATCCCGGCGGCCTGGATGAGCTCACAGCCGGTGACTCGGAGCTGAGCCTCGGTCTCGGCGTCCAGGCCGCTGCTCATGGAAGGCGTGAAGCGGAGGGCGTCGGCCGACAGAAGGCAGTTCTCCAGCGTGATGAGGACGCCCGAGTATAGCCGGTCGCCGATGCGGACCGCGCCGGGAGGCGGAGGGAGAGCCGGAGGAGGAAGGGCTGGTGGGCAGTAGCCGCCGGAGGACGACGACGAGGACGACGACGACGCCACCGCTGAGCCGGCGAGGCCGGGCCCTACCGTCGCCAGCGCCGCTGCTCCTCCCGCGGCCGCCATTATCGCCGCCATCTTGTCTCGACGTCGCTCCCCTCAGACTGACTCACTTCGCCGCCGCCTCCAAACCCCCGTCCGCGCCTACGTCACGCGCAAGCCTTTTGTCTCCCCACCTCCTCCTCCTCATTGGCCAGCCGCAAAGACGTGCGCCCTCCTATTGGGCGAAAGCGCCGGCTTTTTCCGTTGTGACGCAACGGTTGGGAATTCAACCGTCTCAGAACGAGGAGGGTGAAGGTACGTTAGGGAGATGGAAGAAAGGCAAAGGTTTCCCGGCATGCGCTACGCGCACTCTCTGGCACGGCTGGCTCACGTTGGGTTGTACCACTTCAGAGTGAAGGGGGGGAAAGAGTTTAAATAATTACGGTTTTTATCCTCTTTTTAATTATTTTTTTAAAAAACCCTCCGATAGAAAACCACCATGTCAGGAGAAAGCCCTGGCACTTACTTTTAAAAAACACAAGTGAGATCCCACCTCGTACTTTGAAGTGGTACAGTCCGGGATACGTCAGGCCAGAGAACAGGGCCGAAAATGCTCCCTTGCCTCAGTTGCGTCAATGCCTGAATCGACCACTCTTGACTCGAGCTAAAAACAAAGGAAGCTTAGGGTTGTACCCAACTAAGTGTTATTCCGAGTAGACCTACTGAAATTGGTGCGCCTAAAACAATCATGTCCATTATCTTCAATGGTTCTGCTCTGAAGAGGACTGTTTGCCACAAGACTGGTTTTCCTGCCCGGTCCTCAAATTTGTTTTAACACAGAAATTGAACCTGTTTCCAACTTCGAAATTTGGAGAGGGACCAAAGTTCCCCTTCGTTTTCCCTTTGGCTTTTAGACAGCAGACACTCTTACTAGGGAGGAAATCCTACCAACAGGAATGGGACTTCTTGGAGCGCATGCCTTTAAAAGCTGCACTCTTAAAATACTCCCTATTAGTAAGGTTGCAATCCTATACACATTTAAGGGCATGCCCCTACTCAGCACTGGATTTATTTATGGTGGTGTGGGCAATTCCCCCCCCCCCCAGGTGCTGAGCGGATGGGGAGCGTCAACATAATAAATAATAATAAAACCAGTAGTTATACTGGTACCTACTGAGAAGGCTCATTAAAAAAACAACTGCACCTAGTTCCTACCAGAGAGCAATGGCAAACTAAACTGTCAGATTGTGCCAAAATGGCAAAACTGACTGGAAAGCTCAGGAACCAAGAAGACAAAAACTTCCAGAAAGAATGAGAAAAATTTATAATTTATTTAGGAGACTGCTGTAAGCAGTTGAAAACATTAGCAGGATTTTAATCTCACTTGTAATGTAACAAATACTATGAATAATATAAATATAATATATACATAAAATATATAGATATAAAATATAATTATAATACAGTGGTGCCCCGCAAGACGAAATTAATTCGTTCCGCAATTTTTGCTGTCTAGCGAATTTTTCTTCTTGCGAAGCACGGTTTAAACGGTTTAACAAAGTCGCAAGACGTTTTCGTCTTGCGAAGCAAGCCCATAGGGGAATTCGTCTTGCGAGGCAAATCGCGAATGAAAAAACCTTTCGTCTAGCGAGTTTTTTGTCTTGCGAGGCATTCGTCTTGCGGGGCACCACTGTATGCAGTTGAAAACGCCAACATTAAGACCTGCAGAGATGGAGGGAAGTCTTGAGATTCAGAGAAATCTCTGTATGTGGAAATGTATTTGGTTTTGTTATAAATTTATATTTGTAAAATCAAATAAAAATGATTTTTTAAACAAACAAACAACTGCACCAGAAGGAATTATTCTGAAAATAAGAAATAATTAGTGGGCATGCCAAATATTGCCCTTGCTCAGGGTGCCATATTACCAAAGTCTGCCCACCCCTGTCTTTGAACTCAGTGTAGGAAAAATATTACTTCCAAGGACAAGGGGAGTAAGGATTGCTGCACTCTTACCCATTGGGTAGTGTTATGAGAAAAAAACCTGCTCCTTTTCCCTTATGGGGTACCCAAGAGCCCATATAGAGTCCTTTTGTAGGTTCTCTATCAGTAGGAGAAAATAACAGACCAACCAGTGAATATTGAGAAGCAAAGCAGCTAGTAAGCCTGATTTTTTTAAACTGTTGCAACAGGGTCCTCGCTCACCACAAGCAGGAAAGAGGAGGAACCCAAAACAAAGGTGTGCCCGCCCTCATATAGACTTGCCCACCCTCAAACTCCAAACCACCCCCAGAAACACCATACATACATCACAGGAGAGTGTATCCCAGGACCACCTCACCCAATGCATCATACACACACCACAGGGGGTGGTCTAAAACAGAATCCTGAGTGTTTTATCTCCTGTCTGGCAGGTTACCTGATTGCATTATCTGGGTTTTGGCCACTCTTTTGTTATTATAACTATTTAATTCCTGAATCCAGGTCACAGTTAACAGGCTCACCCTATTCACACTTTAAATGTGCCCTTGAGGAAGGATTTGTGAGCACAGAGACAATGGTTTTTTCCCATTTCCTTTGATCTTGCAGAGACATATTTGAGGTCATTTTGGGAGAGAGAAAATGGTTTCAGGACTTTACTGTGATTTTCAGACATGTGGTTTACATATTTGTATGTGTTTGCTTGGCACATTTATGAACATCTATTTTATATGGTATATAAGACCTTAAAATTCTTATGACAGTAGATTGTTTATTTCTGTCATTTATTTATTTGGAAAATGTAGATGCACACACACATACCCTTCCCCAATGCATATGCAATCCCTAAAGCACCTTAAAACAGCAATTAAAACAATCCAATAAAAGAAATCAATTAAAACAACCCCAGAAAAGAAATCAAACACCTTAAGATTAGAAACAGATTTTGTGTAACAGGAAAGTTTTAACCAATCTGTTGTAAGAGGATGTCAGATGGATTTCATGCGTAAGGCGGAAAAGATTCATGCATGTAGCAAAGTGATGAATGAGAGGTCACTCTGTAGCAGGAACCCCCCCCACCTCAATCATTCTGTTTGTACAAACTTCACACACACTCACACACATTACATACGCCATATTTCTGTTATAAATTCATAGAAAAATCAACCATACATCGGATTTGCACTGTTCCATTTTTATTTTACTCCATATGACAAGGACTATCAAAGGGGGGTGACTTGGTTCTGGTCAGCCATAATCCCTTCACCATCCCAGCACATCCACAGGAGCCCTGCCCAGTTGCAACCCTGATAATCCCAGACAGAAGACAATCAGGATCACAAAGAACTTGCATATGGTAGTGGATTCAGCATGGACTGAAACAAAGGACAATGATCAGATCTTCCCTCTGGGGGCAGGAAACTGCAAACTCCCCTTTGTCTCCTGGAAGTGACTCATGGGCAGGGGGAAAGGAGGAACCAGCCAGGTGACAGGACACTCAGGTTACCACCTCAACCCCTCCTCTCTGTAATGTATGCATGATGCCAACCCCTCCTTTCTGTAATGTATGCATGATGTTTCTGGGGTGGGCTTGAGCTAGAGGATGGGAATTTCAAAAGTTTTTATAAGGTCTTGCACACCATCTTTCTGGGTCTTTCCTCTCTCCTGCAAGTGAGGGGAACACTCTGTTGCAACAGTTCAATAAAGGCCAAGCCTACAGGCTGCTGTTTTGCTCCAAGTTATCCTGGTTGGTGTCTTTGTTTTTGTCCAAGGGAGCCCTCGGATTTTTCCGGTAACAACTCTAAAGAGGAAATGTATCTCCCCCCCCCCCAAAAAAAAGGGCAGATCTGCATAAAATTAGCACTAGCTAATTTATATGTATAGATGCAAATTTAGAAAACAGGATGGAATTTAAGAACACAAGGAACAGTATCTCACCATAGTGTTAGAAGACCATGCCCTGCTCATCTGTGTTAATTAATTGCTGACAGGCAACTTTGAAGTCTGCCTTCCTTGAACCCCTTTACTCTTTATTTCTTCAGCCGGACAAACCTTCAAATAGAGGAATGTCTTACATAAAGTAAGACCCATGCCTATCTTAATCATGTCTCAGTCCCAGGCAGGACAGTAGACAGTTGGAGGACAGGTCGGTATACAATCAGATAAAGGTATCATGGATCGAAGCAATTTACCTTTAAAGCCCTTTTCACTAATGCAGTGGGGCTTATGCGATATACAACCTTTATCAGCTTGTGCGTTAAAGAGCAGTAAATTCAATATTCATTGGGTAAACTTCAAAACAAAAATCAATTTTCTGCAACATTTTTACATCCCCCGCACTGGCAAGAATTTGACTGCCCCAGGTAGAAACTCAGGCCCCAGTCTAGCTACCAAAGAAAATTAAGAACTTTGATTAATTTATGTCATTCTTTTCATGTGAGGCCTTTTGCTCAGTTGAAAACCAAGGCAACAATTAAAAAATTAATTGTCAGGCACAGGTTCTTCACACACAAACACACAAATGACTTCTGCAGACTGGGTTATAATCCATGCACCTTAAAACGCAACGAAGAGAATCTCTGTATCGCCTCAACAAATCACAAATCCAACTGGGTTGATTATGAGGGCTTGGAAAGAACTAATTTTGGATCCCGCGGGACGCGGGTGGCGCTGTGGGTAAAACCTCAGTGCCTAGGACTTGCTGATGGTCGGCGATTCGAATCCCTGCGGCGGGGTGAGCTCCCGTCGTTCGGTCCCAGCTCCTGCCCACCTAGCAGTTCGAAAGCACTCTTAAGTGCAAGTAGATAAATAGGGACCGCTTTATAGTGGGAAGGTAAACGGCGTTTCCGTGTGCTGCGCTGGTGCTGGCTCGCCAGCTGCAGCTTCGTCACGCTGGCCACGTGACCCGGAAGTGTCTTCGGACGGCACCGGCTCACAGCCTCTAGAGCGAGATGAGCACGCAACCCTAGAGTCGGACACGACCGGCCTGTACGGGCAGGGGTACCTTTACCTTTTTTAATTTTGGATCACAGATTGAGACAGAATATATATATTTTTTTAGTATAAATATTCCTGTTTTAATACTAGAACAACTCCACAAACCAGCAACAGCCCCCTGCTTCATGTACATCTCACAATGCGTGAAAATATCCCTTCGGGTTCCTTTCCACCTCCCCGGGCAGCAAGAAGGCCTTCTAGTCCTCTCCTCTTGGCTAAAGAGGCTAAGGACTTGAACGTCTTTGGCTCGTAGATCGCCAGGTCGGCCAGCGTTTTCCGGTTCAGTTCCACTTGGCACTGAAATATGGAAAAAAAGAAGAGAAGGGAAACTTAAGAGGCAACTCAACCTTTCTGGAAGTGGATAAAGTACGGCAGGAAGCTGTTGATACGGGTTTATACCACAGTTCCTCCAAGGAGCTCAAGTTGACAATACATGTGTCAAGGATCTGTTTGCAGGGGAGGGGGGAGAGACAGGAACGTACAGAGAGCCTCCTCCTCTGTTGAGCAGCTGCACTTTGTCAGGGTCTGGGGAGTTTGCAGGAGACACGGAAGACGAGAGAAAGGGGAGCCAAAAATTTGCTACCAGGGAAGGGAATGTGCAGCTTCCGTCGCATAATAATAATAATAATAATTTATTATTTACACCCCACCCATCTGGCTGAGTTTCCCCAGCCATTCTGGGTGGTGCCCAATCAAGTGTTAAAAACTGTACAGTGTTAAATATTAACAACTTCCCTAAACAGGGCTGCCTTCAGATGTCTTTTAAAGATAGGATAGCTGCTTATTTCCTTCACATCTGAAGGGAGGGTGTTCCACAGCGTGGGCGCCACTACCAAGAAGGCCCTCTGCCTGGTTCCCTGTAACCTCACTTCTCGCAATGAGGGATCCACCAGAAGGCCCTCGGCGCTGGATCTCAGTGTCCGGGCTGAACGATGGGGGTGGAGACGCTCCTTCAGCTATACAGAACCGAGGCCATTTAGGGCTTTAAAGGTCAGCACCAACACTTTGAATTGTGCTCGGAAACGTACTGGGAGCCAATGCAGATCTCTCAGAACCGTAAGATCTTCCACGTAAGGAAAAAAAGGCGGAGAGGGGTTTTTCCCTGTTTTCTATGCTGGAGGGGAAATAGGAAGAAGGCACTTCCGGATTCTGCTAGCGATTGAGGCAGACATGGTTTTGAAACTTCTGCACTGTACATAAGTTTTGCATTCAATAAAACCTGAAAAGACAGGCTGTTATCTTCGCAAGCATCCACACTCCCTTCTGACAACATGGTTCTTTCCCTCTTACCCTCAACACCACCCCAGTGAGGTGGGCTGTGAACGGTGACTGGCTCAAGGTCGACCAGAGAGCATTATGGCCGTGTGGAGGTTTGAACCCTGGTCTCCTGGGTCCTAGGCCAACGCCCCAGGCATTATCCATCACTCAGCCTAGCTGGAACCCGGTGTGAGCAGCAGAAAGAGCCTGAGGCAATGGTACAACATCTACTTTGTAGGCACAAGGTCCCGGGTTCAATCCCAGGCATCTCCAGGTAAGGAAGGAAGAGGCTCCCTGTCTGAAACCCTGGAGAGGTGCTGCCAGTCCGTGTAGACATTACTGACTTAGATGGGCCTATGATCTGACTCAATATAAGGCAGCTTCCTATGTTTCCCAAAGTGTGGGAAACTAAAAAGCAAATTTTATTTTATTTTATTTTATTAAAAAAGGTTGTGGGGAAAGGAGAGAGGGAAACACACAGAACTTGCAGATAGCAAATTAAACGCAGCCTGTTATGGCCCAATAGGTGCCTAGCAACTCATACATTTTTGCACAACGCCATTTTCATTTTTGCAGCTCCGGCTTGCTGTTTATCAAGCCCAGGGGTCAGCAAACTTTTTCAGTAGGGCCCCTCAGACCTTGGGGGGGGGGCTGGACTATTTTTGGAGGAAAAAATGAACGAATTCCTATGCCCCACAAATAACCCAGAGGTGCATTTTAAATAAGAGCACACATTCTACTCATGTAAAAGCATGCTGATTCCCAGACCGTCTGCGGGCCGGATTTAGAAGGCGATTGGGCCAGATCCAGCCCCCGAGCCTTAGTTTGCCTACCCATGATCAAGCCCTTTGCTCAACTGTCATTTGTGGCTTTTGGGCTCATCAAGGGAGGTGGTGGTGGTCCAAAAGGGCTATTACAGAAGCTGGCTGTATGCTAAGGAAGGGGTGAGGTAAAGCCACTTACCTGGGAGAGACTGCCACGGAAAACGTGGTACTTCAGACCATGCTCAAGTGATGCTGCTTCGATCCTGGTTTGCCAAAGCTGAAAGCAGAAACAGGAGCGTTCAGAGATACGTTTACTAAGGCAGCCATGTTTCTCTGGGCTGATCTAATGCGGAGGTGGGGGGACTTTTTCCAGCCTGATGGGCCGCATACCCTTCTGGAAAACCGTCCAGGAACCACATGCCAGTGGTGGGCGGGGCCAGAGCCAAAAGGGGGCGGGGCATCAAATGTAATTTTTACTTCCATGTGGCAGGCTACATACACCCCACCATCCATCCAATCAAACAAGAAACATTATCAGGGTTTAAGGACACATCCCAGTTGGCCAAAAGCACTCAAGGGGGGGTAAAAAGTAGGACCAGTGAGGGGCGTGTTCTGGGGAAAGGGGGTGTGGCTTGGGAAGCGTTCCGAGGGCCAGATAGAGGTACAGAGGGCCACATTTGGCACCCAGGGCTGTCCAGTCTTTTAAAAACACCTTCAATTAAGTAAAAAAGAAACCTGTTCCATCAAAGTATATATTTTGCATTTCTTTCAATAAATGCAATTATTATTCACTGAATTTATACACCGCCCTATACCCAGAGGTCTCAGGGCAGTTCACAGAAAAGATCAACATAAAAACCCACAATATATAATCAAAATAAAAACAACAACCCAATAACCCCCCCCCCCCAAAAGGAGCCACATTTTAACAGGATGTCAATCAGATCAACCAAAGGTCTGGTTAAAAAGGAACGTCTTTGCCTGGCGCCTAAAAGTGTATAATGAAGGTGCCAGGTGAACTTCCCTGGGGAGAGCATTCCACCACAGAGAAGGCCCGTTTTTTGTGTTGCCCCCCCCAGACCTCTCAAGGAGGCTGCTACTGATTTGGACTGGTAGGTGAGAAGGCCAGGAGGCCGACAGTAGGTGGCGCCAGAGCCAAGGGCAGGGAGATGAGAATGGGGGGAGCCAACTCTTTCTGGTTTCATCTCCAGCCGCCCTGCTGAAATCTACAAAGGCAACACTGAAATGGTGGTGGATGAGACATAGGCCCACCTAGCCCAACAGTTGCCATTAATTTGATTCTCAATTGATTTTAGAATGTATTTTAATTAATTGTGATTTTATGTAAACTGTGCTATTTTTATTGTTGTTAGCCGCTGTGAGCCCAGCTTTGGCTGGGGAGGGCGGGATATACAGTGGTACCTCGGGTTTAGTACTTAATTCGTTCTGGAGGTCCGTTCTTAACCTGAAACTGTTCTTAACCTGAAGCACCACTTTAGCTAATGGGGCCTCCCGCTGCCACCGTGCTGCTGGAGCACGGTTTTCGTTCTCATTCTGAAGCAAAGTTCTTAACCCGAGGTACTATTTCTGGGTTAGCGGAGTCTGTAACCTGAAGTGTATGTAACCTGAGGTACCACTGTAAAAAAAAAATTATTATTATTATTATTATCCTCTGGGTGGGTGGTGAGTAAGGAGGCAGGCAGGGGCTGCTGGAAGGCAAACCGAGACTGGTGGGGCAGCCCCACAAGCTGCTCTAATGGACAGGACTGTGCTATAGTTTCTCACCCATAGAGAGAGAGTGAACACAGCAAGCAAACCACCCCTTAATCGGGCCTGTGCAAATTTCGCCGCGCAAACCTCACAAACAGAGCAGCATTTCTAGCCGCCATCTTTACCATTCTCATGTCGCTCTTTTTCCGCTGTCTGGCCTTCGTGGCGTACACGAAAGCCCTCTCGACGGCGCGGACGGCCAAGCTGTAGCAACGGTTCTTCCGCCCACGGAAATGCTGGAAAGGCAAAACACACAACACACTAAAAACAAAATACCCAAATGGTCTTCCGTTAAGGGAAGAAGGTTATCTCCTCTCACCTTGCACTTCCCCGTCGCCGAACCCTGAATATTCTGCAATTCCGAGAGCTTACAATTTCCACCTCGCTTAACAAATTACCGTACATCCCCAGGATTCTTTGGGAGAAATAAGGAGCTCTGGGTGTCATGGCCGTTGCAGGACACCAAATGTTTTGACGTATCCTAATAGGAGAGGCGGTTCTGGTTGCCCTCTTAGGATTCGCCTGCAGAATATTGTGGAGGGGGGCATTTTTCAACTTCCTTTTGGGGAAAGAAAACCATAGGGTTGCAGCCAACGCTAGTAGACCCACTGATAGGAAGGAACCTAAATCATGTCTGTCTATTACAGTGGTGCCTCGCAAGACGAAATTAATTCGTTCCACAAGTTTTTTCTTCTTGCGAGTTTTTCGTCTTGCGAAGCACGGTTTCCCATAGGAATGCATTGAAAATCAATCAATGTATTCCTATGGAGACCGTCCGGGGACAGAGGGGAAGCGCCGCGCGCCTTCCCCTCTGTCCCCGGACCTGTTTTAAAGCAAGGGAAGGGGCAGCGGGGAGAATCGCTTCTCCCCGTTGCCGCCCCTTGGTTCAAAAGGGGTCCGGAGAGGGGAAGGCGCGCGCACCTTCCCCTCTGTCCCCGGAGATTGCGGGGCTGGCAACGGGGAGAAGCGATCTTCTCCCCGCCGCCCCTTGCTTCAAAAGAGGTCCGGGGACAGCGGGGAAGACGCGCTGCGCTTCCCCGCTATCCCCGGAGCTTGCGGGGCAAGCTTCGTTTTGCGAAGCAAGCCCATAGGGAAATGCGTCTTGCGAAGCGGCTAAGAAAACGAAAAACTCCTTCGTCTAGCGAGTTTTTCGTCTTCCGAGGCGTTCGTCTTGCGGGGTACCACTGTAGCTGGTTTTAGTATTTAAATGGTGCTTCCACGTTGCTTCGGGTGACTTTTTTTGAGCAAGTTGACTAATAAATATAAAGCATAGTATTATTAACTACAGTGGGTCTTCTTTGAGTAAGGACTAGAATTGGATACCGCCCAAGTTTTATTATTTTTTTAAAGAAAAAATGTCAAATTCTATGTCATCACAAACTGGATTAAAATAAATTACCTCCACCCAAAAGCTGCCTTGGAAAAGGCATTTTTAGCATGTGTTGCTAATCTCCTACATCCTTTTTTTGAGCATCTCAGATCTTTTCAATAGAGAAGGGACTGGTGGAAGAAATATTTAGGACTCAAGAAAAATGACAACACCATGCAATGAGTGAAATAAATAGGCAAAAACACTGAAGAATTAAAAAAAAGATATTACTGTACAATGTCCTATACTATCTGGTGCTTCTTGCAAAGTGAACTAAGCCTCCAATGCTAATGCTAATAATAATAATTATAAAATGCAACAATAATAAAGCAATAATAATAAAGTTTGTTGTTTTGTTGTTGTTGTTATTATTAAAACAGTCCTGCGAGGACGGCTCGGCTGAGAGGCAGTCACCGGCCCAAGGTCACCCCCCAGGGATCTTCCGACACTCCCGTTAATTTCGATGGGTCTACTCGGAGCAGCGCCTACTCGAACCAGGAAGCAGGCCTACCCACGGCAGAAGCTAGAAAATGAACGGATTCACGTGGGCAGCGAGGAAACAGGCTGCAAAATGGCAAAGGAGCTGGGGAGGGCAATAGGGTGGGCGTTATGGGGAGGGGGGAGCAGGGCACCGATCCGCAGTTCTTACCCGTGCATGCTTCAGCACCTCCTGCTTCCGCCAAAAACGATCGGTCAAACGGGCCCGGACCCAAAGGCTGGCCGTTAGTAAAACCATCCCAGCCCGCTTTTCCCCACCGTCTCCTCCTCCTCGGATTTGCAAAGGAGAAGAAGCGAGGGCGGAAGCCACGTGGTGCAAACTGCAAGGCTTCCCTTCCGGGCTTGCAAACAGCGGCGATTTGCAACGCTGTGCAAAGGGAGAGTCGAAGAGGCTGAAGGCAAGCGCGCGCCCTCCCGCCTTCCACTTCTCTTTGGGACTCCCTGTTATGGGGTGAGGGGTATGGCGCGAGTCTCCATCGAAATCAAAAGAACAGAAAACAAGACGCACCCTACCTTTGGAGCACCAAAGAGCGCCCCCCAAATATAGGAACGGTAGTTTTGTTAAGGGTGCTGGGAACTGTAGCTCGCTGAAGCTGCTGTTCTCTGCGGGTTTTGTTGGCAGGGAAAGGAACGTGTTCTAAATGGATTGTGTTCTAGGCTGCCAAGAGTCTTGTAATACTATGCTTTCTCCCACCTCAGTCCTGGGAACTGTAGTTTACCCGTCCCAGAGCTACAGTTCCCAGCACCCTACAATTTCTAGGATTCTTCGGGTGGGGGAAGTACTGTGTACTAAATGTATGGTACAGTGGTAGCTTGGGTTATGTATGCTTCAGGTTACAGACTCCGCTAACCCAGAAATAGTACCTCGGGTTAAGAACTTTGCTTCAGGATGAGAACAGAAATCGTGCTCCAGGTGCGTGACGGCAGCAGGAGGCCCCATTAGCTAAAGTGGTGCTTCAGGTTAAGAACAGTTTCAGGTTAAGAACGGACCTCTGGAACGAATTAAGTATTTAACCCGAGGTACCACTGTATTTAGGGAGTCAAGCGTCTCGTAATGCTATGCATTGCCCTACCTCCGCCCTGGGAACTGTAGTTTACCCCTCCCAGAGCTACAGTTCCCAGCACCCATAGAAACTACAGTTCCCAGGATGTGCTTTAAACGCATGAAATGAAGTTGTTGGGGCATCTTAAAGACTAAGGGCTGTTTCCAGGTCATTGAGGCAAAGATTGTATGCAACGCCAGTCCTATTCGGAATACAGTAGACCCACTGAAATAAAAATAATATCTAAAAAGGAAACAAATAAAATTATTATCTATACCCATTTAAATCAATGGTCCTGACATTAATGCCAATTAATGTCTACTCTGGGCAGGATTAATTTTGGGCATAGCCCTAGCCCCACTTACCTGGGAGCAAGTCTCACTGGATTGACAAGGCTTTCTTCTGAGTAGACATAGGAATGCACTGCAAGGGTTGCAAGCCAGCGTTTGTCAGAGCAGCTACACGGAAAGGACTGTCTGGCGTAATGTAGTCCGAAGTGTGTCTTGTTGGGGATTTTGCCACTTACACACCCATTTTTCCTCAGATTATGGTTGCCTCCCAGCCATCATGGCTAGTAGCCACTCATCTTCTTGCCTTCCATGAAAACCTTATGCTTTTGGAAGACTCAGGACATAGGCAGCTGTGGCAGTCATGTTTTCGCCAAAATTCTGACATCGCCTGATTCACTCGAAAACAGTGCCAAAAACCTGCAATTCGGCCCCTGCACTGTTTGGCGGTGCTAACCCCATGTTTCACAGTAGGCCATAAAATGAGCCCTCAGTGCCCTAACCCATGGGGTCACTGTTTCGCCAAAAACCCGACGTCCAATTAACTAAATGGACGGAGGGGTAAACTATAGTGCTGTACTGACTGAGTTATCAGACATAGTTCATATATGACCAATCCGTCCATTTCCATCCTCCATTTCCCATCTCCCCAATCTTAAATTCAGTTTTCCACATTCATGCAGCAATTTCCTACTTATTTATGTGTTTATTTTTAAAATCCTCGTGAAAATCAGAAAGCATTTTCATGCTAATTTCTCCCAATAAACACAGTTTTCCCAATTTCCCCATACACATCTGTGTATGCTGACTTCGCTAATGCATTTTATTCATATATATTTTCAAAAATGCATGCTCTCCTGTAATGTCTGTGTTTTTGTAAACATTGCTCGGTTGGAGAACCGCATGGCAAAATTCAGAGAAGTGCAAATTCTGAAGGATGCCTGTGGTTTGGTCTGCGTATTGTTCCGGAAAGTGTGAATTTGGTAAGGTAAAGGTAAAGGGACCCCTGACCATTAGGTCCAGTCGCGAACGACTCTGGGGTTGTGGCACTCATCTCGCTTTATTGGCCAAGGGAGCCGGCACCCAGCTTCCGGGTCATGTGGCCAGCATGACTAAGCTGCTTCTAGCGAACCAGAGCAGCGCACAGAAATGCCGTTTACCTTCCCGCCAAAGCGGTACCTATTTATCTACTTGCACTTTGACGTGCTTTCGAACTGCTAGGTTGGCAGGAGCAGAGACCGAGCAACGGGAGCTTACTCCGTCACGGGGATTTGAACCGCTGACCTTCTGATTGGCAATTCATAGGCTCTGTGGTTTAACCCACAGTGCCACCCGCATCCCTTGTGAATTTGGTAGGTTCCCCTTTAAATGCCAAGTGAATCAATTCTCTTCCCCAAACTCCACCAGGGAATCCCTTTGCTATCATCATAATCAACACAAAAACCAGTTAGAGAATTTAACACATCTCCATAGGAAACTGCCATATACTGAGTCAGACCACAGGGTCCCCACTGAGTGGCAGCAGCTCGCCAGGATTTCTGTTGGGGGTCTTTTCTAGAGCCCTATCTTTTGCCCAACCTGGCAAAACAATCACCAGGGCCACAGATGGGTGTAGCCTGAGGGGAGTATGTGTGGTTAGTGAGGGATGTGGCTTGAGGAAAGAGAGCGTGGTCTTGGGAGGGACTCAATGGTCAGCAAGAGAGACTTGGGGGCAGGTGTGCTGTGCTCCACTTCCAGAGGTTGCCTAGGACTACGCAAAGCTATTTCCTATCCCTTACATTTCTTTATTTATTACAGGCTTCCTCAAACTCGGCCCTCCAGATGTTTTGAGACTACAATTCCCATCATCCCTGACCACTGGTCCTGCTAGCTAGGGATCATGGGAGTTGTAGGCCAAAAACATCTGGAGGACCGAGTTTGAGGAAGCCTGATTTATTACATTCACACTCTAGGACAGTGTTTCCCAACCACTGTTCCGTGGCACACTAGTGTGCCGCGAGATGTTGCCTGGTGTGCCGCGGGAAAAATTAAAAAATTTGAAAGATTTTTTTTTTAAAGTCAAATTTTCGATTGGGGCGCCGTCACTAGATGACCCCTGGGGTTCCCTCCCTCCCTCCCGCTCTGCGCCTCGCTCCTCCTCCGGGGAGGCCCTTCCTGGCTCTCGGCCAAGGCTTGGCGGCTGCCACTCGCTCGCCCACCCGTCCCTCCATCCCTGCACCCGGCCTCTCCCCCTCCGTCCCCGGCCCTTGGGCTCCGTGCCCGCGCGGGGTGCGCGAACTACGTTTCCCAGCGTGGCCTGGCGGGCCGGGCGTTTTGTTTGAAGCGCTCTTCTCCCGGCCATGGAATGAGCGCAGCGGCGGCGGCCGGGCGGGCAGGGGCTCTTCCGCGCAGACCCCGCGCAGCCTGCCTGCGCCCCCGCGGAGATCGGGCGGCAGGATGGAGCCCGGGGATCCCCGCGGAGGCGGAGCGGCGGAGGCGGAGGCTGCCCCCCAGGTAGGGCTGCGTCGGGGGGTGGGTTATTTTTGCAATGCTGCATCCGCGCCGGAGGGGACGCATCGGACCGCGGGGAGACCCCTTGGCGGGCGTGCAAGGCAATGCATGTGTGCAGGCGTTGCATGGAGTGCAGTGCAATGCAATGGCAACGCGGCGCCCTGCATGCATGCATGCAACTTCCACCGGCGCTCCGGACTTGGCAGGTGAGGGGGGTCCCCAGTGGGCGGCAGAGAGAGCCGGGAGGGCGAAGGGGAGCCGGGGGGGAGCAGCGCTGCTCCCAGAGCCGAGTCCGGGGGGAAACTTCGGCGTCGTTGCGCCGGGTGTTGGAAGCGGAGGCTGGCAGGGGCCTCTCACCTGCAAAACCTGGTCGCCTCTCATATATTTCGTGCATTGCATTCATCGCCCGCTTTCTCCTCCAAGGAGCTCCCGGGGGCGCGCGTGGTTCTCCCCATGTTATCCTCGCAACAACAGCCCTGCGAGGTGGGTCAGGCGAGTGGCCCAAGGGAGCACCCAGGGATTGTCCTGGCCAGGTGGGGTGATTTGAACCCTGCTCTCTGCCCGGTCTTCGTCCTCATCTAGCCCCCACATGTGCATGACTGTGCATGACTGAGGTTTTCCCCCCTCGTCTTGGCTATGGTGTGAGTCTGTGCTGTTAATTAATGGGGTTCTGCCTTCGGAGAAGATGAGCCAGCCCTCAAGGAGGTGATTATGTAATTTGCTAGCAATTCATGTCCCTCCCGGCGTGACGCTGCGCGCTGACGTCACGGGGCTGTAATGGTGGTGTGCCTCGAGATTTTTTTCATGAAACAAGTGTGCCTTTGCCCAAAAAAGGTTGGGAAACACTGCTCTAGGAGGCCTACACAATTCTCTTCCCATGTTATCCTCACAACAGCCCTGAGAGGTAGGTTAGGCTGATGGACTGGTGACTAGCCCAAGGTCACCCAGTGAGTTTCATGCCCATGGGGGGATTTGAACCCTAGTCTCCCAGATTCCCAATACCAGAAGGAGCATCTCCATCCCCATTGTTCAGCCCAGACACTGAGGTCCAGCTCTGAGGGCCTTGTGGCGGTTCCCTCACTGTGAGAAGTGAGGTTACAGGGAACCAGGCAGAGGGCCTTCTTGGTAGTGGCTCTCGCCCTGTGGAATGCCCTCCCTTCAGATGTCAAGGAAATAAACAACTATCTGACTTTTAGAGGGCATCTGAAGGCAGCCTTGTTTAAGGAAGTTTTAATGTTTGATGTTTTATCGTGTTTTTAATATTCTGTTGGGAGCTGCCCAGAGTGGCTGGGGAAACCCAGCCAGATGGGCAGGGTATAAATAATAAATTATTATTATCATTACATTTTAACTGCTATACCCAACTTGCTCTCATACACCCACCCACCAGTACTGTACCAATGTTACAACTGAACCACTGTACATCAAACCATACATAACAATACTAAAAAGGCAAGCATTTAATATGTGATCAGACCAGGCAGAGGGCTGAGTCAAGAGGCTATAGAGTTACAGGACGCAGGAGACTGAGGTGGCCCAATGTCCTCCAGGCTAGGGATGCCTCCAGGACTTGTCCTCTCTGAGACCAGCTCCTGTGCTGTCTCCTTCCACTGAGTCCTCCGGAAAAGGCTTGCCCCCTTTGCCAACAAGAGTTCCATCAAAGGGAAGTGCCCTTTCTCTGCAGCCAGGTGCAAGGGGGTTTTGCCCAGCCAGCCAGCGGCGTTGACGTCTGCCCCCTCGTCCAGGAGGAAGCTGACGACGGCGACGTGGCCGCGGCTGGCAGCCCGGTGAAGTGGAGTCAGGTTGAGGTGGTCCCTCCCATCAATGCTCGCAGCACCTTCCCTGACCAGGGAGGAGACAACTGGCAGGTGACCCTCAGTCGCAGCTTTGTGGAGGGCAGTGCAGCCGTGGTGGTCAGTCAGGTTCACAGCTGCTTGACTCTGCAGCAGAAGCTTCACCATCTAGTGAAAGGGAGAGGAAAATACAGTGGTACCTCGGGTTACATACGCTTCAGGTTACACACTCCACTAACCCAGAAATAGTGCTTCAGGTTAAGAACTTTGCTTCAGGATAAGAACAGAAATCAGGCTCTGGCGGCGTGGCAGCAGCAGGAGGCCCTGTTAGCTAAAGTGGTGCTTCAGGTTAAGAAGAGTTTCAGGTTAAGTACGGACCTCTGGAACGAATTAAGTACTTAACCTGAGGTATCACTGTACAGCAAACAATGAGGGGCTCACGTAAGCCCCGGACACCACTTTATCCGTAAGTTCTCTAATGTTTCAGGGGCCCCTGAGCGGCCATAACTGGCCTGCACGACAGGGGAAAGACTAAGGGGGCGGGAGTAGGAGGGAAACAGACACAGAGAGACGCAGGCAGAAGAAAAAGGCTGGAATGGACCTGCAGCTTTTGCCTACATCTCTCTCTGGAAGCAGCTCAAGTAGAAGCTGCAGGTCCATTCCAGCCTTTTTCTCCTGCCTGCATCTGTCTCTTCTCATCACCTTTTTGCTCATTCTCTAGGACAGGAAGATGAAGAAACCTTGATCTGCTTTGGTCAGCTGGGGTGAGCTCATTATCTGGTTAGATCATGAACATTGGCTGTATCTTTGTAAAGTCCTGGCAAAAAATTTGGTGCTTTGTGTTTCATTTTTTAAGTTTGTATTTTTTAAATTAAAGTTTAGTTGTTATTTCTTTTTCTGGAAAAAAATAATCAATAAGCTAATTTAAGTTTTAGCTTCTTTGATGAAGAAAAAGAATGTTCTTTATGATTATGAGTATGTACTCAATACATGTTTGGCTTAAAAAAAAATCTTCCCCAAAGCCTAGGTGCACACCTTAGTGCATGGGTAGGCTAACTAAGGCCCGGGTGCCGGATCCGGCCCAATCGCCTTCTAAATCCGGCCCGCGGACAGTCCGGGAATCAGCGTGATTTTACATGAGTAGAATGTGTCCTTTTATTTAAAATGCATCTCTGGGTTATTTGTGGGGCATAGGAATTTGTTCATTTCCCCCTCCAAAATATAGTCCAGCCCCCCACAAGGTCTGAGGGACAGTGGACCGGCCCCCTGCTGAAAAGTTTGCTGACATCTGCTTAGCGAAATGCACGCTTATGACTTTTCCACCATACTGTAGTGGCAAAACCAAAGTGCAGGATCCTTCCCTGATAGCCCTGCTTCCTGACCGCCATGTCCCCTTCAAAGATTTTCCTGCCTTAGGAGGGGACAAACTCTAGCTCTCATCAGCCCCAGCCAATGTAACCAGGGATCATGGGAGTTGTAGTCCATTAACACCTGGAGGGCATATTCCAATATTTGTGGAATATTGATTTATAACCAATTCTTTTTGTGGGCTGACAAAGTGAAGAGTAACTCTACTTGATATTCTGAGAATATGTAATACAGTGGCACCTTGGTTCTTGTCCCCCCCTCTTTTTCTTTTTTTCTTCCTTTCCCCCCTTTTTTTCTTTCCCCCTTTTTCTTCTTCTTTTTTTCCCCTTTCCCCCCTTCCCCCCCATCATCATCATCATCGGGGCGCCACACCCCTCAGACATTGTTTGTCTGCAGACATAGATTGTTTTCTAGCAGTCCCATGCTAACCTTGCCAATTTCCTGGTCGCTCACATTCCAGCACCAAGGGAGGCTTTGATTTTGTTAAAGATGGAATTGGCATAAATGCCTCCGATCGCCACTCGAAACAAGAGAACCTTGAGGTGCCTGGGCGTTCACATACAAAAACTGAGAGTTCCATCGCAGGAACACCACCAGGCGCCCAGCAGCACAGGAGCTGCTCCTCTCCAGGGTGGTACAGTCATGGGACCCGCCACCTCTATTTGCGTTGCCTCATTCATTCATTTCAGTAGAAACAAATCTGTGAGGTTAAGCTGAGACTCTCTGGTTCGCACCCAGAGTCTCAGATAAGCCTTCCCTGTTAGCCGCCTAAAGACGTTGCCTTACTCTCACCACGAGGAGGTAGGGATAGGCACGTGGAAAAGACCACCGAAGATCGATCAGTAGAACATCACAGATCATCGGCTGCCATTTTCCTTGAGAGTCCAATGGCACCTTGGTTCTTGAACTTAATCTGTTTCGGGAGTCTGTTCGATTCCCGAAATGGTTTGAAAATGAAGATGCGGCTTCTGATTGGCTGCAGGAACTTCCTGCACTCAATCAGAAGCTGCAGAAGCCGTGTTGAACGTTCAGTTTCCGAAAAGCGTTTGCAAACCGGAACACTCACTTCCGGGTTTGCGGCGTTCAGGAGCTGATTTGTTCGCGAGCCAAGCCATTCGAGTACCAAGGTGCCACTGTAGTTATATAAAAGTCTAAGCAGAAATTGAAATATGTACTGATGGGAAATGAAGAAGGGGGGAAATGAATGATAAAATGTTAAAATATTTTAAGTATTGAAATGGAATTAGGAGAAGTACGTAACATTCAGCAGGAAGGGAGGAAAGAGAAACATCATGGAAGCGGCGTAGCAAGTCAACTTAAAATTTGTATTAAATTTGGATTAATTTGCTAAAATCTTTGAAAAGCAATAAGAACTCATTGGCTAACATCTGGAGAACACCAGAGGCTCCCACATGTGGCTGTATAAAGACAACAAACAAACAAATAATCTAACCTCATGATGGCCGTTGTTAGTAGCAATGGAGAGCGGCGTTCTCCCTAGGCTGTCCTGAGCATTCACGCTGGCACCTTTGGCAAGCAAGAACTTCAGAGCTTCCGTTCTTCTGCTCTCGGCTGCTACGTGCAGTGGTGTGACACTCCCTCCGTTTCCTAAATCCGGGCTGACGCCCTGCGATATCAGCAGGTCCACAATATGCAACTGGTTGTTGGCCGTCGCCCAATGCAGGGCCGACCACTGGCGACGGTCAAGGCTGGCTGGGTCTGTTCCGTGCCGCAAGAGGAGTTGCACCACCAGGGTGTGCCCATTGGCAGCCGCAAAATGGAGCGGGGTGAGGCCTCCTTTGGTCAGCGCCTCCGCCGCTGCACCCCGGCGCAGGAGGAGCTCCGCCACTTGGCTGTGGCCGCTCCAAGCGGCGCAGTGGAGAGGCATGTAGCCGGAAGCGTCGCTGGCATTGGCCAATGCTCCACGCTGGATGAGAAACTTCACCAACGCGGCACTACCGTTCAAGGAGGCGGCGTGTAAAGGCGTCCAGCCATTCTCATCTCTGAAAGGGTGGTTTCCCATTACTTATTTGTTTTGTAAGATTTATATACTGCTTGGTTGTGAAACAGAACGGAACAGCAACCTCGACGCAGTTTGCAAGGAGAATGAAACAAACCGTTGAAAACACTGAAAACAACTATAGTCAAACCTCGGTTGTCGAACGCACCGTATTTTTTGCTCTATAAGATGCACCAGACCACAAGACGCACCTAGTTTTTGGAGGAGGAAAACAAGAAAAAAAATATTCTGAATCTCAGAAGCCAGAACAGCAGGAGGGATTGCTGCGCAGTGAAAGCAGCAATCCCTCTTGCTGTTCTGGCTTCTGGGATAGCTGCGCAGCCTGCATTCGCCCCATAAGACGCACACACATTCCCCCTTACTTTTTAGGAGGGGAAAAGTGAGTCTTATAGAGCAAAAAATATGGTAATCCGTTCCGGAAGCCATTCGGCTTCTGAAATGTTTGCAACCGAGGCACGGCTTCCGATTGGCTGCAAGAGCTTCTTGCACTCAAGCGGAAGCCGCGTCGGACGTTTGGCTTCCAAAAAATGTTCAAATATGGGAACACTTACTTCTGGGTTTGGGGCGTTCGGGACCTGAAATGTACGATCACAGAAGCGTTCAGGAACCGAGGTTTGACTGTATTTAGAACATTCAAAAATTAATTGACACTAACGTTAAGCTTTAAAACCAGGTTAAAACACTCACCCACATTCTATGTGAATAGGGTACACTAAGCTAAGACGTTTTTAAGCAGGTGAGGGAGCCTGCCTGGTGTCAATCATTTGACGCTCCCCCTGCAGCCCTTGCACTGCCTTCTCAAAGCTGGGTAAGTGAGGCACTGGGCTTTGGAAAGGAGGCCTAAGGCAGTGTTTCCCAACCCTTTTTGGGCAAAGGCACACTTGTTTGATGAAAAAAATCTTGAGGCACACCATCATTACAGCCCCGTGACGTCAGCGCGCAGCGTCACGCCGGGAGGGACGCACAAAAGTGTAACTTTCATTTTTTTTCCCTCCCCCTTGCCGGGGAACCTCCAAGCTTTGGGGGTGGGGGGGGAGGAGGCAGCAAAGCGAGGGACTGAGGGACTCTTCCAACGACAAGGGTTGGGGAAGAAGAGAAAGGGCTATTCCGCTCCAGTCACGGGAGGGGAATATGTACTGGCCCAACTGGTGTGCGGTCTTCGGAAAGCGGGGTGCGGGAAGGAAGCCTAGGCTCGGGGTCCACCGACCTCGGCGGAGAAAGGCAACAACCGGAGCCGATGACGAGCCGGCGCGTGCGTGCAGCGGCTGGCCTCGAGCTCGGGAAGCTGCGCGCGGCGATGTTGACGCGGGGCGCGCAAGAGCTTGGGGACGGGGCGGGAGAGAGAGAGAAAGAGTTGGCAGCACCAGGCGCTGTTACTTATTGCGCTGCGGACGCTGCCAGCAACTGCGGTGGTTGTGCGGCGGCCGCTGCCGCAGAACGTCCTCGTCAGTCAGCTGAGCTGCCTGGCGGCATAGGGAGCCGAGGGGCGGGGCTTCCTTTCTGAAGGAGCTGAGGGTGGGGGTCCTCCGGCGCCTTCGGCGAAACGGCGCCGGCCCAGAGCGCTTCTAGGAGGCTGCCTTTGTGCGCGACGTAAAGCCCTCTTTCCCTCCCTCCAGCCCCGTGTCACATGTGGAAAAGGGGGCTGGATCCAGTGACGCAACTCGGAAAACTGTTAGGGAAGCCAGAGAAGGAAAGTGAGTGGGAGGCGGCGGCGCCGCTTTAACCCACGTTTCCTTTTTGAAAGAGAAACCAGTGTTTCCCAACCTTTTTTGGACTCGCCCGCCTCCCTCCAGGCAACATCTCGCGGCACACCAGGCAACATCTCGCGGCACACTAGTGTGCCGCGGAACACCGGTTGGGAAACACTGGCCTAAGGGATCTGACAGAGTCCTTCAGTCCTCCTGCCTCATTCCCAAAGCCTGGTTAGTGCTTTCCCAGCTTTGGGAAGGAGGTAGGAGGGCTCTGGGACCCTACCAGAGCCTCGTCCTCCTTCCCAAAGCCAGTTCTCACTTAGCCAATTTTGGGAAGGCTGCACGAAGGGGTTTTTTGGGGGGCAGTGGCGAATTAGGGTCCCGCTCTCTCCCACCCGTGCAAAAATGCAGCGTGCAGCCTACAGGTTTCGTGTCAAATTACTGTTGTGGCTCCCTTGGTATGAAAAGTTCAGATCCTCCAAGTGCCCCTATTTTCCTGGATTTACAGCCAGTTGTCCTATTTTCTGATTTGATCCTGGAATGTCTCCCCCCCCCCTTTGGAAGTCCCTATTTTCATTGGAGATATGTTGGAGGGTACAGGATTATGCGACCCCCCGAGCCAAGGGAAGTTTTAAAATGTTTGCAAATGCTTCATGTTTGATTACATTTTTATATATGTTGGAAGCCGCCAACAATGGCTGGGAAAACCCAGTCAGATGAGTGGGATATAAATATAAATATAAATATAAATATAAATATAAATATAAATATAAATATAAATATAAATATAAATATAAATATAAATATAAATATAAATATAAATATAAATATAAATATAAATATACAGTGCTTTTTTCTGTGGGGACGCAGGGGTACACATACCCCTAAACATTTTGTGATTCTTTGTACTTTTGTCCATTTACTGTATTTATTTTTCCCGATTTGAACTATAAAGTGGTGATTTTCTTGAGTCAAAATGAGAGTACAGTGGTACCTCGGGTTACATACGCTTCAGGTTACAGACGCTTCATCTTACAGACTCCGCTAACCCAGAAATAGTACCTCGGGTTAAGAACTTTGCTTCAGGACGAGAACAGAAATCGTGTTCCGGTGGCATGGCAGCAGCAGGAGGCCCCATTAGCTAAAGTGGTGCTTCAGGTTAAGAACAGTTTCAGGTTAAGAACGGACCTCCGGAACGAATTAAGTACTTAACCCGAGGTATCACTGTACCCCTAAACATTTTTTAGAAAATAGCACGGAATATAAATATAAATAAGATAGATCTAGATCTAGATATAATACTATAGGACGTCCCTATTTTCATCAGAGAAATGTCAGAGGGTATGGAAGTTGGACCTTGCTGTTCTTAACTAATAGCGTTGCTGACTCATAGGCAGCGCTACCTCAGGCCCAGTGCTTGCACTTCCTCCCGGACACCAGAAGGGGCAGCAGAGGGCCCTCCTCTCTCACCTCACCTGCTCTCTGTGTCCGCCCCTTGCTTCAACAGCTGCTTGACCAGGTGCGTGTCCCCATTCCGGGCCGCCCGGTGCAGCTCCTTCCAGCTCGGTTGCATAGCAGTCGGGATCAGGTGATTCTCGGGGATAAATTTGTGGCTGTGCTCCCCAGTCAGGGTCCCCTCCTCAGCATCCTCCTCCTCCTCGCTCAGCACCATCCATTTCCTCGCTGCCTCGGCCTCGACTCTGGTGCCTCTCAGGAAGAAGGACAAGTAATCCGTTAAGATGCTCTCAATCTTGACAATACATATTTGGCCATAATATAGACATGGGAATGATTGTGGAATATAGATATAAAATTTTCAGCATGTTACAGTTTAAGAGCAAATTACAGTGGTACCGCTGGATGCGAATGGGATCCGTTCCGGAGCCCCGTTCGCATCCTGAAGCGAAAGCACCCCGTGTCTGCGCATGCGCAGGTCGCGATTTGCCGCTTCCGCGCATGCGCGTGGCATCATTTTGAAACATCATACATACATCACAGAAGGGGTGTAACCTAAGACCCTCCCCCCAGATACATCATACCTACATCACAGAAAAGGCGGTCTAAAACAGAAATTTGAATGTTGTTTTTCCTGTCTGCCAGGTTATCTGATTGCCTTTCCTGATAGCCTGTCCCCCATTAAAATGCTGATTACTCAATTCCTGAGACAACGGGAAGGCTCCCTGACCCTCCTTGCAGGGAAAACATTTGGTCAGTTTGGGAATCAAAATGGTTTCAGGTTGGTCTTTCTGTGCTGATCTATGTACATGCTTGGTGGGTACACTTATGAACATTACCATATATCTAAGACCTCAAAATTACTATCACAATATTAGCCTCTTGTACATGGGCAAAATTTACACCCATTGCTCCACCCACTTCTGCCTTTGGCCCCGCCCCATGCCTAGCATGTGACCTGCTGATATCCCAGGGCATCATACTGGATCTAGAATTGAGGGGGGGGGGGTATCACATCTCTGCACATAGCAGCCAAGAGTGGAGGGACTGAACCTCCCTTTTGAGAACATTGTCACTTAATGGAGAGAGCGAGAGAGAAATATCTTTTTCTTACCAGTCATTTCTCTTCCACGGCCGACTGGCGCTCTTTTATTTATTCTGAGGTTGCTCCCGAACAAAACATGGGCGGTTCTCTTATCCCGTGGGTTCTGAGTGCGAGGAGGCGCGTACAGTTGTTTGCTCCCCAAAATTCGGTTGTCCTCATGCCCCGAGGTCGTCTCTCCTGCTCCTTGGAAGGTCCTCAGAGGAGCAACTCTCAGATTTGTTTGCGCAAGCAAAGCTTCGATCGAACACACAAATGGACCATTCCTATGGAAAGGAAACCGGCTACCAGACCATATTTTAACCCCGAAAGCCTTTGCCCCCCGTTAATATCCAGCCCGTTCAGAAGCAGAGCCAGCCAGCCAGCTCCCTTCGCCTCCTTGTTTTGTTACGATCCGTGCATTCTGGAGTGTACCCAGAGCTGTTTATTTAATGACTAAATGGATTCTAAGAAGAGGGAGGGGTGCCTGACCGCTAATGGTTAATAGGATATTGGCCTGACAGACTTCTTGGCTCCCTGCCTAGGGCACATTTGTGAGCTCTTCCAAGTCGAGGTTCTGAAACTGTAGATCAGGGGTGGGGAACCTTTTTCACATGGGGGCCCTTTTTAAAAAATAAACATAAAAATATCCTTCTCCTCATAACACTAGACTGTGTGAACATCCAATGTAGCAGAATGTTGGACTCTTCAGGACAGTTAAAAGAAGGTACTTCTTCATGGAAAGGCAAAAGGTAAAGATAAAGGACCCCGGATGGTTAAGTCCAGTCAAAGGCGATTATGGGGCTGCACCGCTCATCTCGCTTTCAGGCCGAGGGAGCCGACGTTTGTCCACAGACAGCTTTCCGGGTCATGTGGCCAGCATGACTAAATTGCTTCTGGTGCAACAGAACACCGTGACGGAAACCAGAGTGCATAGAAATGCTGTTTACCTCCCCGCCACAGTGGTACCTATTTATCTACTTGCACTGATATGCTTTCGATCTGCTAGGTTGGGAGGAGCTGGGACAGATAACAGGAGCTCACCCTGTCGCGGGGATTTGAACCGCCAACCTTCTGATCGGCAAGCCCAAGAGGCTCAGTGGTTTAGACCACAGCACCACCCGCGTTCCACTTCTTCATGTAGCGCCCAGTTAAACTACGGAACTCGCTTCCACAGGAGGCAGTGGAAGCCACCAAGCTATATGGTTTTAAAAGAGGACTGGGCAAATTCATGGAGGGCTGGTCTAACGAAGACTAATGACCATGATGGCTATGCTCTACCTCTGTGATCAAAGGCAGTAATTGATTTTGAATGGGCTCTTCTTATGTTCCTGACTGTAACCGAATCCTGAAAAGACAGAGGTGTCATGTATACTGAGTTCTCGTGCCCAGGAGGTGGGGAGATGGCCTGCCCTGGACAGTGTTGCGCCCCCTGGAAAGCGCAGGTGAGCAGCTTGGGGATTCTCCTCCCAGAATCAGCACTGTCACTAGAGGTGTCTCGCTTCCCCATGCTTTTCAGGCAGAGATGGCTTGGCCACTGTACTCCATTCTCTGCTAACTTCCAGATCGGATTACTGCAATGCATTCTACATGGGGCTTCCGTGAGTTTCCCCCTCACAGTGCTGCATTTCCCAGCACCGTAAGCAAACTACAGTTCCCAGGATTCATGTCTCTGTGTGTGTATATGAGAGAGAGAGAGAGAGAGAGAGAGAGAGAGAGAGAGAGAGATATGCCTGGATGTGTATTGGATGTGCTTTAAACATACTGTGGATCTGCAGGGCCACTCCTAGTCTAGCTGTAAGTAAGCAGGCTGGCAGGGAGCTGGGTGGGCAGACTAAGATTGGTGGGGCAGTGCCCTGTTTGCCCTTATGGACCATCCTTCACTGGTTCAGAAGCAAGAGGGATTAATTATAGCATCATCTGTGGAAGGCTGGTGGATTCTTTGGAAAACCTGGACAGAGGAGGAACGGGATGGAGTATCCTGCCAGAAGAAGAGTAGTTTGGATTTGATATCCCGCTTTATCACTACCCTAAGGAGTCTCAAAGCGGCTAACATTCTCCTTTCCCCTCCTCCCCCACAACAAACACTCTGAGGTGAGTGGGGCTGAGAGACTTCAGAGAAGTGTGACTAGCCCAAGGTCACCCAGCAGCTGCATGTGGAGGAGCAGGGAATCGAACCCGGTTCACCAGATTACGAGTCCACCGCTCTTAACCACTACACCACCCTGGCTCTCTGTGGACTCTATGCTGGAACACTGAGTAGCAGGTCCTGCTTTGACTTGCTAATGGTGAAGGATGCACTCCAGCTTTCATGTTGCACCTGGTTCTGCCTTCTGATTTTGGTGTGGGCAGGGGCACCAAAGGAGGAGGGGGCGTCAAGCCATTTCCCTGGTCTTAATGACTCTCTTGAAGCTGCTATATTCATCCCACTGGGGGAGGATGTGGGGCAGATGGGAACTGAGGCAATCAACAAAACAAGCAACTTGTTCCACCTGATTGCTGGTAAGTTGGCAACAACAGCAGCAGCAGCAATAACTGAGCACTGGTGCTCAGAATGCCAGAAGTTACTTTGTTGGGCCCCAGTGGAAAGAGGTTTGTGATTTAAGTCCCTGCTATTGCATCCCTGCACCCGAGCCCTGAAGCACGACCCCTCTGAGAAGACCAAGTGCTGTGAGGAATAGCAGGTCGCTGCGCAACAGGACGAACCTCGCCGAGGAGGCATGTCGGAGCATGCCAGACTGTCTGTAACAAGATCTCCTGGTGTTGTTTTGTTTCGTTCTGCTAAAGTTGGCATCTCTCTGGTCCCAGGTCACCCACCCAGAGCTTTCTGGGAGTGACAAGACATAGCCTGGCAGATCAAGTCTGGGCCAGGGGGGTTGTTTCGTAGTTAGTGGTTTAACAAACAAACAAACCCTCAGCACCGTCAACAAACCACCGTTTCCCAGATTTTTAGTGGGTAGCCATGACAGTTTGAAGTGGTATGATACGACTTCAAATCTATAATGCAGACAGGGCCTGACATAGAAGAAGCCCTCCATAAGACTCCCTTCTCAGCAGAGTTAATAAACGGCAGCAGTTCCTATGATTCTTTCTGTTGGGGATATTTCAGACAGAAATTCCCAGGTGTCAAAAAAGGTTATTTACTGTGGTCCGTGTTTTGTTAGCCTCCAAATGGAAAACGAGCTTGCAGACCTAACATATATATGCCCAGCTTGCAGACCTAACATATAGAATAAGAGAACAAGAAGAACATACATTTGGAGAAGATTGGAAAATGTTTATTGAATATGGGGGGCGGGGGGGGGGCGGGCGGATTTTGTGCACTTGAAAACGTTGGCAGCATTAAGATAAATCCAAACAGTGCAAATAAGTTTTGATGGATGTACTAATGGGATACTGAATGGTTTCATTTATGTAAAATATGCAGGTATTTGTGGTATGCAAAATGAACCACGGAAAGAGAAGAATTGATATTTTAAGGATGTTTCAATGAGTATTCAAAATTGTAAAACAGAAAATTTAATAAAAATTACACACACACACACACACACACACACACACACACACACACAGTGTGACATCATAGAGCTTTAAGTGTCTGGTGCGAATGGCGCCCGAGTCATCACCATGCCCCTGTTGTAAAAATAAGGACCATTTCTCCAGCTGCCCACAAGATGGTGCTCTGAGTACAAGTGAGGAGGAGTTGCTTAAGAGCAAAACCCGGTTTCTAGATGGGTTGGTGGTGTTAGCCTATTGTGATGAGGATGGTCTTGCAGCACCAGAAAGACCAGCACATTTATTATGCAATAAACCTGTGCATCAGAGCCCACCGTCAAGTTGCATGAAGAGTTACCCACAGTTGGCAGGTGGATATACAGAACCATAGAATTGTGGGCTTGGAAGGGACCCTGAGGATCATTTGGTCTGACCCCCTGCAACGCACAAATAGGCAGCCATAGGGATCAAACCTGCAACCTTGGTGTTACCAGCACCACGCTCTTACCAACTGAGTGATATATAAAATATGTGCACCTAATTCAGGATCTCAGAGTTGAAGCCCGGTCAGAGCAGACACATTGAAGTTAACAGACAGGACTAACTGAGGTTCATGCATTTCAACAACTTAACTGGATACGACCCCCAACAATAAGCCTCAGAGATGTCATGTGTGGGCGTGACACTCAACGGCGCATCATGTTTTGTTTAACGACAGCAGCAGAACTCGTAATCCCTTTCTTTTCAAGATTTAGATAACCTGGTTAAGCTTTAGATGAGCTGTCAAGAGTCTTTAATTTCTCCCGGCTTTGGTCTGGTTCGAAGCTCTTTCTCTGCTCTGCATTATGCTGTGACTCCCTTCACCCGTTCCTGATTTTATTGTATTTAAAGCTGGTTTTTATTGCATTTTAATGTGCTGTTTTTTTATATTGTGATACTCTTTGAGGGCTGCTTTTATGGCTGAAAAGCTGCATATAAATGACTTTATAAGTGAGCAAAAGCAATCAGTAAGATCCACATATACTGTAGTTGCTTTGGAAGATGATAATCAGGCACCCGCACAACATGACCAGTCAAATGAAGCTGATGTTGAAGAACCATTGCTTCAAAACTGGTGATCTTTGCTTCTTCCAGTACACTGCTATTAGTTCACCTGTCTTCTGTGATAGGAATTTTGAGGTCTTAGATATATGGTAATGTTCATAACCGCACGTACATAGATCAGCACAGGAAGACCGACCTGAAGCTATTTTGATTCTTAAACTGAGCAAATGTTTTCTCTGCAATGTCAAAGTGGAAAAGCCTCCCCATTGTCTTTTCCTTCACAAATCCTGTCTTAAGGGTATGTCTGTGTTTGAATAGGTTGTGAGCCTGTGACATGGCCCAGGAACTAAGTATTTGTCATTACAAAAGAGTGGCCAGGCTCCCCAGGCAATCCAATCAAGTAACCTGCCAGACAGGAGATAAACAAGGACAGGAGAAAAACAACATTCAAATTTCTGTTTAGACTGCCTTTTCTGTGATGTATGTATGATGTTTCTGGGGGTGGTCTTGATCTACAGGGTGGCAATTTCAAAAGTCTTTATAAGGCCTTGCGGCCATTTTTCTGGGTCTTTCTTCTCTCCTGCGGGTGAAGGGGAGACCCTGTGGCAACAGATCAGTAAAAATCAAGCTTACTAGCTGTTTTGCTTCTCAATATTCTCTGGTTGGCCTCTGTTATTCTCTCCTACCAATAGGGAACCTATGTAAGGACTCTATATGGGCTCTTGGATACCCCATAAGGGAAAAGGGCAATTTTTGTTTACAACACTTCCCAAGTGATGTGTAAAAATTTTCAGAGACACCCTTGATGGATTCTTTTGAGGAGTTGGAGATGGCGTTTATAAGTGGTCCATGTTTCACAAGCATACAGTAAGGTTGGTAGTACAATAGTTTCGTAAACAAGCATTTTGGTTTCCCTGCAAATGTCTCGGTCCTCAAACACTCTACACTTCAATCGGGAGAAAGCCGCACTCCGAGCGCTCAGAGGAAAATCTCTCTTCTTGAGCCATGCTTCTGGAGAGGGTGGTTGTTTTCTCCCAATGCATGGAACAAGCTTCAGAGGAGAGATCTTATTTAGAATTGCAGCCGGGGGAAGAAAGTGTTAAAATGCCCCTTGATGTCTAAGAGATCCATATTGTTGTTGTTGTTTAGTCGTGTCCGACTCTTCGTGACCCCATGGACCAGAGCACGCCAGGCACTCCTGTCTTCCACTGCCTCCTACAGTTTGGTCAAACTCATCCTGGTAGCTTCGAGAACACTGTCCAACCATCTCGTCCTCTGTCGTCTCCTTCTCCTTGTGCCCTCCATCTTTCCCAACATCAGGGTCTTTTCCAGGGAGTCTTCTCTTCTCATGAGGTGGCCAAAGTATTGGAGCCTCAGCTTCAGGATCTGTCCTTCCAGTGAGCACTCGGGGCTGTTTTCCTTCAAAATGGATACATTTGTTCTTCTTGCAGTCCATGGGACTCTCAAGAGTCTCCTCCAGCACCATAATTCAAAAGCATCAATTTTTCGACAATCACCCTTCTTTATGGTCCCATATTACCTGCAAGAAACTGCCTCGCCCCTAGTTATACCACCGGTGCAACATCCGGTCAAAATGCTGACCCATGCCAAATTTCCTCTTCCAGTCCCACCCCTATTAAGGTTGGCACTATTCCATCACCTTATGAAGGACCCCTGGAAAAGAAGCTCAAAACAGACCCAACCCATCTGTATAAAACTTGCTTCTGGGAATGCTCACGGAGAGATGGATCTTATCAGCCTTTGAATGTATTCCGCTAATCTACATTAATGATTACCCTTGTCAGCCAAGAATCCGGTTAAGTTTTCAAGGGAAGGCAAACTCACTGCTGTTTACAACTCTCCCAGCCTCATTTGCAATGCTAAAAGGCAGCTGGGCAGGTAATTAAACGATCCGTCTTCCCTCCGAGGCGCATCAGTGTTGTTACGGGTGGGAGGTGTCAGGTATGAAAGAGGGGGAAGCTGGGCTGTTAATATTATATCTTTGCCTTCATGAGATCCGGTCTAGTGGTGCGGCTACCATATTACTAGGTAGGTGTTAGAAGAAAAACTGCTCCCTTTCCTTTATGGGTTATTCTGGAGCTCGTATAGAGTCCTTAAGTGGGTTCCCTATTGGTAGGAGAAAATAACAGAGGCCAACCAGAGTATATTGAGAAGCAAAGCGGCTAGTAAGCCTGATCTTTATTCAAGGAACTGTTGCAACAGGGTCCCCACTCACCACATGCAGGAGGGAGGAGAGAACCCAGAACAATGGTGCGCAAGCCCTTATGTAGACTTTTGAAATTGCCCACCCTGTAGCCCAAGACCACCCCCCCAACATTATCCATACATCGCAGAAGGAGGTGGTCTACAGCAGAAATCCTGTCTGCCAGGATACCTGACAATGGTCACTGATTGCATTACCTGGGCAGTCTGGCCATTCTTTTGTGATGGTTAATGTTTTAGTTCCTGAATGCAGGTCACAGGCTCACACTATTCATACACAAATACGCCCTTAAGACAGAATTTGCAAGCAAATGGCATTGGGAAGGCTTTCCCCATTTGCCTTCCTTTCTGCAGAGGAATATTTGAGGTCACTGGGAGAGTCAAAATGGCTTCAGGATTGCTCTCCCATACTATTTCAGACACATGGTTCATATAATTAGATATGTGTGCATTCATGAATATTTATTCTGTATTTGAGACCTTAAAATTCTTATAACACAGGGTTCCACTAGGAACTCATTCACCCAGTCGATCCAAAAGGGGTTGAATTCGCCACCCAGGGCATCAGCTCTGACCCCATCTGCATATTACATTTAAAGCTGTATTATAGAATCGTAGAATTGGCAGGGAACACAAGGGTCATCTAGTTCAACCCCCTGCAACGCAGGAATCTTTTGTCCAGCGTTGGACTCGAATCCACGACCGTGAGATTAAGAGTCTTAGGCTGTATCTAAACTAGGCTGCAACCTGACAATTTGAGTCTAGGTGTCCTGGGTGGGAGGGATGGGTATTCCAGGAGAGTGATTTATACAGCATTATAAAATATAATTGACTTATACGTTTGCCTTCCACAGCTGTCAGCTGCCATTCCAAGCCGGGGAGGTGGGGGCTGGCTGAGCAAAATTGATTCAGAGCCGAGGGTTGGGGGATCGCTCTCTGTCTAAACACTAGATAAGGTTCATTACCGCTTATCCTTTTTCGAAAGCCACCTAAGGGAATGAAAGTCTTTATTACACAAGCTGGTAGCTCGTTTTTCTCCCCTCTGAACATTCGGCTCTGAAATGTCCTTTCTTTTATTTGTGTTCCAGCAAAGAGCATTCACCACACCTGCTTTTCGTTAGAGGTGGTGCCATGGGGGGCCAGGGTAGCTAAGGGCCCCTGCCCCTCAGAGAAGCCGGTTGCCTTCTATCTCCACCCCGTGGCTTGAAGGAAAAGCCACTTTCCCATATAAACCATAACTGAATTGTAAACTACCATGGAGAATAAGGTTATCCATGGCTACTAGCCACAATGGCTAGGTTCTCCTTCCACTGTCAGAGGTGGTTTGTGTCTAAATTGCTGGGAATCACAAGTGGGGAAAGTCAATGGTGTAGGAAGGGGGGTGTGGTGGGTGCAGGCCGCCCCAGGTGTCATCACTGAGGGGGTGACAAAATGGCAAAAATATGTATTTAATTTTATTTTTTTAAAATGGGCTCATGACACTTTATATCATTGCATTTTGTACATTTTGCAATTCTAATTACACTCATTACAAAATAGCTCAAAATTTAAAAAAAAACAGATAAAGGTAAAGGGACCCCTTACCATTAGGTTCAGTCGCGGACAACTCTGGGGTTGCGGTGCTCATCTCGCTTTACTGGCCGAGGGAGCTGGCGTACAGCTTCTGGGTCATGTGGCCAGCATAACTCAGCCGCTTCTGGCGAACCAGAGCAGCGCATGGAAACGCTGTTTACCTTCCCGCCGGAGTGGTACCTATTTATCTACTTGCACTTTGACATGCTTTTGAACTGCTAGGTTGGCAGGAGCAGGGACCAAGCAATGGGAGCTTGCCCCTTCGTGGGGATTCGAACCGCCGACCTTCTGATCGGCAAGTCCTAGGCTCTGTGGTTTAACCCACAGCGCCACCTGCGTCCCTAAAAACAAACAGACATAGAAAGGTAGAAAACTTCTCATTACAAGATAACCCTGTTAGTGATGCTAATTGCTTATGATAATCTTCAGATATTGTATAAATTTACTCCAGTCCTTTTGGAATACTTGGTTTCGGATTTTTCCTGTCAGCTTTGCCAGTTCTGCAAAGTCCTTCATCTTCATCTGCCACTCTTCTTTCATTGGCACAGCAATGTTGCTTTTGAACTCGAGTCCTGCTTCTGAGTTTCCCCAGGCATCTGGTTGGCCACTGTGAGAACAGGATTCTGGACCAGTTGGGCCACTGGCCTGGTCCACCTGACTCTTCCTACGTTATTATGCAGCCACTTCCCCCTCTGGCCTAGGCTGTCATGGCCTAGGCACTCTATGGATTCCAGTCACGCAATGAGACCAGGATAAACTCCGGGAAGCGGTGGCATCAATCTTCTTGCAATAGCAGCTGCTGTTGACAGCCGCCGTTTGACAACATGCGTTGCCATGAATTTTTTATTCCACCTCTCCCCCCACTTTTAGAAAAAAAACCACAAACCTATATTTCACGGGAGAGGAAGAAGAAACTCTGAGGTGAATCATGTCAACGTTACATTTCACCTTCAAGAACAGATCTCCGAGCAAAGGTGCAAAGCCGAGGCTGAATCCCTGCCATCAGATCTGATCTGTCCAAGATGGGTATTGCTCAGGCTGGGTGAGAATCAATATCAGGCTGGCGTGGGAGGCAATAACAGGTCTTTTAGTCTAGCACAGAGGCAGGGAAACTTTTTCCAGCCCCAAGACTACACTCCTTTTGTGGGCGATGTTTCATGGGGGCAGGTTTGACTTTTGTACAGTAGGCTAAAAAGGACCCCTGACCATTAGGTCCAGTTGTGACCAACTCTGGGGTTGCGGCGCTCATCTTGCTTTATTGGCTGAGGGAGCCGGTGTACAGCTTCCGGGTCATGTGGCCAGCATGACTAAGCCGCTTCTGGCAAACCAGAGCAGCACACGGAAACGCCATTTACCTTCCCGCTGGAGCAGTACCTATTTATCTACTTGCACTTTGACATGCTTTCGAACTGCTAGGTTGGCAGGAGCAGGGACCGAGCAACGGGAGCTAGTTTCTACAAATACAGTGGTACCTCAGGTTAAGAACTTAATTCATTCCGGAGGGCCGTTCTTAACCTGAAACTGTTCTTAACCTGAGGTACCACTTTAGCTAATGGGGCCTCCCACGCCTCCACACGATTTCTGTTCTCATCCTGAAGCAAAGTTCTTAACCTGAGGTACTATTTCTGGGTTAGTGGAGTCTGTAACCTGAAGTGTCTGTAACCTGAAGCATCTGTAACCTGAGGTACCACTGTACTCGCAACATACCTTCTCTATTCTCCACCCAGGCAGGCGAGAAGCACTCCTCAGAGTTCAAAGAAACCTTCTGGTCAGTCAAAAAGCACCCTCTGAATTTTGCAATGCTTTTCTGAAACCAAAGGATGTGTACAAAGAGACGTATATTAGTGCAAAGTGCATACAGAAAATACATCTGAGGGCAAACGGTGCGTAAGAATGCCTTCTACTAGGGTTCAAATAGCTTCGGGGAAATGCAAACAGTGCAGATTGTCACAAAGATGGCATGCCAACCCTCCACTCTCTGTCGAGTTGCAGCAAGATTCCAGGAGATTTCCAGGTGCTCACCCAGGATCTGTATTGATAACTGCCGTAGCTAATAATAATAATAATAATAATAATAATAATAATTTATTATTTATACCCCGCCCATCTGGCTGGGCTTCCCTAGCCACTCTGGGCGGCTTCCAACAAAATATTAAAATACCGTAATGCATCAAACATTAAAAGCTTCCCTAAACAGGGCTGCCTTCAGCTAAGAAATATGATTTATTCACATTTTTACGACTGTATCTAGATGAAGAGAATACAAATCTTACAGCATGGTCATCTCAAGAGGTACTTGTTCCTCATTGCAGTGCAGCCCTGGAGTCCAGCCTGCTAGAAGACGGATCTCCCAGCACACCTCTCTCACACACCCCATCACCCTGACAACCTCTGTCTGCCCAGTCCCCAAGCTACTGAAGGTAATGGGACCCTTTATATGTCCAGCTGTTCTTGGTCAACAAATTGTCCCTGTTTTTGTGTGTTGAATATATGCTATATGGTCATTTATGGACCTAATAGGTATCTAAAGCCATTTGCACATGCAGAATGTAGACACCCTATATACAGAAATGAGCAAACCAGCGATATTTTAGGGAGCAGGCTAGCAGGCGGGGGCCATTACTTACATCATAGGAGCCTACACAACACAAAACACTGTTGCTGTAGGTAGGTTTTATTTTATTTGTGTTTTTATCTTATATTTTGGAAAAGTACATCCAGTTCCCCCCCTTTAATTTTTTGGGGGCCCCCCAAGAGAGCGGGGCCCTAAGCTATAGCTTGTTTAGCTTATACGTAAATCTGGCATTGGGCTTGGCTTATCTGCAGTTAGCTGTGTGATGCTACTTGGGCTTGTGGTCCAAAACTGAACGCAGCAACAGTGCTTGGCTTGCTTTTAATTAACCAAACTTTTTTCTTACTTCATGAAATTTATGAGCTTGCTCAAAGTTTAGCTCTTTACTGAATATAGAGATTATGGTGAGTTTGCCCCTCCCGGAAAACCGTAACATCGTATGAGAGGGAATGGATATGAAGATCCGCACAATTTTTCCTGTGAAACTCAAAATAAAAAAAAAAAAAATCTCAGATCTGTGCACAAGAGGGGTGCATTTGGACATAGGATATTCATCCATTCCAAGCTGGTGTGGTGTAGCGGTTAGAGGGTCAGACTAGGACCCAGGAGACCAGGGTTCAAAAACCTCACTCAGCCATGAAGCTCACCTTGGGCCAGTCACTGACTCTTAGCCTAGCCTTCCTCACAGGGTTGTTGTGGTGATTGAAAGATGAAGGGGAGCACCCTGTACGCCACCTTTTGCTCCCTGAAGAAAAAGGTGAGTTATAAATGCAATACATAAAGGTAAAGGTAAAGGGACCACTGACCATTAGGTCCAGTCATGGCCGACTCTGGGGTTGCGGCGCTCATCTCGCTTTATTGGTCATGTGGCCAGCAGGACTAAGCCGCTTCTGGCGAACCAGAGCAGTGCACGGAAACGCCGTTTACCTCCCCGCCAGAGTGGTACCTATTTATCTACTTGCACTTTGACGTGCTTTCGAACTGCTAGGTTGGCAGGCGCAGGGACCGAACAATGGGAGCTCGTGGGGATTCGAACCGCTGACCTTCTGATCGGCAAGTTCTAGGCTCTGTGGTTTAACCCACAGCGCCACCCGCCTCCCAATGCAATACATAAAACACAATAGTCCGGAGGGCACTGGGTTTGAAAAGGTTGGACAATAGTGTTTAATACAGGATGAGATAATTTCCTGGGAACATGGTGACCTTAAAGAGCTCATCTTCGCCGCTTCCCTTCAACAGCTTTAGGTTTGCTTGGTGTGGGTTGCTGTTGTTTTTAGCTCACCTTCTCACTTAAATCATCCTCTTCCAAGTCACAGCTGCTCTCTCTCTCTGTGTGAAAAAATAGAATAGTGAAAATAAAATTAGATCTGGCCGCTGACGACTTTAAAAAAAAAAAAAAAGAATGCCAGCATCACATACTTTGAGTGTAGGAGGTGAGAAAGGAAGGCTTGAGAGCAAACAAGTCTGTGTTTGGGATTGTCTGGGAGAAGAAGGGAATTAGAAAGCGTGATGACTTTAAGAAATATGGGTGGTGGCAAAGTCTTGGGTAGTGACTGGCTGAGCTGCTGTGACATCACAAGAAGACGAGGATATATATATATTCTATTTTACAATTTAGAATATTCATTTATACAATCTTAAAATACCAGTGACTTCCATGAAGGCAGCTTTTAATGTTTGATGTATTAGGGTATTTTGTTGGAAGCCACCCAGAGTGGCTGGGGAAGCCTAGCCAGATGGGCGCGGTATAAATAATAAATTATTATTATTATTATTATTATTATTATTATTATTATTATTATTCTCTTTCCATGGTTCACTTTACATAGTATACATTTCTGCATATTTTATATAATCCAAACCATTCAGTATTCCATTACTGTATTACATCTATAAAACTTATTTACACTGTTAATAAATTAATAAATAATTAATAATAATAATAATAATAATAATAATAATAATAATAATAATAATAATAATTTATACCCCGCGCATCTGGCTGGGTTTCCCTAGCCACTTTGGGTGGTTCCCAACAGAATATTAAAAGCATGATAAAACATCAAACATTAAAAACTTCACTAAACAGGGCTGCCTTAAGATGTCTTCTAAAAGTCAGGTAGTTGTTTATTTCCTTGACATCTGATGGGAAGGCGTTCCACAGGGCGGGTGCCACTACCGAGAAGGCCCTCTGCCTGGTTCCTTGTAACCTCACTTCTCGCAGTGAGGGAACCGC
Source organism: Podarcis liolepis (assembly GCF_965112155.1). Taxonomy (NCBI): domain Eukaryota; kingdom Metazoa; phylum Chordata; class Lepidosauria; order Squamata; family Lacertidae; genus Podarcis; species Podarcis liolepis. The sequence goes on from NC_139561.1 coordinate 22,432,961, forward strand.
CAGAAGGCCCTCGGAGCGGGACCTCAGTGTCCGGGTTGAACGGGGGGGGGGGGGGGAGACGCATTATCTTAATGCTGCTAACATTTTCAAGTGTACACAATTCCCCCCCATATATTCAACCAACATTTTCCAATAATCTTCAAACGAATGTTTTTCTTGTTCTCTTATTCTGTATGTTATCCGCAAGCTGCACATATTCCAATCAGTTTAAGTTGCCATTCTTCTTTGGTTGGGACCTCACATTCCACCTCTAGCCCTATGATTCCTTTGCTCATTTGGGATTATGGCCGAGTGAACAATGCAGCCATCCCCTGGAGATGAAAGCCACACGCACACATGCAAACACAAACACTTTAATCCTCAAATATGGGCGACAGAGAACAAGTGTATCCGAAGGAACATTTTGTGCGGTCTATTTCCTGTTTATCACACTAATGGTGCCATATGGAGTTTATTCTGTCATTCTGGACTATATTAAACACGGCAGCTGTGGCTAAAACTCACTTGAAAAATTCCCCTTGGAGGTCTGGCAACCAGATCATAGAATCAGAGTTGGAAGGGATACCAAGGGTCATCTAGTCCAACCCCTACAATGCAGGAACTCTGCCCACCTTGAACCACCAACCTTCTTGTTCACAACCAGATGTACAGACCCATTGCACCACAGGACTGCCTTGCTGCCTTCTGCTTTCAACAGTTTGGAAAACCAGGAGGCCGTCTGTCAGACGAAAAGTGGGTGGTGATGTCGCCTGAAGGTTTTGGAAGCCTTGGCTTCAAAGACCGACTGTGAGTCGTACACCTGTGAGCTCCATCTTTGTCTTTTTTTTCAAAAGATATTTATTAAAGTTTTTAAAATATAACAATAATAAAAAAAAGAAACAAAATACAAAATACAACATAAAAACAGTTAAAAAACAAATAATTTTCCATAACATATCTTCCTTACGCTTATTTCCCCAGACCTCCTCATACCTCCCTTCTTTGTATTCCACTTCAATTTGTTAGTTCAGCAAATCCTTACCATTAAGCTTTTACCCATTTATAAACCTTTTTTTTTCCGTATCTCCTAAAGCATTACAGCTGGAAACCCCTTAGTTTCTATCCAACATCCTTCTAACATTCATTAATTTTACAATATTTCTGTAAATAGTCTTTAAATTTCTTCCAGTCTTCTTTCACCAACTCTTCTCCCTGGTCTCGGAGAGCTCCATCCTTGTCAGACCTGACTCGTAGTCCAGTGGTGGAGCATTTGTTGTACATACAGAAGGTCTCAGGATCAATCTTCAAGCAGAAGATCCCTGCTTGAAACCTTGGAGAGCTGTTGCCAGCCAGTGTAGACAATACAGAGCTCGATTACTGAGCTCGATCCTGACTCTGGCTCAGCCCTTGGTCCCGCAAGCAAGGTGACAAGGTGTCTTAATGGCAAGCATGGTTTGTGTCTCAAAGTGTCAGAGTGCCAGGCTTCAGGGAAACGGCAGCCTCCCTCCCTTTGGCCGTGGATAAGCAGAACAAAGCAAAAATACAGTGGTACCTCGGGTTACATATGCTTCAGGTTACACACTCCGCTAACCCAGAAATAGTGCTTCAGGTTAAGAACTTTGCTTCAGGATAAGAACAGAAATCGGGCTCCGGCGGCACGGCAGCAGCAGGAGGCCCCATTAGCTAAAGTGGTGCTTCAGGTTAAGAACAGTTTCAGGTTAAGAACGGACCTCCAGAATGAATTAAGTACTTAACCAGAGGTACCACTGTAGTCTCTTAGCATTTAAAGAGATTTTAATGATCGAAGAGAAAGAACAAAGAGTCCATTCTCGGAGTAAAGGTGCTCCCAATTAAGGTTTCCACCCACTCCCCCCCTCGATTCACCCTTGCCTCTTCCTTGTCTTGCAACTTGATCTTGCAACCACTGTGCCTTCTGTGCAGCTACCTTATCTAATCTCCGTGACCTTGGACTGATCAGCTAGACACTTTCCAGTGAACCAGAGTCTCTCCCGGTTCTTCTAGCTGTTCACCACCCAGTTCTTCCCAACTTTTGTCTTCTGACCTATGTCCTTCTGCGAACCACTGTTCGAAATCTATACTGTCCCACTGCTCCTGATCAGGATCATCTGTGCAGCCCTCCTCAGAGGGACCATGAAGCCCCTCCATATATTTTCTTGTTCTCTTCACACAAGTCTGGCAGGAACACTTCCCACGCTCCCAGCAAAAGTGTCTTTTTACTCTCTCCTCTAAAGGTGCCTCCTGGCAGGTTTGCAAGCTGCATTCCCACCCCCAAAACTTGGCAATCTCCACCGCCATAACTTGACGCCGGAGGGTAAACAACATTGAGATGCAAAGGCAAAAAATGGAGCGAGGTTCTGCAGGCATGGTGGGATCCAAGACTCCATTAGCACCCCATTCCCTGGACGCATTTCCTTCACCCCATTGTCAGCTCGACATCCTTGTTTTGTTTTGTACATGAGGCTACTTTCTGCATGCACTCACACATGGCCATAGTTCCATATCAGAGCACCTGCTTTGCATGCAGAAGGTTCCCAGCTTCAATCTCTAGTTAGGAGTGCGGAAGACCTCTGGTCTGAAATCCTGGAAAGCTGCTGCCAGTCAGTGCAGGCAATATTGAGTTAGGTGGACTAACAGTCTGAGCCTGGAGAAGGCACCTTCCTATTTTCCTTTGAGAAGGGCCATACTTGCATGGCAGAGGATCTGTTATTCATGCAGAAGGTCCCAGGTTCAATCCCCAAAATCTCCGGGCAGGACTGGAAATGTCTCTTGCCTAAAACCATGGAGGACCACTGCCAGTCAGTGCGGAGAATGCCAAGCTAGTTGGACAGTGTGCTGGTCCCGGGGGGTTACCGTGCGGCATGGTCCGAGTCCAGTCCGAGGCTGTTGTATGGAGGCTGTCCGTCAAAGCTGAAGCTGGGTCCAAGGCAGGGAGTTGGGTGGGGTCAGAAACTCTGGCAGAAGAGTTCCTGCAGGCAGGAACAGGCTACCAACAATGTTGCTCCCACAACCTGGGACTGGGGCTGGCTGGCTTTTATCTGCCCCGAGGCATAGGGCGGCCCCGGTTCACAGGTGACTCGCCTCTCCTGGCCTGGAGGCAAGCACTCCTCCTGCAGGAACTTAGTTCCCTCTGCCTCTCTGCCCTGAGCCTCTGCAGCCCAGGAGAGGCTGGAGGGTTACGGGACACAGAGGCAACCTCAGCTTCCCCTGACGGGGCTGAGAGTGGAACACCTGCAGGCAATGGGTCCTCCATCACCTCAGGAGCCAGAGCAGATTCAGCTGGTGCCTGCACCTGAGGATCCAGCACAGGTGAGGGCCCTTCAGGCTCAAGCCCCAGCCCCGGCTCAGCTGGTCCTGGAGGTGGGGACTCCTGTGCAGGCTGGGATTCCTCAGGTTCAGCCTCTGAATCCGATTCCCAGGCCATCACAGACAGCTTCTGTGCTACCAAATATAACAGGTCTTTCCAAGAATGTCAGGACAAAAGGAATGAGGAGGTGGAAGGGGAACCAAAACAGTTTTATTAACAAATAAACAGCAGGCATGCAAAGCATAAAATAAAACATACCCGACAGGGGCTACCCAATCTCCCCTTCAGCTGCCCGGAGCCCCAGGTAGAGCAGCAGGAGAAAGACCCCGACCGTCAGTCTCCCAGCATCAGGTCCTTTGATCTGGGTAGAAGCTCTCTGGGCTCTTCCCACCTATGGCTTTTATAGCCTGCCTTGATGTAATCAAGTGCACCTGGCATTGCTCATGATTAGCCCAGGACCCTGAGATGGAATTAATACAGAGCGGCTGAGAGTCTCCCACTACCTGCAGCCGGGCATCCAGCCGGCACCTGCAACACAGAAGAGCCCAAGAAACTCCCGACAGGTGTGTGAAACACAAGAATCCAGCAGACCTCAAACTGCGGGTGTCAAAGGGAAAGGGACATGCCACCTAACTCCTCGAAATACAATTGTCTTAGCATTTCCACTATAGCTTCCTAGGTCCCTGTGTTCTCTCTCCTCCTCCAACCCAGTCTCAAGCCAGAATTATTATCAGAGTTCAGGGTCACATTCCAGCCAGGCAAAAACACTCAACTCTATCTTATAATCAATTTCATTTGGATGTCTATTTGGACACCCATCTGGCACCCAGTTTGTTTTGCCACAGCCTGATGATGACTTGGTAACAGAGAGGCGGGCTCTTTCATTGGTGGCGCCATTGCTATGGAATGCCCTCCCAGCTGAAATGCAAAAAGCCTCATCAGTATTGGCATTCCACCGGCCCTTAAAGACACACCTGCTTATTTCCTTCTCTCCTGACTTGAATCTTTAGCTGTGATTCCTGCATTGCAGGGAGTTGAACTCGATTTGGGTCCCTCACAGCTCAACCGTTCCACTATTCTGTCTCCCGCTTTGTTTGTTAACTGTTACACAGTTTTAATGGACATGTTTTAATTGTGGAAGTTGTAAAGTAGTTTATTTTACGAGATATTTTATTTACGGGTAGCTGTATTTTCAGAACTGATTTTATCCTTGTTAGTTGGCTTTTATTTGTTTGTGAACTGCTGTGATATTTCTTCATGACATGAAAGGCAGCAAATAAATTCTAACAGTAGTAATAGTAGTAGTAATAATAATAGTTTAAATTTGGATTGTTGGATTAGTCTTACTGTTAATGCAAGTTGATGTTAAGGCAAACATAACTGACCAGTTATGCAAGTGCATTTTGCAATTTTATAATCTGTGTGACTTGGTTGCTCAGTCTTTTTACATGATCTTTTAGGTGCTGTGGTCTTTTAGGTCTTGTGACTTTGTTGTTATTTTTATTGATTACAGTCTAGTAATGATTTGTTGTAATCGTCGAGGGTGAATTTCTGTTTCTTATTTGCTGGTATTTTGAGAGTCAATGTTCTTGTGCAATATTATATTTGAAATGAATTGTTGAATGTTACTTTATTTGATGTGAGTTTATTTTAAAGCCATGTGACTTATTTGCTTTGGATTGGATTGTTATCAGATGTGTGACCTTCGTTTGTATATTTTGCGGCTTCAACGGCTCGTACGCTGCCTTGTGTACAGCAACATGGAAAGGCAGCGTGCGAATTAAATGTGAAATGAAAATGAAATGCTGGTCTATTTGTTTTCTTTCTGCAATATGTATACTTGAGTTCATAATGGCCTGGCTTGATGGCACTGTGTTTAGTAAGTGGTGCTGACTGGGGAGGGGAGGGGGGGTGAGAAGCAGCTCTTGCCAATGATTGGCTAATGTCGGGGGAGAGCGAGAGAGTCAATGAAACTGCCTGAAAACCCTGAAGCACTGCACAGCGATCGGAGCCGGCTAAGAGCGAGGAAGCATCTGATGTAGACTAAAGCCAGGGAGATGCAGCACCCTCCCATTAAACTCAGGATCTGTCCTTCTGCGCTCACCGCTGTGCATCGCTGGGATCCTTGAACAAAGCAAAGAATCTGGTCTGCTGATTTTTCTGGGGGATTTGGGAAAGAAAGAAAAAACTTTGGCAGAGAGCAATTCTGCCTTCCAGAACTGCAGGAGAGAGAGAGAGGAGGAGGAATGATTCAAAGTCCAAAGATTGATTCTCGAAAAGGTGACTGCTAGATCGCTCCTTCTGAAGAGGCTGTGTGGAAGGTGATTTGAGCATCATGGCTTGTCCCAGAACAGGGCAGGGTCTCCTGTAGAACGAGACGTCCCAGCGGAAAGCATGCCTGCAACAACCCACGTTCAAGTGTGTGGCTTCTCCTTCTCTTCCCAAACTTCCAGCTAGAGCATCTCTGCTTGAACAGAAGATCTGGACAAAGCCCAGGGCGAAGATCAACTTCTGTGGGAAGGAGGCTGGGGGACAACCAGACATTGGAAACGCCCACCAGGACTCTTGGTAGGTCTTCTCCACCCCATTCCATTTAATGCTTGGTGTTGGCCAACTGTGTAGAAGTGCAGCACTGCTGGATCAAAGCCCATCAAATCCAGCAGAAGACAGCTAGATCCTGCAAAGAAGCCTACACAGATTCTTTTGAGAAGCCTACATTAGCAACAACTTTCTCTGTTCTGGAGGCGTTCTGGGGCAGACAAGAGCAGTGGGATTTTTTGAAAAGAGAGATTTTTCGGTGGCTGGAAGCCCTGTTTGATCCCTTCAATAATGTCTGATCAGGAGATGGATGACTATGACATGGACAGCCTGTCTGACACATCGCGGATGATCAAGGGACTTCCGCCTTACAACATGGATGATCAGCTGCTGCCCATGGAGCGCCGTAGCACCTGCGGGTGCTGGGCCTGGACATGCCTGGTGGCAGCAATGAACTCTTTGGCCTTCCTCTTGAACTTCCTCTTGATGGCCGCCATCTTTGCCATTGTGCTCCTGCCCACCATTGTGGTGGTCTACTTTGGGTTCCAGTGCCATTCCCGGGTAAGTGGCATGCGACTTGCAGATGCTTCTGGTTAGGAAGCCCAATCCCTCACCCTGCATCAGAGGGTTAGGCAACGTGGTGCTCCCCTGCCCCATATAGCTGGACTAGGGATGCATGTGGCACTGTGGTCTAAACCACTGAGCCTTTTGGGTCTGCCAATTAGAAGCTCAGCGGTTCGAATCCTTGCAACGGGGTGAGCTCCCGTTGTTCTGTCCCAGTTCCTGCCAACCTAGCAGTCCGAAAGCATGCCAGTGCAAGTAGATAAATAGGTACTGCTGTGGCAGGAAGGTAAGTGGCATTTGCACACGCTCTGGTTTCCGTCACGGTGTTCTGTTGCACCAGAAGCGGTTTAGTCATGCTGGCCACATAACCTGGAAAGCTGTCTGTGGACAAACGCCGGCTCTCTCGGCCTGAAAGCAAGATGAGCACTGCAACCCCATAGTTGCCTTTGACTGGACTTAACCGTCCAGGGGTCCTTTACCTTTACCTTTATAGGTGGACTACAACTCCCATAATCCCATACCATGGGCTCTGCCATTTGGGGCTGATGGGAGTTGTAATCTGAGAGGCACAGATTTCCCACCCCTGGCCAACTGTTCTTAGACTGGCTGATAAGATCATAGAGTTTTCAAAGCATTTTTTCCTAGGGGGGCATTTTCCTGCATTAACTTTACCCACACATTTATAAAAGGATGGATGAGGTGGGCAGGACATGATTTCTAAATGCTGAAACATGTCCCCTATGCACACTCCCAGATGCCCCATAGTCTGTCTTACTCTTTCACATGTTCCCAGGACGAGTCTTTGCATTCAAATAAAGAGGCTTCAGAGATAGTGGAAGGCCACATACCTTACTCCCCAAAGTGGCAGCAACCTGGCCCCACCAGAGGTTTGTGGGCTACAAATCCCATCACCCTCAACTCACTGGCTATAGTGGTTAGAACTGATGGAAGCTGTAGTCCATTAACATAATAGTGGGGGAAAGGACCACCTCTTTCCGTATGAACCTACCTGGACCCTGAGATCATCTTCTGAGGTCCTTCTTCATGTGCCTCCTCCTTGAGAGGTCCAGAGGGTGGCAACACGAGAACGGAGCCTTTTCTGCAGTGGCTCCCCATCTGTGGAATGCTCTCCCCAGGGAAGTTCACCTGGCGCCTTCATTATACACCTTTAGGCACCAGGCAAAAATGTTCCTCTTTGACCAGGCCTTTGGTTGATCCGATTTACATCCTATGCCCTTTTAAAATGTGTTTTTTTGGGGGGGGGTATTGAGTTGCTGTTTTTATTTTTATTAGGTATTTTGTGGTTTGATATCTTGAATTTATTCTGTGAACTGCTCTGAGACCCCTGGGTATAGGGCAGTATATAAATTCAAATAATAATAATAATGGTTTCATTTTCCTTGTATTGGGAGGTTATGGCGGGTCTTGTATAAAAAAATTAATATCTTCTGTAAAACTTTTTTTTGTGCTTTCAGTTTAGCATGACGCTGTTTTAGTTTAGGAAGAACATGTTGGGTAATGGGAGACATCATAGAGACATATCAATCATGGAGAAGGCAGCATTGATGGAATTGGCCTCCTCCCTTGCCTAAAACATGCTTGGAGGCAGTGCTTCTTAAAACAGGAATGGGGAACTTTAGGCCTGGGGGTCCAGTGTGGCCCTCCAGGCCTCTCCAGCTGGCCCCTGGAATGCTCCCCAAGCCTCACACCCCAGCAGCCCTGCCAGGCTGGACTCTGATAAAGTCTCCTGTTTGCCTGGATGGAAGCTAGAGAGGGGTGTGTTAGTGCGTGCTGAAATGGCAAAGATAAAAGTTATATTTGTGCCTCTGCCCACTTTTGCTCCTGGCCCTGCCATGCAACCCTTGGAAATCTTCTAGAAGGGAATGCAGCCATCCAACCTCTGCTTTAAAACGTCCCTTCAAAGAAGGAGAGTCCCTCACCTTCCAAGCTATCCTGTTCCACTGGGAAGGGATAGCTCGGAAGACAGCTCTTGCTTTCAGAAAGTTCCTCCTAATATTTAGTTGGAATCTCCTTTCCTGTTACTTGAAATCCATTGGTTTGGTTCCTACCAGTGGCGTAGCGTGGGTTGTCAGCACCCGGGGCAAGGCAAGTAATTTGCGTCCCCTAACCCGTGGATTTTAGCAGGGGGGGCAGAGAGCTGCGAGTGCGAGCGCGCGCCCCCCAGATGTTGCACCCAGTGCGGCCGGCCCCCCCTGCACCCCCCACGCTACGCCACTGGTTCCTACCCTCTGGAGCAGTAGAAAACAAGCTTGCTCCACACGGCAGCCCTTTAGATACTTTAGATACTTGAAAATGGCTTTCATATCACCTCTCAGTCTTCTCTCCAGGCTAAACATAACCAACTCCTTTAACCCTTCCTCATATGGCTTGGTTTCCAGTGTGTCAAATTTCATTGTGTTAACATTTAATTATATGTGTCATTTTGTATGTTTATGCTGTAAACCACCCTGTGATTTTTGGATGAAGGGCCGTATATGAATTTAATAAATAATGATAATAATAAATAATATAGAAAACATTGGCTGGGGCCGATTGTGGGCTGGCAGGGCAGAGTGCAGGGAGCCCAAACAGTGGGTGGAGCCAGAGCCAATGATTGGCTGAGTCAGAGCCACTAATATGCAGAGGCAACTCATTCTAGTTCTTCATCTGCTCACGGCAAAATTGAAACTAAGGAGGTCAAACACCACCCTCTTGGACTGGATGCTAGTGAGAAGGCGAGCAAATGGGGGCTGGCTGAGGACAGACTGAGGTTGGTGGATCAGTTAACCATACTAAGGGGCCAGTCTCCATTGGAAGCCAACACCACTCCAAATTTTCAGCACCAGCTAGCAATGGACAGCGCCAATTTGCCAGTACTTTTCTCAGGATGTGGCTTTGACATTTCTCAGGATGTGGCTTCAGACTCTTCTGTTCTAGCAGTTCATTCGGTTACAGAAACCTGACTGGACTAAAGCTTAGATGGGGTGTGAGAAGCTGAAACTTGGTCAAGAAGAAGGGTGTGTGCAGTTCTCATTTTAAAGCCACTAAATGCAGGTGGGCTTTCACGGGGACTTTTTGCTTTATTAATTGCAAACTGATGCAAAAATCTGACGAACTAATTTAAGGCTGGGAAAATGAGAAACGGAAATGGATAGATTGGTCCGTCCTTATGCTGAGCAGGATTCCCCTTTTATTGGCGAATAATGCCACTGAAATCATCGGGGCTCAGGAAAGCATTAGTAAACACACCAAATCAGTGCCGTCCTATGCGTGTTGATTTGGAAGTAAATCCCCACTGGGCTGTATCAAACGAAGAGTAGAGTCACAAAAATGGACATAAAAAGAGCCTGTTGGATCAGGTCAATGGCCCATTTAATTCAGCATCTTGTTCTCACAGTAGCCAAACAGATGTCCTGATGAGAAACCGTCCAGCAGGACCCAAACACAAGGGTCCTCTCCACTCCCGAGGTTTCCAGCATCTAGTATTCAGAAGCCTCCAACTGAGCAGGCAGAGAATAGACATAATGGCCAGTAGCCACTGATAATAGATTTAAAGTTGCCCAGTCCTCCTTTAAAGCCATCCAGGCTGGTGGCCCTTCACTGCTTCCTGGGGGAAGCGAATTCCATAGCTCAACCACTCGCTACGTGACAAAGTCCTTTCTTCCGTTTGCCCTGAAATCTAATGTTCTAGGAGTTCCAGGGAGTCTATGAGTTCTAGGGATAAAAGCTTTCCTCGATCTATGTTCTCCATGCCATGCATAATCTTAGAAACGTTGATCATGTCATGGTCTAGGATGCATGTGTTGGGGTACGGCGTTTATCCTTGAATACTCTCCAGAATCCTTTAACATGAGAAGAGCCATAATAATAATAATAACAATAATAATTTATTTATACCCTGCCCATCTGGCTGGGTTTCCCCAGCTACTCTGGGTGGCTCCCAACAGAATATTAAAAACATGATAAAACATCAAACATTAAAAACTTCACTAAACAGGGATGCCTTCAGATGTCTTCTAAAAGTCAGAAAGTTGTTTATTTCTTTGACATCTGAAGGGAGGGCGTTCCACAGGGCAGGGGCCACTACCGAGAAGGCCCTCTGCTGGATTCCCTGTAACTTGGCTTCTCACAGTGAGGGAACCACCAGAAGGCCCTCGGAGCTGGACCTCAGTGTCCAGGCAGAACAATGAGGGTGGAGATGCTCCTTCAAGTGTAGATCAGGCCAAAGGCCCATTGAGTTCAGCACACTCTTCTTGCAGTGGCCAAGCGGATGCCTCTGGGAAGCCCATAAGCAGGCCCTGAGCACAACGGCAACTCTCCCCTTCTGCAGTTTCCAGCAACGGGAATTCAGAAGCGTTACTGCCTCCAACCATGAAGCAAGTGCATAGCCATCAACTCCCAACATCATGCTTGCTGGGTCAGATGAGAGTTGTAGTTTGACAATATCCCGAGGGCCAAAATGTCCCTACTCCTCCTGCAGATTTAAGAAAAGCAAGCGTGAAAGTCAGAGCCAGGAGATGTGGGGAGGAAAGCAAATTATTATGCATTCTTTAAAAAAAAAAAAAACAGCCCACGAAAATAGCTTTGCAGTAATTACCAAACCTCTGTGACAATCTGGATAAATACAGTAACGTCTCGGCTGACAGAGGATCCTTCCCAGCGCTGATTACTCACCGCAGTTTTTTTTTTATTGTCACAATATTTCTCTCCATTTCCTCGCCACCCTCGATTCCCTCCCCACTTTTGCCAGCAGCCCTCCTGCTCTCCTGCTTTTGTCTGTGCTTGCCTTCACGCAGGCTGAAATCTCTTTAATTTCATTTTAATTAAGGCTGCTCCCTGCTAGACGCGGCCTCTGCAATTCGTCTATTCAATTAAACAGAGAAAGGAAGAGTGTGTGTGTTTGTGTGTGGGGGGGGTATCCAACCACCATAGAAACAGAATCCACCCTACAGCCGTGGATCCCAGAGCACTGTGCAGGCTTCCTTCCCAGCCTCCGCTGGACAACCTGCAATTTATTCAAATTGACAAACTAATTTCGGTCTCATTAGGTATTCCGCACATGGGCTGTGCATGGATGCACCGCTCTCTGATTCTTCCGTTAAGGGGAGAGCTGAGAATATTTGGCTTCGTTTCTCCCTTCATCATTCTGCCTTGGGGCTGCTGAGGAGCTTGCGCTTGCCGACTCAAGTTTTGATAGTTCTCAGATTCCTCACCCCTTGTACAACAGTTGCGGGGGGAACATCAGGCTCCTCTACAAATGTGGCTCTGCAATTTCTCTCTCTCTCTCTCTGGCCCCTGGGATTCTCCCCTCGGCCCCTTCCTTCTCTCTAGGCCTTCTGGCAGTTCCCTCACTGTGAGATGGGAGGTTACAGGGAACCAGGCAGAGGACCTTCTCGGCCGTGGCCCCCAAGCTTTGGAACACCCTTCCATCCGATGTCAAAGCAATAAATGTTATAAGACCTTCCGTAGACATCTGAAGGCAGCTCAGTATCGGGAAGCTTTTAATGTGTGATGCTGGCTGGCGCAACCCAGTGTCAGGGACCATGCTGAGGAGGGCTACACTGAGGAGGAATGGGGGGGTGCCCCCCTGCTCCTGATCAGGATCCTGAATCTTCCCAGGAGCAGGACAGTATAGAATTGGAACAGCGGTTTGCAGAGGGACATAGTTCAGAAGGCAGAAGCTGGGAAGTACTGGACGGGGAACAGCTAGGAGGAGGAGAACTGGGAGAGAGAGGGTTAACAGATTCACTGTCTCTGGAAAGTATTCATCTGCTCAGCCCAAGGTCAAGAAGGGCAGATAAGGTGGCAGCCTAGAAAGCACAGTGGTTGCGAGATCAGGTTACGAGACGCGGTAGTGATGTGGGTGACTAGGGAGGAAGTGGGTGCAACCCTTAATTGGGAGCACCTTCATTCTGAGGAATGGATTCTTTGTTCTCTCACTTTGATCATTAAAGTTTCTAACTGGTAAGAAGACTCCTTCCTCTTTGTTCTGCTTATCTACTGCCAAAGGGGGCGGGGAGAGAGCTGATTCCCTGAAGCCTGACTCCCAGTCAGATGGACTGGGTACAAAAAACTTATTATTATTATTATTATTAGCCACACCCTTCACTGGCTCTGGGAGGTCTCTGTTCCAGCTTTCCCCTCCTTCAGGTGCCCTTTGCAGCGTGACTGTGCTGGCAAAACTGGGGTCCTCTTCCAGCCTCTCACCCACCCACAAATCCTCGAGCCTCTGGAGCTGCCCTCAGCTCTTCAATGATTAAAGGCTTCCTTTCTCCTTTTATCTTTTCGATTACTCTTGAACTGATTTAAGAGCGTCTGCGCTGAAGCAGCTTCGAGGCACTAACTTCCCGTAAATAAAGTGCCAGAACGAAGGCGTTCAAACGGCCTCGGTGTGCGGTTTTGTTTCGTGAACAAACTCTGGGATCAAGGGAGGGGGGGTATAAGGCAAAGCCATTTGTGTGGCTCCGTACAGCTCGAAAAGCAGGCCCTCCTACAATTTGTTGATCGGGTGATTAATTGCGCATTGATTGCTGCTGATGATCCAGCCCTCGCCTGGGAGACGGTTGTGGTTGTTTGCTTGAGATGGCTTTGCCATCGTTGAGGAGGCAGCTTGCTCAATTGGGCATCCAAGAGAGTGGCTGGCTAATAAAATGAACAAATGAGATGGGTTTTGCGGCAATCAGTCCCTGCGGAGAAGGGGCTGCATGCGTTGCTTGTTTTCCACGCCAGTGGAAATTTCCTTATGATAACCAAACCAGCCATTTCTGATTATACACGGGGTTTACAAAGGGAGATCTCTGTTTCCCTGATTCAGTTCCTTTGGAACATGAGAATCTGCCTTATTCTGAGTTGGTCTATCTAGCTCAGTATTGGCATCTTCAAATATGGGACACTCCCAGCCATACCTGGAGAGGCCGGGGATTGAACCTGCAACCTTCTACATGCAAAGCAAATGCTCTGTCACTGAGCTATGGCCCTTCCCTGAAGATATACGAACATAGGAAGCTGTTGTATACTGCAGTATCTCAGACCCTCCATTTTCCTATTTTCCAGGGACAGTCCTGGATTTACAGAAGCCATCCTTGTTTCTGATTTGATCCCGGAATGTCCCACTTTTCCTTCGGACGTCCCCTCGAGCCAAGGAGATAAGTATAGCTGTCAACGTTTCCCTTTTTAAAAGGGAAATTCCCTTATTCCGAATAGGATTCCTCGCAAGAAAAGGGAAAAGTTGACAGCTATGGAGATAAGTAATTATACAACCTTTGGGAGACATCTGAAGGCAGCCCTGAATAGTTTCTTTAGGTTTTTATATATGTTGGAAGCCACCCAGAATGGCTGTGGCAATCTAGTCATATGGGCAGGGAATAATAATAATAATAATAATAATAATAATAATAATAAGACATCCCTATTTTCTTTGGGACGTGGGTGGCGCTGTGGGTTAAACCACAGAGCCTAGGACTTGCCAATCAGAAGATCGGCGGTTCGAATCCCCGCAACAGGGTGAGCTCCCATTGCTCGGTTCCTGCTTCTGCCCACCTAGCAGTTCAAAAGCACGTCAAAGTGCAAGTAGATAAATAGGTACTGCTCCAGCAGGAAGGTAAACGGCGTTTCCGTGCGCTGCTCTGGTTCGCCGGAAGTGGCTTAGTTATGCTGGCCACATCACCTGGAAGCTGTATGCTGGCTCCCTTAGCCAATAAAGCGAGATGAGCACCACAACCCCCGAGTCGGCCACGACTGGACCTAATGGTCAGGGGTCCCTTTACTATTTTCACTGGAGAAATGTTGGAGGGTATGGTATCTAGCTCAGTAGCGTCCATGCTGACTGGTATGCCCAGGATTCCAAGCAGGGAACATTCCCATGCCTGTTTGGAGTTCCTGGGATGGAACTGGTCCTGCCACATGTGAAGCAAATACTTTACCACTGAGCTGTACGATGTGGAAGAGTCCTGAGTGCCAAACAGAGATGCTTGGGGGCCATATTGGTTCCCTCCCTGTGTCTCTCTGTGTGTGTGTGCTGGATTTACATATAATCTAAACAAGCTATAGCTTAGGGCCCCACTCACTTGGGGCCCCACTAAAAAATTAAAGGAAAAAAACAAACTGGATGTACATTTCCAAAATATAAGATGAAAAAATAAATAAAATAAAACCAACATACAGCAACAGTGGCAAATGGCTTTAGATACCTATTAGGTCCGTATAGCATATACCGGATTTTGCGCCCCATAAGACGCTCCGGCCCATAGGACGCACCTAGTTTTTTTGGGGGGAAATAAAGAAAAAATTTTTTATTTCCCCCCCAGGTGCGGGGCTGGAAGAACCAGGTCGGGGAACAGTGGGAAGGCATGCTCTGCCTCCCCGCTGTCCCCCGAGCTTGTGGGGCTGGCGATGGGGAGAAGTGTGCTGATCCCGGGACTGCAGGCAGCTCTGCACCGCCATCCGGAGCGGGGAGGGCCTTAGCGCCCCGCTCCCGATGGCCGCGCAGATCTGCCTGCAGTCCCGGCACGGCAGGCAGCTCTGCGCCGCCATCCCGAGCGGGGCGGGACTTAGCGCCCCGCTCCCGATGGCCGCGCAGATCTGCCTGCAGTCCCGGCACGGCAGGCAGCTCTGCGCCGCCATCCCGAGCGGGGCGGGACTTAGCGCCCCGCTCCCGATGGCCGCGCAGATCTGCCTGCAGTCCCGGCACGGCAGGCAGCTCTGCGCCGCCATCCCGAGCGGGGCGGGACTTAGCACCCCGCTCCCGATGGCCGCGCAGATCTGCCTGCAGTCCCGGCACGGCAGGCAGCTCTGCGCCGCCATCCCGAGCGGGGCGGGACTTAGCGCCCCGCTCCCGATGGCCGCGCAGAGCTGTGCTGAGCTGGGGACTGCAGGCAGCTCTGCGCAACCCTCGGAGCAGGTCTCCCGAGGGTTGCGCAGAGCTTCCTGAAGCCTGGAGAGCGAGAGGGGTCGGTGCGCACCGAGCCCTCTCGCTCTCCAGGCTTCAGCGAAAGCCTGCATTCGCCCCATAGGACGCACCCAGATTTCCCCTTCATTTTTGGAGGGGAAAAAGTGCGTCCTATAGGGCGAAAAATACGGTAGTCAACACAAAAAAGTGACAATTTGTTGTTGACAAAGGACAGCTGGACATATAAAGGTCCCCATTACCTTCAGTAGCTTAGGGCCTCATCAAACCTAAATCTGGCCCTGGTGTGTGTGTGTGTGTGTGTGTGTGTGTGTGTGTGTGTGTGTGTAGATAACTAGATACATAGAGAGAGACAGACAGATAGAGAAAGAGATAGATAGAAAGCACCTGTCTCCCAATGTGGGTTTTAAGGCAGCTTACAACATTGAAAAACAACAATACAAAGTAATAGGAGCAAACTAGTGAGAAAGAATGAATAAAAGACATAGAACACATTTAGAACCAGCAATTAAAATCTAGTTTGTCCTGGCAGCAGCCCATCATCAGTGCTTTGCTTTTTTAAGAAGAAAAAGGTGCCAATACTGAGTACCCATACGTACCCACACATCTTCCTGGGTTGCCCCAGCCACTCTGGGCAGCATCCAACATAGATAAGAACGTAAATCCCTATCCAGGATTGCCTTCAGAAGGCTTGGGGATCGGATAGCTCCATACCCTCCAACATTTCTCCAATGAAAATAGAGACGTCCTAAGGAAAAGCAGGACGTTCCGGCATCAGATCAGAAACAGGGACGTCATCTCTGTATCAGGGACATCCCTGGAAAATAGGGACATTTGGAGGGTCTGCTATCTATCTAGCTTTCCACCTACCTACCTACCAAATCTATTTATGCAGGGGTCAGCAAACTTTTTCAGCAAGGGGCCGGTCCACTGTCCTTCAGACCTTGTGGGGGGCCGGACTATATTTTGAAGGGAAAAAATGAACAAATTCCTATGCCCCACAAATAACCCAGAGATGCATTTTAAATAAAAGGGCACATTCTGCTCAGGTAAAAACACACTGATTCCCGGACCGTCCACGGGCTGGATTGAGAAGGTGATTGGGCCAGATCTGGCCCTGGGCCCTAGTTTGCCTACCCATGTTTTATGTCTCGAGAGAGAAAGAGAGATTTGTTGATGATGGCAAGTTTAATTTCCCTTTCCCCTTCCCTGCAGAACTTTCATACTTTTGCCTTTGGCTGAACAGGTTTGTCAGGTTTGTCAGCTGCTTTAAGAACCTGCTGCGCCTCTTTGACCTGCAGGAAAAGTGGGTGGAAAGAACAACGGGACGCCATACCTCCCTCCAAACACAATTAGCTCTTCTAAACACAGCTCCGTCTCTCTTCCCTCAAAAGAGTAAGGGAATAGCTCGATGCTGTTTCAATCTGTACAGTCTCTGTGTCCCTCACCCCCCCTTTTATTTTATTTTTTTAGCTTCCTCCTTCCGGATATTTGTTAGCGCTGACATTTTCTCAGCCACAGAGGAGCAAGACTGCCTACCTCATTGGGGTTGTTTACTGTCAGCGGAACGAGGAAGCTCTCCAAGATTTTATAGGTCCTAATTACCTGTCATGCAGGAGATCTCCCCATCCACCATCTCAGCACATCCTGAAAGCCTATTGTTAAGCAGCCAGAAAGGTGTGGAGAAATGTTATGGGGGGCTGGAGCAACTTGCTGGAGAAGAAATGGCAAGATGTTTGGGGGAAATAGGAAGCTGCCTTGTACAGAGTCAAACCAGGGGGTCTGTGTAGCTCAGTATTGTCTGCACCGACTGATAGAAACTCTGCAGGGTTTCAGACAGGGATTGCACCTTGGAAAGGACCATTAAAGGCCACGTATTTGTGGGATGCAGGTGGCACTGTGGGTTAAACCACAGAGCCTAGGGCTTGCCGATCAGAAAGTCGGCGGTTCGAATCCCCGCAGCGGGGTGAGCTCCTGTTGCTCAGTCCCAGCTCCTGCCAACCTAGCAGTTCGAAAGCACGTCAAAGTGCAAGTAGATAAATAGGTACCACTCTGGCGGGAAGGTAAACGGCGTTTCCGTGCGCTGCTCTGGTTCGCCAGAAGTGGCTTAGTCATGCTGGCCACATGACCCGGAAGCTGTACGCCGGCTCCCTCGGCCAATACAGCGAGATGAGTGCTGCAAATCCAGAGTCGGTCACGACTGGACCTAATGGTCAGGGGTCCCTTTACCTTTTATTTGGACTGGGTAGTCTTCCTAGCTTAGCTGCGTCCTTTAGCTCTATTGTTTGGTCCTGATTTCTGGATTTGCCTCCCGCAAGCTCCAAATCACGGTTTCCCCCTCTGCTCATTCTTCCTTGTCCCTCGTCTCCTCGCTCCTTAGTGGGTCCTGCAAACTGTTATTCTGAATAATCCATTTTTATTGGGTAGGGGGCATTAGCTGGAGATGAGTTTATGGAGCCAAGGGGTCAGTGGCCTCCAAATGTTTGGGAACTGCTGGTTTCTTTTCTTTAGGCTTGCCTGTTGCCGAGTTTTCCTTCTCCTTTTTATTTTTTAAAAAGCCACTGACCACTTTAGCAAGGGGGGGGGGGCGTCAACAAATGCCCCCTCTCCATTTAGCAGCTCCGCTCTCAAAGCCTGCCTGGTTCTTTCTCTAACAGACCATCCTTCTCGAAAAGGGTTATCCAAACCTTTGCTTTTGTCCATTAAATAATATTCTCTCTATGTGCTTTTCTTTTTTCCTGTGCCATTTTCAAAGCAGAGGGTGGTGAGGAAGGAGAAAGCTTTCCTCTCTCCCTGCATTAGGCTCTACCTGATGAGCATATCCTTTCGCTGGACTAATGGCTAAAGTAGGCAGGCCTGAAAAGGAATCAGTCACGATGCCTGCAAGGCCGCCTTTTCTCCTCATCAGTCCTTTTTTTTGTTCTGGCTGCCTTTCCAGACCCTTTTCATTTCATTTCATTATTTAGATATTTATAGACCACGCTGTTCAGGAAAAATACAGCGAGATGGCATAAAACGTGCAAAATTACAAGAAGATCACTTAAAAAAAAAAAAAATTAAAAGCTGGTTGGGGGGGAAAGCGGAAGTCACATTTCAAAGTCCTGCCTGAGTAACACAGTTTTCCGAGAGAAGCGAAAAGGTAAGGCAAGGAGTGTTCTTGCCCAGATTCAACTGGCAGGGAGTTCCACAGGGCATTGCCTTCAACACCAGTAAAGGCTGACTGAACCTTGGGAGTGTGGGGAGTCAGAGGATCTCAATGACCAAGGTGGAGAATAAGGAAACTGGATGGTCGTTGAGGCACCGCTTGGGCCCAGGTTGTTCCAGGCTTTGTGATTAACACAAGAACCTTGAACCTGCCCAAAGTGATGATAAGCAGAGAAGTAATATGCCACCAGGAGCCTGCTCCTGGGACCAGTGTGGCCCCTACGTCCTGCACTATTTGCATCTTCTGGCATGGATACAAGCAGCAGAAGTTGGATGGCCATCCGTCTTGGATGCTTTAGCTGAGACTCCTGCATTGCAGGGGGTTGGACTAGATCATGCTCAAAATAATAATAATAATAATAATAATAATAATAATAATAATAATAATTATTATTTATTATTTGTACCCTGCCCATCTGGCTGGGTTTCCCCAGCCACTCTGGACGGCTTCCAACAAAGATTAAAAATACATTAAAATGTCAAACATTAAAAACTTCCCTTCCAACTCTAGAATTCTATAATTCTACGACTGCCCCACACAAAGCATGCCCGCTGTGCCTTCGGGGTGGCTTGTGCTCATGATGTTATCGGGGTGGTTATATGCCAGGGGTCAGCAAACTTTTTCAGCAGGGGGCAAGTCCACTGTCCTTCAGACCTTTTGGGGGCCGGACTATATTTTGAAAAAATATATGAACGAATTCCTATGCCCCACAAATAACCCAGAGATACATTTTAAATAAAAGCACACATTCTACTCATGTAACTGAAACCATCAACAGAACTGTATGGAACAACCTTACATTTGCAGAGCAAAATATCCTCTTGAATTACCATATTTTTCGCTCTATAAGACGCACCAGACCACAAGACGCACCTAGTTTTTGGAGGAGGAAAACAAGAAAAAAAATAATTCTGAATCTCAGAAGCCAGAACAGCAAGAGGGATCGCTGCGCAGTGAAAGCAGCAATCCCTCTTGCTGTTCTGGCTTCTGGGATAGCTGCGCAGCCTGCATTCGCTCCATAAGATGCACACACAATTCCCCTTACTTTTTAGGAGGGAAAAAGTGAGTCTTATAGAGCAAAAAATACTGTAATTAATCTGCTTGGTCACTGTGAGAACACAATGCTGGACTAGATAAACTAGATAGAGCTCTTACTAGGGCTTTATATTTCACCTCCTACCCCCCAGCAACCTATCTAACCAAGTCATGCCTCAACACCCACCCACCCCCAGATTTCCAGAAAAGCTCACAGTTTGTGCAGGGGTTTAGCTGCTGAGACATTTTCTCAAGAGGAGTCTCCTCAGGAGAAGTCAGGGGAAATCCAGCTGTGAGCTGCTGCTCTTTGGGGTCCATTTTTGCTATCTCCCAGTGCTGCAACACTCTCACCCCACCCAATAAAATATCTGAGGAGGCCAGGTGCCACGTCTTGTGATCGATTATGTGCCCCCCTCCATATTTTCTTGTAGTTGGCACCCCTGAATAAAATCAACAAGTAACAGAGGAATTGACCGGAGCCACCAAGAAACTGTTGGTGCAGGTTAGCTGAGGAAATAGCAGCGGAAACACGAGGAAACACGATGTGAGATAGGCATTTGGACCACATCTGCCACTGGTGATGAATTTGCATCATTAGTAATGTGTCGCTGAAGCGCTGCCCCTTCTCACCAGCTGGGGGCAGACTTTGGAGGAGCTTGCCCTGCTGCTCCTACTGTAGCCTTATGAGGCTTTGGGAAAAATATTGCGCCTGGGAAAGGGAAGTGGGAGTCAACAGACACTCAAGGAATAGTTTGGAGAAAAGGCTTTTATTTCTACCATCCATGAACTGGTAGAAGGAGCAAGTGTGATAAGTCACAAAAAGCATGCACGAAGTTCACAGTCCTGTGCACAAGCATATATACCCCTTTCCAGTTCCCTCCTCCTTTCTTCTCCCTCAGGAGTCCTGCCCCATGTTGAGGTTCCTGAGCATGTACAGAAAGCTGTCTTGGGACTATTGTGGACTCTTGGCAGGAAAGGGGGTGAGGGGGTTTCAGTGTGTTCCAGTTGTTTCATTCTTGTGCTTTGGCATGGTTCCCGGAGAGAAAGCAAGTTGCAATGTGGTTCTGAGAAAGGCCTGAGAAGACAATGGGCTCTGTTCTCTACCTTGTTGCAATCTTTTTAGTTACAGCAAGCGGAATGTTTCTGATGCTTAGCTGCTGAGAAAATGATTTTGAAAAGCGTTGAGAAGCTTTGAGCCTGCTTTGGTGGGGGGTGACTTCGGGCCTAGGTGAGGTCACCTGTCCTCACCTTCCTTCATTCCCCCCTCTTAATCTTTGGACAGCCTTTTTCTTAAAAAGGCTCATCCCAGGAAGGCACAAGCTGCTCGTCCCAAGAAGGTACAGGCTGGTATACTTGGGCCAGTGCTATAATCTGGGGGCAAAGCATGTGTGCAGATACCCCCCCTTCTGAAGCCCACATTGCAGCCAGAAAAAGTTCCTGGCGTGGACTCAGGTGCAATGCTTTGGGCTGGGAAGGTACGATTGCAGATTGTCACTGGTGCTCTTTCCTCACCTTCCTTCACTACCTATCAATCAAGTCTAGCTTTAATGCAGAATTCAGAGTCTCAAGGGGAGATCTTCTGAAGCGGGTCATGGCTGTCTACTCTTAAGGATGCTAGCTTGCCCTTTCGCATTTCAGTTTGACTTCTTGTTCTTTGATCCTGCCCGGCGCAGCTAACAAGCTGAAAAGCAGTCATCACCGCTTGGCTTTTTGAAAAGGGCTCCCTTTTGGCTGATGGCCTTCATCCTTTCCGCTTTCTAGCAAGGGCAGCTCATCATAGCTGTTGACGAAACCTCTTGCCACGATGAATGGCCTCTCAAACACGCGGTGGAAAATAGTTCTCATTAGACATTGCGGCATCAGTAAGAGAATATTGAAAGCTGCCTTGATGGACTCGTGGTCCATCAAGCTAGTGTTGTCAACTCTGACGTTTCCGAGCACAATTCAAAGTGTTGGTGCTGACCTTTAAAGTCCTAAACAGCCTCAATCCAGTATACCTGAAGGTATACTGCGTCTTCACCCTCCACCTTCCCTCGCTGCGAGAAGCCAAGTTACAGGGAACCAGGCAGAGGGCCTTCTCGGCAGTGGCACCCGCCCTGTGGAACGCCCTCCCACCAGATGTCAAAGAGAAAAGCAACTACCAGACTTTTAGAAGACCATCTGAAGGTGGCCCTGTTTAGGGAAGCTTTTAATGTTTAATAGGTTATTGTATTTTAATATTCTGTTGGAAGCCGCCCAGAGTGGCTGGGGAACCCCAGCCAGATGGGCGGGGTATAAATAATATATTATTACAGTGGTACCTCGGGTTAAGAACTTAATTTGTTCTGGAGGTCTGTTCTTAACCTGGAAGTGTTCTTAACCTGAGGTATCACTTTAGCTAATGGGGCCTCCTGCTGCCACTGCACTGCCAGAGCACGATTTCTGTTCTCATCCTGAAGCAAAGTTCTAAACCTGAGGTAATATTTCTGGGTTAGTGGAGTCTGTAACTTGAAGCGTATCTAACCTGAAGTGTCTGTAACCTGAGGTACCACTTTATTGTTGTTGTTGTTGTTGCTGCTGCTGCTGCTGCTGCTGCTGCTATCTGCGCCTCCATGGTTGGAGGCAGAAATGCTTCTGAATAGCAGCTGCTGGAAACAACAGAAAGGCTGTAATGCTCATGTTTTGCTTTTGGGTTTCCCACAGGCTTCTAGTTGGCTGCTGTGAGAACAGGATACTGGACTACATGGGCCATTGGCCTGATCCAGCAGGCTCTGCTTGTGTTCCTATGGGCAGGGGCTCCAAAAAAGGGAGGAAGTTTGAGAAATGGCTCCATTAAGTCCTTTTCATTTCCTTCTCTCTAAGCTGAAAAGGCACAAACGCCGCAACCTTTCCTCATCAGGGGGTTGCTCCAACCCCTTGATCCTTTTCAGCTGCCCTTTCCGGAATTTCCCCCCTGCCTTGCAACATCCAATATCCTGGCACTGCGGACGCCTTTCAAATCAACGCGAGCCCATTCGGCAACCTCTCCTGCAGTAGTAAAGGAGGACAAATATTGCAGCCCTTTTTCATTTGTTTTGGGACAAGACAAGAATTTCCATTTCTCGCCGGCCTCTTGGGTGACAAAAGAAACAGCAGCAGCAGCAAGCAGCCGCGTTTGGACTCAGACGGTTTTAATTTCAGGCTGAGTCATAAAGCGCTGCTCATAAAGCCGGCATCTGTTTCTTTGCTCTGCGTGATCTGCAGCCGAAGGCGAAGCGAAGGCATGCTGGCCACGGAAAAAGAGAGCAGGCAAGACAAAAGGCGGACAGGCTCTGATGGGCAGGGCGTCAAACCTTTCAGTTAGCAAGCAGCAGAAGGCAATGTATAGAGTGGTGGTAGTTGGAGAAAGGCATCCTTTTCCATTCGTGACCCAGAGCAGCGTTTCCATTCCGCTGCAATCCGCCTTCTGCCAAAAAAGTCGACTATTCACTTCATTGTTGGCTGCAGCAAAGCCACGTTATTAATTACGCAGCCTTTACATTATTCCACCCCATTCATCTCATTGCAAAGGAAACACAGTGTGAATGGGCAGCGAGGGGGAGCGCAATCAATTATGTACTATTTGCATACTGGAACGAACAATAACAGTGGCCACCGATTGTATTTGCTGCATTGATTTCTGGTGCAGACATGGAATGAAGAAGTGAAAATCAGATTTTTTTATTTACTTATTGGATTTACAGCCCATATTTTTTCCCAGGGAGCTCAAGGTCGCGCACATAGGTCCCCTCCCGCCTGTTTTTTCTTCATACAGCCCTGCAAGGTAGGTCAGGCTGAGAGATGTGACTGGACCAGAGTCACCCAGTGAGCTTCACTGATGAGTGAGGATTCGAACCCTGGTCTCTCAAGTCTTGTCCCAGTACTCTTTTATACCACACTGGCTCTCTGTTTCTGTTGCGATTCTCCATTATCCCTAGTGGTGGTAGAATCATAGAAGTCTAGGGTTGGAAGGGACCCCAATGGTCATTTAGTCCAGGCATCCCTAACCTTTGGCCCTCCAGATGTTTTGGACTACAATTCCTATCATCCCTGACCACTGGTTCTGTTAGCTCACGGGTCAGTAAACTTTTTCAGCAGGGGGCCGGTCCACTGTCCCTCAGACCTTGTGGGGGGCCAGACTATATTTTGAAGGGGAAAAAATGAACGGATTCCTATGCCCCACAAATAACCCATAGATGCTTTTTAAATAAAAGGGCACATTCTACTCATGTAGAAACACCAGGCAGGGCCCACAAATAACCCAGAGATGCATTTTAAATAAAAGGGCACATTCTACTAATGTAAAAACATGCTGGTTCCCGGACTGTCTGCAGGCCGGATTTAGAAGGGCCTTAGTTTGCCTACCCATGAGACAAAAACAAAAAAGAGAAAAAGAGAAACAGAACCCGTGCAGAAAGGCAAACAAAGGGGGGAGGGGGAAAACCCCAAAACTCTGTATTTTATGAGGTTGTTACTGTACTGTATCAGATCTTAACCTATTAATAGTATTTGTAAGAACGGATTCAAAATATCATTGAATTTGTCCATGGCAAGTCTGCGTTTACATGCAAGTTGTTCATATGTTGCGAGTTTGTATAAGTCTTCAGTCTAATCATAGAAGGGAGCCACATTTTTATTTTTCCATTTTATCAGTATCAGTCTTTTTGCTGTGGTATGGGCAAGGAGAGTCCGCTTGTATTGTCCTTTTGTAAGGTTCCATGTGCTGGGTATATACCGTATTTTTTTGCTCTATAAGACTCACTTTTTCCCTCCTAAAAAGTAAGGGGAAATGTGTGTGCGTCTTATGGAGCGAATGCAGGCTGCGCAGCTATCACAGAAGCCAGAACAGCAAGAGGGATTGCTGCTTTCACTGCGCAGCGATCCCTCTTGCTGTTCTGGCTTCTGAGATTCAGATTTTTTTTCTTCTTCTTTTCCTCCTCCAAAAACTAGGTGCGTCTTATAGAGCGAAAAATATGGTAGTTCAAGAGGATATTTTGCTCTGCAAATGTAAGGTTGTTCCATACAGTTCTGTTGATGGTTTCAGTTACCTCCTGCCAAAAATCTGTCAATATAGGACAATGAAAAAACATACGTTTTAGAGAAGCATTATCCCTATTGCATCTCCAACAGTTAGATATCCACACTCTACTTTTGAGGGGGGGGGGGCTGTTTGCAGACTCAGTATTGCCTACTACACTGACTGTCTGCAGCTGTCCAGGGTTTCATGGACCACATATAAACTCCATCTCCAACTCCTTGAAAGATTCCATTAACGGCGTCTCCCAAAAATTTTACACATCACTTGGGAAGACAGGCGAACTAATATCAGTGTACAGGAAGAAGCAAAGATCACCAGTGTCAAAGCAATGATTCTTCAACATCAACTTCGTTGGACTGGTCATGTTGTGCGGGTGCCAGATGATCGTCTTCCCAAGCAACTACTCTATTCTGAACTTTAAAATGGAAAGCTTAATGCTGGTGGTCAACAAAAGAGGTTTAAAGACTGTCTCAAGGCGAATCTAAAAAAATGTAGTATAAACACAGACAACTGGAAAACACTGACCTGTGAGCGCTCCAGTTGGAGAACAGCCTTTACCAAAGGTGTCATGGGCTTTGAAGATGCTCGAACTCAGGCCGCAAGGGAGAAACGTGCTAAGAGGAAGGCACACTTGGCAAATCCACACCGTGATCAACTCCTGCCCGGAAACCTTTGTCCCCACTGTGGAAGGATGTGTGGATCCAGAATAGGCCTCTTCAGTCACTTATGGACTCATTGTTAAAACCGTGTTTATAGAAGACAATCTTACTCACTACGAGTGATCGCCAAAGAAGAAGGAAGGAAGAAGATTCCCCAGCCCTACCTGGAGATGCTGGGGATTGCACCTGAGACCTTCTGCATGCAATGCAGGTGTTCTATTACATAGAGACTTTAATGCCACTGCTGGACATTTCTCAAACCCTTTTGAGTAACCCCCAAGTCCCCTTGAGCAGAACTGGGAAGCCATCCAGGTGAGAGCTGTCACCTGAATCTCCCGCCGGCCTGTTCCCTGGGTAAGAGCTTGAGGAGCTGTCACCAGGCCGGGCAGACATAATGGATAATTAAACCTTTAATCTGATGACTGCTAGCTTCTCTCGGCAATTTATCAGGGCAGGCTGGCAGGCTGGAGATTGAATATACAACAGGGAAGAAGAGGCAGAGCAGCCACATGGGAACTCAATCTCTAGGCAGTTTCATTTTGTCATTTCATTTCCCTTTATGAGATTGAAGCCGATGGACGAGCCCAAGGAGCAATGGCTCATAGAAGCTCACTTATTTTCCCCTCCTGGTTTACTTTTTGAACGAGGAACGTTTGTCATGCTGAGAAACTCGACGCCATGTTGACGGGTTTGTGGTAGGATCCTGGAGCATTAAGGCAGGGGTGGCGAACCTCAGGTCTGGGGGTGAGGTCAAATGTGGCCCTCTGTCTGGCCCTTGAGACTCCTTGCCCAGGCCATGCTCCTCACTGGGCCTGATTTGCACCTTTTATAGAGGTTCTCCCTTGTTGGGACATTGTCAGGGAGCCAGCCAGCAATAAATCACATGGAGTAAATAAGGTTAACTCTTTATTGAAAAAAACAACAAGGCTGCTTAGGGGAGCCAAGCCTAATGAACACAACAACTCTTATCAGTAGGTCTTGCCTCAAGGAGACAGTTATGAAGGCTGAAGGCAGCTGCCTAAATTCCTTCCTCTCCCAGGTACCCTCCTAAGCAATCTGAGACTCCTGTCTCTCCTCTGCCTCCTTCATACCTCTTCTGGTCCTGGGATACCAGGGGTGGGAGTCAAACTGGTCACAGCAGGAGGGGAAAATGCCCTGGAATCTTCACCAGCCTAATCTTCATCTCTGCCTCTTGGCCTCCCTCCTCTCTGGTTTCTGATTGTGGACTTGTCTCTGCCACCCAGCAAGATTCCTGGTTGGGGTGGGTGGGATGAACCCACGACTCCCAAGTTCACGCTAACCATGACATCATGCTGGATCTTCAGTACAGCTGGGAATGTCCTTTGCTTTATTATTATTATTATTAAAGATTTTCTTGTTTTACAGAAGTATTTTTTCCATGTAACATTTTTACAAATCAGTTTCATTTGCTGAGACATTAGGAAGAAAAGGGGCGGAGGGGGGGGAAAGATGGGTGGGGTCGGGTGGCGATGTTTCTATTTTGCTTAAGGTATGTAGGGTTTTGTGTCAGCGTCGCTTGTGCAGGTTCTCTGCTGTTCACTTGTGTTCCTTTGGTGGTGAGAGAGGTTGGGGTTGGCCTAGGATGTGGTTGTTTGTTTGTGATTGGCTGTGGTGATCTTTGTTTTTGTGTGTGAGTGGGGTGGGTGGGGGAATGTCCCTTGCTTGGATCCTTGGAGAGCCACTGCCAGTTCCCAGCTAAACAGACTGATGATCAGACATGGCCAAAGGTAGTCTCATGTGTTTGCTAGGACCATAGGAACCTCATAAATTCTAGCTGGTTCAGGCCAAAGGCCCATCGAGTCCAGCGTCCTGGGTTCACTGTGGCCAACCAGATGCCTCCAAGCACACTTGGAGCCCCCAGCAAACGATATTCAGAAGCACCCTTAGTTCCACAGTATGTAGAGCATCAGCTTTGAGCTGGAGTTTGTTGCAAGCTTGTTTCATTTCTAATTTCCTGCTTGGCCGAGTATAAACGCTACCTCTGGAAGCTGCCTTTCCATTGGCAAAAGTGAGGGATGGGTTTGGCACAGAGGGAAGGAGGCGCGTCATCCAGCTCAGGTTGCCCCTCATCATTGCTCATCCGTTGAGTCTCATCTATCCCCTCCAACATCAAACTTCATTTCTTTTCCTCCCCCTCTGGATCTAACAATATTAATTAACCTAGAGAGGGCGCCAGATACAAATAACACCACCTTTTTGACATCAGGGTGTAGAGAAGCGGTGAAAGGAGTGGGGAGAACTGAGTGAAATGAATGCTTTGCAAATGGTGAAGGGCTGAAAATTAATTTTCGGTGAGCACAGTGGTGGCTGTTAGAGTGACTATTATCTGCTCAGGGCTTTGTATGCAGAAGGCCCCAGATTCAATCCCTGGCATCTCCTGGTAGGAGCTTATAGTTCTCCTCCTCCCTCTTTCCTCATGGCTGAGTGGGGGATTTGTTTGCTTGTTTATTATATTTATAGACAACGTTTTTCTTCCAAGAAGCTCAAGGTGGTGTATGTGGTTCTTCTCCTCCTCCTCCTCATTTCACCCTCACAACAACCCTGTAAGGTAGGATAGGCTAAGAGATGGCCCAAGGTCACCCAGTGAATTTCATGGCTGAGTGGAGATTTGAACCCTGGTCTTTCCCAGGTCATAGTCTGTCACTCTAACTTTGACGCCGAACTGGATTTGAGCCCTGGTCCTCTCAGATCTTAAGCAACAAACCCAGAACAGCCAAGGCTGTTGGAAGTGCTACCCTCTGCTTTAAATGTATGGTATGAATGTAGCCAATAGCAAGTTGTAGAAGCGGAGCGCACATTATTTGTTGTGGTAATGATTTACGTACTCATTTTGTATAATTTATACACTGCTTGATTGCAAAAAACAAAAAACCAACCCACGAACAAACCTCTACAAAAAACAAAACAGTAAAATCAATAAAAGTCACAGCCGCACTTCAAAAGTTAAAATACTAAAACAGATTGAAATTAGCTTAACTTTATAAGCATCTGGGAAGGCTTGTCTAAACAGGAATGTTTCCAGCAGGCGCCAAAGAGCAAGTACAGCGAAGGTGGTTAGAGCTTGGGGCTGTGAACGCCAAGGTTGCGGGTTTAATCCAGGTCACATATTCCTGCGTTGCAGGGGGTTGGACTAGATGATCCTCAGGAGCCCTTCTGTTTAAGAAAAAAAAAACCTGCTCCTTTTCCCTTATGGGGTATCCAAGAGCCTGTATAGAGTCCTTAAGTGGGTTCCCTATCGGTAGGAGAAAACAGAGGCCAACCAGAGTATATTGAGAAGCAAAGCGGCTAGTAAGCCTGATCTTTATTCAAGGAACAGTTGCAACAGGGTCCCCACTCACCACACGCAGGAGGGAGGAGAGAACCCAGAACAAGGGTGTGCAAGGCCTTATATAGACCTTTGAAACTGCCCACCCTGTAGCCGAAGACCAACCCCCAAAACATCATCCATACATCATAGAAAGAGGCGGTCTACAGCAGAAATCCATCACAGGAGGCGGTCTACAGCAGAAATCCTGTCTGCCAGGATACCTAATAATGGTCACTGATTGCATTACCTGGGCAGTCTGGCCATTCTTTTGTGATGGTTAATAGTTTAGTTCCTGAATCCAGGTCACCCTATTCATACACAAATACGCCCTTCAGAAAGGATTTGCAAGCAAAAAGACAATGGGAAGGCTTTCCCCATTTGCCTCCCTTATTGCAGAGGAATATTTGAGGTCACTGGGAGAGTCAAAACAGCTTCAGGATTGCTCTCCTGTACTATTTCAGACACGTGGCTTATATACTTATGTATGTGTTTGCCTTGTACATTTATGAACGTTTAATTTATATTTGAGACCTTAGAATTCTGATAACACTTCCAACTCTACGATCCTATGATAGGCAGCCTGGGTAACAATGCCCTGGTCCCGATTCTTTCCCATTCCCACATCGTCTGACTTTCTCTCTCCCCACCCCCTCGCAGGTGTTCCACTCCACAGCCTCCTACTGCAAGACCATCTTGGACGACAACAGCTCCTCTGCCCTGATCATCCTCGGCTTCGTCATCATGTCTCCGCTCATCGTGGTGGCTATGGCCATCTACTGCGGCCTGGTCAGGCGTTTCCGCCTCTTCCTGTGCTTCCAGCCTTGGGCCCGGGCCACGTACAAGGGCGTGAAGTGGCGGTGGTACGAAGACGGGGGGCTGTGCGGCTGCGCCAAGGAGTGGAGCAGCCAAGTCAAGGCCTGGGTTTAAGCGTTTCCCGCTCCTTGGTCTGCCTGCCAGCACACCCCTCTCTCCGGTCCTCCAAATCTCATTTTCCCCATAAGGGCGCCATGAAGAAGCAGGCAACGGCTAAACCCATCTAGAGGAAACTTCCATGGCTTCTTCTCCTTCCACCAGGGGGCGCTGGGCCTCCCATTGATTCTGGAACTTTCCGTGAGATGGAGCATCTTGCTTTCAGCATGAGCTCTGAGGTTCATCTTAGGGCGTGAGTGTGGGGGACGTTTTCAACCATTTCTTCTGCCAAGCAACCTTCTGGGGTGGGCGGAGCAACAAATGGGCGGAGCAACAAATGCAAATTTTACCTTTGGAAAGCGGCCTACACACACACACACCTCCACCCAGGCAAGCAAGAATCAGAATTCAAGGACACATTCCAGGCCAGGCAAGAACATTTGAGGAGGATGCAAGGCTCAGTCGGTGCAGTGTGTATGGCAGTGTGTATCAAGGGCCAGATAGAGAAGCCCGAAGGGCCACATGCTGACCTTGGTTCTCCACTCTCACCTTAGGGTAGCTACCACTCTCTTCACTTCAGCCCCCCCATGCAAGGGTAACAACATACCCTCCAACGTTCCTCAGATGAAAATAGGGACATTCTATTCTACATCAGTGGGACACAGGTGGCGCTGTGGGTTAAACCACAGAGCCTAGGACTTGCTGATCAGAAGGTTGGCGGTTCGAATCCCCGCGACGGGGTGAGCTCCTGTTGCTCAGTCCCTGCTCCTGCCCACCTAGCAGTTCGAAAGCACGTCAAAGTGCAAGTAGATAAATAGGTCCCGCTCCGGCAGGAAGGTAAACGGCGTTTCCGTGTGCTGCTCTGGTTCGCCAGAAGCGGCTTAGTCATGCTGGCCACATGACCCGGAAGCTGTATGCCGGCTCCCTCGGCCAATAAAGCGAGATGAGCACCGCAACCCCAGAGTCGGCCACGACTGGACCTAATGGTCAGGGGTCCCTTTACCTTTATCTTATTCTACATCAGTATCACTGATGTAGCATTTCCTCCACGTCAAGTACAAAAGTTATTAGAGGAAACACACAAATCTGCAGTATTTTAAGCACAGAAATCTTTGAATTTATGTACTGCATTTAGGGAAGCCTAATCAATAAATACAACTCACTGGCAGTGATACTAATGTAGAATAGAATGTCCCTATTGTCATCTGAGGAATGTGGGAGGGTATGTAGCAAGAATGTTCCGCCTTGCAGGGCTGTTGTCACAATTTCTGATTTAAGTTCTATCAATGCTAAGCAATATTATTTCTAGTGCTCCTCTGGCTATGCTGAACAGGACAGCTGTCTTCTGAACCCACTGCCTTCTGGAGCTCCCACAACCGCTAAGAGACCAGGCTCCCACGGCAGCCACCCTTCAACTGACAGCTTGACAGGACCCTGACAGCTTCCCCGCCCCCTTAATGGTAGTCATCCATATTTTGAATCAGTATCATATACCAA
Source organism: Podarcis liolepis (assembly GCF_965112155.1). Lineage (NCBI taxonomy): Eukaryota > Metazoa > Chordata > Lepidosauria > Squamata > Lacertidae > Podarcis > Podarcis liolepis. Next base: position 22,463,940 of record NC_139561.1, read on the forward strand.
AGATCCTAATCTTTGGGTTGTACCCCATTAAGTCCTGCTGAGAGTAGACCTATTAGAATCAATGTGCCTACATTATACCACATTCACACCAGACATTTAAAGCCCCATGACACCACTTTAAACATTAACAGCTTCCTTCAAGGAGTTCTGGGAGCTGTTTTCTATTAAGGGTGCTGAAATTCGTGCAGAGACCCTCCTATTTCCCTCACAGGACTACAATTCCCAGAATTCCCTGGGAAGAGGAATTGATGGTTAAACTTCTCTGCAGAAGGTATCACTCCCATCTACATAGCTTATACGTAACTGGGACACACCTAGTTTAAACAAACCCATCTACTACCACACAAGTCTCAGGTCTGGGGAAGAACCAGAATGTTCAAGTAGGGATTACCAGCTGCCATTTTGGAAAAAAAGAAAGCCACTATATTTCCCACATGCTTTGTCTTCACCACTGCCAGGCATGCTTGGTCTCAACATAGCTGCCTTCATGAGGAACAAAATGCACAATAGCTGTGAGGATGTGATTAAACCGACGTTCTTTCCCCTGAAAATGCAGAGATCCAGTTCCAATAAACTGTGAACTGCCACGGTTTTGCAAACACTCTTCCTTGAAGGAAATGTGTGCTGGTCCTGTGGGTTACCCGAGAGGCGAGGCCCAAGTCTGGTCCATGGTCAAAGGTGCAACGTGGAGGCAGTCCGTTGTAGCTGAAGCTGGGTGCAGGGCAGGGAGTTGGGTGAAGTCAGTAAAAGGCTTGCAAGCAGGGAGCCAGGGCGGGTCAGGAGCTCAGGCAGGAACTAGCAACCACAATGTTGCCCCTGCAACTTGGGACTGGGGCTCGCTGGCTTTTATCTGCCCCAAGACATAGGGCGGCCCCGGCCCACAGGTGACTCGCCTCTCCTGGCCTGGAGGCGAGCACTCCTCCTGTGGGAACTTAGTTCCCTCCGCCTCTCTGCCCTGAGCCTCTGCAGCTCAGGAGAGGCTGGAGGGTTACCGGACCCAGAGGCAACCGCAGCTTCCCCTGACGGGGCTAAGAGTGGAGCACCTGCAGGCAATGGGTCCTCCATCACCTCAGGAGCCAGAGCAGACTCAGCTGGTGCCTGCACCTGAGGATCCAGCACAAGTGAGGACTCTTCAGGCTCAAGCCCCAGCCCCGGCTCAGCTGGTTCTGGAGGCCAGGAATCCTGTGCAGCCTGGGATCTCTCAGGTTCAGCATCCGAGTCCGAATCCCAGGCCATCACAAAATGCTTTCCTGGTTGATGTCTTTGGAGGACCTCCTGTCCCAGAACCCATGAGACATGTCCTCTAGATGCACGATCCATTCACACAGACATCAGGCCTGCAAGTGTGTCCAATGGCCGGATGGGAATTGTGGTTCAGCCACAGTTGTAGGGCCAAAGATTCCCCACGCCCTGCTCAAAGTAGACCCAGCTTGGCAGGAGGCTTCTCCTCTACCTTCACGCTACCTTTTAACAGAAACAAATGTGCACGCAGTATTCTGTGATCCATCCGCTCGCCTTCCACAAATGCATATTATGTGGAGAACCGTTGGCTCATTTAAAGTGCATTTCTTTAACCTGTTTACAGTGGGGTGGAGGGGGAGCTAAAATCTCAACCCCCTTCTTTGAAATGGTGTGTGAAACTCTGCTGTCTGTTCTCTGTAACTCTTCCAGCTCCTGCTCCGATGTATAAATATGTGGTTGTCCTGGGCTCCACCTGTACGATTTCCATGTGATACCTGATGCTCCCGCAATCTCTGCCTATATATTAAATATCATTTTTATACTAATAGATTTCCATTATTCTCTTTTTTTAAACACAACAACACGTTTTTTATTTGTTTTTACAAATATGAATTTATAACAAAACCAAATACCTGTACATATCCACATAAAGAGATTTCTCTGAATCTTGAGACTTCCCCTCCATGGGTCCTAATGTCAACATTTTCAACTGCATCTTATATCATAGTCTATATTTTATATCTATTCATATTGCCCATAGTGTTCGTTACATTACAAGTGTTGTCAAAATCCTGCTAATGTTTTAATTTGCTTTCAATGGTCTCCTAAATAAATTATATTTCCCTCCCATTCTTTCTTTAAAATTTTGTCTTCTTGGTCCCTGAGCTTTCCGGTCAGTTTTGCCATTTTGGCGTAGTCTAACAGCTTAGTTTGCCATTCCTTTCTGGTAGGGATTCTTCTTTCCATCTCTGGGCTAGTAGTATCTGTGCTGCTGTTGTCGCATAAATAAAAAGTCTTTTCTGTTCCTTTGGTATATTGGTACTTACTTACAATTCCTAATAAGAAGGCTTCTGGGTGTTTTGTGTGTGTGTGTGTGTTTTACAAAAGTTATTTCAAACTTATTTTTCAGTTCATTATCTATCATTTCCCAGAAAGCCTTTATTACTTTGCATGACCACTACATATGTGATAAAAGGTACCTTCTTTTTCTTTACATTTCCAGCAGGTATTCATACTTGTTCTATGCATTTTTGCTAGCTTACTAGGAGTCAGAGATGACCGGTACATCATTTTCATATAATTTTCTTTCAGCGTACTATATGCCGTAAATTTCAGGTCTGTTTTGCATAACCTTTCCCAATCTGCCACCTGAAGATTATGCCCCAATAGATTTCCCTTATTCTCATCTCCCTCCTTCCCTTCCAGTAAAATCAGAACAACCAAGGAGGCAAGAGGATGCAGACATGGCTAGAGGAAGGGTTGACAACTTTTTGAGGCTCATGGGCGCATTTGGATTTTGGAGCAAGGGCCATGAGTGTGACACCCCCCCCCATCACTTTTCTCACCTCTTCAGGATCAAACCGCTGTCTTCGGAGGGATATATAAATAAACTAGAAAGTACGTGCACATTTTGCCTTTTAAGGAATGTGGGTAAAAGTCAGCCCCAGTAGAATTATTCTGAGCCCTGAAAAGCACATAGAGCTGAAACCGGAAGTTGGGAAGAGCATCACTTGCCCCACTTCCTCCTTCAGCATTATGAAGTTTTCAATGCAGCTCATGACCAAGCGGGCAGTGAGCCCCCTTTGTGGGCACCAGGGCAAGACTTCAAGGGCACCATTATGCCCACAGATATTATGTTGACGAACCTGGGTTGAGAGAAATGTCAGCTCCCCCCAAGCAATATACCCTGATAATAGTCCATTAAGAAACTATGGTGTTAAGAAGTTTATAAATTTTGTGTGTGTGTGTGTGTGTGTGAGAGAGAGAGAGAGAGAGAGAGAGAGAGAGAGAAAGAAAGAAAGAAAGAAAGAAAGAAAGAAAGAAAGAAAGAAAGAAAGTTGTACACCATGGGTAGGCAAACTAAGGCCCAGGGGCCGGATGCGGCCCAATCGCCTTCTCAATCCAGCCCGTGGACGGTCCGGGAATCAGCGTGTTTTTACACGAGTAGAATGTGTCCTTTTATTTAAAATGCATCTCTGAGTTATTTGTGGGGCCTGCCTGGTGTTTTTACATGAGTAGAATGTGTGCTTTTATTTAAAATGCGTTTCTGGGTTATTTGTTGGGCATAGGAATTCGTTCATTTTTTTTTTCCTTTTCAAAATATAGTCCGGTCCCCCACAAGGTCTGAGGGACAGTGGACCGTCCCCTGATGAAAAAATTTCCTGACACCCACCCCCCAAGAGGAATCTGTCATGCTGGTGTCTCTAAGTCACCTTCAGAATCAGAATTTGCTGGCTGCATTCCATCATTTGGTGTCATTTTATAAATGTGGATGCCAGACCAGAGAACAATGTTCCTCCCGAATCTCCAAACACATAACATTGCTTTTCTATCAATGCTGTGGCTTTTTCATCAGCGATAGCAAAGAAACAAGCCCTCTTCTCCGGAACAAGCCTTGTTAATAATGTCGGCGAAGATTGAATTTGCCCTTTTTGCTATTATTTCCCCAGATGAGAGGTTTTAATATCATTAACAGAAAAATGAAATTGCTGGGGAACCGCCATTAACCTTCCCGCAGCGCAGGAGAGGCTTTCAGGGGTGAAATAAAATTGGATTTCATTTCCCACATCAGGTAGCTAAAATGCCTTGATGACTTGGCCTTTTCCATGCCCTCTGATTCCCTGGGCTGGCAATCTGCCAATGTCGGCATTAAAAAGTTGTCGTCTATGGAGCCAGGCTATGGCCCCATCTAGCTCAGTACTGTCTACACGGGCAGGCAGAAGCTCTCCAGGGTTTCAATAAGGGGACATTCCCAGCCCTACTTGGAGATTTTGGGGCTTGAACCTGGGACCTTTTGCATGCAGAGACGGTGCTCTGCATCTGAGCTACGGCCTTGTTGCAAATCAGAGACCACCAACCAACTATTATGGAAAGATGCCTTCTTAATTGCCTGCATAAGCTCCCCAGCACAGAAAAGTTTCAGCAGGCGTGCAGAGCAGTGTTTCCCCAAACTTGAGTCTCCAGCTGTTTTGGGACTACAATTCCCATCATCCCTAGCTAGTAGGACCAGTGGTCAGGGATGATGGGAATTGTGGTCCAAAAGCAGCTGGAGACCCAAGTTTGGGAAACATGGGTAGAGGTGAAAGCGGATGGTGCCTGCCAAATTTTATATTGGCAGAGCATTTTACTGGGTCGATGACATGGTCGATGATACAGTTTCTTGTTGCTGTCAGATGAGCCTTGGCAACTCACCAATGACACTCCTGTGGATAAGCTCAGTGTCTGAGCCAGGAGATAAGGCAGGCTTCCTCAAACGTGGCCCTCTGGATGTTTATGAGACTACAATTCCCATCATCCCTGACCACTGGTCCTGCGTGCTAGGGTTCATGGGAGTTGTAGGCCAAAAACATCTGGAGGGCTGAGTTTGAGGAAGCCTGAGATAAGGGTTTGGTCCCTAAGATACCTTGGACCTCAAGTTGCTCAGGGCTTTGTAAAATAAAGCCAAATGAGAAACCAAATTTGACAGGTTTGGCTATTCCTGAGCATAATCCAATCTAAATCTCAAGGATCAGGTCTAATTGATCCAGATGTGACCTTCCATCTGTCTTATCAAAGAGGTGGTGGTTACTTGGCTGTGCTGGAGGCAGTTGGTTACCATGGAAATTCAATTCCCCCATTAACCTGATTGGGGAAGACAACTGGGATTTTCCTGCCAATTGCCTCTCTGATTGAGCCGTCGAGCTTTGAAATGTGAAGGGGGGAAATGCGAGGCAAGGGTCAAGCTGAAAGCTGAGTCCAAAGCGCAGCGAGAGGATGTGCTTGGAATGAAGAAGGTCCCAGGTTCTCAACTTCTCACTGGGAGTTGCTGCTGAAAGAATTGCAATGAACTACCGAGCCAAGTTCAAGGTGTTGGAAGTGGCGCACATGTAGGAATGAGTTTAGGCACTAGGAAAAGGGAATTTTGTTTAGTTATTATCCTTCCTTGCTCACATTAGTGAGATCAGCAGAATGCCATCCTTTGCACCTTAAACTTGGAAGCTAAGGCGAGGTTGATTTAACCTTCAAGAAACAATAATCCAGGTTGCTTTAAGGGAGACTCGATTTCCCCTGGTATTACCCCTCTTCTCCCCCTTAGAAATAACAATCATATAACACACACTGTTTTGTGAAGAAATAAAAGTAGTATTTACTTACATAATCTAGCAGCAATCACAGTCGCAAAATGAAGGCAGGTTATAACCACTATCTAAATCACCAAAGGACAAAATGTAAGTTCAAAAACGGTGTCGGACTTGCAGTGCTCAGACATGCACATGTGGTCAGTTTGGAAGCATGATGAAGAAAGAGGAGGCTGCCCAGGAAGGAAGGACATATGCAGTGTTACAGCTTCCTGCCAAAGCAGACAAAGGAAGTGATCTCACATAGTTCTCTTTAAAATAATTTACATGAAAGCTCTGTGAGCTTCAGCCCCTTCACATGCCCATATCACAAAACATGAATTGTTGGTTTGACTGCAGTCATGTCCAGTGGCGTAGCGTGGGTTGTCAGCACCCAGGGCAAGGCAAGTAATTTGCGCCCCCTAACCCGTGGATTTGCATCCCCTAACCCTAACCCCCAGATGTTGCACCCGGTGCGGCCGGCCCCCCCTGCACCCCCCACGCTACGCCACTGGTCATGTCCCACTGTACAAAAGCCCCATACAGCTTAGGACCTGGATGCCTGACAGGTAATCTCTTCCTTTGTATGCCCAATTGATCCCAGAGCAGGACAGAAGAAGAGGAGGAGTTTGGATTTGATATCCTGCTTTATCACTACCCGAAGGAGTCTCAAAGCGGCTAACATTCTCTTTTCCCTTTCTCCCCCACAACAAACACTCTGTGAAGTGAGTGGGGCTGAGAGACTTCAGAGAAGTGTGACTAGCCCAAGGTCACCCAGTAGTTGCATGTGGAGGAGCGGAGATGCGAACCTGGTTCACCAGATTACAAGTCTACGGCTCTTAACCACTACACCACACTGGCTCCTGAAGGTGCCATTTCTCCAGGTGGTCAATTCCATGTGGTGTAGTGGCACCGACCCTCCAGTCACACCTCAAGCAGGCACTATCTATTTCCTGTTATATCTTCTGGGGTTGATGAGGCATGTGATCCTCACCTGCCCTGAGCCAGCTCCAGCTGAGGAATCGGGCAACTCTTCCCAAAGCTAACAAGCCCCACCTGACCTGCGAGTCCTTGCACTCCTTCCCTCCAAACTGGGAGCTGTTCCTTCTGGAATCCTGAAGTCACGGTTGGTACATCCCATTTTGCCACTTGAGGCAAAACTGGAAGTGCCACCCTCCTCTCCCACACCACTACCAGGTGCCACATTCACCACCACTTAGCCTCCTGCCTGTGGCACTGCAGCAGTGCTTGTCTCTGGGAAACGTGGTGTATTTACTGCCAAACATTGCAGGGGGCCTTTTCTGGGTGTTTGGCGTCGTTTTGGAGTGAATCGGATGGTGTCGGATTTTTGGCAAAATCCTGACCCCGGGAGTTAGGGTGCCAAGGGCTTTTTGTTGTTGTTTTTTGGTCTCTGGGAAACATAGTGTTTTCACTGCCAACTGTTGCATGGGGGCTTTTCTGGGTGTTTGGTGCCATTTTGGAGTGAATGTCAGATTTTTTGCGCAATGTGCCCCTCTAGTCCTCTCTACGTGGCCCTCAACTTTCTCCAGAACATCCCCTTTCTCCAGGCCAGGCCATCACAGTCCCTGCTCCATACCCTTCCATGAGATGTCTGAGGTGAACTCTCATAATTTTGCTCACCTGGATGGAGGATAGAGAGGTGTCTGCATGTGTGTAAATTTAGCCTCCTGTGCAAAGGTGATGTTTACATTATTGCCCTGGCCACTTTGGCCTCTGGCCACTGTCAGGTGGCCCCAGTAGATGGCCCAGAAGGGAAGATGAAAAAGCTTCCCCAACCCTGATGTAACAGAAGAAGAGTACTACCACTACTAGGCCTGCAGCTTATCTCTCAACAAGATGACAAGGTACGTCTTGCTACAGTTAGCTCTGCTTTAGAAAAAAACTCCTGACGGATTACTGCAGTGTGTTATTTATTGGGCTGCCTTTACAAACAGTTCGGAAACTCCAGCCAGTTCAAAGTACGGCAGTGAGGTTATTAATGAGGACTGGTAGATATGCAGTTCCCAAAGTTCCTTGGGGAAAGAGATGGACTCTGAATATTGTAGGAGAAAAGGGGGGAGTTTCCTAGTAACTCTCAGCACCCTTAACAAACTACAAGTCAGCAGATGGGACCCATCAGTGTTGTGGCATCTGCTGCCTCTGCCTCACTTGGCCTAATCGTAAGCCTGGCCGTGCCACCTTGACAGATTTCTCCAGAAGTATTATCAAAGTGACTTATGCAGTTTCAGAGACCAAACCAAATCCGCACAATTAATCAACTCCCAGAGGTTGTGGCTTCCTCAGAGCACGTGCAAAGACTAGTTTTGGAAGTTAACTCCTGGCTGGGGAAGGGTTCGTCGAAGAAATGCCGCAACCCCCCTGCGCTCTGCCTGTAGCCTAAAGCGAGTTCGCTTTCTGCTGTATTGTTTTATTGAGCTCCGTCACCAAAGATTAATGGGGTGAATTTGCATGCAATGCGGCGTATCATATCCAGGGTTCTCCTGCAGAGATGTGCAAATCTCAGGCCAACTACAACGAAGCTCAAAAACGTGAAAAAAGCAAAGTAGGGACAAGTTAGTGTAGGGTTCATAAATATCCCAGAAGTGTCTGTATGCAACATTAAAGTCCACTGACCTTCATGAAGTCAAACGGGTGTTCTGTCTCAGCTATATATTTTCCTAACCAGACCTCTGCAAAATGGCAAGCACACATGTTTGATGTTAGATGAGAGATCCCGGCTGGACCAAGGCTGTATATCTGGGCATTTGAGAGAGCACAGGTAGTAAAATGTTACAGATAGGTAGCCGTGTTGGTCTGCCATAGTCAAAATAAAAAAATTCCTTCCAGTAGCACCTAAAAGACCAACTAAGTTAGTTCTTGGTATGAGCTTTCGTGTGCATGCACACTTCTTCAGATACACCTAGGTGCTATTGGAAGGAATTTTTTTATTTTGAGGTAGTAAAATGGTTATTTGAGCAAGATGTAGGGCGTTAACTATATATATATATATATATATATATGTTTTCGTAGATTTTCACGGGTACAGGAATGCAGGTTTTGGTGTCCTCGGGTGTCTTCCCGTGTAAAAGTTGGGGTGTCTAGGCGACGTTTCGACGAGGTCTCACTCGTCATCTTCAGGCTGGTGCTTTCGGCTTCTTGTTACTGGAACAGAGCGGGATCTCAGTGTTTGAGTTCCTATAAATACTGTAGAGGGGTGTGGTGTATTGCCTCAAAAGTTCTGGGCAGAGGGGAAGTTCCCAGGCTAGTGTTCTTTTCTTCTTTTGTTCCTTAATTACTTGAGGGATATCTTGAGTGATTTCTTGAGTGATATTCTGAGTACCACTTAGGTGGGTCATTAGGTGTGGATTAGTTGCTAAAGGCATGGCCCTCCTTCCTTATATCAAAGGCACTACAGATAAAATTAGCAAAATCCTCCATAAACACAATATCAAAACAGCCTTTTGCACCAACCAAAAAATAGCCAATATCCTCAGAAACCCCAAAGATAAAATCCAGTTGGAAAACCAAGGGGTCTATGAAATACCCTGCAAAGTCTGCCCAGCCACGTACATTGGACAAACAAACAGACGAATAAATGCACGTATCGCAGAACACAAGAATGCCGTCAAAAAAGAAGAAAAATCTTCCTCTCTTTTCCAACACATGAAAGAAACAGGACACGAAATTAATTTTGCAGATTCCAAATTGCTCTTTAACATGGAACATCACCACAAGAGAATAATCATGGAAGCCATCGAGATAGAGAAACACCCTCACAACATGAACAAGCGTGACGACACGTCCCGCCTGCCAGACATCTGGAAATTAGCCCTCCCCACAAAAACCGACACCAGATCCAGAGGCACACAGAACGCCACCACCAATCAACCACACCAGACCCAAACCCAGACCCTCTCCACAGATAAATTACAGACACCATCCAGTAACCAAACCATAGTGGCACCTCCGGATGCTGCACCCCCCTGCAATCCCTACACAGATCTGGCTGGCACAGGGCACAAAACCACAGCTCGCCCCTATACACGAAGCCAAGCCAAAGCACAACTAAGTGCAGTACAGCCATCTTCCCAGAAAAACTCTTCACAAATTCAAGAGGTCAAGACACGAAGGCTTTAGCAACTAATCCACACCTAATGACCCACCTAAGTGGTACTCAGAATATCACTCAAGAAATCACTCAAGATATCCCTCAAGTAATTAAGGAACAAAAGAAGAAAAGAACACTAGCCTGGGAACTTCCCCTCTGCCCAGAACTTTTGAGGCAATACACCACACCCCTCTACAGTATTTATAGGAACTCAAACACTGAGATCCCGCTCTGTTCCAGTAACAAGAAGCCGAAAGCACCAGCCTGAAGATGACGAGTGAGACCTCGTCGAAACGTCGCCTAGACACCCCAACTTTTACACGGGAAGACACCCGAGGACACCAAAACCTGCATATATATATATATATATATATATATATATATATATATATATATATATATGTCAGGGGTTCAGAGACAGAGACACAGGTGAGGGAGGAGACGGAGAGCGACGAGGAAGAATCCCAGGACAGTGAGGAAGAGGATGACAATGACTTGAGATCTTCCATGAGTCTCTCAAGTGAATCGGAGGATTCTCAGGAGGGGGCGCCCCTAGTCAGGACAAGAAGGGTCACAGGGGGGACCTGCCAGGAGCAGGGAAGCAGCAGGGAAACCCCGAGCGGGAGTGGGAGATCGGGGCCGGCTTCCCAGCAGGAACGAAGGGAAGAGAGGGGGGTTCCCAGTGTGACACACGGAGCGGAGCAGGAAAGAGACAGGGGAAGGAGATCTGGGGAGAACGTCCTGCCGGAAGAGGGGGAGAGTAGTACAGGGAGTAGTGTCAGTGTCAAAAGGAAGGTCAGGGGTAGCGAGCGCGCGCCAAGTTCAAATGTGGAGGCGCGCGGAAATGGAGAAAGCCCGGAGGAGGAGCCCAGCCCCAAAGCACGAAGGAGGGGGGAACAGGCATCTCAGGAATCCGCTTCGGGAGAGAGCAGGAGGGAAGGAACCCAGGGGGGCAGAAAGACCCTGCGGAAAAGGAAAGACAGGAAGCGGTGGTCTAGCACAAGCCTCATAAGTTGGTGCAGGGGCGGGGACGAGTCAGAGGGGACTTCAAACGTCTGACGTTAAAGACACGGGGCTGCACGCCTCGGTTGTGGAATCTATAATGAACTGCAATAAACATCCCTGTATATAAGAAGAGCTTGGCGTTGGTCTTTTGTGAGCTGAGACCTGAGGCAGCCTCTGACAGTAAGTCCCCTCCAAAACTACGCAAAATTTTTTTTTGCAAAGCTCACGAAGTTTGGCAGCCCTGAGTATGGAGCAGCAGATAGCTGAGCTACGCAACGCAGTCTCCCGGCTTACCACTGAGGTAGTGGTCTCCCAGAAGAAGGGGGAAGAGGCAGAAAAGCGGTGCCAAGATCTGCAAGCCAGGTGGGATCATGCATGCCAGGTGGGGTTCCCGGGGACCAAAGCGGCTGGAGTAGCACTGGGCAGAAGAGGGGGCAACTTGGTAGCCCACTTCGATGGGAACCTGCAGCAATACCCCAGTTTTAAAGCAGACGTAGAATATGCGTTGCACTTGCTTCGCGACGACTTTAAAGATGAGGAAGAGAAAGTGGGGTTCATTGTGTCCCACTTGCATGGGGAAGCGAGGGCTTGGCTGCGCAATCTGTGGCGTGAGGATTGTCCTGCTCGAAGGGACTCTGATGAATTTATCAAATGCATGGACGCTTGCTTCCAGTCTAGTGTGGATGTGGATGTGGCACGCCATCAGATCCATGGTTTAAGGCAAGGCAAGGCTTCCGTACGTCAGTATCATGCTCGCTTCTTCGCCTTGCTGAATGTGCTGCGCTGGGAGAAGGATTCTTTGGCTGTCAGAGACTTATTTTGGGAGGGGCTATCTGGCCCTGTGAAGGACGAGCTGGCTAGGGGGGACAGACCTAAAACCCTGGCAGACGTGGTGCAGCGAGCGCTTGCCATTGGAGTGCGCCAGGAAGAACGCCCTTGGCGCAATGAGGGGGGTAGCCAGCTTCACGCACCGCCCAGAGTGCCTCCTTTCTTTCCCAGAGATCCAGGACGTCCGCGTCTCTCCCCTCAGCTGCAGCCAGGGGAGGAGCCTATGGAACTGGGGAGTGCTAAGGCTCAGTCAGTGGCCGGAGCCCCAGCGTCCGGAACAGTCAAGAAGAAGCCTCCTAGAGGGAACAGGAAGTGTTACATCTGTGACTGTGCAACGCACATGGCGAAAGAGTGTCCCCAGAGGCTCCGGCAGCACACTGCAGCCTTGGCAACAGTAAATGCAGCAGCACAGCATGAAGAGCTGTTTCAGGGAAACGACAATGCCTGGCTGGAATCAGCAATGTTGGGGCACAGCCAGGCAAGTCAGTAGAGCAGTCCCCAGCGCTTTTGCAGCCTACAGACCCCCTGCCACCCAAACCTGTAGTGCAGCTCACTGCAACCCTCCAGCTACCTAATGGACGCACCCTGGAGGTCCCCATCACAATTGACAGTGGGAGCAACGCAGACTTCGTGGGGGTGCAGTTCGTCAAGCAGCATCGCATAGAGCTTCTGCCAGCCACGCTGCCATTGAACGTCGTCACAGTGGATGGCAGGAAACTGCTGGGGGGGCAAGTGGTACAACAGACGCCGCCCATGGTGATGCAGATTGGCAATCACCGAGAAGTCATCAGTTTCAACGTCACCCGCCTGTCAGACACGCCTATAGTGTTAGGCATGAGTTGGCTGGATAGGCACAGCCCGACCATGGCGTGGTACCAGCGGCAGCTCACCTTCGGCTCGTCCTATTGCGCGCAGCATTGCATCCAGACCGGTCAGGAGGAGGAGGGCCAAGAGGAGGGGCAGCAGCTACGTCTCAGCATGGCGCAAGCAGTACCCCTCAAGTACAAGGGGTTTTTGGAGGTTTTCTGCGAAAAGGAGGCTGACCAATTGCCACCTCACCGGCCCTACGATTGCGCTATTGACCTCTTGCCAGGGACAACGCTGCCGCCTGTGAAGCTGTATTCCATGTCCGAGGAGGAGCTGCAGGAGCTCCGGGAATTCATAGACCACAATCTGCAGCGGGGATTCATCCGAGAATCGAAGGCTGTAGGGGGCAGTCCTGTGTTTTTTGTGAAGAAGAAGGACACGCCCCAAAAGAGGCTCATCGTAGACTTCAGATTCATAAACTCAAAAACAAAGCCCGCGGCCTTTCCCATGCCCAAGATCGACGACCTGCTCGCGACGGTGCGGAAAGGGAAGATCTTCACCAAGTTGGATCTCCGCGGAGCTTACAATCTCATACGTGTGCGAGAGGGTGATGAGTGGAAGACGGCCATGTTCACGCCGTTGGGCACCTACGAATACAGAGTTATGCCGTTTGGTCTCCAAAATGGCTCCCACTTTTTCCAAGCTTTTATGCATCATGTGCTGGCGGGACTCCTCTACAAGAAGTGCGTATGTTTCCTCGACGACATTCTGATCTTCTCAGAATCGCCGGAGGCTCACGAGAGCGACGTGAAGGAGGTCCTGCAGAGGCTACGGGAGCACAGGCTCTACGCCAAGTTGGAGAAGTGCCAATTCGACGTGACGGAGGTGGATTTTCTGGGCTATAGGCTGTCCGACAGGGGACTAGCCATGGACAGTGCCAAGGTCCGCGCGGTGTTGGACTGGAAGAGCCCGCGAAATCGGAAAGAGGTCCAGAGGTTCGTCGGCTTCGCCAACTTTTACCGCAAGTTCATCAAGGGTTTCGCCAAGGAGACGGCAGCTATCACGGACACTCTCAGCTCCAAGAAGAAGAAGTTCACCTGGACGGACCAAGCGGAGCAGTCCTTCAGGAGACTTAAGAGTCTCTTCGCGTCCGAAGAACAGCTGCTACACGTGAATCCTGGCAGGCCCATGAGGGTGGAGACTGACGCATCTGACAGAGCGGTGGGGGCCGTCCTCTTACAGGAAGACCCGCAGGGAAACTGGAGGCCCTGTGCTTTCTACTCCCGGAAGCTCAGCAAGTCGGAGCAGAACTACACCATTTGGGACAGGGAGTTGCTGGCCATCCACGCAGCTTTCAAGGCGTGGAGGCACTTTCTCATCGGAGCCAAGCACACCGTGCAGGTCCGCACGGACCACAAGAACCTAGAGTACTGGCGCACGGCGAAGCTACAGAGCCAGAGGCACATACGCTGGGCAGAGTTCTTTGCGGATTTCGATTTCAGGATAGAGTACATCCCAGGCGACAACAATGTCATAGCAGATGCGCTCTCCAGGAAACCGCAGTATCTCGAGGCAGCGGCACCGGTGGCAGCCAAGCACATTTTTGCACCGCAGGCGTGGGCGTGCGCTTCAGCCGCCGTGGACCTGGAGGCGGTGCGTCACGCGTTGCAGGCGGATCCATTCACACAGTCCAAGATGGAAGAGGTGCGGAGGGGCACAGCGAAGGACGACGAGTTCCAGATACGCGACGGCCTGCTGACCCGTAAAGGTGCTCTCTACATTCCGGGAGACGATCTCCGCGCGAAAGTTCTGCAGCAGTTGCACGACGCACCCAGCGCTGGCCACTTCGGCAAGGAAAAGACGACAGAATTAGTGGCCAGAGACTTTTGGTGGCCCCAGATGCGAGGGGAGGTCGCGGAGTACGTCGCCAGGTGTGACACGTGCCAAAGGTCCAAGCCAGTGCACCAGAAGCCAGCGGGACTGCTGGAACCACTGGAAACGCCACTGCAACCGTGGGAGAGGGTGGCGCTGGACTTTGTCACTGATCTGCCCAGTTCGCGAGGCAAGACGGCGGTGCTTGTGGTTGTAGACCTGTTCACCAAGATGGCGCATTTCATTCCTTGTGCGAAGGTGGCGACAGCGGAGCAGACAGCCAAACTGTTCATCGACCACGTGTTCAAGGTGCATGGGTTGCCACGGTCCATTCTGTCCGACAGGGGGCGCCAGTTTGTGTCCAGTTTCTGGCGGAAGCTCCTAGGGATCCTGCACGTCAAAATCAACCTGTCGTCGGCGAGACATCCGCAGACCAACGGCCAAGCAGAGAGGGTCAACGCGATCATGCAGCAGTACCTGAGATGTTACGCCAATCAGCGACCCGCGGCTTGGGTGGATTACCTGCCGATGGCTGAGTTTGCCTACAACAACACGAAGCACGCGTCTACGGGGGTGACGCCGTTCTTTGCTAACAATGGAAGGCATCCCAGAACCTTCCCGGGGCTCGTAACGACGGGGGAGGGGGAGCCACAGGAAGCCGACCATTTCGCAGCAGAATTGCAAGAGGTGCACGACGAGCTACGGAGACATTTAGAGCTAGCTAAACAAGCCTATAAGGTGCAGGCGGACAAACACAGGAGGGAGGGGGAAGACATCCAGGTGGGAGACTGGGTATGGTTAGCGGCCCAAGCGGTGCCGGCCAAGTCGTTAGCTAAAAAGAAGCTAGGACACAGGCAACTAGGGCCGTACCAAGTTGAGGCCAGGATCAATCCCGTAGCGTTTCGATTGACCCTCCCCGAGGGTTCCAGAATGCACCCGGTCTTTCATAGGTCGATGCTCACCCCCTACAAGGCCCCACACAGATTTCAGGAGTCAGGGACGGCACCAGAACCAAGCAGGGAGTCGCCCAAGAGGGGGAGGTCACCTAAGGACGAACCAGTCAACGAGGTCACAGAGATTCTGGACTCGAGATGGGGGGAAGAGGGAGTAGAATATTTTCTCGCCAGGGAGGGCGCCCCGGCCAGCACCAACAGTTGGGTGCCAGACTACGCTTTGGACGAACCCCTCCTCAAGGACGAGTTCCATGCCCTTTTCCCACACAGGCCCATGCCAGCACAGTTTTTCGACGATTGGCTTTTTACGCCCACACTTTCCGCCAGCACCTTCCGAGGGTTCTCCTCCGCAGAGGAGACGACGCCAGAGTCGAGCCCTCCAAGGGGATCGTGTTCGGGGGTGGACACCGACCCTTCTTACTGGTGGGACGATCAACCAGAAGAGGACTGGCGCATGAGGTGGCGGGTGGGTCCTTGGCAAGCAGACCCCACCCAGGCAACAGGGGGAGGGGAGGACGTGAACATGTTGGGAGAGGACAATGGGTTCGAGTACACAAACAATGAACTGGAAGCAGAGGAGATCGACGTCGACGACCTGTGTCCGGCAGCGACCTCCGCAACGACGGAGCCCCCGGAACCTGCGCCCGAGCAGCGGGAGGGGGGAAGGGGGGGCTTCGAGGGGGGGATGGATGTCAGGGGTTCAGAGACAGAGACACAGGTGAGGGAGGAGACGGAGAGCGACGAGGAAGAATCCCAGGACAGTGAGGAAGAGGATGACAATGACTTGAGATCTTCCATGAGTCTCTCAAGTGAATTGGAGGATTCTCAGGAGGGGGCGCCCCTAGTCAGGACAAGGGGGGTCACAGGGGGGACCTGCCAGGAGCAGGGAAGCAGCAGGGAAACCCCGAGCGGGAGTGGGAGATCGGGGCCGGCTTCCCAGCAGGAACGAAGGGAAGAGAGGGGGGTTCCCAGTGTGACACACGGAGCGGAGCAGGAAAGAGACAGGGGAAGGAGATCTGGGGAGAACGTCCTGCCGGAAGAGGGGGAGAGTAGTACAGGGAGTAGTGTCAGTGTCAAAAGGAAGGTCAGGGGTAGCGAGCGCGCGCCAAGTTCAAATGTGGAGGCGCGCGGAAATGGAGAAAGCCCGGAGGAGGAGCCCAGCCCCAAAGCACGAAGGAGGGGGGAACAGGCATCTCAGGAATCCGCTTCGGGAGAGAGCAGGAGGGAAGGAACCCAGCGGGGCAGAAAGACCCTGCGGAAAAGGAAAGACAGGAAGCGGTGGTCTAGCACAAGCCTCATAAGTTGGTGCAGGGGCGGGGACGAGTCAGAGGGGACTTCAAACGTCTGACGTTAAAGACACGGGGCTGCACGCCTCGGTTGTGGAATCTATAATGAACTGCAATAAACATCCCTGTATATAAGAAGAGCTTGGCGTTGGTCTTTTGTGAGCTGAGACCTGAGGCAGCCTCTGACAATATATATATATATATATATATATATATATATATATATATATATATGCAGGTTTTGGTGTCTTCGGGTGTCTTCCCGTGTAAGAGTTGGGGTGTCTAGGCGACGTTTCGACGAGGTCTCACTCGTCATCTTCAGGCTGGTGCTTTCGGCTTCTTGTTACTGGAACAGAGCAGGATCTCAGTGTTTGAGTTCCTATAAATACTGTTGAGGGGGTGTGGTGTATAGCCTCCAACGTTCTGGGCAGAGAGGAAGTTCCCAGGTTAGTGTGCCTTTTCTTCTTTTGTTCCTTAATTACTTGAGGGATATCTTGAGTGATTTCTTGAGTGATATTCTGAGTACCACTTAGGTGGGTCATTAGGTGTGGATTAGTTGCTAAAGCTTTCGTGTCTTGACCTCTTGAGCTTGTGAAGAGTTTTTCTGAGAAGATGGCTGTACTGCACTTAGTTGTGCTCTGGCTTGGCTTCGTGTATAGGGGCGAGCTGTGGTTTTGTGCCCTGTGCCAGCCAGATCTGTGTAGGGATTGCAGGGGGGTGCAGCATCCGGAGGTGCCACTATGGTTTGGCTACTGGATGGTGTCTGTAATTTATCTGTGGAGAGGGTCTGGGTTTGGGTCTGGTGTGGTTGATTGGTGATGGCGTTCTGTGTGCCTCTGGTTCTGGTGTCGGTTTTTGTGGGGAGGGCTAATTTCCAGATGTCTGGCAGGCGGGACGTGTCGTCACGCTTGTTCATGTTGTGAGGGTGTTTCTCTATCTCGATGGCTTCCATGATTATTCTCTTGTGGTGATGTTCCATGTTAAAGAGCAATTTGGAATCTGCAAAATTAATTTCGTGTCCTGTTTCTTTCATGTGTTGGAAAAGAGAGGAAGTTTTTTCTTCTTTTTTGACGGCATTCTTGTGTTCTGCGATACGTGCATTTATTCGTCTGTTTGTTTGTCCAATGTACGTGGCTGGGCAGACTTTGCAGGGTATTTCATAGACCCCTTGGTTTTCCAACTGGATTTTATATAATCATGGAATGCCATCGAGATAGAGAAACACCCTCACAACATGAACAAGCGTGACGACACGTCCCGCCTGCCAGACATCTGGAAATTAGCCCTCCCCACAAAAACCGACACCAGATCCAGAGGCACACAGAACGCCACCACCAATCAACCACACCAGACCCAAACCCAGACCCTCTCCACAGATAAATTACAGACACCATCCAGTAACCAAACCATAGTGGCAACTCCGGATGCTGCACCCCCCTGCAATCCCTACACAGATCTGGCTGGCACAGGGCACAAAACCACAGCTCGCCCCTATACACGAAGCCAAGCCAAAGCACAACTAAGTGCAGTACAGCCATCTTCCCAGAAAAACTCTTCACAAATTCAAGAGGTCAAGACACGAAGGCTTTAGCAACTAATCCACACCTAATGACCCACCTAAGTGGTACTCAGAATATCACTCAAGAAATCACTCAAGATATCCCTCAAGTAATTAAGGAACAAAAGAAGAAAAGAACACTAGCCTGGGAACTTCCCCTCTGCCCAGAACTTTTGAGGCAATACACCACACCCCTCTACAGTATTTATAGGAACTCAAACACTGAGATCCCGCTCTGTTCCAGTAACAAGAAGCCGAAAGCACCAGCCTGAAGATGACGAGTGAGACCTCGTCGAAACGTCGCCTAGACACCCCAACTTTTACACGGGAAGACACCCGAGGACACCAAAACCTGCATTCCTGTACCCGTGAAAATCTACGAAAACAAATATCTCACCTCTACGGGGAGGAAACCTTCCAGCTGACAAGAACCTACGAGAAACTAGAAATCCGAAGAGCCACCATCTTATGTGATCTCTTGTTCCTACGCAACTGCCAAGACAACAACTTAATTCCCACATGCTTCCAACTTAAATTCCACTCTAAAACCCCAGCTACCGAAAGGATCCTGAAACGAACTGAACTATCCCTAATCAGAAACGAACTACATAAGAAAAGATACCTACTAAACCAAACCAACAAAGATCTGCTCACTCTTCACCTCAAACTCTGTAACAAAATCCACCCTGCACTCTGGGACAAATGCAAACAACTAGCCGTCTGGAGAGCTGAAACTGAGACCTCACATAAGACAGACACACACACCAACAAACTCCACAAACTAGAGAGACGCCAGAAGCCCAGCCACCCTCCACAACAACCCATGAAACAAACAGTACATAACATATCAGACAGGATCCTCACCTCAACTGAAACCAAAGTACTCTCCAAAGGTTTCAACTTTGCAGTTACCCCGAGACGCATCCCCACGGAAAACATCATATGCGGAGTCGAAGCTAGCCTAACCAAAATCAACCCAGATGAAGCCAATAAAATCAGACTTGAAGTCACCAACATCCTCTGCTCCAGCAAACCACCCAGAAGCAATTTACACAAAGAAGAACAGAAAGCACTCACCAACCTGAGGAAAGACAACAACATAATCATTCTCCCAGCAGACAAAGGTAATGCCACTGTTGTGATGAACACATCGGACTACCAAGCAAAACTATCAAATCTACTCCAAGACCCTACCTACCAACCTATAAAAACAGATCCCACCACCTATCTGGAAAAAACCACCAAATCCAAAATAAAAGCCTCTCCTATTAGTGAAGAAATCCAGCTAAGAATCATCCCCAGAGAAAAATCATCCAGATGCCCCAAACTCTACGGCCTCCCCAAGATACACAAAGAAGGAACACCACTCAGACCAATAGTCAGCTCCATAGGCTCACCTCTACAAAATCTCGCTAAATTTCTCGCTAAGCAACTTCAGCCCTATGCAGAATCCATCTCTTCACACGTTACAAACTCCTTCCAGTTCATAGAAACAATAAAGAAGCAAAACCTACATCCCGATGACCTACTTGTGAGCTTCGATGTTGTATCTCTCTTCACACAAGTGCCCATTAATGAAGCCTTGACAGCCATTCAAAACAAATACAATCCCCCCGAATACATCCTGGACCTGACCAACCACTGCCTAACCAACACGTACTTCATCCACAATGGACAAAGATACAAACAGATAGAAGGAGCACCTATGGGATCACCCCTCTCACCGGTCATCGCAAATCTGTACATGGAACACTTTGAAACCAATGCTTTAGACAAGTCAGAACACAAACCCAAACTTTGGCTCAGATATGTTGACGACACCTTTGTAATTTGGCCACACGGGAAAGAAAAACTAGATAGCTTCCTCACACATCTCAACAGCCTACACCCCAAAATACAATTCACTATGGAAATAGAAGCCAACAACCAGCTTCCCTTCCTTGACGTCCTAATCTACAAAAAACCTGATGGCTCCCTAGGACACACTATCTACCGGAAAAAAACACACACCAACCGCTACTTACATGCTCAATCACACCACCACCCTGCACAAATAAACTCCGTAGCCAAGACCCTCATCTCCAGAACCAAACGCCTGGCTGACAAAGACCACTTGACAACTGAGTTACAGAATCTCTCAAATGTGTTAATCGCCAATGGATACCAGCAAAACAGGGTTAGGAAGCTAATCCAAAAAGAAACACCCCCCAAAAACCAAGACACGGAAGAAAACAATGGCATGGCCCTCCTTCCTTATATCAAGGGCACTACAGATAAAATTAGCAAAATCCTCCATAAACACAATATCAAAACAGCCTTTTGCACCAACCAAAAAATAGCCAATATCCTCAGAAACCCCAAAGATAAAATCCAGTTGGAAAACCAAGGGGTCTATGAAATACCCTGCAAAGTCTGCCCAGCCACGTACATTGGACAAACAAACAGACGAATAAATGCACGTATCGCAGAACACAAGAATGCCGTCAAAAAAGAAGAAAAATCTTCCTCTCTTTTCCAACACATGAAAGAAACAGGACACGAAATTAATTTTGCAGATTCCAAATTGCTCTTTAACATGGAACATCACCACAAGAGAATAATCATGGAAGCCATCGAGATAGAGAAACACCCTCACAACATGAACAAGCGTGACGACACGTCCCGCCTGCCAGACATCTGGAAATTAGCCCTCCCCACAAAAACCGACACCAGATCCAGAGGCACACAGAACGCCACCACCAATCAACCACACCAGACCCAAACCCAGACCCTCTCCACAGATAAATTACAGACACCATCCAGTAACCAAACCATAGTGGCAACTCCGGATGCTGCACCCCCCTGCAATCCCTACACAGATCTGGCTGGCACAGGGCACAAAACCACAGCTCGCCCCTATACACGAAGCCAAGCCAAAGCACAACTAAGTGCAGTACAGCCATCTTCCCAGAAAAACTCTTCACAAATTCAAGAGGTCAAGACACGAAGGCTTTAGCAACTAATCCACACCTAATGACCCACCTAAGTGGTACTCAGAATATCACTCAAGAAATCACTCAAGATATCCCTCAAGTAATTAAGGAACAAAAGAAGAAAAGAACACTAGCCTGGGAACTTCCCCTCTGCCCAGAACTTTTGAGGCAATACACCACACCCCTCTACAGTATTTATAGGAACTCAAACACTGAGATCCCGCTCTGTTCCAGTAACAAGAAGCCGAAAGCACCAGCCTGAAGATGACGAGTGAGACCTCGTCGAAACGTCGCCTAGACACCCCAACTTTTACACGGGAAGACACCCGAGGACACCAAAACCTGCATTCCTGTACCCGTGAAAATCTACGAAAACAAATATATATATATATATATATATATATATATATATGGCATTTACAGAGCTTCTTCAAAGCACACAGTAAAAAGCAGCAAATGTTTTAAAGCAAATGGATGAAAAGTGCTTCTCTGATCTGATATTGGGGCCCAATTGCCTGCAGTTAAACAAGATGTGCTTGGCTGGAGAATCTTAGGACCAAACTCCATATTATAAGAACCTAAGAAGAGCCCCGTTGGATCAGCCCAGTTGGATACTGGACCAGCCTATCTGGTCCAGCATCCTATTCTCACAGTAGCCAATCAGATGGCTCCAGGAAGTCCCCTGGCAGGACATTAAGGCAACAGCCGTCCCTCAATGTTATTCATAAGAGCCTAAGAAGAACCTGGGTCAACCAGCTCAGTGGCCCGCCTGGTCCAGCATTCTGTTCTCACATTGACCAGCCAGATAACTATTATAAGAGAGCCAGCATGGCGTAGTGGTTAAAAGCGATGGACTCGTAATCTGGTGAACCGGGTTCGCTTCCCTGCTGCTCCACATGAAGCTGCTGGGTGACTTTGGGCTAGTCACACTTCTCTGAAGTCTCTCAGCCCCACTCACCTCACAGAGTGTTTGTTGTGGGGGAGGAAGGGAAAGGAGAATGTTAGGCGCTTTGAGACTCCTTAAGGAGAGTGAAAGGCAGGATATCAAGTCCAAATTCTTCTTCTTCTTTAAAAAGCTCACCAGCAGGACCCCAGTGCAGCAGAACTCTCCCCACTTGTGATTCCTGGCTATTGGCGTTCAGAGGTGTGCTTCCTCTGACAGCGAAGGGGGAACATAGCGTCAGGCTTCAGGGAATCTGACCCCCCCCCCCTGCCTCATGGCAGGCTGCCAGTAATGAAAAAAACAAGAAACTCTTAGCAAGGTATTTTATTCAATATTCACAGTGAGAGACGTAGGAAGCACTGTCTCAGATAATAGCGTTGCTCCAAGTCCCACCCTCTCCGTCTCTCCTACTGTACGTCATTCTTGCGTCCGCTGATCTGTGCTTTCTGCCTCTGAGCTTTCTGTTCTACTACTCTCAATGCTCACCTGGTCCTGGGAAGAAGAAGAAGAGGAGGAGGAGGAGGAGGAAGAGGAAGAGGAAGAATTTGAATTTGATATCCCGCTTTATCACTACCTGAAAAAGCCTCAAAGCAGCTAACATTCTCCTTTCCCTCCCCCACAACAAACACTCTGTGAGGTGAGTGAGGCTGAGAGACTTCAGAGGAGTCTGACTAGCCCAAGGTCACCCAGCAGCTGCATGTGGAGGAGCAGGGAATCGGACCCGGTTCACCAGATTACGAGTCCACCGCTCTTAACCACTACACCACACTGGGAGGGGAGGGGTCAGGAATACTTTCTAAGGATGCTGAGTCTGTCAGCTGTCTCTCCCCCAGTACTTCTTCTTCCTGCTGCTCCCCTCCCAATATTTCACAGTTTCTTCCTTCTGCAGCCTCTATGACCTTCTGCAAACCACTGTTGTAGATCTCTTCTTGAGAAGGTTCAGAAAGAGGGGTTGGCGGTCCCTACCATTCCTCCTCGGTCCAGTCCCTGACACATAGTCATCATAGATCAATGGCAACATTCTGAGGGATTCCTCAAGGCCAATGACTGCAGAACTTGGTCCTGATGCCATTTCACCGGAACAAGTTCCTGGCTTTCCAGAAATAGGTACTGGTGACAAACCAGGGATGAGCAGCGCACTCGGGTTGAATGTTATCTGTTAGCTCTGTTCTGTCCTGTTTTCTCTTTGCTATGGTTATTGTTTTTATTTAAACCATGAACCAAGACAATGTACATTGACCACTAACAACGAAACATATGTCACATATATTATTGCCAATTTATTGTGCTGTTTTTGTGACGTACAAATGGCATGAGAAGACTTGGTCTATTTATTTGTATCATTTATCACGCCTATGATCCTTGTTTATAAAACTCAATAACAAGTCAATTTAAAAAACTGAGAGGCAGCCCTCCTTCAAGTGAAGCAGAAGCAGAAATAGAAGAAGAAGAAGAAGAAGAAGAAGAAGAAGAAGAAGAAGAAGAAGAAGAAGAAGAAGAAGAAGGAGAAGAAGATTATTTGTGGGCCTAGAGAAAAGCAGCACAGAGGTAAGGGAGAATTCTTCTTACTGCTGCTTATCTGTTCAGCGTGGAATTTGCTTCCTTCCACTGGGCTTAGCCACAAACTAAGTGTGTGTAAGTAAATGATGCAAGACGAACTCATTACATGGCTGACATAGCAGCAGCTACCTGTGATTCCTTAGTGGGACGAGATCCTTAAGCCACCAGAGAGCTTATGTAAGAGATATTTTGGTTGACATGGCACCAAATTTAATTTTAAATTTGTTTCTAGCCAATAGCACACGAGAGCCAACCGGGATCAGTGGACACAACCCCCTGATTGGTTGGAATTGTTTCAAGAAGGTCATTATAGTGTACAGATCAGAAAACAGAACTGTGACCAGTATATGAACAAGGAAAGTGGTGTGTGTGTGTGTGTGTGTGTGTGTGTGTGTGATACAAATTTAATAAACCACAACTACTACTACTTTTCACTCTCTGAAGCCTCTTGATTCAACTGGAGCAGTTTCCTGAGTGAACATTTGGCTCAGCCCTTAAATAAACAAGGAGATTGCTCAAAAATTGCTGAGGGTTGAATTATTCACTTTTCCAGCTCATGGTTTTCTAGGATGCTGAGCGATGCATTTTTGACCCCTGCAGAACATGCCATTTCTAATAAGGAAAACAAAGGGCTGTATAATTTTCCTGATGCTGACATGAACGTAAAACAACAACTGGATGATTTAATCCAAATATATATTCATCGAGTTTTAGGGGAAAGATGGGATAAGGGTACATACTGAATAGCAAGAGAAGAGGGGGAAGAGAGAAAGGACGAGCGAATCGTTTTCAAAGGCATCTGGATATATGAAAATCAAGTTTTCAGCATGACCTTTCTGATGCCACCGTTGTGAAATTAGCAGCTGCTGTGACGTCAAAGGAAGGATCTTATTTCTGCTGTAGAGCTGCATGCCTTGAATTCACAATGACTGACTAGGCTTGTGTTGTGTTGCGTGATTGCCTTGGGATTCCTTCTCCGATTTCTACGTAAGGCAGTAGAAGTCTCTGTTGGGAGGAAAGCAACAAAAGCATGCCAGGAGCTAGCTGAACTAGTGGAGGGTGATAATCAGAAAGGCAACAGAGGACTCAGCTACACAGCTGCAAATAAAATGTTTTGAATGTTTGTACATTGAGTGCAATGTACAATTGTGACACTAGATGGCGACGGTGAGCTATAGCAAATTCAATGCATTTTTCAAAACGGTTTTTTTAAAGCATTTTAACGTTTTCAGCATGTGCGTAGATTCCACCCTGTTCTTCCCTCGCTGATTCTTTCTCATGTCGTGTGTCCTTATGCTTTCCTTCTTTCCTCCTCCTCCTTCAAGCCACTTTGCTTTGGATCTTTTGTTAATCTCTTGGCCTGATGACTCCATGATGGTCCCATATAAGTTTCTACTCAGAATGGCTTTGTTTGCCAGGAATAAAAAACACCTTAAGTTCCTTTATTCTTTTTTTCTCCCCCCCCTTCCCCCAATATTATTATTAGGTTTTACAACAAATTTTAACACATTCACTGCTGATAATATAATCACAAAATAAGTTTCCAAATGCCCCCCCCCCCCACGACTTCCCACAACTTCCCTTTCTGGTTTATAATGCATTTGCTTCTCCTGCATATTATCTTATTCCGTAATAAAGTAGAGTTAAAATTATAGATCATTATTATATTTTATTAGTTAATTGTGTCTAATCAAACCCTGCAAGTGAGCCTGTTTCCTTACGTTGCTTCTGTATATACATCATAAAAGGTTCCCAGTCTTTTTTTAAAGTCTCTATTATCCTAAGTTTCTTTGTTCTTTCAACCAGCAGTCTTGCCAGACTATTTATTTCTGCACTCTGCTGGTGTGTGTGTGTGCACGTGCGTAACCCAAAAGATCCCTTCTCCAGCATCCTAGAGCAGGGGTCAGCAAACTTACCACACCTCAGGCCGGTGTCTCCGGCGCCGATCGCACGACGGGCGGGAGAGTGCATGCCCATACACGTGCGCACACGTTGTTTCTGGTGCACTTCTGGGTCGGAGGAGCACCGAAAATAGCTTGTGTGCATTTGCACTGGCCTTTTCCGACCCGGATGTGCACCGGAAATAACGCTTCTGCATGCGCACAACGCTCCTCCAACCCAGAAGTGGGCAGCCGCGCAGCACAGCGCCGGTAAGAGCAGGCGGTGGCAGCGGGTGGGGGGGGTCGCTGCGGTCCGGATAAACGAGTCCCTCAGGCCTTATCCAGCCTGCGGACCTTAGTTTGGGGACCCCTGTCCTAGAGTCACCCAACCAACATGTTGTTGGCATCCGTCTCCTACTCAAGAGACAATGGAGTGCGCTTCCAAGGGTGAAGTCAAACTGCTGCCTTAGCAGCACCCAAGTGACTTCCCCTGGGCTGCCCAGACAACAGGACTCCCCTCTCATCCTCGCTGATGTGGTCCCAAAGGAAAGCAGAGCAATACATTTGCTTGGCTGCAGGAATTGCCGGAAGGAGGCCTACAAGGTGCCAACCAACCATCTTAGGTACTCCGCTCCAGATTTGTGTAGGGTATACTCCTAAGCCTTTTCTTTTCCTGAATATATCCTGCAAGGTAATAGAGGTTTAGAATCAGAGTTTTCTTTCTCCTAGATGGGCTACCTTCCCATGTTGACAAGTCCCATCTGCCCCTCACTTCCCTCTACAGCACATGCAGAAACCACCTTCTTGACCGCTGGACCCACTATTGGTCTCATCGGCTCAATCCGCCAGAGCATGTCTTTACACGCAGGGGAAGTCCCTAACAATCAGCATGGAAGTGGAACTTTTTAGTCACTGAAAAACGCATTCTCACCCCTTTGTGCCTTTTGGAGCCAATCAGAGTAAAAGGAGGTGAGTCAACCACCGAGGATTGGCTCCCAGGATCACTCTGGATAAAGGTTGTGGGAAGAGCACCAAGGAGGAATTGTTCTGCATGCTCCAAAGCTCAGTATTTAGGAACACTGAAAGCACAGTTTTCAGAGAATGGTGTGCAAGTTATTTTGCGTACAATGGGACTTCAAGGAAAATGCAACTTAACTCACTCAAAATATTATACTGGAGCACTCAGAATGATTCACCTGTGTATGTGCCCAGAAAATAGTAGAAACAGACAGAGGTCTGCATTGATCTCTAATGATTATTATTCCATAATTATAGGATTGTTGCATAATCTTAGAAGGTTGTATGTAACAGAAGGGAGCATGGCTATGACTACCATGAAGGAACCCTGCACTTCTCAATTCGCCACTACTGTGGATATATATAGGCAAACTCCCACAGTATCAGCCTATAGACTCTTGAAATATTTGTATGGGCAAATCTGACCAGTTGCACGATATCTCATTATGCATGGTGATCCCTGATTGGCTAGAAGAAGCCCCCAAAGTTTGGCAGTTTCCCTGAGCTAAAGATTTTGTGTGTATGTGTCTGTTGTCATGGGGGGGGGGAGGGGAGGGGAATAAGACCATTAAGTCTAGAATTGAAAATTACCTAACGCTTTCACTGTTATCTCTGATGAACAGAGAACCACAAACTGGCCACCGGCCACTGTGTCCGTAGCGTTACTTAAAGAGAGAACAAAATCCAGACCTACAAAGGTCCCTTATGCAACTCTGGCTTTTAAAAAATACCCCGTTAAATATTTCATGGTTGCTGCGGGCAGCATTTCAGGGCTCTCGTCATCAGCCTTCTCCTGCGTTATGAAACATTTATCAGCCCAAGCCAGGAAGTCAACATCGCTGGCTGACAAGCCTGAAATTATTTGCAAACTGAGATGGAGCGAGGGAAAAGATATGTAGCACATGACCCTGAGGATTATGCTAAGCAAAAGAGTGAAGCAGAGGAGGCTGATCCGTTATGGCAGATGGGGCAGTGCCCCACAAACCTCCGTCTGCCCTCATCCTGCTTCCACTTGCCTGCCTTCCTAGTTCCATCCAATCCATGGGGTGGCCCTGCCTGTCAGTTTCCTGCTCCTCAGCCTCAACGTCGCCCTCTCCAGGAGGGAGGAGGATGGGGACAAAACTAGAATCCTTTGGCTTTGCCTGCCATTGGCTCTGGCGCCACCTACTGTTGGCCTCCCTGCCTTCTGCCCTATCAGCTGCCACTGCCTTCCAGTATTGTCCTTGTTAAGCTGTGGGTGAACATATCAGATGACATAGCGATTCTTCAAACAGGTCTTGTTTATTCACAGACCCAGAACAGAACTGAACTGAAGGGTTCAGCCAGCCTGCCTATATAGAGCTCCACTACAACGCAACAGTAACAACTTTCTGTAACTATCCAATCACTGAACGTCACTTTCAGTTCCTTATTTGCATATGTGGACCTGAGTGAAAACTACCTACAGTATCCCCCTGCTGGCCCAGGGTGAGAACTTCAGTACTTAGCAGTCCTGGCCCTGAAATGGCAGCTAGGTGGCTGGGCAAGGGAGCTACCAGAAGAGAAATAGATGGTTATTCCAAAATAAGCAGGCAAGGATGCAGTTTGGCTGATGGTTTTCAAACAAGCTTTCTGTATCTGTTTGCCCCAGAGACCTGTCAGGAGAAAAGAAGCAAGCATACCTCTCAGTAAAGATGAAGTCAATCTAGACTACCCACTCCTAGGCAGAAGTGGGGGGTCTGCAACAAAAAGTTACATCGTGGAGTGCTCCTGTCTAGGGCTTGAACCAGCCAGCCACACCCCTTCCTGAGAAAGGATTTCAACCCTCATTTTCTCATAATTTCCAACAGTTAATCAGCACCTGCCAAAGGAATGTGGTATTGAAAAAGAGGAATGCTACCTACGTAGGGAATATGCTGAAAATGTGATTTCATCTACTTTAAGGAGATTTTCCAGCTTAAACTGGCCCCTCGCATGACCTGCCAACTGCACTAGGTAAAGATTGCAGCCCAGGCTTCCGGAGGCGGCGCGAACGGCAATGGCGGTCTCCTTCCAGTGGTGAAGGGGAAGCTCCGCACAAACGGGTCGTCCGCTACGGCGAAGCGGAGACCCAAGTCGGAAACCCACAGGCAGCGATAGCCTGTGGCCGTGGGACTCGGCGGGCACCATTAGCGCCCCCAGAAACGACGGAGGGACCCCGTAAGGGGCTCCAGAACGTGGAAGGGCTGGTGCGGTGCTGTGAGTTGATCGCTCTTTCTGTGGAGTGAAGCCGCATAGCTGCTGTCGTTGAGCGCTGACCTTTTTTCCTGGGAACATTCGGCTACAAAAGCAACAACCCGTGAGTAGGGGAACTGACTGAATTTGGGGCTAAATTGAATTAAATTTGGCCAAAGCGGGAGACGCAACCAGGAAGTCTGTCTCCCGGCTCTGCTTAAAGTTGCTTAAAAAGAGGAATGCTACCTACGTAGGGAATATGCTGAAAATGTGATTTCATCTACTTTAAGGAGATTTTCCAGCTTAAACTGGCCCCTCGCATGACCTGCCAACTGCACTAGGTAAAGATTGCAGCCCAGGGGGCTGAGCCGTTTCACTCAAACTCGATATTAACTTTGGAAAGAATGAATGGCATGGTGGCGATTCAAGGGAACGTTTGTTCTGAAATAATCAGGACGGAGGCTACAAGAATGTGGGCTTTGCTGCAAAAGTGACTTCAGGTTCTTCAAGAAGATCCTTGCCTCAAGCTGACCCCAATCATATCCTACAGGCCACGAAAAATCATGAACAACCATCCCAGCCTAGTCTTCCTTCCTTGGGACAGGTAACAATTGACGTCTCACTGCCACCTGTGATACCTCTGTCCCCATTTTCTAAATGTTCTGTGTGTCAATCCTCTTTGTTTAGCCAGGTCTGTTTCTTCTTCTTCTTCGGCGATCACTCGTAGCCAAGTAAGATTGTTTTCCATAAACACGGTTTTAACAGTGAGGCCGTAAGTGACTGTGGAGGCCAATTCTGGATCCACACGTCCTTCCACAGTGGGGAGATAGATTTCCGGGCAGGAGTTGATCACAGTGTGGATTTGCCAAGCGTGCCTTCCTCTTAGCATGTTTCTCCCTTGCGTCCTGAGTTTGAGTGTCTTCAAAGCCCATGGCACCTATGGAAAAGGCTGTTCTCCAGTTGGAGCGTTCGCAGGCCAGTGTTTCCCAGTTGTCGGTGCTTATACTACATTTTTTTTAAAAAAAGATTTGCCTTGAGAGAGTCTTTAAACCTCTTTTGTTGACCACCAGCATTACGCTTTCCATTTTTAAGTTCGGAATAGAGTAGTTGCTTTGGAAGACGATAATCAGGCATCCGCACAAGAAGAACATAAGAAGAACCTTGCTGCTGGATGTGGCCATATGGCCCATTTAAATAGTTGTTTTTACTGATTATTTTGTTGTTCTGTTCTCTTTGTAAACTGCTTTGAGGTTGTCGGCTTTCTCCACCATCAAGCAGTGTATATATGTAGTGAAATAATTAAATAATATAAATAGTCCGGCATCCTGTTCTCACAAGTGGCTAACAGGATTCCTGTTGGAAGATGGTAAGTAGGACCCTGAGCACAAAGGCCCTCTCCCCTCCTGTCATTTCCAGCAACTGGTATTCAGAAACATGATTGCCTCGGACTGTGGAGGCAGAACATTAACATGGTGTCATAGTGTTTTAAATGCATGGTGTGACTGTGGCCACCAATAACAATCAATTAGTGGTGGATTTATACTGCCTTGGGCTCTGAGGTCTTCAGGGGAGGTCCTCCTCTCAGTTCCGCCACCTTCACAGATATGTTTGCTGGGGCCTTCTCAGTGGTGGCTCCCAGACTTTGGAACTCCCTCCCTAGAGAATCTAGACTGGTTCTCTCGTTGTTGACCTTCCACCGGAAGCTGAAGACTTTTTGTTCCAACTGTCTTTGGGGAACTGACTGACTTCTTTTTTTCCTTTTCTTTAAGGAAGGGCTTTTAATAGTGTCGGTGCTGTATTTATTATCTGTATTTCAATAAATCTGTTTTTTAATATTGTTTTAATCCCATTAGCATTCAGTTACTTTCTCATGATTGTCTTTTATATGTTTCCAGCTTTGTCATTTTAATTTGTGTAAGCTTCGTTGAGTCCTGGTCTGGGGAAAAGGCAGGATACAAATAAATGGAGTAATTATTATTATTATCATCCGGGACTGCCCACACATTCTGCATCATTTGCTCTGCAAAAAGCATTGAGATTAATGAACTTGGGTTAACCACGCCCAGGGATACAACCCTATAGGATTTTGTTCTTTTTAAAAAATATGGGTTTTATCCAGCACTGGTTCTACTACTGTAAATAATGGACATGATTAATCTAGGTGCCTTGCTTCAGACCCTCCAAGTGTCCCTATTTTCCAGGGATGTCCCTGATTTAAAGACACCATCCCGGTTTCTGATTTGATACCGGAATGTCCCACTTTTCCTTAGGACAGGGGTAGTCAACCTAAGGCCCATGGGTCAGATGCGGCCCAATTGCCTTCTAAATCCGGCTCATGGACGGTCCAGGAATCAGCGTGTTTTTACATGAGTAGAATGTGTCCTTTTATTTAAAATGCATCTCTGGGTTATTTGTGGGGCATAGGAATTCGTTCATTATTTTTTTCAAAATATAGTCTGGCCCCCACACAGCTGAAAAAGATTGTTGACCTCTGCTTTAGGATGTCCCTATTTTCATTGGAGAAATGTTGGAGGGTGTGGAGTTATCCGACTCCCGAGCCGTCTGAAGGTAATCCTGTATAGAGACATTTTTTAATGTTTTATTATGTTTGTATATATGTTGGAATGAACTGATGTAGTAGTTACTGCGGGTTTTTTTTGTTATAGTTGAACCCTAAATAAAGAATTAAAAATAAAAATGTTTGTATATATGTTGGAAGCTTCCCAGAGTGTCTGGAGCAACCCAGTAAGATGTGTGGGGTATAATTAATAAAATTATCATTATGCAATCAGACTATTTTCATCGGATAAATGTTGGAGGGTATGCTGTTTCCAATGAGTCTACCCCAAGTAGGACTTAGTTTAATACAATCCTGTATTTCCTTCCTGAGCAGGGGGGATGCTCCAGTTAATGCAAAACAAATTTGTTTTGCATTTCGGCATTGAAAAGCCACAGCAGATGTCTTGTTGACATGCTTAATGGGTTTACAAGGCAGCCTGCTTAGAAACGGAGGTCCCCCACCCTTGTCAGAAACAGCAGGTTGTTTGTAAGCCGAGGCAGGAAAGCGAGCGAGAAGAAAAGCCCCAAACAATCTGTTTTCTGGCTGCATTGAAAACAGCACATCATAAGCTCACAACAGGACCCTCCTGGCTGTTTTCTGTTTATTACATTGAAAAATGAAAGCGTAGGCTGCCTGGCCGACATTAATTTTGTCACCCCTGTAGGGAATCACCCATCTTGACTGCCTGCCTTTTGTTTGGATTCGTTTCTCGGAGGGGAAATAACTGGCGCCTGTCGAGTTAGCAAAAAGACATCCCCGATTGGCTGCTTGCGGAGGGGGGGCTGGTGACTGTATTTCGGCACCGCGACAAAATGGCCTCTCCAGCACTGGAACTCCATTTACAAGAGATCATTTGGGCTATTCCAGGGGTAGGCAACCTAAGGCCCGTGGGCTGGATGCGGCCCAATCGCCTTCTCAATCCGGCCCATGGGCAGTCCGGGAATCAGCGTGTTTTTACATGAGTAGAATGTGTCCTTTTATTAAAAATGCATCTCTGGGTTATTTGTGGGGTCTGCCTGGTGTTTTTACATGAGTAGAATGTGTGCTTTTATTTAAAATGCACCTCTGGGTTATTTGTGGGGCATAGGAATTCGTTCATTATTTTTTTTCCCAAAATATAGTCCGGCCCCCCACAAGGTCTGAGGGACAGTGGACCAGCCCACGACTGAAAAAGGTTGCTGACCACTGGGCTATTCTCATGCCTCAGGGTGGCAAAAATGCAGCATTTATCCAGCCTGTGGCTGCCATTTTGTTATTGTTCGGGAGCCAAGCCGTTCGAGTACTGAGGTACCACTGTATATTTATTTCTATTTGGTTGAAGAAGTGCATCGCAACGTTCAAGAATTTTTCAGTTTGCATATTGTATCCGGAAGTGCAAATCATGTCGGTCTGTGGTACAGTCCAAACAGAATGGACTTCTTCCGCATTCCTAAATACTATACAGCTGGTTTAACTTCTTGTTGGCTGGTTTCAAAAGGGGTTTTGGGGAGTGCTTCTCAATACGGAGGGGTTTAGGCTAAGACCAACTACAGTTCCCACAATTCTTTGAGGGCCCTGAAAATGCCTTCCTAGGAATATGTCCTTGACCTCTGACCATGCCTCTTGCTCGCTTGGAGAAGAGGAAACAGAGGGTATGTGGATGCAGAAACTGCCTTAATGTACAAAGGCAAAATTTGCATCTGTTGCTCCTCCTACTTTGCCTCTGGCTCCACCCACCACTAGTGTCTGGCTCTGGAAAGGTTGATCAAAAGGGAAATGTGGTCTTTGGGTTGGAGGATCACCCTGAGACCTCCAGGTATAGGGCGATATATACATTCAATAAATAATAATAAATAAATAAAAAGTCTTCCCCGCCCCTGAGTTAAATCGTGATTTCTTCCCCTAAGCTATAACCATTGGTGACTGGTGCCCATTGGGACTAGCAGGCAGAAAAATGCAGGTAAGTCAGGTAGTCACAAGAAAAACCTGCATCCCACCAGGAGAATTTCATAAATAAATAAATAAATCCCTTCCTCTTTGATCATTTTTAAATGCCATTTCTTGCATGGTAGCAGGGAAAACGCAGGGGAAATGTTTGGCCACACACAAACTAGGGCTTTTTACCGGTTGATACTGGAAATATAATTGCTGGACTAGACAGGTCCTTAACCTGATTCAACACAGCTTTTGTGTTCAATCAGAAAACAGCAGCCAGAGTAACCTTGGCAAAGAATTTTGAAGTGCAGCGTAATCTATACCCCCAATTAATACAACCATTTTCAGAAGCGTCATTGTGCTTTTGCTGCATTTGTCCTTCAAACAAATCAAAACAAAACCACAGACAGCATCAACTGGAATGGATATTCAGTATAAATATTGGTTCCTCTCCTGCTCTCCCTGCACTATTAGTTCCAGATTAAGAACAGTCGCATCCACAAGGGCCCTAGCCTATCCAGTCTTTGGGACTTGCACAAAGGATAGGGTTGGATCCAATGTTAGTCATACTCAGAATAGACACACTGAAATGAACAAACCTTTGGGGTGCAGCCAAGACTAGTCGCTCAAGGTAATAATGTTCCTTAACTTCAGTGGGTCTACTCTAAGCAGGGATAGTATTGGATGCAACCATAGGTGTGTTCATGGGGTGTTTAAAAACCCCAGAGATTGTGCCAAAGAAGAGAGATTATGGAGCAGCAACCCAGCTCCTTCAGCTGCCACAGGGAAACAGTGGGAGAGAGACAGAGGCAGAAGAGGGGAGGAGGGAAGCAGGGAGAGATGCAGGCAGAAGAAAAAAGCCGGGATGGATCTGCAGTTTCTGCCTATGTCTGTCTCTGGAAAGGATGGTGGTATGATTGGCAATAAGGGAAGAGGCTGCTTCTAGGGACAGAATTTGGTACTTGGAATCTCTCTCTTTTTAGTTTGTATTAAGTTTAGTTGTTTTGTTTTTTAGTTTAGGTTCCTTCATCCATTTTATGAATGAAAACAATGTCCTTTATGTCAGTTGTTGTTGTTGTTGTTGTTTAGTCATTTAGTCGTGTCCGGCTCTTCGTGACCCCATGGACCAGAGCACGCCAGGCACTCCTGTCTTTCACTGCCTCCCGCAGTTTGGTCAAACTCATGCTGGTAGCTTCGAGAACACTGTCCAACCATCTCGTCCTCTGTTGTCCCCTTCTCCTTGTGCCCTCCATCTTTCCCAACATCAGGGACTTTTCCAGGGAGTCTTCTCTTCTCATGAGGTGGCCAAAGTATTGGAGCCTCAGCTTCAGGATCTGTCCTTCCAGTGAGCACTTGGGGCTGATTTCCTTCAGAATGGATAGGTTTGATCTTCTTGCAGTCCATGGGACTCTCAAGAGTCTCCTCCAGCACCATAATTCAAAAGCATCAATTCTTCGGCGATCAGCCTTTTCTACATCACTACTGGGAAAACCATAGCTTTAACTATATGGACCTTTGTTGGCAAGGTGATGTCTCTGCTTTTTAAGATGTTGTCTTTACGACAGAGTATTCAACAAACCTTTGCCTTTAAAAAATAAATTAAATTTCCCTGGACGCTCACCCTCATAAAATGTGTTGTGCATGCCTATGGATACAACCTTCGGAACTATTTTTAATTCAAATGCATGCAAATTAAATCAAACGCGCACAATGACTCAAGGAAAATGCCTTCCATTGGGTGACAGAGCTAACAATTACAAACGAGCTTGAGGAACGTCAAGCGTAAAAGACAAGAAACAAAAGCCCAGCCGTCGCGGGAGACAGCTCTGTCCTGCAACGGCAACAACATAACGATAGCTACTTTCACATTCCCATGTCTGGTGTCATGAATATTTTCCGGCTTCCTGATAGAGCAACTATTGCTCAGGCAACCACTGAAAACGTGTGGGCAGTTGGGGAAGAGAGGTTTTAATTTTGCCTCGGTCGTCTCACAATGAATACAAACAGACACATTCTGTACTGTCAGGACGGTTCTCTCCCTCCCTGCCTCTACATATCTCGAAAAGAGTTATTGAAAACATTGTCATTCTGCATCTCCTTAATAGCTACACTGATGGTTATGGGTTATTGTTAGTGCATTTAACAAATGGCAGCACGATGGCAGCACGATTATTCGATTTTGGGGGGCAAGCGGACTGGGATTCTTAATGTAAGAAGGAGAACAACATTAAGAAGAGCTCTGAGGGATCATCTCTCTCTTTTTTTGAAATAATTTTTATTTGATTTTACAAACAAAAGGTTATACGAAAACCAGATACATAACCATAAATAGAGATTTCTCTGACTCTCCAGACTTCCCACCCTCCCCTCCATGGGTCCTATTGTCAACATCTTCAACTGCATATTATTTCACAATCCATATATTGTATCTCTCCATATTGACCACAGTATTTGTCACATTACAAGCATTGTTAAAATCCTACTAATGTTTTCATCTGCTTATAGTGATTTCCTAAATAAATTATAATTTTTCCCCATTATTTCTTGAAGTTTTTGTCCTCTTGGTTCCTGCGCTTTCCGGTCAGCTTTGCCATTTAGGAGTATTCCAACAGCTAGATCTGCCATTCCTCTCTGGTAGGGACTTTGTCTTCTTTCCATCTTTGGGCTAGTAGCATCCGTGTGGCTGTTGTTTTGTACATAAAAAGTCTTTTCTGCTCTTTTGGGATGTCAGTATCTACAATTCCTAATAAGAAAGCTTCTGGGTTGTTGTTTTTTACAAAAGTTAGTTGAAACTTTTTCTTCAATTGTGACCCTACATCAGTAGGGTGACCATGTACCCTACTGTAAAGGGGAAGAGCTGTAGCTCAGTGGTAGAGCATCTGCTTTGCATGCAGAAGGTTGCAGGTTCAATCCCCAGGATCTCCAGCTAAGACTGAGAATGCTCTCTACCTGAAAACCCTGGAGAGCTACTACTGGTCAGTGTGGACAGTGCTGAGCTAGATGGACTTAGTGGTTCAACACAGGTTGTAGCTCAGTGCTAGAGTCCCTGCTTTGTTTGCAGAAGGTGCACCTGAACTCCCCTGCTGCTTGCTGGGAGGGGCAGGGAGGAGACGGGATCATCAACCATCCGCATAGTGCCTGTGGCCAGGGATGCTGGGAGTTGGAGTAAAAAATTTCTGGAGGGGCCACCAGGTAAGGGGCAATTGTCCATTCATGAGTGAGTAAAGCTACATTGGGAGGGCATTATGCAATATTTTAATGTATCGTGGACTCAGCAAGCTGACTTGTGGTCCAGCTTGGCAGGTAAAGGTGGACGGGAGCCAGCAAGGTAGTAGCAGGCCCACCGGAGAGTGCTTTGCCTGGGCATCACCAAACATACCAGCAGCCCTGACAGCGGGAAGGGTGTAGGCAGGCAGACTGCTGCCTGTTGGGATCTCCGCTCGGCCAAGCTGATAAAGCTCATTTTCCTCTGGAATCGCCCCTGACGATAATTACCGACCTGAGCCTTTGATGAGGCCTCAGGCGCATCCCCGATTCAGCAGAGAATTCAAAGCAGCAAGCGGAAGTGATGAGATTTATGGCTACATGCTATGCTTTATTACTAAGCTACCCAAAGAGCAAAGAAATATACATCCTCTCTCTGTGAGAGCAGAGAGCAACTGAACAACAAAGGAACAAAGGAACAGGAAACCAGTAACGTCACATCCCTCTCTCGTCTCCCGTGAGACTTCCAACAGTATGGAATGTGTCTGGAATGTAAACAGAGTCCTGTGACTCTAAGCAGCTGCTCAGTGGCAAACAGAAACTAACATCCTCCCCCTTTCTGTGAACACCACTGGGCAGCGTGTCAGTACAATCTCAGTACAAACCCAATTTCTGTCCATAGGGACATTGTTGATCCTTCGGAACAACCTTGGACAATAAATCAGCAGGAATTTCATTACCTGGCATGTAGCCCATCGTTACGAGTCCTTCCTGAACACATTCTCTAGCATGTTGCAGCTTCAATTGCAAGTTCTTCGTGCTTTGCTTACAACCTTCAAAGCCAAACATGCTTTGTTGTCCTGATAAACCTGGATTGGACATTTGACAGGAATTCTCATGTCTTTACACAACTGCAGAGCCTTGGAGAGCTAAACCTCTGGCCTGAAGACAACACTCCACAGCTTCCCTCCTGATGTGCTCCTGGCACTGCCAGACTGTTGGGATGGGATGGGAGGAATCTGGTTCTTCAGCACCAGATGTCCGTGAAGGTCCAGGCCCTGAAAGCCCTGGTGGTCTGGGAATTCCTACTGGGAGTTCTTGTCCCGCTTCCTCAGGTGCACTGGTCTCCCTGTCCTTTGCGGTCATCTCTGATCCCTGGCTGAGACCCAGCCTCCAACTCTGTAATCCAGGGCACCGCTGGGTACAGGGGTCATGACGCACTGTGACTCGGCCCAGTCACTGTCTCTCAGACTCACCTCCCTCACAGCGTTCTTATGTGGATAAAATGGCAGTGAAGCAGAACTGCACTTGGAGATTGAGAACACCAGCATGAAATGGATAAGATTTGCCAGGGCAGGGGGTAGGTTGGGGAAAAGTTTTCTGACCACCCCCGCACACGTCCCCTTTTCCGCATTGATGTACAAACTAGGAGAAAAATGTGCTACAGGCAGCTGTAGGCTTTCGCTGCATTTCAACCCCCCCCCCTCACAATAGATGTTATAAAAATTGAAAGATCTACAGTTCACTGGTTTTTATTTCTAGGGCGCCTTTATGCCGACGCTCGCAAATTGGCTCATTTTGTAAGCTCAGCAAGCAGATTCCCTCTCAAATAGGGTCGCCTGAACCCCATTAGACCAAAGCAGTTGCATTTCTGTCAGCCGTACTGGTTTCGCTATGTAGCTACTCACACATTGCCGGAGGTAAGCTTTCTTTCTCTGAAATGAAGGGTGCTATTATAAATGAGATAACCCAGTTCGAGTGAGTATTTGTTCTTTTGGGGGATTTTTCTTTTTTAATATAAAAAACCCTGTCCTGTTTTTGTTGCTTAGTTCCAAACCAAAGAAAAAAAGGAGGGGGGAAGGAGGAGATTAGGAGCTGGTAAACATGAACTGAATTCATTTCTTGCAGGCAGAAAAATAGAAACCTAAGATTTTCTTAGGTATTTTGTGAACATGCCCGTTATCTGGGTTTGCACAACTGAAGTAGGTCCAAGCAAAAGAGGATACATATTGTTGCCACTCAGATGCTACTAGCCCAGAGATGGAAAGAAGATAAGGCCCCTACCAAAGAGGAATGGCAAGCTAAGCTGATGGACTATGCTGAAATGGCAAAGCTGACTGGAAAACTCAGGAACCGAGAGGACGGAAACTTTAAAAAAAGAATGGGGAAAATGTATAACTTATCTAGGAGACCACTGCAAGCAGATGGAAACACTATCAGGATTTGAAACCCACCTGTAGTGTAACAAATACTATGGACAATATAGATTGATATAAAATATAGAATATGGAATAATATATGCAGTTGCAAATGTTGACAATAGGACCCGTGGAGGGGATGGGGGGAAGTCTCGAGATTCAGAGTAATCTCTATATATGCATTTAGAATGCTATAAATTCGTATTTGTAACATCAAATATAAATGATTTTAAAAAAGAAAGGAGGATACATTCTGTTATAGAGATTGCAAAGAAGGTACAGTAGGACGTCCCTATTTTATCCTAGAAATGTGGGCAGGTATGGAGTTATCTGACCCCCGAGCCACCTGAAGACAGCCCTGTATAGGGAAGTTGTTTTTTTAATGCCTAATGTTTTTACAGTGGCACCTCAGGTTACAAACACCTCGGGTTACAAACACTTCGGGTTACAGACTCCTCTAACCCGGAAGTAGTACCTCAGGTTAAGAACTTTACCTCAGGATAAGAACAGAAATCGTGTGGCGGCTGCACTGTGGCGGCGGGAGGCCCCATTAGCTAAAGTGGTACCTCAGGTTAAGAGCGGTTTCAGGTTAAGAACGGACCTCAGGAACGAATTAAGTTTGTAACCAGAGGTACCACTGTATTACGTTTTTATACAGGTTGGAAGCCGCCCATAGTGCAACCCAGTCAGATGGGTGGGGTATAAATTGAAAAATTCTTCTTCTTCTTCTTGAATAGGGCGTCCCTATTTTCATCAGAGAAATGCTAGAGGGTATGCTGTAGATTCTATCTTTGGCATGCCAGGTAGGACTGGGATTGACCCTGAACAGAAAAAAGCAGCCATTATAATCAGTTTTTGAACATCAACACAGTTACAAGGTGAAAGTGGACATGATCATCCTTGAGGAAGTCCACACCATACCTCAAGGTGGCGCTGTGGGGCCATGTCTAGGTCTCCAGCAGCCTCACCGTTGACATCTTTCTGAGGAGAAACCAAATGTCTTCTTTGCTGATGTTACCCCTGCGAAAGCTAAATCCAGGGTGTGGCGTTCACAAAGTGGTCTGTCTTCCAAATGAGTTCTACTCAGCATATAGGCCATTGAAACAATAGGTCTAAGTTAAAGGTAAAGGGACCCCTGACCATTAGGTCCAGTCATGACCGACTCTGGGGTTGCGGCACTCATCTCGCTTTATTGGCCGAGGGAGCTGGCGTACAGCTTCCGGTTCATGTGACCAGCATGACTAAGCCGCTTCTGGCAAACCAGAACAGCGCTCGGAACTGCCGTTTACCTTCCCGCCGGAGTGGTACCTATTTATCTACTTGCACTTTGACGTGCTTTCGAACTGCTAGGTTGGCAGGAGCTGGGACCGAGCAACGGGAGCTCACCCCATCGTGGGAATTCGAACCACTGACCTTCTGATCGGCAAGTCCTAGGCTCTGTGGTTTAACCCACGGTGCCACCCATGCTGCCCATTAACTTCAGCAGGTCTACTCTGCATGGCATTAACATTGGATAGCACTAATTGAGCCAACATAACTTAGTGACCCCAAGTTAGCACACATACAGAGATTCAAATTCAGAAACAGAGTTGTATCCAATGTTAGCCCTACTTAGAGTAGACCCATTGAAGCTTTGTGGCTGTGTTTTTGCTTAAGGATTCTGAAATATTAAGTGGTTTAGAAATGCTTTTAAACAGACCAAAAAAAGGGTTGCATCCAATGCTAGTCCTACACAGAGTAGACCCACTGATGTTATCCGGCATGGCTAACCCTAAGTTCCCATAATATAAATTGGTATGGATGCTTTATTGATGTTTTGCATAATGTTTCCCAGACATTTATTGAGCGATTTCGTATGTTTCGTAAGCCACCTTGATATATTTTATTATGACTATTTATTTATTGTATCTCACCTTCTCCTTGAAGGAGGTCAAGGCAGTGCGCACGGTTCATCATGGTTCAACAACCCTGTGAGGTGAGCTTAGGCTGAGAGGATTGAAACCTTGGTGCCCCAGGTCCTAGTCCAACTCTCTAAGCGCAGTATTTTATGAAAGTATGGATTATGCATAAATTGAAGCATTGTGATGTCCTGGGACTCGGACTCGGACTCGAAACCAGAGGAGTCTCAGTCTGCACCGGATCCTTTGCATCAGGCATCACCTGAACCAAGTCTGGGGCTTGATCCTGAAGAGTCCTAGCCTGCACAGGTTCCCCTGCAACAAACACCAGCTGAGCCTGCCCTGGCCCCAGATGTGGGGATTACCTCGTTGCCTTCAGCTGGGCCATCACTTACAGTTGTTCCACTGCCGGTTTGGTCAGGGGAGGCTGAGGCAGCCCCTGTGTCTAGTAACCCACCAACATCTCCCGAGCTGCAGAGACTGAGGTCTGAGAGAAGGAAAGACCTGAGTACTCGCAGGAGGAGTGCTCGCCTTTGGGCGAAACAGGGAGGTGAGTCGCCGGGGGATTAGGACCGGCCGTTACCCCGACAAAGTTAAAAGGCTTTTGGACCCCGCCCCAGGTTGCGGGAGCAACATTGCTGCATGCAAGATCCTGTCTGAGATCCTGTACCTGTCCTTGCCTGCTTTCCTGCCTTGACCCTGTCAGACTGACTCCTAGCAGAACCTTTGGATTCTGGACTGGACCTGGACTGTGGTTCTTGGGTTACCCCTGGGCCCAGCACAAGCATACAGAACTGGATTTCTCCCGTATCTCCACTGCTGACCTCTCCGTTTGGCCATGACCCAGTTCCTTGTCATTTGTAGTCCACCCACCCATCCAACTGTTCCCCCTCTCCCACTCCTGTTGAAGCTGCTCAGCAGAATTTCCACCCTCTCCAGGGCCAGACGAGGGTGTGGGCAAATTGAAAGCGAAAGCTGCCAAGAATTCCCCGGAGGCCTAAACTGGTTGAGAAAACCAGCGACGTGACATCTAGGAAGGTGACTTTTGTGTGTGTGTGTGACAACTAACTTCAATTTTCCACTTGCTCGTTTGTTTGTTTTTCAATCTCCTGCCTCCATCAGATTGGGGATTGTGGCGCGTGGAGCTCAGTATTGTCTGGCAGCGACTCTCCAGGATTTTAGACCGGTCTTCTCTCTCCCAGCCCTACCTGGAGATGGTGGGGTCAAACCTGGGACCTTCAGCATGCAAAGCAGGTGTTCCACCACTGAGCTACAGGCTCAAGGGCAGGCAGCAGAGCAAAGGCCTTTTAAGACCCAACTCACACAGGGAATAAGTTGGGAGCCGCAGTGCCTTCTGGGGAACCTTCCAGAGGCCACATACTAGTGGTGTGTGGGGCCAGAGGCAAAACTTGGTGGAACATCATCACATCTCCTGGTATGCCCCACGGAGGACATTAAGGTCCACAAATGACAACATTTTGGAGGTCCCAAGTCGCAAGGTGGTTAGAATGGTCTCAACTAGGGCCGGGGCCTTTTCAGTACTGGCCCCGATTTAGTGGAACACTCTGTCGCAAGAGACTAGGGCCCTGCGGGACTTGACATCTTTCCACAGGGCCTGCAAGACAGAGCTGTTCCACCTGGCCTTTGGTTTGGATTCAGTCTGACCCTTATGTTTCCCTCCCCTTATGGTTTTGATCTATGGGCTACTTTTAAAATGAGGCTGCATTTTAAATTGCATTTTAACTTGTATTTTAAATTAGTCCCCCCCCCCCATTATGTTTTTACTGTAATTTTACTGGTGTTAGCCTCCCTGAGCCTGGCTCTGGCCGGGGAGGGTGGGGTATAAATAAAATTTATTATTATTATTATTATTATTATTATTATTATTATTATTATTATGCCATGATTCCTACAAGGCCAGGGGTTGGACTAGATGACCCTTTGGGTCCCTTCCAACTCTACGATTCCATAATTTTTTTCCTTTGCACAGTAGACTAGTCTCAACACACACACTCACACCCCTCTCTGTCTTCCATCCTGACAAGCAAGAGGCATTATCTGAGTTCAGGACCACATTCCAGCCAGGAAAAAACCAACAGCACTTGGGGTGCAAGGCACTTGACTCCCCCCCCCCCCAATCCTGGGTATTAGAATTTACCCCTCACAGAGCTACAGTTCCCAGCGCCCTTAACAAACTACAGTTCCCAGGATTCTTTGAGGCAAGTCATATGCTTCAAATGTGCATTATTATTATTTTTAAAATATTTTATTTTTTACCAACCACCAAAACACAAACAGTGAAACCCCCCAGGCGGCTGATACATTGGGTATACATATTCAATAATATACATTTTCACTAATATACATATTCAATAATAACATATTCAAATCAACCATATGTACACTTTTAACATTTTAATTGCCCCAAATTGTTCAAACCTACCCAAATAATTCAATATCTTCTCAAACCAATCCTCCTCTTTCTCCCTGACCTTAAACCCTTTCATTCTATGTAGCTTCAAATGTGCATTAAATGTATAGTGTGGATCTGTCTAGTAACATCTGAAGACCCACAGATTCCCCTCTTCCTGTGTTAGATCAAAAACTAGTCTGAGCCACTTCTCCCATCCGCTTTAAAAGCCTGCATGGGAGGAAATATCTTCATGGAAGGTTAAAAGCACCTGTCATTGCAGCTGCTGACCTGTACCTTCTCATTCTCTTGCTTCAGTGGTAGATGGATAGCTCCTCTGTTATCTCCACAGGTAAGGCTGTGCCAGGGTTATCGTGCTAAGAATCCAGAACAGGTGAGTCAACTCCAGCTAATGGCTTGCATCAACCTGAGGCCACGGCAATTCCCCCGAGAGACAAAAGTTTACATACCATCAGTAAAAGGCATTAAAATATCCATCATTCTGCCTACGCATCTCCAACACAAGAAACAATCATTCCCCCTTCCTGGCTTTAATGGGTAACCCTGCTTTATATTTTCCCTCGTGATCCCTTCCAACTCTACAATTCTATGATTCTATGCACTGAACTGCATTTGGGAGAAGAGAATAATTGGGGCCTCTGTAAGTTTGCTAAGGTTCCCTACCCTTACTATAAAGAGGGAAGTGACGCAAAAAGACTTAGGACTCACCTATCTGAATTATTATTATTATTTATACCCCGCCCATCTGGCCAGGTTTCCCAGCCACTCTGGGCAGCTCCCAACAGAATATTAAAAACACGATAAAACATCACACATTAAAAACTTCCCTAAACAGAGATGTCTTCTAAAAGTCAGATAGTTGTTTATTTCCTTGACATCTGAAGGGAGGGCATTCCACAGGGCGAGAGCCACTACCGAGAAGGCCCTCTGCCTGGTTCCCTGTAACCTCACTTCTCGCAGTGAGGGAACCGCCAGAAGGTCCTTGGCACTGGACCTCAGTGTCTGGGCTGAACGATGGGGGTGGAGATGCTCCTTCACGTATACTGGTCAGCACCAACACTGAATTATGTTCGGAAATGCACTGGGAGCCAATGAGGGTCTTTCAGGACCGGTGTTATGTGGTCTTGATGGATCCTACAGATCCTCTTGGGTGTTAACATCAGCAGAGGGGATCCTCTGCTGCCCTGAGAATTTCAGGAGCTGGTGACATGGGAGAGGACCTTCTCCATACCCTCCAAAAGCCCACAGATCAAAATAAAGATGCTCGCTTTTTGGTCCTGAGCTCTCGCCGGAGCCAGGTGTCTTGCTCATGACCAAGAAAATGAGTGTCTTTTGATCCGGTGCTCTGGTGTGAACCAGCTGACTAATGCCAGAGTGCCGGACCAAAAAAACCCAGGATGTTCTGGGATCCAATCAGAAGCCGGGATGGCTTCTGTAATCCTGGGATGTCCCACTCAAATTGGGACGGTTGAGAGGTATGGTTCTTTGTGGCAGCCCTAAAACTGTACATTTGGCACCTTCATTGCGTAGTTGCCATCATATGCTGAAGACACAGCT
Source organism: Podarcis liolepis (assembly GCF_965112155.1). NCBI lineage: Eukaryota > Metazoa > Chordata > Lepidosauria > Squamata > Lacertidae > Podarcis > Podarcis liolepis. The sequence continues at coordinate 22,508,242 of NC_139561.1, forward strand.
CTTTACCCTCGTCTTTTGGGATATATATATAGATATATATATATGCACCCACCCTATTCCCGTGACTGTCATTTGTTCTAAACTGTTTTTCACATTGTATTTTTAAACTGCTGTAACCCCTTCTTGGGACCTTATAGTGAAGGTTCATTTGGGGTTGTATCCAATGCTAGTCCTACTCAGAGTAGACCCATTGAAGTTTAGGGGCATGTCCAACCTTGGTTCATTAATTTCAAGGGGTCTATTCTGAGCAAAGCTTAATGGGCTACAGGAGCACAGGTAGCTGCCTTAACAGCGAGTGAGACCATTGGTCCATCCAATTCAGTAATGCTTACACTGACTGGCAGCAGCTCTCCAGGGGTTTCAGGCAAGAGCCATTCCAAGCTCTTTGTGAAAATGCCAAGGATTGAATCGAGGACCTTTTGCACACAGAGCAGATTCCCTGTCCCTGAGCTATGGCCCTTTTCTCCAATATAACCCTTGGTAACAGGGTAACAGTGTACAGAAAAGAGTGACGCTTGCACCCCAACTATCTACATCCTTTCACCTCCCCAAGGCTTCTCTGGGAAGCCAAGATCAGCTTGGAATTGTCTTCTTCTCCAGACGAAAGGAATGACTTCAGATGTCCCAGAATCTATCCAGGCTGAATCCATAAGGAAGACTGACTTTTAAGGACATAAGGAAAGCCCTGCTGGATCAGGCCAATGGCCCATCTAGTCCAGCATCCTGTTCTTACAGTGGCCAAGCAGATGCACGTGGTAAAGGTAAAGGTAAAGGGACCTCTGACCATTAGGTCCAGTCGTGGCTGACTCTGGGGTTGCGGCGCTCATCTCGCTTTATTGGCCGAGGGAGCCAGCGTACAGCCATTTACCTTCCCGCCAGAGCAGTACCTATTTATCTACTTGCACTTTGATGTGCTTTCAAACTGCTAGGTTGGCAGGAGCTTGGACCGAGCAACGGGAGCTCACCCCGTCATGGGGATTCGAACCGACGACCTTTTGACCAGCAAGTCCTAGGCTCTGTGGTTTAACCCACAGCGCCAGCCGCGTCCCAGATGTGCGTGGGGAAACCAGCAAACAAGGCCTGAGCACAGGAGCTTTCTTGCCTCCTGCGGTTTCCAGCAACTGGCATTCAGAAGCATCTCTGGCTCCAACAATGGAGGCAAGAACATAGCCGTCACGATAGCCATTGATAGATTTACCCTCCACAGATCCACCCAATCCTCTTTGAAAGCCGTCCCTGTGGGAGAGAGTTCCACAGTTCAATGATGCACTGTGTGAACAGTCTCAAAACCCTTTGGGGTTTGGAGAACCCATTTAGTCAGAGATCCTTGAGCAGGTGTCTCCTTAAGCCTTGCAGGGAAAGCGTGGGAGGAGCTGTCCAAAGAAACACAGCCTCAGGAAGAAGGAATTTTGTTTTCTTTCCCCATCCTCAATAGGATAGATTTCGGCCAAGGAAGTCGATTCCAGGAATGATATCATGAGCCAGACGGACTTATGGGAAGTGTTTGCTGGTGCAGGGGGGGTGGGAGTGGGTCGCACTCTGAGAGACAAATCTCTGGGGTCCTACTGATGCTGCAATGAGACATCCGTTCTGGGCAGCGGCAGCTGCCACTTCCAGATTGTAGACCACAATGGAGCATTGTCTCTCCAAATCCTGTGTTGCATGTGGGGCGTTTGGTATGACATGATGCTGGCTGGTGGCCGTCCAAGCACAAAAGGGAGTTGGGAGTCTGAAATCGAGACAGTTCGAAAACAATACCAGCCACAACATCCGGAGAGAGAGAGCCCTGAGGGGGTCGGGAGAGAGCAGGAGGCAAGCGAGAAGGCCTAGGATGGAGGAGAACGCATCGCCAGTCGTGACTGGTAACCAGTCCAAATTGCAAGGGAGGCTGGTCCATTGGGGCTTAAAGGGAACTGCCCCACCAATCAAAACCTGGCACCTTCATGGGGTATATTTGGGCAGAGGACAGGGACCTGAGAGCCTCGGAAGCGCCCACTTTTTTGTGTGTAGGAACCAGTGAGAGCTTGTCGCTAGGGCAAATGGGGGAAATGAGAATGTTAGCCGCTTTGAGACTCCTTCGGGTAGTGATAAAGCAGGATATCAAATTCAAACTCTTCTTCTTCTTCTTCTTCTTCTTCTTCTTCTTCTTCTTCTTCTTCTTCTTCTTCTGTTCTGTCCTAGTTGAATTACATTTTAACTCTTATATTTTATGTGTTTTAGCTTTGTGTATTTTATCCATATGGTTTTTACTTTTTCCTGGTCTGTGAAGATGACGACAGGATGATGATAATAATAATAATAATAATAATAATAATAATAATAATAATAATAATAATAGTAAGATTTAAACTAGTCAACTGTTTAATTATTTTTACATTATTTTATTCTGCCTAATTCGCACTTTGTGTAATGTTACCTGAATCAATACGCAGGCATCCTTTGAAACACGTACTTCTCCAAACTGTGTGATACGGTTCACCGAGCAAATGACATGTACAAAAATGTGTGCACTGAAGGGAGAAATTGCCTTAAAAAATGTTTTTGTGGGTGAAAATAACATGCAAAAAGCATTGTTGTTTAGTCGTTTAGTCGTGTCCAACTCTTCGTGGCCCCATGGAAAGGGCGCACGCCAGGCACTCCTGTCTTCCACTGCCTCCCGCAGTTTGGTCAAACTCATGCTGGTAGCTTCGAGAACACTGTCCAACCATCTCGTCCTCTGTCGTCCCCTTCTCCTTGTGTCCTCCATCTTTCCCAACATCAGGGCCTTTTCCAGGGAGTCTTCTCTTCTCATGAGGTGGCCAAAGTATTGGAGCCTCAGCTTCAGGATCTGTCCTTCCAGTGAGCACTCAGGGCTGATTTCCTTCAGAATGGAGAGGTTTGATCTTCTTGCAGTCCATGGGACTCTCAAGAGTCTCCTCCAGCACCATAATTCAAAAGCATCAATTCTTCGGCGATCAGCTTTCTTTATGGTCCAGCTTTCACTTCCATACATCACTACTGGGAAAACCATAGCTTTTACTATACGGACCTTAATAAAAATGCATTAGGTAAAGGGAAATCGCCTCTTCCCCCCCCCCCAAAGATGGTACATTAGGCAAAATTCCTTGCAAATGTGTATGGCAGGGGAAATGTATGCTAAAATACTGGTGAATTTCTTAAAATTCTCAAAAACAACAACACTGTCTCAGAATGTGAAGGGCTGAACTTAAGCCTAGGAAGAAATGAGAAATGGAGGGAAACCAACATTGACAAATACATCCATCCCTAGTTGAGGGGTTCTTCAGACATCGCCCAAGGTGGAGCAAGGTAATTCCTTCCTGAACCCAGATCTTAATAAGCACCAAAGAACATCTCACCCTTCAGCTGAAGAGGCAGCGTGGTGCAGCGGTTAGAGGGCCAGGCCAGGACTGGAGGACCTGAGTTCAAATTTCTGCTCAGGCATGAAGCTCCTTGGGTGAACTTTGGATCCACCAACTAGCTTATACCACACGGTTGTATTCAGGATAAGAAGGGTGAGAAGGAAACAATGGACACCACCTCCATGTTCTGGAAGGAGCTATTCACTGAGTTCATCCTGGTTTGGGGAGGGCTGAGAGAAATCTGGGTCTACCTTTTAGGGCACGGATGAGGGAACCTAGGGTCCTCCAGATCTTACTGGACTACATCTCCCATCATCCCTGACCATTGGATATGTGGGCTGAGGCTGATGGGAATTGCTGTCCAACACAACCCAGAGGACCACAGCCTCCCCATCTTCCCTTTAGCATCTCTTTCATTTGAAGCTGTGTTTTCATGTCCGGTTTCCAGCTGGGCCCAGGAGAGGAAGTCTAAAAATAATCTGAAATGGGCTGTTTGCATGGAACTTGAGCCCAAGAGGAAACGTTTGGGGAGAGTTTCTGGGTGGAGAACATTACAACATTTCCATCCTGAGTCGGGAAGACCAGAGAACTTCCCCCATGGGGCTTTGCATTGAAGTGAACCACTCACTCGCTGCTTAGGGAGAATAAAAGGCTACCAGCCATGAAGGCTATGTCCTCCCTCCAACTCCAACTATCAGAGAAAAGGTGCCTCTGAATACCATCTGTTGGGAATCCCAAGTGGAGAGAGAGGCCCTGTGGAATTCAGGTCCTGCTTGGAGGCTTCCCATTGGGGCAACTGGTTGGCCAATGAGAGAACAGGTTGCTGGACTAGAAGGGCTCTTCTTACATTCTCAAGGTCTATAACTATTGCGATCAAATCATTGTTCCCAACTGCTTCTTCCACCTCTTTGGAGACCTCAAAGCTCCAACTTTCCTTGCTGCTGAAAGAATGGAATACCAGTTCAAGGCATTGATGATGATGATGATGATGATGATGATGTATTATTTATACCCCACCCATCTGGCTGGGTTTCCCCAGCCACTCTGGGTGGCTCCTAACAGAATACAGTGGTACCTCGGGTTACATACGCTTCAGGTTACAGACTCTGCTAACCCAAAAATAGCACCTCAGGTTAAGAACTTTGCTTCAGGATGAGAACAGTAATCGTGCTCCAGTGGCGCGGCAGCAGCAGGAGGCCCCATTAGCTAAAGTGGTGCTTCAGGTTAAGAACAGTTTCAGGTTAAGAACAGACCTCCGGAACGAATTAAGTACTTGACCCGAGGTACCACTGTATAAAAAATACAATAAAACATCAAACATTAAAAACTTCCCTAAACAGGGCTACTTTCATATGTCTTCTAAAAGTCAGATGGTTGTTTATTTCCTTGATATCTGATGGGAGGGAATTCCACAGGGCGGGCGCCTCCACCGAGAAGGCCCTCTGCCTGGTTTCCTGTAGCTTCACTTCTCACAGGGAGGTCTCGGAGCGGGACCTCAGTGTCTGGGCTGAATGATGGGGGTGGAGACGCTCCTTCAGGCATTGAGGAACTTGAACTCGAGGATCCAGCAGTATTGCCAAGGCACCTCGATCCACACACCAGGAATAGGGAGCCCAGGGCCTTCTTTTGAATCTGACCTTTTAAAGCATGAAGACCACAGTCCCTTTGGGGCAACCTTCCAGGGGCCTCAGGCCAGTGGTGGGCGGGGCCAGAGGCAAAAGTGGGCAGAGCAACGGATGCAATATTAATCTTTGTGCAGTAGGCTAGCTTCTTCCCATCCACCCCTCTCCACCCTACATCTCAGATCCACTAACATTCCTCAGATGAAAATAGGGACATTCTATTCAACATCAGTGTCCCCCCACCCACCCTATGGATCTTCCTTCGCAGAGGCCAGGGAAGGGGGTGCAGAGACAGAGCAAAGCAAGTCGGAGTCGAGACTTTCTTAGGGGCACTCAAGTGACCTGGATCTTTTCTTCTTTTCTTAATAATTTTTTAATTAAAAATTTAAACAGAACATATTATCTTAAAACATATCATCCTTAATTCCCTCCCCCCATTTCCCCCTCCCCCTCCCTCCCATAAAACAACCCATCCTCCCCACCCCACCCTGACTTCCCTCAGTTCCAATCTCTGGTTTCTCTATGAATGCTATTCTCTGCATGTAACAGATTTGTATAGATCCTTAATTTGTCTAGCTGTTTGTTATCAATAAAAAGTTTGTGATTGTTTATTCCAAACCTGCAAAGGAGTCCAATTCACTTTGTTGTGTCTTTAAGTACTTTGTAGGGACGCAGGTGGCGCTGTGGGTTAAACCACAGAGCCTAGGACTTGCCGATCAGAAGGTCAGCAGTTCGAATTCCTGCGACGGGGTGAACTCCCGTTGCTCGGTCCCTGCTCCTGCCAACCAGGCAGTTCGAAAGCACATCAAAGTGCAAGTAGATAAATAGGTACCGCTCCAGCGGGAAGGTAAACAGCATTTCTGTGTGCTGCTCTGGTTCGCCAGAAGCAGCTTAGTCCTGCTGGCCAGATGACCCGGAAGCTGTATGCCGGCTCCCTCAGCCAATAAAGTGAGATGAGCGCCGCAACCCCAGAGTCGGTCACAACTGGACCCAATGGTCAGGGGTCCCTTTACCTTTTTTAAAAGGTTCCCATTCATCTTTAAAGTCACAGTTATCCTTGTCCCGTAGTTTATGTGTCATTTTTGCCAATTCTGCATAGTCCATCAATTTCTCTTGCCATACTTCTTTCGTCGGAGTTTCCTCAGTCTTCCATTCTTCTGCTATTAGGACTCTCACTGCCGTCGTCGCATACATGAAGATGTTTTTCAGCTTCTTTGGCAGGTCTTTCCCTACAATCCCTAACAAAAATGCTTCAGGTTTTTTGACAAATGTTAGATGGAACATTTTCTTCAATTCATTGTATATCATTTCCCAAATTTTTAAAATCACGTTACAATCCCACCACATATGATAAAAAGTCCTCTCCTTTTCCTTACACTTCCAACATATATTTGAGCTAGTTTTGTACATTTTCCCTAGCTGCACTGGTGTCATATACGACCTATACATCATCTTCATATAATTCTCCCTCAGCAAAGAGCAATCAAGAGACCTGGATCTTGTTTGCATAAAAACAGGAAGCGTTGTTTATTGAGTGGGGAGGCGGGTGAAGGAGCAGGAGCCATAGATCTAAGAAATGTGTTAGAAGGACACACGGATCTGATCTTCCAGTAACATGTTGAAACACTGTCTTGAAGGGAAGGCCCCTTGGGAATTCAGGACTCTGTGTGACAAACTGAGAAGCCGTGATGGTCCCTGTCAGATAGGGAGTCTTGGAAGGTTGCATCTGGTTCCCAGGCTTGGGGTTCCTCCTCTCTGCTATACAGAGATGGCCTTACCCTCGAGCTGCAGTTAGCAATCAGTGGGTTTGGCGTACAGCAGGAAATCTTCCTGCTCAAATCAGCAGGAGCTTCATGAGACCACGAGGTGGAGTGGAGTTGTGGACTCTCACAGGGCCTTTTGGCCACATCAGATTTTGCCATGCACAGGGACAAGGAATTCTTTAAAGGTTGCACATTCCAACCAGATTATCTGCCTTCACTGGATGAGACATCCCTGGGTTATGTTTAAATCGTGAATCAGAGGAATGGGATGCTAAAACCTTTTGGTGACTCAGGAACATGTTATATACATTCCCCATCTTTGCAAAATCCATGCGGCAAACATACCCTCACTCCCACCCTGTCTAAATCAGTCCCCTTTTGAACTTGCTGCTTTTTTTTTGCTTTTTTCACAAATTTGGCTTAAAGACTTGGGATAAGCAGCTTTTATGAAAAGAGATTCCTTCTTCAGAAGCCCAGCTCACTTACGATTCTATTAATTTATTTGGATGTGATTGAAGAGTACGTACATAGCCTCCCACTACCTCTTTTAAGGGACACGGGTGGCGCTGTGGGTTAAACCACAGAGCTTAGGACTTGCCGATCAGAAGGTCGGTGGTTCGAATCCCCATGACGGGGTGAGCTCCCATTGCTCAGTCCCTGCTCCTGCCAACCTAGCAGTTTGAAAGCACGTCAAAGTGCAAGTAGTTAAATAGTTACCGCTCCGGCGGGAAGATAAACGGCATTTCCATGCGCAGCTCTGGTTCGCCAGAAGCAGCTTAGTCATGCTGGCCACATGACCTGGAAGCTGTACACCGGCTCCCTTGGCCAATAAAGTGAGATGAGCACCGCAACCCCAGAGTTGGTCACGACTGGACCTAATGGTCAGGGGTCCCTTTACCTTTTACCTGTTTTAACCCATAACCCAATTTAGTGGTTCATCACATCAGGCAGTAGCCTGCACATCGCATCAGACAGTAGCCTGCAGATTATATGTTCTCTACACCTCCTGGTTATCTATTCCAGCTGTCCGTGACCCTTTGATTCTAGCCCTTCCCTTCCCCCAGAAAAACATTTCCAAGAAACCATGCCAGTCCACTTTGCTTTGACTAACAAGCTATCCACAGCCTTGGAGAAGCCAAGTGGGAGATGAAATGAGGAATAAACACTCCTGGTGAGATAACCTCTTTGAGACGCTTTCTTTGCAACCATTGATGCAAAAGGTTTTCTGTGTGCACATACAAGGTTTTCGTCCCCCTCAGTAGCAACTGATTAGCCAAGCGGAGGAATGTGAGGGAGGCTGTTTTGCATAGCGGCCCCCAGAGACAGAGAAACAAAACTATAGAGAGGAGGTTTTTTTCTAGGTGCCAAGAGGTATTTAACTCTTTCCTGTTTGGAGTTCACCCTTTGGGCTAAACAGGGAGATGGAGGACTTCAACTCCCTCCTGCCCCGACCAGCATGCCTAGTGGTCAGGGACAGTGGTAGGCAACAGGGGTTGTTAGATGACAACCGGATAGATGGGTGAAATTTGTTCCAGTGCACCTTTTAATGGGAACTGATTTAATTCGCACTTCTTGAAATGATACATAAACCAGAATGAAGCCACCCTTCCAAACTTGCACTTCTCTGAATTTTGCAATGTGTTTCGCGAACCAACCAAGGGATGTTGACAAAAATTCTTATTCTGGGGTAAAGCATGCTTGAAAATAACTGACGGAAATGCCTCACGTTAAGGAAAATTGCCCTCCAATATGAGTATGTTGGATAAAGCTTGCCTACAAAAATGTATATACAGTGGTACCTCGGGTTACATACACTTCAGGTTACAGACACTTCAGGTTACTGACTCCGCTAACCCAGAAATAGTACCTCGGGTTAAGAACTTTGCTTCAGGATGAGAACAGAAATCATGCTCTGGCGGCACGGCGGCAGCGGGAGGCCCCATTAGCTAAAGTGGTGCATCAGGTTAAGAACAGTTTCAGGTTAAGAATGGACCTCCGGAACGAATTAAGTTCTTAACCTGAGGTACCACTGTATACAGAGAAATAGGCACTAAAATGCTGTTGAATTTTTGTGAGGACTTTTGTTTTTCAAAAATAAAAATGGCAAACTAATGTAGAAATGTGGAACAACTGAATTTAAGGGGGGGGGGATGAGAAATCAAGGCCCCATCATGAAACAGCTATGGCTTCCCCCAAGGAATCCTGGGAAGTGTAGTTTGTTGAGTTGTTAGAAGGCCCCTGTTGCCCATCCATCAGAGTTCCCTGGGAAGAAGCAGTGACTGCTAAACCACTCTGGGAACTGTAATTCCCAGGGAACGCTGGGAATTGTAGTTCTGTGAACTGAATTTGGGCCTCTTAGCAACTCTCAGCATCAAGCAACAGTTCCCAGGATCCTTTGGGGGTGCCACGCCCATTTAAAGTGCTATCACAGTGCTTTAAATGTATGGTGTGAAGGTGGCCTGAAGGAAACCGAAATGGACAAGTTTGCCCACTCTGGGCTGTGGCGATCCTTTGAGTAGCCATGCTTAGTTGTCTGCGTAGGATAAAGATAAGTGGTTGATCCACAGTGTACCATTGACATGCATCACCTGCACACTGAAAGCTCATGACTCCCCGCAAAGAATTCTGGGAACAGTAATTTGTTAAGGCTGTTCAGAATCAGTGGGGGGGGGGACTTGCAACTCCCAGGGTCCCTTGAGGGAAGTCACATGCTCAAAATGTGCATTGAATGCACTTTAACTTTAAGGTGTGAATGTGTGCTAAAAAAGAGACCCTTTTGTACACTCTCGCCTGCCGTGTTTTGACGCCGTGTTTGTCCCAAATCAGCAAACAATTCGCTTTGCAGCTCAAGGGGCGAAATAACTGTTTTGCTTCTCTTCATTTCATGCCTGAGGTTCTGTTTACGGCTCCTTTAAAAAATCTCCCCCAGAGTTTCAGACACTGAACAAAAAAGTCACCGCCTGCAATCTTCCTTTTTGCGTGTGCCTGTTGTTTGTTTGATGGCTTCAAGGATGTCTGGCGAGAACACAAAAACCAAGTGCCTTGTCTTGGAAAGAGCTTTTTTCCTTTCCTTTTCTTTTCACCGTTCAGTCTCCAGACGAGTTAAGTAGCATTGGGGAAGTCTCTTTCTTTTCCAAGCCAAGAAAGCATTTAGATGCTTAGTTCTTGCAAAACATAAAATCCCAATTGGATCTGAGGCGAGAGGAGAACGCTTCCAGGGAGCAACTGCTCTTTCTCAAAGGCAAGACAGTCTGAGCTGCTACTGCCATTGAAGAGGAAGGAGATTGCCACCTGCTATGCTCCTGGATTTCATGGTGAGAGGAGTTAGCTTCAAGGGAGGCACTGCTCTCTATTAAGGGCAAGAGAGCCAGAACCACCCCTGACATCATCTGTAAATAATAATAATAATAATAATAATAATAATAATAATAATAATAATTTATTATTTACACCCCGCCCATCTGGCTGGGTTTCCCCAGCCACTCTGGGCAGCTTCCAACAAAGATTAAAAATACATTAAAATGTCACACATTAAAAACTTCCCTGAACAGGGCTGTCTTCAGATGTCTTCTAAATGTTAGGTAGTTGTTTAATCTCTTTGACATCTGATGGGAGGGTGTTCCACAGGGCGGGCACCACCACCGAGAAGGCCCTCTGCCTGGTTCCCTGTAGCTTTGCTTGTCGCAATGAAGGAACAGCCAGAAGGCCCTCAGCGCTGGACCTCAGCATCCGGACAGAACGATGGGGGTGGAGACGCTCCTTCAGGTATACTGGGCCGAGGCCATTTAGGGTTTTAAAGGTCAGCACCAACACTTTGAATTGTGCTCGGAAACATACTGGGAGCCCAATGTAGGTCTTTCAAGACCTGTGTTATGTGGTCTCGGCAGCCGCCCCCAGTCACCAGTCTAGCTGCCGCATTCTGGATTAGTTGTAGTTTCCAGGTCACCTTCAAAGGTAGCCCCACGTAGAGTGCATTGCAGTAGTCCAAGCAAGAGATAACTAGAGCATGCACCACTCTGGCGAGACAGTCTGCGGGCAGGTAGGGTCTCAGCCTGCATACTAGGTGGAGCTGGTAGACAGCTGCTCTGGATACAGAATTGACCTGCGCCTCCATGGACAGCTGTGAGTCCAAAATGACCCTCTGCCTGGTTCCCTGTAGCTTTGTGTGTGTAATCCAGAGCAAGGGCAGTAAAGTTGTTGCCGCCATTGTTTTCAATCACACCAAAACAGCTGAGTGAACCAGGACAAATAAGTTGGTGGTGGTGGGAGCTTCCCTTCAGAGAACATTTGAGGTGTTCCCTCTTCCCATCAAAAATGTATTCCCAGAGAACTCCTCCAAAAACAAGCAAACATCCCATTGCAGAAGAAACCCAATTTGTAGCTTTTCTCTTCAGGAAGTTGAAATGACACCGTCTAAGCCAGTGACCCTCACCGTTTCTGGTGGCAGTCGGTTCCGCAAGTTAACTCACCTTCCTTGTTGTAGCTGACTCTTGACCTGCTTCCTTAGGTTATCCCCTAACACCAGTTAGGGACAAAGGGATAACTGCGGGATGAAAGGGAAGGGAGGCCAGAAATGGGGCCAATTTTCTCTTTGGACAGGTGCCTTTCTTTAGCATTAGTCATTGCCATGAATATATGTATGTGTGTATATACACATACATATGATATATGATGACTTAACAGGCTGTGTGCCATTCATGTGCTTTTCTCTCCATAGTTTACATTTGGGGCTTGGAACGGCTAGTGTTTGCTTAGCATTTAAATGGCATCATTAATTCCAGCGCTGAGTCCCAGGCTGGATTTCTTCTCCCTCCCTTTCTCTTTCTCCCTCGGCCTCTGTGTGTGCGCGCTGTGCAGTAAGTAACTCCTCCATCCCCTCCATCTCCATCCATCAAACGTTGCTCATGAAAATGCCGTCACGGACAGGCCTCCGGCCAGAACCGAGCCCTGTAATGAAAACACCATTCTTCTCCACTCAGAACCTTGCCTCCCTCCGGTGCCTGGCTGATGCATTGGCTCTGACTGAACTCGCTTTCCAGCTCAGATTGGGGGGGGGGGGGACCTGCCATGACGAGCGAGAGGCGACAAGACAAAAGTTCGTAAAAACCAGGCGTAGGGTAAACTTGAATCTCCCTTTCTACTGGCGCCAGAACTCACAGGCACCCGAGGAAGCTGAACACCGGAAGATTCAGGGCAGACAAAAGAAAGCCCTTCTTCACACACCATGTTAAACTGTGGAACTCAGTCCCACAAGAGAAGCAGTGATGGCCGCCAACTTGGACAGCCTTAAAAGACAAATTCATGGGGGAGAAGGCGCTCTACGGCTACTAGCCATGATGGCTATAATGCTGAGGCAGGAATGCTTCTGTATGTCAGGATTCAGCTACGTTAGAAAGAAACAGCCATTTGAAGGCGCTATAAACATGCAACACCAGATGGCGCCAGAGAGCAGGAAATTTTAAAACACGATTTTCCATAAAGATTTTTTTCTTTTGCTATAACAATCTAATTTCTGTTTTATTTATAGTGGGTTTTTTCATGTATTTAGATCCACCCCCAGTTGCTGGAGAAATATCGATTTACATTGTCCAAGCTACTCATTTTCCTAATCTTAATTCAGTTTTCCGTATTGCCACAGAAATTTGTGGGTGGGGGTTTTTAAAAATAAAAAAAGTCATGGAAATTCATTAGCATTTTAGTGCCAATTTATCACAATTAACATATTTTTGTATGCAGTTTCAACTAATATACATACACCTCTGCAAGCAATCTCCCTGAATACAATGCACTTTTGCATGTTATTTCCATTAATATAATGCATGTTTATGCCCGCTTTACTCTAACGTATGCATTCTTGCACAAATGACTGGAAGGTGTGTTGCAACATTTGGAGGAGCGTGCATTTTAAAAGATCGCTGCATTGCACTTCACACATTGCTTCAAGACATATGAGTTTTGGTAGGTTTGCCTTTAAAATGTGAACATAATCTAATTTCCCCCAATCTCAACATCTCAAGGGTTAACGTGTGTGTGTGTATCCAGAATACTCATTAAGGTGTGTTTTTTTTTTTTTTTTTTGTCCTGTTCAAGACTTGAACAGAACAAAAGATACAGCACAGCTTAGTAATTATAACTCACTTCCAGGAGGTTCTTCTTCCCTCCCCCGCCACCCCAAAAGTAGCCCATCAGTAAGAGAACAATTATAAACCTGTGAAGCCATGTAATTAAATAAGCCGTGAGTGCTTTTTCCGCAATTAGCTTCCCTGTTATTATGGGGGTGGTAGTGTCATACGTTTTCAGAGACTTCTTATATGCTGGATTTCAGCCAACCCATTTCTATATACTGCACAGCCTTTGCTTTAGCTCAGTGTTCCTCAACCTTGGGTCCCCAGATGTGGATGGACTACAAAGCCCATCATCCACAGACAGCTTAGCCTGATGCTCAAGGATGATGGGAGTTGTAGTCCACACTCACCTAGGGACCTTAGTTTGAAGAACATTGTTTCAGCTTGAAGTCAAGGCTCCTTGTTGGCTGCTTTGGTTCACCTTCCCATCAGCAGTCTCTGCAAATGATAGCTTTACTATCAGTTATGTTGGGCAAAGGTTTATGAATATCCCAGAAAAACCTTTAGCCTGATTGGGGGAAGGGCCACAGCTCAGTGGTTAGAACATCTGCTTTGCATGCAGAAGGTCCCAGGTTCAAATCCCAGCGTCTCCAGGTAAGGCTGAGAATGTCCCCTGCCTGAAAGCCTGGATAGCTGTTGCAGGTCAATGTAGACCAGAGTTTCCCAAACAGGGGTTTCCAGTTGTTGGACTACAACTCCCATCATCCCTAGTTACCAGGACCAGCGGTGAGGGGTGATGGGAATTGTGGTCTCAAAACTGCTGGAGACCCAAGTTTGGGAAACCCTGGTGTAGACAATACTGAGCTAAATTGATGGTTGTTCTGACTCTGTATAAAGCCGTTTCCTTTGTTAATGTTTAAAAGTCTCTTGCGGTGTACCCCGAAAGCATGCAATATAGTCCTTTCTGGCCTTTCTCAAACTAGACCACTTCAGAGTAAATGCTGCAGACCGTGTTTTTCACATTTTCTCTGCTTGTGAAATCCTCTTCCCGTGGAAGGCCCTGCCATCAATAGGACCCCATCCTGATGCCAAAGCTCTTAAATCCATTATGTCTGCCCTGGTGCCTACATATAACAACAACAACAACAACTTATTATTTATACCCCGCCCATCTGGCTGGGCTTCCCCAGGCACTCTGGGCGGCTTCCAACAAAATATTAAAATACAGTAATGCATCAAACATTAAAAGCTTCCCTAAACAGGGCTGTCTTCAGATGTCTTTTAAAGATAGGATAGCTGCTTATTTCCTTCACATCTGAAGGGAGGGCGTTCCACAGGGTGGGTGCCACTACCGAGAAGGCCCTCTGCCTGGTTCCCTGTAACCTCAGTTCTTGTAGGGAGGGAACCACCAGAGGGCCCTCGGAGGTGGACCTCAGTGTCCGAGCTTAACGATGGGGGTGGAGACGCTCCTTATGTATACTGGGCCGAGGCCATTTAGGGCTTGCTGCCAGAGGGCAAATGGGAGGCCCCCTCCCTCACTTGGCTGGTAGTTTTAAAGTCAATAGCCAGCATGGGCTAGAGGCAGGCAGAAGTCTGAGAGTGAGGGCCATGCTTGATTTCTGCTTGAATCGAAGGCTGTTGCTATGAGAGAAGCAAGACCTTCTGGGCTGCCAATGCTGTGAGCCCCTGCATCATAGGCTCAGGTTGTAAAAGGTAAAAAAGGTAAAGGACCCCTGGATGGTTAAGTCCAGTGAAAGGTGACTATGGGATTGTGGCGCTCATCTCAGGCCGAAGGAGCTGGCGTTTGTCCACAGACAGCTTTCCGGGTCATGTGGCCAGCATGACTAAACCACTTCTGGCGCAACAGAAACACCATGATGGAAACAAGAGCACACAGAAACACCATTTACCTTCCTGCCACAACAGTACCTGTTTATCTGCTTGCAGTGGCGTGCTTTTGAACTGCTAGGTTGGCAGGAGCTGGGACCAAACAACGAGAGCTCACTCCATTGCGGAGATTCGAACCACCAATCTTCTGATCAGCAAGCCCAAGAGACTCAGTGGTTTAGACCACAGTGCCACCCTCATCAGGTTGTATAGGTGTGTAAATAAACTATAGCGCATAAAGACACCACAGACTCTGTTGTCCCTCATTCCAAGGAAACCAAACCCTGGGTAAATACCTGGAACTCGTGAAATCTCACACTGCTTTGAGATTGGAGTGGCATACAACAATATATAAAAGCTATGCTGTGAGTGAAACACACACACACACACACACACACAGAGAGAGAGAGAGTGGTACCTCGGGTTACAGATGCTTCAGGTTACAGGCGCTTCAGGTTACAGACTCTGCTAACCCAGAAATAGTTGCTCGGGTTAAGAACTTTGCTTCAGGATGAGAACAGAAATCGTGCAGCAGTGGCACAGCGGCAGCAGGAGGCCCCATTAGCTAAAGTGGTGCTTCAGGTTAAGAACAGTTTCAGGTTAAGAACAGACCTCCAGACCAAATTAAGTACTTAACCCGAGGTTCCACTGTCTGTGTGTGTGTATAGTGTCCATCCTGAATTTACCAACATTCAGCTTCTTTGTATATTCACAAATTCTGGTGTTATGAGAAAGGGAGAAAATATCCCCTCTGTCCACTTTCACCATGCAAGGCATCTAGTCTAGCATCTCTTTCTCATAGTGGTCAACCGGATGGTCCTCTGAGAAGACCAAAAGTGGGGCCTGAGTGCTCCTGTGCTCTCCCCACTTGCGATTCCCGGCAATTGGCATTCAAAGGCACCTTTCTCTGTTAATACGCTCCCTCTGGTTATCTTCCTCCCCCCAAACCCTGCTGCATTTATTCTCCCCGCCCCCACTCTGGAGGCTGTGTCTCCAAGCAGTTCTGGGAACCCATGGCATGAACTACTGGCCTCATAAATACCGTATTTGGAGAATAACGAGCAGCCCACAAGTAGGTGAAACTCTCCTTCCTTGCCAACCTGTGTCCTTGTGTTTTATCAGAGATCTGGCTTCTTGTTTCGCTGCTGAAGTAAACAAAAGCTCCCTTGAGATCTTCACGCTCGCAGGCTGTTTTGTAGCAAAAAAAAGGAGTGGGGCCTTCTCTCTCCGCAAGCTGCGTCATTTGTAAGGGGGTGGATGGAATAGCTCCTTCGCCTCGTTGACATTTCCTTTGGGGGCCAAAAATGACCCAGAGAGGCTCAAGAACAACAGATGCTTATGAGCAAAAGAAGCATGAATTGTCTGGCTTTTCCTTTGTGGGTGAGGTGGGGGCACCCAAAATTTCCCCTTCCCTGCCAAGAGAATGGGAAACATTTTCCCACTATGACATGGGTGAAAGTCAAGGTTCTTGGTAAAAGGTGAAAGATTTATATGATCTGAAGAGAAACCAGAGTATTAGACAAACTAACAGGAATTAGACAAACTAACAGGAAGGATCCGAGACCGGCGGGACCAGAGGTTTACCGAAGACTGGACTAAATTTACTGAGTATTTGAAAAGTATTTGTGATGATCAGATTACGTTTGTAGGACTACAAAAAGTTCTGTGAGGAGTAATTTAAGAAATATTGTAAAAATGGAAAGGGAGAAATGATTTGTTAGAAAAGGTAAAGGCAATATTAAGTTAAGAATTGCAGGAGAAATAATCAAGACGGAAGGCTATCAGAGATGCTGAAGGAAGTCCAAACAAGGACATATGTATAATAATTTGTGTGGTATGTCTTAAAAAAAATTGTATGCTAAAAATAATCAAAAAAATTTTTTAAAAAAAGAAAGTCAAGGTTCATGACTTGGTTTTGCGTTCAACATTGGTCTTACACAGAGTATACCCACTGAAATGAATGGGCACGGCCAACTTGAGCCCATTTGCACACTTAAATAACTTCTTCTGTCTCTCTAGCCCCAACGTCAGCTTTAAGAAAACCCGTTTGTGGCAGACATTGCTTCCCGATTCGGATTGCCTTGAACCCTCTCTGGAGACATAGACTTAAATGCCCCATTCAGGGGAAGCGAAGGAAGTCACAGTAGCCTCTCCGAAGGTACTCTATTTTTAACTTTTTGCAAGACTCCTTCCTTCTCAGCTGGGCTCCTGGCTTTGCCAAAGGAAACACAGAAACTGTGTTGCATGCATCCCTCTGGGGCTGGTTTGAAAGTGAGCGAACAGAGTCTGAAAAAGGAACTGGGCATGCCAGCCTAATAAAGAAAAGTTCCGGGGTGGCAGCAGAAAGCAAACTAAAAATGCTTTTGCAGTTCGTCAAAACTATCCAGCAATATCAAGTTATAGGAAACTGGTGATATTAACAGTAATCCTTCTAGTTGGTTAATTGGTTCGGCAACTTCCATGCACATGATGAGGGATGCTAATTATTTCCCCCAAGAGTTAGGTAAAGGGACCCCTGACCATTAGGTCCAGTCGTGGCTGACTCTGGGGTTGCGGTGCTCATCTCACTTTACTGGCCGAGGGAGCCAGTGTATAGCTTCCGGGTCATGTGGCCAGTATGACTAAGCCAAACCAGAGCAGCACATGGAAACGCCGTTTACCTTCCCGCCAGAGTGGTACCTATTTATCTACTTGGACTTTGAGGTGCTTTCGAACTGCTAGGTTGGCAGGAGCTGGGACCGAGCAACGGGAGCTCACCAATCACGGGGATTCGAACCACTGACCTTCTGATCAGCAAGCCCGAGGCTCTGTGGTTTAACCCACAGCACCACCCATGTCCCAAGAGTTAAATGATAGCTAAACAGAGGCAGCGACGACAGGAGAGCTATGAGATTCAGGTGAGGGTCAGATGCCTTGTCAATCCCAGCAGGTATATAAGAGGACGACCCGGCCTGCGGCCAGGCCGCAGTTTTACTAGAAAACCAGAGGTTAAACTTTCCAGCCCCGGGAAGAGCGTGGGGAGTGTTTGTGTGACACACCTACACCCTGCAGTTGACACACATTTTGGAAAGCTCTGCTCTAGACCTCTCTCCCTGGTCCTAGGTGACTACCCAAACCAAGAGTCCCACTCCAAGCCACATTGCTGACTGGCTCTCCTTTGCACCTCACCTTGTGTGTTCCTGCCTGGTTGAAATGTGTCCTGAGAATACCTCTTGCTCATTCGGATGGAGGATAGAGAGGGGCGTGTGAGCGTGTGTAGAAACTTGCCTCCTGTACTAAGGTGAAATCTGCATTCCTTCCTCCACCCGTCTCCTCCTCAGGTGCCGCTCGCCACTGGCATGCGGCCCTCAGAAAGTCGCCCAGAAGCAAATGCTGCAGCCCTTGTGCTGGAAAACGTTCTCCCACCTGGAGTCATGGAGAAGAGTGGGGAAAGACAGAGGAAGTTCCCATCAGATCCAAAAGAAAACAAAACAAAAGCCTTGGCCTCGGATAGCCCAAGAAGTTGAGCCTCAGACGCCCTGGAATCTTGGCTCTGATCTAATGGAGTTTCTGAAGCGTGAGGGGAACTTGGCTGTGCCTGAACAAGCGAGGCTCACCTGAGTCAGGTGCCTGCCTTTAGTCTTCAGCGCCACAGCCGCACACACCCCTTGTCCCCGGAGGGGATTTACCTCATGCGGTTTCCATGACGCTCCCTGCTCGGGCCTGGGCACACAACCCATGTGCCCTTGGCTTGGCTGCTGAGGAACAAGTTGGCCGTTCTATTTTCATCCTGGCTGGGTCACAGCCCTGCTAAGCTGAGCAGGCAGGAGAAAGGGGAGAGGGCATGGAAAGGGCACCTTTTGCCCAGCCAAGGTCACACATGGCATAGAGTTTCTGTGGCGTCTGAGCTCTGGTTTCCCAAGGGCATTACGTGGTCAGCTTCCAGAGCCTTCCTCTTCTGAGCAGAGCAATGACCCTGGAGGAGCTGCTCTTCATTATGGCCAAGCACGTACCTGCTGTTTAGCCAATCTCTTCGCATGCAGAAGATCCCAGGTTCAATCCCATGAATAACCAGGGCTGGGGGGAAATTCATACCCCAAACCCTGGAGAGTTACCACACAATAGAGAACTAGGTGGGCCAAGGATCTGACTCGACATACAGTGGTGCCTCGCAAGACGAAAAGAATCCGTTCTGTGATTCTCTTCGTCTAGCGGTTTTTTTCGTCTTGCGAAGCAAGCCCATTGAAGGATTAGCGGATTAGCGCTATTAGCGCTATTAGCGGCTTTTAGAGGCTTTTAGCGGCTTTTAGCGGCTTATCTGCTGATCGGATCAGCTGATAAGCGGCTTAGCACTATTAGCGCTATTAGCGGCTTTTAGCGGCTTATCTGCTGATCGGATCAGCTGATAAGCGGCTTAGCGCTATTAGCGGCTTTTAGCGGCTTATCTGCTGATCGGATCAGCTGATAAGCGGCTTAGCGCTATTAGCGGCTTTTAGCGGCTTATCTGCTGATCGGATCAGCTGATAAGCGGCTTAGCGCTATTAGCGGCTTTTAGCGGCTTATCTGCTGATCGGATCAGCTGATCAGCGGCTTAGCGGCTTAGAAAAAGGGGGGAGGGAAAAAAAACCAGCAGGAACTCGCAAGACATTGTCATCTTGCGAAGCAAGCCCATAGGAGATTCGTTTTGCGAGGCACCTCCAAAACAAAAAACTCTTTCGTCTAGCGAGTTTTCCGTCTTGCGAGGCATTCGTCTTGCGGGGCACCACTGTACTTAATTAATTTTTATTTCACAAGATTTATATGCTGCTTGATTGTACAGTGGTACCTCGGGTTACATACGCTTCAGGTTACAGACGCTTCAGGTTACAGACTCCGCTAACGCAGAAATAGTTGCTCGGGTTAAGAACTTTGCTTTAGGATAAGAACAGAAATCGTGCTCTGGCGGCACGGCGGCAGCAGGAGGCCCCATTAGCTAAAGTGGTGCTTCAGGTTAAGAACAGTTTCAGGTTAAGAACGGACCTCCAGACCAAATTAAGTACTTAACCCGAGGTACCACTGTGTGTGTGTGTGTGTGTGTGTGTGTGTGTGTGTGTGTGTGTGTGTATATAGTGTCTATCCTGAATTTACCAACATTCGGCTTCTTTGTTTATTCTCTGGAATGAATTAAGTTCTTAACCCGAGGTACCACTGTAGTAAAAACCTTGAAGCAGCATACAAAAAGATAAAACGACGAAATCAAGAAAAAATGACCACAATGCTTGAAAGTATACAGAAGTTAAAATACTAAAACCAGTTAAAATTACCTCTACTTTCTAAGCATCTGGGGAGGCTTGTCGAAACAATCTTTTTAGCAGGCGCCAAAAAGAGTACAGGGAAGGCACTCAATCGGCAGGGAGTTCCAAAGTGCCAGTGCTGCCACCCTAACCAATCAGATTCTTACATGTGGCATCTTCCTGTGTTTCCTATACTCAGTGGGACTGGTAGGGCAGAAAACAGACCCAAATGATAGGCAGGGCGGGGCTAATGAATTCTAGTTTTGTCCCCATCCTCCTCCTCCCTGTCGGTGATCATTAGGACTGGTAGGGCATAAAGGCAGGAGGCCAACAGTAGGTGGCACTACAGCCAATGACTGGCAGAGCCAAGTAATTCTAGTCCCCCCTCCTCTACAAGGGCAACACTGAGGCTGAGGAGGAGGAAGCTGGCAGCCAAGGCCAGCCCTTGAACTGGATGTTAGTAAGAAAGCAGGCCAGTGAGGACTGACTGAGGGCAGACTGAAATTGCTGGGGCAGTGCCCCTTCTGCCCTAACGGACCAGCCTTCACTGCCAGCACCATAGAAATGGGAGAGCAGAGCAGGCAGGGAAAGAAAGGAAACATTAACAGTAAACTGTGGTTGGCCCACACATTTGGGAGCTCTGAAGACTGTTGGAGTGCTAAACCATGGTTAGGGAAATCCATGGTTTGCTGTGTTTTTTGAACTAAGCCTTTAGACAGCATCTTATAAAGCAGAGACATCACCTTGCCAACAAAGGTCCGTATAGTTAAAGCTATGGTTTTCCCAGTAGCGATGTATGGAAGTGAGAGCTGGACCATAAAGAAGGCTGATCGCCAAAGAATTGATGCTTTTGAATTATGGTGCTGGAGGAGACTCTTGAGAGTCCCATGGACTGCAAGAAGATCAAACACATCCATTCTTAAGGAAATTAGCCCTGAGTGCTCACTGGAAGGACAGATCCTGAAGCTGAGGCTCCAATACTTTGGCCACCTCATGAGAAGAGAAGACTCCCTGGAAAAGACCCTGATGTTGGGAAAGACGAAGGGTCCAAGGAGAAGGGGACGACAGAGGACGAGATGGTTGGACAGTGTTCTCGAAGCTCCCAGCATGAGTTTGACCAAACTGCGGGAGGCAGTGGAAGACAGGAGTGCCTGGCGTTCTCTGGTCCATGGGGTCACGAAGAGTCGGACACGACTAAACGACTAAACAACAGATCTTTTCTTCCATTATTATGATGACTTGTTGCTTCCCTGACACCCACCACCAACATTTGAGCCTCACAGCTAGCTTGGTTGCATGACATGGGAAGGCAGAGTTCAAGCAGCATTCCTGAGCCTACTTCACAGCTGACCACCAGTCAATCAAGGCATCCGTTTACATTCTTACGGCCCCGGTGCTGAGAAACATTTGCTCAGAAACGGGGAGCCTCTTGCCAAGAATGAAGTGACACGCAGGAAACATTTCCTGCCGAGAGAGCCTCGATGCTCATCAGCCCAGCAATTAAAACACGCAGATGTTCACAGCCTCGAGAAATTACGAGATGGGCCCTGCCACAATGAAATGCGAAACCAGCTTTGATTTTCACAAGGGGGTTTCCAGCATCAGGTCGAGGTCAAGGCTGGGACTGAACATGGTGCCCTTCTCACTCTGCCTTCCCTGAGCCAACCCTGCTTTGGTAGGCTGGCATCCTTCCAGCCTTGCAAAGCTGCTCAGGGCTGACGTCACTTCTGTGGCCAAGGCTGGGCTGGCGTGTGGCGGGCTCCCAGCCACGGTGAAGGCATGTTCTGCCACTGGACGGAAGTGCTCTAGGATCCTCCTGGAGCCCTTTGGGTACCTTCTTGCCTGCATTTGAAAAGACAATGTGAGTGCAGGGGTGGTGGTGGTGGGCAAATTTTGGCCTGGCACATGGCGCCATAGCATACCTGCCATCCCATTTTTTTCAGGCAAGAATGCAGTGGCCATTTTGAGTGCCCCCCCAAAAGCTCTTTTTGAGAAGACTGCGATCTTGCACAGCTCCCCCTAATGCACATCTTTGGGTTCCGTGTGAGATTTCGCCCCGAGAAAAGCACTTTTTTAACGGCAAGAGCAAGGCGCAGGTCATGTGACTTGCCCAGGGGCACGTCCCGGAAGACGCATATCCCAGTTTTGGACGGCATGCCGTAGTACCCAAGTCCATCACTGCTTGGGGATCCCTCTCCGGGAACCTAATGCGGAGGCAAGACTGTTGGAGGGTTCATGCTGGGAGCCCCTTCACCCTGTGCTCAGGTATTTTTCTACGTGTGTAAATAAGACCATATATCCTGTTATAAGGAAAACTGCTCCCTTTTCCTTTATGGGGTATTCTGGAGCCCGTATAGAGTCCTTAAGCGGATTCCTTATCGGTAAAAGAAAACAGAGGCCAACCAGAGAATATTGAGAAGCAAAGTGGCTAGTAAGCCTCATCTTTATTAAAAGAAATAAACTGTTGTAACAGGGTCTCCATTCACCGCGCACAGCGGGCGAGGAGAATCCTGAACAATGGTGTGCAAGCCCTTATATAGACCTTTGAAATTGCCCACCCTGTAGCCCAAGACCAACCCCCGAAATATCATACATACATCACAGAAGGAGGCGGTCCACAGCAGAAATCCTGTCTGCCAGGATACCTGACAGTGGTCACTGATCGCTTTACCTGGGCAGCCTGGCTATCCTTTTGTGATGGTTAATGATTTAGTTCCTGAATCCAGGTCAAAGGCTCACCCTATTCATACACAAATATAGCCTTAAGACAGGATTTGCAAGCAAAAAGATGATGGGAAGGCTTTCCCCATTTGCCTCCCTTACTGCAGAGGAATATTTGAGGTCATTAGGAGGGTCAAAATGGCTTCAGGATTGCTCTCCCATACTATTTCAGACACATAGTTCATATATTTAGATATGTGTGCATTTATGAATAAAGGTAAAGGGACCCCTGACCATTAGGTCCAGTTGTGATCGACTCTGGGGTTGCGGCGCTCATCTCGCTTTATTGGCCGAGGGAGCCGGCATACAGCTTCTGGGTCATGTGGCTAGGATGACTAAGTCACTTCTGGCGAACCAGAGCAGAGCATGGAAACGCCGTTTATCTTCCCACCGGAGTGGTACCTATTTATCTACTTGCACTTTGACGTGCTTTCGAACTGCTAGGTTGGCAGGAGAAGGGACCGAGCAATGGGAGCTCACCCCGTCACGGGGATTCGAACCGCCGACCTTCTGATCGGCAAGCCCTAGGCTCTGCGGTTTAACCCACAGCGCCACCCGCATCCCTCATTTATGAATATTTACCCTATATTTGAGACCTTAAAATTCTTAAAACAATCCTAAACACATCACAGCTTCCACTGACCTTCGTTCCAAGGAAACCAAATCCTGGATAGACACAGGAACCCTTTTCACCATTTGAAGATTGGGATGAGCGCAACATTATATTCTCTCTAGGCATTTGTGAGGCTGCACAAAACACATAGCCCTCCTGGAACAAGAGTTCAACGCGCTCGCACAATGCAGCTAAATCTTCCTTTGCCAAGAAGACAGAGGAATAAATAAGGAAGGCTGATCGCCAAAGAAGGAAGCAGAACCGGCAACATCCCAAAAAGATCCCCATCTGGGAGAAAAAAATACAGTGAGCTGAGTCACTGTCGTAAGGCACAGAGCGAAGAACAAAGGATCCTGTCCCAGCTCTTTTGAAACTCCCTGATGTCTGGAGTTTGTCGCCAAGACCACCCTCCTCTCCCAGCGTGGTCCCTGGTTCTCCAAGGTCCTGAAGGGTCTTGAGGAGGGTTCTTTCATCTTTGATTTATTCCTTATCACAGCAAAATGACAATATAATAATATTTTTTAAAAAAAAACAGAAGGAAAAGTGTAAAGGTCACTTATTGCAGGACCTGCCGATCTCATCCCCCGGGGGTTGGGTTGGGGCTAAATGAACCAGCTGCAGCTGGGCCTCATCCAGCCTGAGTAAATATTGAATCTGGCTGGCGAAAAGAGAGATTTCTAAGGTGTAGGTTGTTTAGCTGGCTAAATTGGGATGTGCCCTCATGCCCTCCGCTTTCTTGGTTTTTTAAAAAAGGAAGAAGTCTTTTTTCAGCCCTGGGATATTAAAGCCCCGTATTTGTCCGTATCATGGAACCAAAGAGATTCGGAAGATATGTGAGAGATATGAGAGCCAGTGTGGTGTAGTGGTTAAGAGCGGTAGACTCGTAATCTGGTGAACCGGGTTCGATTCCCTGCTCCTCCACATGCAGCTGCTGGGTGACACTAGCTGCTGGGCTAGTCACACTTCTCTGAAGTCTCTCAGTCCCACTCACCTCACAGAGTGTTTGTTGTGGGGGAGGAAGGGAAAGGAGAATGTTAGCCGCTTTGAGACTCCTTTGGGTAGTGATAAAGCAGGATATCAAATCCAAACTCTTCTTCTTCTTCTTCTATGTGACATCCTGCCGCTCCCTTGCCATCCTAATCCTTGGGAGACTTGCTTATTGGTCACACATTAGCCAATCACATCGGAAAACTGCAGTGTGGTCATCGATAAGATCTATACCACCATATGGAATCTGCAGAGGCTGGTCCATTAGGGTGAAGGGAGCACTATCTCATCAACCCGTCTCTGACTCCACTACCACAGTCCCTCGTTGAAATTAATGGACCCAAGGTAGTTATGTCCATAATATCCACTGGGTCTGCTCTGTTACAGCCATAAAAGGATTTCAGTGGATTTTGACACTTACGGTCTACAGCTATTCTTATAGTTTTTAATTTATACATGACTCAAAGGGACTTGCAAACACAAGAGAAACACTAAAACCAATTACAATAAAGACAAGCAATAAAAAACAACAACCAGGGGGAAACCAACAGCTATACAAATAGGCTTAGCATATCCTTCCAGGCAAATGAGTCCACAAGGCCACTTCCACACTAAGGAGGAGGTGGGGTTGCAGGCTTCACGGGCCCCCCATGCATGTAGCGGCCCCACATGATTGGGGGGATTCCTGGCCGCGTCACCCCCTGGCTGGCCAATCGGCTGGTTCGGGGGCGGGGCCTGCCCTATAAAGGCAGGACGCGGCCGGGGATCTCCCTCTTTGCCGCCTGCCAGCTGTTCCTGTTTATTTAAATACCCTTCAAACGAAGAGCCAAATGCCCAGGTAGAAAGGAAAGTTTTCAGCTGGTGCCTAAAACTGGACAAGGAGAGTGGTAGGCAAACCTCCCTGGGGAGAGCATCCCATAAGTTGGGAGCCGGCCCTGAAAAGGCCATCTCTTGTGTTGCCATGGAGGAGGCGCATGGAGAATAGCTTTAGGTGATGATCCCGGGGTCTTGGTGGGTTCATATGGGGAGAGGCAGTCCTTTATAGGTCATAAGGCTTTATAGGTCAAAAGGAGCACTTTGAACTGGGCCCAGAAACTAACTGGTAAACAGTCAGGCCAGGATTGGCGTTAGGAGCTAAGACTGTCTTGCCAGGTGAGAAACCTGGCTGCTGAATTCTGCATCAGCTGCATTTTCTGTACAACCTTCAAAGGCAGCCCCATGTATAATGCACTGCAGTAATCTAACCTGGAGGTTACCAGAGCATAGCCTACCCCTGCCCAGACTGGGGAGTAGCTGAGCCGCTTGTCTAAACCGATGGAAGGGACTTGTGTCACCAAGGCAACTTGAGCTCCAAGTGATAGAAGCACCCCCCCAAAAAAAAAACTTTGTACCTGATCCTTTGGAGGGAATGTAACCACATCAAGACCTAAGCCAAGCCCAAAGCCTACAATGAATGAGACCAGTCTGAAAACCCAAAGAGCTAGTGCCAGCCAGCACAGCCTGCAATGTGGTACCCCTCCAGATGTTGTTGGGCCATTGGCCATTCTGGCTGGGAATGATGGGAACTGGAGTCAACAACATCTGGAGGGCACCCTGGTGGACAATTCTGTCCTAGATGGTCCAATGGTCAAGAAGTTTCATTTAAAATAACTTGAAATAATGGATGAGAAGAAGATATACCAGTAGTTATGAATCTGATCATGGTTCCTAATTTGGGAGAATTACATAAGGAGAGAGAGAAAATCCTATTGGGCCCATCTATGTTGGTGCTCTGCTCACCAACTCTTCTGGGAGCAAATCCCATCCTTTCCAGAAAAGGACAGGCAGCCGCCTATGACTCCATCTTTTCCCTTCTCTCCTCTTTTATCCCAAGTTGGCCTTCATTGTCACCGCTTTACCCTTGTACACAGTGCAGTGTTTGTCACAGGAAGCCTCTGTCACCAGCTTCCTCATATTTGAGGGCTGCCGGAGCACACCCAAAGGAGTAAACATCACACAGTCATCCCTCGATTTGTGCCACGTTTCCCGACATGGCCGGGTCATTTGCTGCCGTAACATCCGAGAAGGAGAACAATACCCCAGCATTAAAATCTGCCCTCCAGGTGACCTGCAGAGGCCGGGTGTGCTGGTATCCTGATTCTATATCTGTACACAGAACACTGGAGGCTCAGGAGGTCTTCCAGTTTCTTCTAACGGTGGAGTCAGAAGATGGCACATCCTTAGGCACTGGCCCTTCCAGCTTCGTCTGGTAGCAGGGCCTCTGAGGAATAGGGATGGGAGGTCCTCACCCTCAGGTTTGGAGCCGTCACAGGACAAGGAATCTGACCCCTGACTCCTGATGCTCTCTCTGTGTCATCATGATCATTAATTTATATCCTGCCTTTCCCCCCATAACTCAAGGCGGCTCACAAAGGCACTCTACTTGCCATTGCTGCTGCCACCAGGGCCACACAGCGGCAGGAAATGAGATATCAGCTGGGGGTGGTGGTGGGGACACCTTCCTGTTTCACCTTCCTGTTTCACCTCAGGCGCTGGAACAGAACAGGACAGGCCATGTGATGGCCTGGGATTCGGACTCAGATGCTGAACCTAAGGGATCCCAGCCTGCACAGGATTCCCTGCCTCCCGAACCAGCTGAGCCGGGGCTGGGGCATGAGACTGAAGAGTCCTCACCTGTGCTGGATCCTCAGGTGCAGGCATCAGCTGAGTCTGCTCTGGCTCCTGAGGTGATGGAGGACCCATTGCCTGCAGGTGCTCCACTCTCAGCCCCATCAGAGGAAGCTGAGGTTACCTCTGGGTCCGGTAACCCTCCAGTTTCTCCTGAGCTGCAGAGGCTCAGGGCAGAGAGGCAGAGGGAACTAAGTTCCCGCAGGAGGAGTGCTCACTTCCAGGCCAGGAGAGGCGAGTCACCAGAGGATCGGGGCTGCCCTATGTCTTGGGGCAGACAAAAGCCAGCCAGCCCCAGTCCCAAGTTGCGGGAGCAACATTGTGGTTGCTAGTTCCTGCCTGAACCCTGTCCTGTTTTCCTGCCTGAGCTCCTGACCCGCCCTGGTTCCCTGCTTGCAAGCCTGTTCCTGACTTCACCCGACTCCCTGCCCTGCACCCAGCTTCAGCTACTACGGACTGCCTCCAGGTTGCACCTTTGACCACGGACCGGACTTGGCCCTCGCCTCTCGGGTAACCCACGGGAACAGCACAGGCCACCCCTGAGGGGCCTCCTTAACAAATGACACTTCCCAAGATTCTTTGGCGGAGGCCATCACTCTTGAAAGTACAGGGCCAATGGGGCCTTGTTTTAACCTCAGCCAAATTCCCGTCTCATCTCCCGGCCCCTGGTTTTTTGTTCTGAAGAGTTTGGCTCTGTTTCGGGAGCCTTTCACTGCCTATTTTATAGCCTGTCATCCTCTTCGACCACAGGCATCTCATTTATCGCCCGGGAAATATACCAAGATTTTTCTTATTCTTGTAAGTTGAAAGTTTTGGACATGGATCCCAGGGAGCAATGGTTTGGGCTGCTGAAGAGGAAAGAGTCCCTGAAAGAAGCCAGTCTGCTGTGTGCTTATTTCAGAGTCTATCTCCCACGCCCCAGACAGCTCTCGAAGACACAGGCCACTTTCCCCCCTTTAAGTTACATGCAGATCGTCCATTTAAAATGTTCAAACACTCAAGACTCACCTCCAAGGATCCTGGAAACTGTAGTTTGTTAAGGGTGCTGGGAGTTGCTAGGAGAATTTTATGAAACTATAGTACCCAAGATTCTTGGTCTGGGGAGCCATGATTGTTAAGTGGAATAAGAGTGATTTAAATGTATGGTACAGGTATAACTTTGAGGACATAAGAACATGATAGCTCAGTTGGCAGAGCATGAGACTCTTACACCAGTCTTGAAAGACCTACATTGGCTCCCAGTACATTTCCGAGCACAATTCAAAGTGTTAGTGCTGACCTTTAAAGTCCTAAACGGCCTCGGTCCAGTATATCTGAAGGAGCGTCTCCACCCCCATCGTTCTACCTGGACACTGAGGTCCAGATCCGAGGGCCTCCTGGCGGTTCCCTCACTGAGAGAAGCGAAGTTAGAACAAACCAGGCAGAGGGCCTTCTCGGTAGTGGCGCCCACCCTGTGGAACGCCCTCCCTTCAGATGTGAAGGAAATAAGCAGCTATCCTATCTTTAAAAGACATCTGAAGACAGCCCTGTTCAGGGAAGCTTTTAATGTTTGATGCATTACTGTATTTTAATATTTTGTTGGAAGCCGCCCAGAGTGGCTGGGGAAACCCAGCCAGATGGATGGGATATAAAATTATTATTATTATTATTATTATTATTATTATTATTATTATTATTACAGTGGTACCTCGGGTTAAGTACTTAATTCATTCCGGAGGTCCGTTCTTAACCTGAAACTGTTCTTAACCTGAAGCACCACTTTAGCTAATGGGGCTTCCCGCTGTCGCTGTGCCGCCAGAGCACGATTTCTGCTCTCATCCTGAAGCAAAGTTCTTAACCCGAGGTACTATTTCTGGGTTAGCAGAGTCTGTAACCTGAAGCGTATGTAACCTGAGGTACCACTGTATTATTATTATTATTCATCTTAGGGTTGTGGGTCCAAGCCCCACACTGGGCAAAAGTTTCCTACAACAGATTCTCCTTCCAACTCTATGATTCTGTGAGAAGAGCCCTGCTGGATCAGGCCAATGGCCCATCTAGGCCGCATCCTGTTCTCACAATGGCCAACCAGATACCCATTATGGGAAGCCCACAAGCAGGACCCAAATGCCTAACTCCCCACTTGCAATTCCAATCAACTGTTATTCAAAAGGCACAAGGTCTCCAACTAGGGAGGCAGGGCAGAGCCATCAGGACTAGTAGCCATGGATAGCCTCCTCCTCCAGGAATTTGTCCAACAATCTTTTAAAGCCGTCCTAGTTGGTGGCCATCACTGCCTCCTGTTTGACTATGCACTGTGTTCTGTTATCTGTCCTAAATCTTCCAACATTCCTTTGGATGTCCCCGAGTTCTAATGTTATGAGGGAGGAAAACTTTTCTCTATCCCCGTTCTCCATGCCATGCATAATTTTATAAATTTCTAGTAGCAGCTGCTGGGCTGAAGGAGGGAGAGGGCATGCCCCCCCCATTTGGGGCCCCCAATCTAACTTTGTTATTTTGGATGTCAGTGTGTGTTGTGGTTGCTACATTCCAATGTTTCTGGGGTTGCAGCCCAACTCAGAGCAGGCCCACTGAAATTAATAGGCGTGACCCGTTGATTTCAGTGACCCTACTCTGAGTAGAAATTCGCCGGCAACAATCCTTGGAACCCGTTTTTGACAACTGCGGGGGAAGTTTTAAGGACGATAAATCCATTCTGATTTGTACCTCTTCTCGTTGCTTTGCTTCCACATGTAATTTTGAGTTCCATCAGAAACAAAATACAACTTTTTTTGTTTGTTTCTGGAATACTTTTATGCTTCGCTTAGATGTATGTTATTTTGATATGCCCTAAGGGCTAATTCAATAAGATTCTATTCTATCCAATGCTATTAATAGAAGGCTGTCATGTTAATTTTGCAGAAGCAAATTAGAATGTTTAGAGATAGATGCTGGAAAATAGCCAAGAAGGAAATGGTCCTCGCTGTTGGTTCAGAGCAGAAAGTTGGTAAGAAATTCAGTTCAGTTCACAATTTAATGCAAACTAATTCACATTTCTTGTTTTTTTAAAAAAGGCTGGGGGGAGGATATGCTCCTGAGAGAATTGTTTAGCTCAAATCCTGCTTGATGATGCCCTGTTCTTGCTGTAATGTTTACAGCTAACAATGCTTAATCTAACAATGTTTATTCTTAGGTTAACTATCCTTGACACTCTTTTAAACAATCAAGTATTCAAAATATCTTACATCCTTTATGGTAATAATCCTTAAAACAACATTTTACACTGAACTTGTCGTATCATTCCTACACTGCAGACTAGAGGCTGTGCCTCTGCTCACATTGCTTGCCAACCTTGCCTACCCCCCCCCCATGTCAACCCCCCCTTACATCTCACCAAACCCCATACCCCTCCCCTTACAGATCGCCCAAACTGTGCTCCCTTCCCTTACAGATTACCTAAACCCCCATCCCATCCCTTCACAGATCACTCAAACCTTCACCTATTGGTGGCTATGCGAAATGCAGCGTGACAACAGCCTTACAGTTTTATTATTAAGTAAGATAGGGGGACTGAGAAAATACCATCTTCATAGAATCACAGAATTTGGAAGGAGACCTTGAAGACCATCTAGCCTAGTGAGGGAGAGCCAGTCTATTCCTCTAGGGTGTATATGGGTAACCTGTAGCTCTTGACATGTTATTGAACTCCCATCAGCCCCAGCCAGCACGTCCAATAGTCAGGATGGGAACTATGGTCCAGCAACATCCAGAGGACCACAGGCTCCCCATATCTGCTCTAGGGAACTGGTTCCATAGTCCAACTGTTCTTACTGTCAAGAAACATATCCTAATGTTCAGTTGACACCTGCCCTCCTGCAGATGAAGCCCATTATTAGATCTAGACCTGACCCCCAAAGCAAGTAGCAAACAAGTCACAAGAACATCATAAGAGCCCGCAGGAGCATGCCTGTGCTGGTCCCAAGGGTTAACCGTGAGGCGAGGTCCGAGTCCAGTCCGAGGTCGAGGGTGCGGTATGGAGGCTGTCCGTCAAAGCTGAAGCTGGGTCCAAGGCAGGGAGTCGGGTGAGGTCAGGAGCTCCGGCAGAACAGCAGGACAGGAGAGGCTGGAGGGTTACCGGACCCAGAGGCAACCTCAGCTTTCCCTGACGGGGCTGAGAGTGGACCACCTGCAGGCAATGGGCCCTCCATCACCTCAGGAGCCAGAGCAGACTCAGCTGGTGCCTGCACCTGAGGATCCAGCACAGGTGAGGACCCTTCAGGCTCAGGCCCCAGCCCTGGCTCAGCTGGTTCTGGAGTCAAGGACTCTTGTGCAGGCTGGGATTCCTCAGGTTCAGCCTCCGAGTCCGAATCCCAGGCCATCACAATGCCAATGGCCCATCTAGCCCAGCATTCTGTTCTCACAGTGGCCAACCAGATGCCTGTGGGAAACGCTCAAGCAGGATTTGAGTGCAAGAGCCTTCTCCCATCCTCAGTTTTCCAGCAACTGGTATTCAGAAGCATTACTGCCTCCAGTCATGGAGGCAAAGCCAAGCTATCGTGTTTAGTAGCCATTGGTAGCCCTCCATGAATTTGTCCAACCCTCTTTTAAAGCCATTCAAGTTGGTGGCTGATCGCTTTCCCCTGCGGGAGCAAGTTCCATAGTTTAACTATGTGCTGTGTGGAGAAGTAATAGTAACAGTAATTTATTATTTGTACCCCACCCATCTGGCTGGGTTTCCCCAGCTGCTCTGGGTGGCTTCCAACAAAGATTAAAAATACATTAAAATGTCACACATTAAAAACTTCCCTGAACAGGGCTGCCTTCAGATGTCTTCTAAATGTCAGGTAGTTGTTTATCTCTTTGACATCTGGTGGGAAGGCATTCCACAGGGCGGGCACCACTACTGAGAAGGCCCTCTGCCTGGTTCCCTGTAACTTGGCTTCTCGCAGGGATGGAACTGCCAGAAGACCCTCAGAGCTGGACCTCAGTGTTCGGGCAGAACGATGGGGGTGGAGACGCTCCTTCAGGTATACTGGGCCGAGGCCGTTTAGGGCTTTAAAGGTCAGCACCAACACTATGAATTGTACTCAGAAACGTACTGGGAGCCAATGTAGGTCTTTCAGGACCGGGGTTATATGGTCTTGGCGGCTGCCCCCAGTCACCAGTTTAGCTGCCATATTAGTTGTAGTTTCTGGGTCACCTTCAAAGGTAGCCCCACATAGAGCGCATTGCAGTAGTCCAAGAAGTGCTTTCTTTTGTTTGTCTTCAACTGCCCAACATGGCCAACTGTCCAACATCCAACCATTGGATGTCCGCAAGACTTTTAAGTTCCCCATCGCTTCTCAAGCCTTTTTCAGCAGGGTTCCCAAGCATCCGCTTTGCTGTTTCTCGGTATACTTTCCTTCTAGAAGCCGAGGTAGGAAAACACAGCCTTGCCAGGCACTCGCTTGGCTGCCTGCACCTTCTTGGGAGTCAGCCTAATCTATTCAGACAACAACTTGCATCTGCAGTGAAGAAGAGGAGGACATGGATCTGTTCTGACAGCAGGGCCCTTTACAAGTTCTACCCACTCAACAGGGCTAAAAAAAAATTAAAAATCACATAGATGGGAGGAGGTGAGAGCTTCAGCGAAGCAATTCTCTGGCTGACCTGGAGAACAGAGAACCTTTCAACTGCATGACTTGAGTTCTCTTTGCTTTACGGCTCTTGCTCATTGTTTATTTCTCTGGATTTTCCTTAGTTTTGCAATAGCCCTGCAAGCATCATAGAGCTGGACCCCTGCTCTCCTGACGATGTAGCCGCCTTTGTTTTTGGCAAACCATTGGTCCATCTGGCTCAGTATTTGGGGGACCATTTTCTAGCCCAAGGGCCAAATTCTCTTCTGGGCAACCTTCTGAGGGCCACATGTCAGGGGTGGGTGGAGCCAGAGGCAAAAAGTGGGTGGAGCCAGAGGCAAAAAGTGGGTGGAGCCAGAGGCAAAAGATATTGGGCATAATATAAAATTTTCATCTTGGGAAAGGTTATGGAGGGAAGATTTAAAATCTACAGCTGTACGTTGAAAGAAAACTACGGTGGTACCTCGGGTTACATACGCTTCAGGTTACATACGCTTCAGGTTACATACTCTGCTAACCTAGAAATAGTGCTTCAGGTTAAGAACTTTGCTTCAGGATGAGAACAGAAATCGTGCTCCGGCGGCGCAGCGGCAGTGGGAGGCCCCATTAGCTAAAGTGGTGCTTCAGGTTAAGAACAGTTTCAGGTTAAGTACGGACCTCCAGAACGAATTAAGTACTTAACCTGAGGTACCACTGTATATGAAAATGATGTACCGTTGGTATCTAACACCTACTAAATAAGCAAAAATGCATAGAACTGCTTCAAATATTTGTTGGAAATATAAAGAGAAAGAGGGCACATTCTTCCATATGTGGTGGATGTGCAAATTAACAAAAGCATTCTGGGGAATGATACATACTGAGCTGAAAAAAATGTTTAAAATAAGGTTTTTGTGGGGAAACAGAAGCTTTTCTATTAGGAATTTTAGGTGCAGAGATACCAAAGGAACAGAAAAGACTATTTATGTACGTGACAACGACAGCACAGATACTTTTGGCCCAAAGGTGGAAGGAAGATAAAGCCCCGACCAGAGAAGAATGGCTGATAAAGATGATGGACTATGCCGAAATGGCGAAAATTTCCCCCCATCTTCTGGGAAGATGAGAAATCAAGAAGATAGAAATTTTACTAAGGAATGGGGGGAATTTATAACTTAGCTCGGAGAGCATTGCAAACAATTAAAAACTTTGGCAGGACCGAAACAACACTTGTATTGTAACAAGAAGTATGGGAAGATAAGGAATTTTAAGAAAATGGAGAATACGATAAGATGCAGTGGGAAAAGGGATTGTAAAAGGAACCCATGGAGCGGCAGAGGAAAATCCAAGGATTCAGGCAACCCTTTATGTGTATGATTTTGATTATGATTTGAATATAAATGTAAACTGCAAAAATCAATAAAAAAATTGTAAATTAAAAAAAAGGTGGCAAGAGGCATGCTCAGAATTTAAGGGTGTGTTTCAACCAGGCAAAAAATACTATCATAGTAGAAAGTACAGTGGTACCTCGGGTTAAGAACTTAATTCGTTCTGGATGTCTGTTCTTAACCTGAAACTGTTCTTAACCTGAAGCACCGCTTTAGCTAATGAGGCCTCCCGCTGCAGCGCGATTTCTGTTCTCATCCTGAAGCAAAGTTCTTAACCCGAGGTACTATTTCTGGGTTAGCGGAGTCTGTAACCTGAAGCGTCTGTAACCTGAGGTACCACTGTAAGGCCAGTGAAGGTTCTGTCCTGGATAATGTTCTGAGACGTAGAGAGGCTTGGAGGATTTTGGCCGCTAGCCTGGGGCTCCCCATTCCTGACCTAAGCTGACTGGCCACACTCTTTCCCATCGTTCCCAGTTCTGTCTATAGATGCCAGGAATAATCTGGGGTTTTCTGGGCACAAAGCATGTGCTCTTCCGCCGAGCTTAGAGCCCCCTCCTTACAAATGGAGCAGCGCTCATTCTCTTTCGCCGCTTCATAATCCTTTTGCTTCTCTTTTGCAACAGGCTGCGGAGGTAAAAATGAAAGCGAGGAAACGACAGAGCGATGTAAGAAGAACCCCGCTGGATCAGAACAAAGGATGCTAAGTCCAGCATCCTGTTCTCACAGCAGCCAGTCGGATGCCCACAATGGGAAGCCTGTGAGCATCAATGGGCAAAGAGATCACATCCAGTTTGGCTCTCCTGTTTTCTCTAAATGTCCTTCAGATTTACAGACTCACAGAAGTCTCTGACTTCAGTCAAACTGACTGATTCACTGAGCAAGGCAGGAGAAAAAGAAGCAAAGGGGAGGATAATTTATATATAGGGCCAGTGCTTTTTTTCTTAAAAAAATATATTTAGGGGTACTCTCATTTTGACTCAAGGAAATCACCGTTTTATAGTTCAAATCAGGGAAAATAAATACAATAAATGGACAAAAATACAAAGATTCACAAAATGTTTAAGGGTATGTGTACCCCTGCGTCCCCCCAGAAAAAAGCTCTGTGCAGTGGTACCTCGGGTTAAGAACTTAATTTGTTCTGGACGTCGGTTCTTAACCTGAAACTGTTCTTAACCTGAGGTACCACTTTAGCTAATGGGGCCTCCCACTGCTGCTGCGCAATTTCTGTTCTCATCCTGAAGCAAAGTTCTTAACCCAAGGTACTATTTCTGGGTTAGCGGAGTCTGTAACCTGAAGCGTCTGTACCCGGAAGCGTCTGTAACCTGAAGCATCTGTAACCCAAAGTTCCACTGTATAGGACCATCACAGTATCTCACCCAGACACAATCCATACTACCTGAGGATGTTGCTCTGTCAAAAGGCTCTGAAGACTCTGCCCCAAACTTTCAGAAGAGGTGTGGTCTTCCCCACTTCATTGGAACTGAATGTGTCAATTTAGGTTTCGCTCAGTTTTCCAGTTTTCCATTCTGAAGTTGCTCTCTCGACACCTCTACAACAGTTTGCAAAATTATTATTTTTGAAGTCCCCATGAAAACTCACCAGCACTTTTAAGATAGATTTCCCCCATAATATAAACATTTTGGGATGAAATTTTGCCTAAAGTGCACATTTTTGCAAAGTGATTTCCAATGAGCAGTGCCCACTCAATTGCTTTGATTGGCAGAACTGACTCCTGTAGCTGCCACATAATACCCGTTCCACATCTGTAAGAACTCAATCATTTAGTGTGGCAGCATCTACTCTTTGGAACTCCCTGCCCATTGAGATCAAGCAGGAGCCTTCTCTGTACTCTTTTCAGAGCCTGCTAAAATCATTCCTGCTTAGAAAATCCTACCCAGATGCTTTGAAAGTTGAGGCAATTTTAACCTGCTTTAGTATTTTAATTTCTCTATGTTTTAAAATGTACTTGATTTTACTGTCTTATCTTTTGCAAACCACTTTAAGGTTGTTGTTGTTTACAATAAAGTGATGTATGGATTTTATGAAAAATTAAATATAATATAATGCACTTTTGTAGGTTGTTTTCAGCAACATATGCATTTGTATGCACACATTAACCTAGAATTGTTTTTATATTCCTCACTGGGCTGTAGAACTACATTGAAAATTCAGAGAAGTGTGAATTTTAAAAGATGGCTGAGTTCAGTTCGCAAACTGAAGACCGCAAGTCTGGTAGGTTTGCCTTTAATACGTAGGTTTGCCTTTAATACGTAGGTTTGCCTTTAATATGTAGGTTTGCCTTTAAATCAAATTTCTCCCCCACCTCTCACTGGAGCCAAGGCCTCCAGAACTGAGTAGGGCACAGTTAAGAACCAATAGCCTTTCGGGTGGTGCTGTGGTCTAAACCATTGAGCCTCTTGGGCTTGCCAATCAGAAGGTAGGCGGTTTGAATTCCCATGACGGAGTAAGCTCCCATTGCTCTGTCCCAGCTCCTGCCAGCCTAGCAGTTTGAAAGCACGCCCCAAAGTGCAAGTAGATAAATAGGTACCGTTCCAGTGGGAAGGTAAATGGCGTTTCCATGCACTGCTCTGGTTTCAGTATTCCATTGCACCAGAAGCGGCTTAGTCATGTTGGCCACGTGACCCAGAAAAACTGTCTGTGGACAAACGCCGGCTCCCTTGGCCTGTAAAGTGAGATGAGTGCTGCAACCCCAGAGTCGACTGTGACTAGACTTAACTGTCAGGGGTCCTTTACATTTTACCTTTTTTAGCCTCAGCACTGGAGGTGGAGCTAGAAACCCTGACCTCCCTGCAGCCTGTTTACTGCCTCAGTCGTTTTCGAACCTTTGCTGAAGCAATATCTTAAGTCTGCTGCTCTTGGCTGCCTCCCTCCAGCCCAACTCCTGCACTGCTTTGCATGGAGCTGTCCATGGTCCTAAGTGGCCTCCAGAACTTTGCTGAAGCAACATATTCTACCTGCTGCTCTCGGATGCCTCCCTCCAGCATGATTCCTGCATATGGAGCTGTCTGTGGTCCTGTTTCCTCGCCTGAACTCTTTCCTCACCATCCTAGGCTTCCGTAAGCCCTCTGCCAAGAACAGGATAACACTGAAAAGGATAAACCAAGAACTCTGGCCACAAGTTTCAATGTAAGGATTAATTACTACTCAAGAGTTGAAAAGAAAAAAACGTGTATATTCTGCAAAGAATGACAGTTTAAAGCTAATAGTAAATTTGAACACAACGTGTGAGTACAATAGTTTTAAGATAATAATAAATTTAGATATTAGTATACAATAATATAGTATAAAGGTACATAAAATACCAGTACACAACAATAGTTTTATATAAGTCTCAATGGTAGTCAAAAAGAGTCCATATTATATAAACTCAGAATAAAGAATAAAGAGCCAAAAAGGAGTATCCGGAGTATGAATCAGATGTACGACTCAGTAGTGGTGACCAGGACAGGGCCCTGTTTCGGAGTAAACGCCTTCTTCAGCTGGTAATATCAAATAATATGTCAAAATAAATCAAGGTTCTTCAATTCCATAGATCATAAATATAATAAAGTATATACATTCTAAAGTGAATTAGCACATATCATGATATTTGGTTCCATACCTCGGTTTTTTGAGGACTATAAATCTGTTGGAAGTCTATATCGTATCATATAGTTCTTTTATGTTTCTTTTTCAACATGCGTCTAGAAATAAGAATTTACAAGAGTTATTATTTCCAGTCAAATTGTTTTTAAAAACGGACATCAGATGAGTGTTTTCTCACCTTAGATAATTGAATCCAAGTTTTCTTGCGTTTCTCTGTGCGTTTTCTATTAGGGAGTGAGATCATTGTCTTATATATGTGTCTGTGGGGGAGGAAGAGGAGGATAGGCTCTCCCTTCTTAAAGGTGTAAACAAAGAAGAGATTTGAAATCCAAGGTCATCTATAATGGTTTTTTAAAGAAAAGAATTGTAGTCTTGATGTTCATTCAAGCCCTTGGGGGACATCGTTTCAAACAGGTGAATATATCGTGCTTCCTGTTGTAACAATAGTCTATCAATATTTCTCCTGGTATATAAATCTACTTTTGGTTTCCAGATAATGAAGAAAACAAAATCATCCTCCGTGTGTTTTTGTTGTATATAATGTTCCACCATTGGGGCTTCTAGCACTCTGTTGCGGATCCGTGATCGATGTTCATTTATGCGTAGTTTGATTGGTCTGGTGCTTTTGCCTATGTATATCTTGTGGCATGGACACATCCATGCATACACGCTATTCTTCGTGTTACAGTTGCTAAAGTGTTCAATCTGAAACTTGAAGCCGGTCTGTATGTTGGTGAACTCCTTTACTTGTAGTGCGTATTTGCATACATTGCAACTACCACATTTGTAGTGGCCTTTAGTTGATGCTTCCGGGTATGTAAGTTGGTCCGATTTCACCAAATAATTCCTCAGTGATTTTGTTCTTTTTAGACCAATTATAGGTGGTTTTTGACATCCTGGGATGTTGGATAGCAAATGCCAATGTTTATATATGAGTTTCTTAATGCTAGATGTATATGGTGTAAATTGCAGTGATGTGCAAATACGATCTTCTCTGGGTTTATCCGAGGTTTTTATAGCCAGAAGGTCTTTCCTGTTTTTCACTTCCGCTCTATCTTGAGCTGCAGTAAGAGTCCGTGATGTGTATCCTCGTTGTAATAAGGACTGTGTGAGTTGGTAGGCCGCTATTTTATAGTCATGTTGGGACGATGCATTTCTTTTTAGTCTTAAGTACTGTCCATACGGTAAGTTATTCAGTAAATGTGGAGCGTGAAAGGATGAAGCGTGTAATAATGAATTTCGATCGGTTGGTTTATGGTATGGGCGGATCTTAAGTTGTTGAGAGTGATCTTTAAAGACTGTGACATCCAGAAAATTAACTGATGTATCATGAATGGTACCAGACAGTCGTATATTTGGATCTTGGTCATTGATCCATTGGAGGAATTGTGTTGCTGTGTCTTGATCCTGTATGACAAAGAATAAATCATCTATAAACCGATAATACTTGATTATTTTAGATCTGAAAGGATTGTTGTCATGAAGGATGAAAGTTTTTTCAAAGTGTATCATATAGATATTCGCAATAGAAGGGGCACAGGAGGAGCCCATTGCTACGCCTTTGATTTGCAGATAGAACTGTTTTAAGTAACGAAAAAAGTTATAATCCAAAATGATATCCAGAATGTCGAGCAAAAAATGTGTTGGAGGTTCTCTCGTGGGTCTGGAATCCAAAAGTGTTTCTATAATCGTCCTGACTTCAGGTAACGGGACATTTGTATACAGAGACTCGACATCCAGGGTGACAAGGGAGGCCTCCTTTGGTATAGTGGTATTCTCGACGTGTCCAATAAATGTTTTCGTATCCAAAATATAAGACGGAGTGTCGATGGCGAATGGATGCAGATAATATTCCATATACTGACAAAGGGGTTCCAAAAGAGAGTCATTACCTGAGACAATCGGTCTACCTGGTGGAGCATTGAGTGATTTGTGAATTTTTGGAAGTATGTAAAATACTGGGGTACGTGGATATTTGTTGAATAAAAATTCAGTTGTTTTTTTGTCGAGGTATCCAAAAGATATGCCTTCTGATAAGGTGGTCCTGATTATTCTGGATACATCGTCGGTAGGGTCCTTGGGCAGTGGTTTATAAAAATTGCTATTTTGCAGTTGTCTATTTACCTCTGCGGTATAATCCTGAGTGTTCATAATAACTATGGCTCCGCCCTTATCTGCTGGTTTTATCACGATATTCTCATCCGATTGAAGGCTAGCAATGATTTCTCTATCCTTTGCGGTAAAATTCCTTTTGTGTGGAGGTGGTCTTCTCTTTTCTATTTTATTGATGTCTTCTAGTAGAACCTGATAGAATGCATTCAAGCGGGCATTATCTACGTGCGGGTTAAATGATGAATGAACACGGAAAAGCGATGGTGTAGTCTGAAAATTGCCAAAATGGCACCTTAATTTAACAAGACGTACAAGTTTGAAGATATCCACCCTTGTCTGAAACGCATTATATTTAGGTGTGGGAACAAATCCCAGTCCAAGATTCAGAATTCTCTCTTCTTCATGGGTTAGAATGCGTTTGGATAAATTTACAACTAAAGACGTCGTTGTTGATTGCGGCGCTTGGGAAAACCCTGTTGTTTAGAATGGTCAATGGTATGTGGACGTAAATCATATTGTCTTGATTGTCTGGGTTGTCTTGTCAGTCGATGTGGAATTTGTTCCTGTGAATCACTTTGTTCGGAAGATTCAGCACTACTGGATGAAAATCCGGTTGTTGATCTAGATTGAGTACTCCTGTTCATGGATTTCTGCATCCATGGGAAAACGTGATCTGATTCGTAATCCCTGCGATCGCGTTCAAACTTCCGTAATTTCTCAATTTTTATATTGTCCGAATAATTCTTAAGTTCAGTTTGTAATTGTTTAAATTTAGATTCAAATGTCTCCAAATCGAATTGTTTATGTAGTTCTACATAAGGAACTACAAAGAACAGGATAACAGCACAGGATGTTCATATGAATGCTCTAATGTGTTGAATGAATTTGTGAGGAGGTTATGGGGCTGAACTACGTAACTGCCCTCGCCCAGTAAAGAAAAAGGGAACCAAAATGACCAGGGAGCAACTCCCCTAGAAGGAAAAGCTTTAGTTGGTTTTTGTTGTTGTTGTTCGTTTAGTTTAGAATGGGGTGCCCTACAGATATTGTTAGATTACAGCTCCCGTCCTCCCTGACCATTGGCTATGCTGGCTGGGGCTGATAGGAGTTGGAGGTCATCAATGACTGGGGAGCACCACGTTGGCTATCCTTAATTTAGATCACAGAGTCATCCAATGAAACCATTTGGTGGAAGATTCGGGGCAGAAAAGGGAAAGGACTGGAGTTAAACTCTGGGATTCGCTACCATGAGATGGGGTACACGGGTTTCATACACACAGGGGAACTTGCTTTTTACAGTGTATGTGGTTTCCCCTTTTCTCCTCACAACAACCCTAAAAGGTAGGCTAGGCACTGAGAGAGAGAGACTGGCCTCAGATTAACCAGTAAGGGATAGGGCCAAATGCAACCAAGAGGATTCAATTGTCTCCCCCACCCCATTATTTTATATGTTTAATTAGGGTTTAAATTCAGGGCTAGATCTGGGACAGTTGTCCTGGCAGGAGCTGGCTGCAAACACTCTGGCGGGGATCTGCCCTCCTCCTCTCCCAATTAACCTCCATCTCCAGGGCCTGCCTCCATGACACCACCAGGGGCCACCCCTAGGTTTCAGGCTGGGCCCAAGATGCTCCTCACCTCACAAGCCTAGCTGCACATTCCAAGACAGTGTAATCCTCACACTGGTTTAATGGCAAGCCAGTGATGTGGGAGAACTTCCTCCAGTGTTCACCCATCCAAGAAGTAGCGAGATCAAGTGTGACAACCCCAGCTGCCATCCACAAATCCAAAGCCTCATTTGTTCCAAACAGTTTGCAAAAACCCTGGATCTTCTTCCAGGCTCTGCTCAATAAAGCAAAAAAACAAAACAAAACCTTATTCCAGCACGTTCAAATTCCAAATCATATAGACTCTTTGGAAGTTCTGGAAGCTGTTTATGCAGACGCAGCATAAACTTGGCACAGAGAGGCCTCCTCTGATTTGGGGGTTTGTTTTCTTCATAGGTCTGTCCCCCCCCCTTCCTCCTCCTTTGTACAAAAAGCCCATGGTGTCCTTTCCAGCTCGGAATGAAATCATGTGTCGCTTGCTGCCTGCCTTCAAGACAAGCCAAGAAAGCATCTGTGTCTGGAGGGGATCGTAAATATTGCTGGGCACGTCCCTCCCTGCTTTTGCCAAGCTCCTCTTTCTCTCAAAAGGACACAGATGCCATCCATAAATGCACATAAATTGCTACTGGTGGCGGCCGGCCAACCTTGCTGCTGGAAAGAGACAATGGGGATGTTCTGGCATAAAAGGAACAATCTACACGCACAGGCCCCCAACAGCGGCAGACACTCTCCAAGTGCTGCAGTGGCGGGGACTTCAGCAGAGATGAAATACTCCACAGTACTCCATTGTGAACCAAGCAGGGACAGAGGGGGAAAAACCAGTTTAGTTCACATTTAAGGGTGCACCGAACCTAATTTGCCGAACCTCCAATTGTCCCCATTTTCCATGTGCAGTTCCGGATTTACAGAAGCCATCCTGGTTTCTGATTTGGTCCTGGAATGTCCCGCTTTTCCTTAGGATGTCCCTATTTTCATCGGAGAAATGTTGGTGGGTATGGAGTTATGCGACCCCCTGAGCCAAGGAGATAAGTACAGTGGTACCTCTGGCTGCAGATGGGATCCATTCCGGAGCCCCGTTCACATCCTGAAGCAAACACAACCCGCGACTGCACGTCTGTGCGTGCGCGGGTTGCTTTTCACCGCTTCTGCGCATGTGCGTGACATCATGTTGAGCATCTGCGCATGTGCTAGCGGTGAAACCTGGAAGTAATGCATTCTGTTACTTCCGGGTCGCTGCGGAGCGCAACCCGAAAACACTCAACCCGAAACTACTTCAACCCGAGGTATGACTGTAACTATACAACCGTTAGATGACATCTGGAGGCAGCCATGTATAGGGAAGTTTTTAATGTTTTACAGTGGTACCTTGGTTTAATAACAGCTTAGTTTATGAACAACTCGGATGAAGAACGCTGCCAACCCGGAAGTAGGCGTTTTGGTTTGTGAACTTTGCCTTGGAAGCAGAACATGTTTGGCTTCCTGTTGAGTGTGTTCCATTTGTAAACTGAGTCCCCCGCTGCTGTGGGAAAGCAGGCCTTGGTTTAAGGTCGCTTTGGTTTAAGAACGGACTTCTGAAACTGATTAAGTTCATAAACTAAAGTAACACTGTATTATGTTTTTGTATATGTTGGGTGCCACTCAGAGTGGCTGGGGCAACCCTGTCAAATGGGCAGGGTAGAAATAATAAAATCATTATCATGGAATAGGACATCCCTATTTTCACTGGAGTAATGTTGGAGGGTATGAATTTGCAGCTCCAGAAACAAAGGCAGGTCCTGTGGAAATAAAATAAAAAACCAACCATGCACAGATTTACTTTAGCTCTTTACTCAGGTACCTGAGAGAGTGGTCTCCAACCCCATGGGAGTCACGGAGTCCTCAGCACGTGTAAAACGCAAGGAAGATTTTGCAGATTGTTTGACACGTGAGGTTCGACTTTTGCTTTCCCAAATTGTGCTGGAAAAGCACAAAGCAAGTTTCAACTCGCTTTCAACCTTTCCTTTAAAAAACTGTTTGCTCTGCATAGCAATAGCCTTCCTGTTCCAGGCAGTTTGCGGTTACACATGTAAGAACATTCTCCACGATATTTGTTCCTTTCACAGCTAAGTGGTCAACTTCACCTTTTGTACCAGATCACGCTGCTTCACATTTTAACTCCCTGTTTTAACTGGTTCAGTATCTTGAAATCCTCAATCCTAAACCAAATTGATTAATTTCCCTGACATAAGTTTTCAGTGTTCCACCTCCAGTCAGGAAGCTCTTTGTTCTTAAATGGTTCCTGCTCAGTTCTGGAGACCTTGGCTTCAATCAGGGCTGGGGGAGAAGTTTGATTCCATTTGCATTTTCAGCCAAACCTACCTAAATCACACTCTCTGAAATAATACATGAACGAAATGGAATATACTCGGAGTCAAGTGTGGATTTCATGCTCTTTATTCAGCTCATAGTGGTGAGGAGGAATGGAAGTTCCCCCAGAATGTCTGCTTTATATACATTATTTACATAATGGGCCCCACGTGATTGGCTAATTCCGGGATTCACCTGTAGGCCAATCAGGTTGCGGATTCACTACCACCTGGAGCTGGATTGGGTGGCTCCTGTGGACCAATCAGACTGCTGCATTCTGAATCCTATTGTTCTAGGACCAATCAGACTGCTGCCTTTTGGATCCTATTCAACTCAGTACATAACACGAAACACAGCCATTCTTTGAAATCTGCATTTCTCCAAATTTTGCAGCGCAGTTCTGCAGCCATGTGATGTGTGCAAAATTGCATATATTGGGGTAAAGAATTCTTGAAAATACATCGTTCAGTGAAAATAATGTACAAAAATGCAATATGCTGTGGGAAATGGCTTTGGGGGGAAAAAGTGTATCTGTTACATTGACGGCATAAGAAAGAAACATGTATATTAGCAGTAAAATACTGGTGAATTATCATGAGGACTTTTATTAAAAAAAAGGTCACAAAATTAATGTGAAAAAGTGGGAAATTGAACTTAAGGTTGGAAATGTGAGAAAGTGAGAGAAAGTGAAATTGGCAGATTCACCTGTGCCCAAAACTAACCTTACCAATGGATCTTTGGGCTGATGGATGTATAGTAAATAGATATAATCTCTAGTCTTTTCTTCACTTGAATCAGACCAATAGCATTTCTGCTACTTTCTATAATCTATAT
Source organism: Podarcis liolepis (assembly GCF_965112155.1). Taxonomy (NCBI): domain Eukaryota; kingdom Metazoa; phylum Chordata; class Lepidosauria; order Squamata; family Lacertidae; genus Podarcis; species Podarcis liolepis. Next base: position 22,552,638 of record NC_139561.1, read on the forward strand.
CTATCTATCTATCTATCTATCTATCTATCTATCTATCTATCTATCTATCATCTATCCACCTAATGTCAGCCAATTAAATAATGATAGGCTGTTTGTTCATCCAACGTTCAAATTAAATGCATTTGCATATAGTCAAAGCATTAGTGTGGCTGCTCTTTTTGAGATCTGGAAGGGCCTGTGCAATCAGATGGAGGCTGTTTTGCCTAACACACCACTGGAAGGTCTGCCTGATCCAAAATTCTCCTCGAGGGATCGCTGCAGAATTGTTTCTTTGCCAGCTGTAAACATCTGTCTTAAATCTTGCACAGAGGGCAGCTGTGGAGGTCAGTCACAGCTAAACACTAAAACCCTTTGGACTTGTCAATATTGTGTCTTTTAAAGTGTTGGAGGATTAAGCTTCTCTCAGTAAGTGATTATTTTCCCTTGGCAATTTTTTTTGGTTAAGATCGCAGGCCGCTGTGCTGGGATGGGGGAGAGCTTGTGGCCTTGCAGATGTGGTTGGACCACAACTCCTGTCATCCCTGAGCGTTGGCCATGCTGGCAGTGGACTGATGAGAGCTGGCGTCCAATCACATCTGCAAAGCCACAGGTCCCCCATGCCAGGGATGATCAAATATCAGAATGTAAGAAGATTGATTCTGGACCAGAGCAGAGACCTGCCTAGTCAAGCACCCTGCTCCTCAGCCTTCATCATGTAAAGCCAGAACTGACATAAATATGCAATATTTATCATGGAAAATGAGCGAGGTCCCAACTAAAGAAGAATGGCAACTTAAGCTGATGGAATACGCGCAGCTCGCGGACATAACATACAGAATAAGAGAACAAGAAGAACATAACGTTTAGAGAAGATTGGAAAACGTTTATTGAATATATGGGGGGAATTGTGTGCGCTTGAAAACGTTGGCAGCATTAAGATGAATTCAGCAGTGTAAATAACTTTTGCTGGATGTAATAATGAAATACTGAAGGGTTCCGTTTATGTAAAATATGCAGGGATTTATGATATGCAGGATGAACCATGGAAAGAGAAGAAGGGAAGTCATTGATATTTTTAGGATGTTTAAATGAGCATTCTAAATTGTAAAAGAGAAAATATAATAAAAATTATCTAAATGAAATAAATAAATATCCAGTATTTCTCTGCTTCTCTGGTCAAGAAAGCAGTGTTGTGGGCTGCTATGTTTTCAGGACCAGACTCAGCCTCCAGCAGCTACATAGGAACCCTGCAGTGGTGTGCAGTGACATTTTTCATAGGGGAACAGTTAGGGTCAGAGGCACCAGCTTGTGAGGGCAATGGGGAGTGATGTTGTGGTGTCCTGACGTTGCATGTGTGAGCATCGTACCTTCCTCCCTAAGCCAGGCAGAAGCTGCCCAGGCTTTGGGAAGGAGGCTCCAGGGGGACATTTAAGGGATTAGCCTAGTCTCCCTAGTCCACTGACCACCCGCCACTGGAACCCTGGATTGTTGATAACGCATGATTTGGGTTTGGATCTAGGTAGGTTCACACCCCTGGCTCCATCCTGACCCTAACAGAGTGAAATCTAGACCAGGCTTCCTCAAACTCAACCCTCCAGATGTTTTGAGACTACAGTTCCCATCATCCCTGACCACTGGTCCTGCTAGCTAAGGATCATGGGAGTTGTAGGCCAAAAACATCTGTAGGGCCGAGCTTGAGGAAGCCTGATCTAGACAAAGCAGGACCGCAGTTACCTAGGGGAAAGGCTGTAGCTCACCTGCCCTGCATGCAGAAGGTCCCAGATCAAATCCCTGGGTTCTCCAGGTAGGGCAGAGTTGGAGGCAGGAATAGTTCTTAATACCCGTTGCTGGTATTGCCACAGGAGGGGGAAAGTGCTCTTGTGCTTGAATCCTGCCTACAGGTTTCTCATGGGCATCTGGTTGGCCGCTGACAGAACAGGATGCTGAACTAGATGGGCCATTGGCCTGATCCAGCAGGCTCTCCTTTTGGCTGGGGATACCCTCTTGGTACGAACAGCTTCTCCCTGTCAGTGTAGACAGTAGTGAACAAGATGGACCAATGGCTTGACTCAGTACAAGGCAGCATCCTGTGCTCCTATGTCTTAAGGGACAGGCTGTTGCTCAGTGGTAGAGCCTCTGTTTTCCATGCGGAAAGCCCCAGGTACAATAGCCAGATATGGCCAGAACTGCTCCCTGCTTGAACCCCTGGATGCCATGATGCAAAATTCTGCTGAAAGTAGTGAATTCTCTGCTCACAAGGTGGTGCACATTCCATCAACGGTGTCACTGAAAAAATCTCTGAATTTTTTTTGCACATCACTGGGGAAGACAGACAAACTAATGCCAGTGTACTGGAAGAAGCAAAGATCACCAGCGTCAAAGCAATGGTTCTTCAACATCAACTTCGTTGGACTGGTCATGTTGTGCGGGTGCCTGATTTATTGTTGTTGTTTAGTTGTTTAGTCGTGTCCAACTCTTCGCAACCCCAGAGCACGCCAGGCCCTCCTGTCTTCCACTGCCTCCCGCAGTTTGGTCAAACTCATGCTGGTAGCTTTGAGAACACTGCCCAACCATCTCGTCCTCTGTCGTCCCCTTCTCCTTGTGCCCTCCATCTTTCCCAACATCAGGGTCTGTTCCAGGGAGTCTTCCCAAAGCAACTACTCTATTCCGAACTTAAAAATGGAAAGCGTAACGCTGGTGCTCAATAAAAAGAGGTTTAAAAAAACTCTCTCATGCCAATCTAAAAAAAATGTAGTATAAACACCGACAACTGGGAAACACTGGCCTGCGAGTGCTCCAGTTGGAGAACAGCCTTTTCCAAAGGTGTCATGGACTTTGACGACGCTCGAACTCAGGATGAAAAGGAGAAACATGCTAAGAGGAAGGCACACTTGGCAAAACCTCACCTTGATCAACTCCCGCCTGGAAGGAAACCTACCGTATGGTATGTCCCCACTGTGGAAGGATGTGTGGATCCAGAACTGATCTCCACAGTCACTTACAGACTCACTGTTAAAACCGTGTTTATTGAAGACAATCTTACTTGGCTATGAGGGATTGCCAAAGTAAAAGAAGCACATCTTGCGGAATGTGTGTTTGAGTGCAAAACTGCCCACATTTCCAAGAACATAGCCATTGCCTTCTTCCTTAGGTTTGGAGAGAACCACCTGACACTTATTTCACCCTGCTTCTTCTCATTATCGGTCTCCTAATCTGTTCCAGCTGGTGGAGGAGGGGGGACAGAGAAAAATCAGGCTGTCAACACACTACTCTTTCCTGGCCTCCTCACAAGCTTCTGTCTTGGGTTGTAAATATCCCCATCTATTTTGAAATGGAAATAAAAAGCCTTTGCATTATTAATTTTTTCCCCAAAAAAATTGTGCGAAGGGGAAGAATGCACTCCTCACAACCTTCCATTCTGTAAACGAAACATCACAACTCAAATCAATGTATATATTTTTCCGTTGCTGGGCCCGGAGGGGCTTGTGGAAAAATGTGATCATTCTATATAGGCTGTGTGACTGCGCTAGACTCTCTCAGCAGGCTGCAAGGAAGAGAAGTTTGGGTGGAACTTCGAGATTTTCTCTCCATAGGCAACAAAATAAACCTTAGGTCACTTCCTAGCCTCAGGAAAACAGACAATTTGCTTGGCTGTCGCACCTTGGGAAGTCGACCTGAAATGTGGAGTCGATTTGGAAGCACGTAAAAATGAATCAAGGTGGAATGGAACAATAAACACAGATCTCACCATTCAAAGCTTTCTGCAGCCAATATTTCTTTCCCCCTGCACTGAGACGTGAGAACTTGAGAACAAAGGTCCACCTACCTCTGAGTTGAGAACTGCGTGCTGGACTACAGCTAGGAAGGGGGAGACAGATTCGATTCAGCTTCCATTTAAAGGCAAACCCAAGTACCGGTAATTCACATTTTCTGGAACAATATGCAAGTGGAAATACACATTGCAAGAGGCCTGGCCTACAGGGCCTTTCGGTCTCTTCCAACCCTACATTTCTATGAAACGCAGCTATCCTTTGAAATTCACGCTTCTTCGAATTTTGCAGCCAAACAAATGGATGCAAAAATATACCAGGGTAAAATGTGCATATAAATTCATCCATTGGTGAAAATAACATAAAGGTAAAGGTAAAGGTACCCCTGCCCATACGGGCCAGTCGTGTCCGACTCTAGGGTTGTGTGCCCATCTCACTTAGGAGGCCGGGGGCCAGTGCTGTCCTGAGACACTCCCGGGTCACGTGGCCAGCGTGACGAAGCTGCTCTGGCGAGCCAGCACCAGCGCAGCACACGGAACGCGGTTTACCTTCCCGCTATAAAGCGGTACCTATTTATCTACTTGCACTTTTAAGGGTGCTTTCGAACTGCTAGGTGGGCAGGAGCTGGGACCGAAAGACGGGAGCTCACCCCGCCGCGGGGATTCGAACCACCGACCATACAATCGGCAAGTCCTAGGCACTGAGGCTTTACCCACAGCGCCACCCGCGTCCCGAAAATAACATACAAACAGCCATTGTGTTAGGGGACGTTGCTTTGCAAAAAAATGTGCGCATTAGGGGGAAAGTGCATACAAAAAATTGTTGCTGCTGGTGGTGGTGGTGCTAGGGTGGGTAAAAATTCAGAAGAAAAGCAAATTACAGCCACGGGAAAAGGGTGGGTCCTGAAATCACCTCTCAGGTGTCGAAGGCCAGGTTAAAGAGGTGCATCTTTTTAATGAGGACTTCTTGTTGTTCCTTTGTCTTAAGGGAAGGGCTGTAGAGTGTCTGCTTTGCGTGCAGAAAGTCTCTGGTTCAATCTCCAACATCTCCAGGTAGGGCTAGGGGTGAGTCCCTGTCTGAGAGCTGCTGCCAATCAATGTAGACCAGTGTTTCCCCAACCTGGGTCTCCAGCTGTTTTTGGGGTGGTTTTTTCAAAAAAAAATCATTTTATAACACAAATAAAGAACACAAACAGAAAAACAAACAATACAAACAAATTCTTATCATATCCTTATTTTCCTAAACATTGTTAAGTGGGCTTCCCCAAGTCCCACCTATCTGATTTTCATTTTACTTCATCTTTAGCAGTTTACAGTGGTACCTCAGGTTACATACACTTGAGGTTCCAGATTCCGCTAACCCAGAAATAATGCTTCAGGTTAAGAACGTTTCTTCAGGATGAGAACAGAAATCGTGCTCTGCGGCAGTGGGAGGCCCCGTAAGCAAAAGTGGTGCTTCAGGTTAAGAACAGTTTCAGGTTAAGAACAGACCTTTGGAACGAATTAAGTACTTAACCTGAGGTACCACTAAACATATATCATAGTTTCTAACCATCTTTTTTTTTATTATACTTAAATTAACTTCACATTTTATCACTAACAAATAATATTATTTTAAAATACACTATCTTCTGCTTCTAACCCTACAGCCTATATCCACTTCCAAAGCTATTCTAAGATTTAAATATTAACATTTTTTTTTCAAATATTCCTTAAACATCTTCCAGTCTTCTTCCACCGTCTCTTCTCTCTGGTCTGCGAGTCTCCCAGTCAATTCGGCAAGTTCCATATCGTCCATCATCTTCATCTGCCATCCTTCGATAGTTGGTAAATCTTGTTTCTTCCAATTCTTCGCTAGCAATATTCTCGCAGCTGATAAGGCATACAGAAAAAAAGTAACATCCTTTTGGGGGATTTCATACCCCCCCCCCACTATACCAAGCAAAAAAGGCTTCTGTTTTTTTAATAAATGTGTTTTTCAACACTTTTCCCAGTTCATTATAAATCCTTTCCCAGAAGTCTTTTTACCTTGGGGCACGTTCACCACATTCCAGCTGTTTTTTTGGACTACAACTCCCATCATCTCTAGCTAGCAGGGATGATGGGAATCGTAGTCCAAAAAACAGCTGGAGACCCAAGTTGGGAAAACCCTGGTGTAGACAACACTGAGCTAGATGAACCAACTGTCTAACTCAGAATAAGGCTGCTTCCAATGTTCCTAGGGAAAGACTCTTCCTTATACAGTGGTACAGATGCTTCAGGTTACAGACTCCACTAACCCAGACATAGTACCTCGGGTTAAGAACTTTGCTTCAGGATGAGAACAGAAATCGCGTGGCGGCAGCGGGAGGCCCCATTAGCTAAAGTGGTACCTCAGGTTAAGAACAGTTTCAGGTTAAGAATGGACCTCCAGAACGAATTAAGTTTTTAACCTGAGGTACCACTGTACCTGTCGATTCCTTCTCTCTGTGTGCTTATCCCACCTCCATCCCAGTGGCTCTGGCGTTCCTTTGTGACTCAAAAGTGGAACGTGATTTCTCTCTCTCTTCTCTCTCTCTCTCTCTTTCTCCGCTTCCCCATTCTTCTTCCCCAGCTCCCTCGGAATGCCACGTCACTTTGGGTTTTGCCACTCGCCCTGAGTGGTTGGCATGGTGTGACAAGCTGGCTGCCCTCGGGCATCCTCAAGTGGCTGGCACTCTGATCCAAAGCGATTTTGCGGACCCGCCACCCTGTGCCAAAGGCAAACGGGAGACAGGAGTGTGCAGGCCTCTGTTCACTTTTCTTTGCTAGGGAGTCACTCAAGGGGAAGCAGAACTGTAGAAGTGTCCACCTAAAATAACCCCCTTTTCAAAAACTATGCATCTTATTACTGCTTCCTTTACGAGGAACCAAAACCCAGGTGGGCTTTCTTAGCAATTTTACAATACAGTGGTACCTCAGGTTACATATGCTTCAGGTTACATACGCTTCAGGTTACAGACTCCGCTAACCCAGAAATAGTGCTTCAGGTTAAGAACTTTGCTTCAGGATGAGAACAGAAATTGTGCTCCGGTGGCACGGCAGCAGCAGGAGGCCCCATTAGCTAAAGTGGTGCTTCAGGTTAAGAACAGTTTCAGGTTAAGTACGGACCTCCGGAACAAATTAAGTACTTAACCTGAGGTACCACTGTACTTATTAACTCCTACCCTGCACCATTAAGGTCACGGAGTGGGTTGTAACTAAAGACAGGTGAATATGTTAATTTCAGCTTTTCATTTTTCCACTCTTAAGATCATAATTTTGATTTTTAAAAAAAAGGTTCAGGAAGTCTTATGAACGTAGAAAGTTGTCTTCTACTGAGTCAGACCTTTGGACTATATACCTCAGTATTGTCTACACCAAGGCCTCATTTGTGACTAGACATTTAATGCAGTATCTTCTTCTTCTTTCTTCTTTGGCGATCACTCATAGCTGAGTAAGATTGTCTTCCATAAACACGGTTTTAAAAGCGAGTCTGTGATTCTCCAGTGTTTGGACTTCACCCCAAGAAGCGCACTCCATTGTCTTTCGATAGAAACAGGTGCCAACAATACCTCTTTAAACAGTCATGGCTTCCCCCCAGAGGATCATGGGAGCTGTCCTTTGTTAAGGGTGCTGAGGGTTGGTTGAGGACCTCCATTCCTCTTCCAAAGGTTGTGTACACACTATACATTTAAAACAAATTCTTTCCCTCGGTGAATTATGGCCACTGTAGTTTGGTTAAGTTGTTAGCAATTGTAACTCTGTGAGGGGTAAACTACAGCGCCCAGAATTCTCTGAGAGAAAGAATGCGCTTTAAAGGTAGAGTGCATAGAATTTTCAATGTGGTTTAATGATCAACCCCTCTTCCAAGGGAACTCCAGGAATTTTGGCACTCTGAGAGTGAACAGGTAGCCTTCTAACAATTCTCAACACTCTTAACACACTACACTTCCCAAGATCCTTTGGGGGAAGCCATGACTATTTAAAGTGGCATGATACTGCATTAAATACATAGTGCAGATGGGACCTACGCAAACCCTCCAACTGTCCCTATTTTCCAGAGACAGACTCAGATTTGCAGAAGCCATCCATCCCAATTTCTGATTTGATCCTGGAATGTACTGCTTTTCCTTAGGACGTCCCTACTATACAACCTAGGGATGCGGGTGGCACTGTGGGTTAAACCACAGAGCCTAGGGCTTGCCGATCAGAAGGTCGGTGGTTTGAATCCCCGTGACGGGGTGAGCTCCCATTGCTTGGTCCCAGCTCCTGCCAACCTAGCAGTTCAAAAGCACACCAAAGTGCAAGTAGATAAATAGGTACTGCTCCAGCGGGAAGGTAAACGGTGTTTCCATGCGCTGCTCTGGTTCGCCAGAAGCAGCTTAGTCATGCTGGCCACATGACCCAGAAGCTGTACACCGGCTCCCTCGGCCAGTAAAGCAAGATGAGCACCGCAACCCCAGAGTTGGCCATGACTGGACCTAATGGTCAGGGGTCCCTTTACCTTTACCTTTACTATACAACCTTTAGAAGACATCTGAAGATAGCCCTGTATAGGGAAGTTTTTTTTTAATGTATAATGTTTTATAATGTTTTTATATATAGTGGAAGCCACCCAGAGTGGCTGGGGCAACCCAGACAGATGGACGGGATAATAATAATAATAATAATAATAATAATAATAATAATAATAATAATAATAATAATAATAATTGAATAGGATATCCCTATTTTCATCAGAGAAATGTTCAGGGTTCTCTCCCAGCGCTTCTTAGATACGCTGGGGGTTGAACCTGTGACCTTCTATGCACAAAACAGAAGCTCTGCCACTGAGCTACAGCCCTTCCCTTATGACATCTGAAGACAGGAAGCTGCCTTATAGCGAGGCTTGGTCCACCTGGCTCAGTATTGTCTGCACTGACTGGCAGTGTTTCAGGCAAGAGAGCTTTTTCTAGCTCTGCCTGGAGATCCCGGCAACTGAACCCGGGACCTTCTGCATGCAAAGCAGATGTTCAGTCACCACCGAGTGACGGCACTCCCCCCCCCCCCGTAAAATCAGCCATAAGGGATGTAAGGTAAAGGTAAAGGGACCCCTGACCATTAGGTCCAGTCGCGGACGACTCTGGGGTTGCGGCGCTCATCTCGCTTTATTGGCCGAGGGAGCCGGCATACAGCTTCCGGGTCATGTGGCCAGCATGACTAAGCCACTTCTGGCAAACCAGAGCAGCGCACGGAAATGCCGTTTAACTTCCCACCGGAGCGCTGCCTATTTATCTATTTGCACTTTGACGTGCTTTCGAACTGCTAGGTTGGCAGGAGCAGGGACCGAACAACGGGAGCTCACCCCATCGCGGGGATTCGAACCTCCGACCTTCTGATCGGCAAGTCCTAGGCTCAGTGGTTTAACCCACAGCAGATGTACAACATCATTATTTGGCATGGGGGTGTCTTGGGGCATCCGCAAGCAATTAAAAATAGCTTTGGTGGACCAGCCCAAGAGTGAGATCAGAGTCAACGCTGTTTCTATGTTCTGAGGTGTCACCTTTCAAACTGGTGCCCCAGCGGCTTGTGGGGGAACTTATTTCATTATTTACGGGCAGAGTTTGATTCCATGCGAAAGTGATGACAAGTGACCTGTCTGGACTTTGACACTTGTTGCCAGAAACATTGCGACCTGGTTTTCACCCTGCTGTGTCATTCCCTGGGTGATTAGTTTACAACTAGGTTGTCCATCATCAGATATATACGGACGTACGATTTATTCCGTAGTTATTTCAACAATTTATATACCAACAGAGACTCCTTCTCCTCAGAGTATTGCGAAAGAACGATGTCAATCAACATTTGATGATCTCCTTCTACCGGTCCACAACAGAAAGTGTCCTTTCATACTGCATCATGGTGTGGTACGCTGGTTTGACATCAACTGATAGGAAGTGGCTACAGAGGGTGGAGAATACAGCACAAGATATTATGGGCTGTCCCATGAATCCACTGAATGAAATAGTGGAAGAACGTTTCCTCAGGAGAGTGAGGAAAATTCTCAGGGATGATTCACACCCTGGCCAGCACTTTCTTGATCTCCTGCCCTCAGGCAGAAGATATAGAAGCATGATTAGTCACACCAACAGGGTAAAGAACAGCTTCTATCCCTGGGCTGTTAGGCTGCTGAATGAAAAGATAACAACAGGGCAACTGACTTTTGGGTTTGGTGGGTGGGTGACAGTAAATGAGGGGAATTAAGACTAAGAGAGCTGAGTGGCAGGTGCTCGTTTAATCTCACTGTATACAAGTTGTACAAGTGACGATAAAGTATTTCAATTTCAATACTGCTTAATGCCGGCGTCCCTTGGCTCTGCATGATAAGTTAATGGGAGATACAATAAAGATGCAATCAGTTAAAATCAACCAGAAGATCAGAAAACTTGCTTTAAATGCCTGCGGAAATCAAAGGGCCCCTACAGATTGGTCCAGATTGACTGGAAGTGGGATTGCATATATATAACCAATATGCTGGGTATGTGCCTTAAAGGTAAAGGGACCCCTGACCATTAGGTCCAGTCATGACCGACTCTGGGGTTGCAGCGCTCAACTCGCTTTATTGGCCAAGGGAGCCGGCGTACAGCTTCCGGGTCATGTGGTCAGCATGACTAAGCCGCTTCTGGCGAACCAGAGAAGGAAATGCCGTTTACCTTCCCGCCGGAGCGGTACCTATTTATTCTACTTGCACTTTGACGTGCTTTCAAACTGCTAGGTTGGCAGGAGCAGGGACCGAGCAACGGGGGCTCACCCCGTCGCGGGGATTCAAACCGCCAACCTTCTGATCAGCAAGTCCTAGGCTCTGTGGTTTAACCCACAGCGCCACCTGCATCCTGGTATGTGCCTTACCCTGTTGTAAAGCGTGGAGGAGGAGAATTATGTGTGGGCCACCTTGAGTTCCTTAGAGGAGTGGTGGGAGTCAAATATAAGAAATAAATACCGGTACTACTATGAGATTCCCTATTTCTCTCTCCCCCGTTTAACCCTCTCTCGATAGAGTGCTTCCTTAAATTTGTCGACTTATTTTGGCTGGTCTGAATGAATGGGCATGTGAGTCTGAGTCACTCAGATAGTATTACTGAACTCAACATTTGACCGAGCCAGCTGCCACCCATGCCAACTCTGCAACCTGTGATTGACTTCGTATCATAACAACCAAAGGACAGGGCGCTTTTGAGTGCCTCCGATTATTTGGTTTCCATCTTTTATGGGCTGCCTCAGACATGCCCATGAGAAGCTTGGGAAAGATTTCGGCAGCTCAATCTCTGGCACTTAGGCTGCAATGAAAACCTGCAGTTGCCAGCTTTTCCACTGGACTGAAATTGCATCTCTCCCTCTCTCCAGAGCAGGTTGCGTTGTTCTTTGTATCCTATCCAGGAATCTGGATTTGGCAACCCCTACCTGGATCAGGCCACGGATAGCTTGCAGATGGTACTGTGTGTATGCCAGTTTATCTCCAGGGACTTGCCCTGGATTGCAATCCAGTGCCTAATTTTCTAGAAATGTTCTGGTGTCAGTGTTTACTAGCAGATCCCCCGGGGACTGTGGGATGCCCACACTTCCACCCTAAAGTCCAACCCATACTTGAGGGAATTTAAACACTTAAAAAAACCCAAAACACCCTGAAACAAACCCTTTCATATTCTCAAAACCAGAAGGCTTTTAAAGGGGGAAAGTCAGTTGTTAAAATTCCTCTGGAATTTAATACCAGGAAGTTTGTGTTGACAAAAATGCCATTGGGGTGTGTGCGAAAATATGATCCGTCCGTAAGGCCTTAATATGTTTTTATGAAGGGAGGAGATAGGAAATTATGACAACTCTTTCAATGCCCAGGATGGATTTGCGTGGGCTGTGAGCAGAGTTTCTTTTAATGGGTTTTCCACTGGGGAAAAGTAACACGGAATAACAAGCCGCAGATATGGAAAGATTTCTCTCCTTTAAAAAGGAAGTCAAAGGCCTTGGGATATATTGGGAGGAAAGGCAGAAGGGAAGTGGAAGGGAGCCAGGCTTCACTCCCAGGGAGATTATCAATTTTGCCCAAAATTCTACCAACTTTTTTTCAGAAAGGGCTCCGATGTATTAAGGCAGCTGTACTGCAAGTAGAAACCCATCCTGTGTCCTCAGCTGTGTCTCCATGCCAGGAAAAGCTTCACCTGATGAGTAACACTGACTTCCCTAGGTGCTGAAGGCATAGGAGCTTTGCCACAGGGGAAAGTTGGCAACCTCAGGACCGTGATGACACGTGTAGTCTCTTGGGAAGTAAAACCCCACTGAAATCAGTGGGAATATACCTCCAAGAGAAGAAACACACTCTCTCTCACACACACACAGGTTTCAGTTGCACCAGGTCATGTTGTAGGTTTGCCACCTTTTTTAAACCAGCCAGGTTCCTGTGTATTTAAAAGTACCTGCTAGAAGTGTAGCAGGCAGAGTAGTGCAAACAACACCAGGGAACTTCACCAGCTACCAATTTTTTATTTCTTTATTTTTTTAATCCCTGTGTGTCTTAAAGGCAACAATTGCCAATTTTTTCAATTGCTAAAGGCACTGGAGCTTTGCCAGAGGAAAAAGTTGGCAACCATTTGTGAACCTTTCTTGCAGAGGAACAACAGCTGGGTTTACAGCATTTAGCAGGTGACACTTAAAAAAATGTAAAGATTTTCCTAATGCAATTTAAGTACCCCCCCCAAAAAAAAACATTAAAACAACCCCTGAAGCACAGACATTAATTGCCTATTAATTGCCTCAAATCGAGCCGCTGCTCCAGACACAGCTACAGAATCCAGGGGGGAAGTTGGCAACTCTACTCAAAGCGCAGGAACTTTTTCTCTTTTTCTTTTTTCCAAGGCTAGCATCCCGAGGGACTGGCCTGACCATGCCTGCTTTTTAGCTGTCCGCAATTCCGCGGAGGCTGGCCTAACTTTTTTTAAAAAAGAAAAAAAGTCAGCAGCACCCACAAGAGGGGAAGGAGGGGGGGTGTTGTTCTGCAAGCCACTCCTGTCAGAAAGGATTTACGACTTGGAAAAAGAAAAGGGGAAGAGAGCGAGGGAGAGAGAGACGGAGGAAAAAACTGACTTGGATATTTCGCAAGAGAGCAGGGAGATTTGTCTTCTCTCTCTCTCTCTCTCTTTGCAAAGTCTGGGGAGGGTGGGCATCTCAGCTCAAGGCGAGAGTGGCACAGCAAGCACCAATCTGAATTCTCTCTGCGTGGTCCTCTTAACATGACTGCGCCCAGACTTCCCTTCTGTCTCTCCGGCGGCGTCAAGGTTCTGGGTTTAAGGTAGCTGCGCTCGCAGGAGTTGCTATGAGTTCCAGAGCCCTGCTCTTCCTTCTCTGGCTTCATGTTGCGCTGGGACAAACCCTCCTTCCAAGAGGTGAGTGAGTGGCTGGCTAGGAGAGCGTCTGTTTTCCTCCAGCTCTGAGTTTTGCTGCTTCTTGCCTCTGTGTGTCTTTACTTCTTTATCTTTTTTTTTTTTAAAGAAAAAGGTGCGTTGGGTGTTCTCCAAAGTCAATACTAACTGGAGTTGCTTTCGCACACAACTGCGCTTTCTCTCCTAGGAAATGCCAAGGGAAAGAAAGGGTGCTTAACTTCTATTATTTATTTGTTTATTGCATTTATATACAGTACCCTCTTTTCCTCCAAGGAGATCAAAGTGGCAAGCATGGTTCTTCCCCCTCCTCTTATTTTATTTTTCAATTTTTTATACTTTTCAAGTTTATACATTTCACTAATTTTTCAATCATTTTAGCATTTCAGAACTTGACTTCCTTCCCCCTCTTTGTGCGGTTCCTTAAATTTATTTTTAATATCCTCTGCATATCCAAATTAACTCAATTTGCTCATTTATTCTTCTACTTTAAATATATACTCTTATAAAACTGCAGGTTATTACAACATGGCAGGATTATTCCCCCTCCTCATTCATTCCCCGCAACAACCCTGTGAGGGAGTTTCATCTGAGAGGCAGTGACTGGCTTCCAGTGAGCTTCAGGTCTAAGTAGGAATTTGAACCCTGATCTCCCAGGTCCTGGGAATTGTAGTTCACCCCAACAGAACTGCAATTCCCAGCACCCTTAACAAACTACAGTTCCCAGAATTCTTTGGGGGGGGGAGCCATTAACTTTCAATGTGCTGTACAGTGGTACCTCGGGTTACATACGCTTCAGGTTACATACGCTTCAGGTTACAGACTCCGCTAACCCAGAAATAGTGCTTCAGGTTAAGAACTTTGCTTCAGGATGAGAACAGAAATTGTGCTCATGTGGCGCGGCGGCAGCGGGAGGCCCCATCAGCTAAAGTGGTGCTTCAGGTTAAGAACAGTTTCAGGTTAAGTACGGACCTCCAGAACGAATTAAGTATTTAACCCGGGCTACCACTGCATTTGTTTATTTCATTTATATCCCATCTTTTTCTCCAAGGAGCTCAAAGTGGCATACGTAATTCTCCCCCTCCTCATTTGTCCCCCACAACAACCCTATGAGGTCAGCTGGGCTGAGAGTCTGTGATTGGCTTCCAAGATTACCCGCAGTGAGCTTCATGGCTTAGTGGGGGGATTTGAACCCTGGTCTCCCAGGTCCTAGTCTGACACTCTAACCAATGCACCACACTGCCTCTTCTTGAGACAGCTTCTTATTTTCCTAACGCACCCCCCCCCTCACTGCACCTATGCTCACAGTTAGGAGTGTAACGCTCTCAGAGAAACTGAGATGAAAAGATGCTGTCCGTTATTTACACAGCGTCGGCCACATGCGCAACGTTGCAGAGAGTCACGTAGGCAAACAAACAAACAACAAATCTCTGCCCCAGTGAACTTACAGTCTCTGCTTCCTTGGTTCCCACCACCAGAGGAATGCAGGCCAATGCAGTGACGTGTATTTTACAACTTTGTTTCGGTGGGTGATTGTTAAGAGGGTTGTGTCTTGATGGGAGACTAAAGGATGCTTCCAGAGACTTGATGCTATTTTGCAGGTGTGATTTCATCACGTCTCAGGAAATTTAGGCTGTGCCATGAAAGTTGCTTTGGTATTTCCCCACCAAAACTGAATTTATTTTTTTGCAATAAGGAAAGTGATGGGGAGATGTGCGTTAAGGTTTCTCAAGGCAACACCGTTGAACCCCTCTGCAAACATATCTGGAATGAACACTCAGTAAATCGCTGGCAAGTTTTGTGCAAGCAAATTGGGCTGAATTCTCAGTCAACAGGTCGCTCTGAAGCACTAAGGTGCTTTTTAACAAGCTAATAAGGCAGTTTCTGAACATTTGGCAAAGTCCCTTTCAGTTAGTCCAAGCCAAACAGTTTGCTGCCGGAAGATAAGTCCCATCTGCTGTGGAATTTGACATGGCCACATGTTGTTTTGCGGGTAAACCACCGACAGCACCACAGCTACTGGTAAACAAGACATCCCTGCTGGGATGGTTCCTGCTAGGAATTATAGCCAGTGTGGTGTAGAGGTTAGACTGCCGGACTAGGACCTGGGAGACCAGGGTTCGATTCCCCACTCAGCTGGGAAGGTTGGGCCAGTCACTATCTCTCAGCCTAGTCTTCCCCACAGGGCTGTTGTGAGAATAAAATGGGGGAGAGGGAGAACCCAAGGCACCGCTTTGCACTCATTGGAGGAACGATGAGCTATAGATATATTGAATCAAAATAAATTAGGAGACATCGAGAATCATAGAATTGTAAAGTTGGAAGGGACCCCAAGATTCACCTAATCCAACCCCCTGCGATGCACGACTGCTTGAACACGTAAAGAGAATAATATCAATAATAATAAATGTTGTTAATAATAAATATAAATCATAATAATGGGTTATAGCCGATGCTAGTCCTGCTGGGAGTAGACTCATTGAAATTAAGGAACCTTAGTTAGTAAGGACCATTGATTTCTATGTGACTGAAACTGATCTCAAACTGATTTTAAATAGTATGGGTTGTATTCTGGTCCTAGTCAGAGTAAACCCATTGGAATTAATAGCCATGACTCACTTAAGTCTGTTGATTTCAGAGGGGTTTGTTCAGACATTGGATACAACCCATGTAAGAATAATGTAACCATGTAATAAAAATTAAAAAGAAGGAGACTTTGCAGGTGGTGGTGGGAATTGAGAACAACTTGTTGAACGTGTAAAGTTGGACAGGAGAGTTCCTGCTAACGCTCACCATTTAGAGAGAGCTTTTAAATTTGGCATTCTATGCATTTTGTCCTCAGTGGTTCTCAAACACTTTGAGGCTACTCAGCACTATTTTTCTGGGGAAAGAGGTGCTGGAACTTATCAGGAACACCTCCCTTGCTCTTTTGGAATGGCAATGGCGCCCACCTGAGAGGTGCAGGAGCTGAGCTCCTCTGAGTTCCGGCTGACAAAAAGTCCTGGGGCCGCCACCCCAGTGGCGTAGCATGGGGGGTGCAGGGGGGGCCGGCCGCACCGGGCGCAACATCTGGGGGTTAGGGTTAAGGGGCGCAAATCCATGGGTAAGGGGGCGCAAATCCATGGGTTAGGGGGCGCAAATTACTTGCCTTGCCCCGGGTGCTGACAACCCACGCTACGCCACTGCGCCACCCCCTTGGTGCCAGAAAGTCATCCTCACTGGCCCCTACCCTATAAAAAGCATTATTCAGAATCGCAGTTTGGACAACCTGCTGAGGACGATAACAGCACAATAAAATTCAAAACAGTCACAGTTAATTGCGCACTTATTCAGAATCCAATTAAAACTATTTAGTTTAATGAATTCAGCCAAATTGAGGGACTTGATCCAGTGTTACATGCTTTCCAAAGTCTGATAGTCGTTTACACCTCCGATGCCCCCCTGCCACCCACTTGCCTCTTAGCTGCCCCCTAAATAACCCCACTGCCCCCCCCCGGCAGGTAGTACTGCCCCCTTTGGGAAACACTCCCCCCAATTTTTTTTATTCATTTTATAACACAACTAAACAACACAAACAGAAAAACAAACAGTACAAACAAATTCTTGTCTTATCCTTATTTTTTCTAAACATTGTTAGGTGGGCTTCCCCAAGTCCCCCCATCTGATTTTCATTTAACCTCATCTTTAGTAGTTTACATATATCATAATTTTAAACCATTTTTTATCACGCTTACTTTTACCATAAAATCTTCACATTTTATCACTTACAAATAATACTGTTTTAAAATGCACTATCTTCTACTTCTAACACTACAGCCTATATCCACTTCCAAATCTAGTCTAAGATTTAAATATTAACATATTTTTTCAAATATTCTTTAAACTTCTTCCAATCTTCTTCCACCGTCTCTTCTCTCTGGTCTCAGAGTCTCCCAGACAGTTCGGCAAGTTCCATATAGTCCATCATCTTCATCTGCCATCCTTCGATAGTTGGTAAATCTTGTTTCTTCCAATTCTTCGCTAGCAATATTCTCGCAGCTGTTGTGGCATGCAGAAAAAAGTAACATCCTTTGGGGGGATTTCAACCCCGGGAAACACTTCTTGATAAATAAACATGTGGTCATTTAACTGGAGATAGCAAGGAATGGATTGACCTTGGGGCCTTCCTTTTCCAAAGCATGGGCTCTATCACTCAGCAAAATCCTTCAAAGGGGTCTGAAAGGTCCTCAGATTTATCAGGGACTGACCTGGAGATTGTGACCCTGATACAAGGCAGGCCAGTTTTGCACACAACGCAACACTGGTTCTAATATGCAGCCAGACCCTTTTTGTGCAGTGTGGAAATACAACTTATTTTGCAACCAGTGATGTGAATCACAAGGAACTCGGTTGTGTACTTAAAGCAGACTTTGCCAATCTGGTGCATTCCAGATATTGAGGAGTACAGTTCCCGAAAGGTTTTTCTGCTCTCCTGCAAATCTTGGGGGCTCCTCCTGTTAGCAACACCACTTAAATAACCCAGACAGTGCCCAGAGAGAAAAGAAATCCTGACAACGCTTTACCAGAATTGCAGTCATCATCATTTTATTATGTATACCCTGTTTTTCCTTAACATGAAGCTTCACTCCACAGATGAGGAACCTTTCTTAGACTGAGGGCCACATTCCCTTCTGGGTAACCTTCCAAGGGCCACATGCTGGCGGTGGGTGGGGCCAGAGGCAAAAATGGGCGGAGCAACAACTGTGAAATTCTTACCTCTGTACATTCCTCTCTCTCTGTCCAAGCAAGAGTTCAAGGGCCCATTCCAGCCAGGCAAAAACCTTCAAGGAGGGTCCGGGGCAAGGCCAGTTAGAGAGGTGAGGCCTGAGGAGGGGGAAGAGTCCTGAGGGCCAGCTAGAGAGGTCTGGAGGGTGTCATCTGGGTGCTGGGCCTGAGTTGCAAGGAAAGGCCAGCAGAGAATGAGCAGAGGGTTAGGGTTGAATCCTGACAAGAGAGAAGTACTGTTTTGGGGGGACAGGGGGTTAGCAGGCGTGGGAGATTCCCTGGTTCTGAATGGGATAACTGTGCCCCTGAAGAGCCAGGTGTGCAGCCTGGGAGTCATCTTGGACTCACAGCTGTCCATGGAGGCGCAGGTCAATTCTGTGTCCAGGGCAGCTGTCTACCAGCTCCATCTGGTACGCTGGCTGAGACCCTACCTGCCCGCAGACTGTCTCACCAGAGTGGTGCATTCTCTGGTTATTTCCCACTTGGACTACTGCAACGCGCTCTACATGGGGCTACCTTTGAAGGTGACCCGGAAACTACAACTAATCCAGAATGCGGCAGCTAGACTGGTGACTGGGAGTGGCTGCTAAGACCATATAACACTGGTTTTGAAAGACCTACATTGGCTCCCAGTACGTTTCCGACCACAATTCAAAGTGTTGGTACTGACCTTTAAAGCCCTAAACGGCCTTGGCCCAGTATACCTGAAGGAGCGTCTCCACCCCCATCGTTCTGCCTGGACACTGACGTCCAGCGCCAAGGGCCTTCTGGCGGTTCCCTTACTGCAAGAAGTGACATTACAGGGAACCAGGCAGAGGGCCTTCTTGGTTGTGACGCCCACCCTGTGGAACGCCCTCCCATCAGATGTCAAGGAAGTAAACAACTATCTGACTTTTAGAAGACATCTGAAGGCAGCCCTGTTTAGGGAAGCTTTTAATGTTTGATGTTTTATTGTGTTTTTAAGATTCTGTTGGGAGCTGCCCAGAGTGGCTGGGGAGACCTAGCCGGATGGGTGCGGTAGAAATAATATATTATTATTATTATTATTATTATTATTATTATTATTATTATTAGCCTCGTAAACTGAGCTGCTTCTGTGCTTGTTTTCTGACACCCAAGAGGGGATGGAACACACAGCTCTGGCGCTGTGCCGGGATTCCTCCCGCCTCTGGCTGCCCACATTGCTGTTGCATTGTTGATTGCCCTCTGCCACCCATTTGCCTGCTATTATGGAAACACAGAGCACTGGGCTGATGCAGCTGTGTTTTGCAACAGAAACCCTTAGCCCGGCAGCAGAAGTACATTACACATACAGAGAGAGGGAGAGAGACAAAACTGAGTTGCTGCACCAAAACTCTAAGGGCTGAACAAGACTTCTGTAGCAGCAGCTACAAAATTACTCAGCGTGGCACTTATGTGAGTGGAACTGACTGTAGGGTTTTTGTTATGTAAACTTCAGCTGCTGGGGAAGCCTGAGCACCCTCAGGACTATGGGGTGGGTGGATGAAGAGGGTTGAATTTAACTCTTCGTTTCCTTTACATGGTCACAACAAATATTGCCTCTCCTCTTGTCTGCACTTCTTCCCACATGCTTGAAAGGCAGGCAGCAGGTCATGGAGACAGTTGATATTGTGTCTCCCTGGCAGGTAGAGAGATCTGCTCAGATTTCCTCAGGACTATTTCTGTGGCATGGTGGTTTATAGTGCTGGACTAAGTCCTGGGTTCAAATCCCCCGCCTAGCTGGATGACCTCAGGCCAGTCGCTATCTCTCAGCCTAAACTACCTCACAGGGTTGTTGTGAGGATAAAATGGGGGAGTGGTGGGAACCATGCACACCACCCTTGAGCTGCTTGGACGAAAGGCAGGATGAAAATGTAATAATAAAAATAATAATTAAAAAGATTACAGGGAAAAGCAACACATTCCTTCAGCTAATGTTGTGTCTGGATGTCAGCTAGAGAAGCCACCAGCCTAAGGTCCACTTTTAAAGTGGTATCATACCACTATGAAGAGTCATGGCTTCCCCCCAAAGAATCCTGGGAACTGTAGTTTGTTAAGGATGCTGAGAGTTCTTAGAGCTACAATTCCCAGAGTGGCTTAGCAATCAATCCCTCTGAGAATTGCAGTAGTGTGAGGGGATTGGTGGGGAGAGGGATATCCTGACCAGCAGAAATGAGAAAACAAAGGATGAGTACAGCCCTCCGTGTCTAATTGAGCTTCGATGGGTGCCTGGATGTCTGCAGCTTGTCTTTCCCCGGGCACTGGCAACCCACGCTATGTCACTGAACAAAAGTCCTGCTGGATCAGAGCAAGTCTCCATTTCCTCCCAGTGTCCTGTTTCCCACAGTGGCTTCCACGAAAGAGGCCACGAAGGCAGCCACCCTCTCCTGCTGTTGTTCTCCAGCAATCGGTATTCAGAGATAGGCTGCTTTTGAACATGCAGGATCTATTTAGCCATACCTGGCTCACAGCCAGAGGTGCACTTTTCATCCTCTTTGCTTTCCTCTGCTTGATCTCGGCCGCTTTTGCCACGCATCGCAGCAGGGAGGCCCACAAGTAGATAAATTATTGTTCCATCCGCCTCGCTCTTTCAGATCAGCTGGCAGCATCAGATCAGATCTGGCTCTGCTCTGAGATAGTTGTCAGCATCAAGCATCATTAGAACAGACCCGGCTGCTTCTGTTTGGGGGGCTTTTTGGAAAACCCGACCGTTCCTTCTGGCAAGGCTGAACTCCAGGACTGGGATCGTAAAGCACAGCTCCAAAAAACACCAAGAGCCAATTGGCTCCAGGCGCACTTCACAGAGCAAGAGACCGCTTTGCCCCCTCTCTATATTATTATGGGGAATGTGACGGTTTAATTGGCAGCCAGCAACCTGGAATCATAAAGCTGGGAGATGGAAAGCCAAGACATTAATGAAGTGGGCTTTTCATCCTCCAGAATATCCCCAAATTAGGCCCGTATAGCAGCTTCTAGTCAGCAAGTCTGGGCTTCGAACCCTATAAAAAAGAAAGGAAAAGGAAACTCTCCCTACTGGAGCCACAGAACAGCTCATCTCCCCCAACTGGGGTCTGTTTTGCTTACAGCATGTTTACATGGACAGATGTACCACTGCATCAGCTGCAGTGCATCTGCTTTGCATGCAGAAGGGCGCGGGTTCAATCTCTGCCATCTCCAGGTAGGGACTAGGAATGGTCCCCTCTCTCAACGTCCAAAGAGCTCCTGCCTGTCCGTGTCGACAATACTGAGCTATCTGTGTGACGTTGGCTACGACTTGCCCTGTTAACCCACAGACACCTTCGTTCAGTAGATGAATCAATTAACCCACTAAGCCTTGCAGAATTGGTCAAACGATCTTTCATCCGTCCTGGTTTTTAAAGCATGTCATTGTATTGATCAGGGAGGTGATGGAGGTTTGAGGTAGCTTTGGATATGACAGAACAGGAGTGGGCCACCTTTTTGTAGACAGGGGGCCGTATTCCCTTCCAGACAACCTTCCAGGGGCCATTCACCACTGGTGGGCGGGGCCAGAGGAACAAGTGGGCGGGACAGTAAATGTCAATGAAGGCTGGTTTCTACGCACCCCTCTTTCTATCCTTGCAAGCAAGCAAGAGGCATTCGTAGAGTTTAAGGACATGTCCCAAGCCCTCAAGCGGGGAAGCAAGGCAGTACCGTAAGCGGTGTGCCACGGGGAGAGTCCTGAGGGCCAGACAGAAAGCCCTGGAGGGCCAAACGTGGCCTGAGGTTCCTCTTCCCTCTGACAGAACACAAGTTTGAATTGTGTTCAAGTTGCCGCTTCAAACAGACTCTGCCTTCCAGCAGGCAGAGGTGGCTGCGATAGCCCGAGGCAAGGAAGAAACAGCACCTTCTGAGGTTCCATGATGGGATATCAGGCAGTTTGTTTTCTGTTCTTCCTCATCCTACTATCCCTGCTGCTCCCTGCGGTGCTTTGTCATGTAGCTGGTATGCCTTCCTCCCCATCCTTTGATGATTAAGAGACCCAACCTGGAAAGAGGTTAATTAAACAGCTAGGTGGGGCAGCTTCCATTGCCTGAGGAGGGTGTGCCATTAACCGGGGTGGGGTGAGGAACGGCATTGCAGTGATCCCAAGACAGCTGTGTTTTTGGGTCGAGTATTAGGAAGAACCTTCTGGTGGTGAAAGCTGCTCAACAGTGGAGCAGATTTCTTTGGACGCTGGTGAACGCTCCTCTATCGGAGCTATTTTAACAGAGGTTGTAGGGCCACCTGTCAGCGATTCTTTAACTGCGATTCCTGCATCACAGGGGGTTGGACTAGATGACCCTTGGTGTATCTTCCAACTCCATGATTCTGTGATTCTGTGAATGGGCTTTTCTTTATTCCAACCTCAAGCTCTTCACCTAGAGCAGTCTTTGTGATCCTGGCAGCTTCCAGATGATTTGGGACCTCAATGCTCATTACAGTGGTACCTCGGGTTAAGAACTTAATTCGTTCCAGAAGTCCGTTCTTAACCTGAAACAGTTCTTAACCTGAAGCACCACTTTAGCTAGTGGGGCCTCCCGCTGCTGCCACGCCAACGGAGCACGATTTCTGTTCTCATCCTGAAGCAAAGTTCTTAACCCGAGGTACTATTTCTGGGTTAGCGCAGTCTGTAACCTGAAGCGTATGTAACCTGAGGTACCACTGTAGACCCCAGGTTCCTCTGTAGATTAGAGCTGCAGAACCTGCAGAGAATCTCTTTGGAGGAGAATTTGCTCTAGCTGGTTTCGCCTGCATTCAGCAAGTCTGCTCTGGGTAGGGCTAGCATTCATTGGACACAAACCACTGCCTCCAACATTGCTTGGACCCTGCTTGGTTGGGGCTTGGTTGGAGATTATGTGGGGCCGCCCTTGAGACTGACCCAGAAACTCCAGCGGGTGCAGAATGCTGCGGCGAGACTCCTTACAGGGTCCTTGCTGTGGGATCGCATTCACCCAGTGCTATACCAGCTGCACTGGTTCCCGGTGGAGTACAGGATCAGGTTTAAGGTGCTGGTTTTAACATTTAAAACCCTCTATGGCCTAGGACCCTCATACCTACGGGACCGCCTCTCCTGGTATGTCCCACGGAGGACCTTACGGTCTTCAAATAAAAACATCTTGGAGATCCCGGGCCACAGGGAGGTTAGGCTGGCCTCAACCAGAGCCAGGGCTTTTTCGGCCGTGGCCCCAATTTGGTGGAATGCTCTGTCACAAGAGACTAGGGCCCTGTAGGACTTGACATCTTTCCGCAGGGCCTGGAAGACAGAGCTGTTCCACCAGGCCTTTGGCCAAGGCACAGTCTGACCCCCTCCTTCGGTAATCCTCACAGAACTCTAGCCCAATGGTTGCCATGAATTTGATTTTAGAATGAGTTGATTTTAGAATGCATTTCAATTAATTGATGGTGATTTTATGTAAATTACGTTACTTTTATTGTTGTTAGCCGCTCTGAGCCCGGCTTCAGCTGGGGAGGGCGGGATATAAATAAATTATCATCATCATCATCATTATTTGGTTGGCCACTGTGAGAACAGGATTCATGTCTTGATCCAGCAGGGCTCGTCATATGTTCTTATGAAACTGGAAAGAGAGCAAAGCCATTGCTGGTCTCTTAAGTAGAACAGATGAACAGGGCCTGTTTCCCTATATTTCCTCTGCTGCCATGCTTGATGGAATAGCTGCTGGTATCGCCACATTCTAAACATGCAAAGGATTGCAAATTTAAACCAGCACTTTAAATTTTGCTGGCAAACTGATAGCTAGCAAATGCAGATCTTGTAAGACCAGGGCAATGCGATTTGATCTTTGGACCTCATGTAACAACGTGCTGGCTGCATTCTTGACCAAGTTGACATTTCCAGGCTACTTTTCAAGGCAGCCCCACAAGAAAGCAGAGAGATCTTATCTTTGAAAGGTCAGTCACACAGTCTGAAGAAAGATTGGGGTGGCTGGGCAGGCAGGGAATGCAAGCAGGTTGCAAATTGGGTCAAACTTTCAGCAATGGGTGGTGCAGGGGAATGGAATTTGGGACTCAGGAATTGGAGGCACCCCCCGGCCTCTCTTTCCAGATCTTGGGGCTCCCCACAAGCGATGCTCCTTGCCAGTCTCCCTAAGTGCTTTCCACCTGGCTGGAATGTCTTTTGAACCACAAAGTCCCTCGCTTGCTAGTACGAAGGATGGAATAATGTTTGTGTGCACGAGAAGTTGTGTAGCAGATTCTGACTTTAGCATGATCTACCATACAAGGCAAGGGCGGAGAATAAATTCAGTTCCGTTCACACTGAAAACCGAATCTCTCAAATTCACACTTTCCGGAATAATATATGCACAGCCCTCCTTCGAAATTCTCACTCATCTGAATTTTGCGACCCAATTCTCCAACCAAACAACATTTCTAAAGGTGCATCTATCAAGGGAAGCTGTGCAGAATTATGAAGATATTAGTGAAAATAACAGAGAGAAGTGAATTCTATCAGGGGAATTGCTTGCAAAAAGGTGTACGTGAATCAAAGCCGCCTCTAAAAATGTGTTCATTGGGCAAAATCTGCATGAAAATTGCTGTAGGAATATGGAGAACTGAATTTAAGATTGGAAGAAAATTAGAAAGTGGGAGAACTGAAGCCAAAAGATCCTTTCATCCCTTGTACAAAAAAAAAAGTTGCATTTGTAGTTGCTCCACCAACTTTTGCCTCAGGCCCCTCCCACCATGGACATGTGACGTAACAGTGGACGGTGTCCCAAGAGGGTCACCAACTGCTTCCACTTGTGAAAGGTTGAAGGGTAGATTGCATTTCTCTTTCCCCTTTTCTTCAGGAGCATTTTTCCCTCTCGTAGTTTCTCCACCAAATGTAATTTAAGGTCCCCGAGAGAGTCTGAGGTTTTCTTTACAGCTGCATATGACCAACCATCCATTTAACAACTGTGGTCAGTTTCCTTCATCTTCCTCCTCCCAGCACACACATTCTTGGCGTGGTAAACCTGAGTCAGTTGCAAGGCCAGCGCTGAAACAATATCCCTGTTTTCCTTCTCTCCATCTCCTAGTGAGGGGCGAATCTATCCGTGTGTGTGTGTGTGTGTGTGTGTGTGTGTGTGTGTGTTTCTGGGCTTTTCGTTCTTCCAGTTCTAAGTTCCATTTTGCACACCAGCTTGCAATTTTTCTGAAAAGTCCTCATAAAAATGCTGCAGCATTTGAGTGTGAATTTCTTCCGATATGCTTAAGAAGCTGCCTTATACTGAGCCAGACCATTGGATCCATTTGATTCAGTATTATCTACACCACGGTTTCCCCAACTTGGATCTCCACCTGCTTTTGGACTACAATTCCCATCATCCCTGATGACTGGTCCTGCTAGCTAGGGATGATGGGAGTATTGGTCCAAAAACAGCAGGAGATTCCCAGGGGTTGGGAAACCCTGTTCTACACTGACCAGTAGCAACTGTCCAGGGTTTCAGACAGGGAACATTCCTGGTTCTAGCTGGAGATACTGTGACTTGAACCCGGCACTCTCTGCATGCTGAGCAGATGCTCAAACACTGAGCATCTACCCCCAAATTCTTCTGTGCAGTTTCTTCTAACAGGCTCATTTTTGCAATCTATTTTTTTCTAGTATAGACGTCTCCCTACACACTTTACCCTAGTATATGCATTTCTGTACATATTACAGTGGTACCTTGGTTTAAGAACAGCCCTGTTTACGAACTATTCAGTTTACGAACTCTGCAAAACCAGAAGTAGTGTCCCGGTTTGCGAACTTTACCTCAGACTAAGAATGGAATCCGAACGGTGGAAGGGCACCGGTGGCAGGAGACCTCATTAGGGAAAGCACGCCTCGGTTTAAGAATGGTTTCAGTTTAAGAACGGACTTCCAGAACGGATTAAGTTCGTCAACCAAGGTACCACTGTATTTCTATTTCTCCTTAGAAAACTCAAGCAAAATCTAAGAGAATCCTCTTTTGACTCTGGTATTTTGACTCTCACAGTTGGCATGCAATGTTCGAAATTCGCCAGGCTCCAGGCGCATTTTGAGCCTGGCTATTGGCCACTTGCAACCCCAGGATGCAGTCTGATGTCTTCACCATCTGGAGACGTATGCCTGGGGGTCCTTGGATCTTGACTGTTTTCACACACTAACAACACATCCTATAGTATTCTCCCCATGATATTTTATCTGCACACTCAGAACGGATTTCAGGAACCCAAAAGTCATATTGAAAAAATACGACTCTCAAGCTGTCTGGCTCCAAAATGGCAACTAGATATTATTCCAGTTTGGCGACTGTAACCCTAGTTTAAGGAGCCATTTGGTGCTTAGCTTATATATCTGAGTTTCTCACACTGTTGACATGTGGTCCCCAACAGAAAACAAAGTTGCCCACCCATAATCTAAAGCAGCATTTCCAAAATATTCCCTGGGTGGAGTGAAAGGGGTTCAACTGGCAGAAGGTGGAATAATGTACCGTATTTTTCGCTCTATAACACGCACCAGACCATAACACGCACGTAGTTTTTTAGAGGAGGAAAACAAGAAAAAAAATATTCTAAACGAAATAGTGGATATATGATTTTTGTGGTTCATGCTGTGGCCACAGACATGTGATCACAGACAGTGAGTTTGGAGTAGCCCAATGCAAAAATCCTGAGGATCCATGTGGATCCATGCTTTGTAACCACGGAGGAGGTTGCAGCAGATCCCCCCCGCGACCCGCAGGCATTCGCTCCATAACACGCACAGACATTTCCCCTTACTTTCTAGGAGGAAAAAAGTGAGTGTTATGGTGCAAAAAATACGGTATTTATTTGTGTTTTTAAGCTGCAGAAAACAATTCACGGTATTATTAGAACTACCCCCCAAATGTTGGTGACACTACCCCTTCTCTGGCAAATATAATTTGGGAGTAGGTTTTCCCATATCCCGCAGCAAACCCCGCTTACAACTGGAGCAAATTGACTTTAGCTTCTTCTCTCCTGTTGACACGTAGGCTGAGGGAACATATTCCCAGCTCGGGACAGTCTGTGGCCCAGCAAATTTCTTGCCTCCGGCAGAGTATGTGACAGGATATATGCCAGGAAGTTTATGGCTGGAGACTTAAATTGCCTTTCATGGCTTCCAGGCACGATTGTCTAGCACAGAGGAGGAAAGGGATTAGTAAAAGCAAGGCACCTGTGGACACGACTTCCTTCAGACTCTGTCTGTTATTCATTGACAAGGCCTCACTGTTGGCTAAGTCATGAGAGCTATATTGTTCTGCATGGTTCTCCATGAGGCTATACCAGATCCATTTCCTTGTGAGAAGACACGTGCTGGATATGTGTGTCCCTTTTTTCGTAATACTATTTTTATTTTGAATAATAGATATTTATCAGAGGTGGGAAACTTCAGTCCTGTGGGGCCAAAAGTGGCCCTTCCAAGTCCCTCGATCAGGCCCTCAGAACTCTCCCCAGGTCACACCCAAATCCCATTTTGTACCCTCTCTCAAGTTTTTTTCCACCTGCCTGGTGAACTCTAGTCATGTCTCTATCCTCCTGGATAGAGAGGGGTGAGTATGGCTGAAGAAACCAGCCTAGAGGGCAAAGGTAAAATTTGCATTCATTGCTCCACCTATTTTGTTCGATTTTTAAAAAAAAATTATTTGGTTGTACATATTGAAAATTATAATCACACCACAACATATCCACAGTTAAATGATTCCTCCGAAACTCTGGACTTCCCACCTTCCCCTCCATGGATTCTGTTGTTAAACCTTTTCTGCTGCATCTTTTTTCAATAATCCAATTTTTTTATAACTCCACTATGTCCATATTTCTTGTTACATTACAAATGTTGTTGCAGTATGCTAGTGTTTTCATCTGCTTACAGTGGTCTTTAGGGTAAATTATAATTTTTTCCCATTCCTTATTAAAGTTTTGGTCTTCCTGGTTCCCGAGCTTTCCGGTCAGTTTTGCCATCTTGGCATAGTCCATCAATTTAATTTGCCATTCTTCTCTGGTAGGGACTTTATCTTCCTTTCATTTCTGGGCTAATAACATCCATTAAGCTATCGTTGCATACATAAAAAGTCTTTTCTGCTCTCTTGGAATTTCAGCACTTACAATTCCTAATAAAAAAGCCACTATGTTGCTGTTTTATAAAAGTTATTTTAAACATTTTCTTTCCAATAATAATAATAATAATCAGGTAGTTGTTTATCTCTTTGACATCTGATGGGAGGGTGTTCCACAGGGTGGGCACCACTACCAAGAAGGCCCTCTGCCTGGTTCCCTGTAGCTTTGCTTCTCACAATGAGGGAACCGCCAGAAGGCCCTCGACACTGGACCTCAGCGTCCGGGCAGAACGGCCAAGGCCGTTTAGGGCTTTAAAGGTCAATGCCAACACTTTGAATTGTGCTCGGAAACGTACTGGGAGCCAATGTAGGTCTTTCAAGACTAGTGTTATGTGGTCCTGGCGGCCACTCCCAGTCACCAGTCTAGCTGCCACATTCTGGATTAGTTGTAGTTTCCGGGTCACCTTCAAAGGTAGCCCCACGTAGAGCGCATTGCAGTATGAATTGCGCATTGCAATTCATTATATATCATTTCCCAGAATGCTTTTACACATCCACCACATATGCTAAAAGGTGCCTTCTTTTTCTTTACATTTCCCGCAGATATTTGTAGTCTTAGTCTTAGACATTTTTGCTAACTTACTAGGAGTTAGATACCAACGGTACATCATTTTCATATAATTTTCTTTCAACGTACAGCATGCCGAGAATTTTAAATCAGCTTTCCATAACCTCTCCCAAGATGAGAGTTGGATATTATGCCCCAAATCCCTCGCATTGCTCTGCCCATTTTGACCCCTGACCCTGCCCACTGCCACCATATGGTCCCCAGAAGCTTGCCCAGAAGGGAATGTGGACCCCAGCCTGTCAGAAGGTCCTCCACCCCTGTTTCAAGGGTGAGAGTTGGAGAGGAGAGAGACTTTGTCCCCCGCTTTGCCCCACTTTCTATCCCTGAGAGCTTTCATGAGGGAAAACTCTTGACGGGACTTTCTGGCTTATTGGGCTGAGGCTTAAGAGATTTTCTCTCTCCCAATGCAGTGTCCTGACTCTCTGTTGATGCCACATGGTGTCAGAAGTGGGATATGGCTTGGGGAGGGGCGTGGCCAGGGAAAGGTCTTGAATGGCCAGGCAGAGAGGCCTGGAGGACCACACTGTGCCCTCCAGGGCCTGGAGGTTCCCCACTCAGAAACAATAATTCCCCCCATAAACAGTCGGAGAGTATGTTGTGGCGGGGAAGGAGTTAACGTTGCCTGGAATGGCAATATGTCCAAGGGGGAAAAGGCAGATGGGATGGGGAGCCTGGCTGGTTCTCTAAGGGGGGAAGGAAAGACCAGGTCACAGGTAAGGAATCACAGCAGCCACAAAACATCCAATCACTGCAGCTGGGAGTGACTTTTCTTGGGAGGGGAATATTTTTTATTTCATTTTATGATGTACAGTGATACCTCGGGTTAAGTACTTAATTCATTCCAGAGGTCCATTTTTAACCTGAAACTGTTCTTAACCTGAAGCACCACTTTAGCTAATGGGGCCTCCAGCTGCCACTGTGCCGCTGGAGCACGATTTCTGTTCTCATCCTGAAGCAAAGTTCTTAACCTGAAGCACTATTTCTGGGTTAGCAGAGTCTGTAACCTGAAGCGTATGTAATCTGAGGTACCACTGCACATACGTAAGACAGAGAGAACAATTACAACAAGAGATGAAAATCTAAAGACCAAACCCAAAAAAATATGCACGTATAACAAGTGCAGTTTCAACATGGGTTAAGTAATGGAGTCTGAGCAATTAAAGAATAAAGAATAAAGAAGGAATATTTGTGCTATTTGATTGAGTACAGTTCCAGATTTTCCAGACTTGCGACGGGGGCTGCCTTGAAAACGGCGGTTCCGCTCTATATGTGATAAAGCAGTCATATTTTAAAAGTGTCTGGAGGTTCCAGACCTTGTTGAAATCTAAAATTATGCGTCATTTGCTCCATTATCACTATATCCCAAAGCCAGTGTTGCTGGGAACAATTTGACCCAGGCAGACCACTTTGCAACAGCAATGATGAAAGATTGTATTACATTTAATGCATGAATTGAGGCAACCGGGAACCTCAGATGGTTGGATATTTTTTTTCCAATCCCTAACAGAACTTTGGATTGAGTGGGTGAGGGAAAAGGTTTGATTTGAGGCCCAAAATCCAATGTGCAAAATTTAAGATTCGTTGCTCAAGCAGGTCAAAGGCCCTGCGCATGTTTAGTCTGATGTAAGCCCCTTTGATCTCAACAGCTCTTACTCCCTAGTAAGATTAGAGCCTACATGTAATGTTTTCTTTATGTTCTGCTTCATTAATTCTCTTATGATTCTTTGTAAAATCTTTTTTTTTATTAAGTTTTACGTTACAAATTTAAATTCAAGCATTAAACACCAACATCGTCATTTAGGATTCCCTGAATCCTCCGCCCTTCCATGGTTACTATTATCCATCTTTTTTCAACTACTTCACTTATTTTCTGTTTTTCTTAAATAACCCATTTTTACCTTAGTTTTTAGTACATTACAAGCGTTACTCAACTGCTGCCAAAGTTTTTAGTTGTTTACAGTGTTCTCTGAGACACATTGTAAATTTCCCCCGTTCCTTCTTAAAGTTCTTCTCTTCCGGGTTTCTGATTTTCCCGGTCAATTCCGCCCTTTCTGCCCCATTAATTCTCATCCTGTGCCTGTTCTAGGTCCTCGTCCCATTGCTCCGGATTTAGAAGGGGACCTTCTCTTCCTCCTGGACAGCTCTGGCAGCGTCTCCTACTACGAATTCTCCCGGGTCAAGGAGTTCATTGCGGACCTCCTCAGGCCATTTGCCTTCGGCCCACACGATGTCCAGACTGGGGTTGTCCACATCAGCACCATGCCCACGATGGAGTTCCCCTTTGACCGCTACCTCTCCACCGGGGCGGTCCAGCATGCCATTCGCAGCATCCAACAGGTGATGGGCGACACCAACACAGGCAAAGCCCTCTCCTTCGCCAAAGACATGCTTTTCAGTGGGAAGGCCGGAGCGCGGGCTGATGTCCCCAAGGTGATGGTGTGGGTGACCGACGGCTTCTCTACAGACGACATCTCCCAGCCAATGCAGCTCCTGAAGGACATGGGGGTCACGGTTTTCATCGTCAGCACCGGGCGTGGGAACTACTTGGAGCTGTCCGCTGCTGCCAGCCAACCTCCGGAGAAACACCTGCATTTTGTGGACGTGGACGACCTGACCATCATTACCAAGGACCTGAGAGACTCCATTGCAGGTAATTGGGTAGCGTGTCAAAACGAACAAATGCTCGGCCAGATCAGAACTAGATCTGTTGGGTCTTGTCTCTGGCCTGCCCAAGTCCCAGAATGCAGTTCGGCAGAAGTCCCAGTACATTGTGGGTACATTAAATTGACACATACACAAAGCCTACTATAATACATAAAAGGTAAAAAGGTAAAGGACCCTGGATGGATAAGTCCAGTCAAAGGTGACTATGGGGTTCATCTCACTTTCAGGCTGAGGGAGCTAGCGTTTGTCCACAGACAGCTTTCCGGGTCATGTGACCAGCATAACTAAACCGCTTCTGGCACAATGGGACACCATAATGGAAGCCAGAACACACAGAAATGTCTTTTACTTTCCCACCGTTTACCTTCCCACCGCAGTGGTACCTATTTATCTACTTGCACTGGTGTGCTTTCAAACTGCTAGGTTGGCAGGAATGGGACAGAGCAACGGGAGCTCACCCCGTCACGGGGATTCGAACCACCGCCCTTCCAATCGGCAAGCCCAAGAAGCTCATCAGTTTAGACCACAGCGCCATCCGGCTCCCTTGGCCTGAAAGCAAGATGAGCGCTGTAACCCTATAGTCGCCTTTGACTGGACTTAACCGTCCAGTCCTTTACCTTTTTTTACCTTATAATACCTAACTATGAATTAAGAATGACTCTCTCAATTTCATTCCTGCAGTTCTGCTTTGAGAGTGGAATCCCATTCATGTCATCTACTTAGAGGTAAATTCCACAGGGTTATCTTCAGTTAAGTCCAACTCAGAGCAGACCCATTGAAACAGATGAACCTAAGTTAGTCATGTCCATTAACATCAATGGGCCTACTCTGAGCAGGATCAGCATCCGCTATACCCCATAGTTTCCAAACTGTGGGTTGTATCCAGTGCTAGACCCATTGGAATGCCTGAGTTAGGCCACATTCACACCATACTATTACAGTGGTACCTTCTTAACCTGAAACTGTTTTAAACCTGAGGTACCACTTTAGCTAATGGGCCTCCCGCTGCTGCCGCGCCGCCACCACACGATTTCTGTTCTCATTCTGAAGCAAAGTTCTTAACCTGAGGTACTATTTCTGGGTTAGCAGAGTCTGTAACCTGAAGCTTCTGTAACCTGAAGCGTCTGTAACCCAAGCTACCACTGTATGCCACTCTAAACAGTTATCTGCATCACCATCATTTGTACCCTGCTTATCTGACTGGGTTGTCCCAGCCACTTTGGGTGGCTTCCAACATATGGCTTCCCCCAAAGGATTCTGGGAGCTGTCATTTGTTAAGGGGTGAGGAGAGCTTTTAAGAGACCCCTTTCCCTCCCCTCCCAGAGCTACAATTCCCAGAGTTCCTAGGGGGAAAGGTAGGACTGTTAAACCACTCAGGAAATTCCAGTGGAAGCAAAAGCAGGGTTGGAAATGGCCAGTGTTTGTGTATCTGCGCCATGCCCAGAATGGAAATAAATTCAACAAACATGATCAGCGATCAATCTTGTCATTGCTTTTAGTCCGCAAACAAGGCACCCACCCACAATTTGAATTACACGTCCTTTGCTTCGAAATGAATGGGGCAGAATAGCATGACAGTGTCGCTTACATGATCCGTTACTTGAGTTACATGATTTCAGCACAGCAGACGATGAGAGGAATAACCTAACTTTTGGCAGAAGACAAACTGGGCACCTAGCGCAGGGCAGAACAGGAAAACGATGCCTTCTTAAATCCCTCTCTTTTAAGAGGTCCATCTTTCGAGAAGGGAATCCAGCGCGCTCCAGGTCACAAGCCTCATTCCCCAAGCAAAGGCCGAAACCCCTTGATCCAGCTTGCTTGCATGTCTATTACCCACAAGGCACCTCCTTGCTCCTTTATTGCTTTCACTCTGGACATTTTCCCTGCAGCTGCAGGCAGTTCTTGGGGCTGCTAATGGTTTGGAAACTCACGAGGGTTACCATGGAGCTGGGGAAGCTTCCAGCCATTCCTTGGCACCTTTGTGCTCCTTAATCTTAGGGGATGGTTTTTATTTCATGTATTTTTATTATTTTTTAAAGTCCCTTCTGCAGCTAAAGTCTTTCCTCAGTCTTGTTTTGCTCCACAGCTCTGGCACAAATTCATTTCACCAGGAATAATAATAATAATAATAATAATAATAATAATAATAATAATAATAATATTTTTATACCCTTCCCATCTGGTTAGGTTTCCACAGCCACTCTGAGCGGCTCCCAACAGAATATTAATAATGATGATGATGATGATAAAACAACAAAACATCAAACATTAAAAACTTCCCTAAACAGGGCTGCCTTCAGATGTCTTCTAAAAGTAAGGTAGTTGTTTATTTCCTTGACATCTGGTGGGAGGGCGTTCCACAGGGTGGGCGCCACCACCGAGAAGGCCCTCTGCCTGGTTCCCTGTAACTTCGCTTTTAGCTGTGAGGGAACAGCTAGAAGGCCCTTGGCGCTGAACCTCAGTGTCTGGGCTGAACGATGGGGCTGGCGACGCTCCTTCAGGTATACTGGGCCGAGGCCGTTTAGGGCTTTAAAGGTCAGCACCAACACTTTGAATTGTGCTCAGAAACATCCTGGAAGCCAATGTAGGTCTTTCAAGACCTGTGTTATATGGTCCTCTCAGCAGCCACTCCCAGTCAGCAGCCCAACTGACTTTGAGGGACACCTTCAAAGGTAGCCCTATATAGAGCACATTGCAGTAGTCCAAGCGGGAGATAACCAGAGCATGCACCACTCTGGCAAGACAGTGCGCAGGCAAGTAGGGTCTCAGCCGGCGTACCAGATGGAGCTGGTAGACAGCTGCCCTGGACACAGAATTGACCTGCACCTCCAAGGACAGCTATGAGTCAGCCATGGCCCAATTGGGGCCCACTAATCTTTGCCTCTCCAGCCATGTTGCTGGATGATGATGTCACTGGGTGATGACAGCCAATGTGACGTCAGCTGATGGGCAGGGCTCACTCCTCCTTGACCAGCAAGTTTGGACTCTCCACTTGTCAACTGGGGAGTGGAGGGTCTAAATCCTGTGGGAAAAGCACTTGGGAGTTAGACTCCTCCATCCATCCCTTGGGTCAAGTCTAACAGATGAGCAGGAGCGCCCACTGATCAGTCAGTCAGCTGACATCATGTGGCCCTCCAAGTTTACCTCTCTGGCCCTCAGAACTGTACCCAGGCCACACACCCTTCCCCTCGGCTCCCCACACCCTCCCTGCCCCACACCTCCAGTATGGCTTTCATGAGCGTCCCAGAACTCTGCTCCTTCTTGCTTTCAAAGCACTTAAAAACCGTTCAAGATTTAAACGTCTCTCAGCAGTGTACAGCATAAAAAGAAGGAACGGCATCGTTAACACAGAATGACAGCAAAAATACCAGCAAAGTAAAATCATGCAAGAATAAAATGAATAGGAATTTAAAAGGATAAAAAAATATATATCTTGCTTGTTTGGATGTCGAATAGAGACGGGGGGGGGGGGGCGGACTGTTAGTCTGTATGAAAAGCAGCTTAGTGCCCAAAGGTAATAATCAGATTTGTTGCTCCCCCCCACTCCCCCTTGGATGGAGAAAGGTTCCAGGAAACTGTTCTCTGTCCATTCAAGCACTCTGTTCAAGAAAGGTCTGGCCTTGGGAGGTTAACAATCTCCACTGCCATGGAAACCTCTGTGGCCCTTGACTCATTTGCAGCACATGGCTGCGGCCTTCAGAGCAATAGGGGGGGGGGCTTCCATTTTTCACCCCAAGGCCATTCCCCATCTTGCACCCACTGACACCCATCAGGATTCCTCTGAGCAGATAAAGCCGTCCTCGCCAAGCTGGTGCCCTCCAATGTCTGGTCTCCCAAACCCGCTGGAGGGCACCAGGTCGGCAAAGGCTGCTGCAAAGCCACAGATCAGAATGATGACCAGCTTCTGAGCTGCAGGGCTAGGAGGGCGTCCGAACCACCCAGACTTGGCTGCCCAGGAAGACGCCCAGAAGTTGCACTATGATATCATAGGAGGCCTTTTTTTTCAAAGGCCCCCTTTGTCAAGAGGCACAAGGCGGGCATTGTTCCGTCAAGCTGGGCTGGTTTCTCCTTGAATTCCCCGCATCTGCCAGCAGCTGGTTGGCATTGCCCGCAGGGCTGGCTCAGCTCAAGCCAAAGCTTCCTGGCTGCCCATCCCTCCCTGCCCCGCCTCCGTGGACTCCCTTAACCTGGAAGAGACAGAAAAGAAGAATTCTCCTCGGCTGCATGTGATCTGCGCAAAGGGCAGCTTGTGCTTTTCAGAGATAGACACACCACAGGATTTTGGCCTTCCATCAGAGCTGGGTTTCAGGGAGCACAACCAGTTTGCCCGTACTGGGTGCTGAGCTGAGATGGTGCCGCAACCATGACGACAACGGAAGGTGAGAGGCAGGAGGCACCAAATTCTGGCATCGCACAGTGAGCTGCTGAAATTTTCAAGCCCAAACTCCATCACTGCTTCCATTCCAGGGTGCAGGATTCCCCCAATACTTTCTGTTCTCTGTTTGCTGTCCCACAGGTGCAAAGAAAGAGAGGGAATGACAGGGCAGGCATAGAATTCTGAGGGTTGTTGAACTCACAGGCTGATATATTATTATTTTGAGATCTGGCAGTAGTGCCCTTTGGGGCTGGTAGGACGGAAAGCAGGGAGCATGACAGTAGGTGGCGCCAGAGCCACTAAAAGGCAGTGCCTACTGGTTCTAGTGTTGTCCCTCTCATCCTCTTCCCTGCTGAGTTCCACAAGGGGCAACACTGAGACTGGACAACCTCTTGGTTGTAAGAAGGCAGGCAGGTGGGGGCTGGCTTGGTGGTGCAGAACCTTTAATAATAATAATAA
Organism: Podarcis liolepis; assembly: GCF_965112155.1. Taxonomy (NCBI): domain Eukaryota; kingdom Metazoa; phylum Chordata; class Lepidosauria; order Squamata; family Lacertidae; genus Podarcis; species Podarcis liolepis. The sequence goes on from NC_139561.1 coordinate 22,588,723, forward strand.
AATAAAATTTTATTTATGTCCCGCCCACCCCAGTCAAAGCCGGGCTAAAAGTGGCTAACACCAATAAAAGTAACACAGTTTACAGAAAATCACAATCAATTAAAATACATTCTAAAATCAGCCTGAGGGCCACATCTCCTTCCAGGGGCCACATGCCAGTGTGCGGAGGGCCAGAGGCAAAAGTGGGCGAAGCAACCAATATTGCAGCTGTCAGTCTATCTGAACAACTGTGAACGAGGTGCCTTTGACATGGTATTAGATCAGATCCATGCCGTAGATTAATTGAAAGCATGTGGCTTCTCCCAAAGACTCCTGGGAACTGGATTCTGGGGATTGGAGCTACAGGCATTTGCAGGTTTCTAAAGGAGCCATGGGACGTGGGTGGCACTGTGGGTTAAACCAATGAGCCTAGGGCTTGCTGACCAGAAGGTTGGCGGTTCAAATCCCTGTGCCCTCCCATTGCTCGGTCCCTGCTCCTGCCAACCTAGCAGTTCGAAAGCATGTCAAAGTGCAAGTAGATAAATAGGTACCACTCCAGCGGGAAGGTAAACGGCGTTTCCGTGCGCTGCTCTGGTTCGCCAGAAGCGGCTTAGTCATGCTGGCCACATGACCCGGAAGCTGTGCGCCGGCTCCCTCGGCCAGTAAAGTGAGAGGAGCGCCACAACCCCAGAGTCTGTCACGGCTGGACCTAATGGTCAGGGGTCCCTTTACCCTTTTAAAGGAGCCATTTCCTCAGTTTGTGAAGACTGTCTGCAAGCAGGCAAGCAGGCCGCTCACGTTGTGTCCGGGGCGCCTGCCAAGGTTTGATCACCAAGTTGACAGGGAGGCAGGGCGAGTGTCATGCCGAGAAGGAGGTGCAGCAGGAAGGCACGGTCTGAGGTTCACATGCCAATTGCATGTTTGACAACCTGGATTCCACACCCCCCCACACACACTTGTAGCTGCTGCTTCTCAGGCTGAGTGATGTCACCTTTCTTCCCTGGGGCTGTCTGTGTCTGCAGCAACAGACCCGGCCGAGCGAGCACAGACAGCAACGGTGTAATCTCTGTTCCCCTTCCTTTTATAGCAGGGGAGCCCCCTTCATCCTGAGAGCCGCCTTCATTTCTGGGCAACCTTCTGTGGGGGGTGGGGGATGCCAGGGGTGGGTGTGGCAAGAGGCCAAAGTGGGCGGAGCAAGATATGCAAATGTGGGTTTTAAAAACATGCTAAACTACCATATTTTTCGCTCTATAAGACGCACCAGACCACAAGACGCACCTAGTTTTTGGAGGAGGAAAACAAGAAAAAAACTATTCTGAATCTCAGAAGCCAGAACAGCAAGAGGGATCGCTGCGCAGTAAAAGCAGCAATCCCTCTTGCTGTTCTGGCTTCTGGGATAGGTGCACAGCCTGCATTCGCTCCATAAGATGCACACACATTTCCTCTTACTTTTTAGGAGGGAAAAAGTGAGTCTTATAGAGCAAAAAATACGGTAGTTTCTACACACGCGGTCCTTCACTCCTCCTCATTCTTCAGCCAGGCAAGCGATGGACATGATCAGAGTTCCTGCCAGGAGAAAACACTCAAGGAAGTTGCAAAGCGTGTCTGGTGAGGGGGCGTGGCCTGGGGAGAAAATGGGTGTGGCTGGCAAGGGGGTGTGGCCTGGGAAAGGGGGTGTGGCCTGGAGAGGGGGGCTTGGCTGGTGAGGAGGCATGGCCTGGGTCAATATTAACTCAGCGGCAAGAAGGAGGGAGACTAAAAGCCAGATAGAATGTTGAGAAGAAAATGCCCTAGAGTTCGGTTTTTTAAGAGATGCTTTGGAAACAGCTGCTTCAAGGGGGGAGAGCTGCTTACCAGCTCAAAGAGGAGAAACGGCACAAGAAAGCTTTAAGACAATGAGGGTTTGAAGCAGAAAGAGCGAGGACGCTATCAGGCAGAGGTGGTGAGCCTCAGTCTGAAGGGCCAAATCCGGCCATCGGGACTCTCCCCAAGCCACACTCTTCACTGACCTGGCTCAGCAACCTCCTTGGGTGTTTTCACTTAGCTGGAATGTGTGCTTGAACCTCTTGCTTGTCTGGACAGAGGATAGAGAAGGGTGTGTTTAGAAAATAGCCTGTTAAAAACTCCCATTCATCACTTCGCCGCCTATTGCCTCTGGCCCCACCTACCACTTCCACACTTTTCAGTGCAATTCCCTGACACATCCCTTCCAAAAAACAAAAACAAATAAAGGCAATTCCCATCCACACCCAAAGCATTTTTTTATTTTTATCTTTTTTGCACAAGAGCACCAAACCCACCTTAACTGAGCACCCTGCATTTATTTGCCTGTAGGCAGTTGACTCTCATCTGCAAAGTAACCACAATGTGGGTGTACCCACGCTGCGGATGGGAGGACTGAGGCTAAGAGAGAGGAGAGGGACAGGGAGAATTTATGCATCGCCTACAGCTAGCTAGGAAGCAATTAAGTTCCGGTTTCCAAATCTCAGCTACGGAAATGAATGAAGCTTTCAACGTTCTCAGGTTTGTCAGAGGGCTTGCATCTGTCTGGACGCTTTGGGCGGGGAGCGACGTGATCCTGCGCGGTTCTAGCAACCTGGCGGCCCTCTGGGGTAATGTCTGTACAGTTTCAAGGCCTGCCGAGCGTGCTGGAGAGATTTCCGTGCCTTGGCAGGACCTGGCTTGGGATGGGCTGGAGACTGTCTCTGTACAGTAGCGAGCAGAAAACTAGCCAGGCCAAACGCAAGGAGTTCACACGCCCCTGGACTGCCTAGTGCCTGGTTATTATTATTTTTAACTGAAGGCAAAGCAGGCTTAAAGCTTCCTCCAGACCCGCAGCAAGCCCCTTCCTCCCTCTTATTGATTTCCCTCTTTCACTGACAGCCATCAACAGGCCTGCTTAGGAGCTTGGCAGCTAAGGGGTGTGTGTGAACAGAATATGTCCTTTAAGGGGCACCATAGGGCAGGAGTTTGAAGCATGAAACTGGGTCCCCATTCAGCAGAATAAGAAAGACATCCCACCTGCCACTATGGCAGGGCTGCCTTACAACGTATGGTGTAATAAACATTGCTTTGTTGTATCGAGTGCTAGACCTTCCCAAAGTAGACCCATTGAAGTGAATGGGCATGCCTAACAGAGGTCCATTCATTTGAATGGGTCTACACGGAATGAAACATCCCATCGCCACCTAAAACGGGTGAGAGACCTTTTTCACCCCCGCGGATCAGGTCCTTTTCTCTCCCACCCCAACTCTCGAGGGCCGAGTGTCACTGGTGGGCTGGGCTGCCCACCTGTCAATCAGCTAGTGTTGCACTGATGTCAGCCGACCTTTTTGGCACATTAAAGTCTGGTTTGCTGGCCTCTCCTGGTGTCGCACTCATAACCAGGAAGGGATTTAACCTGAGGGTTAATCAAGGTCTTGCTTGGGTCTGCAGGGAGATGTTCATGCAATTGAATAGGAGCCAAGAATGAACACCTGGCCGTTCACTCTAGGAGTTGGGAACATCTAACCCTCCAGATGTTGCTGAGCTGCTGTTCCCCATCGCCCCCTGCTAGCATGGTCCAAGGCCAGAGGGATGCTGGGAGTTGGAGTCCAGGAAAATCTGGAGGACCACTGGCTCCCCAACTCAGTGTGGTGTAGTGTAGTGTAGTGTAGTGTAGTGTAGTGTAGTGTAGTGTAGTGGTTAAGAGCGGTGGACTCGTAATCTGGTGAACCGGGTTCGATTCCCCGCTCCTCCACATGCAGCTGCTGGGTGACCTTGGGCTAGTCACACTTCTCTGAAGTCTCTCAGCCCCACTCACCTCACAGAGTGTTTGTTGTGGGGGAGGAAGGGAAAGGAGAATGTTAGCTGCTTTGAGACTCCTTCAGGTAGTGATAAAGCGGGATATCAAATCCAAACTCCTCTTCTTCTTCTTCAAACCTATCCTAGACCCAAGACTGAAATGGCAGTGACTTAGGAGTAGCTCACAGCCCCGAGAATAGTCCCTAAAATCCAATTCTCGGGCCCAAGCTTGAGATCTGCAAACCCTGTCCCCTGGAATATCCCCAGGTGTTTATTTATTTTTATTTCATTTGTTGATTTTGTATATTAGGCATTCTCTCCCTAATAAGAAGGGAAGAGACCCACCAATTTCTAACCTTCAGATTGCTCACACTGATGTAGATGATGTTGTCTCTGCTTCCACCTGCTGGTCTTGGGGGAGAGATGCAGAGAGCAGAAACACACTTGGGGGGATGGGGCATGTTTGACTCACCTGAGCATCTCCTCCTCCTTAATAAGTACTTTTAATCTAAACATAATATCAAGTTGTGGGGCTGTCTGCAGCACTAGTCCTATTCAGAGCGGACCTACTGAAGTTCATTGCTATATCGGGGTCTGGAAATGTAATCGAATTGGTTTCTTTAATGCAGTGGGTCTCCAATATTTTTTTCTCTGGGTCACACTTTAAGAATAAAAATTTGCTCACGCCACACCAACGTTTTTATTGATAAGAAATACATTGGAAAACAGAAAGAAACGAACTCCCAGCAGTGCTTGATTTATAACAGAATACAACTACAGTACTTTACAATATGATCATGGGACATTGATAAAGTATAAAGCAATGCAGTTACATAAGAACACAAATCATTCCCAAAATATTATAAGCAAAGCCTCTTACATGTGCACTTTAGTATGTCTACAAATTCAAGGAGATGTGTGAGCTTGATTTTGCTGGGTAATTTCATTTATATTAGGTCTAATTTGAGACAAACATCTCCTCACCAACAGAAGGAAACCTTTCTCTTTTTTGATCTTAATAATAGTAGTAATAAGTATAATAATTTATTAATTGCATGCCACCCACCTGACTGTTGCCCCAGGCGGCTCCCAACAAATTATAAACCAAAGTAAAACATCAAACCTTGAAAACTTCCCTATACAGAGCTGCCTTCAGAAGTCTTCTAAAAGTCAGATAGTTGCTTATTTCCTTGATACCTGTCAGTTTGAAAATCCCTGTTCGCAACAATATATCATGGAAAACTGCAGAAGAATAGCCAATGTGTGGGTGCTGTTTCTGGTTGTAAATGCAAACAATATTATTTTGATACTATAGTATCAGTGTAGTAACCCTGAAATGTTAAGAAGTTTCTTTGATTGTCCTTCAATTTTTCCAGCAAACTTTCCATCCTCTCCTTTGAGAACCACTGGTTTAATGGCACAGTTAATTGGTTGAACAAATGGTGGCTGAGAGGAGCAAGTCGGTTTTCTTTTGCCTAGTTGTCTAATCATATTATTTCAATACTCTCTTGTTGATTTTCATTTGTCACATTTTACAGCTTGTTTTGAGGCTGTTTTCTTTCCTTGTTTGCCATGAATTTCCCTTGCTTTCGCAGCCGATTCTTACATGCAATGTTTCTTTTCGTACAAAAGAAGATGCTGTACTTAATTGTGCTTCACGAAATGTAGAAACCATCTGATATTTTTGGATGTTTGCTGTTTATTTAAGATACCTTAGCCTATGTTGCAAACTGCTCAGAGTTTTGTTTAAACAGAAGCAGTGTGTAAATCATCTAGATAGGCAAATACAGTGGTACCGCAGGTTAAGAACTTAATTCGTTCCGGAGGTCCATTCTTAACCTGAAACTGTTCTTAACCTGAAGCACCACTTTAGCTAATGGGGCCTCCTGCTGCCACTGCACAATTTCTGTTCTCATCCTGAAGCAAAGTTCTTAACCCGAGGTACTATTTCTGGGTTAGCTGAGTCTGTAACCTGAAGCGTATGTAACCTGAAGCATATGTAACCCGAGGTACCACTGTAAATCATTTCATGGACATGTCTAACCCAGAGGAACTGGAATGGATATATTCACCCTTCCCTACCTAAGGAAAAAACATAGATCAATGAATCAATGTGCCTTTCTCCACTCCAGGTGTCATCCAGGCCAAGCGTCTACGTGCGACCGATATCTCAACAAGCAGTTTCCGCCTCATTTGGCCTAAGTTTTTGACACGGGAGACGGGTTATTATGTCCTGGAGTACGCCCCGACCGGAGACCCCAGGCGGAAACTCACCAAGCAGCTGACAGGCGACCACACCAGCTTCCTGGTGAGCAACCTGGTGCCCCAAACCACGTACGAGGTCGCCCTCATTCCCGAGTCCAACGAGAGATACATGCCACCCCAAACCACCAGGGTCACCACCTTGGAAGGTAAGACAAAGAAGGTCTGGAGGGGGTGGGCACAATGGAAAGCCATCCTAACTGAGCCAGTGGTCAACTGAGAAGCAGAAGTTCTCTGGCCATTCTTTATGGTCCAGCTCTCACTTCCATACATCACTACTGGGAAAACCATAGCTTTAACTCTGAATAAATAGTAATGAATAAAATAAATTGTCAGAGTTCAAGGATACATTCTAGCCAGGTAAAAATTCTCAAGTAGGGGCAAAAGAGGATCAGTGAGGGGTGTGCAGTCTGGGGAGATTTTTCAAGGGCTACTCAGAGAAGCCTGTTGGACACCTTTGGCCTCCAGGCATGAGGTTTCCTCCTGCCCCAAAACTAGATGGTCACATTATCTGATGGGACATAATGCCCTTCCAATGTTCCTATGGAATTTTTTTTAAAATAGCTTCAATTCATCCTTCCCAAGGTTTGCTGATCCACGCAATAGATACGGAAGCGATTGGTCATGTTTTCCTTTCATTCACTGCAATGACAGCTCCAGGATTTTAAGGGCCGAGAAATAATTACCTCTGCTTCTACCAGGATAAGCAAGTTTTCACGTCAGGCACCTAATTCTTGCCATTGGTGGAACTCCTCTCAGTAGGGGGGGGGTGGAAACCAGGAAGCAGATGGTGAGATGAGGTTTGGCACGGCTCAGTCTCTGCATTGTGTTGGAAACTGCTCTTAAGGGGGTTATTATGGGATGCTAGTGCCATTCCACTTTGGAGCAGCTCTTACACTTTGTTCGCTTATGTCACAGCTGGGATAGATAAAAGGAAGGACTTCTTCATGCAGACAAGAGCCTAAGTATGGAATTTGCTCCCATGAGAGGCAGTGAAGGCCTATAACTTTTGGATGGCATTAAAAGAGGGATAGAGAAATTCACGGAGGAGGAGGCAGCCAGCCACAGTGGCTATGACCTGCCTCAACTTTCATTTATACCTAGTTTGGGAAATAAATTAATAATAATAATAATTTTATTAATCATACCCCGCCTATCTAGCTGGTTTTCCCCAGCCACTCTGGGGCAGCTTCCAACATGTATAAAAACATAATTAAACATCAAACATTGAAAACTTCCCGATACAGAGCTGCCTTCAGGTGTCTTCTCAAAGTTATGTAGTTCTTAATCTCCTTGACATCTGATGGGAGGGCGTTCCACAGGGAGGGCGCCACTACCAAGAAGGCAACTGCTGAAAAGTTGTCGCAGGAACCCCAATCTCAGGAGTCCTTGCTGCGGGTTCATATTCTACGCTGTCATAGATTCCCTGAATTCTTCGCTCCTAGAAGCTGTCAGCATACAGCAGTGGCCACACCCCAGGAAATGGCTTTGACTGGCCAGCCAAACCAGATGAGGACACCCTATGGGTCTCAAACTCAAGGCTTGGTGAGATAGAGATCTCACCTGTTTGAGAAAACAGGCTCTGGGGGATTGAGCAGACAAGGCCAATATTGGGTCCAACGGTCAAGAAGACGTTTTCTGCACATGCTGTAGAGCAGGGGTTCTCAACGTGTGGGTCCCCCAGATGTTGTTGGGCTACAACTCCCATCATCCCTGAGCTCTGGCCTTGCTAGCTAGGGGTGATGGGAGTTGTAGTTCAACAACATCTGGGGATCCACAGGTTGAGAAAGGCTGCTGTAGAGGGAAGTGAGGGGCAGATGGGGCTCATCAACCTGGGAAGGGAGGCCATCTATGAGAAGGAAGACTCAGGTTCTAAACCTCCACTGCCTTTTGGGATATCTTTGGGAGAAGAAAAGGCTAAGGAGTAAACCTTACACAAATCCAGAGTGGAGTCCCTAAGATGGTTGGATGGTGCCTTGTATTATTATTATTATTATTATTATTATTATTATTATTATTATTATTATTTACTTATACCTTGCCCATCTGGCCAGGCCTCCCCAACCACTCTGGGTGGCTCGTTCCGCCCAGAGTGTATACCTCATTCCAGCCAAGCAGGTGCCAAACATATTACTCTGCTTTCCTTTGGTCTACATCACTGAGGCTGAGGGGGAGGGCTTGTTTTCTGGGCAGCCCAGGAGCCCCTTACACTGCCCAGGCTTGCACCTGCTGGGGTCACTTCAGTGCTGCTAATGCAGGTTTGACTTCACCCCCGGAGGCACACTCCATTTTCTCTCGAGACAAGACAGATGCCGAGAACAATAGGCAAGGAGTGGCCGAGGTCTTGATCCCTCCTTCTGTTGTTGTTGTTTTTGTTGTTCGGAATAAAATCTTATTCAATTGATACTACAGATACGGCCATGTTTGTCTTGCTCCCATCTTAACTGAGGGAGTGTGTCAGAAGATGCCTTGCACCAGATCTGTCTGCACTTGTCAGGCATAAAGAGTCGTCCCCTCCCTTCGGTAACTTCACAGATCAGAACTAATGAGCAGTTGATAGGTTTAAAAAGGTAAAGGGACCCCTGACCATTAGGTCCAGTCGTGACCGACTCTGGGGTTGCGGCGCTCATCTTGCTTTATTGGGTGAGGGAGCCGGCGTACAGCTTCCGGGTCATGTGGCCAGCATGACTAAGCCGCGTCTGGCGAACCAGAGCAGCGCATGAAAATGCCGTTTACCTTCCCGCCAGAGTGGTACCTATTTATCTACTTGCACTTTGATGTGCTTTCGAACTGCTAGGTTGGCAGGAGCAGGGACCAAGCAACGGGAGCTCACCCCGTCGCGGGGATTCGAACTGCTGACCTTCTGATCAGCAAGTCCTAGGCTCTGTGGTTTAACCCACAGCAGCACCCGTGTCCTTTTATTGCAGCATCATGTTGCGAGCACAAATACACAGCTCTCCACAAAGAGGGCAGTTGGCAGGTCTAATCCTCCTTCCGACTTCCGCAGCATTTTAGGCGCCAATGGGAAGTTCCTCCCTCCCTCTGACTCCTTTGCTCTATGATACGTTCGAACCACCGAGTCCGTGGTGAGTGGGGGAGGGTCCCCCACACTCTCAAGAGACGTCTCAACTAGCTGCCCCCTCCCTTCTGGTTCTGTTGTCATTATCTCATAACTGAGTAACTCCTCTCTTCTTCTTCTTCTTGTTAGAACGTTTATCAATTTTCCAATAAAAGGCATCCAATTAACATATCAAATCATAATCCAATAAAAATAAAAATCTAAATTTAAAAAGTTCCAATTTCTTCTGAATTGTAATTTTTAATTTTACAACTTCCCACAGTCTGAACCTTGAGCATGTCCAAATCTCAGTCCTGCCTCTCATCGATATTTCCATATCTCAATTTTATCTCTCCAAACTTCTTTGTCTCTGGCTCTGCGATCCTCAATTATGTCAGAAATCAGATAACCTTTCATCCGTCGAGTACAGATTTGTTTGTGCAATGTACCTTTTCAACTGTTGTCTGGGTGACTCCTCTCTAAGCTGTCCAGCTTCTGTCTCTCTCTCTCTGCTTCTGAACACGCTGTGAACAAGGAGGGGGCGACTCTTTCCCCTCCAGCTCTCCATCAGAGAGAAGCTGGTCTTCATTCCCCAGTCCTCGTCTTCAGACCATTCCCTGACAGTGCCCCCTTTCCAATCTGTCTACCTTCTCTCCACAGAGCCCATCAGCCCAGCAAGAGTCCTCATCTCAGACTCCAGGCCCCACAGCATCCGGGTCAGCTGGGCTCCCACCCCGGACAGCGTATCTGCCTACCAGGTCCTGTATGGGCCCCTGCCTGGGAATGCAGTCAAGCTGGTGGAGGTCGATGGGAGCCTCAACTCCACCCTCTTGGATGACCTGACTGCCAACACCACCTACTTGGTGACTGTGTCTGCCATTTATAAATCGGGCAAGGAGAAAGCGCTATCGGCCAAAGCATGCACGGCAGAAGGTGAGGAGGTACCCATGTCCTCCACAGGGACAAAATTTGGAGAGAAGGGAGGAAGAGGAGTGCTGGCAAATTAAACTGGTGGCACAGATGCATTTTCTACATGCTCGGAGGCCCCAAACCAAAGAGAATGTGTCTCAAGATGCTGAAGAAATATGGATTTTCCCCTTTCCAAAATAGCCCAACGTGTGCCGTCTAATATGTGGCAGCCGAGGCCATACAACAATGGTCCTGAAAGGCCTACATTGGCTCCCAGTACGTTTCCAAGCACAATTCAAAGTGCTCATGCTGACCTTTAAAGCCCTAAATGGCCTCGGCCCAGTATACCTGAAGGACCATCTCCACCCTCATTGTTCGGCCCGGACACTGAGATCCAGTTCCGAGGGCCTTCTGAAAGTTCCCTCCCTGAGAGAAGTGAGGTTACAGGGAACCAGCAGAGGGCCTTCTCGGTAGTGGCACCCACCCTGTGGATTGCCCTCCCATCAGATGTCAAGGAAATAAACAACTATTTGACTTTTAGAAGAAATCTGAAGGCAGCCCTGTTTAGGGAAGTTTTTAATGTTTGAATTTTTATCGTGTTTTTAATATTCTGTTGGGAGCCGCCCAGAGTGACTGGGGAAACTCAGCCAGACAGGTGGGATGTAAATAAATTAATAATAATTAATTATTATTGCTGGTGGTGGTGGTGGTGGTGGTATTGACAAACCTGCTTGTCCCACGGCAAAATGGGCGTGGTTTATGAGAAGGGGCAGAGCTTTGGGGACCAGGCTGCCAATAGCATACAGTTATTTCTGTTGACATTTGCTGATGGAAATGCCCTCTTTCTTCTTGCTGGGCAGAGAACTCCAGGATAAAGCACCTGCGCTTCGAAGACTTGAGCCCCACCACCGTGAAGGCCTCGTGGGAGCCTGCTGACGGCAGCGTCCTGGGCTACCGGGTGAGGTGCCGGCGGCAGGCCGGCTCTTCAACCCTCCTCAGCGTCTCGCCACAGATCCACAGCGTGCTGCTGTCGGACCTGGCGGAGGGCAGCACCAACAAAGTGTGCGTCAAGCCCGTGTACAGGAACCAGCAAGGGAAAGGCGTGTGCCGGATGGTCCACAAGCAGCCGGGTAAGCTGTGGGGAGACTGCGAAGCCCTCCAACGTGGATGGCCTTGCCTTAGAAGGGGATAAGATGGGTGCATGGAGGAGAAGGCTGGCAGCATCTACTAGTCGTGGATGCCATTGTTGGAGGCAGTTATGCCTCTGATCACCCGTGACTGAGGAGTCACGATTTATTCATTCATCCCGTAAGATTCACAAACCCCAATTTGCTTGGAACTTTGTGATATCCAGTATATTAGGTTTGATTTTGGTATGAAAATCTGCTCCTGTGTGCTTAGCTCTAGAGAGCCCCCATTTACTTAATTTTATTTGGCATCTGTTACTATACTTTGTTACACACATACAGAGGTCTAGATGTACGTACATGTTTCACAAAGAGAACAAAACGATAAAATTATCAGTAAAATAATAATAATAGTTTTATTATTTATACCCCACCCATATGGCTGGGTTTACCCAGCCACTCTGGGAGGCTTCCAGCATATATAATAAAATGTAATAAAATGTCAAGCATTAAAAACTTCCTGGTACAGGGCTGCCTTCGGATGTCTTCTAAAAGTTCTGTAGTTCTTTATCTCCTTGACATCCACAGGCAGGGTGCCACTGCCAAGCAGCCCTAAAAACCATAAAGCAAAAGATATAATCAGCAATGAACTAAAAACAGATTAAAGAGTAAATCCGTATTCTACATAGTCTGCATAGGTTGGTCTAAGCAAAAACGTTCTGGGCAGGCACTGAAAAGAGGACAATGGATGGGCCAGCTTGGCCTCAATAAGCAGGGAGTTCCAGGGTGTGGGTGCTAAAAGATTGCTTTCTTACAAAAGTGGAAAAGGTATTACGTGGCACTCGTGACAGTGACAGTTCCGCCTATCAGCATGGCAAATGTCAGGCACCATCGGAGTTGTAGCTTAACATCTGGAGGGCTACAGGTTGCCTACCCCTGTAGGCCAGAAGAGCCAAACAACTACCTTTCTTTTTTCATTTTACAAAAAGTTTTGGGCCTAATCGCCTGCCTGTCTCTTTTGCTCGCCCCAGGCGAAAGGCCAAATAGTTGTTTTGCATGTTCATCGACTGCCAGAACTAACCTCCTGCGCTTTCTCCCCCGTTTCCAGCTTCGGCAGTGGGAAGCTACAGGCACAGACAGAGAGCGTGAGCGTTAAAGAGACTTGAGGAGCACCTCTGCAGAGCAGAGGGAAAGACTGGACAAGGAGGAAGGCCGGAGGAACCCGTATGAGGTGGTCACCCTCCCAAGCCTGCTCAAGCCCCCCCCTGAAGCACTCTGGCTCCCTCCCCCCGGCAGCCATCTTGCCTACAAGATCCCAAGCTCCAGTTTGGTGTTCAGAAAAGGGGCTCCACCTGGAAGATGAGATTCAGCTGCGGGGATGAGCCAAAAAAAAAAAAAAAAAAAAAAGACTGGGACTCAGAATTCCTCTTTCCTTACTGTATTCTATTTATTTGTGTTTTAGTATGTGCTGTAGCTGGGGAAGAATGTCACAGGACACCCATCCCCTACCCTTTAAGCCAACACTTGCTATATGAAGTGCTCTGTAACTGATACAGCTGCAATTCAGTCGGAGGCACACAGTGTAGAGGTGCGAGGAAGATAAAGATGGATTCCATGAGGACCTAGTTAATGCCAGAGTTAATTAAGGATGGGAGAAGGCATCCCTTTCCATTCCGCCCTGTATTCATTGCAAGCAGCACTGTTTCCCTTCTGCTGCGGTTAGCCTTCCTCCAAACTCTACATCATTCATCTCGCTGTCTGCTGTGCCGAAATTCCGCAACTTCTCTAATTCGCGTAATTAATCATTACATAGCTTATGTTGCCGTTACTTTATCCCGCTCTGTTCATTTCAGTGCAATGGAAACACAATGCAAATGGGGGAAATGTAATCAATTTCATACAATTTGCGGACTGAAAGCAGCAGCAACAGCGAATGCCTGATAGTATTTGTGGGATTGATTTCGGTTCTGGCCACGGGACAGATAAGAAGATGTCAGGCCTCCAAGGCAGATGTAAACCCTCATAGCATGTATTCCATAAGAGCTCTTTGGAGAGGACGACCTGGATTTTCCCTGCATCAAAAATGTCCCCTTCCTTATTCTTTCTTGTAAGCCGGAAAGCGTTTCACTCTTTTGCACAACTCTTCCATGTGTTGTTTTGCTAATGTGGTAGAGATTGCCTCTCTGTCTCCTTATAATGCATCCCTTTGGAAGTCAGTGAATTAAACAAGAGAACAAATGTCCTGTTTGATTTGGAAGGCATTTACAACTGGGACCTAAGCTAAGTGCTGGTTTCGCCCCCTAGCTTTCAAATCCAGTATTTTAGGGAAAATATATTTTGGAATAGCATGGTCCATGAAAAATGATTAGTCCAGGGCTCTTGGATGGTGGCAGACGGGGCAAGGAGAGAGTACAGGGCCAGCCCAGATTACAGTAGAATCCCAGATGAATAAATTGCTGCACTCTAGCGCCACCACTGCAGGTGGCCACAGGGTAGTATTGCAGGTACCGAATTATTACGATTATGATTTGGGTACAGTGGTACCTCTGGTTGAGAATGGGATCCATTCCAGAGGCCCGTTCACAACATGAAAAGCCCGCAACCTGAAGCACCGTATCTGCGCAGGTGTGCGGCATGTGCACATGCGCAAAGCGCTATTTAGTGCTACTGTGCATGCATGAGCAGTGAAACCCAGAAGTAACCCTTTCTGGTACTTCCAGGTCGCCGCGAGACGCAACCTGAAAAAATGTAACATGAAGCAAACGTAACATGAGGTATGACTGTATTTATTACCATCCTTTGTCTAAGGTCCCAGGGCAGGTTACAGCATTAAAACGCAATATTAAAAACTACTTTAAGCAACTTACAATCACAGAAATAAGGTGGGTCCTAAAAATATACACCTCAGGTGACAAAAGCCAGGGTAAAGACATGCAGCTTCAGCATTTGCCAGGAGATGTATAATGAATGTTCTATGGGGAGGGAGTTCCACAGGTTAGGAGCTGTCACTGAGAAGGCCCTTTCCCAGACCACGGACACCCCTGAGCCTCTGAGGGCAGAGCTGCCAAGAGGGGCCCCTCCGCCCATCTCAGCACCTGAGGGTCTGCAGAAGTTGTTCTTTTAGATATTGAACAGGGATCAGGTGATACGAAGGACCGGTAGTTCCAATAGTCCTATAAAGCTTCTGCTTTCAGCCTTGTTCTTCAGTGTGCTCAGACAGAGGCTGGACAGCTGGGCTATCCTATCTGCTCAGTCATTTATCTAATGAGTGATTTGCCCATTCCCCTGTTCTGTGGTGTTACTACTTGCCTAGTAAGGGGTTGTGGGTACCTGTTTCTCTCCTGACCAACCGGCTTCTCAGTGGAATGGGTATAAAATATAAGACAACTGGTCAGACTATTTCAGGTCATTATTTTGTTTGCACTTTCTTGGGCTGGAAGGTTCGTCATCCAAGTCGCCTTTCCAGTGGTTCAGGATGAGATCAATGCATGTGAAATCCCAGTGAAATGGAGGACTGGCTTCTCAACTCAACAAATGAGGAGAGAGAACAACCACAATTATTCAACCAGAAATCTCAACTTTGGATGAAACTCGGCTGACCTGTTAGCCCTGAAAATAATTGACTTGCACAGTGCTGCTACAAAGACACCTTGGGGGATCTCAAAAGGCACATTAAAGGCTGGCTTGCTCATTTGTTTATTTATCTGGAGAAACTGTACCCTGCTCTTCAGCCGAAAAGGCTCCCAGAGCAATTACATACAATCAAAACAAGGCAGTCCTTACCTGCAGGCTTACAAGCTTAATAAACACACACACACACACACACACACAATATAGAAGGGAAAAGGGACAAGAAGGGAGGAGGAAAATGAAAATGAAAAGCTCTGGCAACCATTTCTGAACGGTTCTCATAGAACTGTAGAGTTGGAAGGGACCCTGGGGATCATCTATCCCAGGGGTCAGCAAACTTTTCCAGCAGGGGGCCGGTCCACTGTCCCTCAGACCTTGTGGGCGGGGCGGACTATATTTTTGGGGGGGAGATGAACAAATTCCTATGCCCCACAAATAACCCAGAGATGCATTTTAAATAAAAGGACACATTCTACTAATGTAAAAACACGCTGATTCCCAGACCGTCCGCGGGCCGGATTTAGAAGGCGATTGGGCCGGATCCAGCCCCCAGACCTTAGTTTGCCTACCCATGATCTAGCCCAATCCCCAGAAATGCAGTTGTTAGGATCAAACCTGTGACCTTGGTGTTCTCAGCACCATGCTCCAACCAACTTCGCTATCCAGCAGTAGTCAAGTTGTTCCCTTACTGACCAGTCTGTACAGTTCAGGGGCAGGAGGTGCCTGGTGTAGAAGGAGCTCTATCAAAGCTGATGAAATGAGCCTTCTGCTTCATATCTCTCCCACGGAGGCAGCCTGATGGCGTGGCTGCCCCCAAGTGACAGGGGAGGGGAGGCCCGGTGGGTCTGGTCTGTCAATGTGGAGTGTAACTCTCCTGGTATCACACTCATAACCAGAGCTACATAAACACTAACTGCTTTGCTGCACATAAACATAGCTTTGCGCAATCCAAAATCATTTGTGCTTGACCTCAACCTGCTGCTTTTAATAAAAAATTGGTCTTAGATCCTGTCATCCCACCAAGGTGGGTGTGGTTGGTTGAGGTCAGGTCAAGGCATTGGATGGTTCCCCCAAAGATTAAATTTGTTTGCCTGTCCCAACTGGTGGGCCTCTAAATATTTTGGACACCCACCAGCCAGCATGGCCAATGGTCAGGGATGATGGGAATTATAGTCCAAAATTGCACCATTCAACACCATCCCCTCCAGGAGCTGCAGACTGCAACGCCCATCCTCCCTAACCATGGACTATGTTGTCTGGGGCTGATGGGAGTTGTAGTCCTCAACTTCTGGAAGACACCTCATTGGTCCAAGGCACCTGGAGGGCACCAGTTTGGGGAAGGTTGACTTGCCCACTCTCCGTTGGACCTCCACCAGCGACAAGGAAGAGAGAATCAAGATCCTTACCCAACAATGAAGGTTTATGAAGAGATCTTTATCCATGGGACTCCAGGTGGGTAGAGCAGGGCTGCTGCCGGAACTCTTTGGAGGCTGTTGCCAGCTCGTGCCTGTAGTCATAGATGGACTGTACATCCTGGCTGTTTCTCAACAGTTCATTATTCTTGCGGGCTTCATAGTGGAACTGAGAGTTCCGCATCTCGTACCTTGAGACAGGGGCGGGGGGGGGGGGAGAATTGAGTTACTTAGTCTGATCACAAATTGGGGGTTCCTCAGGTTAATTCAGGCAAGGTCTCAGAGTCTGGCTGATGGTCAGGGAGGCAACCATGCAGGTGAGAGGCATGGAAAGGAAGCCCAGATCATTATACCCGTCAGGTGTCAAAGTAAGCCACACAAGTCCAAGCCACAACAGTTGGAACAATAAACCCACAGAACTGAAGCTTCAGGAAAGGGCTGGTGCTTTGATGTAAAGGTAAAGGTAAAGGGACCCCTGACCATTAGGTCCAGTCATGGCCGACTCTGGGGTTGCAGTGCTCATCTTGCTTTATTGGCCAAGGGAGCCGGCGTACAGCTTCCAGGTCATGTGGCCAGCATGACTAAGGTGCTTCTGGCGAACCAGAGCAGCGCACAGAAACGCCCTTTACCTTCCCGCTGGAGCAGTACCTATTTATTTACTTGCACTTTGACGTGCTTTCGAACTGTTAGGTTGGCAGGAGCAGGGACCGAGCAATGGGAGCTCACCCTGTCGCGGGGATTCGAACCGCTGACCTTCTGATCAGCAAGTCCTAGGCTCTGTGGCTTAACCCACAGTGCCACCCACATCCCTTGCTTTGATGTAGGGAGGACCGGGAATGGAAAAGGCTCCTCATTTGCATAGCCCCACCTATGAAGCAAGTGGGAGGAGCAACCCATTGTCCACCACAGAAAGAGAAAAATGGAAGGGATCGCAGAGGCTCTGGCTACACGTCTCCTGGATTCTTAAAAAATAAATAAATCCCTGCTTATATTCTCACTCCATCACCATACACATCTAATCTCTCTAATTCAGACAAGAGAAAGAACAGGGGCATTTAGCTATGAAAGCAAATCAGGATAGCATAAACTGGACATGGAAAATGGTGCTCATGGCTCCAAAATCTCCCCCAGATTTCTCTGTCTGCCTCTTGGGTGGCCTTACAATTCATCAAAGGCAAAGCCTGACTTAGACGCTGCTAGTCTTTATGTGACTTATGCCAGCCATCGCCTAGGAATTCTAAGAAACCAAAGAATCAGTGCAGTTCTGAAAACAGTGGTTAAAATCAGTAAATCAGTGGAGTTTTGAAAAGTTCAGTCCGCCATCTTAATTCAAAATGGCACCCAATTGTATCCAGGCATAAAAGAAAACCTGCTTCTTGGTCTCAGGAACCATCACGCACAATTTCGGCTACAATATATTAAGTGGTGTCCAAATGCATACTGTAGTGACCAAAACAAATACATTGCAATCTGTATGGTAGTTATAACAATGAACCTCAGTCCGTACCCAAGAAATAAGTTGTTCTGAAATGAGGAACCAGTTAGAACCTTTATAGCTCCAAGCAGCTTTCCAGTGACCTCTGCAAAACGGGAAGCCGCAATAAAACTGTCCTCCACAGCGATTGCAGCAGAGAGCAAGTCAATAGCTCCCTCTGCTGCCCAGTGATCTACCTGCCAGATTTCCTACTTTTGGACTCCCCACACCTTACCACTCCCCCACAGCCCCACCCCAAAGCTTGACAACCACCACTTACCATTTAGGCTTGGGACCTCGGGTCCGTTCCAATTCCTGCTGCCTCTTCTGCTCTAACAACCACGCCTCTTCCATACGCAGACTCTCAAGCCGGAGGCGAGCCAGCTCTTGCTGGTACGGAGACATCTCAACCAGGGCTCTGCCGACATCACCTTCAGCAATAGTCTGCAGGAACCTATGGAGCCAGTGAGGCCTTGTTACGGTTTCTGCAAGGCCTCCAAGCAGCCTTGAAAGCATTTGGCACAGATTTGCCAGG
Source organism: Podarcis liolepis (assembly GCF_965112155.1). Taxonomy (NCBI): domain Eukaryota; kingdom Metazoa; phylum Chordata; class Lepidosauria; order Squamata; family Lacertidae; genus Podarcis; species Podarcis liolepis. The sequence continues at coordinate 22,606,892 of NC_139561.1, forward strand.
CAAGTGACTCTTTTCAAACCTGCTTTCAAAGCCATCTCCTAAAAGCAGTGAGGCGGGGATATTTTGCTGGGTGAATTGTTTGTTTCTTGTGGACGATAAATGACTAATGCAAGCTAGTGGTTTTTCTTGGGGTTGCCAGACCCTCCAAGTGTCCCTATTTTCCAGGGACATCCCTGATTTAGAGAAGCCGTCTCGGTTTCCTGGAATGTCCCACTTTTCCTTAGGATGTCCCTATTTTCATTGGAGAAATGTTGGGAGGATATGGGCTGCTGGGGGTTAGTCAAATGTTTTCAGGCCTGACAACCTATTTGCTATGCTGTCCGCAGGGTTGAAGAGAGGGGAGTATTTCACAAATCAAGGAATTCCCAGGGGACTTTCCTTTCCTTTCCTGAACATCATGGCACTCTAGGCATCTCTCTCTTTGGCCCTTGGGACTATCACTGGCCTTGCTTCACACCCCAGGTGTTTTTGCCTGGCTGGAATGTGTCTGTGAACTCTGATAATGCCTCTTGTTTATATGTATAGAGAATGTAGGCATAGCCAAACTTGGCCCTCCAGATGTTTTGGGACTACAACTCCCATCATCCCTAGCTAACAGGACCAGTGGTCAGGGGTGATGGGAATTGTAGTCCCAAAATATCTGGAGGGCTGAGTTTGGCCATGCCTGGAATAGAGAGTGTGTGTGTGTGTGTGTGTTTAGAAATCAGCCTGCAGTATGAAAGTAACATTGGCATACATTGCTCCACCCACTTTTGCCTCTGGCCCCACCTAGAACTGCCATGTGGCCCCCAGAAGGGAATGCAGCCCTCGAACTGAAAAAGGTTCCCCAGCCCTGGTTATACAGCTAGATAATTCACCCTCTGAACCTTTCAGGGAGGAGGGACATAGAGATGGGCCTCGGATGACAAGCACAGAGTCCGGGTCAGTTTGTACGCAGAGAGGCGGTTCTTAAGGTATTGAGGTCCTAAGGCAGGTGGACTGCAGATGCTGACTGCTGCTACCATCAGCCGGGATGGGCAACAGTAAGGGATGATGGGAATTGTAGTCCAGCAATACCTGGATGGCAATTCCTCATCCTTCCTTTAGGGCATCATAATCTAGACTATCACAAGAGCAGAATGGAGAATTGTTGAGGGGTGAATCCGACTGGGCGTCATGGCAAAGGTTTCCACTTACCGTTCATTGAGCTCCTGGGCTGTGGGTGAGGAAATGGCAGCAGACGGCAAGCTGTAAGGAGTCCATGGATTGCTCCGAGCTCCCCTCTCGATTGCCTTGCTGGGAATCCAGGATCTGGAGGCTAATGTCCCTGGCCTGTATATCCTCGACCGTGACCGCTTACTTGACCCGCTTTTGCTACCATTTTCCCCGGACTTGCCAAGCTGAGGCGGTGGCTGCGCACAGGCATTCGCCTTGGCCGAGCTGGGTCTCCAGGCGGGCTTTGGAGACTGAGATCGAGATCGGAGCCAGCGGGTGCGTTTGTTGGCAGGCGAGAGCGAACGCTCACGGTTGGTCCCAGAGGAGCTGAGACTGAGTGAGCGGCCTCTGTCGAGGGAGGAAGAAGTCCTTTTCAGCAAGGATGCTCTGACTGGGGTCTTCGGAGGCAACAAAGACTTGACGCCGATCACATGAGGGGCTCCGAGTTTCAGAGGGAAAGCGAAATCCACCGAGGGGTGCAAAGAGTTTTGACTTGCAATCTCGCTCCCCAGCAGCCCTGCCAGCCGGTTCACTGGGGACGTGGTAAAGGTTGGAAGGTCCAGGCTCGTCAGGGCTGAATACTCTCCTACGGATCTGAGCAAGTGTTTTGGCTTCAGGAACCACTCCGTCTCCACCGGGGTCTTGGCTGGGCCTCCAACGCCTGATTCCATATAGCTCCCAGTAGGAGCCGCTGGCCACCTGGAACTGAAAGGACCTGAGTCAGCTGCAGGGTGCAGGTCAACGGTGCGTTCGTGATTTGGGTGTGAGCGGAGACTGGAAGCCAAGCTATCCACTTGGAGCTGAAGCTTCCGCAAGCTTTCTTCCAAGTTGTCAATGCTGGGGATCTCCCCCCTGCGGCGAGATGAGTAACTGCCTAGGTGGAAGGAAAAGCCATTTATTTAGAAGAAGCAACAACCAAGAAACGGTCAGCAGAGCAAACCTGACACTGCCCCAAAACACCTGGTTTGCATAACACCCTATGCCATGGTTTATAAAACACGGTTTAGTTAACCACAGTTAAGAATTATTGTCCAAACCTAATGGGTTAATGATGGTTTACTAACTGTAGTTAACTGGCATTCATTAACTAAGGTTTGTAGTTAATTTGCCCATTTTTATTCAACAATATGAGGGGGGAAATCATTTTTGATCAGTTTTGCTTGTAACGGAATATGTGTGAGACCACATGTTAATTTCATAGATGTTTTGTTGCATCATTACATCAGAGGTGAGCAGGTTACAAATTGGTTTAAAGAGGTATGGCAGATTGCACTACAGTGGTACCTCAGGTTAAGAACTTAATTTGTTCTGGAGGTCCATTCTTAACCTGAAACTGTTCTTAACCTGAGGTACCACTTTAGCTAATGGGGCCTCCAGCTGCCGCCGCGCGATTTCTGTTCTCAACCTAAAGCAAAGTCCTTGACCTGAGGTACTATTTCTGGGTTAGCAGGGTCTGTAACCTGAAGTGTCTGTAACCTGAAGCATCTGTAACCCGAGGTACCACTGCATTACAAAAATTGACAAATAATTCAAGACTTGCATGAGGACAAATAAAAAAAAAATCACTGCAATCTGGGTTAACTTTATAGATTTTTTTAGTCGAACATGGTAATCTTCTGGCATCATCTTCATGCAGACATAACATTCCTAACTTCTGCTTCTTTGGTGAACTAGGCTCACCTATGGAGGGAAAAAATAGGGGACGCGGGTGGCACTGTGGGTAAAACCTCAGTGCCTAGGACTTGCCGATCGCATGGTCAGCGGTTCGAATCCCCGCGGCGGGGTGAGCTCCCGTCTTTCGGTCCCAGCTCCTGCCCACCTAGCAGTTCGAAAGCACCCCCAAGTGCAAGTAGATAAATAGGTACCGCTTTATAGCGGGAAGGTAAACGGCGTTTCCGTGTGCTGCGCTGGTGCTGGCTTGCCAGAGCAGCTTCGTCACGCTGGCCACGTGACCCAGAAGTGTCTCCGGACAGCGCTGGCCCCTGGCCTCTTAAGTGAGATGGGCGCACAACCCTAGAGTCGGACACGACTGGCCCGTACGGGCAGGGGCACCTTTACCTTTTTATGGAAAAAATAACATCTCTTATACCTCTAGGTGGTGCTATAGTTATGTAAATATTCTGAATTAAGGTTTCATTATTTTTGTTACTTCAATCCATCTCAAAGAATTTTTTTATTTTAAAATTTTGCACCATGGTTTTGTTTTGTTTCATTTTCTATGTGTATCGTGATTTAGTATATAATATTATTAGTTTGATTAGTTTCTCAGCTTTCCAGGGCTCTCTCTCCCAGACCTACCAGCAGATGCCACTGGGAACTGAACCTGGGACTTTCTGCATGCAAGGCAAATGCTCTTCCAATGAGCTATGGCCTTCTCTCCTCTCAGGCTAGAAGAATAAATCCCACCCCCTTGACTTTTACAAAGCAGGCTGGCAGGAGAGGGACCCCCACCTCAGTTTGTCCTCAGCACAGCTCTGTGAGGTAGGTTAGGTTAAGAGATGATGACTAGCTCACGCTCATCCAATGTCCTTCATGGCTGAGTGGGGATTTGAACCTGGGTCCTAGTCTAGTCTTCTTACCATTTTCTCCTTCAACCGGTGATGATCTTCCCGGCTTATCAGGCGCCTGGTATCTCCCTAGGCTTGAGAAGCTAAAGTTCTGTGTAGTGTTGGTTCTTTGGCTGTTGCTAAGGCACACTTTTGGCACCTCCCTTTAAAAGAAAAAACAAACACTGTTCACCAACAATGTTCGCCAACATTTCCTGTCACCGTAAAGAAACTACTATTTGTATTAGTCACCGTAAAGAAACTACTATTTGTATTAGTTTTTATAGTGCTTCACATACTTGCCCTGTCTCCATGGGGTACCACTGAAAAAGCCCACCCATGAGTCCCCAGCCGATGGACTACTAAAAGGGTTTACCCACAGATCTTTAACACAGTGGCAGGAGGATATGGTATTTCATTTACCTTGGACCTAGTTCATTTAGAGCTTTAAATGACAACATAAGCACCTTAAATCTGGCCCTGGATATCTGTACTTAGACCATCCCAATTTAAATTCTGAGTAGACATACATAGGACTGCATCACAAGCCTTGGTGTACTCTGTAGGTTGTAGCCAGTGTTAGTCCTACTTGGATTAGACCCAGTGAAATTAATGGAAATGGCTCATTTTGGTCTATTAATTTCAATGTATCTACCCTGTGTAGGACTTAGTTGGCGGCAACTGGGATTTACTTCTAAGTAGATGACATACACAGGATTCCACTCTCAAATCGGAACTGAAAGAATGGAGCTGAGAGATCATACCCACCTCCATTTCTCCTATTAATTTAGTTAAATAAATAAATAAAACATACAATAAATAAAATATAGCCTTCCCAGAATCGCCCGTCCCTCTCCCAGCACCTGAGGGTGACTCCACTGCCCCGCACCCGCAAAGCTCCAGCCTCCGCCATGCGCGCCCTTCTCTGCAAAGCATCACTTTGCATGCTCCTTAGCGACAGCCTCAACATTCCCGTTGCTAAGGAGAAGGACCGCCTCCTTCTTTGCTTCAGGTTGAATTCCCCTCCCTGCCTGCCTCTCTCTCTCTCTCTCTCTCTCTCTCTCTCAGGTCCCGCCCTTCTTTTCAGATCACCCAATCGCATCACTGTTCTCCGCGGGAAGGGTGGGTTCACTGTGCTGGGAGCCAATAAAAGACGAGAAGAGTCAAAGGCACGTGATTTAGGAGTCCCGCCTTCTGCTTCTGCTTCGGCCCAATAAGCATTCCTGAAAGGGAGAACCCGCAGAGATAGTAAAAGTATAGAGCAGGCATCCCCAAAATCAGCCTTTCAGATATTTTTTGGGACTACAATTCCCATCATCCCTGACCACTGGTCCTTTTAGCTAGGGATGATGGGAGTTGTAGTCCCAAAAAAATCTGGAGGGCCGAGTTTGGGGATGCCTGGTATAGAGTGACACGTTGAATAAATTGCTATAGATATATTTATATTTATATTTTTTCTCTCTCACACACACATTCTCCATCCATCCCTCCCCTAGCCATGTCCCACCAGCATGGCCAATGGCAAAGGATCCATGGGAGTTGTAGTCTAGCAAATACTCATAGGACTTCCGGTTCTGCGTCCTTGGCTCTAAAACGAAACTGTACAGATGAAGCCGGAACGAGTCCGTTTGTCCCCCAACTCTATGGTTCCTCACTTTTTTTTTTTTGCGCGCCTATGTTTCCCACCAATGGCAACGCGCCGGGAACCGGAAGGGGCGGCGACGGCGCCTGCGCAGTGTGAGCGGTGCTGGGTCCGCGTGTGCACCGCTGCTTGCTGCCTGCCGGCTGGGCTGCAAAAAGCAGAGCGGCGCTCATGTCGTGGCTCTTCGGGCTGAACCGCGGTGGCGGCGGAGATGCGGGCCTGGGAGCTCCCCCCGGGGCCCCGCCGCTGCCGCCTTCGCCGGCGGGGGCCTCTGGGGAAGGGCCGGGCGAAGGGGGCCGCCCCAAGGACAAATGGAGCAACTTCGACCCCACCGGCCTGGAGCGCGCGGCCAAGGCTGCCAGGGAGCTGGACGCCTCCCGTGAGTCGGAGGAGGGAGGGGAGGAAAGCCAGCGCCGCGGGCAGGCCTAGGCCCTACTCGGGAGTAGACCCGCTGAAGTTAATGAAGGCACGGCTAACTTGGGGCCATTGATTTCAGTGGGTCTGCTATGAATAGGACTTAGTTGGATGCACACACAAAAACACCCTTTAATACGTGGGGCATGAATGCATGAGCGTGTGGTGGGCAGGTGCTGGGAGTGTATGGGTTCCAGGTGGAGCAGGGAGCTGACCGTAGTGTAGAAGGAAGGTCATGTGTAATAATAATAATAATAATAATTTATACCCCGCCCATCTGGCTGAGTTTCCCAAGCCACTCTGGGCGGCTCCCAATCAAATGTTAAAGACAGTACAGTGTTAAATATTAAAAACTTCCCTGAACAGGGCTGCCTTCAAACGTCTTTTAAAGATAGGATAGCTGCTTATTTCCTTCACTTCTGAAGGGAGGGTGTTCCACAGGGTGGGCGCCACTGCCGAGAAGGCCCTCTGCCTGGTTTCCTGTAACCTCACTTCTCGCAATGCAGGAACCGTCAGAAGGCCCTCGGCGCTGGATCTCAGTGTCTGGGCTGAACGATGGGGGTGGAGACACTCCTTCAGGTATACAGGACCGTTTAGGGCTTTAAAGGTCAGCACCTTTGTAAGGGGGGGTGATAGGGCTGGTTGGATCTACAGGGCTGGAGCGCTTCTTTGAAAAGCAGGGTGTGAGGGCAATAAGAGTGTGTCCGTGTAAAGGGTTAACTGGATCTAAAGGATGCCCACCCTCAAAAATCCAGTCTTTAAAACGCTAGGGTGGCAAAAGCCACATGTGAGCTGCATCTGCAAGGTCCTCTCTCGTGTGCCCCAGCAGCTCTGTTTTTACAGGACAGAAATGGGAAATTCATAAACCAGGCTCCAGAAACTGCTGCAAAATGTCAGAAATGTGAGTCTGAGGGCACATTTCTGAAGCGGCGTTTGTGCCCTCATGTTTCAAACTCTGGAGAGCCGTGTTGCAGTTTCCCCAACAGTGGTTGCATCAGTGCTCAGCCAAGGGAGGGTTGCCCTTTGACCTTGCAACTGTCATGTGACACCAGCAGGCTCTGTAAATGTTCAGCAAATGTTCAGCAGCTCTAAGATCTCTTTGTTACAGCAGAGGTTGGCCAAAGGGGCTGCGTTGCCCCAGAATTATTGCTATTATTATTTTATTTATTTGCTTTCTATACCACCCTTCATCATAGGATCACAGGGCAGTTCACAATATAAAAACACAAAAGCATGTAGCATAGTAACACAAAAACCCAAAAGGTTGTATAGAAGAGAGTGAGGCCCTCAGGTCAAAAATTTTCTGAAACTCCTGATTTATAGGTTTGGTCCATACTTAGTTATGCTTAGAGTAGGCCTATTGGAGTCAGTGGGGCCTGGGAGAAACCTGCTCCGTCTTAACCTCAATTACCTTTGAGAATTACAGTGGTACCTCTGGTTACGTACTTAATTCGTTCCGGAGGTCCGTTCTTAACCTGAAGCACCACTTTAGCTAATGGGGCCTCCCACTGCTGCCGTGACGCCAGAGCATGATTTCTGTTCTCATCCTGAAGCAAAGTTCTTAACCCGAGGTACTATTTCTGGGTTAGCGGAGTCTGTAACCTGAAGTGTATGTAACCTGAAACGTATGTAACCCGAGGTACCACTGTACTTATTTCTTGTTATTTGTGCTGCCTGAAAACTGCCTCAATGTCTGAACTGCAGATGAGAGACAGTGTTCCAACTCCACTCACCTACCTTGAAGGGCCAGCGCAAGCTTCACAGAGGAGCTTTCATTCCTAAGAGAAGACTGTGAGTTAGGCTCGAATTAGGCTGTATCTGCACCTTACATTTAAAGCAGCATCATGCCACTTTAAACCGTTGTGACTTCCCCAAAAGAATCCTAGGAGTTGTCGTTCATTAACGGTGCTGACAATCGTTAGGAGACCCCCTATTCCCCCTCATAGAGCTACAATTCCCAACGTTCCCAAGGAAGAGGGATTGATTATTAAACCACTATGGGAACTGTAGCTGCTTGGGGGGTGGGGTCTCCTAACAACTCCCATCTCCCGTGAGGAACCATGCCTGCTTGACGCAGCGTTGATACTCCTTTTAAATGTATAAAGCAGATGGCTTGTTGGAATTGAAGTGTTGGGGGCGGGGGGGGGGGTCTGATCAGAACCCTTGCTGTGCTCACACTAGGCTGTGGTCACCCAGCTCTTGTACAGAGGGATGTCAGGTGGCGGTGGGTCAATTTCTTTACAGCTTAAACGGACTAACTGGGACACGCTCTTTTCTAGGACATGCGAAAGAGGCCCTCCACATGGCCCAGTTGCAGGAACAGACCCTCCAGTTAGAACAGCAGTCCAAGCTGAAGGTAAGCCCAGTTCTGGTACCCAAATTGCACTGTGTGATCACCTTTACCTTTTGTTGTTGTTTCTTTGTGGCGTCATATCTCTGTTCTAGAGGCCATGCTCTCAGATTCTGCGTCTGGCATCTTCAGTACCAAAGATCACAGCAAGGCTATGAAAGGCCTTTGCTTTAGCAGACAAGCCATGGCTTAGTTGCAGGGCGTCTCTTGATGTGCAGAAGATCCTGGGTCTAATCCCTGGCATCTCCAGGTAGGGTTAGGAAAGATCTGAAACCCTGGAAAGCTGCTGCCATTCAGCATAGACAATCCTGATTCAGTATGTCAGCTTCCTATGATTCAACCCTCAATCACTTTCCCTTTAAATTTTGGCGAAAGGGCCGTAGCTCAGTCTACAGTTTAGTCCCCAGGATCTCCGGGTAGGAATGAGAGAGACTCCTGGCTGAGATCTGGGAAGATGCTGCTGTTCAGCGTAGTCAATGCTTGGGTAGATGGACAAAATAGACCAGGCATAGGCAAACTCGGCCCTCCAGATGTTTTGGGGCTACAACTCCCATCATCCCTGACCACTGGTCCTGTTAGCTAGGGATGGTGGGAGCTGTAGAACCAAAACATCTGGAGGGTCGAGTTTGCCTATGCCTGAAATAGACCCAATAGGGGAAGGGCTGTAGCTCAGCAAAAAAGCACCATGTTGCATGAAAAATGCCTCAGGTTCAGTTCCGGACATTTCCAGGTGGAGCTGGGAACATGCCCTGTCCAAAATGCTGGAGAGCGGCTAGCAGTTAGTGCAGACTATACTTGATTAAAGGCATCTTCCCGTGTTTTTGGAGAAACCCTCAGAGCTTTTGCCAATGAGAAAAAACAGCGGATAAAGCATTTTATTTTTTATTTTGCAGAATATTTTTATCTCATGTTGCTTACTCTGCCGCCAGTATTTTTGTTTCGTTTTTAAGTTGGCTTCATTAGTTGTTGTTCTTTAGTGTGTGTGTTTTTAGTGGATTAAATGTGTTAATGTATTTTATTATTTCTGCCTGTGTTTGTCGATTTGGCATACTCTTATCCTGCTGTCGAAAAGGCTTGCATGACAGTTACTTAAAGCAAGACAGCCCCCACCCTCACCCTGGCTTAACAAACTAAAAACTACACAACACTAAAGGAAAAAGGAATGAGGAGGGAAGAGGAAATAAACTTTGATCCTAATTCTTAAAAGTTAAAACAGTAGTTATTTTAATGACTGGGTGGAATGGATATAGTTCAGGGACAGGAGGAATCTGATGGGACTGGACTTTTTCCACTGTGGCAGCCTGCTGGAATTCCATGTTATCATTCATATGATATATAAATGAGGATCCTTCAGCATTTCGAAAGGAAAGGCGGCGGTGATGACAATGGTATTAGGTTAAGATAATTGGCCCCTGTATAGGGTGCTCCAGTTTTCAAAGCCCTTCTGGTGCATTATTTGGTTGTAATTCTTACAGCAACCTTGTAAGGTACATCAGTATTTGAACTGGAATACAAAAAAGGGAGGTATGAGGAGGTCCGGGAAACAAGTAAATGAAAGATAAGTGATGTAAAGATGGAATTATTTTTAACTGTTTTTTATTTCCTATTTTTTCTTTTTTCTTTTTCATTATGTAATACTGTGAAAACTTTAATAAATATTTATTTAAAAAAAAAGTAAGGTAGATCAGTATTATCTCCCCATACAGTGGTACCTCAGGTTACATACGCTTCAGGTTACATACACTTCAGGTTACAGACTCTGCTAACCCAGAAATAGTGCTTCAGGTTAAGAACTTTGCTTCAGGATGAGAACAGAAATCGTGCTCCAGCGGCGCGGCAGCAGCAGGAGGCCCCATTAGCTAAAGTGGTGCTTCAGGTTAAGAACAGTTTCAGGTTAAGTACGGACCTCCAGAACAAATTAAGTACTTAACCCGAGGTACCACTGTACTGCAAATGGAGTGACTAAGAGAGAATTTGAGCACTTTTCCTATGACCACCTAGAAGAGCAGGGAAACCTCTGACCCACCAGACATTTATGCTGAACCACAACTTCTATCATCCCCAGCCATTGAATAGGCATGCTGGGGTTGATGGGAGTTGTAGTCCAGCAACATCTGGAGGGCCAGAGGTTCCCCACACCTGACCTAGAGAGTTCATGGCAGAGGCAAGATTCGAACAGGGAACTTCCTGATTTACAGCTCATTAGCCTCCAATATTATCCTTTTTTTCCAGCGAGGCACCCCCCCCCCCCAACTGGAAAAGAATCCTTGGGGTCTTTTCAGAGGTTTGTCATTGACTAGGACCATAATAGTGGACAAGGTTCCATGAACAGGCAGTGCATCTCCCATTGATCTTTCTCTTCCTATCCAAAGGAATATGAGGCTGCCATAGAGCAGCTGAAGAACGAGCAGATCCGTGTGCAAGCTGAGGAAAGGAGGAAGACGCTTACCGAAGAGACAAGGCAGCAGCAAGCGGTACAAGGCTGGCTTTTGTTATTTATTTCGTTAGTAGCATGGATAAACTTTTATATTACACAATAGCACAATTCAAAGTGTTGGTGCTGACCTTTAAAGCCCTAAACGGCCTCAGTCCAGTATACCTGAAGGAGCGTCTCCACCCCCATCATTCTGCCCGGACGCTGAGGTCCAGCGCCGAGGGCCTTCTGGCGGTTCCCTCATTGCGAGAAGCAAAGCTACAGGGAACCAGGCAGAGGGCCTTCTCGGTAGTGGTGCCCGCCCTGTGGAACGCCCTTCCAGCAGATGTCAAAGCGATAAACAACTACCTGGCATTCAGAAGACATCTTAAGGCAGCCCTGTTCAGGGAGGTTTTTAACGTGTGATATTTTACTGTATTTTTGGTTTCTATGGAAGCCGCCCAGAGTGGCTGGGGAGGCCCAGCCAGATGGGCGGGGTATAAATAATAAAAATTATTATTATTATTATTATTATTATTATTATTATTATTATTATTATTATTATATTTGTGTGTGTGTGTAAAAAAATCAATGTGTAATATATTTATACACATGTTTGTTAAAAAATACAGTATCATTAACTAACATGGAAAGGCAGACGGGAGTAAGAAAAACCCCATTGATAGGTATTTAATTTTATGTTGTAATGGCTTTGAAGGCAGGGGGTTTTTGTACTTAACAGAATTAATTCATATTGCTATTTTAATTTCATCATAAAGGTTTGAAAAAAATTCATAATCAAAGTTTGAAATTTTATTATACCTTTATAAAAAATGCATTAAAATTATATATATCCCATTAATCCAGAGGTTACTTCGCAAAACCGTGTTTGCTTGGTTCACTGTGTTCTTGTGTATGGAATTGATTTTCCATGTATGTTTTTTCCCCTCTACCACCATGAAGAGAGCGCAGTACCAAGACAAGCTGGCCAGGCAACGCTACGAAGACCAACTGCGACAGCAGGTCAGTCCCGTCCGTCTCCTGAAAATGTCCTCCCATTTTTCCATTTGTGCTTAGACTGCCGTGAGTTGCAGGGACAAAATCAAAGCTTTTGTTGCCGGAAAAGAGGGAAGGTCTAGAATTCTTAATTGAAATATATCTCTAGAGCTAGCAACCCTGAACTCATCTACTTCTTCTTTGAAAACGTGCAAATAGGGTTCCCTGCGATTTATCAGCATGCTTTGAGTCATACAGTCACTCACGCAGAGATGCGGCAGAGAGCTTCCTTTCTGAATGCACTGTTATTTGCAGGATTTATGTGCTGTTTCTCGGGAAGACTTCACAAAGAAGTTTCACCAGATTATGAAAGGAAAGCATCAGTTTGTTTGTTTTTTAAAGAAAGTTGCAAAAAAATGGGAAAAAATAAGTTGTTTGTTTAGAAAAAAGCTTTTATTGCTGCTTCTCCCCCTCAGGGAAGGACGGTCCTTCAGGTGGTAGTTGGGAGAAGAGAGGCCACGATGGGAACTGTTTGGCAACAGTTCCTGCTTCCATTAGCCTTTGGTCCAGGGATGGGGGAACCTTTGACCCTCCAGATGTTACTGGACTCAAAGTCCCATCGTCCCTGACCCCAAGAGCCATGCCAGCAGGGGCTGATGGGAGATGGAATTCAACAATATCTGGAGAGCAACAGGTTAGGAACATATGAAGCCCCCCTTTTGCAGAGCAAGGACATTAGGCCTGTCTACACTGACTGGCAGCAGCTCCCCAGGATTTCAGAAAGGGGCTCTCTACCAGCCCTACTTAGGCATACTGGGGATTGAAGCTGGACCCTTCAGCATGCAAAGCAGATGCTCTAGCACTGAGCTGTGTCCCTCCCCACCCACTTTAAATGGAATCCGTTTAGCGCCTTTCCCTCCTTCAGGCTTTGAAACGACACTAAAGGCTCCCATCTTAATTCAGAAAATATGTGCTTCTGCTGTCAAGAGTTTGGGTAGCCCTGGATTCGCATTTTCCACTGACTTTTCAACTCCTGTGACAAACTTAGAACACACAAACAAGTGCCTATAAACGTAGACTCGCCATGCACAAATTTAACGACACTTGGAATTCATTTTTTATAAACACTGTATTAGGTTACATCAGGGGTTAGCAACCTTTTTCAGCTGTGGGCCAGTCCACTGTCCCTCAGACAATGTGGGGGGCCGGACTATATTTTGGAGAAAAAAATATGAACGAATTCCTATGCCCCACAAATAACCCAGAGATGCATTTTAAATAGAAGCACACATTCTACTCATGTAAAAACACACTGATTCCCAGACCGTCGGCAGGCCAGATTGAGAAGGCGATTGGGCCGGATCCAGCCCCCGGGCATTAGTTTGCCTACCCCTGGGTTACATTTAGGTAAACTACAATAACAATCATGTAATGTTTATAAGTCCCCCCCCCTTTTTTTCACATCTTATTTTACCTTGTGCCCTTATAACTTTGTACTTCTTATTTCTCAATAAAGAATATAAAAGAAGACCTCTCGGTTGACCCCACTTTGTGATTTCTCTCCCTCCAGCAACTCCTAAATGAAGAGAACTTGAGGAAGCAGGAGGAATCGGTTCAGAAGCAGGAGGCAATGAGGCGTGGTAGGTGTCAAATCTTAGGAGTGGGTCCTCTTTGGCGGCTACAAGCCACAATGGCCATGCTCTGCTGCCACAATGGCTATGCTCTGGTATATGCCTCCATATACCAGCTGCTGGAAACCACAGCTCTTTTTCTCAGGTCCTGCTTGTGGGCTTCCAATTAAAGGCATCCAGCTAGCTACTGCAAGAACAGGATGCTGAACTAAATGGGCCGGGCTATCCTTGCATTCTGATGACGCTGGAAGCAAAGCAACAGGACTCCCATAGCCACGCAAAGAGACACCATTTGCTCTTTCAGTTACGGTTTGGGGGCGAGGGTGTGCCACCCACATTTTCTGAGCCACGAAGAGCAAAGAGCCTCCCACAGGCCCAAGGAAGGCAAAGCTGTTTCCTTTTTCTTTTCCGGGGTGGGGGGGGGGGAGGGACAGCTCACACAGGCTAGTACAGTGGTGCCCCGCAAGACGAAATTAATTCGTTCCGCAATTTTTGTTGTCTAGCGAATTTTTCGTCTTGCGAAGCACGAAATCCCATAGGAATGCATTGAAAATCAATTAATGCGTTCCTATGGTCAAAAAAAGTCCAAACAAAGCCAAATTTGGTACAACAACAGTTTATTAACTGCTCTTTAAAGTCACACATACTGTAAAGAGCAGTTCAAAAAATTAAGGGAAAATAAATTAACTTTATAAACAAAACATGTCTTTGTTTTTAGTCAAAGAAAAAAAGTCGCGAGACGTTTTCGTCTTGCGAAGCAAGCCCATAGGGGAAATTTGTCTTGCGAGGCAAATCGCGAACGGAAAAACCTTTCGTCTAGCGAGTTTTTTGTCTTGCGAGGCATTCGTCTTGCGGGGCACCACTGTAGTTGAAAAGCCACCTTTAGCATCCTTGGTGGATGAAGGCAGAGTCCCCAGATGCTAACGGTGCCTCTGTCTGCCGTTCTTCCAGCTACCGTGGAGCGGGAGATGGAGCTCCGGCACAAGAATGAGATGCTACGGATCGAGGCCGAGGCACGCGCCCGTGCGAAGGCCGAGCGGGAGAACGCCGACCTCATCCGGGAGCAGATCCGGTTAAAAGCAGCTGAGCATCGCCAGACGGTGCTTGATTCCCTCAAGTACGTTTGAACAAACCCGTTTCATTCCTTTCCATGCAGGCCTGTGGTTTTGCAACTGCAGCGTCTTTCCTTTCCAGACACCCCTCCTTCCTCTTCCAGCTCCTCCCCATCTCCCATAATTGGGAGCTGCCCTCTTCTCCACCGTCAAACTCTTTACAGTTGTACCCTGGATCCCGAACGCCTTGCGGGTCGAACGGTTTGGCTTCCTAACACCGCAAACCCGGAAGTGAATGTTCTGGTTTGCAAAAGTTCTTTGGAACTAAAACATCTGACAGGGCTTCCGCGGCTTCTGATTGGTTGCAGGAGCTTCTTGCAGCCAATCGGAAGCTGCGCCTTGGTTTATGAACATTTCGGAAGTCGAACCGACTTCCGGAATGGATTCCGTTCAACTTATGAGGTACCACTGTATTCACTATTATTGATTAATTAAATTTGTATACTGCCCTGTACTCACAAGTCTTGGGGCAGTTCACAACATAAAATTACAAGATAAAAACACAAGATACGTAATAAAAAATAAATAAATGTACAACCCAAGATTCAAACCCTTGACTGAAATGAACTAATCAAGCCACCGAGTTTGTTTGTTTATTTATTTATTTATTTGATATATTTATATTCCACCTTTCTCTCAAGCTTGGATTCAAGGTGGCCTACAGCATTTAGGAACACCGGCTATAAAATGCAGAGTAATGAGAACGAGCTAGTTGAGAACAATAATCAAAGTAGATTACTACGTATCTTATACCAGGGATTAAAATGTAATTTGCCCTGATAGCAGCCCAGAGACCAGCATCGTCTGAACCTTAGTTTCCCATAGGCCTGTCTGAACAGGAAGCTCTTAGGCTGCCAGTGGAAAAGATAACAAAGAAGGAGCCAGTCTTAACTGTTCTTGGGAGGAAATTCCATGTTCTGGGAGCGGCCACAGAAAAGGCCCTGTCTCGTGTCATCACAAACCATGCTCCTGGTGTTGATGGGACCGAGAGGAGGTGCTCATTTGAGGATCAGTTCCAGCTTGCGGCCTGATGTGAGGGTGATGGTAGCTCTCTTTGCCTCCTTCTTGACATCTCTTGCTCGTTTGTCTCCCTAGGACTGCTGGGACGTTGTTTGGAGAAGGGTTTCGTGCCTTTGTGACTGACTGGGACAAAGTGACAGCTACGGTGAGCCAGGGTCTGGTGGGCAGAGGCACTGCAAAGGTGCAAATACTCGGTTTCTCTCTCCGTGGCCTGGGAGTGGGAGGTGACCAGGGAGCTGCTGAAGTAGAGAGAGAAGGGAAGCAGAAAGAAATTGGGAGGGGACGTAGCTTACTGGCAGAGCACTCGCTTTCCATGCAAAAGGTCCCAGGTTCAATGCCCACAGCATCTCTCTAAGTAGGTGGGGAAAGCTGCTCTGAAACCCTGGAGAGCTGCTGCCAGCCAGTGTAGACAGTACTGAGTTCGAGGGTATAATAAGTTACGAGAATACTCATATCAATATACTTCACTGGGAATACTTTTAAACGTTTATCTAGTTAAGTTCAGTGTAACAAATTTTATTCCTTCTTCTTTATCTCTCTGTTTAGTTTTTGTTTTGCATTGTCTTTGTATGATTGCAAAACAATTTCATGGTGGGTGGGATACAAAATGTCTTTATATTAGAATATATACCATTTATTAGAACATATAAACACACACACACAAATGCACAAGATCTGACACAGTTTTGCACAGAAGGTAGGCCATGGCTGGCCCTCCCATTATAAGAAGAGCAAAATCTTCACACAGAGAAATAAACAGTCCATCTGTTCTCAGCCAAAGTCTTTCCCACTTCTTCCTTTGGCTTTTCTTTAACTCATCACACAGCATTAAATCCCAAGCTTTAGCATAGGGTAATGCGATATAACAGTTTCACCAAATCATTGAAACACACACAATTAAAATGTGCAATAAAAACTAGCCCATTGCAACAGCGCAAGGGTTTAGAACAGCAATTAAAACAATTAAAGCAAGAGGATTTATGTTGGGAGATCGGGGGGATGCTTGTCTGAACAGGTGCATCTTCAAGAGCAGATGGGATGTCAGTAATGTATTTTCAGCCGGGAGAGCTTAAAGAGCCTGTTTAAAAAGATGTAAAAGGCTGAGACATTCACAGGATCAAGTGTTTCCTTGGTGTATGTATAGTTCTGGGTTTTTCCTAGCATGCTGCCCTTATGGTGGAATGAAGTCAGCCTTTCCAAAAAGGGCCTTGAGTCTTCCTTGAGATGACATTCTTTTTTATTTTATATCCTGCCTTTCTCCCAGTGCAGAACCCAAGGCGGTTTGTGGTATAAATTAAAATGAATACAGCTAAAGGCACACCATACATATTTTAAAAGCAATAAAATAAGTAATGCTATGAACAATAATAACTATTGGAGCAGCACCCAGGTAAGGCCTAACAATGAGGGCCTGACTCTACCAGGCCTCAGGTATTGGCCTGATCAAAGCCAGAGTAAAATTATCTTTTCACAGATGGTCACTGAAAAGGCCTGGACAGAAAACATAGCGTGTCTGCGGCCTCAGCATTTATTAAACCACAAACATCACGTATTGGACCAATCAAAGTGGGCATTAGCCTGAGAGCATAGGAGCCAACTCCTAGGGGCCGAGGGGTTTTCACCCCCCCCCTAATATATTTGAGGGGGCCGGTGCCTCCCCAAAGTTGATGAGTGTTGCCATTCAAATGGTGTGTGCGTACTGCATCATGTGGTTGGTTATGTGGGGTGGGGTGGGGCTTCCCTGGCCCCCTCCCCCAATATTTTATTCAGCTTGGCACCCCTGCCTTACAGTAATATACGGTCCTTCAGATAGATATTAAGCGCTACTTGAGAATGTGGGCCCAGACCTCCAGGCTCGGGATAGCGTTGGGTGGAGGACGGTTTCAAACTGGCTCCAAGCAGTCCCTGTTTCATCAGATATTACGCTGGTGGGAGCTCTATATTTTCGGGAGCGCTAATCAAATGCTGGCTGGTAAGACATAGGAAGAGAATTGTGTAGCAAGCAGCTCTTCCCAGGGTTTTATATAGGAATAGAAAAAGGCTTCCCAAAATCCTTCCATGTGTGTTGGGAGTTATTTATCTGTTACAAGGGCGTTGGAAGCTGCCTTACGGCGAGTCATACCATTGGTTTGCCTAGTCCAGCATTGCCAACACTGACTGGCAATGGCTAGGGTTTCAGGCCCAGAGTTTTTCCTAGCCCTAGCTCTGGAGATGCCAGAGATTTGATTATATTATTATATTATATTATATTATATTATATTATATTATATTATATTATATTATATTATATTATATTATATTATATTATATTATATTATATTATATTATTATATTACATTACATTACATTACATTATATTTTTGAGATGCCAGAGATTGAACCTGGGCTCTTCTGCACACAAATCAGATGCTCTACCAACTGAGCTGTGCCCTTTCCATTCACACTTCCTCCAACGAGTTCAAAACAACGTGCAGTCGTACCTTGGAAGTTGAACGGAATCTATTCTGGAAGTCCGTCCGACTTCCAAAACGTTCAGAAACCAAAGCGTGGCTTCTGATTGGCTGCAGGAAGCTCCTGCAGCCAATCTGAAGCTGCGGAAGCCCCGTCGGACGTTCGGGTTGCAAAAAACATTCGCAAATCGGAACACTCACTTCCGGGTTTGCAGCGTTCAGGAGCCAAAACGTCTGAGTACCAAAGCGTTCGGGAGCCAAGGTATGACTACTTGGTTCTCTTCCCCAGCTCCCTCTCTTCTCAAGAACCATGAGTTTCATGGCCAAGTGGAGAGTTTTGAGCTTGGGTTTCCCTGGTTGCAGTCCAGCAATCTTAACCATTATAGTGGTACCTTGGGTTAAGAACTTAATTTGTTCTGGAGGTCTGTTCTTAACCTGAAACACCACTTTAGCTAACGGGGCCTTCTGCTGCCACCGCATCGCTGGAGCACGATTTCTGTTCTCATCCTGAAGCAAAGTTCTTAACCTGAAGCACTATTTCTGGGTTAGCGGAGTCTGTAACCTGAAGCATGTGTAACCCGAGGTACCACTGTATACCACACTGGTGGTTCCAACAAACCATTACAATGGGGCAAAAATAAAAAAGGTTTCTTAGAGCTCGTATTTCACCTTGCAGATGGGACACTGAGAGAAGCATTCAGAGAGATGACACTCTTAAACAGGCTTCCTCAAACTCGGCTTCCAGATGTTTTGAGACTACAGTTCCCATCACCCCTGAACACTGGTCCTGCTAGCTAGGGATCATGGGAGTTGTAGGCCAAAAATATCTGGAGGGCTGAGTTTGAGGAAGCCTGCTCTTAAAGATGGGAGGTCATTGGGGTGGAGAGACATGGTGCGACCTGAGTTTTCTATCCCTCCCTGCATTGGGTTTTTGATACGAACCGTAATTGCATTTTAGGCACAGTAGGTAGCGCCTTTGCCGTTTTAGTGGCGCAATCCACCTGCACACAGTCACTACTCCTTCCCCCCCTTTTTTTTACCACTGCCGGCCTGGTAGTGGAGCTCGAATCGTGCCTTTCGGCTTGCAACTGATCATCAGCTGCTGCCGCAGCGGGAAAGCTGTTGAAGCAACGCTTTTCCCCCCTCTCTCCCCAATGCCAAAAATATAGCCCTTGTGTAACACTTCGGGCATTAAATGGAACAGGCATCTCTTGAGGCTGCTGGTGTTTCGGATCCCAGCTCCTTCCCAGCCTGTTTTTGCCGAAAGCCAACAGGCAAGGGAGAGAAGGGGGCCTGCCGCAGTTGCCAGGCAACCGCCAGAGGATTTTCCGCAGCTGCTTCTTGGCCCAGGAGACGCTCCCTATCTGTTGTCTGTTTCCAGGTGGAATGAGAAATCCCTTGTGGTGGGAAGACTCAAGCAGCCTAACCCCAGAAAAGGCCAAGAATGGCCTCAGCAGTTTGCTGGGAAATGCACCGTGAATCTCTTGTGTCTCCCCCAAAGGTTGCAAGATTCTCAGGGCAGGTCCCCTCTTGCTTACGTGACTTTGCCGGGCAGCAGTGGGGAGCCTCAGGCCCGGGGGACAGATGTGGCCCTCCAGACCTCTCTGCCAGGCCCTTGTAACTCTCCCCCAAGCCACACCCCTTGCTGGTGCTTTTTTCACAACCAGAGTGCTTATTAAGCCTGGCAGGAATGCAGCCTGGTAACGCTGATAAGGCCTCTTGCACATTTGCAAAGCTAAGCAGGGTCCGGTATGGTTTCACAGTGGATGGGAGACTGTGTGTTGAGATCCCTGCGTTGCTGGGGGTTGGACTTGATGACCCTTGGGGTCCCTTCCAACTCTACAATTCTGTGATTCTTTTTGTAAAATACAATTTTTATTAAATTTTCAGAATTTCACAAAAACTTAATCACATCTTCGTTCATAGATAGACTTCCCACCCACACCTCTGCAGTGTTTTTATTCAAACCCTTTCCTACTGCGTTGTATTTCAAGCTCTTTATCAAAAAACAAGTCCCTCTAATACAATTATTTTGTCATTTTTCTTCCCCTGCTCATATCTCAAATCATGCCAGTGATTTCATTTGACTACAATATTTTTTATAATAGTCCACAAATCGCTTCCACTCTTCTCTAGAAAGTTCATCATTTTGATCAATTAATTTTGTTGTTAGCTTTGCTATTTCCGCCCCGCCCACTTTTGCTTCTGGCCCCGCCCACCACTGCCATGTAATTCCCTCTCCCAAAGGCTGTCACTGCTTTGTTGCCTGTGATTTAGCAACTTGTTTCTAGCCACACCCTCTTTCCAGGCCACACCCCCTTCTCACATTTGCTTCATACCCTCCTTGAGAGTTTTTGCCTGGCTGGAATGTGTCATTGAACTCTGAGCATTTCTCTTGCTTGCCTGGATAGAGGATAGGGAGGCCTCCTATTCTGCTGTGCAACGCTAAAACATATTCTCATTGTTCTGCCCAGTTTATGACTTGGGCCCTGCCTGCCAGTGGCATGTGGCGGAAGGTTGCCCAGAAAGGAATGGCGGTGACTACAGATCACAAGTAGGGGGAACAGAATGCTGGACTTCATGTGTCAGTCGCCTGATCCAGCAGATCTCTTCTTCTTTTCTTAATGCAGTCCTTGAGGTGGGGGGCGAAAAAGCTCTGTAGCGTGCATGTCAACTTTATATACTGTCTTCCAATGCTTAATGTGCAAGGTGGAACCACTTCGAAACTGACAACAATAAAACAGCAGTATGAAAATCCCCCAATTAATCCGCAGTAACGTATAGAACAGGGGTCAGCAAACTTTTTCAGCAGGGGGCCAGTCCGCTGTCCCTCAGACCTTGTGGGGGGCCAGACTTATATTTTGGAGGGGGTGGGAGAACACATTCCTGTGCTCCACAAATAACCCAGAAATGCATTTTAAATAAAAGGACACATTCTACTCATGTAAAAACATGCTGATTCCCGGACCGTCCACGGGCCAGATTTAGAAGGCGATTGGGCCGGATCCGCCCCCGGGCCTTAGTTTGCCTACCCATGGTATAGAACAACGCAACACACTGTTCATAACTGGCAAGGACAGTTCAGTGTCTAAAGCCATCCTTTAATCACCTCTGCAATTTATTCCTTTGGAACCATGCGATGAAAAGTATTCCTAAGCAGACAAGGAGACACAAGTTTCAAGATAATTAAACAGCAGCAATCCCTTTTCCATTTCACCAAAATATGGCGGCCAGCTTCTTCCTCCTTAATCTAAGCATTGCCCTTGTGGAAACCAGCAGGAGAATGGGGACAGAACTAGAATGAGTTGGCTCAGCCCTGTCATTGGCTCTGGCGCCATCTTACTCTTGGGCTCCCTGCTTTCTGCTTCTGAATATCGGATGCAGGAAACTGCAGGAGTAGAGAATATTGTGCTTCAATCCTGCTTTCAGACTTCCCAGGGGCCTCTGGCTGGCCACTGCGGGAACAGGACGCTGGGCGCAGATGGGCCATTGGCTTAATCCATCTCTTCGTATGTTTAGCCTGACCATTGGGGGGGCAGATGGGATTTGGAGCCCATCAAATCACAGTGCCGTTTTGAGCAACTTTGCTATGCTGTTGCTTCCCCCCTCCCCTCTTTTCCGTACCTCCTCTTGATCCGGTGTGTATTTTCCTTTAACGAGTGCCGCCGGGCATCAGGAACCTTGGCAAGGGGAGAGAGTGTTTTATGTAGCGGCAGCCAGCCTGAGACTCTTTGATGGCATCGGAACTGCCCGTAGCGAAACAAGGGAGGTCAGGCACCCCATCGAGCCCAGCCTTGCAACCCCTGTGACAGCCGTACCCTGGAGGCGGGTTGAGGAGAAAGGGGGCACGGGTTCATTTTGAGCGTGTCGTGGAAGAGAAATCGCCTCTGGTGGGCGCGAGGAAGGAAGCGGGAGACCGTGTTCCGCATCGTGCCTGCGACTCTGGTGAAGTTATTCTGCATAACTCAACAGGCACTGCGAACATCCTGCCAACTGGGACCCTCTGCCTGCAGCTGTAATTTGTTGATGCTTGTGTTAAAAGGGAAGAGAGGAGAAGGAGAGGGAGCTCTTAGGGACATCAAAATGGCCCATTAATCAACCCTGGCCTCCCTTTGTTTTTATTATGATTCCTTCAGCTTGTGCAGAGAAGCAAAGAGCATCTGCAGTGGAGGAGCTGGCAGGTTTTTGTTCTCCTAAAGGACAGGAACTGAGATGGAGGGGGGGTTAAGGGGCCTTGCGGCATGCGTGTTTCGGGAGCAGAAAGGGGGGAGCAGGGGCTGTGATGAGTCATGCACGCAAGAGACCCGTAAGCCTATCATTTTTGTGCGCACGCACACACACACCAGCAATTTAGGATTGGCTGGCTTAGATTGGAAGTCTGAGGATCCTAGCATTTTGTCTTTGTCTCAGGTTTCTAGTCCTCACTGTTGCGGTGCAAAAACATAAAACCTAAGAGGGTTCTTCAGGGCAAGACTTCCACCGTTTCAAACAGAACCGCCTAAGGAGAGCTTTTTCAAACAGCCCAATAGTTTCTTGTCACATTGCAGGGAGAAAGGTGGGGTGGAATTATTACTTTATTATTATTATTATTATTATTATTATTATTATTATTATTATTTAATACTATATCATTTATTGGACTTATTAGTCACATTTTAAACAAAATATAAACTCAGAGCAACTTCAAACATAGAATAGGTGTTATCCATTGGGTGGTATCGAACTTCTGCCCAGCATCGATCCATTGAAGTTAATGGACCTAAGTGAATTATGTCTATTAATTCCAGTGGGTCAGCTCTGGGGGGTGCAAGGCAAACTCCAGAATTCCCCACTCCACCCCAAAACGAAGGCTTTCATTTAGTTTGTATGAAATTCAGATTTGTCAATATCTGCCCATGCCACCCCCCAAAAAGTCTGATTTAAAACATGTTTGTTTGTTTTTAAAAGAACAACAACCATCAGGCAGGTTTGGGGGTTTGCTTGCTTTTTCGTAAATTAACCTTGAACAAAACCGGCAAATCTTCTTTTTCTTTCTTTCTTTCTTTCTTTCTTTCTTTCTTTCTTTCTTTCCTTCCTTCCTTCCTTCCTTCCTTCCTTCCTTCCTTCTTCCTTCCTTTGACAGGTGGCTGGCCTGACCCTCCTGGCTGTTGGCATTTACAGCGCCAAGAACGCAACTGCGGTCGCTGGACGGTACATTGAGGCCCGCCTGGGCAAGCCGTCGTTGGTGAGGGAAACCTCTCGTTTCACCATCCTGGAAGCTCTCAAGCATCCCATTAAGGTAATCCCTTCTAACATACCGCACGACTCCTCTCATGAGGGGGTGGAATAACCAGGCGGAAGGTACATTCAGCGACATCATAATCAAACGCATTTGTACTTAACTTATTTGTGGCATTTATGTTCCACCTTTTTCCCCCAAAGAGTTTGTCGAGTTCGTGGCCATGCCCTGCCACTACAGATACAGGCAGGAATGCTCCTGAATACCACTTGCTGGAGCCCTCGGGAGGGGAGAATGGTCTTGTCCGCGTGGTCCTGCTTGCAGGTTTCCCCCCACACAGTTGGTTGCCCAAGATGCTAGACTAGATGGACTACTGGCTTGATCCAGCAGGACTGTTATATTCTTAATTTTCAAGCCCAGGGAGATTCTGAATTTATAAACAGAAGGGATTTTATGGGCTGAAACCAATGCACCTGTTATTTAGTTCTATACAGTGGTGCCTCGCAAGACGAAATTAATTCATTCCGCAAGTCTCTTCGTCTTGCGAGTTTTTCGTCTTGCGATGCATGGTTTCCCATAGGAATGCATTGAAAATCAATTAATGCGTTCCTAGGGAAACCGCCTTCAGACCAGGTCCAGGGACAGTCTGTCCCCCGACCTCTTCTGAAGGCTGGGGGGGGGGACAAGGGTTTTTCTTCCCACCCCCAGCATTTTAAAAAACCCCGGGACAGCGGAGGACTTCTCCGCTGTCCGGGCGATCTTAAAATGCTGGCGGGCGGCATTTTAAAATCGCCCCGGACAGCGGAGGACTTCTCCGCTGTCCGGGGCGATTTAAAAGCCCCTGGGAAGGCAGGCAGGGGGGACAAAGACTTTCGCCCCCCGCCCGCCTTCAGAAGGTGTTCCCACCCCCCGCCCCGCTTCAGAGCAGCGTTCCGAAGCGGGGCGGCTGGGGCAGGTGTTCCCGCCCCCCGCCCCGCTTCGGAGCAGCGTTCCGAAGCGGGGCGGCTGGGGCAGGTGTTCCCGCCCCCCGCCCCGCTTCAGAACAGCGTTACGAAGCGGGGCGGCTGGGGCAGGCGTTCGCTGCCGACCCCCAGCATTTTAAAATCTCCCCGGGACACGGGGAGATTTTAAAATGCTGGGGGTCGGCAGCGAAGCGTTCGCTCCCGACCCCCAGCATTTTAAAATCTCCCCTGGACAGCAGAGACTTCTCTGCTGTCCCGGGGAGATTTTAAAATGCTGGGGGTCGGCAGCGAACGCTTCGCTCCCGCCCGCCAGCATTTTAAGATCGCCAGGGGCAGGCGGGGGGGGGAAGGCAGGCGGGGGGGGAGCAAAGACTTTTGCCCCCCACCGGCCTTCAGAAGAGGTCCTCTTCTGAAGGCCGGCTGTGGGCAAAAGTCTTTGCTCCCGACCGCCAGCATTTCCCTATGGGCTTTCGTCTTGCGATGCAAGCCCATAGGGAAATTCGTCTTGCGAAGCACCTCCAAAACAGAAAACCCTTTCGTCTTGCGGGTTTTCCGTCTTGCGAGGCATTCGTCTTGCGGGGTACCACTGTATATGTATGGAAACTTCACTCCGGATTTGTGTAGGGTCTACTCCTTAGCCTTTTCTTCTCCTGAAGATGTCCCTCAAGACAGCAGGCACATACCGTATTTTTTGCTCCATAAGACGCACTTTTTTCCTCCTAAAAGGTTAGGTGAAATGTCTGTGCGTCTTATGGAGCGAATGTGTGGTCGATCACTGGCTCCCTTTCTGGCCCTGCCTCCTTGCCCAGGCCTCCATTGCTGAATGTTCTGCAGACGGAGGCTGCTTGTTTCCCCGGTGACATGTGACTGGCTGATTAGATTATCTGTGTGGAAACTGTAGAAACGGCTCCCTTTCCTTTCCTAAAGAAGCTGCAGAACTGTTGAGTTGAACCCCATAAAAACAGGATTGTTTCCCTTTGCAAAGTAAGCTCAAGAACTTAGAGCTAATCCTCAAAAAACCAGGGCTTTTCCCCTTTGCAAAAGAAGCTGCACAACTTTGAGCTGATCCTCAAAAAAACAGGGCTTTCCTCCTCTAAAAACTTCGCGTCTTATGGAGCGAAAAATACGGTACCTCCTTCTGGCAACTCCTGCAGCCCAGCTGGTGCCAAATGTATTGCTCTGTTTCCCTTTGGTCCACATCAACAAGGCCAAGAACGGGGTCTTGTCGTCTGGGCAGTCCAGGACCTCCATACACAGCACCCCAGGTTTGCTGGGTCATTTCGGTGCTGCTAATGTTGCAAAAACAACATGGGAGGCAGCAGCTACAAGTTACCAGTCACTACAGCCGCAGCAGGTTCTGTGATCCTCAAGCGGCTTGCCTTCACCCCCGGAGACACAACATAGAATCATAGAACTGTAGAATTGGAAGGGATCCTTAGGGTCATCTAGTCCAGGCATAGGCAAACTCTAGCCCTCCCTCCAGATCTTTTGAGACTACAATTCCCATCATCCCTGACCACTGGTCCTGTTAGCTAGGGATGATGGGAATTGTAGTCCCTAACATCTGGAGGGCGGGAGTTTGCCTATACCTGATCTAGTCCAAACCCCTGCCATACAGGAATAGGCAGCTGTCCCATTTGGGGATCGAACCTGCAACCTTGGCATTATCAGCATTCTCTCTGGAGACAGACAGATGCCAAAAACAAGATATATGGAGATTAGTCCTGTCCCGCCACAAATACCTTTCGGTATTCATATTGCCTATAGATATGTTGACAATATAAACTGAAGGGGGAGGAGCTTAAGATATCGTTTATGTGATTGCCACCTAGTGGCCAAAAGGTGAAGTGTTATAAAGTGAAGGGGGAGGAGCTTAAGATAGCATTTATGAGATTGCCACCTAGTGGCCAAAAGGTGAAGTGTTTCGGGGGGGAGTTGGAACTGAGCATGCTGCATAACAGAAACTTAAGAAATTAAAAACGGGTATTGGTGTTGCCTGCATGTGTTACAAAATTCACGGGGTGAATAAGCTATATTCTACCGCCATTGTCGGAGGTAGTGCGACTCCGAAGACCAGTTGCTGGTGCAAACGGCCAACCAGATGCCCCCTTTGGAAGCCTGCGAGCAGCAGCAACTGTCCCCACCTGCAGTGACCAGTAGCTGGTATTCAGAGGCATCCTCCCTCTGGCAGTGGAGGTAGAGCAAAACTATCATAGCTCATGGTCACTGGCAGCCTTCCGTCCCATGAATTTGCCTAATCCTCTTTCAAAGCCATCTTGGTTTGGGGCAGTGTGTCCCCACCGGTGGGAAATAGGCTTCTCCCATGCTCTTTGTCCATCGCCCACCACAACAGGTAACCTGACTGCCTTCACTCTCTTTCCTAGCTTGGCAAGCGGCTCACCAGCAAAGCCCAGGATGCCCTTGAAGGAGTCATTCTCAGCGTGAGTAGTTTTTTTAAAAAAAATTAAAATAAAAAAGACTATTTGTATAAAGAAGGGATGGCTAACCTGTGGCCCTCCAGGCATTCCTGGACTACAACTCCCATCATCCTCAGCTAATACATCCAATGGCTGGGGTTGGATTAGGTGGGCCATGGCTTGATCCAGCAGGGATGCTTTTGTGTTACATTTTTGGGTCCCTGCCCGGAGCGGTGTGATGGGGAAGAGGTGCCAAATTCCATCAGTACCTCGGTTTTGGCCGAATTTGAGCCACATCTGCCAAGGGGCCATTGGGAGTGCACACTAAAGGCTTTAACTTTCCTATGCCAGCCATCAGCTAATTCGCCAAATGGTGTGAATTGCCCCCAATGGATGTAGGATGAAGGTTTCCCCACCTCTAGTAAGTTCTCAGCCAGGGCGAGATTTGAACCTCGGCTTTCTGCTTCAGCTGCACCAACTTCTGAAAGAGGAGTTGGTCTTCTCCTTCTGCTCCCCTTGAAGATTGCAAAAGCAGCTTCCTCGAGGTCAAAAAAGCGTTTCCCAGCTTTGATTCATTGCCAAGACAGTTGGAGAGAAACGTCGCTCAAGAGGGGTCGAGTGAGTCTTTACTCCGAGCCAAGAATCCACATGTGGGGAACCTTTGCTCACCTCCACACAGCAGCCAGTGAAAAAAATCCCTGAGTCAGCACTCGCAAGCTTCCCCCCCCCCCCTTATGCCAGCACCTTAATGGGCTAATAATTTCTGCCCGGGCGCCGCTTGTCGTGGATAATTGTGGGAATAACGCCACAGTCTGACGACTCTCTTTCCCAACAAAAAAGCATGCTAGTCAAAGTTGAGGCTGCCCTTTGCTCTCGCTTTGTTGTTTAGTCGTATCCGACTCTTCGTGACCCCATGGACCAGAGCACGCCAGGCACTCCTGTCTTCCACTGCCTCCCGCAGTTTGGTCAAACTCATGCTGGTAGCTTCGAGAACACTGTCCAACCATCTCGCCCTCTGTCGTCCCCTTCTCCTTGTGCCCTCCATCTTTCTCAACATCAGGGTCTGTTCCAGGGAGTCTTCTCTTCTCATGAGGTGGCCAAAGTATTGGAGCCTCAGCTTCACGATCTGTCCTTCCAGTGAGCACTCAGGGCTGATTTCCTTCAGAATGGATAGGTTTGATCTTCTTGCAGTCCATGGGACTCTCAAGAGTCTCCTCCAGCACCATAATTCAAAAGCATCCATTCTTTGGCGACCAGCCTTCTTTATGGTCCAGCTCTCACTTCCATACATCACTACTGGGAAAACCATAGCTTTAACTATACGGACCTTTGATAGCAAGGTGATGTCTCTGCTTTTTGTCTCTGCTTTTTGCCTCTCGCTAATGGCACCTTATTCAGGAATTTTGCCATTTCTTCAAAAAGAGCCATGTGTCTACACTTAAAAGCAAGGGTGGGGCACTGAGTCGGGCTGACGGGTCGGACAGTTATCTCCCCCACTGCTTGTGGGTCACTTTTGGCAGAAGGGCATCAGCTGTCTGACCGGATTGTATGGATCACTTTGCTATAGGGCTTCTCAACTGATTGTTGGGTCTCGCAGAGCACTTTGCAAGAGGCTCCGCAGGATCCGACCACAATCAGCTGACTGCACAGGGGCTTGGCAAGACCCTCCAGTCATCTGTCTTGTCAGAATTTGCACAGGGTTTGTGCCTACGACCCCCGTTCTGGCTCACCTGGTGTCAAGTGTAGCAGGGCAGGCAGCCCGCAGTTTGGTCAAAACGACCTTGCGGGCCAAATGCGGACTGATTGAGCCTGCCAGCTGGAGGTTCCCCACCCCTGGCTAAAAGAGCCCTAGGCATCCCTTTTGCCAAAAAGCTCCAAGGATGCTTTGCGAGAGCATCACGCACAGGAGCCGCTCCCGCCACACATCAGCATACACCTTCGCTGTTCAAACCACCCACAAGCAAGCCTGCGCATTCACAGGAGCGAGTAAATGTAAACGAGGCCATAGGCAAGAGCATGCCATCTGTTCCCAGCATGCACCAGGAGCTGCTCATCCCACACGCTAGCAAGCAACGAAATGCAAGCGCGTTCATTTTTTTTTTTTTTTTAGTGAAAACTGTTTGCCCCTCGATTGTAAAGAAAACTGCAAGGTCGTTTACGGAAAGAACAAAACGATGCAATTGCTGGGGAAAACAGCTATTTAAAACATTTTTTTTTCCAAAGTTAAAATCAGTTATAAACTACACATAGATCAAAACAAGTGTCAGCTCGCCTAACGTTTTTGAGCAGTACGTTTTTGGTGTCAGTAGGCAGGGAGTTCTAAAGCGAAGATGCTCTCTAAAAGAATGATTTCTTACAAATGCAGTGTCATGCAGCCGCTATAACAGCGCCAGATCCACAGATCAAAATGGTCAAGTGGGCAGATATGGGGGAAAGCACTCTCACAGGTCCCAAGTTGCTCAGGGCTTTACCTATTAATGGTAACAGCTTGGTAGCAAAGAGTATGCTGTGTGGGTCTCTGAGCACAGCTATTCCATGCCGACCAGGTCTCACTCCTGCCGGCAATCGTGCTGCAACATTCTGCACACTCTGCAGCTTGCGAGTCAAGCGCAAGGGAAGCCCCACGCTGCTTCTGGCACGCATCACAAGAACACACGCATGAGCAAGCACCAAAGATGGTTTCCTCCATGCCCTGATTGTGGGCGTCACAGAGGCATCATGACAGAAACAGGATACTGGGCTGGCTGGAAATTTGGCCTGAGCCCAAGGGCTCGTGCGTGGGTAGAGTCCCTGACCCACCCGGTTTTTATTCCGTGTCTTGTTAGTTCAAGCTTGCCCTTTTTCCCTTCTTTTTTTTTTTTTTTTTTTTTTTTTGCAGCCAAAGCTGGAGGAGCGAGTGAGAGACATTGCCATTGCGACACGGAACACGCGGAACAACAAAAGCTTGTACAGGAACATCCTCATGTACGGCCCCCCTGGGACGGGGAAGACTCTCTTTGCCAAGGTAGCCCCAGTGGCATCATCACGATGTGATCACTGCCAGCAGCTCGATTGACAGCCTCTGGGGTCACTGCTCCTGAAGGCAGGGGAGAGCTCTTCGCATCAGGGCACACTTATAAATCCTGCTCTGGTCGGCATCAGACCTGAGGGTTGGGGCCCTCTGGTCGGCTTAAAGTTGAGGGTCGGGGGCTTCAGGCTAGTCCTAGTAACTAAGCCTTTGATAGGACCACCTGAGAGTGTTTCTGTGACCTTTATTCATGAGGGCTAGGATGCTTTTTAATTTTTTTGGAAATGATACTTTTGGAATTTGGGGTTTTGCAATAGATTCTACAGAGCTGTGTAAACACCACAGGGCAAATGTTTATTATTATTATTATTATTATTGATTGATTGATTGATTTAAATTCGTATACTGCCCTATACCTGCAGGTCTCAGGGCAGTTTACAAGACAAGATCACAACATAAAAACACAGAATACATAATCAAAGTAAAAACAAAAACAGTCCAATAACTCCCCCCGGCCCAACACATTTTAAAAGGGCATTGGGTGTCAATGTTTATCGTTGCTTGATTTTCTTTCAGTTGGAAGCCACCCAGAGTAGCTGGGGAAACCCAGCCAGATGGGCGGGGTATAAATAAGAAATTATTATTATTATTATTATTATTATTATTATTATTATTATTATTATTATTTCTCGCTCCTCTAGTTGCTGAGCCTTTGATGGGGCCCCTGAGTACGTTTCTGTGTTGTTTAGAAATGAGGACTAGGAACCTGCTTTTTTAAAATATTTTTTTAAAATATTCATGGGAAGATAGTTTGTAGATTCTGCAGTTATGTAAATATAAAGGTAAAGGACCCCTGACAGTTAAATCCAGTTGCGAATGGCTCGGGTTTATAGGCTGAGGGAGCAGACATTTGTCCGCAGACAGTTTTTCCGGGTCATGTGGTCAGCATGACTAAGCCGCTTCTGGCGAACCAGAGCAGTGCACGGAAATGCCATTTACCTTCCTGCCAGAGCAGTACCTATTTATCTATTTGCACTTTGACATGCTTTCGAACTCCTACGTTGGCAGGAGCAGGGACCGAGCAACGGGAGCTCACCCCATCGCGGGGATTCGAACCACCAACCTTCTGATCAGCAAGCCCAAGAGGCTCAGTGGTTTAGACCACAGTGCCACCCGCGTCCCTTTATGTAAATATCACAGGGCAAATGTTGATTGTTATTTGATTTCTCCCTCTCCCCCCCCCCCTTTTCTCTACTCCAGAAATTAGCCATGCATTCTGGCATGGATTACGCCATCATGACTGGTGGTGACGTCGCCCCCATGGGGCGGGAAGGAGTTACTGCCATGCACAAGGTCTTTGACTGGGCAAACACAAGCCGGAGAGGGTAAGCTTGGATCTGTTTCCCACGACTTTCTCAGATCAAGAGTTCCATCTTGCTTTTACACACACACACACACACACACACACACACAAGATGTCGCTTTTCTTTCAGTACACAATCCGTCGCAGTTGTCAGTTACTTCATTTAATCTCGGTGTGGTCTGGGCGGCTTCCAACAGAATATTAAAAACACAATAAAACATCAAGCGTTAAAAATCACCAAGCGGTGATTGCAGAACCGTTCATGGGCCAGATCCGGAGGGTAATTGGGCCAGTTTTGGCCCGCGGGCCTTAGTTTGCCGACCCCTGCCTTACACCGAGTCAGGCCAATGGTCCATCTAGCTTGGTTCTGTCCACACTGACTGGCAGCAACTGTCCAGGGTTTCAGGCAGAGACACTCTCCCAGCCCCACCTGGAGATAGCGTTCGGGATTGAACCCTGACTCTTCTGCGCACGCAGCGGGTGCACCGCCCCTGAGCCACGGCGCTCCCCCAAAACTTAAAGCCTACTGTGCAGAGGTTAAGTTGACCTTCTTGGCTCCGCCCACTTTTGCCTCTGGCCCCGCCTGCTGCTCACATGCGGCCATCGAGTTGAAAGAGGTTCTACAGCTCTGCTGTTGTGGTGCCCAGCATGTTCTCTACAATACAGTGGTACCTCGGGTTACATACACTTCAGGTTACATACACTTCAGGTTACAGACTCCGCTAACCCAGAAATGGTGCTTCAGGTTAAGAACTTTGCTTCAGGATGAGAACAGAAATCGTGCTCCGGCGGCACGGCAGCAGCAGGAGGCCCCATTAGCTAAAGTGGTGCTTCAGGTTAAGAACAGTTTCAGGTTAAGAACGGACCTCCGGAACGAATTAAGTATTTAACCCGAGGTACCACTGTAAAGGGAAAGCAAATACCTTCCGCAGTGATGGTGCTGTTTGTCTCTTCGTCTCTTCTCTCCTGAACCTCCAAACGTCTCCCAGAGACCCATTAAAACCGAGTAAGAGGAACTGGGGGTCCGGCGCTGTGTGCCTATGCCGTCCTATTTTGTGGGGGGTGCCGAAGGAGGGAGGTTCGGGGATGGCGCTGAGCGTGGCTAATTGATGATGTATGTGTCCCTTGATTGGCTCCGACAGACATTCGCTCCCTTTGTCCAAACTGATACGCAGCCACATTCATCACCAGAATGTTTCTATTTTCCACCTTTTTCTTTCCTTAAAAAGAAAGGAATGGGGGGGGGGGAGAGGGAGAATGGAAAGCCACCCATGAAATGAAATATTTAGAGCACTGCAAAACAAACTTCCTTTTGCAGAGGGTTTTTCGTGGCCCAGCTTTTTGCTGGGGGAAAGGGCAAGAAAAGCTGAAACGCTGCATGTGTTTAAAAATGCATTGGCGGTCCATTTTAAATTATTCACCGACTGGGGGGGGGGGGAGAGAGAGAAAGCCAGCAGAATTGCAGATCCCAGAATGTGACAAAGCAGCCTCTCATAGCTCCCTGAGTGGCTTCTGAAACCCTCCTCCCCTTTGGTACTTTACAAGCCAAACCCTAGAGCTATGGCGTGTTTTCATGCTATTCCATCCTTAAGGAGTCTTTTTAAAAATAAAAAAAGCATTGTGGTTTGTATGCCAGGGAGCATAGTAACACAGAAAAACATATCCATGGTTTTATCAGTCTAGTTCACACCTGGCCATTGGACATGCTGGCTGATGGGAGGAGTTTGTTTTTGGACTACAACTCCCATCATCCATGCCTATCGGCCACGCTGGCAGATGCTGGCAGTTGCTGACGAGAGGAGCTGTTGCTACTGTTGTAGTCGCTTTATTTATTTATTTGAATTGTTTCCGTGCCTTGTTGTCGCTGCCGCTGCTGCCGCTGCTGCTGTTATTTAATCTCAAAAGCTGTTGACAACCCAGTTTAAAGCACCAAGTTAAAAAATTGCACAATATCAGAACGAAACCTTAACAGATGAAGCTTGCGTATATAATGTGCCTTTAAAGCAGCGTAACGGACCAGAAAGCAAAATTCTCTCTTAGACCGTATCATGGATAAAAATTGAAGGCTTTCATGCAGTCCTCAGAGCTGCCCCATGGAAATTAGCGGACCTAAGTTACTCATGCGCGTGTTAAATTTTAACGGGCCTACTCTGAGTAGGACTGACTAACGTGGGCGACAACCCAAAAGCAATAGATGCCACAAAATCTACTCTGAGCAGATGCGTTGAAATGAATGAACTTGTCTAACTTCGGTCCTCCGGTGGGCACGCTCCAAGGAAGTCTTGGTTAGGCACAACCCCATATTTGTTATTTTTTTACACCCAAGCGTATTGAGTGAACTTTGGATTGGTAATGGCCCAACTCTGCAAGGATGGCGGGCCCATTTGCTTGACCCACTGCTCCTGCCAAGCTCACCCGGGTTTTTCATTTTCTTTAACAGCCTCTTGTTGTTTGTGGATGAAGCTGATGCATTCCTGCGGAAGAGGTCGACGGCAAGTACTTCACACGCCCTTTTCTCTCTCTTGCATGTTGTACGCATGCGATCGTTTAGCTTTTAGTTTTCCACTGCTTTTCGTCGAATGTTTCGCAATCGTAGGGTGGGGAACCACGAAATAAAATAATTAAAATATGGCTATACAGAAAACACACACACATTTAGTTAGTTTCGTTATTCCCTGCTTGGGATTCTGGAATATTCCGTGAAAAGCAGGTTATAAATACTTGATAATAACTGAAAGAGTATGTGTTTTCTGTATTTTTATATTTTAATGCATGGTTAATTTAATTGTGATTTCTCCTCCTTGCAGGAAAAAATCAGCGAAGACCTACGAGCCACGTTGAATGCCTTCCTGCACAGGACGGGGCAGCACAGCAACAAGTAAGATTCAGGGGAAACATAAGAGCCATTTTCCAATATCTGAAGGTGTGTCATGCAGAAGATGAAACAGACTCTTTGGGTTGTGTCCAACATTTGTCCTACTCAGATTAGATCCATTGACTTCCAAGGTCGCCTTACCTTCCATATACAGTGGTACCTCGGGTTACATATGCTTCAGGTTAAGAACTTTCCGCTAACCCAGAAATAGTGCTTCAGATTAAGAACTTTGCTTCAGGATGAGAACAGAAATCGGGCTCCGGCGGTGCAGCAGCAGCAGGAGGAGGCCCCATTAGCTAAAGTGGCGCTTCAGGTTAAGAACAGTTTCAGGTTAAGTACGGACCTCCGGAACAAATTAAGTACTTAACCCGAGGTACCACTGTATAGCTCCACCCACTTTTGCCTCTGGCTCCGCCCATGTGGCCCCTGGAAGGTTGTCAAGAATGGAATCTGGCCCTCAGGCTGAACAAAGTTTCCCCCATACCATAGACATATGCATTACTCTTGGATTTTGAGCCTTCTCTGGGCATAGCCAACCCATTTTGTTTTAAAATAAATAAATGATGAAATGGGATATTATCTCAGCGTTGCTTTCCACTGCAGAATTCCTTATTGCCCGCAGGCCTGTCTAATTATACATTTGGCTTCACTCTAGTTATCCTGTTTTGATGGTTCTACTCTCCCCCCCCCAAAAAAAAAGCAAATTTGATTGGTGCATATCTTCGTTTAGGGAATAGTTCTGGGTTCCCTCTTAAAAAAAACAATGTTCTGCAGAGCCTGTAAGGAATTGACTCCAGTCACTCAACGCCACAGTAACGTATGCGAATCCACCAATAATGAGCCCCCTGGGAGACAGTTAACTGGCAATTCTGCCTTCTGTCAGGAAAATGTGTGCTTTTAAGTAGCCAATTTTACGCTTCTAGCAAACCCTTCAGGAATGCCGAGTCCTGGACGTTCAGAGTTACTGTTTCCAAGAGAAACTGGTTGGGTCCAAGATGGCTGCCCTCTCATCCTCTTCCAAAATGCCTGCCAGTTCTCCTATTCAGAGTGCCCCCTGAAGCGTAAACGGGAGACGCCTCTCACTCAAGCTTTTTTCATGCTTCTGAAGTTTGGTTAAGGTAAAAAGGTAGGACGGTTAAGTCCAGTCAGAGGCAGCTATGGGGTTGCGGCACTCAGCTCGCTCTTAGGCCAAGGGAGCCAGCGTTTGTCCGCAGACAGCTTTCCGGGTCATGTGGCCAGCATGACTAAACCGTTTCTGGCACAATGGGACACCGTGATGGAAACCAGAGCATGCGGAAATGCCATTAACCTTCCCGCTGCAGTGCTCCCTATTTATCTACTTGCACTGGTCTGCTTTCAAACTGCTAGATTGGCAGATTTGGTTAAACCACCACTTGACCCCTGTAATTCTTGTTTTTGTTTTGCTCTGTGCATTTTTACTTTCGTTTGAGGAGTGAATCTGAGGTGGTCTGGGGAACGTATATGAATTTTAAACGTGATAGAGAGATTCGGTCAGAAAAATAGTAGCGTAAGAAGCTGTGTCAGACAGGCTTGTGTACACACCATGTATTTAAAGCATATGACGTTCCCCACCCCCAAGGATCCTGGGAACTGTAGTTTAAGGGTGCTGGGAATTGTAGCTCTGTGAGGCATAAACTACAATTCCCAGGGTTCTTTGGGGTTGGGAGTCATGTGCTTTAAATGTACGGTTGTATACGCCTCCCTAGTCAGACATGGCCCATCTAGCTCAGTATTGTTCTTTCAGATGTTGTTGCACTCCAACTCCCATCAGCCCCAGCCAGCATGGCCAACAGTCAAGGATATTGGGAATTGTAGTCTAGTGACATCTAGAGTTGGAGAAAGCCAGTCTATGTTGATAGGCAGCATCTCTCTAGAGCAGGGGTCTGCAACCCGTGGCTCCGGAGCCGCATGTGGCTCTTTTACACCTTTGCCGCGGCTCCGGGGCGGATACTAGCGAGAGGAGGAGGCGCATTGTGTGCCCCGACACTCCCCACTGTGGCGGGTGCTGTACTGGCTGTGACGTCGCATGGGGGCAGTGCGTGCGTTAGTCACGCACCGTCCCGACGTCACCTTCCCGGTTTTGCGGCTCCCAGTTGTTGTTTTCTTCGGAAACGGGTCCAAGTGGCTCTTTTTGTCTTAAAGGTTGCAGACCCCTGCTCTAGAGTTTGTGGTCAGGGTCTTCCTCAGCCCTGCATGGGGATTTGAACCCTGATCCACGGCCCTCCTGGTACCTGCTGTTCAAACCAGCCACTCTGAGGTTCTTCATTTCAGGGCCTGCGCTAGGAGTGTGCTAAATGTGAAGCGGAACAGCTCCAGGACAGTCTAAATAGTTTTCTTGCTCTTATACTTTGCCTTAGGCTGGAAACATTAAATAATAATACTACAGATTCTGCTTATGTTGGTTGGGAGGGGAAAGGGGGGATGTTTCCAGTTTGTACCAAATGTGCACATCCCTAATAAACTATTTATTTATTGGCCGCTGTATAAGCCAAGCTATATTTGTGGCCATCTTGCCACGGATTAACTGGAACAAAATTTACAGTAAATCAGTATAATGCAGTTTATACACCATATAATACGCCTTGTAAAATAAGGTATCACTATAAAAAGGCAGAAGATTTTTGTCGGGTTAAAGCCATTGAAATGAAAGGAGGAGAAATAAAAACTCAACAGGGCTGCCTTTGAACTGTAATAATGCTTCTTGCTTGCCTTGTTTGTGAGTGTGTGTCGTGTGTGTGTTCTCTCCCACTCCAAGTAGACCCCTTGAAGCTAATGCATATGACTAACATAGAAATAATAATTTTGTCTGCTCTGAGTAGAACTTAGCTGGATGCAACGCTAAGATTTCTGCATGAGTTTTGCATCGGGAAGGGTGAAGTCCATGGCTCCACCAACTTTTGGCTCTGCCCTTGCCCAGCCCTGTTATGTGGCCCCCACAATGTTGCCCAGAGGGGAATGTGGACCTTGGGCTGGAGAAAAAAAGTTCCCTACCCCTGAAATAAATAAATACATTCTGGGGTTTATTGTCATTATCAGAAATAGTCTGTTAAATATTGGCATGTTAAAAGGATGTTATTTAAATACCGTATTTTTCCATGTACAAGACTATGCCCCCCCCCATTTTTTTGTCAAAAATTGGGGGGTCGTCTTATATGCAGATTTATACGGTGAGTCTTGGGTGAGCTGGCGGCTTCTGGCAGCTCCTGAGTCACTTGACTGCCAGAACAACTTTTTTTTGGCAATTTTCAAAAGAAAGAAAAAGCAATTTTGGGCGATTTCCTCCAAAAGCTGAACTTTAAAATACTGATTTCTTAATTTTGGACTCCCCAAAGTAGGGGTCACCTTATACATGAGGTCATGTTATACACGGAAAAATACGGTAACAGGTAAGAAATTGCCCCCTTTTTTGTCATTGATGTCTGGGAAAGCATTTAGGACTTTGGGTCATTGTGTCTGTCCCTCTGGGATCTCGTCAGGGCTGCGTAGCCGCAAGCCAGGAATGGGGAAATCAAGAAAAGTAGCCAGTTTCCGAATGAATGTGGAGATGGTGGCACCCTCCCTGGCCTCCCCCCTCCCCCCGCTGACCCCAGGGGGGCCATCTCTGAGCAGATGGCGAGAGTGTCGCCGCCAGCGCCCATTAGGAAAACAGGCTGATTCAAATCATAATGTGCCATTAAATCAGGGCTTATTGTCAGTCGGCGAGAGAGAGGGCCAGAGGGGGTTGCGGACAGAAGAGAGGCGGCAGGTGCTGGCTGTGAAGCAAAAGGATGCTTAAAGCACTGCGTGAAGTTTTGGGAAGGAGCTGGGAGCGCTTTGAGAGAAGTAAAGGAGGCAAGAGGCGGAAGAGGGTGTGCCTTAGTCTGCGATGCTAAACACACAAGTCCTGGGAAGTGAGACCCATGGGATATAAAATAATGAGTAGATAGGCATAGGATTTTTGCTTTTAAGCTTCACCAGCATACACTCAGTGTGTGTGTGTGTGTGTGTGTGTGTGTGTGTGTATATGTGTGTACGCGCGCGTGCGCCTTCTTTTTTTTGTAAACCACTTTGAGGGTGTGTTTTTTTACCTGATAACAACACAAACAACGTAACAGGCTATACAGTCCTACCTTCGGTTAAATACGCTTCAGGTTGAGAGCGTTCTGGTTGCGCTCCGCGGTGACCCAGAAGTAACGGAACACGTTACTTGCGGGTTTCGTCGCTCGCGCATGTGCAGACACTCAAAATGACGGCATGCAGTGAGTAGCAACGCGCAGGCGTGGATTACGTTCGCTTCAGGATGCAAATGGGGATCCGGAACGGATCCCGTTCATATCCAGAGGTACCACTGTATGTGACTATATAAATTCTTTTTAAATGCAATTCAACATATATCAAAATATATCATTCTGTAGACCAACATGTCATATAAATGAAACATATTATGAGAAATTAAAGTCCAGCAGATTCATCAGGAAATACAATCTATTCAGTTCTTATATTGGCAATATCCACGGTGTGGAATTCTTATATCGATCTTGTACTGTTCCACATGAAGATGCTTTTAAGAATTCTAGCGTTCCTTGTATGCAGGTACTTCATCTGATTAGTGTTGTTATCGGTTTTGTATTTACGTGACAAAGGGTATGGTAGTGTTTTGAATGAGGTTTTTTGGGGGGGTTAGCAGCAAGTGGTGTATAAATTTTATGAAATAAATAAAAATGCTTTGATTCTGCAGAAAAGTGGGATGTGGTATTATTGGTTAAGAATGAGGGAGAAATTTGGTTTGATTAGCAGTAGTGTGCTGCCAAAACTTTCTGCAGTGGGAGGAGTGTGTGTGTGTGTGTGTGTGTGCGCGCGCATTTATTAGGGACTGCCTTTTAAAGGGAGGTGGGGGAGGTGCTTCTGAGAGCAGTTTTTGGAAGCACCTCAAACCCTCTGTTAGACCTTCCTGCAGCCTTGTATAATCGAGGGGACAGGCAGTTCACTGCAGCCATATGAATTGCATCCTGACAACAGCCTGACATTTTTATGCCTCTATGATGGGTTGTACCCAACCAAGTCCCATTGAAATCAGTGGACCTAAGTCCGTGAACTTCAGTGGATCTCATCTGAGTAGGGCTGGCATTGGATACAAGCCTACACACACACACACACACACACACACACACACACACACACACACACAATGTGTGCCTTTCTGTATTGGACGAATGAGCATTGAATGGTTTTATGGTGTTTGGGGGATGCGCGCTTGATCACCGATACAGTCCCTCGAAATATTCCCACCCTCCCTGCATGCACAACTCTGTTTGAAGTGGAAGGGGTTGCTCATGTGGAGGATGAATCCCAATAGAACTGCCTTACTTTCTAAGAGAGGGGGGAAATGATGGTTCTCTTCTCCTCTCCCCAGGTTCATGCTTGTCTTAGCCAGCAACCAACCAGAGCAGTTTGACTGGGCCATCAATGACCGGATAGACGAAATGGTTAATTTTAAGCTGCCAGAGCTGGAAGAGAGAGAGCGTCTGGTCCGGATGTATTTTGACAAGCACGTCCTGAAGCCGGCCACTGAGGGAAAGCAGTCAGTATATTTATTTTTTTAATTAATTGCCATATTTTTCAGTGTATGACTAGGTTTTTTTCCCTTAAAAATAATGCCGAAAATTAGGCATCTTATACACGGATACATCTCCCCCCATTTTCTTAAGTCTGAGTACCTCGAGTTACAAACGCCTTAGGTTGTAAACGCTTCAGGTTACAAACTCTGCTAACCTGGAAGAGTTACCTCAGGTTAAGAACTTTGCTTCAGGATGAGAACGGAAATCGTGTGCTGGCGGCACAGCAGCAGCAAGAGGCCCCATTAACTAAAGTGCTGCCTCTAGTTAAGAACAATTTCAGGTTAGGAATGGACCTCCGGAACGAATTAAGTTCATAACTAGAGGTGCCACTGTATTCGCATGAAGTCAGGACAGGGTAGGTGAGCAAAAGGGAATGACAGCAGTGGCTGCACAGGAGCATTTTGTCACAGGCCTAGCTTTGAAGGTTGGCTAATGTTACTACTGGGCCCTGCTGCTCCCAAATATATCCTATTTGGGTTATGAAATCTGTTGAGAACATGAGTCACTTGTCATCGTTTGCAACTGAATAGCGGAAGCAGAATTGACAAGAGGATTCCCCCTGTATCGGGCAAAGATCTCTTGCAACAGGGAATGCATCTTAAACTTTGTCCGGTCCACTTCATTCAAGATCCCGCAGGAGTGGGAGGAGGGGTTGCCTTGTCAAGCTCGTCTCCTGCAGTCGCTTGGTCTAGCCAGGCAGATTTTCATTTGTACAGGGCTTGGCATCAACAGTCCCTGTCTGGGTAGCTACAGCCTCTTGTGGGAGCGAATTCCATCGTTCTAATGATGTGCATCTTAAAAAGCACCTTGCCAACAAAGGTCCGTATAGTTAAAGCCATAGTTTTCCCAGTAGTGATGTATGGAAGTGAGAGCTGGACCATAAAGAAGGCTGATCACCGAAGAATTGATGCTTTTGTATTATGGTGCTGGAGGAGACTCTTGAGAGTCCCATGGACTGCAAGAAGATCAAACCTCTCCATTCTGAAGGAAATCAGCCCTGAGTGATCACTGGAAGGACAGATCCTGAAGCTGAGGCTCCAATACTTTGGCCACCTCATGAGAAGAGAAGACCCCCTGGAAAAGACCCTGATGTTGGGAAAGATGGAGGGCACAAGGAGAAGGAGAAGACAGTGTTCTCGAAGCTACAAACATGAGTCTGACCAAACTGTGGGAGGCAGTGGAAGACAGGAGTGCCTGGTGTGCTCTGGTCCATGGGGTCACGCAGAGTCGGACATGACTAAACGACTAAACAACAACAACAACGATGTGCTGCGTGTCTGCCCTGTATCGAAAAGCAATATCATAAAATATTCCCCAAAAATTCAGCTGGAGGACATCTGCTTGGCATGCAGAAGGTCCCAGACTCAAACCCCAGCGGCATCCCGGGAGAGTTGCTCCCATCCAGCATAGGCAGTACCTAGGAAGGTGGGCCAGTGGGCCTGAGTTGGCATAAAGCTTCTTCGCGGTTCCTCTTTTGTTAATCCTCACAACAGCCTTCAAAGCGGGTCAGTCTGAGGGAATGACAAGCCAAGTCGTTGCAGACTGAGCAGGCGTTTGAACGTGGGTCCTAACCGAACTGCTTCACCGGCTAGCAAATCGTATACCCGTATTTTTCGCCCCATAGGGCGCACCAGCCCGTAGGGCGCACCTAGTTTTTTTGGGTGGGGGAATAAAGAAAAAGTCATGCCGGGCTCCCATGGCTTGCGGAGAGCTTCCTGAAGCCTGGAGAGCGAGAGGGGTCGGTGCGTACCGACCCCTCTCGCTCTCCAGGCTTCAGCGAAAGCCTGCATTCGCCCCATAGGACGCACACACATTTCCCCTTCATTTTTGGAGGGGGAAAGGTGTGTCCTATGGGGCGAAAAATACGGTAATAGTTTTATTTGCTGGATAAAGGGTTGCATCCAACGCTGGCCCTACTCAAGAGTGCTTTCATAAATTAATCAAAGTGATTTAATTTATGCCCGTTAATTTCAGCAGGTTAACTCTTTTGATGGGTACGTAGTTAAATACAACTTATAAACCCTAGACCGGGGTTTTCCAAACTTTGGTCTCCATCTGTTTTTGGACTACAATTCCTATCATCCCTGACCACTGGTCCAGCTAGCTAAGGATGATGGGAGTTGTAGTCCAAAAACAGCTGGATACCCAGGTTTGGGAAACGCTGTCTTAGACCCTACCTACGGTGTTTCCCAGCAGCTTCCAATAAATATAACATGGCAGTGTTGATGCAAACTGGTGTGCTTTTTCCTGTCCAGGCGCCTGAAGCTCGCCCAGTTTGACTATGGGAAGAAGTGTTCAGAGATTGCCAAGCTGACCGAAGGCATGTCTGGCCGAGAGATCTCTCAGCTCGCCGTGGCCTGGCAGGTAAGTCCAGCATCCTATGAGAGAGCCGGTCCTTCGACGCATTCTTGCCTGCTCAGACCAGTCTGCTTGGTTTCACCTAGCTTTGGCTGAGCTCAGCACTGGGGAACCTTTGGACCTCTAGATGTTGCTGAACATGCTCTTTCTTCCCTGTAACCATAACCCCACATACACCTGGGACCAGGAGAAAATTGCTTCTGGTAGCCCACTTCGCAAAATCATTGTGATGGTGGAATGGAGTGGGGAGAGCTGGGTTTGCTGCCTTGACCTTGGAGGAAAAGCAAAATATAATTGCAGTAAATGCATGGTTTCAACACAGGAATGGGCTAAGCACAGAGACCGGCTTCCAGGCAGCATTGCTTTTTTGTTGTTGCTAACTCTTGTTGCCTGGAGGGAGACTAGAGATGGGAGTATTTGTTTATTTTATTTTGCTGTTTATTAAATTTGTATACCACCCTTTACCCATAGATCTCAGGGCGGATCACAACAGAAAAACACAATGTGAAAAAAGCACAAAATACATGATCAAAACAAAAACAAACCCATAGCTTTCACCCCACCCCCTCCTACAACACATTTAAAAGGGTATCGGGTGTTAAGCAGCAAAAGGCCTGGTTGAAGAGTAACGTTTTCGCCTGCCGTCTGTAGAACCCCGGTAAGACTGATGAAAACGTTCCGTGCGGTTTATAAATACGTTTTGAAAAATAAAGCAAGCCTTAGGCAGGGCTGGTGCTGCCACACCTCATCCAAAATATTGCAGGTTTTCTGTTTGAGAGTTCAGTAAGGTGCGCGAGCTTGCAAATTTGCTGTGCGCAAGCTTCAGTTGGTCTTTTTTTTAAAAGAAAGAAAACACTGCCTTGGCGCATCCAGCCCCTTGGGACCGATTGAGGCAGCCGCAATAAAATTGCCCATTGACTCCTTTTTCCAAAGAGCCTCGGGTTGCGTAATGCCTCCTGAAAACTCTTGTTTCCATCTCCCATCCTCTTGTCGTATGCTGAAGACAGCACCTTTTTACTCTGGCCTTAGACGTGTGAGAGAGGAGTTTGTGTATACCTATATTCTTTATTTTTAATATTTTGTTATTCGTTTGCAAATTATTATGGAACCACAGGGGCAAGTAAACAATAACAGAAATTCAACATGGATATAATGAGGGGGCATACCAATGTACCTGAACATATTAAATAATAACACCCAGTCTAAGACCAGAACAACCATATTATCTCTAAAAATAAATCCCCACCAAACTGGATATTTATTTCGTTCATATCCTGCCTTTTTTCATCCAAGGAGCTCGAGGTGGTTCTCCCCCTCCTCATTTAATCCCCACAACAACCCTGTGAGGTAGGTTAGACTGAGGGAGACGGTGGGTTCAGGTTGTACTTTCGAGTTAATGGTATAATTTGTGTGTTTTATGTTGTAGGTCGCTTAGAGATTTTTAAAATATTATAAGTGGTTTATAACAATTACGAAATATCAGCAAAAAATAAAGACAATGTGGGCCAGATAAAACTGTATAATTAATTTTGAAAAATACATTAATAAAACAGCAGCTTAAACT
Source organism: Podarcis liolepis (assembly GCF_965112155.1). Lineage (NCBI taxonomy): Eukaryota > Metazoa > Chordata > Lepidosauria > Squamata > Lacertidae > Podarcis > Podarcis liolepis. Next base: position 22,650,042 of record NC_139561.1, read on the forward strand.
TCAGTAAATAAGACACGACACTAGAACATTTAGCATTCTCCCGGGGCAAATTTGTTTTTAAATAACCGCTTGTGTTGTTGGGGGTCAAACACCAGCAACTCCACAGATACAGAGCTTGTGAGATTTCACACGCTTTCAAGCAAAACTTTGCAGGACTGCTTTTGGAAAGAAGAGAGAGCTGACATTTTCTACAAGTTCATTTCCTTGCCCAGTGTTACGTTATGTTACATTGCAAGAGAGAGCGCACTTGTGAGATTTCACATGCTTTCAAGCAGTCATAAGGACTGTGAACGTAGTTTTGAATAGAAAAGAGAGCCGAAACTCTTCACAAGTGCAATTTTGTGCCGTTTTTGCTTCTATGGAATTGCAACACACACAGCTGACTAGTGCTGAGATGAAATCCCTCCCAAATTCATCACCCCATTCACAGCCGTGGGGAGAATGGGGTACTATTGGTGGTGGCGGGGAGCTCATGCAGAGTTTCTTGTGTGGTGACAGGAATTATTGCCGCCAGTGGGGGTGTCACTGGCAGCAGTGTTGTTATCCTCTGGGGGGGGGGGGGGAGAAACAGCCAGCCATCGTCAGGAACTGTGGCAATTATATATATAGAATTTTGGGGCACCCCTTAAGAACCTAAGATGAGCCCTGCCGGATCAGACCAAAGGCCCATTTCATCCTGCATCCTGTTTTTACAAGAGCCAAGCCCCCCACGAGCAGAACCTGAGCACCATGGCACTTTTTGAGGGGTTGTTGCTGTTTAGTCGTGTCCGACTCTTCGTGACCCCATGGACCAGAGCACGCCAGGAACTTCTGTCTTCCACTGCCTCCCGCAGTTTGGTCAAACTCATGCTGGTAGCTTCGAGTACACTATCCAACCATCTCGTCCTCTGTCGTCCCCTTCTCCTTGTGCCCTCCATCTTTCCCAACATCAGGGTCTTTTCCAGGGAGTCTTCTCTTCTCATGAGGTGGGCCAAAGTATTGGAGCCCCAGCTTCAGGATCTGTCCTTTTGAAGGGAGGGGAGCCTAAATCCACAGGGGGAGGGAAATCAACCCCTGAAATTTGGTCTTGATCCAAACCCATAGGGTGCTGGGCTGGGGAGCCTAAGCCCTCCAGACATCGAGGGACTACAAAGCCCATGATCTCTGCCTGTTGGGTCCAGGCTTATCTCGAGGGCCACAGGTTCCCCCAGCCCTTCATCCTAGGGCTAGGTAGGGATTGAATTTAGAAGGGGGGGGGGAATCAAGCCTGTTCTTTGCCTCTTCTGAGAACGCTGGACATTGACGCCCGCCAGTTTGTGACGTGATTGGGTGGCGCAGAGTGACTTTGTCACCTTCCCAGGTCCCATTCCCTCCTTGTGAGCGTGCTTGCGTTTCCTGATCTTGACAAACAGCAGCTGTGGCGAGCCAGGTGCGGCTGTGCGCATCCTTCAAACAGCCTTGACGCAAGTGGATGCCTCGTGGAAGGTGTTTTAGAATTCCTTCCCCTGCCTCAGTCTCTCTCTCTCTCTCTCTCTCTCTCTCTCTCTCTCTCTCTCTCTCTCTGCCTGCCTGCCTGCCTGCCTGCCTTGGTCTGTTTCCGACAGCCTTGGGGCGGGGAAGGAAGGGCACTGCGGTGCTTTAAAAGAAAAGAGTCTAACCAGGAATGAAAGTTCACAACCTGTTTTTTAGCCAGCACCTCAGGTCAGCGAAAGCCACGATTTCTGCCTCCTGGAGCCAAACGATTTAATGAAGCAATTTCTCAAACCTTCTCTTGGTCAGAGCACCTTCGATATAATCCCAAAAGGGGGGGGGAGGCTTAATTGCTGCTAACGACTGCTGCTTAATTCACCTCCAATTCGTATTTTCAATTACTTTGCCTCGCCACCATCCACACTGCAGCATTCTCTCCCCCCCCCCCCCATTTTGCAGGCTTAGAAAACCTCTCTGGCAGACTATAGTTCGGTCCTACTCTAGACCAATGTAGGTTCATAAAAGGGCAGCCAGAATTATCAAGGGACGGGGCAGCACTTCTGTACGTTGCAGCATCTGGGACTTTTTAGTTTAGAGAAAAGGCAAGTGGTGTGAAGTAAGTTCACTGAAATATGCATATTATGGAGAAAATCGGTAGAGAAAGGTTTTTCTTCCTCTCTCATAACGCTAGACCTCGTGGCCATCCAACGAAGCTGAATTTTGGGATGAAATAAAGTAACTTATCTATGCATCCCATGGTAGGGTTACCATATGTCCTCTTTTTACCGGACACGTCCTATTTTTCATGAGTGTAGAGTCATCACAGCGATCCATAGTTAAAAGTAGAAGTCGGCAGATGTCTCCTCTTTTTTGCTCTTCAAAACCCTACCAGTTAAACTATGTAAGTTTTCTGTGGAGGTTTTCCATAGGCATCTCAGCCGCTTTGAGGACAGTGGATTAGGTGGGACATTGGCCTGATCCAGCAGGTTCTTTTTATGTTTATGTTCTTTGGCAACTAGGGACGTGGGTGGCACTGTGGTCTAAACCACAGAGCCTAGGGCTTGCTGATCAGAAGGTCGGCGGTTCAAATCCCCACGACGGGGTGAGCTCCTGTTGCTCGGTCCCTGCTCCTGCCAACCTAGCCGTTCAAAAGCACGTCAAAGTACAAGTAGATAAATAGGTACCGCTCCACCAGGAAGGTAAACTGCGTTTCCGTGCACTGCTCTGGTTCGCCAGAAGTGGCTTAGTCATGCTGGCCACATGGCCCGGAAGCTGTACGCTGGCTCCCTCGGCCAATAAAGCGAGATGAGTGCCGCAACCCCAGAGTCGGTCACGACTGGACCTAATGGTCAGGGGTCCCTTTACCCGTTACCTTTACCTCTTTGGCAACTAATTCCTACTCAGAGTAAGCCCATACCAAACAAAGGAACATGACAGACTTGGGGCGATTGATTTCAGGCAGTCTGCTCTGAGCAGGGGCTTAGTTTGAGGCAACCCATTGAAACGGATGCACTTGGCGAATCCAGGTTGATTTCAATGGATCTGCTTCAAGTAGGACTTAGTTGGGTACTGTGCCCACCCATCAAAGCTGGCCCATGGAAAGGGTTGAAAGAGACATGGATGGGTGGCACAGCAGAGCCAGTTCCCTGCTGTGAACCCTCTTGGGGCTGACAACAATGTGCACTGGATAATGCCGTTGTTTCGTTGCGCGACGTGTCAACCAGACCAGGAAATCTCATATGATTTATTTATGATTCCTTTTTTCTTTTCCGCCCTCCCTCCCAGAGGAGCCCTGTGCGGGGAAGGCTCAGAGTGTTCAAACAGTGCAATTTTAAAATAAAAAGGTAATTTAAAACATTTCAGAGCCATTTAGAACCGTTTGACACACGTCAAACGCATCTTAAGAAAGCTGCCGTGTGCCTTCACAGTTGCACCATTACAAAGTTGCTCTGTACGGTATTTTGCAAGCGTTTTGTCAGCATGTTGTTCTGCAACAGTGGCCAACCAGATGCCTACCCATGGGAAACCCACATGCAGGACCTGAGCAGAGCAGCAGCTCTCTCCTCCTGTCACGCTGACTTTGCTTCTTCCTCCACCATGGGCAATATTTCTGAATATCAGTTACCGAGAGTCACAAGTAGGGAGAGTTGCTTTTGTACTCAAGCAGGCTTCCCATTGGTATTTGGTTGGTTAGATGAGCTAGTGGCTTCATCCAACAGGCTTCTTGCTGCTCAGTGTGGTGTAGTGGTTAAGAGTGGTAGTCTCGTAATCTGGGGAACTGGGTTCGCGTCTCCGCTCCTCCACATGCAGCTGCTGGGTGACCTTGGGCCAGTCACACTTCTGTGAAGTCTCTCAGCCCCACTCACCTCACAGAGTGTTTGTTGTGGGGGAGGAAGGGAAAGGAGAATGTTAGCCGCTTTGAGACTCCTTAAAGGGAGTGAAAGGCGGGATATCAAATCCAAACTCTTCTTCTTCTCTTCTTCTCAATTTGCATACTTCATGCAGGCCTAAATGTTCTGCAGTTGCAGAATATATCTCTCTCACACACATAGTACAGAATGATGTTCTTTGGGGAAAACTTTACAACCTTTTACTCGCGGAAGAGGCGGTGGTTGAGGAATTGGAAGCCAATGGGGCAATTGTTCTGTGTTCCCACAGTTCCTCTGTGCCACACAAAATCCAGCTTCTTGAAAACACAGCTTTTATGGTTGTTCCTAAGTTTCTAGCCCTCGTTATTAGGACGATAGAAGTAGAAGGGAGGGGATTGTTGAAATGACAGGATAAGAAGTCACAGAGCCTTTTTGTCTCAGTGAGAAGTCCGGCCTGGTGAGTGGAGGAGTGTTTGCATCTTAAAAAATGGTGAAAAAGCCTGGTGTGTTCAATTTCAAGGAGTTAAAGCTCCTCCTGGAAGGGGCATCTGCTTTCTCCCACTCCTTTCCTGACAGTCGGGGCCCCAGGCAGGTCTATTTTTAGAAAGTCATTGAGAGAATCAGCCAAGCGTGCATCGCACGGCCCCAGCTGGAGTCTTCACAATAAAAATTTGCAGGCGGTCTGGCCGGGGGGGATGAAGGTTGCACCCTTGTGCACACACACACCCTGCAAAAAACACAGCAAAGGGAAAGCGCTCGGCGGCCATTGAACAAACACTGGATCCTTCCTGGCGCTGAGCCCCGTCTCGCCAGGGAGCACCTGCATTTTGCAGCTCCATTAGTGACGGGCACCTGGGCAAGCTTTGAGCATGCCAAGCCATCAGAGGCTGCCTGCCCCGGGCATCTTGCATTGTGAAGTGCTCTTTTGAGGCAGCGGCTCCCAAGCATCATTGGGCTGTCACTCCTCTAGGTGACAAATCCAGGGTGTAGAATTCTACAAAATGTTGCATTGCAGAGTGCCTGTAGCCCAGGTTCCCCCTGGCCATACCCTCTCATGGACTACTCCATTCCATTCTTCCCCCCTCTCCCAGGCTACTTTATTCCATTCCTCCCCCCTCTCCCAGGCTACTCCATTCCATTCCTCCTCCCTCTCCCAGGCTACTCCATTCCATTCCTCCCTCTCCCAGGCTACTTCATTCCATTCCTCCTCCCTCTCCCAGGCTATGCCATTCCATTCTTCCCCCCTCTCCCAGGCTACTCCATTCCATTCCTCCTCCCTCTCCCAGGCTACTCTATTCCATTCCTCCTCCCTCTCCCAGGCTACTCCATTCCTCTCCCCTCTCCCAGGCTACTCCATTCCATTCCTCCCTAGATTTCTCATATTTTTTTCCTCCCCCCCCCCAACAGTTGGTATGAATGTCAAGCCCGCTGAATGCCCACAGACAGACCTCAATGGGATTTTTCTGGGGTTCCCACCCTTTAAGGCTCTCTCTGGAAAATGGTTTCCATTTGTACTTCTCCAAACCTTCTCCCTCTTGCTCTGGGGTGCGCGCTTGCATTTCGTCTACACCAGGATCCATACACTTGAGGAGGAGTTCGCTGTTAGTGTGCAGCAGAGTGGGAAGTGATTCTCAGCCTGAGGGCCACATGCCAGTGGTGGGAGGGGCCAGAGGGAAATGTGGGCGGAGCAATGGATGTAAATGTTGCCTTTGTGCGCTGGGCGATTGGTTTCTGCGCAACTCGAACCCCTCTCTCCATCCGGCATCCAGGCAAGCAAGAGTCCCAAGGACGCATTTTAGAGAGGCATGAACACTCAAGGGAGCATGCAAAAGCTAGGCCACTGTGGGGTGCGGCCTGCGGAAGAGATACGAGGGCCAGACTGAGAAGCCTGCAGGGCCACCCCCCTGCTCTGTGTTGAGGGAATGGCAGCTTTGCAAGTCAGCAGTGAAGGATCCTGGGACAGAAATGAGGCTCACCTAAAAGGCTTATCGAGGAACCAATTTATCCATGCCATGCAGAAAAGGGTTTTTTTCCACTTCGCGGGTGCCATTCAAGGAATGACCAAACCAGGTTTATTTCCCTCTCCTTCTCCTCTTCAGGCCGCAGCGTATGCCTCCGAGGACGGCGTCCTCACGGAAGCCATGATCGACGCCCGGGTGGCCGATGCCGTTCAGCAACACAAACAGAAGATGGAGTGGTTAAAAGCTGAGGGGGTGGAGCCGGGCAAGAGCCAACCGTTGCCTCTCACGATGGGGAAGGGCCTATGAGGAAGCTTTGGGGGCGGGAGAGGGAAGGACAGAAGAGAACGGGGAGGACGCCACAGACCATTGCGACGTGTGGAGCAAAGGATGCTGGGGAAACCAACTCTCGCCTTGCAGCCGCGGTCCAGCTGGAATCATGTCAAAAGTGAACACAGCGTCGCGCTGGTGAAAGGGAGGGCCAATCTTTGGAGTCTGCTTTCTTGGGGGTTTTTATATATATATACCTCAGGGTGACACCTTGAATAACCATGTGCGTGTATGTGTGTGTATCAACCAATACATTAAAAAAAAGAGAGTTCTTTTTGCCCAAACGGCACCCCACCTCAGCACCTTGTTCTTCTGTGTATCTGTTTCTTTTGAACACGACCCCCATGAACCATCTTATGCAGTCTTGGTTTAGATTCTGCTTGGGAAACTAAAGAGGCATTTTCACTCAGTAGATTTTGATTTTTATTGGTCTTTTCGTTGTAGATTAAGTCTTGCAGGAAATTCATGGAGCCATGGCAGCTATATTTCTCCCTCCTCTGTTGGAGGCAGTAAATAGAAGACATCTGAAGGCAACCCTGTTTAGGGAAGCTTTCAATGTTTGATGCAATACTGTATTTTAATATTTTGTTGGAAGCCGCCCAGAGTGGCTGGGGAAGCCCAGCCAGATGGGCAGGTTATAAATAATAAATTATTATTATTATTATTATTATTATTATTATTATTATTATTATTATTATTATTATTATTATTATTACCTCTGAATGCCAGTTGCATTCAGAGATCAGCTCTTGTGCTCGTGTCCTGTATGAGAGTTTCCCGTCCGGGGCATCTAGCTGGCCACTGTAAGTGCTGGACTAGAAAGGACACTGGCCTGATCTAGCAGGGATTTTCTTCTGTTCTTAACTTTCTAGCTAGGAGCCCTGGCATCACAGTTAATCTAGCTCAGTTTTATTTACAACAACTGGCAGGATTTCCCAGCCCTACCTAGAGGCCTTGTGATTCCACGTGGGGCCTTCTGCACGCAGATTTGCAGCTCCCCCCAAATTTTAGGGTTGCAGCACCAAAACATAGGAAGCAGCCTTCTGCCGCGTCAGACACTTGTTCCAAGTAGCTCAGCATTACCTACACTGACTGGCAGCAACTTCCTGGGGGTTGAACCTGGGACCTTTTTTTTTTCTTTTGCATGAAAGCTGTGGCTTGTACAGTGGTACCTCTGGATGCAAACAGGATCCTCTTCTGCCCATGCGCATGACGTCATTTTGAGCCTCTGCACATGCGTGAGTGACGAAATCTGGAAGTAACCCGTTCTGTTACTTCCGGTCACTGCAGAACGCAAGCTGGAAAAGCTCAACCTGAAGTGTCTTTAACCCAAGGTATGACTGTAGGGACGCGGGTGGCGCTGTGGGTTAAACCACTGAGCCTAGGGCTTGCTGATCAGAAGGTCGGCGGTTCGAATCCCCGCGACGGGGTGAGCTCCCGTTGTTCGGTCCCTGCTCCTGCCAACCTAGCAGTTTGAAAGGACCCCAAGGTGCAAGTAGATAAATAGGTACTGCTCCGGCAGGAAGGTAAACGGCGTTTCCATGCGCTGCTCTGGTTCGCCAGAAGCGGCTTAGTCATGCTGGCCACATGACCCAGAGGTTGTACGCCAGCTCCCTCAGCCAGTAAAGCGAGATGAGCGCAGCAACCCCAGAGTCGGCCACGACTGGACCTAATGGTCAGGGGTCCATTTACCTTTACCTTTATGACTGTATTATGAAGCTGTCATACCAGTTCAGACCACCTAGCTCAGTATTGCCTTTGCTAACTTAAGAGTGGCTCTCTGGCTATTATGGTTTTCAAAGAGGTAATCATTCATAGTCTTTCCTGTGCGTAATGGCTGTACGGAACTGCCACGTTCAGTGTGCCTCAATGCCAGAGAACAACAGAAGAAGGTTGTTGCCCTCATGTCCTTTTGGGTTTAACAAAAGGCATCTGCTTGGCCTCTGAAAAAGAAGATTTTGTACTAAATGGTGCTTTCAGCAGGGCTCTTAGCATTGATTTCTTGAAGCTGCGGACATGTCCCTTTGATGTGAGGGCGGCTAATCATTCCTCTCTGGACTAACAGCCTCATAGGTAGCTGTTTATGTGTTGCAGGGCAGGTTAAGAAAACAACAACTACCTCTTAATTTGGAGTTGAACGCAGGCTGACCCAAGAGTTCCTGGGGGAGGAAAGCATGTTCCTTCCTTCCTGCCCATGCCATGCAACTTTTTGAGTTTACCTTCCTTAGCTCTCTGCCTCCCACACGCACCTGGCATCAGATTTTTAGACTACTACACTAAGTGACAGGGTTTCTGCTCTGGCCACTTTGCTGAGAAGTGCTGGACAGCTCTGAGGAAATTGGCCTTGACAGGAGCTCTGGAAGGAAGCGAGGAGGACAGCCGAGGGCAAGTGGAAATAACTCATTTGGCACCTTTCTTGCATAATCACGTAAAGTAAAATTAAAGTTCCACTCTCTTCTCCACAGCACAGAGCCTGCTGTTCTGGTTCTAACATTCTAAGGGATCTAAACTAGATCATACATGACCGGTATATCCAACCCTTGCTTAAAAACCTCCAAGGAAGGAGAGTTCACCAACTCTTGTGGGACTCTGTTCCACCATCAAACAGTACTTCCTGTTCCTCCTAACGTTTAGTCAGAATCTCCTTTCTTGTGACTTGAATCCGTTAGTTTGGGTCCTACAGGCTAGCTTCCAGGAGGCAACCCTTCAGATATTTGAAGATGGTTATCATATCTCAGTCTTCTCCAGGCTAAACAAACCCAACTCCAGATCTTTTTTCATCTTGGTCACCCTTCTCTGCACACATTCCAGATTGTCAACATCCTTCTTAAGTTGTGGAGCCCAGAACTGAACACAGGACTCTAGGTGTGGGCCGGCCGAGGCAGAATAAAGCGGCACTATTGCTTCCCTTGATTGGGACACTAGATGTCTGTCAGTGCAGCCTAGAATAGCATTAGCCTCTCTTGGTGCTGCATCACACTGTTGACACATGTTAAGCTAACGGTCTACTAAGACCCCTAGATCCTTTTCACGTTTACTATTGGCATGCCATGTGTTCCCCATCTTTTATTTGTGCAGCTGGTTCTTCCTGCCTGAGTGGGTCCAGATCCTACATAATGCAGAATGTACCTCCTGATTTACCTTGTGATTTATGGTGCTGGAGGAGACTCTTGAGAGTCCCATGGACTGCAAGAAGATCAAACCTATCCATTCTGAAGGAAATCAGCCCTGAGTGCTCACTGGAAGGACAGATCCTGAAGCTGCGGCTCCAATACTTTGGCCACCTCATGAGAAGAGAAGACTCCCTGGAAAAGACCCTGATGTTGGGAAAGATGGAGGGCACAAAGAGAAGGGGACGACAGAGGACGAGATGGTTGGACAGTGTTCTTGAAGCTACCAGCATGAGTTTGACTAAACTGCGGGAGGCAGTGGAAGACAGGAGTGCCTGGTGTGCTCTGGTCCATGGGGTCACGAAGAGTCGGACACGACTAAACGACCAAACAACAACACTGGCAAGCCAGGTATTCCCCAAATTACATTTGTGCAGCTGGTTCTTCCTGCCTAAGTGGGTCCAGTTCCTACATAATGCAGAATGTACCTCCTGATACCATGGTGTCTGTATGAGGCTCTCACCTGCAGTGATCAAATGGAAAGATGAAATGAGATTAACTTTCAGGGCTCTGTGTACCAAATGCAGCACCTTGAACTTCGCTCAGTAGCTCATTGGCATCATCTGCCTTGGTCAGGGTAAGACATCACCACAGATTCTTGCTCCTCTGGCCGCCAACTAATATTTTCAGGGGGCCCTCACCCCCCCCAAAAAAAATAATGCACCAAGCATCTCTCCAACGAGGCGTCGCTTGGCACCTTAGAAATAGGCCAATGTTGACCTGGCTTTGTGTTTCTGGCTTCCTGGCACCTGCTACAGCAACAGATTGCCCATCTTTTATACCTGCCAACGCTATCCCGAGCAAAATACAAGCCTGTGATTGATGGCGAAGCCGAGAGGTGGCATGAGAGAAAGAGAACCAATTAGTCTGTCTCCACGATGTGATGCTATCCCATGTCAAAGGTATATTGAGCTGGTATTGGTGGTGACTGCTTGTGATGGATAATCTCATTTCCCTCACCGCTTCCCCACATTCAACCAGCTGGCAGGGAATACAGTTATAATAGGCTTTCTCTACAAGCTCGTAAGTCAAATCATGTCTCCAGATTCAGAGGAGTTCTTTCTCTCTCCAGTGCTGGATTACTTCCATCCTGCTACTGGGCCTGCTTATTTGGTAGTCAATTTAGCATCCCATTTTTTAAAAAAAACGGAATCCAAGAAGGAAAAAAACACTCCAAGACCCACTTGGATAATTTCCGATCCAGCTAAACTGGAGGGAAGGAATGTTAAAGCTACAATCCTTTAGTGCCTGGAAGAGCCAGCCTTTGCTGGGCAAAAATGTAGACTCCCAATATTTTAGTAAGCAGAGAAGGCAAACATGAATTTGAAAGGTATTCGGCCTGGGGGCCACATTCCATCATAGGCCACCTTCTAGTGGTGGGTGGGGCCTGGGGGGAAGTGGGTGGAGCAATGGATGTGACCTCAATATTATAGGCTAAATTTCAACCACACACAAGTCAGAGAGACCCATACACACAGAGTGGGGACTCTCACCCCCTTTCCCGCCCTCCACCTGGCCAACTCCTTCCTAAAGGGGGAACCACCTCCCTTTAGACTTCACCTTTCCCTTCACAGCTCTCTCAAACCTCTTTTAAGGAAGGGGGGAGGAGCTTCGGAGAGTGGTTTGGCAAACAGCTCTTTGAAATGCCTTCCCCGCTTGCCTGGGCTGCCTGCTACCTGCTTACTCTCTCACCTGGCATTCTGTCATCATGCTGGAGTAGAGGTGGCCGCATGAACTGCTGCGTGACGACAGCCTTGCCTTTATATATATATATAGGAAGATAGCGTACTAGAAGAGCATCAAGCAGCACTTTATTCAAGCTTCCTCTGGATTGTCGGGGATCGCAGTTGCTCAGCCTCACTTATACACACACAAGTGGCTGTGTTTTTAATCCTGCCACTAACACCCACTTCCCTCAGGAGGCTTCGCGACCTCTTAGGAACGTGGCTAGGCTTGAAGTTGGACGTGAGATGAACACCACTACCAGAGGCAGGATACATTTACAAGTGGGCTTATAAAGGGGATCTTTATACACAAAGGGAAAAACTAATATCCATATTGGGGACCTGGATGGCACTTTCCACATACTCAAGAGCCACTGCTACTGACTCTAGCCTCTGAATGTCTTAAACTGAGTGCCTTAAACTAATACTCCACCTCAGCCAATTAAGTTCTACACCTCTCTCCAAACAGGCATCACTGTTCAAGGATGCCTTCCTGCCAAGCAAAAGCAATAGTGTGCTGCAGGTTGGGTGAGGGGTCTGGCCTGGGGAGCCGGAGGGCAGCCCAGGGAGAGTTCTGGGGGCCGGATGGAGAGGTTTGCAGGGCCACATTCAACCCTGGGCTCTCAGAGCATTGGTGTTTTCTCATCTCCTCACTGCAAGAACTGCATCCTCCTAGTGGCAGCAGGGATGTGGGTAGCGCTGAGATCTAAACCACTGATTCTCTTGGGCTTGCTGATCAAAAGGTCAGCGGTTCGAATCCCTGTGACAGGGTGAGCTCCCGTTGCTCTGGCCCAGCTTCTGCCAACCTAGCGGTTCAAAAGCACACCAGTGCAGGTAGATAAATAGTCAGTGCTGCGGTGGGAAGGTAAACGACGTTTCCGTGCGCTCTGGTTTCCGTCACAGTGTCCTGTTGTGCCAGAAGCAGTTTAGTCATGCTGGCCACATGACCCGGAAAGCTGTCTGTGGACAGAGGCTGGCTCCCTCGGCCTGAGATGAGTGCCACAACCCCACAGTCGCCTTTGACTGGACTTAACCCTCTAGGGGTCCTTTACCTTTTTACCTACCTCCTAGTGGTGCAGCAATGAAACTGCTAGCACATTTGCAAAGCTAAGCAGGGTCTGATGGGGTTGCAGATTGGATGGGGGACCGTGTGTGTTGAGATTCTTGCATTGCAGCGGGTTGGGCTAGATGACCTTTGGGGGGATCCCTTCCAGCTCTATGATTCTGTAGGCCTGAATGTTCGAAAGTACCTAGTAACTATGGAACTCACTCCCAGAGAAGGCAGTGATGGCCATCAATCTATGCTCTTCCTGCGCAGTAGGAATACCAGTTGCTGGAATACCAGTTGCTGGAAACCACAGGTGGGGAAATGTGCTCTTGCGCCCAGGTCCTGCTTGTGTGTTCCCTTTTAGAGCATCTGGTGGGTTGCACTAGATCAGGGGTCAGCAAACTTTTTCAGCAGGGGGCCGGTCCACTGTCCCTCAGACCTTGTGGGGGGGCCGGACTATATTTTGAAAAACAAAACAACGAATTCCTATTCCTCACAAATAACCCAGAGATGCATTTTAAATAAAAGGACACATTCGACTCATGTGAAAACACGCTGATTCCTGGACCGTCCATGGGCCGAATTCAGAAGGCAATTGGGCCGCATCCAGCCCTTGGGCCTTAGTTTGCCTACCCATGCACTAGATCTGTCAGGACTCTCCTTCCATCATCCCCTTTTTGATCCGCTCCTCGCTCTCGTTGCATCAGAGCACTTTTAATGTGACGGGCGTTTTCTTAATCCTCTTTGAGGAAAGCCAGTTCCTTTGAGGCTGCCTTTGGAATGAAAACATACTTACTTCTTTATGACTATCCTTGGAACCAAGATCCTCTGCAAGCACCATTAAGGAGAGCTCACAGCCTGGGCAGAAAAAAGGGGCGAGTTGGCACAAAGGCCCTTCCCTGGCCGCCAGGGAGCCGGCACAACCATCGCCTGCCCGTTCAGGTTGCCAAATCGTGACGCTGTGGAACAATCGTACACCTTGAAATCTCCTAAGAATGGCAGCAGGCAAGTTGGTGGTGGTTTCGCCTGCCCATTCCCTCCACAGCCAATGCCCCTGGAGAAGGGTAGCCACGCAGATCTGCATAATATTTGTGCATGTATTGGTGTGTATACGGAAGCACTTGCCATCATGTAAACAGAAGGGCAGTCAATCTTAGGGGAAGGCATCCTTTTTTCTGTGCTGAAGGAACAGGCACTCTCATCTGCTTCCCTCACCACACACACACACACCTGGCCAGCTCCTCCCACCATTTGGCCCCCAGAAGCTTGCCCAGTAGGGAATGTGGCCCTCAACTATTTTTAAAAATGAGGGTGCTGTTCGAAGTAAGCTCTGCATATGGAACCAAGAGGGAAGCAGGTCTTCAGACATGTCCCCACCCGCTCCTTTCCAACCTGCTGTTCCACCCTGCCCTTGTGTTCTCCGTCTTTTTGTTGCTGAAGCTTTTTGACGTTATTGTGTGTGTGTGTATCCCATGATCAAGAACTTCTGGGCTGCTCTGAAAGTAGCATTCACCCCAAGGTGAAGGAACTCTCTCTTGCAGAAGCAGAGAAGCATTTTTCTGCATGGCGTCTTGCGAGAACATAAGAAAAGCCCTGCTGGATCAGGCCAAAGGCCCATCTAGTCCAGGATCCTGGCCAACCAGATGCCTCTGCTGAAAAGCCCAAAGCCCGACCTGAGCACCACTGCGTTCTCCCCAACCTGCATTTTCCAGCAACTGGTATTCAGAAGCATAGCTGTCTCCCGCCATGGACCAGGCAGAGCGCGGCCATTGTGGCTGGCAGCCCTTGAAAGTGTTACGTCTCCATGAATTTATCTCATCTGCTTCTAAAACCAAATCCAAGTTGGTGGCGCTCCTGCAGCAGCGAGTTCCATGGTTGAACTATGTGCTACATGAAGAAGTCCTTTCTTTATCTGACCAGAAACTTCCAACTTTCAGCTTCCCTAGGTTTCCACAAGTTCTGTCATGAGGAGAGAGGGGAAAAAACTTCTCACTTTCTCCAAGCCATGGTGCCGGCCTGTTTTACCTCTAGAGCAGCAATTTTAAGGAGAAAGGTTCATGGGGATGTTAAATTGTTTTCCAGAGGACCAAGCCCTTATCTGACAGAATGCCTGGTTTTAATAAATATTCTAATTGTGTGATGTGCTTTATTTTGTAACGTGTTTTATTTCGTCTTATGTCTCTGTCTCTCTTTTTTGGGGGGGTAAAGCCTTCGGCTACACAAAAAAACAATATTTTTATTCATACCCTTGCCATACATAATGTTGCAAACTTCTATCGTGCCCTCTCAGTGGCATTTAAAGTGAGCTTTGAAATTCCAGCGGTGTGCCCTGTGCAACACCAGAAATTTGGCGCAACCCCCTACCTCTCACCTTCCATTGTTTATCATTGTCACAGTGCCCTCTCGGATTGGCACCAAGTGTGGGAGAACCAGTTCTGCACCCCTAAATCTGCTTCTGGCCCTCCTTCCCTCTTCTTTTCTCTAAACAGAAGAGCCTCAAATGTTGTAAGGTTTCTTCACAGGAGTTGTTCCACCCCTTTGATATCTGTTTTCCCCGTTCCGAACCTTTTCCAGCTTTTCCCCCTAAGGCGGCTTCTCAGCAAAATACCGTCCTTGCCATTGTTCCCTGACAACTATATTCAGTGGCAATCTGTGACATAGGCTAAGCTGAGAAAGACTGTCTGGCTTGTGAGGTCACCCAGTCAGGTTCATAGTTTAGCGGGAGGATTTGAAGCCCAGTCCCCTGGGTTACAGTCCCGACACTCTAACCACTTACACCACCCTGGTAATAATGTATAGATAAATATATATATAGGATATCAAGAGACGAAACAAAAATGTAGCTTTTATGCAATGGGTCGCATATAATTCTACTCTGAGCAGATGGATCAGAATTAATGGGCATGGCTAACATGGGTCCATTCATTTCAATGGGTCTAACTCTGACCTTGATACAACTCCAAACCTTTGGGGTAGCCTTCCACATCACACACACATTCGCAAATCCGCTCTCTGACAGGAACCATCGAATCAAATGAGCCGTCACATTCATGGGGTTAACTTTGGCAGTAGATTTCTCGTGTTTCGTTTTGTTTTTCCTTTTAATCACAGACATTGCAATCAAACAATAGAGTAATCACAGACATTGTCAATATTTTTTTCAGAAGGAGGGTCTGTCCAATTTCCCCCCTCCTCTCTTATTATAATTTTTTTTTTTGTAACATTTAACAAGGGGGCAGCTTCTCTTTCTTTTTTTTCAAAACACAAAGCCTGCAACATTTTAAATCATAATAACAATGGTGGGTTCCCCCCCTCCTTTCTTTGCCGTGTCTACTTGAAAGTGAGAAGGGTGGAGAATTGGGTTTCTGGCGCAGAGCCCTGATCCTAAACAGATTTCACTCGGAAAGTCCTTTGTACTGGACGGACCTTACCTCCAAGTAAAGCGGACGCACAAGACGAGAGTTAAATGTGCTTAAACCAGAGCAGCCACCGGGTATATTTAATATTTATTTGGCATTCCCCTTATCAAGTGTTTGTCTTCAGCAGACCAGGTACTTTGAGGCAATGAGAAGATTTATTTTTATCAAATGTATCAGCCCGCTAGTCCTGACTGGTGCATCTCTGTCCTCCGGAAATATGCAAAGAATGAGAGGTTGGACCCTGCAGAAGCAAAACAGCCCCAGGCAGAGAGACCCATTGGATAATTTTCTTTAAAAAATAAAATAAAAGCAAGCCCCTTTCCCTCTTCCTATTGCACTGGTTCAATCCTGCGAACTCCCAAAGTCTTTACTAGGTTACTCACCCCCACACCCAACCACTCAGAAACCAGCTCCGGCCCTACTTCCATGGCAAACCTCAGATTTCGTACATTAACGCTGCCTCCATCCCTTCGTGGCAAGAGTGTGTACACTTGTTGCTTCGGAGGGCATTTGTATACAACAGCTGTAAGCACAGGCACACAGACCGTACACTCATTGAGCACCACGTGCAAATAACTAGGGGTACACAGCTCGCACAATCTGTGTTCACAGATTGTACACATTTTGGACGTAGGATATAAACACCCCTCAGGTGGAAAGCTATCATTAGCATTTGCCAGGGCACACGTAAAGCCACTCAAATCAAAGGCTTAAGCACACTCAACTCTGTGTCAGATCAGGGTCTTCCGCTCCCCTCCCCACCCCCCCAAAAAAACCCCAATTCCCCAAAATCAGCACAGAGACAACATTCTCAATATTGCCTGGCGAGGATGTTCCTTGTTTTAACACGGGTATTCATCCGCACTAATGCATGCATGCAATTCCGTTTGGATTATTATTGATTTTTTTTCTTTTCTGTATAATTGTAAGCCACCTAGAGTCTATATTTCTTTATATATATAAAAAGAAAGAAAAGTTAAGCGGGATATCGTTTCAAATTTCAAAAATAAATAAACGGTCGAAACGGTTGGCTGGTGGGACACCCGGCATTTGGAAAAAGGAAAAGACGACAGATGCAAATGGCTTTGTCTGCATTCAAAGTGGGGGGAGTTTGTGCCTGGCAGACAGGAATTCAACAGGTGCAGCTGCTTCCGCTTCCTCCCCCCCCCACCCCCAGTAATGATGGATGAGTCAGCACCTGTTTGATATCTGCCTGCCACATAGCTCTTGCAGGTATGGCAGCAACTTTAATGTCTGGCGGTGGAATTTCTGCCTCATAACATAGTCCCGTGCCCCTTTATGAGCCAGGGCAGTCAAGAGACCACCCCCTGGTTGGATGAGGCCACCTGACACACAAAATGGGACCAAGCTTTTTTCCATAAATACACATTAAAATAAATAAATAAATCACTCTTCATATGAATCCTGGTTGGTGAGTTAATAAACAGGCAGCAATGGAACTGGGAGTTATCTCCGCATGCATGAAAATGGCAGGTGCCCACTTCATGCGTCCAAAAGAAGACATGAGGGCATAAAGTGTCAGAGGACCAGCACCGTTCCTAAAGTCCTCACCAACTCCACCTCTCACCTTCCTGTATTGAGCAAGGAATCTGGCTGAATGAGCTCAGAAGCCGCCTTGCAATTGAGCAACGGAGGATGCCGGGAGCCCTGTGCCACCAAGGAATGAACAGATCTGTCCATTTCCCCCCTTTCTCCCCAGCTTTGGACACCCAAAGATTTATATTTTTTAGGACACAGCTTATTCTCTGTGGCTGGAAGCTGTTTTAAATGTGTTTTAAACATGGCATTCCCATGGTCGAAACCCGCCCTGCAGCCTTAGAAGGTGAAGAGCAGGTTGTTACTATTACTATTCTTATTATTCTTAAGAATAATCAGAATTAATAATTTCACTTCCCCCAATTTCTCCTTTTTCCAAGCCTAAATTCAGTTCTCCACATTTTCCGCTAATAATTGCGATTATTATTTTTAAATCCTCATGGAAATCTGTAAGTCTATAATCTATAAGTGTAGAAGTGGCTGGGGAAACCCAGCAAAATGGGCAGGGTATAAATAATAAAATTATTATTATTATTATTATGAAGAAGAGAAGAGTTTCGACTTAATATCCTGCCTTTCACTCCCCTTGAGGAGTCTCAAAGTGGCCAACAATCTCCTTTCCCTTCCTCCCCCACAACAAACACTCTGTGAGGTGAGTGGGGCTGAGAGACTTCAAAGAAGTGTGACTGGCCCAAGGTCACCCAGCAGCTGCATGTGGAGGAGCGGAGACGCGAACCCGGTTCACCAGATTACGAGTCTACCGCTCTTAACCACTACACCATGCTGGCTCTTAAGTCTTTCCAAAATTCATACGCAATTTCCCCTGAAATCTGCATGAAAAAATTTCCTTGAAATAATGCATTTTGCTGGGTTCTTTAAAAACAAAAACCCTAATATATGCATTTTGATGCAGGCTTTCCCCTAATGTACACATTTTGTTATGCACTGGAGAACTGCATTGTAAAATTTCAGAAATCTGAAAGGCAGCTGTGTCTTGGTTTTCATCCTGTTTTTGGAAGTCCGAATCAGGTAGGTTTGCATTAAAATCCTAAATGAAGCCAATTCCCCCCCCCCGCCCTTCGTTTTCTCTCTCACACATAAACTCCCTCCACACTTAATGCCTCACATGTCCTTTTGAGTGCATGAAAAGGTCTATGGCCAACTCACACGACGATGGTTTGTTCCTTCAACATCCTGAAGCCACTGCGGAGTTAAGCCTTGGAGGTAGCTGGTCTTAGAAATGCTACAATAATTAGAGATGGCAGTCCCTGACTGTCTGGTCCAGGCGTAGTCTCAATCTCCAGCTCCCATCAGCCTCAGCCAGCATTGCCAATCAGGGATGATGGGAATTGCGGTCCAGAAACATCTACGCTTGTTAGCTACTCCTGGACTCTGGGCCCCATTTTCCATCCAAACAGAAGATTCCAGCTATGGTAAGCTGAAAATCACCATGGTCTAAAACAGGGATGGGGAACCTGTGATCCTCCAGGTGTTGTCGGACTGATGGGAGTTGTAGTTGGACAACCTCTGGAGAGCTGCAGGTTTCCCCACCCCTGGCCAAGAAGACCTTCTGAATCTGGCCAGCAAATCTCTACATAAAACAGGCACGGAAGAACTTTGAGCCCTCCGGGTGTTGCGGAACTACAACTCCCATCATCCCTGGCTCTTGGCCATGCTTGCAAGGGCTGCTGGGAGAGTTGAGAGTTCAGCAACATCTGGAGGACCCAAGGTTCCCCACAGCATGATGGGGAAGACCCTTCTCTGCTTGAGACCCAGGAGAGCGGCTGCCAGTCAGTGCAGACAGTACTGGGCTGGATGGACAAAGACTTGGTATAAAGCAGCACTCTCCATTCTCAAGAAACATATTCTAGCATTGTAGGGAGTTGGACTAGATGCCCCTTGGGCAGGCATAGGCAAACTCGGCCCTCCAGGTGTTTTGGGACTACAACTCCTATGACCCCTAGCTAACAGGACCAGTGGTCAGGGATGATGGGCGTTGTAGTCCCAAAACATCTGGAGGGCCGAGTTTGCCTATGCCTGCCCAAGGGGGTTACTTCCAACCCTACAATTCTACATTTACAAGACCAGTCAACAACACACACACATATACAGTGGTGCCTTGCAAGACGAAAAGAATCCATTCTGTGATTCTCTTCGTCTAGCGGTTTTTTTGTCTTGCGAAGCAAGCCCATTGAAGGATTAGCGGATTAGCACTATTAGCGGCTTTTAGAGGCTTTTAGCAGCTTATCTGCTGATCGGATCAGCTGATAAGCGGCTTAGCGGCTTAGAAAAGGGGGGGGGAACCAGCAGGAACTCGCAAGACATTGTCGTCTTGCGAAGCAAGCCCATAGGAGATTCATTTTGCGAAGCACCTCCAAAGCGGAAAACTCTTTCGTCTAGCGAGTTTTCCGTCATGCGAGGCATTCGTCTTGCGGGGCACCACTGTACAGGGCTCAATGGTTTCACCATGAGACCAATGGCTGCCTGAACTAGCTCTCATTTCACTGCCATGCACCTTGTCATGTGTTCTGGACAAGTGGTTAAGTTATTACAAACACCAACAAATGCCGTTTGGTAATCGATGCATTTTGAGCTCCTAACGCATTAGCGACGCAACGTTTATCAAGGGATAAATCATTCTCAAGGCAGGGTGAGGCGAACAGTTGGCAGAGACACCCAGGGGGGCTGACGTGGTCAGAGATAAGCATCAACAGGCCCTCAAACACATTCCACAAAAGCCGGTGTCCTTCCGCCTGGCTTCTAACCTGCTTAACATTTTTTTCCGCGGCAAACCAGCATCGGTTGCTTCTTCCGAGCTAGTAAAAAAACCAGACAGGATGAACTACAGATCCCATTAATTTAAGAAACAGAACAAAATTGTAAAAATGGGGAGGGGGAGGGTGTCGTGACAACAAGCTAGCAACTTGGTTCCAAAGGAACCAAGAATGGGGCGCCGTCTATTGTACGCAACAGAGCTACCGGGCGTTATGAACCTCAAGCCAAATCTGCAACTGGAAACGAGACGCGTTCTGCATCCGGGAAGGGTCTGGGGGGTGGCGGCAGCGGCAGGGCTGGGGGTGGGTGGGGGACATGGAAACACTTTAGGCTAAACATTACATCTTCTGTCCAAACTCACCTACGAAGACTTTGAACAACAACAGATTTCCGGAAAAGAAGAAGAAACACCCCCCCAAAAACCAAATAAATAACGAACAAAACGCAAAAAGGGTACATCGGCGTTGCAGGACACACCATCGAGGAGCTTGGTGGGCTGCGGAAGTACAATGCAAATTCTCTTTCCGGTTTTGTGTTTGTTTTTTTGTTTACATATATACAGGAGTCCACCAATAAAATGGTAACCACAGTGCAACGTCCCGGGAGCCTCGCAGCCGGGACAGGATTGGATTGTGCATTCTCTGGGTGTGCCGGGCTGACACACACCGATAAGGGTAACTAAACGTAAGTCCTTAAAGTGGCGTCCATTGAGGAACGGGCGGAGCCCCTCGACAGACGGCAAAAAGGCAAAGTTCTACAACCCCTCGACAGTCTTGGGTTTCTTAGAGGTGTCTGGGGCTGGGGTGCCCGTTATGGTACAACTTCTGTTTGATGTGCACCATGTTCCCGGTCGGCTCGTCGTACTGCCGGTGGTGACGTTTCCTGAACTCCTTGAAGTTACAAAATTTTGGAATCCAAGACCAAGTGGTGTCTGTCAACAGAAAGAGAAAAGAGAGAGAGACTTCAGCAAAAGCTTAGGTAAAGGGACCCCTGACCATTAAGTCCAGTTGTGGCCGACTCTGGGGTTGCGGTGCTCATCTCGCTTTATTGGCCAAGGGAGCCGGCATACAGCTTCCACGTCATGTGGCCAGCATGACTAAGCCGCTTCTGGCGAACCAGAGCAGCGCACGGAAACGCCGTTTACCTTCCCGCCAGAGCGGTACCTATTTATCTACTTGCACTTTGACGTGCTTTCGAACTGCGAGGTTGGCAGGAGCAGGGACCGAGCAACGAGAGCTCACCCCGTCGCGGGGATTCGAACCGCTGACCTTCTGATCGGCAAGTCCTAGGCTCTGTGGTTTAACCCACAGCGCCAAAAGCTTAGCCATGCTTAAAAACCCAGCCCATGATTGTTAAATTTGGTGGTAGACTTTGAGAAGCATTTCTTGTTTCTGACTACTTTTGCTCAATTTGTAATAGGGGCTTTTTTTCCAGCCAGAACTATTATTATTATTATTATTTACTTATACCCCACCCATCTGGCCGGGCCTCCCCAGCCACTCTGGGCGGCTTCCAACAGAATATTAAAAACATGATAAAACATCAAACATTAAAAACTAAAAAGAGTGAAGAAATTCCTTGCTGATATACATCAAATTATCCACTGATCTACCAATAGATCCCGATCTATGATTTACCTATCATGATATATGGAGTTTTGGGCTTTGAAACTCTCCTTTAATTTATATGCAAATTTAATCAATTAGCTCAATTTAATTCCTATGATTAGTTAAGATTTACTTAATCAGGCAGCCATCCTACTTTGAACTACAGTCCCCAAAGAGAGGAAATACATCTCCCAAAAATCAAACCCACAGGTTTGAATAAAATTTTAATGGACTAATGTACATGTTTGCATGCTAGACTCTCTCAGGGTAGAACACCAGAGATCTGCACTTGCGGCTGATTTGTTACAGGTGCTATTATGGGCATAAAAAAGCCCTTAACAGCTTGGGACCAGTTTATTTCTGATTTGCTGCACTCTTGATGGGGTTATACAGTGGTGCCCCGCAAGACGAATTCCTCGCAAGACGAAAAACTCGCTAGACGAAAGGGTTTTCCGTTTTTGCGTTGCTTCGCTAGACAAATTTCCCTATGGGCTTGCTTCGCAAGATGAAAACGTCTTGCGCTTTTTTAAAAAAGCCGCTTGAAGAGGCGCAGTTGCGACGGACCGTGCTTCGCAAGACGAAAAACATCGCAAGACGAAAAGACTCGCGGAACGAATTCTTTTCGTCTTGCGAGGCACCACTGTATTCCCTCTGAAGGAGCAGGTACGTAGCTTGTGGGTTCTCCTGGATCCTCAGGTGACAACTTGAGGCTCAGGTGGCCTCAGTGTCACCAAAGCCTTCCATCAGCTTCGGCTGGTGGCCCAGCTGCACCCCTCTCTGAGCAGGGATAGCCTAATTTTTGTTGTCTGTGCTTTGGTAACCTCTAGATTAGATTACAGCAATGCATTATACATGGGGATGCCTCTGAAGATGGTTCAGCTGGTGCGGAATTAGGCAGCCGGGTTGCTCAATCCGGCAAGACGGTTTGAGCATTATAATGCCACTCCTGGCCTGACCCTATTGGCTGCCAATCAGTTTCCAGGCCCAATTCAAAGTGCTGGTTTTCAGCTATAAAGCCTTAGACGGCTCAGGACCACAAGCACTGCCTCTCCCCATATGAGCCGCCCCAGACCCCGAAATCATCTTCTGAGGTCCTTTTTCATGCACCTCCTCTGCAAGAGGTCTGGAGGGCAGCAACAAGGGAACGGGGCCTTTTCTGCAGTGGCTCCCCATTTGCGGAATGCTCTCCCCAAGGAGGCTTGCCTGGTGCCTTAATTAGACATCTTTAAGTGGCAAGAAAACAAGACCTTATAACCTCCAGCCCTTAACTTTCTGTGGCCTTTTAGAAGTGGGTGGGGTGTTTTTTAATCTACCGTATTTTTCGCTCTATAACACGCACCCGACCATAACACGCACGTAGTTTTTAGAGGAGGAAAATCCATAGGCATGCCACCCGTAGGCATTCCCTCCATAACACGCACAGATATTTCCCCTTACTTTCTAGGAGGAAAAAAGTGAGTGTTATGGTGCAAAAAATACGGTATTTCTTTTCCCACTTTGTTTTAATGTATCTATGTGGTGTTTGCGGGGGGCAGTTGTTTGATTGTAAGCTGCTTTGGGTTGTAAGTTGTTTTGGGTTGCCCTGGGCTAAATAAAAGGGCTAACAAATTTAATTAATAAATAATAATGGTTTTTTGTTTGTTTGTTTTTTTAATTGCTTGCTGTGACATTCGGTAGTTGTTGCTTTTAATTAAAACCAAACAGGGAGGCAACACAGAGCAGGGTCACATTCTATGATTCTGCGCCAAACATAATTTTACACGCTTCTACCATGTTGTCCCTTCTCCGCCCCCCATCTTTTCTCTAAATCTAAAAGCCCCAATCAAATAAAATAGTGGGGCCATAAATTTGTTGACTCATGGTTCAAACACTCAGGGCTGCATCCAGTACAAAGTTCTGCTCACCCACGTGGAATAAATGGACATGAATAACTTTGGCCCACTAATTTCAACGGGTCAACTCTTGAGTAGGGCTTTGTTGGAGGGGACAACCCTTCGTTTCTGCTGGACATCTTTTAGCTCAGAGCCAGAAAGGTGACGTTCGCCTGGCTTTCCCTTCAACATAAGCACATTTTCACATCCTTGAGGGCTAGAGACGTGATCCTCAAAATGGGGATGAAAGCTTGAGGAGCATGAACGAGGTACCCAGAAACCACAAGGAACCTGCTCCCCCTGGGGCATGTGAAAACACCTCCCCTTGGGGCATCGCCAGCGCCAGCGAAACCCCTCCGGCAACAGGCCGGTGAGCACTCACTTACCATACCGTCGGCTTGTCCGCCAGGCCCGTACGGCGTAGTGAAGCACTCCATCCATCCACACCAGAAACCAGCTTATGCAGAATCCCAGCAAGAGTCCCAGCATCAGGTCGATTTCCTGCTTGGTGACATTGTCAGTCACAAAGTAGTTCTCCGACGAATCCACCACGGACTGGTCTCCGTCGTAGGGGATGACGTAATGAACATGGTGCCTGTGAGGTTAGGGAGGGAGGGAGGGAGAGAGAGAGAGAAAAGGAGGAAAGCATCAAAGATTGGAGGGCAAAAAAGGAGAACAAATGGATTTGCAGCCATTAGGGATTCCGCCCAGGTCCTAGGCCGGTGCCATCAGGTGGAATCCTTGAGCAGTTGTCTGGGCTCTTGCAATGAAACAGGGCCTACAGCTGATCAGTAGGATACTGGATCTGGTGTGGCATCGTTTAAAAACATCAATGCGTGTTAAGTCCACCCCCTCTGCTGGCTCACTAGCTCCCGTGTCACTGGCTAATACTGCCTCAGATACCTAAACAGGGCTAAAAGGTAAAGGGACCCCTGACATTTAAGTCCAGTCATGAACGACTCCGGGGTTGTGGCGCTCATCTCGCTTTACAGGCCGAGGGAGCCGGCATTTGTCCGCTTCCGCAAACAGTTTTTCCGGGTCATGTGGCCAGCATGACTAAGCCGCTTCTGGCAAACCAGAGCAGCGCACGGAAACGCCATTTACCTTCCCGCTGGAGTGGTACCTATTTATCTACTTGCACTATGTGCTTTCATACTGCTAGGTTGGCAGAAGCTGGGACAGAGCAACGGGAGCTCACCCCGTCATGGGGCCTCGAACTGCCGACCTTCTGATCAGCAAGCCCAAGCGGCACAGTAGTTTAAACCACAGCGCCACCTGCATCCCTGCCTACCTACATCTAAAGCGTTATGAAACAGTCATAGCTTCTCCCAAAGGATCCTGGGAGCTGTAGTTTGTTTAGGGTGCCGGGACGTGTTAGGAGACCCCTGTTCTCCTCACAGAACTGTAATTCCCAGACTGGTTTAGCCATCAGTCTCTCTTCCCAGGAAACTAAGGGGTTTGTAGTTTTGTGAGGGGGAATAGGAGTCTCCTAACCACAATGACTCGCTTTGGTCCGTTAACTTCAACAGGGTGTACGTGTGACAGAGAGAGAGAGAAACAGAGAGAGAGAATCCAAATAGCACCACCCACAACCAACTGAACAATGTGGAGCTGATCCAGAATATTTCCCAGCAGGAAGCATTTAAGTTCAAAGAGGCTTGCACTGGTAAATGTCCAACTGGATGGTGTCCCCTTAGCAGAGCTGGTCACAGGGCTCCAAGTAGTTACAGTGGTACCTCTGGTTAAGAACTGAATTCGTTCTGGAGGTCCATTCTTAACCTGAAACTGTTCTTAACCTGAGGTACCACTTTAGCTAATGGGGCCTCCCGCTCCCGCCGCACAATTTCTGTTCTCATCCTGAGGTAAAGTTCTTAACCCGAGGTAGTATTCCTGGGTTAGTAGAGTCTGTAACCTGAAGCGTCTGTAACCTGAAGCATCTGTAACCTGAGGTACCACTGTATCTTTATTTTATTTACTGAATGACTTAGTTGTGGCATATCTTCCTATACACATGAAAATGTAAAATGCTGTCACGCTGCAGTTCTTGTGGCCACCAGAAGGTGGCCGCTGCAACTGCAGCATGCTGAATAGCAGGCATGCAGGCAAGTATTTCGTGAAACAAGCCTGCTGCGAGGTTTAATGGAAGGAGGGAGGCGAGTTGTGGTGGGATATGTGAGAGGGGCTGTGGGGGCTGTGACAGGAGGGTGTGTTGTTACATGTGGGGGAAGGGCAGCAGGCAAAAGAGTGAGCAGGGTTGATAAGCACAGCAAGCAGGGGCGGCAGCCCTTTGTGTGTATGTGTATCTCCAAGCCACCTAACCAGGTAAAATACAAACAGGGAAACATAAAAACCAGAAAAACAAAATGTACAATACAAATCCATTAAATGGATCATAGAATCATAGAGTTGGAAGGGACCGTGGGAGTCATCTAGTTCAACCCCCTGCAACGCAGGTATATTTTGCCCGACGTGGGACTTGAACCCACAACCTTGAAATTAAGAGTCTCATGCTCTACCAACTGAGCTATATGGATTGCTCTATAACAGAGGTAGGCAACCCAGGGGCCGGATGCGGCCCAATCAGCTTCTCAATCCGGCCCGCGAATGGTCCGGGAATCAGTGTGTTCTTACATGAGTAGAATGTGTGCTTTTATTTAAACTGCATCTCTGGGTTATTTGTGGGGCATAGGAATTCGTTCATTCCCTCCCCCAAAAAATATAGTCCGGCCCCCCACAACATCTGAGGGACGGTGGACGGGCCCACGGCTGAAAAAGGTTGCTGACCCCTGCTCTATATCATCCAACAACCTCCCACCCACTAAAATATGAGCAGCGCAGAGTAGGAGAGGCTAACTTAACTACAGTACTTTAGGTAAATTACTGGGGAGGGGTGTGGAGAGAGGAGGCCCCTTACAGGTTTTGCAAGGTTACAGGGGAGGCTGAAATTTGGCAATGGGTAGGAGGGATTAAGGGGGTAGAGCTCATGGGTACCATTAAAGGGACCCCTGCCCTTTCCCTCCTCCCCAATAATTTGGGCCAAATGGTTCAAGGTGAGGCTGCAGCTCCAGGACAGAGCATCTGCCTTGCACACAGAAGGTCCCAGTTTCAATCCCTAATATAGGATTACCAGATGTCCCCAGTTCCCGGGGACAGTCCCCAGATTTGCAAATCTGTCCCCGGACAAATTCCGTCCCCAGAATGTCCCCCAATTTGCAAATTTGTCCCCGGAAAATGTGGCAGAAGCAGCCTCAGCAGTCCAGAGCCAGCCTGGTAGCGCAGTGGGCTCTGGCTGGCTTCAGGAGCTGCCCGCTGCCCTGGCGCCCACCATTTTTCCTTGCTAGAACTTCTGGCGAGGAAAAATGGTGGGCGCCATGACAGCGAGCAACTCCTGAAGCCAGCCAGAGCCAACTGTGCTACCAGGCTGGCTCCAGACTGCTGACTGCCACTGCCACCACCACTGCCAGAGGTGAATCGGGGACGTCCGGCGGTACAAATCTCCTTCCCCCTTTGTTTTGACTGATCGGGGGAGGCTTGGGAGTTGCGGGCGGGCGGCTGTTGCCCTGTTTTTTAAAAACTCTGCGCATTTATGTTTCACAGGGTGTGAAATAAGGGCTTTGCACCTTGCCTGGCAGGGAACCCGCACACCTTGCACCCCTCCTGGGCAATGGCCACCTGCCCTTGACTCCTGAGCCTCCCCCAATCTGTCAAAACAAAGGGGGAAGGGGGCAGGAGATCGGGGAAGGCTCGGGAATCACAGGCGCGTGGCGCACCGTTGCCCAGTTTTTTAAAAACTCTGTGCATTTATGTTTCACAGGGTGTGAAAGAAGGGCTTTGCACCTTTATACAATATGCATGTGTGCTTGGGCCCAGGGTCTTTTGCCTCACCATCCCCACAACTGACTCCCTGTTGCTACTCAGCTTCAAAGAAAAAGAAAAGTACCCCCGAATTCATTGAAAAAAATCTGGTAGCCGTACCCTAATGGCATCTGCAAGTAGAGCTGGGAAGGTCCCTTATCTGAAACCCTAGAGAGCTGCTGCCAGTCCGTGCAGGCAACATTGTGATCTGACTCAGCACAATCCCTGGCATCTCCAGGTAGGGCTGTTTGAAAGCCTGGACAGCAGCTGCCAGTCAGTGCAGACGACACCAAGCTGGATGCACCAATCAGCTGACTCCACATCCGTCGCCTTCCTAAATCCCTGCGCCTAAGTGCCTTGTAAACGGTGTCCAGAAACGCTCCGCTCAAGCAGCTTTGTCACCTTGCGTCATGCCACAGCCACCTCGACCGCAAGCCCCGTTTGGAGGCTCAGGCACGGCTGGGAGGCGTGCTGTTTTCCCTCCCCAGCCGTCGACCCTTCCCCGGTTCCCTCTCTGCTGCGCTCCCGGCCTCTTCCCTCTGTTCAGCCAGCCCCTGGGACCACCCTGGCAGCGCACCTCGCTCTGGCAGCCGGACAGCCAGGCTGCAACAGAGAAGAAGGACGCTCAGCACCCCCCACATCCCCTTCGGCAACGCAACAGCCCGCATCGAGCCACTGCAGAGTCAAACTTGGTCACTGCAGCAGCAGCAGCGAAAGAGCACATCTCCCGATTACTTCCAAGCACAGCGGCAGGAAAGCGCTCCCTCGACTCTGGCTCCCTGTTTTGTCAGGGACAGGCACCGCTCCTCTTTGCGCCCACGGTGGCGAGATGTTAGGGGGGTCCCTTAAAATAATGGAAAGTGATTCTGCGTCTCCATATGGGCACAGAGCTTCTGTATCAAGTCACAACCTTGCCCAGATGTCAAAGAAGTTCAGTTTCGGTGGAGTGGGTGTGCGTTTGCAAACCCTCCAAGTCTTCCTGTTTTCCAGGGACAGTCCCAGATTTAGAGAAGCCGTCCTGGTTTCTGAATTGATCCCAGAATGTCTCACTTTTCCTTAGGATGTCCCTGTTTTCATTGGAGAAATGTTGGAGAGTAAAGAGTTATGTGACCCCCGAGCCAAGGGTGTATACAACCTTTAGAATAACATCTGAAGGCAGCCCTGTATGGGGAAGTTTTTTTAATGTTTAATGTTTTATTATGTCTTTATATAAATTGGAAGAATGGCTGGGGCAATCCAGTCAGATGGGCAGGGTATAAATAATAAAAGTGTTATTATTGTTATTGTTATTATTGAATAGGACATCCCTAGAAAGTGAGGAGGAATTAAAGAACCTTTTAATGTGGGTAAAAGAGGAGAGCACAAAATATAGTCTGAAGCTCAACATCATAAAAACTAAGATCATGGCCACTGGTCCCATCACCTCCTGGCAAATAGAAGGGGAAGAAATGGAGGCAGAGATTTTTCTTTCTTTGGCTCCATAATCACTGCAGATGGTGACAGCAGCCACGAAATTAAAAGACGCCTGCTTCTTGGGAGAAAAGCAATGACAAACCTAGACAGCATCTTAAAAAGCAGAGACATCACCTTGCCAACAAAGGCCCATATAGTCAAAGCGATGGTTTTCTCAGTAGTGATGTATGGAA
This sequence comes from Podarcis liolepis, assembly GCF_965112155.1. NCBI lineage: Eukaryota > Metazoa > Chordata > Lepidosauria > Squamata > Lacertidae > Podarcis > Podarcis liolepis. The sequence goes on from NC_139561.1 coordinate 22,678,820, forward strand.
GTGAGAGCTGGACCATAAAGAAGGCTGATTGCTGAAGAATTGATGCTTTTGAATTATGGTGCTGGAGGAGACTCTTGAGAGTCCCCTGGACTGCAAGAAGATCAAACCTATCCATTCTGAAGGAAATCAGCCCTGAGTGCTCACTGGAAGGACAGATCGTGAAGCTGAGGCTCCAATACTTTGGCCACCTTATGAGAAGAGAAGACTCCCTGGAAAAGACCCTGATATTGGGAAAGATGGAGGGCACAAGGAGAAGGGGACGACAGAGGACGAGATGGTTGGACAGTATTCTCGAAGCTACCAGCATGAGTTTGACCAAACTGTGGGAGGCAGTGGAAGACAGGAGTGCCTGGTGTGCTCTGGTCCATGGGGTCACAAAGAGTTGGACATGACTAAACGACTAAACAACAACAAAATTTTCATCAGAGAAATGTTGGAGGGTATGCATTCACCCAGAGGGCTCCTCCAGATAACCCGTTTCTTGAGCCTTCATCTTAATTTGCTCTCCCAAAGCTTACACGGAGGTTATCTGTGATTATGGTGGTTACAGAGTGGTTCGATGTGGAGATACTTCTTCGCTTCCAATCAGTGTCTGTCCTGTAACTTCCTGCTGAAATAATTGTTCTGGCTTATTTCTCATTGTAAGAACCTAAAAAAAGAGCCCGCTGGATCAGACCAGTGACCCAGCTTGTCCAGCATTCTGTTCTCACAGCACTGGCAGACTTTGGGCTCTCAAATTTCAGCAGCGCCTTGTGCTGCGCTAAAATCCTGTGCCCCCTGCCTCTCTCGCTCCATTCCACAGTACAGTTGTGGCACCCCCTGCAGCATGGCACCCAATGCACCCGAACTGGTCACGCCACCCTAAACTGCCTTTGCTCACAGTGGCCAACCAGATGCCCCCATAGGAAGACCAAAGCAACTCTCCAGCAACTATGGTAATATTCAGAGGCAAGCTCCCTCTTCTGGTGGAGACTGAACATAGCCACTGATAGCCTTGTCCTCATGAACCTGCCTAATTCTCTCCTAAAGCCATCCAAGAATAAGAATATGAGGCCTGGTAGCAGTGATGTAGCATGGGTTGTCAGTACCCAGGGCCATGTGGAGGGAAATGGGCAGTCAACTGTCTGCAGCACCCAGGAGATCGCAACCACAGAGATAAGAAAAGAAGAGTCGTTCCATTATCTGGAGAGGTCACTTCCTGGCTTGCATGGAGAAGTTGTTTTCAACGGAGCCCAGCAACAGAAGCATGCAGCTGTATTGAAAGTTTGCGCCCCCTAACAATATTGCGCCCGGGGCCCCACCAATACATTACGCCACTGCCTGGAAGATCGAGCCAATGGCCCACCTAGTGCAGCTTCTTATTCTCACAGTGGTCAACCCAGATGCCTGTGGAACCCACAAGTAGGATCAAAGCACAAGAGCGTTATTCCTCCCTGTGGTTTCCAGCAACTGGTATTCAGAAGTATATTCCGACTGTGGAGGCAGAGCGTGGCCATCATGGCCCTTGATAGCTTTGTCCTCCGTGAATTTGTCTCTCCCTCTTTTGAAGCCACCTAAGTCGGTGGCCATCGCTGCCTCCTGTGGCAGAGAGTTCCATAGTTTAACAATGCACTTTTGCCACACCACGATGCAAGAGTGTTCCCCTGGATGGCAATCACACAGTTATACGGAGGAAGCATCACAGAACAAGTAGTAGAGCAGAACGCTGTGTGGACAGTCCTGAACAAATCTACTGCTAATACGCTATTATCGCGGCAATGACATGCTGCAGAATACGCCCACATTAAAAACCCCAGAACTGGAAAGACACTAGGCCTGCTCCTTATCAAGCCTTCTTTCTGATTTGCTTGCAGGGCATGTAGAAGCCTTTCTATTCATCATGCCTTCCTCTCACCCTTTCCCCCATAGAATCATAGAATTGTGGAGTTGTGTGGGACCCCGTGGGTCATCTATTCCAACCCCCTGTGACGCACTTTCCTAACCGCATAAGGCCTGTTTGTTTTTAAGTGGATTTGTTGTGCCAGAGGGCGCTTTGATCCACTGTAAATTGAGTGAACTTCCATTTCCGCGGTGGCCTTGGCAGTTTGCTCCTTCTAGGCCAGAGGTCAGCAAACTTTTTCAGCAGGGGGCCGGTCCACTCTCCCTCAGACCTTGTGGGGGGTCAGACCTTTTTTTTAAAAAAGGAACAAATTCCTACACCCCACAAATAACCCAGAGATGCATTTTAAATAGAAGCACACACTCCACTCATGTAAAAACACCAGGCAGGCCCCACAAATAACCCAGAGATGCATTTTAAATAAAAGGACACATTCTACTCATGTAAAAACACGCTGGTTCCTGGACCGTCCACAGACCGGATTTAGAAGGCGATTGGGCCGGATCCGGCCCCCAGGCCTTAGTTTGCATACCCATGTCCTAGGCACACACTTGCAGAGACTCTGAACTGCTGGAGAGAAGGGGCAGTGCACCGAGATCTTTGACGCAGAAATACGGAAACGTTGCTGGAATGTATTTTGAGGGTCAGCTATTCTATAGCAAAGACCAACTCCATTCATTCTGGGATTCAATGTTCTATGAAACCTCTCTCTCTTTCTTTTTAATAGAAAAAGGGAATTGTCAGGTGAACTAAGGCAACGTCCCTTGCTTCAGAGGCCAGCCCAGGACAGGCGATTGCTGAGTCAATGAACAGAGGCAAGAATGGGGAACCTGTGGCTTTTCTGGTTGCTGCTGGGATTTTAGCTCCCACCAACCCCAGGCAGCAAAGCCAACAGTCAGGGACGATGGGAGTTGTAGTCGACATGTGGGAGCTTCCCATCCCTGGAATAAGGCCCGGGTGGAATAAAGCCTGCTTCTCTGTGTGTGGAAATGGAACTGGAGGTCTTTGGTGTGGAGCATAAGAGATCCGCCATTTTCATTTGTGAAATCAACCTCCAGGCACCTTCCAAAGGGGGGAGAGGCACTACTGGTGTTGCAGTTCAGTCCCAGAACAGCTGCTTTGAATTCAGAAGGTCCCAGGACCACCCCTTTGCGTTCTGAGACCTTAGCAGAACTGCTTGCACATTTTCATAAGGACTAGATACTTGGGCTTTTTTAAAAAATAAAATGAAATGAAAGCTGAGATTCCCAACGACAAGGATAAATAGGATTCAGAAGGAAGCTGCCTTCTATCAGTTCAAGCCACTGGCCTATCTAGAACAATACTGTCCACACTGACTGGCAGCAGCTCTTTGGGGTTTTAGGCAGCGGTTTTCCCCGGCCCTACTTGGAGATGCCAGGAATTGAATCCGCGACCTTCTGAATGAGAAGCGGATGCTCTGCCGCTGAGGTACAGCTCTTTCTCTACAGCCTGCCAAACTCCTTGGAGAACCCCCTCATTTCTGATGACCCTCGGAGCCCCTTCCAATTCTATGATTGCTTGATTCTATTCACATTTTGCCTGGGGAGCTATTAATGGAACAGAGACATTGGTGGGTGGACAGGGGTTGGGGGAGAGGTACAGTCCTGGCTCACACCAAGGGAATCTGATTATGGAAGGTGGAATTTGCCAGCTTGCATTGGCAACCAAATACTTCCTTATGAGCAGGGAGCCCAAGTCACAAATTCTCCCAGCCAGTTTCCCATTTGCTTAAATTAGCATCGTTGGTGAGAACCGGATCCATTATTACAGGGGTGGCAATGGTACTTCTTGCTTCTGCAAAGCCTACCCATTCACTGCTCTCTTTGGCATCAGTTGGTGTGGGAAGAACCACAGCTCAATGGAACGATCGCCTGCTCTGCATGCAGAAGGTCACAGCTTCAATCCCCAACGTCTCCAGGTAGGAGAGACAGACCTCTGCCTCAAACTCTATACAGTGGTACCTCGGGTTACAGACGCTTCAGGTTACAGACGCTTCGGGTTACAGACTCCGCTAACCCAGAAATAGTACCTCGGGTTAAGAACTTTGCTGCAGGATGAGAACAGAAATCGTGCAGCAGCGGGAGGCCCCATTAGCTAAAGTAGTGCTTCAGGTTAAGAACACTTTCAGTTAAGAATGGACCTCCAGAACGAATTAAGTTCTTAACCCGAGGTACCACTGTAGAGAGCCACTACCAGAGAGTACAGACAACACTGAGCTCACTACACCAATGGTCTGACTCGCAACCAGGCAGTTTCCTTCATTTCCAAGAGTCTTTTGGCGAGCTTTGTAGTGCTTTCCTCATCGGGAACAAGTTCCACTGCGTTTAATCAGGCTTCCTTCCCAGAAAGTGTGTTTCAAATTGCAGTCTTCGTTCCCCTTCTACAAACGTACTCAGAGCAACGTTAGATCTCCATAGCACACGGCGCTTTAACCGGTGATATTAAAAACACAAGTCCTTGCTCCGAGGAGCTGAGAAACTCAGAAGAAATCAGCTTCCAAGGCAGCCTTTGCAAACCCAAAGCACAGGAAACTGCCACAGACATCACACAGGTTCCAAGTGCAAGCGCCGATCTCCCCACTTGTGATTCGCAGGAGGAAGAACGTTGAGATCAGGGTTAAAAAGGTAAAGGTAAAGGGACCCCTGACCATTAGGTCCAGTCCGGACCGACTCTGGGGTTGCGGCGCTCATCTCACTTTATTGGCCAAGGGAGCCGGCATACAGCTTCCAGGGCATGTGGCCAGCATGACTAAGCCGCTTCTGCCAAACCAGAGCAGCGCACGGAAACGTTGTTTACCTTCCCGCCGGAGCAGTACCTATTTGTCTACTTGCACTTTGACGTGCTTTCGAACTGCTAGGTTGGCAGGAGCAGGGACCGAGCAACGGGAGCTCACCCCATCGCAGGGATTCAGCAGCCCTCAATTGCCTTCTCCTCCCCAAATGTGATCCCCTTTCAGAGCCACCCAGATGCTTCAAACAGCAAGAAGCTGCTTACACGAGCTTCATGTTGTTCTGCCTGGACACTGAGGTCCAGCTCTGAGGGCCTTCTGGCAGTTCCCTCCTTGCGAAAAGCAAAGTTACAGGGAACCAGGCAGAGGGCCTTCTTGGTGGTGGCACCTGCCTTGTGGAACGCCCTCCCACCAAATGTCAAGGAAATCAACAACTATCTGACTTTTAGAAGACATTTGAAGGCAGCCCTGTTTAGGGAATCTTTTAATATCTGATGAATTACTGTGTTTTGATATTTTGCTGGAAGCCACCCAGAGTGGCTGGGGAAACCCAGCCAGATGGGCAGCATATAAATAACAACAACAACAACAACAATGATCACAGCCTCCTGGGGCAGTGAGTTCTATAGTTTAAACACTGTGGGAAGAAGTCCTTCCTTCCATTGGACCTGAATCATCCAACATCCAGCTTCGCCAGATGTCCACCGTTTCTCGAGTTACAAGACAGGGAGAAAAGCTTTTCTCTGTCTGTTCCTACGCTTCTGTCATGCCTCCACTTTTGGCTAAAGTAATTTCCAAAAAGCCCCAAACCTTTTCTCACAGGGGAGTCACCCCACCTCCTTGATCACCCTGGTCTTCCTCTTCTGAACCTTTATAATATCCTTTTCTGAGGCAACCAAGTCGTTCAAACGACAAATGCGACAAATGCGTCCACTGACAATAAGGTTGGAGGGGGAGCAAAATGCACAACGCAGGAGAAAGCCGTCTGGGGAAGGGGGGGGCGGACATCCTCTCTGCCAGCGTCCCAAAAGACGAGGTGAATTAAAAGGCAATAGAAGTTTCCATTGCTTTTTAAAAGGGCCGATCGATGGGATAATTTTCCTAAGTTGATCGCTGCTGATAGCAGCAAAAGCCAGCGCATTAAGACAGGCTGGGCACTGCCCGCCTTCTCCCTGCGCCAGGCTGCTAACAAGGTCATTGGAAAGACCCCCACAAGGCTGTTCATGCTCCATCGTGTTATGTGGCGATTACACGAATCCATTAGTGGCTGCGCTTATTCGCAAGGGGCTTCCCGGAGTCACCCTGCTTGCAGATCTCATCCTGCCTCTCTCTTTCTCTCTCTCTCTCTCTCTCTCTCTCTCTCTCACACACACACACACACACACACACACATATACTGGAGAAAAATAACAATGATAACAATTCCATAACTGGACATCTGCGGCTCTCCACTGCCAGACAAATCAAGCATCTGTCCTACCCGGAATGGAGTATCCGGTGAGGAATTTGGCAAGCAAAGAACCTCCAGTGAACCTCCCTAAATAAGTTTTTAGTCCTCATGGCTTCCAACTTTGGGCACCTGTATCTTGCTTGCCTGGATAGAGGATGAAGAAGGGTGTGTTCAAGCATATGCATGTGGGAACCAGCCTATTGAACAAAGGCAACGTTTGCATTTGTTGCTCCACCCACTTTTGAGATGGGTGGGCCAATGGTGAGGCAGGTGCCTATATCCGCACGCCTCCTTACCCCGGGATCTGACTCTTTTTTCACCATTGAGCCCTGTATTAGCCACCTTGAACTTTTAAGAAAGGCAGGAGAGAAGAGTTTTCAAGAAATCAGTGCCCTCTGTGCCCAGCTGGCAGCAAGAGGTCGCTGCCATCTTTCCTACCACTTGGAATTGAACCAGGGAAAATTCACATCCACAACTGACTCCACGGCCACTGCCTCTCTCCCCTGTGCAGAAAGATGCCTTATAACAAGCCACACCATTGGCCCATCAGGCCCCATACTGTCTACACTGACTGGCAGTGTTTCTCTCTGGGGCGCAACCTCCTCCTTTGATGAGGAAGGACTGTAATTCAGTAGTTCGAGCAACTAAGCATAGAGAAGGTCCCAGCATCTCCAAGTAGGTCTGAGAAAGAGGCTCTCTCTAAAACGCTGCAGAGCTGCTGCCAATCTGTGCAGGCAATACTGAGCTCAATGGCACAATGGTCTGACTCGGTATAGTTACAGGTTGGGAAGTGCCCCTCTCTGAAAGGCAATGAAAGGCATTTATTAGTCAATTTCCCAAGGTTTAAGGTGGCTTGAGTATATCGTTTAAAACAAAACTTAAATAATACAGAAAACACAGATTGACAGAAACACCCAAATAGACTAACCAGCCAAGCCAAAAGCTAGACAGAAGAGATGTAAGTGGGTTATTGTTTCAATGTTTCGTTTTTAATTATTTACTTGTTTTTATCCTGTACAGTGGTACCTCGGGTTAAGTACTTAATTCGTTCCGGAGGTCCATTCTTAACTGTTCTTAACCCGAAGCACCACATTAGCTAATGGGGCCTCCCGCTGCCGCCACGCCGCCAGAGCACTGTTCTCATTCTGAAGCAAAGTTCTTAACGCGAGGTAATATTTCTGGGTTAGCGGAGTCTGTAACCTGAAGCGTATGTAACCTGAAGCGTATGTAACCCGAGGTACCACTGTATTTTGTTCTGTGAACTGCCCTGAGATCTCAGGACGAAGGGTGGTCTGTAAATCGAATCAATAAATACAAGTAAATAAATAAAATAAAAAACCCTGGAGAGAGACACTGCCAGTCCGTGCAGGCAATACCAAACTCAAGGCACCGGTCCTCTGACTCCACACAAGGCCACTTCCTATGTCTCTAGAAGCAGCCGAGCCTTTCGCAAACCCGGCAGTGCGACGGATGCCGCCGTTTGTTGCTCGCGGAGAACATGCCCCTCCATGTCACTCTCAGAACAAGATGCTCCCATCACAGGTGGCTCTGAGGACCAGCCGATCGTTATCGCAGCCACTTTGCCAGATTTCCCCAGGAGCAGGGATCCAAATTCGATATTATTATTTTTCCAGAGTGCAAGAATGTGGAGAGAGAGAAAGAGAACAAACCACCCAGATCGGCTGGTAGGCCTCTCTCCTGACACACGGGTGAGCATAACGCCGGCTGACAACACAAGATGGGGAACGCACAAACGGTCTTGAATTCATTAGCTGGGGGAAAGTGTGTCACTCTATAGAGCCGGGCCAGGAAGACAAGAGACGAAATCAGACAAGGCTCCACACACTTCCCTGCTTCTAATTCACTCCCTTGTCATCGCTCCTGCCCACCCTCCGGGTTTGGTCTTTTCTGGTTCTCGGCAAACGTCTTGATGCCGCCCCGAGAGAATATGCAGGCCTCCACGTGCGGCGCTTGACACAAGGTTAGCCCGGCTGAGCCCTGAGCCAGGCAAAATCCACACTCCGGCACTGAGCGACAGTATAAGTCCTTAAAAACAAACTGAGGTTCTAGTCCTCAAGGTTCTGAATCAAGGGCAAACGTCAATCGTCTGGGAAGATCATACCCTCCAACATTCCTCTGACGAAAATAAAAAGGTAAAGGGACCCCTGACCATATGTCATGACCGACTCTGGGGTTGCAGCACTCATCTCGCTTTATTGGCTGAGGGAGCCAGCGTACAGCTTCCGGGTCATGTGGCCAGCATGACTATGCTGCTTCTAGCGAACCAGAGCAGTGCACGGAAACACCATTTACCTTCCCGCCAGAGCAGTACCTATTTATCTACTTGAACTTTGACGTGCTTTCGAACTGCTAGGTTGGCAGGAGCAGGGACCGAGCAATGGGAGCTCACCCCGTCGCTGGGATTTGAACCGCCGACCTTCTGATCGGCAAGTCCTAGGCTCTGTGGTTTAACCCACAGCGCCACCCGCGTCCCATGATGAAAATAGGGATGTCCTAAATAATGATAATTATACCCCCACCCATTTGACTGGGTTGCCCCAACCACTCTGGGTGGCTTCCAACATATATCAAAATATAATAAAATATCAAACATTAAAAAACTTCCCTAGACAGGCAGTGTTCAAAATCCCCATTACTCTAGGCGCATTTTGCGACAAGGAATTTCATTAGCGCGAGCAGTTTCTGAGCTCTTGGCGCCTAAGATTTCAGATTAAAACCACAGAGTGGAAGGAAAGGATGAGCTTTTTCTGCCTCCCCACTTCCAGCTACTCTCTGAAGACTGGAGAAGTGACCCTCTTAAGAATATTAGGGGAGTGGGCAGGGGAAGGACTGGACCTTGTGAAAAATGAACATAATATTTTAGCTGCAGTTCATTCATCTTCAGCTCTGTATTCTTGCTACAAAAAAAGCACGCCTAGGCATTCCGTTGTTGCGTCCCTAACCTGGGTTTAAGGTGCCGTTTAGCTCCTAGCTTTCATAGCTCAGTTTCTAACACTGTAAGCAGTGGCGTAGTGTGGGGGGTGCAGGGGGGGCCGGCCGCACCGGGCACAACATCTGGGGGTTAGTGTTAGGGGGCGCAAATCCACGGGTTAGGGGGCACAAATTACTTGCCTTGCCCCGGGTGCTGACAACCCACGCTACGCCACTGACTGTAAGCATGGCTGCCTTCAGATGTCCTCTAAAGGTTGTATAGTTATTTATCTCCTTGGCTCAGGGGTTGCATATCTCCATCCCTTCCAAACTTTCTCCGATGAAAACAGGGACACCCTAAGATTCCGGGATCAAATCAAAAACTGGGACGGCTCCTATAAATCCAGGACTGTTCCTGGAAAATAGGGACACTTGGAGGATCTGGAAGAAGCCTGGAACTCAGCTGAAAATATAACATTTAAATGCATTATACAAATGTGACACTAGATGGCATGGTTAGCTTATGGCAAATTCAATATATATTTTTAAAAGTTTTTTTAAAATGCATTTTCACAGCGTTTTTTATTTGTGTCTAGATTCCACCCTAGAGGGACGCGGGTAGCTCTGTGGGTTAAACCACAGAGCCTAGGGCTTGCCGATTGGAAGGTCGGCAGTTTGAATCCCCGCGCCAGGGTAAGCTCCTGTTGCTCGGTCCGAGCTCCTGCCCACCTAGCAGTTCAAAAGCACGCTAAAAAGTGCAAGTAGATAAATAGGTACCGCTTCGGCGGGAAGGTAAACGGCGTTTCCGTGCGCTGCTCTGGTTCGCCAGAAGCGGCTTAGTCATGCTGGCCACATGACCCGGAAGCTGTACGCCAGCTCCCTCGGCCAATAAAGCGAGATGAGCACCGCAACCCCAGAGTCGGCCACGACTAGACCTAATGGTCAGGGGTCCCTTTACCTTTACCTTTAGATTCCGCCCTAGTCAGTAATGACTGTTAGCACTTTAGAGGCAGCCCTTCCTGGACAGACTGGAGATTGAACCTGCGATCTTCTGCCTGCCAGGCAGCTGCTCCAATCCTGATCTGCGGTCCTTTGCTGGAGACACAGGAAGTTGCCTTATCCTGAGTCAGACCACTGGCCCAGCAAACTTAGTATCACCTACACTGAATGGCAGCGGCTCTCTAGGGTTGCACTTTGGGGGCAATCCTTGCTCTCCTAGGAGGTGCCAGGGAACTGAATCTTCTGCAGGCATAGCAGGTGTCCTACCACTTGCCTTCTTTAATCCCCCAATCGGCCGTGAAGTTCCCTGGGCAACCTTGGGCCAGTCACTGCCTCTCAGCCCAGCCTACCTCGCAGGGCTGTTGTTATAGGGATTAAAGAAGGAACGGGAAGAACTTTGGAGGACATGCAATACATTTACAGATGCTTCAGGTTGCATTTTGGGGGGGGTTACAGACTTGCCGAAACCCGGAAGTACTGGAACAGGTTACTTCCGGGTTTCGGCGGCCACGCATGCGAAGAAGAGTTAAACCACACTTTGCGCATGCGCAGAAGCGCCGAATCACAACCTGCACATGCGCAGACGCGGTGCTGCGGGTTGCGAATGTGCCTCCCACACAGATCACATTCACAACCCGAGCGTCCACTATACAGTGGTACCTCGGGTTACAGACGCTTCAGGTTACAGACTCCGCTAACCCAGAAATAGTACCTCGGGTTAAGAACTTTGCTTCAGGATGAGAACAGAAATCATGCTCCGGCAGCGCAGCAGCAGCAGGAGGCCCCATAGCTAAAGTAGTGCTTCAGGTTAAGAACAGTTTCAGGTTAAGAATGGACCTCCAGAACAAATTAAGTTCTTAACCCGAGGTACCACTGAAAAGAATAAAAGAGCCTGGGAATGGAGGAAGAAACTTCACCAACTTCTAGGCCAGACTTCACCAACCTGGTGCCCACCAACCAGATGTTTTGGACAGGCATTGAGGGCGCCAGGCATAGACCCCATCCAAAAATCCGGTACAGAAGCTGCCTAGGCCAGGGTTTGTGGAGCTGTACATCGACTCCCTAGCAGGGAGTATTCAACAAAATCCATATACCACGACTGTAAAACAGCAACCACAGCAACGAACAAACCGCTAAATGGTTTACAAAAGCTTTAGAATCATTGATTAAAATAACCAGCGCAAAACCAAATATTTAGAACGATGCAGGAGATGGCGAAAATCAGCAGAGATGGAGATAAAACATCTACATGTCTGGACAGACTTCCCTAAACGAAAATATCTGAATCTTATACTCAGCTCTCCACAACCCCACATCTGTTTGCATTCTGGTGCAATTTTCTCACCTTTTTTCGCATGCAGTTCTTGCCCATTATTCATATTGTTGCAAAGCAATTTCCCCTTACGTAATGCATGCCTGGATTTAATTTTTACGAATATATGCATTTTTATGCACACTGTATCCTAATAAGATGCAATTTTGGTACACATTCATCAGCTCGACCTGCGTAGCAAACTTCAGAGAAGCACAGATCTCAAAGGTTGGGGCACTTTGGTTCTTGTACTTTTTCCAGAAAGTGCATGTAAATTCACCTCTCAATGTGAACTCAGTCAGATTTCTTCCCCACCCCTAAAACATGGCCAAGGGTCAAAGATGACAGGAGTTGTGACCCTCTCAATATTGCTGGACTACAACTCCCATTGCCCTCCATCAATAGTCATGGTGGCTTAGGGCTGATGGGAGTCGGAGTCCATCAACATTCAGAAGGCATTATGACTCTCATCCAAGACCTAGACCTCCCCATACACACTGTGGGAGCCTTTCCTACAAGGGATGCAAAAGCCACAAGGTTATTTGGTTCGTTCAGGGAGACATATTCCAAAGGGGTGGGAAACGGGGTGGTTAAGAATGACGCACCATCTGCCCCAGGTTGTCAACAGATCAAAACAAACCTTGCTATAGCTGGAAAAGTAGTCGTGAAAACGATGTATAATTGGTTCCTAACTCCTACTAAAATAGCAAAAAATGTATAGGACTGCTACAAATATCTATTGGAAGTGTAAAGAGAAGGAAGGCACATTCTACCATATGCAGTGGGCATGCAAGATGACAAAAGCATATTGGGAAATGATTTATAATGCGTTGAAGAAAATGTTTAAAAAACCAGAAGCCTTTTTATTAGGAATTTTAGGTCCAGAAATACCAAAGGAATAGAAAAGTCAGTTTATGCACGCTACGACAGCTGCACAGATGCTGGGTGGAAGGAAGATAATGTACCTACTGAAGAGGAATGGTTAACAAAGATGATGGACTATGCTGAAATGGCAAAAATGACCTGGAAGATCAGAAACCAAGAAGATGATAAATTTAATAAAGAATGGGGGAAATTTATAAGTTACTTAAAAGAACACTGTAAACAATTAAAAACATTGGCAGGATTTTAAAAACACTTGCGATGTAACAAGAACTATGGTAAGAACTGAGTGTTAAGGAAATACAGTGGTACCTCGGGTTACATACGCTTCAGGTTACAGACTCCGCTAACCCAGAAATATTACCTCAGGTTAAGAACTTTGCTTCAGGATGAGAACAGAAATCGTGCTCTGGCGGCACAGCAGAAGGAGGCCCCATTAGCTAAAGTGGTGCTTCAGGTTAAGAACAGTTCCAGGGTAAGAGCGGACCTCCGGAACAAATTAAGTTCTTAACCCGAGATACAACTCTATGGAGAACATTATACAATGCAGTTGGGAAAGAATAACTATGGAACCCGTGGAGGGAAGTCAAAGGATTCGGAGAACCCTATGTGTTTGTGATGATTGATTTACGTCTGATTCTAATTGTTAAATGTAAAAACTGAATGAATAAATATATATATATTTAAAGGAAAAGTAATCAAGTCAGATGTGTGCACTGACATTGTAGCCTTATGAGGCTTTGCCCTCGGGTGGGAAAAATATTGCGCCTGGGAAAGGGAAGTGGGAGTCAACAGACACTCAAGAAATAGTTTCGGAGAAAAAGGTTTTATTTCTACCATCCATGAACTGGTAGAAGGAGCAAGTGTGATAAGTCACAAAAAGCATGCACGAAGTTCACAGTCATGTGCACAAGCATATATACCCCTTCCAGATCCCTCCTCCTTTCTCCTCCCTCAGGAGTCCTGCCCCATGTTGAGGTTCCTGAGCATGTACAGAAAGCTGTCTTGGGGCTATTGTGGACTCTTGGCAGGAAAGGGAGTGAGGGGGTTTCAGTGTGTTCCCGTTGTTTCATTCTTGTGCTTTGGCATGGTTCCCGGAGAGAAAGCAAGTTGCAATGTGGTTCTGAGAAAGGCCTGAGAAGACAATGGGCTCTGTTCTCTACCTTGCTGCAATCTTTTTAGTTACAGCAAGCGGAATGTTTCTGATGCTTAGCTGCTGAGAAAATGATTTTGAAAAGCTTTGAGAAGCTTTGAGCCTGCTTTGGTAGGGGGTGACTTCAGGCCTAGGTGAGGTCACCTGTCCTCACCTTCCTTCATTCTCCCCTCTTAATCTTTGGACAGCCTTTTTCTTAAAAAGGCTCGTCCCAGGAAGGCACAGGCTGCTCGTCCCAAGAAGGTACAGGCTGGTATACTTGGGCCAGCGCTATAGCTTTGGGTTTCAGAGGGTTTGGGGGAGAGCTCTCCTCAATGGCTGCTTAGCGGGGGTTTCACTGTAGGTCCCCCCTCCCTCAGTCAGCAGTCCTACCTCCTCCATGCCGCCACAGTCGCCAGCTGCTGCTCCCCCTTCTGCTTGCTCCTGATGCCACCCACACGCTGGCCGGATGACAAGGCGGCAAACAAACAGATGGAGGACGCTTCTGTTGAGCCCCCCCCCATCGCCCCATTGCTGACATTCACCTGCCCACCCAATGGGAGCCAGAGGAGGAAGAGCAGGCAGGCAGGGACTGCAGACCCAGAAGGGTCCCTATTTTCCAAAGACAGCCCCAGATTTACACAAGCCATCCCAGTTTCTGATTCCAGAATGTCCCGCTTTTCCTTCGGATGTCCCTATTTTCATCGGAGAAATGTCAAAGGGTATGGAGTCATGTACCCAAAGAGATAAGATATAATAAAAACTTGAGAAGACATCTGAAGGCAGCCCTGTATAGGGAAGTTTTTAAATGTTTTGTTATGTTTTTATATACAGTGGTACATCGGGTTACATATGCTTTAGGTTACAGATGCCGCTAACCCAGAAATAGTACCTCAAGTTAAGAACTTTGCTTCAGGATGAGAACAGAAATCATGCTTCGGCGGCACGGTGGCAACAGGAGGCCCCATTAGCTAAAGTGGTGCTTCAGGTGAAGAACAGTTTCAGGTTAAGAACGGACCTCCGGAACGAATTAAGTTCTCAACCCGAGGTACCACAATATGCTGGAAGCTGCCCAGAGTGGCTGGGCCAACCCAGTGAGATGGACAGGGTATAACTAAAATGATGATGTTGATGATGGAATAGGACGTCCCCATTTTCATCAGAGAAATGTTGAACACGCCAGCCCTGCTCAAAGAATTGCCTCAGTTTTCCAAGCGTTTCACAAAAGGTTCCATTCTGCCCCCCCCCCCCAGCAAAATCTGCTGCTTCTGTTTGTTTGTTTTGGCAACCTTCTTCGGCTCTGAGACTAGCTGTTCATTTGCAATGTGAGATGCAACTGGCGCCGCCTCGTTTCTCTATTCAAGGATCGCAATCTGCTCTTGAGTTGCTTTGCACCCAGTGGCAGACCATATGCCCATGCTGCCCAGAGTGGGCACTCTCCCGAGGGGGGCATGGCACGGAGGGTGCCCTCCCAGGCGTGGGATAGCCACTTAGGTGACCAGAGCAGTGTTCGTGCCCTGCAGCCAGGGGCGGAGTGAGCCACCGATGGTGGACATTTGGCGCATGGCCCTCCACAACTCCGAAGCAGTCAAAACGAAGGGGGAAGGCCGTCGGCAAGGCGGCACAGCTCTGCCCCTTCCCCCAATGGCTCGGGGTAGACTTGGGAGCTGCGGGCAGGTGGCACGCCGAATGACCCCCCTCAGTGAGGACACCCGGGGCAGTCCACCCCCGCCGCCCCCCTTCCCACGCCCCTGTTTGTTTCCAAAGATTGCTATTTGGCGGCAGCGGCAGCAGCAAATCTCAGACCCAGGACAGGGGTGTAAATTTGGTCCTCCGGGCTTCTCTGTTGGCCCCTGGAACTCTGCCCAGGCCACACTCCTCCCCAGCCCTGCTATGCTCCCTCCTTGAGTGTTTCGGCCCTTGAACTCTGACCCTCTCGGCTGCAAGTCCTGGAAGACCTGCAGGCCTTTTCCCACCTGGCTTGGGAGGACGGGGCCCAGACTGACTCCAGCTACAAAAACAGAGGCTGCTGAACAGACTCTTGGGCTGCAGTATTGTTTAGGGAGGGTTGTTGGGGTTTTTTTTGTTGAGTTACTGATATTAAACTTTTTTGTATCTTTATGTTTGGCTCTTGCTACGTTTTCTGCGGAAACTGTTCAATTTGGTGCACTTTTCAGTGTGTTTTATTTATTGCTTATGGCTCCTTTTGCATTCGTGTAATTCTTTTCATAAGGGATGCAGGTGGCGCTGTGGGTTAAACCACAAAGCCTAGGACTTGCTGATCTGAAGGTAGGCGGTTCGAATCCCCGCGACAGGGTGAGCTCCCATTGCTCGGTCCCTGCTCCTGCCCACCTAGCAGTTCGAAAGCACGTCAAAGTGCAAGTAGATAAATAGGTACTGCTCTGTCAGGAAGGTAAACGGCGTTTCCATGTGCTGCTCTGGTTTTCCAGAAGCAGCTTAGTCATGCTGGCCACATGACCCGGAAGCTGTACACCGGCTCCCTCAGCCAGTAAAGCGAGATGAGCGCCGCAACCCCAGAGTTGGCCACGACTGGACCTAATGGTCAGGGGTCCCTTTACTTTTACCTAATTATTTTCATATTGCAAGCCACTTGGAGCATGGTTTTAACTATGGAAAAGCAGCATACAAATAAAATTTTGAGACTAGAGAGAGGTGTTAGTGCAAATGTGTGTAACAACAAACCTAATAATAATAATAATAATAATAATAATAATAGCAGCAGCAGTATTCTGCCCTTCATATGTAGTTCTCAGGGCAGTTCACAACATGAAAATACAAAGTAAAAAAGAAAAATACATAATAGAGAACAAAAGCAAACCAATAAACTACTTTACAAGGGTAAAATTTACATGCCTTGCTTTGTCCACATTTGCTTCTAGCTCTGCTTACCACTGACATGTGGCCCTTGAAAGGTGCAGCATGGGATGTGGCCCTGGGAAACGTTCCCCATACTTGCCAAATGCAGGGTTGTCACAGAAGCACAGATTTGTAGAGTTGGAAGGGACCACGAGCGTCATCTAGTCCAATCCCTGCAATGCAGGAATCTTTCGCCCAGCATGGGACTCGAACCCGCAACCCATGCTCTACCAACCAAGGTGTGTTCCGCCGCTGAGAAAAGCAGGCATGTATTAAGATGCTGCTGTGTCCTTAGGAACGCAGAAAGAGGCCTTATATTGGGTCAGACTAATTGTCTCTCTACCTCAGTGTTGTGCATTTGGACAAGGCTTGGCTAGGTTGGCAGTGGTGGAAAGACCTGTCGATTTCACTTCTCCCCAGTAGGGGTAGAAGGATCTTGTCCATTGGGATCCCCTCCCTTTCTCACTTTTCCAGTCTAAATGCGGTTCTCTACATTTCTGCAGCAATTTGCATTTTTAAAAAAAGAAATCCTCATTTTAAAAGTATGGAGCATCCGAGAACAAATTTATCTTGTGTACAGTTTTGTATACTTTTTTGCAGGCAATTTCTCATAATATATTGCATTTTTGTATGTTTATTACCAATAATACATTCCTTTTTATGCATGCTTTCCCCTAACAGATGCATTTTTGGGTTAACCTTGTTTGGATGACGAACTGCATTGCAAAATTCAGGGAAGTGCCTCTTTCTTTAGAGCGGCTGTGTTTTGGTTCTCATGTTGCTTCAGAAAGTGTGCAATTGATAGATTCAGCTTTTATTGCAAACTGAATCAAATTTCCATCTTTTCCTTCACCTGCTTCTAACCTAGGGGCAGGGAACTTTTATTTTATTTTATTTTATTTTATTTTATTTTATTTTATCCTGCGGGCCCTGCGGGATCTGATTTCTTTCCGCAGGACCTGTAAGACAGAGCTCTTCCGCCTGGCCTTTGGCTTAGAATCAGTTTGATTCCCTCCCCCTCTTTCTTTTTCCTTCTCCCCCTGTGAAGAGGCTGCAAGATTAAAATCCTTAATCTTGTTTTTTAAATTGTATTTTAATCAACTTGTTTTTATTATTGGTTGCTAGCCGCCGTGAGCCCGGTCTTGGCTGGGGAGGGCAGGGTATAAATAAAAATTATTATTATTATTATTATTATTATTATTATTATTATTATCCCACCATTTCCTCCAAAGCACTCAACGCAACATGCACAGGCCTCCTTCCCGGCGTCTTATCCTCACAACAACCCTGTGAGGTAGGCTAGGCTGAGAGTGAGCGGCTTCTAAGGTCACTCCCTATTGAGTGGGACCTGAACCCTGGTCTCCCAGGCCCTAGTCTGACCCTCTAACCGCTACACACCATGCTGGCTCTCTTTGTAGCTTGAGGGCCACAGTAGCTCACGGGGAATCTCCTGTAGGTGGGAGCGAGTCCACAGGGAAAGTGGGCGCAGCAATGGGTGGGCCCAGTATGGTGCAATCCTGGCCCGCACAAGTCAGATGTTTGCACACACAACACCCGAAACACACATCTCTCTATCCAGCTAGCAAGAGGCATCATCGTACAGTGGTACCTCGAGTTACGAACTTAATTCGTTCCGGAGGTCCGTTCTTAATCCGAAACCGTTCTTAACCTGAGGCGCGCTTTCGCTAATGGGGCCTCCCGCTGCTGCTGCGCCGCCGGTGCGCAATTTCCGTTCTCATCCTGGGGCAAAGTTCGCAATCCAGAGCAACTACTTCCGGGTTAGCGGAGTTTGCAACCCGAAGCATTTGTAACCCGAAGCGTTTGTAACCCGATGTTCCACTGTACTTCAGTGACACAATTCAGCCAGGCCAAAGCACTCAAAGTAGGGCTGGAGAGGGTTGTTACCTGGGGGCCAAACAGAGTCCTGGAGGGCCGCATTCTCCCTCCCTCTCTCTCAGTCAGAAGAACTGGAGAGAAGTGAAATCAACAGATCCATCCCAGGAACCAAGTTATTTTATCCCCCATATTAAGCACCATTTCATACTCCAAATTGTGTGTGTGTGTGTGTGTGTGTGTGTGTAAACTACTGTCGATATGTGCACAGGGTAGGGGGAAGTTTGCAAACCATAGCTGATTTTCAGAGGCAGTATGGTCCAATGAGTAGAGCTTGGGAAAGCAGGCACAAGATGGGGGGAACTGTCACTCTCCATATGTCATTGGACCAGGGACGCGGACTTATAAAAAATATTGGGGGGGGGGGCTCATGAATAATAAATAAGCTCATGAATATGCAAATAAAGTGGCGCCGCCGCCTCCTGAGCGAATAGGGGAGAGCGTGCTGCGCCTATTAATCAGCTCCGAAGGAAATTGGGTGGAGCTTTTGCTCGGGAGGGAGGGCAGGAGGCATGCAGCCCGACCCTGTGCATTTTGGGCTGGGGGAGGGGCGGCGATGGCGCTCTGCTGGAGGGGCGCCGGAGATTATTGGGGGGGCAGAGCCCCCCCAAACGAATTTTTGAGGGGGCTCGGGCCCCCTCAAGCCCCATGGAGTCGGCGCCTATGCATTGGACTCCATCTCCCATCAGCCTTAGCTAGCACAGCCATGGATCATGGATGTTGGGAGGAGGAGTTAGTAACATCTGGAAGGACATAAACTCCTCATTCCTGCACTAGGGCAACCTGAAACCTGCAGTTAATTGTGGAAGCATCACAGCAGGACTTAGGCAAAATGGTGCACCACTTTAACAAGCCACACAGATATTTAAGACACTGGCCTGGAATTTTCTTTCTATCCTGCTTTTGGCAGGGTCTCTCTCTCTCTCTCTCTCTCTCTCTCTCTCTCACACACACACACACACACACACCAGATCTGAAGTTCCTCACCCCTATGTAACCTGATCCTCTTTTAAACTGGAAACGCCAGGGATTGACTTTCCAGAGAGCGATGGTCCTTTCCCCCAGGTTTTAAAGAGCAAGGAGCCTACATCACAGGACCATAAGCTATTGGTCCATCTAGCTCAGCACTGTCTACACAGGCCGGCAGCGGTTCTCCAGGGTTCCAGGCAGGGAAGCTCTCCCAGCTGAGATTTGCCAGAGCTCCTGGTCTGACCTGAATTCTCCAGCTGATAGGCTGGGGAGGTGGGAGCAGAGCTCGACTCGGCAAGTGGGAGAGAGCCCCTTTAATAAACATATATATTTAATAAATATATATGTGTACTAAGAAGGCTGTACATGCAGCTTGCTAGCTATAGCCCCACAGGAACTGTGTGCAAATTACATGCTCCCCATTCCCAATTAACCTCCATCTCCAGGGCCTACCCCTGTGAGTTACCCCTAGGTCTCAAGTTTGAGCCCTAAAATCTCAAAGTCTGCGATGCTCTTGGCCTGCCTGGCAGACCTACTTGGAGATGCCACTGGGTTGTGAGCCTGGGACCTTCTACATGCCAAGCACGTGCTCTGTCACGGAGCAGCCCTTCCTCACCCCTTTGGATCCTGATCTCCACATACATGTGTATGCCTCTCTCTCTCTCTCTCTCTCTCTCTCTCTCTCTCTCTCGTAAAGCAGATCAAAATGCCTGCAATGATTTGTTACACGAGGTCTGTGTGTGTGTGTGGTTTTCTTTGGCTCTTTCAAAGAAATTAATTGACAATTCCGGTTCGAGGGAAGTCAGAATTGGCTTGAAAGACCAGTTTTCCTCCTAAAGGCTTGCGAGCAACATCCATAAAGGTAATAGAAAGGGGGAAGGCACTTGGCTCTCAGTGGGAGAGCTATTCCAGGAGACTACGGGGAAACAATGGAGATTTAAAAACATAAAATAAAAGAGTGTGTCCTCCTAAGAAAGCACAGATGGTTAGAGCAGGTCACCTCTACATGGTAACAGGTAAGGGCAAGGAACCGGGGGGTCTTTCCCCCTTTAAGCTGCTCACACACACCCCAAACATACACACCCATAAGGATGACAGAATATGTATTTCTCATCATGATTTAATTTTTTTTGCAAATAATTGGTGCTCTCAAAGAGCTTCAAGTCTACGCATCTTATGGGAATGTTCTGAACAATTTTTTCAAATACTGTTTTACCTATTTAGAGAAACCGCTTCACAGAATCACAGAATTGTAGAGCTGGAGGGGAACCCAAAGGTCATCCAGTCCAACCCCCGGCAATGCAGGAATGTGACAGATGGCCACCATCTAACTTTATCCATCGATAAAGTGCTCCAAGGTCGTACAAAGAAAGCAACCTTCTACTATCACTTCTTCCTCACGGTATGGCTGGCCCTTAACCATTTTTTTAAAAAAAACGCAGCACGTGATCGTCCGGACTTTGAGTTGCATCCAATGCCAGTCCTACTCAGAGTAGACCCACTGAAGTTCATGGGCATGACTAACTTAGGTGTGCTGACTTCAAGGGCTCCGCTTTACTGAGTAGGGACTTAGGCCCCATCCGCCCTCTCAGCATCGTGATGCTTCGCCGGTGTTTCCCAACCCTTGGTCTCCAGCTGTTTTTGGACTACAACTCCCATCATCCCTGACCACTGGTCCTGCTAGCAACAAGCTCCCCTCCCCGTTTGCCCCCCAGAACTAGCAGAGGGCTGAAACGGGCAGAGCAGCAGCAGGCTGCACGCAGGCGCAGTCTCAGATTGCTTGGGGGAAAACCCTGGAGTGGAGAGGACTTAAGACAGCTGATGGGAGGTGGGGACATTCAGTCTCAGCAACTGCTTCATGGGGGCAAGATCTAATGCATGCATAGGCAAACTCCGGCCTTCCAGATGTTTGGGACTACAATTCCCATCATCCCTAGCTCGCAGGACAGTGGTCAGGGATAATGGGAATTGTAGTCCCAAACATCTGGAGGGCCGGAGTTTGCCTATGCCTGATCTAATGAGTTGCTGTGTTCATTAGGCCTGCACAGATCCTGTTTTTGCTAATAAAGAGTTAACTCCAACAAGCCTGATGTGATTTATTGCTGGCTCGCTCCTGACACCGCTGGAGACTGAGCCTGGGATCTTCTCCAGGCAAGGCAGATGCTCTACCTCTAAGCTCCCATTGAGACCACAAAGCCCGTGTATAAGGCAAATAATAACTGTTGGAAATGTAAAGAAAAAGAAGGAACATTTTATCATATGTGGTGGGAATGTAAGAAAGTAAAAAATTTCTGGGAAATGATATACTGTACAGTGGTACATCGGGTTCCACATGCTTCGGGTTACATACGCTTCAGATTACAGACTCCACTAACCCAGAAATAGTGCTTCAGGTTAAGAACTTTGCCTCAGGATGAGAACAGAAATCGTGCTCTGGCGGTGTGGCGGCAGCGGGAGGCCCCATTAGCTAAAGTGGTGCTTCAGGTTAAGAACAGTTTCAGGTTAAGTACGGACCTCTGGAATGAATTAAGTACTTAACCTGAGGTACCACTGTATAATGAGATGAAAAAGATGTTGAAATATACTTTTTTAAAAAAAGAAGAAGAAGCATTTTTACTTTGTATTATAGGTGAGGATATTAATAGACAGGATGTTAAATTGTTTTTATATGCAACAACAGCGGCAAGAGTATTGTTAGCCCAGAAATGGAAGCAAGAAGAGATTCCAACTAAAGAAGGATGGCAGGCAAAATTAATCGACTACACAGAATTAGATAAAGTGACAGGAAGGATTCGAAACCTGCGGGACCAGAGATTCACAGAAGAGTGGAAGAAATATACGAACTATTTGAAGAGCAACTGTAATCAACAAATTATGCTAGTAGGACTACAAGAAGTTTTGTAAAGAGAAATATATGAAACATTGCAAAGTAGAGAAAGAATAGAGATATTAGTTATGAGATTTAAATGTAATAGTGAAAGTAAGAAATGTATATTAAGCGAATAGATTGGAAAAATTTTCAGATGTGATTGATGGAAGTCCAAAAACAGTATAAGATGTAAAAGTATGTTTAATTATTGTTGAAAATGGTATGTTAAAAGAAACCTACCTAATAAAAATTTATATATGTATAAAAAAAGAAACCACGAAGCCCAGAGTCCAAAATGACCTTACCGCACCCCTGAAGCTGGCAAACCTACCAGGGCTGGATCATATCACCACTTACCACTGGGTAGCAATGCCCAGCCTGGTAGCTGAGATCAGAAACCGGGGATCCTCTTGATTCCCCTTCAGATACACTGCTGAATTGTGTCCAGGCCGAGTGAAATTGACCGTGTGACCGTTTACTAATTTGGGGGAGGGGGGAAAGGCTTTGGGGCAACCAGGACACATTTTTGGCTCTTGCGGGAAACATTACGGCAATTGGCCCAGAGAAGGAGGGTGAGGAACGGGCCAGGTATTATTTTCCTAGCCAACTGGCCAGCTTTGGAAAGAAGGGACATGCAAGCAGCCAATTCACACAACCAAGCTGGCAAGCGGAGGATTTGGGTGTTGGGCAGAGCGGTCCTCGGGGAAGCCAAATGATATATCGGCCTCCTCTTCACCCCACATCTCAGAATTGAGGACACAGCGGCTACACTCTGGCCAAGCCAAGCAGCTGGACTTGTAAGTAGGCAGGCAGGCAGTGCCACGTTTGGCCTCGCCTCCGAAAGGTTATTGCGGAGTTGGAAAAGGTTGGCAGTCAAAATGATTCAGGGGATGGAGGACTCTCCTGTGAGGAAAGGCTGCAACACTGGGGACTTTATAGTTTATAGAAAAGGTGACTAACAGGAGACATGACAGACGTTTATAAAATCATGCGTGGCAGGGCAACAGTGGGCAGAGGAAAGTTTTCCTTCTGCTCTCATAACACTGGACACCCAACGAAGATGAACATTAGAAGATTCGGGACAGGTAGCCAAAAACACTTCTTCATAGTTAAACTGTGGAACTCACTGCCACAGGAAACGGTGATGGCCACCGACTCGGGTGGCTTTAAAAGAGGACAGGGCAAATTCACAGAGGCTACCGACCATGACGGCTATGCTCTGCCTCCACATTCACGCCTGGACCTAATGGTGCGGGGTCCCTTTACCTTTACCTGGGACGCAGGTGGTGCTGTGGGTTAAACCACAGAGCCTAGGACTTGCCGATCAGAAGGTCAGCGGTTCAAATCCCCGCAACGGGGTGAGCTCCCGTTGCTCGGTCCCTGCTCCTGCCAACCTAGCAGTTCGAAAGCACGTCAAAGTGCAAGTAGATAAATAGGTACCGCTCCGGTGGGAAGGTAAATGGCGTTTCCGTGTGCTGCTCTAGTTTCGCCAGAAGTGGCTTAGTCATCCTGGCCACATGACCCGGAAGTTGTACGCCGGCTCCCTCGGTCAATAAAGCAAGATGAGCGCCGCAACCCCAGAGTCGGCCACGACTGGACCTAATGGTCAGGGGTCCCTTTACCTTACCGGCCACGATGGCTATGTCTGCCTCCACATTCAGAGGCAGCAATGTCAGTTGTTTGAAACTATAGGAAGGGAGAGGGTTCTTGTCTTCGGGTTTTGCCTTTGGGCTTGCCATAATGGGCATCTGGTCGGCCACTGTGAGAACAGGACGCTGGACTGGTTGGGCCACTGGCCTGATTAAGCAGGGTCTTATTTTCTTATTTGCCTTGAAGCACCAGCCTCCACTGACCTCCAGTAAGGGTTTTCCCTGTTCTGGCTACTAGAAGCCCTTTGAGTGGAAAGTGCAGTGATTTGAACCACAGCTGGCAACCTTCCCTTTTTTTGTGGGAAATTCCCTTATTCCAGCGCCGTTTCCTGCTGCTTCCTGCTGCTATCCCAGATTGTTAGATATCCCGTAGACTGTCCCCCGGGACAGGTGAGGCTGCTGATCCCTTATTTTCAAATCTGAAAGTTGACAGCTATGATTTGAACCCACGTTCTCTCACACAACAAGTTTGTGCCTCTAGACGCCAAGCACCTGTACCCCATGCCGTCAGTTCTCTACTGGTCACCACCGCCTACCTAGTTGTTTCTGGGGCCCATTAGAAGGGTTAGTTTTGTCCTTTAAGGCCCTTATATTGAGGATGAGGGACCTTTACTCATGCTCAGCTCTTGAAACGGAAGAAGGCAACCTTGAGGTCCTCTCCTCTCTCATCCCTGCCCCACCTGAGGCCTTGTCAGAGGGCGGACGACAACCGCGAAGACAGAGTTTCTGACTGCAGCCCTAGCAATTGAGCAAAGTCCAGATTAATTGCTCACAGCAAGCAGGGAGACGTTTGTTTGTTTGTTTGTTTGTTTGTTTGATTGAAAGATCCTCCATTAAGATGTCTCTCCCCCCCCCCCCACGCTAACCAACGACGAGTAGAAAATCACCGCAAGCCCACTGGCGCGATGGTCCACAGTGGAAGCAAAACACATGGACCGCGATAACAAAGTGAGATTTGCGACTCTTCTGACATTACAGTCCTGAATCAATTGACGTGGAAGCAATTCTCATTCTCTCTCTCTCATTATTTCCACCCAGTGATCTGTCAAGCTAAAGGTGTCTCTTGTCTAAAACAAATCTCAAATTATTATTATTATTATTATTATTATTATTATTATTATTATTATGTTCATGTCTTTCAAGGGAAGGCGTCAAAATCTGTTTGCCGCTCACACTCTGTATTTGATGGCCTCCGTGGGCTGCTTAAGGAGGAAGGCCTAGATATAAGGAGGGGGTAGTTGGTCTAGTGGTTAGAGTGCTGGACTAGGGCCTGGGAAACCTCTCTCAGACTTTTCTACCTCACAAGATTGTTGTGAGGATTAAGTGAGGAGGGAGAAAGCCCTGGCATGCTACCGGGAGATCCTTGCAGAAAAAGGTGGGATATCAATGCATAACAAATTAATTTGATCAATCAAGTAGCATAAAAACGTGGATATTTTTTAAATGAAATAAACGCAGACATCTCTGGTTCAGGTCCCACAAATCCGCCCACTGTACCACACTGCCTTTCCCGCAAAAAGGACACAGGGTCTGTGGCTCTGCTCTCGTTCAACTTCCTGAGATAACTCCGTCATGCTGCTAATTGCTGCAAAACGTTGTCCATACATTTAAAGCACATGGTTCTCTGCCAAAGCATCATGGGAACTGTAGTTTGTTAAAGGTGCCAGGAGGTGCAAAGGTAAACTGCAGTTCCCAGAGCTCTTTGGAGAAATGTATGGCATGGACACAGCACAGCCAGAGTCCAAACTTTACATGATGCGCGTGGGAGTGCCAACTTGAATAAAATATTTTTTGGGGGGGAGAGGTAAGCCCTGCCACACATAATCGGGAATGGCAGTGCTGATCAACAGGGGCCAAACCCCCTTAAATATTTTATTGGGGGGCCCCAAAGGGACCTCGGCCCCTACGAATTGGCTCCTTGGCGGCGTGCATGAATGTTCCTTTTCTCGCAAGCGAAAGGAGCACAATGTGCCTGACGCACAGCTCTGTAAACCACCTCCTCACTTAGGTTTATTTGCGGTGCATTTTTCATCGCTCACCTTAAGTTGACCACGACATGACAAGAAGGTTGAATGATCACCACAGAATCACACGCTCTCCTTTTCGAGCCCAAGAGTTCCCCCCAAAGAATCCTGGACACTGCAGCTTTCCAAGGCTGTTAGGGGTATACTACAGTTCCCGAGGGGTGCACTACAGTTCCCAGGATTCTTTGACGGAAGCTTTCAATGTGTTTGAAATGTACAGCGTCGCTTCAGAAGGCAGAGCTAGAACAAATGGGTGGAAGTGACAGGTTTTGGCTAAACGGTTGGAGGCCAAATTTCAGTCACCATACTCAACATACGTTTAAAGTACATGGTGTCCCCACCAAAGAACCCTGGGAACTGTAGCTCTGCGGGGTCAAACACCACTTCTTTGGGGGGAAGTTATGTGCTTTCAATCTATGGTTTGTACGTAGCTGTAGAGAGTCTTGTAGGGAATGTACTTCGCCCCTCCGGCTTCAGCAGGAAAATCGGAGACCAGGGCAACCCCAATCAGGGGTGACCGGTGCCCGTTGCAACTGTTTGGGCGGAAGGCTGGGAGCTGAACAGTAGGTGGCACCAGAGTCCACAAGAGGCCAAACCAATGCAGTCCAGCTTCATTGCCATCCTTCTCTTCCCTGTTGAGCTCTACAAGGGACAACCCTGAGAATTAGAAGGAGGAAGCTAGACTGGATCTTAGTAAGATGGCAGGCAGTGGGGCTAGCTGAAGTTGGCAGGGCAGGGCCCCCTTTGCGCTAGTGCACCAGCCTCCACTGTCCCAGCCAGGGAATGCCCACTGGCTCAATGAGGGATCATTCCAGTTATCGAACGGCTCTCACCACCTCCTAAGATTCAGCCACACACTGCCCTCTGGCAACTTGAGCCCATTAGAGTCGTACCTGTGCCCTGGTGCAGCAAAGACCCAGCCTTTGTCCTCCTCAAGGCCACAGTGCAGCATACAGAAGGCTGCGGGTGCCTGCATCTGAAAAGGAGGGCTTGGAGAGACCCTGGTGAGCTGCTGCCAGTCAGTGTAGACAACACTGTGTTACATACGCCAACAGTCTGATTTGGTATAATGCAAGGGACACGGGTGGCGCTGTGGGTTAAACCACAGAGCCTAGGACTTGCCGATCAGAAGGTCGGCGGTTCAAATCCCTGTGAAGGTAAACGGCGTTTCCGTGCGCTGCTCTGGTTCACCAGAAGCGGCTTAGTCATGCTGGCCACATGACCCGGAAGCTGTACGCCGGCTCCCTCGGCCAGTAAAGCGAGATGAGCACCGCAACCCCAGAGTCAGTCACAACTGGACCTAATGGTCAGGAGTCCCTTTACCTTTATGTTCCTATGTTGTTGTTTCATTGGGGAGGGGCCTTGGGTACAATAGGCGCCATTTCCAAGGAGGTCTGAGAGAGACCCCCATCGGAAACCCTGGAGGGCTGGCTGCTGGTGGTCAGTGTAGGCAGCACTGAGCTAGATATGTCAATGGTCCGATGCAGTACAAAGGCAGCTTCCTGTTGGAAAAAGCTCATG
Source organism: Podarcis liolepis (assembly GCF_965112155.1). Taxonomy (NCBI): domain Eukaryota; kingdom Metazoa; phylum Chordata; class Lepidosauria; order Squamata; family Lacertidae; genus Podarcis; species Podarcis liolepis. The sequence continues at coordinate 22,705,956 of NC_139561.1, forward strand.
TCTCCGAAACATGAGGACTAGGGGCTTACTTATCTTTAAAGAAAGGGATCGTAGGTTTGAGGCAGAGACCTGCTTTGGCCCCAGGTTTCACCCCCAGCATCTCCAGGTAAGGATTCCCATCTGAAACCTTGGAGAGCTGCTGCCAATCAGAGCAGACAATACTGAGCTGCTTAGAGTCCCAGGGGTCAGCAAACTTTTTCAGCAGGAGGCCGGTCCACTGTCCCTCAGATCTTGTGGGGGGCTGGAGTATATTTATTTGGGGGGGGGGATGAATGAATTCCTACACTCCACAAATAACCCAGAGATGCATTTTAAATAAAAGCACACCTTCTACTCATGTAAAAACACCAGGCAGGCCCCACAAATAACTCAGAGATGCATTTTAAAAGGACACATTCTACTCATGTAAAAACACGCTGATTCCCAGACCGTCCGTGGGCCGGATTTAGAAGGCGACTGGGCCGGATCTGGCCCCCGGGCTTTAGTTTCTCTATCCATGACTTAGACCAACCAATCTGACTCATAAGACATTTTGCTGTGTTTCTATGCATCAACACTTTAGGTACGCAAGTCGCCTCAACTCTTCCCCAAACCTAGTTCCTTCCACCTAAGACTCGTTGGCCGTACCCTTGATGAGCAAAGGCTTTTGCCTTCCGAATCTTGCTGAGCTTCAACTTTCATCTCCTCTAGCCAGCATGGCCAATGGTTAGAGGCGACGGGAGTTGGCACCTAGCGGCACTTGGCGATGGGAAACAGAGGCTTCTGGCCTCCTCTGAAACCCATTTCACTTCACCTCTCTCTGCTCTGAAAGGGCATCACCTGCCCTTTGAATTCTTTGAATTTGAATTCTTAAAAACAGAAGCTCGTTCCGACACTTCCTCCAACACCACCATCAAAGAAAGACACCACTAAAAATGTGAGGAAACTGTAGATCTTGAAAGGAAAGCCCCAAAATGGGATCAGGGAGAGAAAGCCTGGGAGCCAAGATGCTCAGCTGATGCCAAGAGCTTATAAAACACAGCCAAAGGCTGTAGCTCATTGGTAGAGCATCAGCCTTGCATACAAAAGGTCCCAGGTTCAAATCCCTCCAGGTAGAGGGAGAAACCTCTGTTTGAAGCCCTGGAGAGATGCTGCCAGTCAGTGTACACAGTACTGAACGAATGGTGTGGCTCAGGATAAGGCTGCTTCGTACATTCCTGAGCAGCTCCCGATTCTAACTTCTCAGATATCCACAAAACACCCTTAGGAAGCGGCACTGTCTTTGAACTGGGGGGGGGGGGGGACACACCAAGTGTTTTCAAAGGAAATTCAGCCTCTCTTTCACCACCACCACTGCCGCCCCATTTGTGTGCCTGCCACAACTGCTCTTATAAATCAGGCTTGTCGAGTCAGATCAAAGATCCACTGGGTCCCTACGTCCTGTCTTCCAAGAGCGGGAAGTCAAGATGTCACTGGGGAACTCAGAAGCAAAAAACCCCCAAAGCGGACAGCCTTCCCTGATTGGCTGTCCCCCGTAATTCGGCGCTGGAGGGTAGACTGCTGCTGGCAATGCAAGTTCCATTTTCTCATCAAAAGTAAACAGCTGCCGATTTATTCTCAACGAATCTGCTTGATGTCCCCCTCGTGGGTTTTGTTGTTTTTTTTAAGTCGTCTAAGCTGCCAGCCATCACCACAAACCTTGCAGAGGTATATCCATACGTATATTATTTGCACATCGGTGGATGGGTTAAATGATGAGAACAAACAAACTCAGCAACGGGCACCCTAGCAGCTGAATCTCACCTGAGGTAAACTCGCCAGGTAAGGCCCCCAACAACACTGCCCTTTCCAGACTGCAGTACAGACACTGCCATCACGACCTACCTCACAGGGTTGTCGTGAGGAATAACTACAAGGGAGCGTACGGCAGAATGGCTAAGGGTGATTCCTGTGACCGTTTGAAACATTCAAGAGATCCCTGATGACATCCACTTTCCAAGGCAACGGATTCCCTTGAATTTGGCAAAATACCCAAACAGTACATCCCTCATCCTTCCTTGTTCTGCGTGGCCACATTTCTCTCTGCCTCTCTCTTTCTCACCCCCACCCCTGCACTCCCAATGGGAGGTGAGAAATGCAGTGTACAAACTCCCCCCCCCCCAAAAAATGGGATGGGATGGTGCATGGCCGCTGGCCGCTGGCCTTACCTTCCACAGTTGCAGTGACAGACTCTGTCTTCACCTCTCAAATGCGGTAAGATATAATTGTGAAATCGGTCCAAAAGTGCGTTCATATCCATCAAGCACGCAATTGCCTGTTTCAATAATAATAATAATAATAATAATCACACAAGCCAATAAGGCTAGAAGTGTTGGAATAAAACAGTCTCTCGTGTTTGATTGCTAATATATATTAAAGGAAACCTAGGCCTATGAAAGAACGACTTGCCCTCAGAATTATATATTGCACACACACACACACACACATACATTGAAATGGGGCACACAGATCTGACGTTCCACAACCGCACCTAAGAATTTGGGGAAGGGGAAGACGAGAGAGAGAAGGAAATAAGAGGAAATCAAAGTGTCTCCTTACCATAACAATTGAGGCCCCCAAGATCATAAATATCATGGTGTTTGTATTCATGGACATCAACTGGAAATGGACAGCCGCTGTGTCACTACCCCCCAGCCCACCCCCCACCCCCTTGCCCAGAATGAAAAAGGAGAGAAAGGGGTGCCAGCTTTTCCTATAGAGGTCAGAGATGGTCAGGTACAAGGTCTTCAAACCGATCTGCAGTCCTGAAGGGGGGGCAGGCTCCTGGCCCCCCCAATTTCCAAGCATACACAAATGCACTCCTCTATTTTCTTATCCAAGCTGAACCTTCTGGCTGGTCTGTTTGGGTCTTTTGCTTTCCACCCCGCTCTCCTCCAACTCCTCCTCCTCCTCTTCTTCTTCCTCGGATTAGTCCAACATATATCGATAGATAGAAAAGATCGGCAGGTAGGCAGAAGAGAAAGATTCCTAGGGCAAATCATGCGATCCACTCAAGCCGTCCAAGCGAAAGGTCGACCACATCACAGCGGTGCACCGCCAACACCAGGCAGAGGAATTGATCCAGCCCCCCAAAAATAATAATTTGTGGGGAGGTTTTGTTTTTTGTTAAGAAAAGCAAAACACGAAACCAAGTAAGAAATAAAAAAAAAATACCCAACATGCAGAGAGAAAGAGAGGAAGGGGGTGGAAAGGAATGATAAAGAGTAGATTCTGCTTCTGGGGCCATCAGATGATACTCTGGAGCTTCACGGCATCCTCTGCTCAAAAGAAGGATCCATCCTTTTTGGGGGAGGGGGAAGGTATGGGTGAGCAATTGGTGCAAAGAAGACTGGGAGATGGAAGGCTGTTAAAAATTGCTTCCCCTTTCTGCTCTCTTTTTTTCTCTCTCTCCCCCCCCCCTTAGCAGGGGGGAAAATGGAAGAAGGCGGCTGGCAAGATGAGATGTTGGTGGGCACGGGGTGGCGTCATGTTGGAGTCTTTTAAAAAGATAGTCGCCTGGTCTTGTTCCATTTGCTGGGGAGGAGACCCATCGCTGGGGAGGAAATGCACGCGCACACGCGAGAGCGCGAGCGCGCGCACACACACACACACTCAGAGAGAGAGAGAGAGACCCCAGGCTCTGCTGCCTGCCTGGAACTGCTGCTGTGTTTTTTCCTCCCGGGGGGGTGGGATGGAAAGGAGGAATGAAAAACCCCACAAAACGTGACCTGAGGATGGATTTTGGCAGCTTCCCTTTCTCCACCCACCCCCTGTCCCCCTCCCTCCCTCTCTCTCTTGGTGACATTGAAGCTGGAATAAATACCTCCTGCACCATCTAAGTTAGAGGCATTTTTGTTTAAAATGGGTGTTTTTTTAAGAGAGAGAGAAATTATTATTATTATTTAAAGACAACAACACGCTAGTGCTTTTGCAAAGTCAGCACGAACGAGTCCCACCCCCACCCCACCCCCCAAATCAGGCTCTTTAAATCATCATCATCATAATTAACCATAATCGTAGCCCTCCTTTCCCCAACCCACCCACCCACCCACCGCACCAAGCCAGCCCCGCCCCGGGACTTTAAGATGTGGGACGGCAGGGTGGGTGGCACCCTCCTTTTGGGTTGGGGGGTGCTCTCGCCGCTTGCAAGAAGGGGCTTGCAACTGGGTCTTGTCGATTTCATCCTAGGAAATTAGCAAGGTGGTTTTTTGGGTTTTTTTTGATCCCCCTGCTCGCGCGCACTCTCTCTCTCTCCCCTTCCCACCCACCCGCTTGCATAGAGAAAGGATTTTTTTACCTATTTGAGGTGGCGCCGCTCCATCTTAAAGGCTCGTTGCTTAAGGAGGGAGGGGGGTGGGTGGGAGGAGGGACAGAGGTGGGGGGGGGAGAGGAAAGGGGGGGAAAAACCCTCCACGCTGCAGATCCTGTGCTCTCTCTGTGTGTTTTTACTAACCTCCCTCCCTCTCTCTCTGCACAAATTTCCCCACTCTCCCTTCCTTTAATCAAAATGGTGCTTGATCAAATTTGGAATCCTTCTCTCTCTCGCTCGCTCTCCGCTCTGCCTTTTCTTCCTAGGATCTCTAGCTTGGTATTAGCACACACCAAGAAAAGAAACGGGGGAGAAAAAGCCATCACACCTCTCCTATTTTGCCCTGGAAATCCCCAGTGGAAAAGAGGCTCCGTTCATATCTCTCTCTCTCTCTCTCTCTCTCTCTCCCCTCTCTCGCACAGATCTTCACTGACACCTCTCACCTGGAGACAGTAGTGACCCCCCCCCCCGCCCACTCCACACACCCACAAAAGTGATTTCGCCATCAGAAAGGGCTGGTTTTGTGTGCTGCTGCTGTTGTGAAAGGGTGCAGAATTAGAAAAGGAAGGAAATTTGAGTCGGGGGGGTGGGGATGGTTGGAGGAAGGGCGGGGGTCTCGTTTATGGGTGGAGAGTGTCTTTCGTTTATGGGTGGAGAGCTCTCCATTGCAAAAGTTACGACCCAAGTGCAAAAGGACACGAAGCACACCTCCGCTCCTTAGGCAGGGACCTGAGCGACCTCTCCCCATAAGGCTGAGAAATTGAGATTACCAGATGTAGGAACTGCTGCTCTCGTGGGCGTCCTCTGCTGGACGCTCTCGGCACGCTCAGAGATCAGGCTCACTAGAAATGAGCTTGCTAGGCTAGAGATGGGAGCATATCTCGCCGCTCTGGGTTCCTTTCAATCATCCCCCCCCTCCCGCAACCGATCCAATATTAAGTTCAGGTCGCTTCATTTGCACATCAGGCGCTGTGAGTTAAACCACAGAGCCTAGGACTTGCCAATCAGAAGGTCGGTGGTTCGAATCCCTGTGATGGGGTGAACTCCCGTTGCTCGGTCCCAGCTCCTGCCAACCTAGCAGTTCGAAAGCACGTCAAAGTGCAAGTAGATAAATAGGTACTGCTCCGGCGGGAAGGTAAATGGCGTTTCCATGCGCTGCTCTGGTTCGCCAGAAGTGGCATAGTCAGGCTGGCCACATGACCCGGAAGCTGTACGCTGGCTCCCTTGGCCAATAAAGCGAGATGAGCGCTGCAACCTCAGAGTCGGCCACGAATGGACCTAATGGTCAGGGGTCCCTTTACCTTTAGGCTTTAAAGGAAAAAAGAAAGATCCACACACAAAAATTGGCTTGCAACCGAACGCTAGGTCCTTGAAATTAGCAGGTGCGAGTCGCGACTCATTTAGGCCCCATTCATTTCAGTGGGTCTTCTCTGAGTCATCCAAAACCCAGCAATGCAGGGATCGCAGCTCAGTGACCCCTGACCGATGGCCGTCCAACCTCTGCTGAAAACCTCCAGCAAAGGAGATTCGGCCACCTTCCAAGGGAGTCTGTTCCACTGTCAAAGCATCAGAATCATAGAATCATAGAATCATAGAGTTGGAAGAGACCACAAGGGCCATCGAGTCCAACCCCCTGCCAAGCAGGAAACACCATCAGAGCACTCCTGACATATGGTTGCCAAGCCTCTGCTTAAAGATCTCCAAAGAAGGAGACTCCACCACACTCCTTGGCAGCAAATTCCACTGTCAAACAGCTCTTACTGTCAGGAAGTTCTTCCTAATGTTTAGGTGGAATCTTCTTTCTTGTAGTTTGGATCCATTGCTCCGTGTCCGCTTCTCTGGAGCAGCAGAAAACAACCTTTCTCCCTCCTCTATATGACATCCTTTTATATATTTGAACATGGCTATCATATCACCCATTAACCTCCTCTTCTCCAGGCTAAACATGCCCAGCTCCCTTAGCCGTTCCTCATAAGGCATCGTTTCCAGGCCTTTGACCATTTTGGTTGCCCTCCTCTGGACACGTTCCAGTTTGTCAGTGTCCTTCTTGAATTGTGGTGCCCAGAGAAAGTTCCTCTTAAATGTTTAGTCAGAAGAAATGGAGAGAAGCGAAATCAACAAATCCATCCCTGGAACCAAGTTATTTTATCCCCCATATTAAGCCATATTAAGCGTCATATCATATGCAAAATCATGTGCCTGTTTGTGCGTATAAACTACAGTAAGGTTAACAGACATCCCCATTTCCCGGGGACAGTCCCCAGATTTACAAATCAGTCCCCTGACAAAATCCATCTATTTAGGAGGAAGTTGAAAAGTGTCCCCAGATTCATTGCAAAAAATCTGGTAACCTTAAACCACTGTCGATATGTGCACAGGGTAGGGGGAAGTGTGCAATCCATAGCTGATCTTCAGAGGCAGTATGGTCCAATGAGTAGAGCTTGAAAAAGCAGGCACTAGATGGGGAGAACTGTCACTTTCCATATGTCATTGGACTCCATCTCCCATCAGCCTTAGCTAGCACAGCCATGGATCACGGGTGATGGGAGGAGGAGTCCAGTAACATCTGGAAGGACATAAGCTCCTCATTCCTGCGCTAGGCCAACCTGAAACCTGCAGTTAATTGTGGAGGCATCACAGCAGGACTTAGGCAAAATGGTGCACCAGTTTAACATGCCACACAGATATTTAAGACACTGGCCTGGAATTTTCTTTCTATCCTGCTTTTGGCAGGGTCTCTCTCTCCCTATCTCTCTCCCCCCCCCCCAATTCCTGGAGTTATTTGTGCTTTAATTTGAGGACAACATTTAATTTTAATGATGCATCTGTATTTTGGGCGCCTTACAGTACAGTGGTACCTCGGGTTACAGACGCTTCAGGTTACATACGCTTCAGGTTACAGACTCCGCTAACCCAGAAATAGTGCTTCAGGTTAAGAACTTTGCTTCAGGATGAGAACAGAAATCGTGTGCCAGCAGCGCAGCGGCAGCAGAAGGCCCCATTAGCTAAAGTGGTGCTTCAGGTTAAGAACATTTTCAGGTTAAGAACGGACCTCCGGAACGAATTAAGTTCTTAACCCGAGGTACCACTGTACTCTGTAATAGGCAATTGGGGTTCCCCCACTTCTCCTTACAAAAAGAGATTAAAATGAATTCAGGTGACAAATAAATTCCATGATGTGGCTGGAAGACATACATTTCCCTGAGATGAAATTATTATTCAAGGGAAAAATAGGAACACACAAACACATGTTTTCCAAGAGCAAAACTATTGGAAGCCAAACAGGCGGATGCCTCCCAGAGAGAAAATTTTCATTTCAATTTCAAAATCTTTTTTTTTTTTAAACAGTGCGGTCTTACACACATTTGTTCGGAGCTATGTGCCCATGATCACCACGGGCCTTACGCCATCCCAGGTCAAGCATCCTTAGGATTTACAGCCTAACACAGCAATCCTGGGCAAGAACCCAACCCTAGAGAGCTTACGGTAAGTGTATTGCCACTGCTGGCCCTACTCAGAGCAGACCCACTGACCATGGCTAACTCAGTTTAAGTGGGTTTCTTCTGAGTATTGCTTACACAACCCAGAGGCCTCAAATATCTGAAAGTCTGTTTCCATCTGTACTGACCTTCTTAAGACTGGTAGAGGAGGTCCCCTTGGTAGCACTGCCACCCACAGTGGTTTGAGGATTGGGAACACAGGATATGGGCTTCTCTGCAGCAACTCCCAGATTTTGGCACTCTGAACCCACAGACATGCACCTTGCATCTACCATGAGCTGAAGACACACTGCTTTGCCACTTAAGGTTGTGTGTGTGTGTGTGAAAGAGAAAGAGAAAACCTCTTCTGCTGAATTTATTGGGCTGTGTTATTTTGATTATGTATTTTGTTTTTCTATGATGTTTTTTATGTTGTTACCGCCCAGAGACCCACGAGTACAAAGCGGTATAAAAATTTAATAACTAATAATAAAAAACGTCAATCCTACTCAAGAGTTGAGTCATCAAAATTAATGGACAGGACTAATTTAGGTGCATTGCTTCCAAAGGCTGTGCACTTAGTGGAAGAAAACTCAAATTGTTCTGTTCCAATTTGAACCGTTTTATTTGTTTTGACGATTACATCGGCCTTATTTGTTTTGTTTAAAAGCATTTTTTAAACCACCTAATATATTTTAAAATCTCCAAGTGGTGTAGGCTACATGCAATAGAAAAGCAAGATCCATTTCAACAACAACAACAACAAAAATATAGCCTAAAAATCAATAAAACAGGATAGAAAACTGGAGAGTCCAGGGGCTCACTCACATAAATCAGTGTCTAGTCCTATGGGTCACGGAAAGTCTGGACGAAAAGATAAGTCTTTACAATATGTCGGAAGCACCAGATGGTTGCCGTTTCATGTATGGCAAGGGGGAAAGGACATGACACAGAATGTTTTCATCTGTTTTTTTTTATATACCTCGATACTGCATTGTTGAAGCCTGCCCTGGGTCACTATGGTGAAGTGGGTTGGGGTAATAAATATTACAGATAAATACAAACACAAACCTCAACAGCTATCAGGAATTTTGGTCAAGCCTCTTCGAGTTGCTGTGAGTCAAAGTCTTGGAAAACACAGAGAAGTAAGCTGTAGGTCAGGAACTCCTTTCTGCCACCTCCTGTCCTTAAACTACGAGCACAGATCATGTGAGGATCAGCTGGAGCAGGCTTGCCAAAAGCCACTGGTCCAGAGCCCAAATTAGGAAAGAACAGCGGAGATCAAGGATGCTCAGTCATTAGAAGCAGAAATATATCATTGGCTCGCAACAGGAATCATTCGGAGCCAGGATTTGGTGTGTAAATTGGAGTGCGTTTTTTTAAAAAACACAACACTCTCAAAAACTTTATCCAGAGAATCAAGACTCTGTGCAGACCACACTCCCCTATTCTTCAGCCTGTATACATATATATTTAAACAGTACCTTTTCTATTTCTTTTAATTCAGGAGCCCAAGAAACTGTCCAATACCAGGTCAGGCTAAAGATGGGTCAAATCTGCCCGTTTCATTTTCTCTCCTTTTCCATTGTTTCCAAGCTTAGGTTCAGTTTTAAGCCAAATATCCTGATGGAAATTCACCAGCATTTGCGTGCAATTTTCTCCCGATATATGCCCTATTTTCACTACTTTATGCATGAACAGATGTTCTTTGGAGACATTGTTTGGTTGGAGAACTGCACCTGCAATCTTAGGAGAAGCACACGCTTTGAACTGGGGTTCTGTTTTGGTCCTCTCGTTTCAGGAACTAGGGAGTTCCACATGAAAATGCGAACCCAACCAAATTTCTCCCCTAACCCCTAGGAGAGGTTATCTGCTCATCAAGTCCTGTGCTCTTTACCCTAGCAGAAACTCTCCATGGATCTCAACAAGCGCATCACCTTTCCCATCACCCAGGGAAGGCTGGTTCAGTGGGGAGAACAGGGCATTGCTCCACTAAGCTCAGCCTGCTCTCAGCCAGCCTACCTTAGAAGGTTGTTGGAAACCCAGCCAGATGGGCGGGGTACAAATAATAAATTATTATTATTATTATTATTATTATTATTATTATTATTATTATTATTAAGTGGCAACAAGTTAATATAAGTGAGGGGCTCTGTAAATGCCCAGTATTATTAATTGTTGTTCTTATCATTGGCAACTTGTGTCCCTTCAGAAACCCAGGCTGAAAATTCTGTGTACCATACAAACTACTATAAAGTTTCCAAGTGCCATCTATCTGTCGGTCTGTCTGTCTATCTGTCTGTCTGTCTGTCTGTCTGTTTATCTATCTATCTATCTATCTATCTATCTACCTACCTACCTACCTACCTACCTACCTACCTACCGTATTTTTTGCTCTATAAGACTCACTTTTTCCCTCCTAAAAAGTAAGGGGAAATGTGTGTGTGTGTGTGTTATGGAGTGAATACAGGCTGCACAGCTATCCCAGAAGCCAGAACAGCAAGAGGGATTGCTGCTTTCACCGCGCAACGATCCCTCTTGCTGTTCTGGCTTGAGATTCAGAATATTTTTTTTCTTGTTTTCCTCCTCCAAAAACTCGGTGCATCTTGTGGTCTGGTGCGTCTTATAGAGTGAAAAATATGGCTATCTATCTATCTGGCCCATTGTAGGATTCCCTTCCCCCTGCCACACACAGCATAATCCATTAAGTTTGTGGAGTGTTGCCATGTTCTTGTAACAAATTAGGACAGCTCATCACTTTATGCTCATGCCTGCCACTCTCAAAATTTATCTTGAAAGGTATTTGTTGCTGTTGGAAGGATTCCTGATCTTGAAATGTCCCAAGGTCAGAACGGATCTTGATAAGGTACCTTTGAGTGGCAGAATTCACGGTGAATTAAGCATAATGGTAATTCCAAAGGCTGCAAACCCAGAGCAAACAAATGAGTTTTAGTCAAACACTAAATGGTATTTAAAACAACCAGATTCTTTCCTTTCAGTGTAGCTCCATTCTAGCTGTACTCAAACTACGTAAATTTGAGTAAAGCAGGAGTTGGAGAAACATTGAGGGATTAGTTTTGAATCAATTCGTTTTAACAAGGAGAAAAAGCAGAGATGGGTACAACACAAAAGCGAACACCAAAAAGCTAAAACAGGACATATTTCAGTTTCCTTCTCGCTGTGCTCAAGCCTTGTTTTAAACTGTCATGTCCCCTCCTTGGGTCAACCCCTGCCTACTTTACTGAAACCTCTGCCATTGTTGAAAATTGCCACATTTTCCATTTCCCTCCGTCCCTGCTGTTGTTTAAAACAGTCACTTGTTTTCCTTACAGTGTAACTCCCTTCTCACTGTACTCAAACTTCTGCCTCTTCCATTCCTCATTGCCTCGTGTGAGGATACAGGATGAAGAACCCTCAATACTTTACTTTGTGAAGGTACTTTTCTCAAACACCTGCCATTGTTTAAAACCACCAATTTTCCCATCAGTTTCTCCCTCATCACATTCTCATGCTGTGGTCGCTTTTGTGCAACCTGCTTCATGAAATTCTAGGATTGCGATGTGGCACTACAATTCCTCTGACAGTGGCTGTGTGACGATAACCTTCATGTTTACATATATAGGAAGATATATTAGACATCTCTATATTAACACAAGGAACAGGACAGAAATGGCGCAGTTTATATTTATTGGACACTTCCAATTTTCATTCCTAATATTATACAGATATTAATTGTCCCATTCATACCTTTGCATATCCCAGCCGTTCAGTTCTGTTGCGTTAAAAGAAAAGCATCTCCCCTTCGCTGCCACCCGCCCCCCAATACCCAACAACTGAAATAAGATATTTACGGTGGAAAATATAAATGATATCATCTGCATATATTCTCTTTATAATTAAAACCCTACTTATAACAATTAAAGAAGGGCATCCAAGAGAGGGAGGCGGGAAGACAGGAGATAGGGGAAGAGTTAAACAAAACCTTGATTTCTTTTTCCTTTTCGTTAAAAAAAATCTCTTAAATAAAGCAGCGTTTCATGTAAAGAATTTCTTTCATTTTACACACAAAGTTCGTTTGTGTTTCTGCGTGGAAACATCCCACAGACAATTTTAAAAATAACAAAAAACGAAGACACGCGCGGGTTGGGGAGAGAAATTAAACAGCAACAATGAAAGAGGTTGTTAAGTCGACTTCTCCGAGAGGAAGGGAGAAAACAGTCCAGTAGATTCAGAACTAACACATGCTTCTTTCGTCCGCAAGTAAGGCCTAAGAGGAAGAGGCGGGCGTGCTTTTAATAAAAGCAGACCGTGTGCAGAAAAGTCCTTCCACTTTTCTCTTCAAATTCTTGTAACAGCTCGTCTATTTCATTTTCCATGTCTTCCGTATGCTGTATCTGGAAGCAAACAGGCAAGAGGGGAAGGGTTAGGGCTCAAGTATTTATTTTGAAAGGAGGGTTGTGCTGCTCTGTTCTCTTACAAAAAAAGAGAAGTGCAAACAAAAACAAAAAAAACCCCAGTGGAAAGCACCCATTGAAGAAGAGGAGTCCCGCCGCCACCTGCCTTAAAAAAAGCACCTTTCCTGTGCACCAGGAGAGCAGACACCTCTTCTGAAACAATGTCTGCTACTAGAAGACCACGTGCTATCATCTCAAACAGGTGCGGGGAAACCCCTCCAGGTGTTGCTGAACTAAAATGCCCACCGTCCTGGGCCAACGGCCATGGTGGATGAGGCTGATGGGAGTTGTAGTTCAGCGACACCTGGAAGGCAAAGGCTCCCCCACCCTGGATCTAATAAGGAACAGGGATGGAGAACTCGGTGATGCTCCAGATGTTGTTGGGCTTGGGGCCAACCCCAGCCAATGGTCAGGATGCAGTTATGGGAACAACTGGAAGGCCCCAAGACTCCCACCTCTGCTCTAAGCCTGGGATAGTCAACATGGTGCCCTTCAGATGTTTATGCAGAGATTGGATGGTCATCTGCCATGAATGCTCTAGCTGAGATTCCTGCGTTGCAGGGAGTTGGACTAGATAACCCTTGGCAGCACCTTGCAACTCTTACAATTCCGTGATCTCTCATCAGCCCCGGCCAGCAGAGCCAAAGGTTAGGAGTTATGGGAACGGCATCCCAAAACATGTGGAAGGCACTGCGTCGGCTAACCCCATGCCTAAGAAAGCCACATAAGCTTTGCCAAAGGAACAGACCCCAAGCCAGCGTTCTTCAACCGTGGGCCCCAACACTGGTTAAGCAGGCTGGGGTGATGGAAGTTCTGAAACATCTGGAAAGACCAGATTTCCAGGTTGAAGAGCTTGGCTCTAAACCACTCTGACTTTTTATATATTCTAGCAGCCTCTGGACCTGCTTCGAAACACACACACGCAAATCACACACCACTGGGAGTGAAAGCAGCCTTTCCCCATTTGGCCCAAACAAAGTGCCTCCAGACTTGACAAGCGGACAAGGAGCTCAAGCCTTTCTTTCATTTTCCTTGATGCTCCATTCAGATGCAGGCAGAGTGGCCTAGTTTCCATAGGAGTGGGGCCCCGTGGAGAGGAGAGTTCTATTCCCGAGTCTGCCCTGGGCTGGCTGACCCACTTTAAAAACAAAAAACAAACCCAACGCAGAAGTGAGCTGGTTTCTTTTCTTCTCTTTGAAAAGCAGAGAAAATGCCTCCGCTCCGTTCAGGGTTCGGGGTTTCGCCTTAATTCCCTACATGCTCACAATGGCAGGCTGGGCAGGTAAAAAGCCACGGTGGCTGCAAATACAATGCCCTTTGCTCAAATTCCGCACAGAGCAAGCAACACCCTGGAATGGAGCAGAGTGGGTCAAGGGTCAATGGCCAATGGGCAGTGGAGGGAGGGGACTTCCATGCTTGCCTCCTAGATTCTACAGCAGGGGTGGGGAACTGGGGCCAAACACAACCCTTCAAGCTGCCTCTCTCCCTGGGCACCCTTCCTAGTGGCTCTGCTCAGCACCCTTCCTGAGTGTTTTGGCCTGGATAGAAAGCGCCCTTGAAACCGTGGCAATGCCTCTTGCTTGCTAGGGCAGAGGATAGAGAGGCGAGAGCCGCTCCTTTGGTGTTCCAGCTGCTTTCGCCCTCTGGCTCCGTCCAGTATACCTGAAGGAGCGTCTCCACCCCCATCGTTCAGCCCGGACACTGAGGTCCAGCGCCGAGGGCCTTCCAGTGGTTCCCTCGCTGCGAGAATCCAAGATACAGGGAACCAGGCAGAGGGCCTTCTCGGTAGTGGCACCTGCCCTGTGGAACGCCCTCCCACCAGATGTCAAAGAGAAAAACAACTACCAGACTTTTAGAAGACATCTGAAGGCAGCCTTGTGTAGGGAAGCTTTTAATGTTTAATAGATTGTTGTATTTTAATATTCTGTTGGAAGCCGCCCAGAGTGGCTGGGGAAACCCAGCCAGATGGGCGGGGTATAAATAATAAATTATTATTATTATTATCTGGCTGCGGCTGCCCCTGGCAATCGGCCCTCAGAAGGTTGCCCAGGAAGGAAGGCAGCTTGCCTTATGATTTTGTGCACTCTTTCTCACACAGACATGGCTGCCAAAGGTAAGACCTGGCTGTGCGATCTGAACTTCCCAAGCAGATGCTGGGGATGAATGGGGGGGAGGTGTAGCTTCTGGCTTCAGATCACGCCGGAGCAGAGACCTTCGACCTTTCCAGAGCCAGCACAAATGCATTGGGGGGCCCATTGCTTCAGCATTTGCATGGTAGAAGTGCTCCCGTTGCAGCCTGCCTTGGATCACGGCAGCGGCCCACTGGTGGTTCCTAACTCACCAGCAGAAGGCCACTGTCCTGGAGGGATCAGGCTGGCTGCTGCAAGGCTGCTGGTCCAGGTGGGTGTCTTTATGCATAGCAAGTAATGGAACAGCCATGTTCAGGGGCAGTGTACCTCTGAGCAGCAAGGAGGGGAAGCGTTTCACTTTCACCCCCTGCCTGTGAGCTTCACAGAGATTTCTTAGGAGCAGAAGGACTTAGCAAGGGTTCAAAATCACCACAGGAGAAAGGCATCCTCTGGTACCCCAAAGAGGAAATTGGAGTAAAAAGGTTAAAATAAAAATACTTACACATTGACATAGTTCGCAGATAAGGAAAGCTCCCAGCGTTGCCTCTTCATGATTATCCTGAATGTCCACGTTGATCACATGTACAGGCTGGCATGTCTCCTGTTCTCTAGAATTTAAGTCTGAGGGGCAAAAACAAAGAAAAGTGGTTTTGGGTGCAGGTCGAAATCAAGCCTTCAAACCGGCAGTAGGCAACCCGTGTCTTCTCTGGATGTTGCTGGGAGTCTGATTGCTATCAGCCCCAGCTGGTGTTGGCCGACCGTCAGGGCTGATGGGGAGTTGGGGGTCCAACAACGTCTGGGGGTTGCCAGGTTGGCAAAGGCGACATCAGGGGAAGGAAAGGAGCAACATTTGCATGTCTTGGGCGACTGGAATTAAAATAATGCAAAGGAGTGCGGGAAGTGGCCTTAGACAAGTCCGCACTCTGCCTGTTTAGGAACTCGACTGCCAGTGGCTCTCCACAAATGCAGGCAAGCTCTTTCCCACGGCTTGCTGCCCAAACTATTTTAAACAGGAGGTGTTGGGAGTCTGAACCCTGGGCAAAGTAGGGCCTCTGCCACTGAGCTAAGGCCTCTTTCCCCAGGCTCTTTGAAGAAACACTCCTTGCGTTGGGTCTGACAGCAGCACAGACGTTGGTGGAATCCCAGTTTTGAGGCTTCTAATCTGGTGGCCACTTGGCTGGTTCTTTTGAATGCAAGGATTGGGAAACCAAATGTGGCCCTCTATAAACTCTGGCCCTTGGGCCCCAAGCAACACCCTGCTCCAAACTCTCCTGGAGTGCTTCTGCTTGGCTGGAAGATGTCCTTGAGTTGCGCTGAACACCTCTTACTCATCCAGGTAAATAGAGAAGAGCGAGCGTAGAAACCAGCCTACTGTTTTTTTAAAAAGGTAACACACTGACATTCATTG
This sequence comes from Podarcis liolepis, assembly GCF_965112155.1. Classification (NCBI taxonomy): domain Eukaryota; kingdom Metazoa; phylum Chordata; class Lepidosauria; order Squamata; family Lacertidae; genus Podarcis; species Podarcis liolepis. The sequence goes on from NC_139561.1 coordinate 22,721,753, forward strand.
CTTGGCCCACGTTTGTCTCAAGCCTTGTCATGCAAGCCTTGCATGCAGCCCCCAGAAGGGCGCCGAGAAGGGAATGTGGGCCTAGGTTTGTGTTGTACTGCATCTCTCTTAATATAACTGCATTTTCTCTTGTTCCGCCAACGGAACCCACAGCAGGACAGGAGATTTGCTTATTTTTAAGACCGGTGTGCAGACAACGCTGTCACGTACACGGATCCGGCACGGCCAAAGAGACACGGTTTCCCAGGCAGTGTTAAGGAGCCTCAAGATGCTGACCTGCAAATGTAAAGCTCAGAAACTGGTCCACCTCCCCCTCCCTGAACAGTGTTTCCAGCAGATCAGGCCAAGCAAAGCGAGGCAGTCCAGCTTAAAAATCTCATCATCTCTTCATAGCGGGGACTGCCAGCGGGGATTCGGGCTCTCTCCTGTGCCACTTATGTGAAGAATTGCATTCAGAAGAGAGAGGGAAGAGGGTAAAGAAGGTGGAAATTAGCAAGCAGACGGCCTTCGCCTTCCCCAACTGCTGCAAAATGAACCCTCTGTCTCAAGGAGGACGGCTCCCCCCGAAGCAAAGAGTGAAGATTTCATTCATCTCTCGGCACGGCGACTCATTAAGGAAACCGGCGAAGGCTCCAAGACGGCTCCCTGTAATGCACTCTGAGCTCTGCGGCAACTGAGTGGACAGCCCTGGAGCGAAGGCAGAGTCTGGCCGGTGAGGAACCCACCTTGCCCCTGAGCATTTTTTATTTATGAGACACCACTGTGTCCACTCGGCTGCTTCCTAAATTTGAAGAAGATCTGCCACATCCTAGCGGGGGGCGAGGCGAAGCCAGGGGGCTGGAGAGACGTTGAGCGGCAGATCTGCCAACACCACCAACCAGGCTGGGTTTTTTTTGTTTTTAAGGCTTAGCCAGAGTTGCTGCACGGGGGTTGTGTAAATGCCTAGTTTAAATTTAAAAAGCGAGGAAGAGCCACAATAAGAGCCTGGCTGCTGGATCAGGCCAAAGGCCTATCTAGTCTAACATCCTGTTCTGACTTTGGCCAAACACAGAAGCCTCTATGGCAGTAGGTCCCCAGATGTTGTTGGACCACAACTCCCATCATTCCTAACCACTGGTCCTGCTAGCCAGGGATGATGGGAGTTGTAGTCCAGCAATAGCTGGAGACCCAAGTTTGAGAAACATTGTTCTATAGGAAGCCCGCAAGCAGGACCCAAGTGTGACAGTGTCTCTTCCCGCTTGTGATTCAGAAAAGGCCATCCTTTTCTCCTCCCCCTTGCGATGGCTGCCTGCTGGCCTCACTCTCTTTGTGTGGGTAGTGCTGGGCGGCCTACCAGTCACTGTGGACATGTTCTCCCCCTCTGCACTGTGCCTCCAAATGCCCGTTATCTGCAGGGCACTTCTTATGAGTGACAGGGAGGGAGGGCCATTGCCTTCCTGCAGCCATCTCATTGGCCACTGTGGGATATAAGAAGGCGGAACTAGATAGACCTCTGGACCCAGTGAGGCCCTTCTGACGTACTCAGGGAGAGGGCAAACGAATGTGCAGGGACAATAATGGGCCCATTCCATTGTGAGGAAGGCCCAGACCTAAGATGGCCACATGGCCTACTTTCCAGAGGGCAGTCCTCTATTTGAAGAGCAGCCTGTCCCATGCGTGGTTTGTAAAGGGAGAGGAGGGGCCCTTGAAACTGCTCATCAATGGAGACCGGAGGCAAATCTGTGCTCTCTCCTGTCTCCTGTCTCGGGAATATGCAAGCTGCCATTGGGACTTCACCCGGCAAATAAGACTGCTGGACCAAGGAGGCCTACCTCCATATCCTTGCTCAGCCACAAAAGTCAATGAGTCAAGAGCTGGCCAATGATCTGCTCTCAAGCCTAACCCCAGGCTGATGCAAGGGTGAAGCAGAAATAATCCAATGCATAGATTCCCAGGCCTCTTTGGAGGAACAGCAGGATAGCAGAGCAGAATAAATGCTGCACTAACAGGAATGCAGCGTCACTGCAGAAACCTAATTGGATTTGCATTTCGTTGCTCCCACTGCAGAACTATGATGGGGGTGGGGGTGCTTCCTAGGTCTGTAGTTCCTAGGAAGGATTCCCTCTTCGAAACTTCTGCTGAACCACAGAACACACAACCCCATCCGAGTTTGAGCCCAGATTGTTTCCATCACATTTTTACGCCATCCCTTCTTCAGAGAGTTCAGGGGAATGGTAGGCAGTCTCCACTGCCCACTCTCAACCCTGTTTGGAATCATAAAGAGCCTTTGAGTTGGAAAGGTAGACGAGACCAACCCCCTGATTGATGGACGTTCTGCAACACAAGTACAGATGGCCACCCAGCCTCTGTGAAAATTTTGCCCTCCAGCAAATCTTCACGACAACCCCTGCAAAGTGGGCCAGAAAGAAAAAGAGCGACTGATTGCAGGTCACACCACAAGCTTGAGAAGGGAGCAGCGATTTGAACCAAAATCTCTGCGGCTCTAGTCCAATACGCCAACAGCTAAGGAGCGGTGGTGAACGTTCTTTAGCTTGGGGGCCACTTCTCTTACAAGGAGCATTCCGGGGGCCAGAGGCAAAACACACAAACACCCCTCTCTCTCCATTCAGGCAAGCTAGAGGGATGAACAGTTCAAGGACACATTCCAGTTATGTTAGAAGAATTCCAGGAGGGTTGTGGCCCAGAGAGTGCCCGAAGGGCCAGCTAAGAAAGTCCGGGGGGCCATATTCAGCTCCCCCACCCCTGGCACCATAGCATACTGGTCCTTGCCATTAAAGCAAACAACTTTCATCTCCTTACCTTCTACTACTTGATCATAGACCCTTTCTTCGCACGTCAAGATCAAATCAAAGACGTCTTTACAGTTCTGGAATCTCTCCGGCCGTGGTTTGATCCGCTTGTTTCTGTCCAACATGTGCAAAATCCCATTCTGTGTATAGCTGAGGTTACCAGGGTTAAGGAACTTACAAGTCAAAAAGGTTGCTGTCGTTGGGGTTGATTTTAGTGGTTACATTTTGTTTGTTTGGGAATCACTTAGGACAGTTGTGGGGGGGGGGTAAGGTAAATTTGGAACAAGCGATCCCATCAGATTTCCCCTTGCCCTCAAGTTTAACTCTTTGAATGTACAAGACAATCCCTTGCGCTCCTCCTAGGATATGAAATCTCAGTGTGGTAAAATAAGGCTTAGAGATCAAAGAAGCCTTGAAATGGTTTAGCTGATTAAAATGACAAGTGTGCGGATTGAATTCGCACACAAGTAAAACATTTCTCACACAAGAAACACAACATCATTTTTTTTTTCTGATAATGCATGCCGTAGCAGCCGACTTCATGGAAACAGAACCCCCACCTATCTGACAGAGAAGGGGGAAAGCCCTCTTTTTTATGACGATGCTTGCTACCTCAATTTTTTAAATAAGCGTTTCTGTTGTAAAATAAAATAAAAAAGCTTCATTTTGCTTTTAAAATCTCCCTGGCGCTCTTGGTAGTCACAAGGACTAGAAACTTGCTTTCTTGCAAACCAACCTGAAATAGTCAGGAACCTGAGATTTCACACGCATCAACTTGGTCCAATGTGCTGTCTATAGCTGGAAATGGGGGACCTGAAAATCTTAAAACAGCCATCCCCAAACCAGTGCCCTTGTGACGTTGTGGTCTACAAGACCATCTGGCCCATCCATCAAGGCCAGTGACTGGGGATGATGAGGAGCAGCCCTGGTTCCTGATCCCTGAATTCAACAGTGAAGCACCAATAGCATCACATCAAAGTCCATATAACCACATTCATTTGTTATCCGATCACAACCACTTTTATCCCAACCTCCTCCTTTACCAAGTCCTGAGCAGCAGGCATCTATCTTTCTGCAAATGCCCCCCCAGCAAAGTATATCAAATGGAGTTTAAAGATTATCAAATGTGCCGGCCAGCTGTGAAAAAGGCTGTCTGAAAAGTCAAATTCTATTGCCAATTACTTTTTTCTTTTGCAGGTAGGCGTTACACTACAGCTTTGGCTAACAGAACCACAGATACAACACTAAGCATACTTCCATGACGGGAGAAGGGCTCAGTGGTTAGAGCATCTGTCTTGCATTGCAAAATGCCTCGGGGTCCCAGGTTCAATCCTTGGCATCTCTAGATAGTGCTGGGACAGACTCTGGGCTGAAATCCTGGACAACTTCTGCCAAGTGTGTAGACAATACTTAGCAAAACAGACCACAGGTCTTGCTTGGGATAAGGCAGCTGCCCGTGATTCTGCTTGGGCAAAAGTCGTACTGAACCTGTTGAACTCACTAAAGACCGAGCATGCAGAACTTCAAATAAACTCAGCTTTCAAAATCAGTACCCAAACATTCCATCACACTCCAGCACGAGCAAGACTGCAATTCACAGTGTAGTACAATGGTTAGTGTGTTGGACTAGGACCTGGGAGCCCAGGGTTCGAAACCCTACTCAGCCACGAAGCTCACTGAGTGACTGTGGGCCAGTCAGTGCCTCTCTGCCTAAGCTACCTCCCAGGGCTGTTGTGGGTGTCAAATGAGGAAAGGGAGATCTATTTACACCGTCTCGAGCTCCTTAAGAGAAAAATATGGGAAAGAAATGCAACAAATAGATTTAGCCTCAAAGGACACAGTGGAATTTATTTCTGGATCTATTTGTAAAATGTTGAATCATTACAGGTCCACTTTGATAGCATCCCTTTGATTTTTCCACTTAGCTGTTGCCGTTGTTTACACTGTAAGCTGCTCGGGGCAGGGGACTCAATATTGTAAAGCTATGACAGAGAACCACACCAGACTTTCCCTTTTGACCTGTGTTTCGGTCATGCCATACCCACCTACCCTAGATTGGAAAGAACCGCATGCACCAACTTGAAAGGTTAGCTAATGGCTGCCGCTTGCTTCTATAAACCTAAACATAGCCTTTACTGTTCTTGGTAGGACTTGCAAAAAGCTGCCCCCTATATAGATCAGGCTTCCTCAACCTTGGCCCTCCAGATGTTTTTGGCCTACCACTCCCATCATCCCTAGCTAGCAAGACCAGTGTTCAGGGATGATGGGAATTGTAGTCTCAAAACATCTGGAGGGCCGAGGTTGAGGAAGCCTGATATAGATGATGCCAGATGGATGGTATCAAGGAACAGGATTCTACAGTTACTCCAGGGCTCAAGCCCTCTCTTCTGTCTCCCGCACGGCACCTGGAAGGCATTCACTGTGCAATCCTATCCTGGTCCCCTTAACATAAGAACAGCCCTGCTAGATCAGGCCAAAGGCCCGCATAGTCCAGCCTCCCGTTCTCACAGTGGTTATCCACATGCCTATGAGAAGCCTGAAAGCAAGACCTGAGTGCCAACAGTGCTCGAACCTAGGATTCCCAGTATGCTGCCTCCGACAGTGGAGGTAGAACAGAGACGTTGTGTTTAGTAGCCATTAATGGCCTTCTCCATGTGTGGCTCCACGGCCGGGGCAGCTCATCCGGAGCTCTCCGGCTACTGCTGGACTGCAACTCCCATCACCCCTGACGACTGGCCCTGCCGGCTGGGGCTGATGGGAGCTGGAGTCCCTCAATTTCTGAAGGGCCGCAGGCTAGTCACAGCCCTACCTGAACATTTTCTAACAGCTGCGTTTGCAACAGAGTATGTTGCAGGCCAGTTCGCATGCAACGCTAAGCCATGGTTTAAAATAAAACTACGGTTTGACGCACCCGAGCACTTTGCTGGCAACTGTGCAGAATAGGGGAAGAAACAAGCCAGAGTCTGGCTCACTGTGATAATGCAAGCCTGCACTTGCAGTCCATCTCCTCCAAATCAATCACGAGCCGCAAGCCAAGAACACATCGTGGTTTACTTTTCGTGAGTTGTTTACAGCAGGGATGGGGAACCTTTGCTCCTCCACCCCAGGCTCCCGCTCCCCAATGTTTTAGACAACAGCTCCCATCAGCCCCAGCCAGCATGGCCAAAGGTCAGGAATGATGGGAGTTGCAGTTCAAACAGAAAGGCCACGGGTTTCCCATCCCTGGTTTAGAGGGGAACAAACCACAAGCCCAGGTTTGAACATGGCAAGAAGCCAGGCTCCCAGGTTATTTCCTCCCCTGAATGGCCCAGTTAGGAGCAGCGGAGGGGCAAAGTGGTTGTGAGGGTTGCAAACCATAGTTTTATTTTAAACCCTTGCTTCACTTTGGGTACAAATCGAGCCAAAGCCACCATTGTGTTGTTCAAAATAGCCTCTAGGGGAGGGGGAGAAACTCACCCTTGTCCCACCCTGTCCATGGAGAATCTGCCCTGTGGGCCAGAGCCCCAGTCCAGTTCTCCCAGAGCAGAGATTTGCAATGTAGCGATTATCATTCCCCCGTGGTGAAAGTTTGCCAAGTTTCACATGCAGCTAAAATTTCACCACCACCACCATTCCAGCAACCCACAGCACAGACCCCACTTCTTTGGGCTGCCTTGTGGGTTAAGAGCGTACGCTCAACAGAAACCTACAGCGCATCCCAGCTCCTCAAGTGTGTATGACGCACCTGTACGCAAAACATGTCTCGTTCACCGTTTCGGAGCAGGGGCATGGATAAGAGTCATCTCGTGGTCAGAAGAGCAGAACCAAGTCCTTGTCTTTTCACTGCTGCATCCCTTCTGGAACATGTTTATCTTCCTTCTCTTATCTTCTCCCAGACATTGAGGGCAACTAGTACTGTACAGACCTATCTGGGAATGTTTTGCTTGTGTTATCCCACCACTACCCCATCTTCTTCTATTGATGCAGCAAAATCTCTTGTTTTTCAAAGCAAACCCTCTGTGTTATTTTAGTAGGAAGTTAATTCCCATCAAGTTCAGCTCACTCAAGGGATAAATCAGTGCAGAATTCCCTTAGATGCTCCAGCTTTTGAGAAATGACAGTGGTGGGGAAGGAATGTCAAGTAACTACTTCGAATTGTTAAAAACATGTTTAATCTAAATTGATTCTAGCAAATTATTACTACTCAGAATAATAAATCATTAATAATAAATCTATGATGTTCTTTCAAACAGTCATATGTCAGTTTTCTGTTTGGATTAAGTCAGGCATTCTGCATTTGCCAAGTGAAAGTGAAACTCAAAATTTAGCATGCCAATTCTTGTTTCTCTTTCATTTATTGATGAGGAAGGATCACATTTCTAGTCATACAGTCATAGAACTGTAGGAGTTGGAAGGGGCCACAAGGGTCATCTAGTCCAACCCCCTGCAATGCAGGAATCCTTTGCCCAACATGGGTCTCAAACCCATGACCCTGATATTAAGAGTCTCATTCTCTAGCGAATGAACCTTAAGACTGTGAAGATGAACTCAAAGCCTTATCAGCAATGCCTGTGAAAATCTCAAAAAAACAACACAAGTGAATGCTAGACAGGAGCTCCAGTGGTGAGAAGTCTGAGTTACTGCCATGACTAGTAAAGCTGGAATAAATTATATAATATCAGAAAACATGTTTTATAAGAAGGCATCAAAATGAATTAATTAAGGCTTTTAAGGGAGGCTGTAAACTAAGGGCCTTTTAAAAACAATTTTCACTCTGCAATTTTACTCTGCAAAGGGAGGCTGAATATTCCCTTCCAGTGCAACTAAGGGCTGTCAATCTAGCACATGAAACCTGTCATATTAAGGTGTATAATAGATAATTAGTGATAACCTGATCTCCTAATCTTCCTAAACTCCTGCTTATTAGGAGAGTGCGCCAACTCTTTTTCAGACCCTGATGTGGCACTTTGGAAAACAGCCCAAATTGCTCCTAACCTATTCGGAGGATGCCCGAATCAGCTTAGGGTTTCCAGCCAAATCCTGATTCCAGGGGGTGAATCATGCCTTCCCCCCAATTCACTCTATTGGGGTAATTTTAAAAGAAGTTTTAAACCTACCCCCTTTTTGATGGAATTGGGTGAAATGTGCAGGCACAGTACATGCAAAGTTTATTTTCTTCCTTGTGGCTTTGTGAGAAATGCGTCTTGCTATGTAAAAGGTATATATTGGGAGAGGTGCCTCTAGGAAAGTAGCCTGCAAAATTTCAGAAAGGTGGGTCCAAGGGCTAGGGAGTTACGATAGAGGAGAAAAAGAAGCGATCCAGTTAACTTCGGGACACTCCAAAGAAACTGCCTTAAGCTCAAACCTTCAACCTGCTTGAAGTAGCTCACTTGGGATCCATCTAAATATGACCTTGCCTCTTACCACTCTGCAAGAGTACAGTGGTACCTCGGGTTACAGATGCTTCAGGTTACAGACTCCACTAACCCAGAAATAGTACCTCGGGTTAAGAACTTTGCTTCAGGATGAGAACAGAAAGTGGGTAGCGGCAGCAGGAGGCCTCATTAGCTAAAGTGGTACCTCAGGTTAAGAACGGACCTCCAGAACGAATTAAGTTCTTAACTCAAGGTACCACTGTATTAGCACCCACGGCACCCTCAGTTCAGAAGGAAGCTGATCAGTCAGATAACTGATCCATCCAGCTCTTCGGGTGCTGGCAAGCATACAGGGCCTGTCTACAAGACCAGCTTCAGCATGCCACTAGTGAAGTGTCAAGACTAGGACCTGAGAGTCTAGGGTTCAAAGCCCCACGTAGCCATTATGAGGCTCACTGGGCTGCACCCTGGGACCAGGCACCTTCTCTGCGCAACCTTCCTCACAGGGTTGTTGTGAGGATAACAAGGAGAGAGGCATGTGTGCCACCTTGAGCTTCTCGGAGGAAAAAAGGTGGGATGTCCATGTTGTTACTTTGCTTTGCTGCGGAGAAGGAAATCCTTGTGGCGCCCCCCGGCTTCTTCCTATATACTTAAAAAAACCCAAACCCATAATGCTTCTGGGTCCAAGATGATAACGCTTAACGCCAAGAGCCCTGCTAAAAGCAGAACAAGGATCTTCCAGCCCAACCCTCCCGGCGATGTCCTGCCAGGTTTCCAAGCAGCCCACAACCAAAACATGAATGTGATTGGCTGCCAGTTGTGGTGTGGCCCTACAGGTATACTGCTGCTGAGCCTGGAGGCTCCATTCCATTGGGCTACTCTAAAAATGCTTGGCCTAGTCATAGCTGTATAGTTAAAGCTATGGTTTTCCCAGTAGTGATGTATGGAAGTGAGAGGTGGACCATAAAGAAGGCTGATCGCCGAAGAATTGATGCTTTTGAATTATGGTGCTGGAGGAGACTCTTGAGAGTCCCATGGACTGCAAGAAGATCAAACCTATCCATTCTGAAGGAAATCAGCCCTGAGTACTCACTGGAAGGACAGATCCTGAAGCTGAGGCTCCAATACTTTGGCCACCTCATGAGAAGACTCCCTGGAAAAGACCCTGATGTTGGGAAAGATGGAGGGCACAAGGAGAAGGGGGTGACAGAGGACGAGATGGTTGGATAGCGTTCTCGAAGCTACCAGCATGAGTCTGACCAAACTGCTTGAGGCAGTGGAAGACAAGAGTGCCTGGCATGCTCTGGTCCATGGGGTCACGAAGAGTTAGACACGACCAAACGACGACAACAACAAAGTCACAGCTGTGTCTTAACCCCCCTTTAAAGGGCACTAGGAACATTGCAGCATTGTCTGTGCCCCTCTCCCATCCCAAGCAAGGAAGGGACAGAGGCAGTCCTATGGCAGCGATGGGGAAGCTACAGTTCTCCAGATATCCCTGGGCTGCCAACTCCCATCATCCCTGTTAGCCATGCTGGATGGACATGATAGAAGTTGGAGTCCAACAACGTCCTCGTCCTGCCACAAGCAAGGCAGCCCCCTTTCACTGGGACAGCCATCAACTGTCGAGCTGCCACAAGAGTATTTCTTCTTCACACTAGGAACAAAATCCTCCTCTCGTGTAAATCTTTCAACCCCAGCTGGCCATTACAAGAATCCAGTAATTGGGGAATAAAGCCCAGTGTTGCTTTTCTCCTCCTCCTCCCTTTCCTGTTGTGACTTTTAAGATTGTACGCCTAAGGACCGAGACTGTCTTATCACTGGCATTTGTAAGCAGCTCTGGGGGGTTGGCTTGGCTGAACAGCGAAGTAAACATTGGGAAAAAAAGCTTTCAGTAAAATAAAATGGCAAGGGACCATTGCCGCATACACCTCACTTGCTTTGCATAATTAATTATAAGTTAATCAGGAAGGGTATTTTTGTTAAGTTATTCATGACCCCAAACTAGCGCATGATTGGGTAGACATAGGAATGCATTTCACAGGGTGTGCACTGAAGTAGTTCCTGCTCCACGGAGAGCTAACCGGCAGTAAGGTGAACACTACTGTTAGGATTAACTGAGAAACAGCTGCCAAATATATTTTCCCCATCTTTGGGATGGGAAGCTGCCAAAGGCTTAAAATGGATTTCCTGCAGTGACATAGGAAGCTATTTGGCCACAGAAATAATTACAGGGGGCTGCATCCAACATTCTCTGCCCACTAATGCAAGACCCCTTTGCACTATGGATGGCAGTTTTAAAGCTGGCACAACAAAGGAATCCACCTCAAGAAGTTGTACTGGCAGAGGCTTGTTGTGCAATCCATAGTGCAACCGTCTAGACCAGGCATGGCCAAACGTGGCCCTCCAGCTATTTTGGGACTACAACTCCCAGCATCCCTAGCTAATAGGACCGGTGGTCAGCGATGATGGGAATTGTAGTCCCCAAACAGCTAGAGGGCCAAGTTTGGCCATGCCTGGTCTAGACGTTTGCACTGTGGTCTAGAGCAGCATTTCCCAACCTTGGGCCTCCAGCTGTTTTTGGACTACAACTCCCATAATCCTCAGCTAGCAGGACCAGTGGTCAGGGATGATGGGAATTGTAGTTCGAAAACAGCTGGAGGCCCAAGGTTGGGAAACACTGGTCTAGAGGAATGTACTCATGTTTCCCAATGCACAAGAAGTTATACCAGTGCAACAAGTATACCACTAAGTGACTTAAACCTAGTGCTACAGTGGACACATCCCAGGGTTTCCACAAGTGTAGGTTTGCTAGGGGAAGGGAAGACACTCAGTTGGGTGCCAAGGGTGGATACTACAATATTGGCAACTGAGGACTGGTTTGACCTGAAATATAAAACTCACTTTTAAATCTGTTTTTATTACTGTATACTTCTTCCTCCTCACTTTGCTCCCCTCCCCTTTAAAGAAACAACTGAAAAGACAGTGGTGGCACCCCCAGTGCAATTCACGTTATTGTATGATGCCTTCACCATGATGAAACTAACTTAAGAAAATCTGTTCACTTTCATTTCTCCTTGCCAATGTTTTCCCATCTCCTCTCCCATCATCATCATCATCATCTGCCCCACAGTTGAGAGTTAGGATTGTCGTCTCCTTGGGGCAGGGATCTGCTTTTGCTTCCCTCTCCTCAACTTACCAGTTGAAGACAGGAAGGCTGCAGAAGCATTTGTGGTCCAAGACCTCCTGATCTCTCTAGCTTTTCCTCAAATCTTTTAAGACTCTCCTCACTCCTAACTTCTTTCCGCCAAACGCAGATGCTGCAAAGCTTCCTCTTTGCAGGACAACTTGACGTTATAAATCTAACACAGATTTTTCTCTCTCTCAAGGAATGCTGTTGGTTCGGGAGTTTGTGAAGGGAAGGTCGGGTTTGATGTTTCGGTTGGAGAGAGTATTAATTGTAATGCTATGCTTTAGGGACATAGCATGTCTAAGCTCCCACCTTCATCGAGGTGCAGTAAACTATTGAGACCACTGGTGAAATCAAAAAGCTTCTTAAACAAGTGGCATTTCAGCTAGGTTTATTTGTAGGTTTAATCTGATGGATGCACAATTGTCAAACCCAATTAGTTACCGGGCAGCAGAACCCCAGTTGAAAAAACATCAGCATTTTACTTGGGCCAGCTGGCAACACTATCAGGAAAATAGAAGAGCTCCACAGGGATCGAAGAGGAGGCAGGCTGACATTTCCAAAGTTTTAAATGAAAATGAATCTTCAGCTAAATGCCACTACCCTGCAGTAAACTGTATTGCAAGAATGTAAGAGGAGCATGGCTGTTAGATCAGCCCAAAGGCCACCTAAAATACCACCCTGTTCTTACAATGGCCAACTGGATGCCTACATGTGAAGACCCATAGCAGGACCTGAGCAACTCTCCCCACAGCAACTCTCCCCACTTGTGATTCCAAGCAACCGGTATTCAGAAGCATACTGCCTCCGACGGTGGAAGTAGGACACAGCCATTGTAGATGGTAGCCACCGATGGTCTTCTCCATGAATTTGTTTAATCCACATTTAACGCAATCCAAATTAGTCAAAGGGTGCTGTGGGTTAAACCACAGAGACTTGCCGATCAGAAGTTCGGCGGTTCGAATCCCTGTGACTGGGTGAGCTCCCGTTGCTCGGTTCCTGCTCCTGCCAACCTAGCAGTTCAAAAGCCCATCAAAGTGCAAGTAGATAAATAGGTACTGTTCCGGCGGGAAGGTAAACGGCGTTTCTGTGCGCTGCTCTGGTTGGCCAGAAGCGGCTTAGTCATGCTGGCCACATGACCCGGAAGCTGTACGCTGGCTCCCTCAGCCAATAAAGCGAGATGAGCGCCGCAACCCCAGAGTCGGTCACGACTGGACCTAATGGTCAGGGGTCCCTTTACCTTTACCTTTAAATTGGTCAATGCTACATGTTGTGGGAATGGAATCCATAGTTCAACTATACGCTACATGAATAAGTACTTCCTTTTCACCTTTCCTGAATCTTCCAACATTCCAGCCTTGCTGGATGATCCCAAGTTCTAGGACCGAGAGGGAGAACTGGGGTCTATCCAATGAAGCTGAAACATCATGTAACTCCAGGAAGGCAGAAGATAGATTATGGGCCTTCAGGGCTGTTTTTTCTTTTCTGCAAATGATGGATCAGAACTTATGTATACTTACTCCACCTCATTCCCCTCTGTGCTCACCAAATATAATTCCATCTTACCCTGTACATGGATACCTACAGCTCAGGATAATGCTAAATATATCTACTGAAGATGACTGTGACCCACAAAAATATGTCAGGTGTGGGGAGCCTCTGTTCCTCAAGAAGTTGCTGAACTATAACTCCCATAACCCCTGGCCATCAACCATACTTGCTAGGGCTGATGGGAGCTGTGGTTCAACATCTGGAGGACCAGAGGTCCCCCATACCTGGCTTATGCCATAGTAAATTTGCAAGTCTTTTAAATGTGCTTTTACCAGTTTTGCTGCAGCAGACCAAGACAGCCGCCCACCTGGAATATGTTTGGAAGTGAGAAGGCAGACAGAATCACTTATAACTAGTCTACGTTAAGAGATCCCGAATAGCAATGGACTGAGGGAATTCAGGCCAGGGGAGAGAAAACGGGGGAACCATACAAGACTGAAGCCAGCCCACCCAACCGAACTCAAGTGTTTCCAGATGGACAAAGACAGTCCAACAATTAAATGCTGCATCACTTTCTGCAGTCGCACATTATGGCCACAAAATAAAAGGGATGCAAACAACTGGCTTCATGTGTAAGGCAGATTTGTGGCAGAAAACAGGACGGTAACTGGGTGCAATTCTGAGGAAGCTGACATGCATAAGTCCCATTGGACTGAATGGGATGCTAGTCAGAACTAATTTTCCCTGGCATAAAACCAATTGTATTTACTTTACGTAAGTTATATTAGAAGACACAAGATCTACCCACCTTGGAAGAATGGCAGATGAAGGTGATGGACTATATGGAACTGGCAGAAATGACTGGCAGAATCCGAGACCAGGGAGAAGAGTCGGTGGAAGAAGATTGGAAAAAGTTTAAAGACTATTTACAGAAATATTGTAAAATTAATGAATGTTAGAATGATGTTGGATAGAAACTAAGTGGTTTATAGCTGTAATGCTACAAGGGAATATGAGAAAATGGGCTATTAATAGGTAAGAATTCAATGTCACAATATTTTAAGATTGAAGACTAGGATAAATAAAGAGGGGAGGGATTTGCTGAACCAACAAATTGAACTGGAATACAGAAAAGGGAGGTGTGAGGAGGTCCGGGAAATAAGCAAATGAAAGATAAGTTATTGAAAGATTGAATTGTTTTTAACTATTTTTATTTTGTATTTTTCTTTTTTTTACTTTGTAATATTTTGAAAATCTTAATAAATATCTTTAAAAAAAAATACTTTATGTAAGTAAAAATTAGATGGTGGCCAAGAATCACAAGCATGGTGCAGTAGATCAGCTCCATGTTTGCATGGGATAGAATTTGAACAGGCACATGTTACAGGGCATGCTATGTCACAGAGCAGGTGGAAAGCAGGGGAAGAGCCTTCTCGGTGATGGCCCCCTATTGTGGAATACTCTCCTCAGGCACCATCTCCAATGTGGCACTCCCTACAGGCAAAGACCATTTGATTCTTGACTCGGCTCCAGCAATTGTTTGCTCTTTATAATGCCTATTTAAGACTGCACTGCTGCTATTTTATTCTACCCTTTAATTTTGGTTTTATTAGTGTTTGCGGTTTCTAAAGTGCCACCTGAAAAAGTCCAAGAAACTAAAGAAAGATTTGGGTCCAGCCGCTGAGCATCTATTCCACCACACACTGTGAAAATGAGCGGCTGGTGTAAATATTTTCATGAGGTCTAGCAGGGAAGTATGTTGCAGATGCCACAATCTGAACTCTCCCAATAAAAATGATAAACAGGAGACTTGTAAGGGACCTAGCAAGCTGCCTTATACAGAGCCAGACCACTGGGTCCATCTAGTTAAGCACTGTCTGCAATGACTGGCAGCAGCTCCCCAGGGTTTCAGACAGGGGTCTCTCTCGGCACTAACTGGAGACGTCAGGGATTGAACCTGGGACCTCCTGCATATAAGGCAGATGCTCTACCACTTGCAGACAGCACAGGGAAGCCTCCGAGACTTTTAAAGAATACATATAGGAAATGGAGGGGTTTATAACTAAGGAGGAGCACAATAAAGAGGTCCAAAGCTGTAAGGATGGTGTCAGGGAAGCTAAATGAGCAGTGGCTTTTAAGGGACACTCAGAACGACAAAAAGAACTTCTCAGGCCATGTTTGGGGGAAAAGGACAAGGGAGGATAATGACAGTCGCTTAGGGATGGTGGAGAAGTGTTAAGAGTTGACAGAGAAAGGCGGAACCATTCAATTCCTTTTTTTGGTCTTCTCCCAAAAAGGGAACAGAGTTTGACCGGGAAAAGCAGGACTAACGATGCAAGGAGGGATTTGCAACTCAGGATTGCTAAGGAGGTAGCTAGAGAACACCTAACTACTACTTTAAAGGAGTTCAGGTCTCCAGGGCCAGAGGAATCCTATCCCAGGTTGCTGAAGGGGCTTGCAACAAGATTTTATTTCAGGGTACAACAGCTGTCTGGTGACTAGAAATGAATGTTGTCCCTATATATCTTCAGAAGGGGAGGAAAGGGGGGGGGTTAAATCTGGGAAGCTAGAGAAAAATCAACTCAACGTCAGTAACAGGCAAAATTCTAGAACAGATTAAACTGTCTGTACGTGAGCAACTAGAAAAGAATGGATTACCGGGAGCCAGGGAAAGCTTTATAAAGACTGAGTTGTGCCAAATTAACCTTATCTTTTTTTCCTTCCTTTTTTTTGGGGGGGGGGATAGAGTTACTAAGGTTTATAGATAAGGAGAAGGCTAAGGACAGTAGTTTATCTTGATTTCAGTGAAGGATTTCACAAGGTCTTCCATGACATCCTTGATGATATACTAACAATACTACTGTTAGGTGGATCCCAATGAGTGATCATGAATAGTTCTGAATCAATCTGTCAAGAGTACCAACGGAACTCTAGGTTGTACCCAACATTACCCCTACTCAGAACAGACCCATTAAAATTAATGGATGTAGCTAACTTACTCCAGGATGGACCTCAATAGAGATTAAAATGTAAAAACCTGCATTTAGATATGAAGAATCTGTGGGCAGTCATACATGTGAATAGGATCTAGGGGCATCTAAGGTCAAAAGTGAAAAACACAAGCCAGCAATGTGCAATCCAAAGCAGCTTAATGCAATCTCAGATTGCAGAAGTGGTATCTGTGTCACAATCAGTAACAGTCCAGACAGCATCTGTAGTACTACGGTATCCAGAAAAAGAAAAAGAAAAAAGCCAGAATGGTGAGGGGGCCTGGAAACTATGAAGGACAGTTGAGGAGAGCTGGGGTACTTAGCCTGGTGAAGTTGGAAAAAATATCTGAAGGGCTTTCACACTGAGGATGGGAGAGACTGGTTTCTCTGTTGCTCTGAGGAGTCAAATGCTTAGGTCTGCTGAAGTGACCCTGTTACAGGTGCCACATGAGATCCATTCCACACTCGGAAGAAATCCACCTTTCAGTGGAATTCCTTGCCTATTGACATCAGACAGGCACCTTCCCAGTACTTTTTGGCTCCTGCTTAAAACATTCTTATTTAGACAAGCCTATCCAGACATGGAGAAGTTTTATGTGTGTTTATCACATTTTAGTGCCTGTTGGTTTTAGTTATATTTTGAATGCTTTTAAGTACAGTGGGACCTCAGTTTTCAAATGTCTCAGCTGACGAACATTTCGGTTAACGAATGCCGCAAACCCGGAAGTAAATGCTTTGGTTTTCAAACACGCCTCGGAAGTTGAACATGCCACGCAGCTTCCGCTGAGTGCAAGATTCTGTCAGCTGTCGAGTTTTCGGTTTTCGAACGTTTCAGAACGGTCTTCCGGAATGGATTACGTTCAAAACCTGAGATACCACTGTACTTGCTTTCAACTGTTTTTAATTACTGAGAATGTTGATGCTTTACTTTATATTTTTGCAAACTGCTTAGATATGCTGGGAAGCATATCTTGGCTTAAAAGTTAGGAGAAATTTCTTAATGGGATGAGCGGTACAGTGATAGGAACAGACCACCATGGAAAGGGGAGGGAGGCTCTCAACCAGAAGCATTTGAGCTGAGGATGGATGACGAACCTGCCAGAGATGCTATAGCTGCAGGGAGTTGGAAGAGAAGATCACTTAGGTCCCTTCTTGCTAGCAGGTGTTCTTCACTTCTCTCTCGACAGGAGCTGAAGCACAGAAGTTACCCCACATAAGAGGAAGCTACCTTTTCCAGGTCTGTGTAACTGTCCCATCTAGCCTTGCATTACCTAGTTTGGGTGTGGGGAGCCTTTGACCTTCCAGGTGTTGCTGAACTGCAAGGCTGCTTCAGCCCAAGCAGACATGGCCAGAGACCAGAGATGATGGGAGACTGTAGTCCAGCAACATCCGGAGGGTCAAAAGTTCCCCACACCTGGTCAAATTTGTCTGGCAATGGCTCTCCAGCATCTCTAGATCATGAAGGGTGTTTGCTCATCACCTGGCACCCAAACCTTTCAACAGGAGATGCATGCAGTCTACTATAGAGATGTGGGTTTCATGCCTGAACTGCCTGGGCTGAGTGTGGAGAAGGGGAGAAACAGAGTTCATGGCAGAAGCGAGATTTGAAATAGGGTACTTCCCATACTCCCCTAACACTGGGAACCTCAGAATCCTGACCACCAGGTTTTGTGCTGGTGCAGAACACAAAGGTCTGGCTTAAGTGCTTTGGAAGCAATGTAATTGGCCCAGCTCTTCCCCCACTCCCGTAACCGAAGGAGGTTGTGATGATCCATCACCACCATCACTTGTTAAGATTAGCATCTACCAGAGAGAAAGTATGCAGATTGGGGGGGGGGGGTTGTTGCTGAAGCCCATCCCCTTTTAAAGGAGACCTGCCAGATCTCCTCTACTGGCCCTTTGAAAGAGAGCAACAATTACTTTACTGGGTTTTGAATTATAAGCTGCTGGGGGTATGAAGTGATATGGTCTTCTTTAATTTTACTCCTTTGTTTTGATTCTGCATTGCATTTTATCACTTTGTTAGCCATCTTCTGGCTCAAGGATTGCCCTCTAAGCAGGATGATGAAAAAGCCTGAAACACTGATGCAGCCGAGATCACACAATGGATCAGGAAGTCCCTATGATTAACGTACGTGTGTGTGTGTGTGTGTGTGTGTGTGTGTGTGTGTCTAACATAGGAAGCTGCCTTATACTAAGTCCATCTAGCTCAATATTGCCTACATTGACTGTCAGCATCTCTCCAGGCAGGGGTCTCTCCCAGAGCCACCTAAAAATGGCTGGGATTGAATGTGGGACTTCTTGTATGCAAAGCAGATGCACTACCAGTGAGCTGTGGCCATTCCTCAATTCAAGAGGTCTCCTGCAGCATCCCACCTCTCCCTCCTGCCATGTGCAATTTGGGAAAATCAGCCTCTTACAAAGGCAATGGTTAGAATTACAGGATAAAGTGAGTGAAATGCCTTGAACACTTGAACTCGCCATATAAACTGCAGTAGTATGGTGAAGTACAAAGTGCTACCCTTCCATCGTCATCAACAGCGCTCAAGGGGGCTTACACATAATTATTTTTGCACAGATACTGTCAGGGCACACTGAAGCCAACCAGAATGGGCCACACTGCTGGAAATGCACATTCAGTACATAACAAAGTAACTTTAACCCATTTAAACTAGCTTACTGCAGTGTGCACGCACATGAATATGTGTGAGAGACTTACATATAAGTAATTTTAAAAGCATTATTTCCAACCCAAGTTGAAAACCGTTTTCCAAGAGCTAAAGTTATGGCCAATCATGTTATTTTAAGATTTTGGTGGCTGGGTCTGAGAAAGAGGGAGATAAAAAAATTCCCTACAACAAACTTTTAAAAATAATCAGCTAATCTTTCATGTTCTGAATTTTAAGGGGGGTGGGAATCTAGCCTAAAAGTTTCCCCAACTACAGAGATCCCATTCAGCCAAATGGTTTATGAAGCACTTCTAATATAGCTGAAAAACCAAATCCATGGGCATAACCTAATTCAACTGTCTTTTACGCACAGTGATGCTATACATCAAGTATTTTAAGCAAACGCTTCATGGCTGGGCAGTGTTAGAAAGGTTACGGAGGGTGAAATCAATATTGCTTTTTAAAATCAGAAAGGGAACTCACTGACTGCAAAATTTAAAATCAGCAGACTGATCAACTAAAGCTTTTGATTCACCTGTGCAGGACAGTTTAAAGTGATGGAGTTAAGTCTGCGATTCTTGTTTTTGTGGTACTGATTTGGTTCTGGAGGAAATGACGAGCAACGAAGATACCTTGCCTTCTTACCAAAGACTCATAAAGCTATTTTTCACTGCATTTTAAGTTCTTACACACAAAAGCTCCTTCAGCCTCTCAAGAAGAAACATGTACTGGTGTTTTAGTAGCATGGAAGCTTCACTAAAAGCTGCTCAACTCCATGGAATGGTACACCCAGTGTGGTGCGTTGGCCAGAGTTGGAGCAGCACCTAGGAGACCGTTCAGATCCCCACTCAGCCATGAAGATCACTGGGTGACTTTTGAGCCAGTCACTGTCTCTCAGCATAACCTACCTCACATGGCTGTTGTGAGGATAACCTGAGGAGGAAGAGAAGTATGTATGCCACCTTCAGCTCCTCGGAGGGCGGGTGGTATCCAAAGGCAATAATAAAAAGAAATGCTTAATAGGTTAAGTGCTACCTGCTATGCTCTTGTCACATGACCATCTGCTGCAATGAGAAATGGGCTTTGTGTGTATCAGTGCTAATGGGCTGCAGAACTGAATCCCTCAGCAATAGCTTTCGCTAAGGGTGTTCTGTCTGGGTTGCTAACTCCATAAGCTGCTCTGGCAGGATTTGGGTGAGCCTTGCTCACCCATAGCCCTTTCCAGCAGGGATGGGAACTTTTGGCCCCACAGCCGGCTCTTTATCCCTGACTACTGCCCATGCTGGCTGAGTCAAGTTGGAAGTCCAACAACATTTGGAGGGCCACTGGTTTCCCCAACCCCACCTTGAAGCTTCGTCAACAACTGCCTTTTACCATTTCCTCCTATCCATCCAAATATGCTTCAAATTGTTCGTGTTCAAACAGGCTGCGCCATCTTCCAGTGTAGGAACTGTCCTATACAGTGGTACCTCAGGTTACATACGCTTCAGGTTACAGACTCCGCTAAGCCAGAAATAGTACCTCGGGTTAAGAACTTTGTTTCAGGATGAGAGCAGAAATCGTGCTCCGGTGGCACGACGGCAGCAGGAGGCCCCATTAGCTAAAGTGGTGCTTCAGGTTAAGAGCAGTTTCAGGTTAAGAACGGACCTCCGGAACAAATTAAGTACTTAACCCGAGGTATCACTGTATTGAAATCAGATTGCTGGTCTATGTAGCCCAGCACTTGGGAATCCTCCTGACAGGGAATTGCTCTCTGTGGGGTCTTTCCCATATCTCCAGCTCAAGATCCTTTCACTAGAAAGATACCAAAGATCAAATCTGGTACCTTCTGCAGTAAAGCGTGTGGTCTACCACTGAGCTATGGCCACTCTTCATCCTCCCAAGTACATATGGAGCTGCCTACATTTCCACACCTTCTCAAAAGAGGAACAGGGAGCAGCCCTGCATGTATGACTGTGCGTCGTGCATCTCAGCCAAAACAACGACTATCTTCAATTTCCTTTAAACACCAAATGGGGTTCATTCCCCACCCCTGCCCGTTTTCCCTATAAAGGGTAGGAAAAAGTTGTTGTTTTTTAAACATACATGTTGCCATTCTAAGCAGCTGTTTCTTTTTCTTTTTTTACCTTGGTTTCCTGATGTAAGTCGCTGTAGCGCTTTTTTCTGCCTGGTTGGGATGGCTGCTTCCTTGACTGACCAGATGGACTGGAGGGGTGGGTGGGAGGTGAGGGGGAAGATGGGTAGCAGAAGCCTTTCCACAAACGTCCACCGTGTACCCTAGTTTCCATGCTCTGCTAGGGCAGGGAGACCCCCTTCTGGTGCCGAGACATGGACCTGTTTCCACACACCATGGAGGCGCAGACACAAAACGTTTGCCCATTTATACACAGAGGAGCTGCTCTTTTCAGACACGGAAGGCTGGAAGGAGAAGCCCTCACCTACCTGAAAATGAGCAGAACTTGGGGAAGCAGGAGTTGATGGAACTCCAACTCCCATCATCCTTTGGCTACTGGCTGATGGGAGTTAAAGTCCAGTAATGGCTGGAGGGCCACAGGTTCCCCCTTCCTGAGCTACAGCTTCTGGAGGACGGTTCCCATCCACACTTCTTTTGAGATACCCCACACAACTTGCCCATCTTAAGGTGGGCTCTCCCATCTAAAAAGCAGAACTCCTCCGTAGCCATTCTTCTCTGCCCAAGTATCCTGCAGCAACTATTTTATTAGAACAATTCATCTCATTTTCCCCCACCCCACCAGGCCAAGCATAGATCTGCCCCCAAAATGACAGCGGGTGGGATTGGGGGGGTAGAGAACTGGTAATTTATAGTGAGTGGAAGATTGCTCTTGCCTTCTCAACTGCAATCCAAAGGAGTACTGCCTTCTGAACAAGAGGTCAGAGCCCCTAAAAACTTTTTGGTGCCTTTCATAGACCCTTAGGGCCCCAAATGCAACTGACTGCTCCACTTCCCCCACCCCACCCCATCGCAAGGAGTGCTTGGTGGCCACAGTTCTGCCTCTCAATGCAGCGCTGAACTAAGAAAAAAGCAACTCCAGGAGCGTGGACAGGGGGCCAATTGTATTTCTTTTTTAATTGTTATGTTCTCAGTACAACAAATCATTTTAACAAGAAAGGCAACCATCACATAGATCCTCAAAATGTCTATGGTCTTCCCCATTTTCTAATAGAATCGCTAGTGCCCCACTGAGATGGTCACCACCTCAGGAAAAAAGTATATTTAAAACAAAAACCAGCCCAACCATATGAGGTATGTTATGGGACCAGTCCTTTTTCGTAGTGCTTCTCGGGTGCTAATTCTCACTGAGGTCTTGACTGTGTCTGGACAGTATTAACGGAGGCTTGTTGACACGAGGTTTGAATGATGGAGTGGTCCCCCTCCCCAAATCCCTGCACACAGACTGCCAAGAAGGGGCACTAATCTCACCTTCTCCAAAACCAGCTACATTTCCATGTACAGGGCAGGAATGGGGAAACTGTGGCTCTCCCGATGTTGGTTGGATCACAACTCCTATCACTCTTTTGTGATGCCATAAAGTTTCCCATCCCTGGCTAATTTGGGACAATTTAATTTGGGGGGCAGATCACCAACATGGGGAATGACAGTAGTAGGATTGTGTGTGATGTGGAGAAAAAACAAGGATACAGAAATATTCGTCTCTTCTGCCACAGCACTAGCACTCAGGTCACCCACTGAAACTGAGTAGCAGCAGAAGTAAGACCGGTAGAAGAAAAAGCACATCTTTCAAGCAATGCATAATTTACTTGGGGGTGTGACAACCGGCAGTGACTCAGGTGGCCAAGAAGAGCAAATTCATGGAGGATTTGTCTGCCATTAGCCATGATGGTTAAAGAGAGACACTCAACTGTTCAGAACCAGTATTACCTCTAGTGGGACATGCCCAGCTTGTGATCTGGAGCCATCTAGGCACCATGGCAGACAAAGCGTGGTGCTTGATGGACCCGTGGTCCATTAAAGGGATTATATTCCATCAATGGATTCTGCATCCCCCACCTCCCAGCTTACAGTAGAAGGGCCCAGACACAGTTCTGCAACCTCAGTGAGAACTATACCTACATGAGAAGCTCAAGGGCTACAGGCTCCCAGTTCAATCCCCACCAGTCCTCAAGCCCTGGCACATACAGCATTACTGGTGATGGGGAAATCCTTTTATAAAACAAGACACCCCCTAAATGAAAAGCTCCAGGTGTGGTGTATGCGGCCCCCAAAGAGAAACGTGGCAATGCAGGTTTAAGGAAAGCCTGAAACAAAATGAAAACCGTAACTACTGGGAGCTGTAGGCTCTCAGGTTTAATGGTCTCCCACCAGTTAACACACGCACACAGAGCTGATAACTCTGCCCCAAAACATGTGGATTTATGGACCCCCTGATGTCTCCCTCAAGTCTTCTGACAATCACTTTAACGATCTAAAGCAAGACTAGGAGACGAAATGAGGACCTGTTACTGCCAGACTGTTCTCTGTACTGACCTTGTGGGTATTTGGTTATCAATATCCTCTCAACTCAGCAGCCTGGGACCAGCTTTATGCTAGTTTTTAAGCATCTACTTCTGGATGTCATCTTCTTTTAACCTATTTGAGCCTTCTGAGAGTGTAAACAGTGCTGTCCCTCCTGGCCATTCCCTTTCATTCCTCCCTTTTCAAGCTCCAGAGAAAAAGGAAGTAGCAGGAACTACTGGCCCCAGGTTTCAAGCGAGGCAGACTTTCCTGGCTGTCCTCAGCTGCTAAGGCACCTGGAAAGGTTACTTTTAAATACCACTTCTCAAAAGATGTGAGTTTCATATCTGGTATTAGAAAGGTTCCAGGGCTGCTACAGCCTAAAACTTTGGCTGGTAATGAACTCATTAAAGCCCCTTTATTTCCAAAGTGTATGCAGTTTTCCTGTTTTTGTTTTTAAAATTCGGCCAGGTAATATCTGAGATGAAGGGGGAATCCCATTAGACCAAACACACCTTTGAAAGCGTGTCATTCTTGTTACAAATGCCATTAGTTAATCCTAGGAAAGGAGCAGGCATGCTTTTGCTTAAGCAGGGTTAATTCCCCCCCCCCCAAGGTTGACAAAAACACCACCCCAGTAAATCCAGGATACCAATGGATCCTGAACACTTTGAGATGCACCAGAAAGAACATCTAAGTCTATATGCTAGAGTTGAATATGGATGAGTGTACTGAAGAGTTGCAGGACCTGCATTTTAGCTGCTCTGAAAGGGGTGGTGACACCTAATCACACACCTCCGTCTTGGTCCAAGGTACAGGCTGGTCTACTTTTATAGTTCTTACCTACTTCCTTGCCTGAACTGTCGTCCACAGCCAGTTCATTGCAAAGAACAAATCTTTGCCAGGCCATGTGGGAAAGGTGCCAGACCCTCACACTGTTTCTAAGGATGCATTCACACCACTCATTGTACTGCTCCAATCCATTCACAGTAGGGTTCACACATCCAATGGGAGGTATATTTTAAACCTGTTAGTGCAGGAAAGATGCTACACTAGCTCTGATCATCCTGGGGGAACCCACATTGAACTGAATTATTCTAGGACAAAATGCTTCTACTTTAGCTCTCTCTGAAGGACAATGTCCAAAGTGCTTTTTCCAGTACAACTGGGGGGGGGGGGGAACAAGATGCTTAGCATCTGAGCAGTTCTATATATATATTGTAAAGAAGATTTTGTAGTTGTGGTCTCTGGCAGTCAGTGGCTGAGCTACCCCTGATGTCACAGAGAGGTGGGAAAGGCAGAAGGGTCAACAGGAGCCTGGGGGTCAGGGCTGGCCAAAGGGGGCAGGGGGATTTGGGGAGATGGGAATGGTTTTGAGGGAAAGCCTGGGAGAGGACAGAAAACTAAGAGGGAGAATGGCCAGAAAGGAAAGCAGCTGTGTACGGTCAGGAATTGGGATATCAAGCCAAAACCTTCAGCTGTCAGGTTCCTAGTGAATTTCATGACTATAGAGCTATTGCCATTTGAGTAGCCAGTTATGGGGGGCAACCCAACATAGTCATCCAGAGCACAGAAGTGCAAATCACATCCCAAGAAAGTGTCAAATCTCCTCTACCGCATGCACCACTACTTAATGGACCGGGGGTTGGAGGGTAAAGAGAGCATTTAAAGGGATGTGGTAAGAGCCCTTCAATCATGTGAAGCACCTGCCTAGAACTGGAAAAATACCAAGACCTTGCCACAGTCAAGTAGCAGCATATTCCTTATGCAAACGTGCGAAGAACAGCTTTCGGAAAGGTGAACAGCAGGGTTTTGAAAGGGGCATTCCACAGGGATACAGTTCTTTGTCTTTCCTAAGCAGGTCATTGTACATCTGATCGTATGTCGTTTTGAAATCATAAACGTTTGGCTTGTCCGGCGCTGGTCCTGGAAGTTTCACATGAGTCCCCGTCCCAAAGGATCGAACAATGAAGCCACGCTTACTGAAAGACAAAAAGGGGAAAAAAGAGGGAAGCTTAATTATTCTGGATGGATTCATTTTTACATGCCAAAACAATACATAGTAAATAGCATCTACACAACCCTCTGGAATCCAACAGGTGCCTAGTATCTTGATGCTTAGGAAGCTACTGATGATATATTTGTTAAATAAGCCTTTCCCTGAATCACTTATGGAATATTAACTGCACAAATTTAAGAATTAGTTTTATTGTTTAAGTGTCTGCATCTTTTGTGCTTTACCTCATTTTATCTTATTATGCACTGATTCAATAGCTTCTGGCTATGACGCAATTTATAAATCTGAAAGATAAATAAGAGAAACTCTGGAAGATACTGAGGTTACTGCACCACTGGAAGGTTTAATTAACAGGTTCATTCTACATTTGAAGTGCTCCAGCCCACTTTTAATGGTCCCAGGGCGGGTTACAAAATTGTCACCATTGAAAATCAAGTATAATTTTACATTGATAACATAAAATAAGACCACAACCCACCAATGACAGAAGGAAAACAGCAGGACAGGGCAATAACCAAAGGCCTGGGCACAGAGGTGCACTTACTGCAAAGAAAGCATACAGAGATGGCGCAAGACGCACATCAGAAAGGAGGTCATTCCACAATCTGAGAGCCCGCCTCAGAGAAGACCCTCTCAAGCATCACCACGTCTTGATCCCTTACGGCAGAATAAGCAATCTAGAAGTCTGTGCTGGTTATTCAGGTTCTGAATATGACAGCTTCTGATTTTGCTACTTATTCCCAACATAATCAGCTATTTTTAACTTTGTTGCTCTCATAAGAGCAACCAAGACAAGAATTTCACTCAATGAGAGAGAAAATGGCACAAGTAGAGATCTTGTGTAACTTTTCTATGGCTTCACATACTTAAAAAAAAAAATACTCTTAATCACAGCTCTTTCAGAAGACTGGCCGATTTTAAAGCACTCCTCAATTAAGCCATTAAGCAGAAAGCAATTCTGACCCTCAAAGACAAGTCTTCCTCAAGGGCCTGGATTTGCCATTTCAGAAAGAACATGTGACGTTTCAAAAGAGAACCCAGCAATCTCCGAAATAAAGTCAGCTGTGCAGTGAATGCAGAGCACTATTTTTAGTTACCGTATTTTTCGCCCCATAAGACGCACTTTTTCCCCTCCAAAAATGAAGGGGAAATGTGCCTGCGTCTTATGGGGCGAATGCAGGCTTTCGCTGAAGCCTGGAGAGCGAGGGGGGTCGGTGCGTACCGACCCCTCTCGCTCTCCAGGCTTCAGGAAGCTCTGCGCAACCCTCGGGAGACCGGCTCGAGGGTTGCGCAGAGCTGCCTGCAATCCCGGGACCAGCGCAGCTCTGCGCGGCCACCGGGAGCCGGGGGAGAAGCTCCGCCCCGCTCCCGGTGGCCGCGCAGAGCTGCCTGCGGTCCTGGGACCAGCGCAGCTCTGCGCTGCCATCCGGAGCGGAGCGCTAAACTCCGCCCCGCTCCCGGTGGCCGTGCAGAGCTGCGTGCGGTCCTGGGACCAGCGCAGCTCTGCCCGGCCACCGGGAGCCGGGGGAGAAGCTCCGCCCCACTCCCGGTGGCCGCGCAGAGCTGCGTGCGGTCCTGGGACCAGCGCAGCTCTGCCCGGCCACCGGGAGCCGGGGGAGAAGCTCCGCCCCGCTCCCGGTGGCCCTGCAGAGCTGCGTGCGGTCCTGGGACCAGCGCAGCTCTGCCCGGCCACCGGGAGCCGGGGGAGAAGCTCCGCCCCGCTCCCGGTGGCCGCGCAGAGCTGCGTGCGGTCCTGGGACCAGCGCAGCTCTGCCCGGCCACCGGGAGCCGGGGGAGAAGCTCCGCCCCACTCCCGGTGGCCGCGCAGAGCTGCGTGCGGTCCTGGGACCAGCGCAGCTCTGCCCGGCCACCGGGAGCCGGGGGAGAAGCTCCGCCCCGCTCCCGGTGGCCCTGCAGAGCTGCGTGCGGTCCTGGGACCAGCGCAGCTCTGCCCGGCCACCGGGAGCCGGGGGAGAAGCTCCGCCCCGCTCCCGGTGGCCCTGCAGAGCTGCGTGCGGTCCTGGGACCAGCGCAGCTCTGCGCCGCCATCCCGAGCGGGGCGCTAAGTCCCGCCCCGCTCGGGATGGCGGCACAGAGCTGCCTGCCGTCGCGGGACTGCAGGCAGGTCTACGCCGCCATCCCGAGCGGGGCGCTAAGTCCCGCCCCGCTCGGGATGGCGGCACAGAGCTGCCTGCCGTCGCGGGACGGCAGGCAGGTCTACGCCGCCATCCCGAGCGGGGCGCTAAGTCCCGCCCCGCTCGGGATGGCGGCACAGAGCTGCCTGCCGTCGCGGGACGGCAGGCAGGTCTACGCCGCCATCCCGAGCGGGGCGCTAAGTCCCGCCCCGCTCGGGATGGCGGCATAGAGCTGCCCTCCCCATCGCCAGCCCCACAAGCTCGGGGGACAGCGGGGAGGCAGAGCGTGCCTTCCCACTGTTCCCCGACCTGGTTCTTCCAGCCCCGCACCTGGGGGGGGGAATAAAATTTTTTTTCTTTATTTCCCCCCCAAAAAACTAGGTGCGTCTTATGGGCCGGAGCGTCTTATGGGGCGCAAAATACGGTACTTTTCTCCTTCTACATGAGCAAACTGGATTGCAGAAGTACCAGCACAGAACATTTCCCTATTGCAGATCATGCCGGGGGGGGGGGCACTTTAAACAAGAGACCCATTTGTTTAAATGAACAGAAGGCTGTTTTTTCCCCCACCAGGGAACAAAACGAAAGGATTTCTCTCCCTAAAAATATTTCTGCCATTCGGAAGGTAGCAGCTTGTCAACTTGGTTGGGAAGCGGATGTAGAGCCACGTAAGGGAATGAGAGGGAAAGAATTATGGTTGATGCAGGGTGTGGATGCTCCTATTATTACTGTATCTTCATCCTGAACCACAATGTTCTTTCACGCACACGTATCAACAAATCCATTTCTCATGAGCAAGTCCTCACTGCCTTCTAGTGACCACGACACCTCAGCACCACAGGTCTCTCCTTTTGCATTCTACACAGTTAACTACTTTGAGAGGCGTTTTTGTCTCTTACTCCCACAGGTCTCATTTCAACTGTATTTTGAAGCATGATCCTCTTTGAAGCAGCCTGGGACGGTCAAACCCCCCCCCCCCCATTTCTTGCTTACCCCATATCCTACAGAAATAAGGCAAGAATCAAGCCCCCTTTGTATGCCAAGAAGAAGGGGAACTAGAAGCAGTCAAAAATAACGGCTGACTAGAAACACTTCTGGACTGCTATGTGACATAGAACTCCATGTGCACTGCTGCCTAGATAGTTGTTGTCAGCAAAAGGGGTGGGTGTCAGAAGATAGTAAAGTAAAACAGAGCAGCCTACTTTATTATCTAGCTGCTACTTGGTTAGGAAGTCAAGTGTTCCGCTTGGTTTACCAGCCAGTCATTATTTAGCGTTACCACCAATTCCTTCCCCCACATTCTGCAGTATGCAGATAGGGAAAGAGGCACAGGGCTATATCCAAATTTCACTCAGAGCAGACCCACTGGACTTCCTGTGTTAGCCATGCCTATTCATTTCAATGGGTCTACTCCGAGTAGGACTAACAGAGGGTACAAGCCAGGGTCTTCTCTTATCCTGTACTGGGAATTAGACCTCTAGATAGGAATCTGTGGAATGGTGGGTGTTCTGTTCACCAGTAGGCCGGGACCAACCCTGGCGAGCCACTAGGCGGGTCCTTGGCCTTAGATCATGAATATATTTCTGATTCAGTGATATTCTCAGTGTTGGGAAAATCTAAATGACAACCAGAAAGCGAGCTTTCCCACAATCCGAAAACCAGATCATGGGTTCCCAGAATTTCTAAGGTGCTTGTTATAAGTCACAACAAGATGGTGGTTACAGGCCAAGCAACTTTAGGCGAAAAATTAGGAAAGGGCACTAGACTTACTGCATCTGGTTTGTCTCCATAGCCTTGCCATTCCAGAATCTCTGCTTTGGCCTCCCAACCTTGCTACATTAATTTCAAACCTGCATTTAAGCATCTCTGTAATTTTTTAATGGGGGGAGCGGGAATGCCACAAGACCAGCTGCTTGCTCACAAGTAGTTCAACCAGTAATCAGCAAGGGGGCACAAGGGCCAAGCTGAAAAGAGGCTCCCAGCTCCTCCTCTTGAGCTATAAGCCTCAGGGGGAATTAGGGAAAGGAGGAAGCGGAGAGTCCTGAAGAAGGTGGAGGCTTAATCTTGAGGGAGGATAAAGTAGGTTAGGCTATCTCTCTTCACGCACTCAATGAGACATAGAGAAAGGAAGGACCAGCTGCTCTAAGTCAGGGGTGGGGAATCTCAGGCCAGGGGGCAGAATGTGGCCCTCAAGGCCTCTGGTCCAAGGAACTCTCCCTAGACCACACACCCTCATTGGCCCTGCTTCACCCCCTCCTGTTTTTGCCTGGCAGGGATTTGTCCTTGAACTCCAATAATGCCTCCTGCTTGTCTGGATGGAGGCTACAGAAGGGTACTGTGTAAAAATCAGCCTACTGTGTACAAAGGTTGTATTTGCTTCTGTTGCCCCACCCCCTTTGGCTTGAGGTCCTGCTAACCCATGGCAGGTGACCCCTTTGAAAAGCTGTCCAGCAGGGAACATGGCCCTCTGGCTGAATATAGATTCTTCACCACCCACTCTAACTTCCGAAGGGTCTGAGACTCTTTGACTGTGACACTTAGGTTTTATTAAATGCTTTAAAAACACAAAGCAAAGCTATAAACAGGAAGCTGAAGAACGCTGGACCACAAGCCTGAACCAGAATTATGACGTCTGTGTTTTGTGCTCAGTTATTAGTGCACAACAGGAGCTCTCAACTTCTTCCACTCACAATACTATAGCCTGGAGTTGGTTTTCAGCACATCACCTGGCATTAGCTGTTACGAATTTTCTCCCCATTGCTGCAAGGCAGGCAACCCTTTGACGTGCTACTTCCTCTCAACAGAAACTGGCTTTCAACAAAGAGATCATTTGAAGTTAGCTTAAGTCAGTTGCCCCACACTGGAGCGCTGTTATGAAACATGCACCAGGGTTCAAACTTCCTCCCTGCTAAGCAACTCACAAACCGTTTTGGACCAATCACCAAGTGCTTTTCCTACTCCTTCGATCATCAAGTGGAAATATTTAACCACTCAAGACCAGCAGCACTGCAAGGAAATTCGTTCTGCCCTTATTTTGTGGGGAACGTGTTTCTAGACGCTTTCTCACCAAGGGGAACCGGAACCACTTTTGTTCTTTCATGTGTACTTAAAATTTGTTTAGCCCTTATGATTGCAGGGATAATTTCTGAAAACATCCCAAGCGTAAACCAGTGAATCATTAAACAAATGACTTAGAACATGAGTAACTACTGTTGGTAAAGGTTTTTTTATTATCATCGCCGCCTGTGTCACTTCTAGGAAATTATTAGCCTCACTCGAAGCTGGAAAATAAGTGGTTTGGAATTGTGTTAATGCCACTCGGTGGGAGAGCCACAATGCAGAGGTTGCATAAATGCTTACCAAACAGTGTTACACAAGTGCCATTGCTCATGGAAGTGCTCTCCTGCACACAGATAATTGCCACTTGGACACGTAACACATTCCCAACAGGGAGCTCTAACACCGGCGGAATAACCAAGTGTAAGCAGTCAAACATAAATGATTGGATGCACACTGTGAAAAAAAATAAACTTCACTTTTGAATTCAGGACACATTCATAACCTCAATCTATAACAAATAAATGGAGGTTGCTGTTCTTTTGCTGTGTTTGTCCACTTCTCTCTTTTGCTTTTATTTCCAGATTTAATGGACATTGGTACAGCCTTGTAAACAAGCAAAAAAAAAGTCTACTAGCCTGTTGTGAACTGGCAAAGGAGGGAGGCCTTCACCCCTGCTCTGCCAGCCCAGTGACCTGCCTCCATGGAACTGTTTCACCTGTGGGTATCAGGCTAGCACTGATATAATACAAGGCTGTCCCAAATAGGTGCTGCAGAGGAAATTTTTTGTCAGGCTCAAGCTTCTCAAATTAGGTGGTAAATTGAACAATGTCCCTCTATCTAGTCACCCTCCATCCTCCCACCTTTAGTCAGCTTCCCACCAAACTGTTTTTAACATGGTAGTAGAACCACTAACGCATCCCACCTGAGGTCAGGGTGAGACCCCTCTGTGGGTCTTAACCACTACTTGAAAGAATGGTTACCAGATGCTGGAGACAAGGAGATATAGTATCAAATAAATCAGCTACATCCCCAGGGATGGAGAACCTGTGATCCTCCAGATGTTGCTGGACTACAACTTCCATCATCTCTAACTATTGGCCATGGTGGATGGGATTGATGGAAATTTTAGTCCAACATCCAGAGGGCCACATGTTCCCTATTCCTATCATAGTGTTGTGTAGAAAGCACCTAAATATCACCTAGATGTGGTTCCTACCTTCAGCTAGTTTTTAAGAGAGTGAATTTCTAATCCATGTTGCTACAAATATTACGTAATGTCTGCTAAAATCTCAGAGGCTAGGGAGATAGCTGAATAAGACCCTAGGGGTTGAAAGTAGGGCTTCTGCTCACCATGACCAGCAAAACCAGACTTAAGAGAAATTTTCTGAAGTTACTCAATAAATGTGCATGTAAGCCACTCAGAGGGCCTTTTTGACTAAAGAGCAGGGTCCAAATACTATAAATAAATACTGCAAATAGCACAGAATGTTGAACTTTTAGTACAGACAGCATGAAAGGAAAAAGGTGGTATTCTGCAGTGAGGATACCTGCCTGTTGTCTGAGATCAAACATAATAAGATAAAAGCAGACATTCTGGCACTGCTGATTCAACACTTCCAAGCCTCTTACCCATGGTTAGATCAGGAGCGACTGCCAGACATTAATGCTCCCTTCCTTTCCATCTCATCGAAGTCCACACCTTCATCTACAGTATTAACGTGTAATGTTGTGTCTACAATGAAGTTAGCCAGTGTGTACATCCACTTTAAATCCCACACCTCAAACCCAGATTTAAAGCTAACCATGGTTAGCGCCCAACATATCCACAATCATAATTACACCACCAATGCTGGGGAGGGAAGAGAAGAGTAGACCACCTCTTAACTGCGCTAGGCCCATGTGGTGGTTTTCTAGTCAATTAAGTTGACTAGGCACATAAGCTACCATCCGCCTTGGGCCTGCCCATAAAAAGCAAGTCTATAGTAAGAGACTAGGGCGATGTTTGCTGTTTACAGGAACTCTTCTTATCATGATACTTTTGTGGGTGAGCTGAGTTTTGTTTGGACCCTGGGTGAGAACCCGGAGGCTGAGAGGTAAGTTGTGTCAGAAGGAAAATGAAACAATATAGATTTTTATATATTGGTAACTTTGTACTAATGTACAAAGTTTCATATGTAACTGTGTATTTTTGTAGTATTTTTGTTTCAAGTTGTCTGTTGTCGCTTCAGTTTTTTGTAGACCACTTAAGAAAATTTTAAAAATATTAAGTGTCACAAGAATGGTGTACATATAAACAAACAACTAAAACCTGCAGATCATTTTAAGATACTTTGTGATGCACTTACCTTGAGAGAAGCCCACTACAAAGGAGTCAATGCCTTGCACTTTTGATGCCCAAGTGGTGTGCTTGGCACAAAAGAACTCTCAGTGTGTTCAATCCCATTTTACTCCAGGATGTGTTTGCTCTTTTGCTCAAGCTGACTTTCATCTTGAATGCTCACTACAACTCACTGGCAAGCGCCATTCACTTATCAATCAACAAGGCTACTTATACCCTTTACTAAGAGACGGTATTCCACATCAACACAAGCCAAATTCCGCAACCTGTTCCACGCACGCATGCGCTATCATTCTAAATTCTAAAATGTAATTTATTCTCCTTGTTATAGGAAAGGGCAAAAAGCTCTGTCTACTTAACTCTTACTGGGCAACCTCACTAGCTTTGTGGTAATTCAACCAGTTGCTGCCCATACACTACCAGCATAGTCACAGAATAAGGGCCACTAGATACTTTGCTATTACAAAAAAAGCAGAGATTCCCCAAAAACTAAATATTATACTCTGTGTTTTAGCAGAATCAGACAGATAGGCCTAAGAGACTGCTGCATCCACAGGAAACAGCCTTATACAGAGTAATCTCAGTGGTCCATCTAACCCAGTATTTTCTACCCTGGCTAAACAGTTTTTCCAGAATCTGAGAGAGGGCTGTTTCCTAGCCACATCTAGGAATGCCAGAAACTGGGACCTTTCATGTGCAATGCAAGTGCTCTTCCACATAGTTACCAGCCCTTTTTTGTGACTATCAGAGACCTTTTATGTTGCTGGAAATAAGAGTCTCTCCTTGCAGGTCTGGAAAGGGTTTTTGGGGGGGAGTGGAATTGGGGTGAGATATAAAAAACAATTTCCTAGACTTCCGTGTTTTGGCACCTTTCTGACTTGGCCGCCAATATTTCCCAAGTTCACTGCAAGCTTCAAGTCACTCATTTTGGAAACTGTACATGACAATCAGTGAAATTGAGCTGAAGTAACCTAAAGCAGGGCCAGACAGAGTGTTCAAGTTTTAAAGCACCAGCTTTTGAGGCAATCCAATGAGAGGGATTTCCCACCACTCCTACCAGAAAGGGGTCTGGATAGCAGCAAAACACTTTGCCGAGTCACACAGCTGCTGCAGTACCAAAAATGGAAAATGAATGAATTTGGCTGCTTTTAATACTTGTAATTTCATTTTCCCTCTGCTGGCTTTTGTTGCTGACCATGTGAGAGGGGAGGAAGATGCAGGGAAGCAAGAAGGCAAGTTGATTAATGTATGCACTCTCCCACATTACATCTGCCTAGGCCTGGACCAAATAAAGAATTATACATGGCAATTAATCTCAAGCTTTAAAAACTAGGGCCTATCTTCTAAATTTAATGCAGCAGTGTCACTAACAACCGCCCGGTTCGATTGTTGGCATTAGGCCAAAACCATGGCTTAGCACAGGCATCCCCAACCTATGGCCCTCCAGATGTTTTGGCCTACAACTCCCATGATCCCTAGCTAACAGGATCAGTAGTCAGGGATGATGGGAATTGTAGTCCAAAACATCTGGAGGGCCAAAGGTTGGGGGTGTCTGGCTTAGCACAATTGCAGGCTCTCAGAGAGACTGTGGCTACTCTGCTCCTCACCAATGAGTCATCCAAGCCAGGCTTAATGAGTTATCCAAACCTGGGCTTATGGTTTTGCTCTCCAGGACAAACTACAAGTCGTAACTCCTAGGACCAACCTTGGTTATAGCTCACAGTTAGCCCTGGGAAAGTGTGCAGAACCATGTTCTGGTTTGGGTGCAGCAGCAGAATGACCAGAAAGAAGGAAATCCTCTCCCAGAGCCTCAGCCAAGCTATGGTTTGGCTTAGCATTACAAGCAAACCAGACCAATATTTGTATCTGCAGGCACAAGAGGAAGGCCACTTAGTACTCTGGCAGATGGCAGGGGCCTAAAGACCATAGGAATAATACATAATTGCCCCCTCAACAAGAGAAGCAACAGGGAAACATAAGCCTGACCCCACAACAGAATGTAAAAGCCTATCTCTCATTTTTTGCTGGCACTGCCAAGTAGATCCCACATCCAACTCCTTTCACCCTCTACTCCCTTCCCCCCTCCCATTTTATTAGTTCACAAGCCTGGTGGCAGAGCCATGTTTCAATTTACATACAGAATTGTGCATTGAATTTTTAATTGCTGAGACTTGCTTTAGTTTTGCCTGAGAAGCAGTATTTCAAAATATACTAGCTGACAGCTACCAGAAACTAGAAAACTGGCTTGGGCAAGCAAGCGGCAGCTCAAGAGTTCCTGATTTACAGCACATTCCCCAGCATGTGTCTTGGGATGCATTCCCACCATACATTTAAAGCGCGCCCCTCCCAATCCTGGGAACTGTAGCTTGTTAAGGATGCTGGGAACTGTAGCTCTGGGAGGAATAAACTACAGTTCCCAGGCTGTAGTGGGAGTGCTTTAAATACAGTGAGTGTACACAGCCTTGGTCTTTATAACTCAGTGGGCATGCAGTACTTTGCTAAGCAAAGCAAGAGACTTCTGTTGTGAAAGAGCTCTGCTGCTTTTTAAATCTTTTGCACTGAACAAGACCCAGTGAAGCAGAGACCAAACGTGATTCCAGATGGGAGCCTAACAGGCTATTCAGATAACACAAATTGGTCGCTGGCAATTGGTTGTTTTTAAAACATCAGATTTTTCACAAAAGGGCTAATCTGAGTTAAATGGAAGAAAACACAGGCTGGCGTTTTGATGCTGACAATGTCACATGGACACCGAAAAATCTGCACATGTGAGCAGCACAGATCCCACAACACATCCACCCAACTGGAAGCACCCCAAGTCAACAAACTGCTTGGCACTCATCTTTGAAAAGAGCATTTATCCCCTATTT
The DNA here is from genome assembly GCF_965112155.1 of Podarcis liolepis. Classification (NCBI taxonomy): domain Eukaryota; kingdom Metazoa; phylum Chordata; class Lepidosauria; order Squamata; family Lacertidae; genus Podarcis; species Podarcis liolepis. The sequence goes on from NC_139561.1 coordinate 22,757,130, forward strand.
ACCTCTGCCTTGCCAGAGGCTGCCCTCAGGGAAAAGGTGTGAAGTGAACTCTCAATTAGCTGTTTGCCTTTCCTGCAGAACAGTAATAGGCAGAGCCAAGTAAAAGTGCCAATACCATTTAAGAGACTGGATTACGGATTTCCCAATGCAGTTGACAGTACTGTCTTCGAGAATACATTATATAGCAGTTAAAACATAACTGGATCATTTGACAGGAATGCAGCGTTGCCTTCCTTTGCTATACTGTATTAATTTCTCCTGAAGATGGCATTTCAAACAGGAATATAGCACCACAGCATTCAACTGATACAAAATATGAGCACCTATATGACTCTGCCTGCTGACCATATGCTATTGGGATTGATCTCATACCTCTTTGCTTAAGCAAAAAACAACAGCCAGCCAGGACAATGCAATTTCCTTCTTTACTAAAGAAGGCATTTTAGTAGTGCCCAGAGATCACTGCTTTCTTCATGTATTCTGGAGCTGAAACCCTGTTGCATTGCATCAGTTTTCGTGAACCAGCTAACTTCTGTAAACATATTTCCAAAGCTCCTTAAGTCACCCAGGTCCACCCCACTGAACCCCTTGTGGTGGGAGAGACTGACTTATGGGAGTCTTCTCTACCACAGAATGCACCCTGCGGTGGAAGACTATCAATAAAAACCCTAGATTTTAGTGAGGTTCTTTCTCTTCCCCACACTCTATCCTTTAGCCTAGCACAGAGGTAGCTAATGTAGTGCCTTCCAGATGTTACTGGACTCACAACAGCCACAGTCCAGAAAGGCCAAAGGTCAGGCATGTTGGGAGCTGGAGTCCAGCAGCATCCAGATAGTACTACAGTGATTAATCCCTGGGTTAGGAACAGAGACCAGTGAAACAGAGCTACAGGGGTTGAACTCTTACTCAAGACTCTCAAATCACCAGTCACTACTCGTCTCCCAACAGCAGATGATCACACTCAAAGCCCAGCAATGCTCTTCATCCACCAGATCCCAACAGAGTTTATTATAGCACATCACCCAAAACTGATTCAACCGACCTAGAACTGAGAACAATCATTCCTCATGAAAGGCTCATTTGCTCCCCCCTCCACACAACACACACTCATTCACACTCCTAACCACACCACAGTACATAATGCAGTCCTGTTCTACAAACTGAGAATGCCATCCAGAGAGAACACTGCGTCTCATTCCAAATGTAAATTATGGGACTAATTATAGGACGTGAGAGATGAGTCAGGCTTCACCGAGAATGGTTTACAGATGGACATCTGCTGCGACAACTGAAAACACACATTGCAGAAAGTTTATCTGATGATGTTTCGCCTTTGGTGTTAGATTTTAAGCAGACGCCACTAACAATAAGGCCTGTGTTATCCAGGAGCAGCAGATTGCACACTGCAAATCTGAAGCCGCACACCAAAGGTGAGGTGGTTTCAGAAGAATAGCAAAGGATATGCATGAGAAACAATCTGCACACAACAGCAAAATTCACTGAGAAATGAACAAGTTAGAATTGATGCTTGGGAGACCAATGGAAGTTCTCAGCAAAGACATCTGCAGAATAGCACTTAAGTTACTGAGCTGCCTAGAAATCTCAGACTGATAGGCGCCATCTTCCATATCTGGTATTCCCCAGAATCATAGAATTGTAGTGCTGGAAGGGACCCCAAGAGTCATCTAGTCCAACCCTCTGCAATGCAGGAATCCTGCTTACCTTCCTTTAGGATGGGGAACTTCAGATCAGGCCTCTCTGTCTAGCCCTAGGGACTTTCTCCCCAGGCAACATCCCTCATTGGCCTTGCTTCAAACCTTCCTTGAGTGTTTTTGCCTGTGTGGGATTTGTCCTTAAACTCTGGTAATGCCTCACGGTGTTCAGGATGGAAGGCAGAAAGGGATGTGTGAGTGTGTACAGAAACTAGCCAACTACAGAGTGGTAAAGTTTACATCTGTTGTTTTGCCCACTCTTGCCTCTGGCCCCATCCACCACTATGATGTGGCCCTTGGAAGTTGGCTCAAAAGGGAATGTGGCCTTTGGGCTGCAATTGGTTTTCCCCAACCCCACCCCTGCCTTAGGGCTTCCCACACATCAGAAGCAGGCCAGTGTCTTTGAAGACAGGCCTGTCTGAGTAGGTGGGTGGAGAGCATAGAACACCTCTGCATCACCCACTGCTTTGTCCCCTAACAGTAGAGTTCCACTAACGATGAGAAAAACAGCCAACCTGCTATAAACTACACCTCCCCAACACACTGCCAATTTTATATTTGAAGCAATGTGCTTTTTAGATACATGGCCCCTTGGCCCCTGTGGGTGTGTTCACAAGTGTCTTGGCTGCTCTCTTGCTGCATTTGAAACTGAGGGCCCCGTTTCAGGAGAAATCAACAATTTAATTGGAGCTGAAGACAACCAAGATTACTTGGTGCCCTTTTAAAAATTTATTCTTCCTAGGAAGCAAAGCCTTCAATTCATGTCCATCTGTGCAGAAGGAAATATTCACATCTGCAAGCAACTGTAGGCATAGAAGCATGCCGACAGTGGAAGTTGGCACTGAAGTAACATCAGAACTAGTTACTTCAGGGGCATAACAAACAGCTTATAAAGGAAGTACTATAATTCACATTTCAAACACGCACAAAGTAGTCAGTCAAGCAATCTATATACGTGTGCGTGTCACAGATTCACCTGGTAAACTATTGGCTGTTTGTCCCCCAAAACATTTTTGTTAGATCTGGCATAACAGACACAATGGTTCAATTCAGACACCAGGCCAAACCATGGTTAAAGAAGCTTGATCATGGTGCAGCTCATCATCCAAGTTTTGTCACAGGCCAGCAAGTCAGAACAGAGGACCAAGATTTGCAGTGGATTTACAAAACATGGCTTTGCATAATGTCTGAGTTGGCAACTATTTTCAGCCATCTCCTCTGTCTCCCTGGGACACTATATTATGGGAGGGAGCGGGTGGCACTGTGGTCTAAACCACTGAGCCTCTTGGGCTTGCTGACTGGAAGGTCGGCGGTTTGAATCCACGTGATGGGGTGAGCTCCCGTTGCTCTGTCCCAGCTTCTATCAACCTAGCAGTTTGAAAGCATAGCAGTTCAAGTGGATAAATAGGTACCACTACGGTGGGAAGATAAATGGTGTTTCCGTGCGCTCTGGCTTCCATCACGGTGGTCCATTGCGCCAGAAGCAGTTTAGTCATGCTGGTCACATGACCCAGAAAGCTGTCTGTGGACAAATGCCAGCTTCCTTGGCCTGAAGCGAGATGAGCGCCACACACCATAGTCTCTTTGACTGGACTTAACCATCCAGGGGTACTTTACCTTTACCTTACTTATATTATGGAGGGAATGTGAACAAATGAAGTGCTGAAGGTGGAAATGAAAAGCAGACAATGAAATGTAAGCCTTGGTTTGCCTGTGGCCCATTTGGAAACTCAAACCATGGCTTGGGTTTACAAATAAAGTAGGCATAAATAACAATTTAGCACAATGTAGAAACTGAGCCAGAAGATCCACAATTTAAAGGTCTAGATATACTAATAAATGTTCACTGTTTATGCAGGTGTGGTGATTACAGATGTAGTGCGAGTCCAGGGCTGGCTACTAGCTCAAATCCCCACTCAGCCACAAACTCACTGGGTGCTACTGAGCTAGTCAATATCAATGTATCTCACAGAGTTGTTAAAATAAAAATGGGGAAGGAATCTTTGAATGAAGAGCCAGGATACAAATCAATAATCAATCAATAAATGATACACAGAGATTAAAAGGCACATTAAAACATGCAAGTCCCTTCTGTGTCAGGGAATGCTAAGAGTGTGAACAGTAGAGGGTTGTGTGTGCAACAGGCTAGTGAAGCAACCTGTTCACCTGATGAAATATAGTCAAAGCCACAAATAGCTATGCAAAGCTAGCTTTCAGAGGCAAATCAGATGCAACAGAGTGTTATGTGTATAACTCATTGTTATCTTATTCTTCCAAGCTGCCTGTCATAGCAAGTGGGTGAGGAAAGAATTGTTCAGGCCCTATGTGAAAGATATTGTCCAGAGACTCACCACAGGGTGGGGCCTGCAGAACTTCCAAAGCCCTCCCCCTAAAAGTAGCTGCCAAGTGCGCAGAGTACCCCAATTCCATGTCCAAAAGGAAAACCAGGATTCCACTGAAGGGTGAAGAATTGCAACCAAACAGCATGGAGGGAAGCAGGGTCCAAGAACAATCAAGACTTGAGTGGAAAAGAAGCATCCTCCATTTTCACAATAACTCTTCCCACACCTTCGTCTCACACTTCACTCCCCCCCCCCTCTCACACACACACCCCTACCTCTGCCTCTACACAAATCCCAAGGGAGGAATGAAGGGATCAGAAAGCAGGGAAAATTTTGATGTGGGAAAAGGGACACCCACTGCCCTCTAGATACTGGGAACAATGGGGCATTGGATATGTATGTACTCCCTACACCAATGGTTTTCCTGACTGTCCAGTCCTACCCTTTTGCTCACCAAGGCAGTGTCTATTAAACAATACATTTGTAAATAGACATTTGTGGGGGGTGTTTATGTGCATGTGCATGTGAGACAAGATACGATTTCTGAGCAAAAATATCCTTGAATTTGCACAGGTCTCCAATGATTCTTGCCCAATGAAGAAGCTGGGATTTGGAAGACACATCAGAAAAGGAAAAGAGCCACCAGTTAGTCTGCAGCAGTAACATTCAAAATAATGCTGTGGCAATTTAAAAGCTAACTTGATTATGTTCCGAGCTACTGTAGGCAATCGCCTAGTGGTCCATGTTGGAAATGAACAGAGGGATCTGGGTTCAATTCCATAGTCAGTCATGAAACTCGCTGGGTAACCATGGCCAGTTAGAATATCCCAGCTTAACCCACCTGCCTGGGTTGTTCTGAGGAATAGTGAGAGAATATCCATGTATGCCATCTTCCTTGGCAGAGCAGGATTTTTTTAAAAAAAGAATGAGAAACAGTCAATAATTCAAGCCCACTTTCTTCAAGCATCTGACAAATTAAGGAGCTACAGAAACTAAAGCAAAGAAATTAGGCTGGAAGGCACAACAGCAATAACCAGGATTTTAAGTGAGAGCTTGCTGCATAAAACTAGGGATGTAACAAATCCCTGCAATACCAGTGTAGAGAAACTAGTGTGGCAATAAACACAACCTACTCACGTCCACCCAGAATGGAGTTTAAGACATTTATAGAAATCTTCTGATGCTAAGTAATCTTACATCATCTGCTTAAAAGGGCACCAGCTTGAAATTTTGGGACATGATTCATCTTATACAAAACTCTTACATTTTGCTTTGAAGCCGTTTTAAGAAAGCACAGAACACCCTGTACATGGAAGGTGCTTCTAATGTTTATCTGGACTGCAAGAAAAGCACATGTTCTCAAATCAGATAGGTAGGTGGTGGGTGAAGTGACAACTACTCATCGCTATAAATTCTGATGGAGCCAGTATCAACCCAAATCTCTCACTGAAGTATATAAGCAGCCCAATCCACTGGCACTTGAAAGCTAAGGAATTGGATTCAAGGCTATTTAAGTTTCGTGAAAGATGTGGAACAAAATAGGCTTGACTCAAAGCAGTCAGGTTTAACTGGCTTGTTCACTGGGACAATCTTGTAAGTAAAAAGCCTGGTCTCTACAGGAAGCAATGAATTCCATGCAGGTGAGAGGACACACTGGCAGGCAGAGAAGAAATAGAATGCTCCATCACTCCTTCTGCAGCCTGCTTGATTTCCATGTTAGAGACAGAAAAGAGCCCCTTGCCCTGTACCCAGCACAAAATGCAAGTGGGCTGGCAGAGGAGTAATAGAGCATTCTATCTTTCTTCTGCCAGCCTACTTAGCATTAGACAAAGCTTTGAACCCTGAGTTGCCATGTTGTCTGCAAAGGAGGAGTCATCCCTTTCTCCATGGCTAGCAGAGAAATGCAGGCTTCGCAGATGGGATGTGTAGGCCAGTAGCTTATAAAGGTTTAATTACAAGGCTGCATTTAGTACTAGACACCACAATGAAATGTACAGCCCATCTCTCATACAAACCACCAACTTGAAAAACCAAGTTTGGGTTCAATGTAGACCACCCCTCTTCTGGCACACTGATCCTGTCAAACTATTGCTGTGTTGTGCCAATCATATACTGCACGGTTTGAGAAACAGCGTTAACTATAGCTAACTGTAGTTAAGAATCATTATAGTGTTGGACTAGGACCAAGACAACTCAGTCATAAATCTGGGTGTGGGTGACTATGGCTCAGTCGCATACTCAGCCTAACCTTCCTCACAGAGGTTGTGAAGGAAAAAAGAGATCAGAGAGAACAATGGACATGGTCTCACTGAGTTTTTGGAAAAAGTGCAGGATTCAAGTGTAACAAAAGGTGTTGCCCCAACTCAGAGATCACACCAAGCTATGGTTAGAGCAAACCAGGAAATGGAGAGTGTCTGAGTCTGTACCCACTGAGTAAACAGCCTGATTGAATGCCGGCCCACAGGGAATTTTAAAAATTCATGGAAGATTAGGTTATTAATGGTTAACTATGATTGGTTAATCTCCAGGTTCAGAAACAGTGCATCTCTGAACACCAGTTGTTGAAGAACAGACATGCCCTCTTGTCTTGTATTGCCCAGAGCCATCTGGTTGGTCACTGTGGGCAGAAGGATCCTTGCTAAATAGACCTTTGGCGCTTTGTAAGTTCTTATCACCTAAAAGCCATGGGGAGGAGGGTGGAGACTGGTACTTCCTACTTATACTGTACTGTGAGCAAATGGCTGAAAAAGGTCAGCTAGTGCTGGTAAACAAGCAATCATTCTCTCACCGAAAGAGGCAGCTTCCTCTTCAAGGAGAAAACCCCGCCCTCATCCTAACACCCATAACTGGCTTGAACTGTGCAGCTGTTCTTTGGTGAAACGTGAGGAGATGAAGGCAGATAAATAGTCTGAAGAGGACTTTATAACAGTAATCCTAAGCAGACCCATTAAGCCATGGTGATGAGCAGTAGGCTGTCCGGTTGCCTAAGCAAGGCCCCAAGAGAAGTTATACAGAAGCTGGCTTTTGTTTTTCCTTTCAGGCCAGAAATGAATGCGTGAGCAGATAAGACTCTATTACAAAGCTCCCTTGAACAAAGTGGGACTTCTGAGAAAGCATACAGAGGATGATGCTAATCTGCAAGCAATGCTAAGAACTCAAAACTTATTTTTCCAACAGGACAGTTCACTTTATGAATAATGTGGAATATGAGCCTCCTGATAGTCAGTGGTAATACTGGTGCTTGTCTCCTGGGATATCCTCCAGCTAGCACGAAGCCTGGGGGCAGCCAGCTTCAACTGTCTCTACAGAACAGAGCTGTCTGGCCTCATCTAATACAGGGTACAGAGGTCAGCTGAGCATAAATATTAGCTAAGAGACTTGTATCCTAGTTTGGGGTGGCTGTAGCACCCCCACAGAGGGAGAGGAGTCTTCTTCAGGTGGCAACAGAAAATGCCAACCCCTTGGTGATAGTATCAGCAATTGTACAGAATGAACTAGTAGGTCTAGCAGGGGACACAAACTTGCACATTCTATCTCACTAAATCCAAACTCCAACCTCTGTGCATTTTCACTTGCTTCAAAGAGAAGCCATATTTCCTTTTAACAGCTGCCCTTCATAAGAGTTTTCATGCCAAAAGGAGACCTATCTTAGGGGACTTTTGGAAGGAGGTGGCACTAATATGGGGAAGCTCATCCACCCAAAGCATTTTTGGATCCTAGCTGCCAAATACACAGTCACTATGCAGAGGAGGCCAATAATCAACAAATCTGGTTAGATGCAGCAAAAAGACAAGACGGTTTGTAAATTGATGAGGACACCCTTCAGGAGCAGAGAGTCCTTACAGGAAATGGTATGTGATAAGAGGAGACAGGAGGCTCAGCCACACATCCCTCCAAAAGATCAGGATCTTATCCTTAAAATCAACAGCTGTCAGCACTCACCTGGAGTTTAGGATTGGAGGGATTTAAGCACTTCAGAAAGAATATACACACATTTATTGGATTAAATATTATCAACCCTAAAATTTGGAGCCACTCAAAACCACATGACCATCAGTTCTGGGGTCACTTAATCAAACATAAAACATCACTCTTTCTTCAATTAGCGTCTTAGATGTTCACTGGTACCTACTTAACTAACTACAAACATAATATTAATTAGCTACCCAGACGCAAACTATTGAACAAATGCTCAAGCAGCAAAAGGGTAGACACCCTCCCTCTCCAATCATCCCTAGCTAGCAGGACCAGTGGTCAAAGATGATGGGAATTGTAGTCTCAAAACATCTGGAGGGCCAAGGTTGAGGAAGCCTGATATATGCTTACCCATGCAGTAGCAAAAATTCTAATTTGCATCTGTTGTAGTTAAGCATGGCTGAAGATACCAAGTTGTTTGAGAGTAAATCAATCAAATTTAAGACACTGGGCTCTGGGACACATGTCCTTTGATGCCAACTAGAATCTGGAATAGGTACAGGATATGTGTGGGGTTTGTAAAGTGCCCCCTTGCATTCCCCACATCCACTGTATGAAACCTGAATATGTCCAAATATTTTAATATGTAAACTGTGAAACCTTCTAGACACTTAATCCTTAAGAGCAAAGCTAACAATGCTAAGAAATATGCATTACATGGCCATGAGTCAATGCCTTACAGCCAGTTCCTTGTTGTGAGTTGCTCCCCCACCCCTGGTACTTCCACACTGTCTGGGGAGTAGTACCTAATGAGTCAGACTAGCAAGTCTCCATATCATTAAGCATTTCCAGAAGTGTTCCTCAAATACAAAGCAATTATCCCATGAAAACACACATCTTGCCTCCAGCCCACAGGTAGGTTGCTTGCTGCTGGGTATCCCTCAGGTGCTTGTGTTTGTGTCTGTTTAGAAATGCTGGAGTGTGGTGCGACCACACTTGGATTTTGTAAGGATTGTGTGTTTGGAGGACAGAAGTGTTCAGAGTTATGGCTAAGAAAGTGTGCTAAGAAAAATCCTTGGTTTGAGCCTACTCTCTTATCAGTCACTCACTGAGATCCTTAGGCAAGACCAGGGGTCAGCAGCCTTTTTCAGCCATGGGCTGGTCCACTGCCCCTCAGACCATGTGGTGGGCCTGACTATAATTTTTTTTGGGGGGAGGGGCGATGAATGAATTCCTGTTGCCCCACAAATAACCCAGAGATGCATTTTAAATAAAAGGACACATTCTACTCATGTAAAAACATGCTGATTCCCCGTGGGCCGGATTGAAACGGTGATTGGGCCGCATCTGGCCCATGGGCCTTAGGTTGCCTACCCCTGGGCAAAACACTCTCACCCCTCCTCAGCTCACACAATTCAAAATGTGATGATATTCACCAAACTCGTAGGGTTGTTGTAAGGATTGTGGAGATAACAAGTGGGACGTAGGACAAAATGAAGTGGTGTCTCTTCACCCCTTAGGCAGGAGTGTGCCTATTTAGGATGGCTGACAACCAACCAGTCAAGCTGCCCTCCTTCTGGATATTCCATTCCATTCTACTCCACCCTTGCTTTTCCTATGGATTCTCTAGGGTGTTTACACACCTGCAAATGTCAGGGTAGCTCCTAAGCATAAAGGTACTTCCCTCCCATTTCTCAGTTGTCCTCTTTTAGCTACATATCTCCAGGTACACATCACCCCCACAATTCACTATTAGAGCATTGTTGAACATTTGTAAACAAAATATAAATATTGTATTTATGCCAAGACTGTAAGGTGGGAAAAGACATGATGAAAACACATCGGCCCTACCTAGGAACCTTAAGTGAATTTGAAGAGTGGAAAAAAGAGAATAACAGCAAGTAGAGAGCCCTCAAATAAGGGTTCAAGAGCAGCATCTTTTCCTTCTGCAGCCCTTCAACCAGAGTGGGGAGGGGAATCTATAATCACAATAAGGTCGCAGTTCCTTTACTTCAAGATTCACATGCTGGCATCCGAGGAGGAAGTAAAAATGAGACAGAAAAGGAAACTGCCACATCCTTTAAAGATTGTATCAACACTATCTCTTCTCTTTCCCTCACTCTCATTTTACATAAAGCTTATCAAGAACTGTGATGCTGCCACAGCCTCAAATAAAATAAAATGAGTTTTATTGAAGGGCAGTATAAAAACCCTGTAATAAAAAATATATTAAATCATGTCAATGACAATTATGAAATCCCACCCCTCAATATTTGCATAGTCTTATAATGCAACAGCCTTGTTTTCAAAATCTCCCAAGGATTGTCATGATACATAACCCCCACCCCACAAAATAAGCATAAAGCTGATTTGTTCTACTTGCCAGATTGCTGTATTTTGGTTCTGTTTTAATTTTGGTTTATGTAGAATGTATTGCACAACACATCCTGGAGTACATTTTTTTTTATAAACAGAAGTCAAGACTTGGCTCCACTGTGATCGGATCAGCCCCTACCCCCTTGTGTCAGAGAACATCAGATATGGCTCTTCTCCAATAGGCAGAGGTTCAAGGGCAGCACCAGGGAAGAACCAGGATGAAGAAAGGAATAATCCCACCACCACAGGAAACTTGTGTTACTTCCATTCTTGATACCAGATTTTAAAATGCTTTGTTGTTGTGTGAAAATATTTTCATAAGACAGTCTTGAGAGCCTCTCAGGGATATAAAGTGGGATAAACGTACTCTTCATCCCGGCCTTTAAGAGATATGTTTTAAAAGACTACGCTCTATTCTTATTATTGTTAAGTGTTGTAAACATTTTCAGTATTGCATGTTTACACTGCTGCAACCCACGCCCAGGACTTTATGGTGGATGGCAGGTAAGAAACCTAAATAGTAACATAAGGGAAGCCTGCTGGATCAGGCCAATGGCCCATTAGTCCAGCGCCCTGTTCTCAGTGTCCAAGCAGATGCCCCAAAGGGAAACCCTCAAGCAGGGCCAGAGCACAAGAGCATTCTCCCCTCCTGCTACTGGCATTCAGAAGCATTACTGCCTCCAGCAATGATTGCATTGCATCCAGCAATGGAGGCAGACCACAGCCGCCATGATCAGCAGCCATTGACACCGCTCTCCTCCATGAACTTGCCTAAGTCTCTTTTAAAGCCAATTAACAGTAAGCAATAATCGTTTTAACCGAATCTGAAAGTGGCATCTTCACACTACTGGAACTCGCCCCGTGACCTTACAGGGAAGGGCAGTTAAGAAATGTAATAACTACAATAATAATAATAATAATCCACCGCCCGGCTTCTTGACAAAATTGGGAGTTCGATCTATGTCACGGAGCCCCTTGCCGTAAATTATTCCACCCGATGTGGAAGAGCTTTCCTTGACGTTATCTCCCGCTACCAAGAGAATTGGGGGGGGACTGTAAGGGTTAACTGACGTCACTGTGACGACGACTAGGATGAGGAGGCCCCACCTTGATCCAATGTGGCGTCAAACACCCCCCCCCCCACCTCACTTCAAACGGGAAACCAGAGAACGGAATTGGAGAGGGGTGAGGTAGCTGAGCGAGGCCTACCCAGGCCCAGAGTTGCTTTACCTGAGGATATTGTGGGCCTCCATGCTGCGGTTTTGGTTGCTGGAGCAAACCACAGCCACCCGGAGCGGCGAGGAGGGCATGGCTGGACGCCCGGCGGCGAGGAAGGGGCCGGGGCGGGGGCCTGGGGAGGGGAAGGGTCGAAGAGGGAAAGGCGGCGGGTGACGGCAGCGAAGGGCCCGCGGTGAGATTCCCAGGCGGTGGTGGTGGTGGCGGCGGCGGCGGCGGCGGCGACGCTTCCCTTCTCGTCTCTCTCACTCACATACACAAAATGGCGTCCACTGGGACCGGAAGAGGCGGGGCTGGCCGACGTGTCCGGCTCTATGAGCCGCGCCCCGCCTGCTTTCGCTGCGACCTTTTTCGCCTTCCCTTTCCAACCATAGAGAAGCGGAAGTGAGGGGCAGAGCGTCTGGCCAAGGGGGTTTTTTACCTCCCCAACCTCCTTCTCGTAGTTTCCCATGACGACAACGACAATGAGCGGAAAGTTGGGTATTTATGCGCCAGAGGGAGAAATCCCCCGCCCCAGAGGAGTGATATTTGCATATCTCTATGGAAACGGCAAAGGGCCGAGCGAGAACTTTTGAACAGGGACGAGGAGCAGCCGCCTCCGCCTCAGTTTTGACTGTCATTCCTTTCCCCAATGACTTCTGGGAATTGTAGTTTAGGGGGCTGCATGAAACAAATTCCCTGGTAGAGAGTCCTTCGGTTCTCAGGACTACATTTCCCAGTTTGCTTTGCCCTCCACTCAGGAAACCTGGGAAATGTAACCCTCGGAAAGGCAAAAACATATCTGAGGGGCTCTCAGAGGAAATGGCCGCTAAAGCAGGATTAACTCTGAGCTGGAAATGTGTGGCCCTTCCAAAACTGAAAAGGTTATTAAAATTTTTACGCCTTATCAAAAAGGATGCTGCGAGCTGTAGTTTTTTTATTTTGGTTTTGTTTAACAACATTTATATAGCACTTAAGCAAAAGCTTTAAGTGCTTTACAATAAATATTAAATTTATCAATTAAAAAGTTAAAAGTGAGGCATTAAAAGCATAGTTGGAAGGTGGTGCTGGAAATTCTCGGTAGTGATCCCTCTCTTTTGATGAACCTCCGCAGAAGAGTTTCCCAAGACCCTTAAAAAGGTAAAGGACCCCTGACAGTTAAATCCAGTCGCGTTATCTACTTGCACTTTTTTAGCGTGTTTTTGAACTGCTAGGTTGGCACAGCTCAGTGGTTTACACCACAGTGCCACCCGCATCCCCCCCTCCCGACCCTTAGGGAAGAGTTAAAGCCCAGGGTTGCCATGACGGCAGTATCCCAAAGCTAGTGATGTCACAATGCAGGGTGATGTTATAAGAGAGTGCCTGTGGTGTCACAAGGCTGCCAACTCTGGAAAAGCACACGAAATATTGCAAGAGTTAAGGCAGAGCCCAGAAGGAGTATGAAGGCGAAAAAAAGGATATTCATGGAAAATTTTGATTCATTCCTCTCCCCCTCTTGATTTTCATTGAGAAGAATTGAAAATGGAGAATTCAAAAGAAAAAAACACCTCATGCCTCCTGCTTTTTTCAGAGTAATGAGTGAAAGCTATCCTTTCACAGTCTCAAAAGCTCCTCCAGAACAAAATACAAACATAATTATCATAACATGAAGGTCACGCTCATAAACACAAAGAGAAAGAGACTGGAGGATTGAACACTCTTTGTACTTTTATTAAAGTTACAATCTTGCAGATGAGCTTTATAATCATCATAATAAGTATACATCCTTCTTAAAAGCACTTTCGGTGGATTGCACCCGCACCAAATTCCTTGTAGTCCTCACTGGTAATCCACATGGGTACAAAAGAGTCCAGGTGAGTTAGAATGGATCCTCCCAGCCAGGCAGCGCACATTGTATCTGGAGGTGCTATGATTCGCAGCGGAACCCCCTGTGGGACTTGGTGTTCTATCTCTTTAAAAATCCTCTCATCGAGACCCTGGAAAAGTGATGATCCGCCTGAGAGGACCAGGTTCCCATAGAGGAGGCTGCAAATATCCCTGTCACACTTTCTAATGCTCTTGGTGATCATGGCTTGGATGCCCAGGGCCTCAACACCGATGATCTTTGGCACGAAAAGGATTTCTGGTGCTTGGCAGAGGTGAAGATTGAGTGTGATGGTGCTTCCATCTGGCAGCTTGAAGACCTCAGCTTTTCTTTCTGCTTCCTGCTTGGGATCCAAAGCCACATAGCAGGACTTCTCTTTGATGCTCTGCACCATGATTTTCTTGGCCCTGCTTAAGGAAGGCTGGCTGTTTTCCAAAAGGAGGCTGGCGAGGTAATTGGTAATGTCCCTCCCCGCCACATCAAGTCTGGACACTCCGTGGGGTAGGCAATATCCTTCATAGATGGGGACAGTATGAGTTACTCCGTCTCCGCTGTCCATCACCAACCCAGTGGTGCGTGCGGACGCGTAAAGGGCCAGTGTGGCTTGGACCGAGAGGTACAAAGCTGGAACCTGAAAGCGTTCAAACATCATCTCTGTTGTTCTCTCCCGATTCAACAGTGGATTCAGTGGTGGTTCAGAGAGCAGCACAGGCCTCTCGTTGGCTTTCACTTTAAGCTCCTGTTTATAGATGTGTTTCCAGAGGTTCTCCATGTCATCCCAAGACGTAATCACGCCACGCTCAACAGGATAATTCAGCAACACGGCACCATTCTTAGAGAAAGCCTTCTCCCCAATGTAGTAATCCTCCGTGTTCTGTTTAAGGTGTCCAACAACGGATGTAATAAGCGATCGTGGTTCAGACTCACCTGAGATCCCAGCTTTGCATGACCCAGATCCATTATCAATTATCACGGCTGGCGTTTGGAGCAGCTTGATATCCAACATTGCACTGTTGGCAAAAGAACCCAAATACTAAGAGCTCAGTGATTTCCATGAGGCATCTCGAAAAGATGCTGCAATGTCTGACCGTAGAACATTCTAGAATCCTGGCATCACAAACAGGCAAAGCTGCTTAAAATTCCAGCTCTATTTACACCCTGAACTCATACCTCTCAAGTGTCCCGATTTACAGTAAGCGGGACATCCCAAATTGACAGAAGCCGCCCCAGCTTCTGACCCCAATCGTGGATGCCCCTTTTGGCTCCTGTGCTCCAGCCACGCCAGAGCGTGGGACCAAAAGGTGGGCTTTTTTCAGTTCTGGCACGAGTCGGCTAAAACCAGATTGCAAGACCAAGAAACGGAAGGAAAAGTTACCTTCCCCCCACGTGTCATCTCTCCTCTTCCTCCCTCCGCCATGGCACTTTTGTCTGTGGCGCTGGAGGAGGAGGAGGAGGCAGGTCTTGTCCACGCCGTGTCTCCCGAAGCTGCACAGGCTGGGTCGACCATTCAGTAGGCTTCTCCGGTCCACACAGCATCTCTAGATGCAGTGGAGGCCGGCATGACTTTCTGGTAGGTTCTTCCAGTCTGCACTGCGCCTCCTGAAGCAGCACAGGCCTGGGAGACCTTCCAGTAGGCCGAATTTTCATCACAAAATGTTGGCAGGAATGTGAACTGATCTTGCACTTGTCCCACTTAAATTATCTTGGGGCCCTTACTTTATCGTGGGCGCTCCTTCGTGTGTTTTGCAGGTATATTCTGCAATTTGCCATTGACACAATAAGCATGTTGCTGGGAGACCTATACATTCACACATAATTCCACTGTATTAGTTGTTCTGCGGTGCTTCTCCAGTGTTACCATAATACTGCTGTCTAGAAGGGAATTCCTGTGCTATAGCTTGGTGGTCTCCTCAGGGAGACTCGCCTGGCTCCTTCATTACATTATCTCTAGACGCGAGACAAAAGCATTCCTCTTCTCCCAGGCCTTTGGCTAATTAAACGATCTATGGATCTTTAAACTGTGGTTGGGTTATTGTTTTTGTTTGTTATTATGCTATGTATTTCTGTATTTTTATATTGTTTACCACCCTGTAATGAGTGGATGAAGGGGGTATAAAAAAATAAATAATACTAATTAAATCATCACCATCATCATTTATTACTTATATCCCACCCATCTGGCTGGGTTTCCCCAGCCACTCTGGGCGGCTTCCAACAGGAGATTAAAAATACATTAAAACACCAGCCATTAAAAAAACTTCCCTAAACAGGGCTGCCTTCAGATGTCTTCTAAAATTCAGATAGTTGTTTATTCCTTTGACATCTGATGGGAGGGTGTTCCACATGGCGGGTGCCACTACTGAGAAGGCCCTCTGCCTGGTTCCCTGTAACTTTGCTTCTCGCAGGGAGGGAACCGCCAGATGGCCTTGAGCCCTGGATCTCAGTGTCCAGGCCGAACAATGGGAATGGAGACGCTCCTTCAGGTATACTACTACTACTACTATTACTACTACAGCTCAACAAAAGCAGAATGTACACAAACACAAAACCGCATTTGTGGTGTTTCAGAAGTTATGGGACATGCATTTCTGGAAACATAGCAGTATGTACACCCTGAAACATGTACAGTATTGAAAGCAGAGTCACTTAAAACTTTCCCAATGTCATCATGAGCACAAATAATCATGAATGCCCAGTAAAAAGGATGTATGGGTGGGTTTCAAGCTTCTTCCAAAGAATCCTAGGGATGCTAGTTAAGCGAGGTGGCACATGGCAGGACAGAGTCTCAAACAAAGATGTGCTCTGCCAAGCTCACACTCCCAGCATGTTCGCGCTCCTGTCTCAGGAACGCCTACACGGGCTTGGTCATCTTCACAGAATGGAAGATCTCAGCATCCCTAAAGATGTGCTCTATGGGGAGCTAGCTTCAGGCGCCAGGCCCATTGGCAGACCAACTCTGTGCTACAAAGATGTCTGTGAATATCACGTGAAGGATGGCAGTGTCAACCCTGCCTAAAGACAGACATAGCAGTGAATAGAGGAGAGATGCCTGCTGGGAGGAGCACAGGAAAAAGAAATACTGCGGTACATCTGCAGCAGCACAACCAGACGCCTTCATCTGCCCCAGCTGCAACAAAACATGTCTCTCCCGGATCAGTCTCTACAGCCACAGCAGGCGCTGCAACCTTCCAATATTTTCCTTCACCTCCAAAGGTGCACCCCTCCATTTTCTCCTTGCACTTACAAGATCCCTGGCTGCAGAGATTCAGGATCAGAGTTTTCCTTCTCCTAGATGGGCTACCTTCCCAGCTTGACAAGCCCCATCTTCCCCTCACTTCCCTCTACGGATGATTGTAGCCAAGCTGTACAGTGGTACCTCGGGTTAAGAACTTAATTTGTTCTGGAGGTCCATTCTTAACCTGAAACTGTTCTTAACCTGAAGCACCACTTTAGCTAATGGGGCCTCCCACTGCTGCCGCGCGATTTCTGTTCTCATCCTGAGGTAAAGTTCTTAACCCGAGGTACTATTTCTGGGTTAGTGGAGTCTGTAACCTGAAGCGTCTGTAACCCGAGGTACCACTGTATATAAATTGTTTAAGTAAATAAAATAATAAAAAACTCAGCTATCAGTTATTCTACATTATTTTAAATTCTATATGTACACACAGAGAGAAGTTTTTGAAACAGGTTAGATGGTCATCTGTCAGGGATTCTTTAGCTGTGACTCTTGCATTACAGGGGGTTGGACTAGATGACCCTTGGGTCCCATTCCAATTTACAACTCTATGGTACGTGGGGTGTGTGTGTGTGAGAGAGAGAGAGAATTACAGTTTCAAGGGAGATGGGTTTGGGGGGAAAAACCTTTGGCTATCACAGCACTGTATCACAATGTGGAAGCCTATAAGAGTAATGTTTTTTCTTTCATTTTTGAAATGAACTATGTGGAGAAAGCCTTGGGGGACTTTTAGCATCACAGTGCTATGGAAGCAGTCAGTAAAAGGGTTTTTTGTGTGCCCCCCCCTCTTGATTAAACAGTCATTACTGCATCACCGTCGGAAACTCCTGGAAATGGTCAATATTTTTTAAATAGTGATTAAAAAAAAATTTGAGCATCTTTTTTATTTTTTTGCCGGGTGGGGCATACAACCTACAGGCTGTGATTTAGCTACCCCTAAATCCTGCCAACCTAGCAATTTGAAAGTGGAAGTAGATAAATAGGTATCACTCCAGCGGGAAGGTAAACGGCGTTTCCATGTGCTGCTCTGGTTTCGCCAGAAGTGGCTTAGTCATGCTGGCCACATAACCCGGAAAAACTGTCTGCAGACAAACGTTGGCTCCCTCGGCCAGTAAAGCAAGATGAGCACCGCAACCCCAGAGTTATTTGCAACTGGACTTAACTGTCAGGGGTCCTTTACCTTTACCTAAATTAAGATCAAACCAATCCATTCTGAAGGAAATCAGCCCTGAGTGCTCACTGGAAGGACAGATCCTGAAGCTGAGGCTCCAATACTTTGGCCACCTCATGAGAAGAGAAGACTCCCTGGAAAAGACCCGGAAGATGGAGGGCACAAGGAGAAGGGGACGACAGAGGACGAGGTGGTTGGGCAGTGTTCTCGAAGCTACCAGCATGAGTTTGACAAAACTGTGGGAGGCAGTGGAAGACAGGAGTGCCTGGCGTTCTCTGGTCCATGGGGTCACAAAGAGTTGGACACGACTAAACGACTAAACAACAACAACAACAAAATTAAAATCATTGCTATCTCTGTTCCTTTCTCTTCAAATTATACATTGCTTCCCCCCCCCCCCATTCCTCAGTAGAGTTGTCGTGATGATTTCTTCTCTCCCTAGACTCTGCCTGCATTATTTAAGTGCCTTTGCTAACACGAAAAGGAAGAAAAAGCCCATCAAAGATATTCAGGGGCATCCTTCCTTTAATGCAATCAGCCGGCCGTGCAGGCAGCTGAGGAATGACCGTAATTAGACTGCAGTGGAACGCGAAGGGCCGGCCATCTGGGGAAGGACAGTGACTACGTTAACTTAATTAAGGGTTTCCATCAAAAACTGATGTGCAAAGCAGCTTTGGTGTGGTTTGAGGGAGAATTACTGTGTCTCCTTCCCCCACCCACTTCCACCTCCGCTTCCACCTCTTCTTTCTGTGCAGAAAGTTGCCCAACAGAAAAGAATGCAAAGAGCTGCAGCAAAGTTTTCAGAAACTGGTTGAACGCTGTGAGTAAATTATTTGGCTTGGACAAGGATGGGGCACCGTAGGGCAGGGGGCCAAATGCGGCCCCCGGCCTCTCTACCTGGCCCTGGGAATTCTCCCCTAGCCACACCCCTCAATGCCCCCCACCTAGCAAGTATTCTCATTCTCTCTTTTTAATTTTATTTATTGATACTGTTGTAAATAAAAATTGCCCTTTCCCCTTATGGGGTACCCAAGAGCCCATATAGAGTCCTTACATAGGTTCCCTATTGGTAGGAGAGAATAACAGAGGCCAACCAGAGAATATTGAGAAGCAAAGCAGCTAGTAAGCTTGATCTTTATCGATCTGTTGCAACAGGGTGCTCCCCTCACCCGCAGGAGAGGAGGGACCTAGAAAAATGGCGTGCAAGGCCTTATAAAGACTTTTGAAATTGCCATCCTGTAGATCAAGACCACCCCCAGAAACATACATAACAGAAGAGGTGGTCTAAAACAGAAAATTGAATATTGTTTTTCTCCTGTTGTTGTTTATCTCCTGTCTGGCAGGTTACTTGATTGGATTGCCTGGGGAGCCTGGTCATTCTTTTGTAGTGATAAATACTTAGTTCCTGCGCCAGGTCACAGGCTCATGCCCTATTCATATCTTAAATGTGCCCTTAAGACAGGATTTGTGAGGAAAGAGACAATGGGGAGGTTTCCCACTTTGACCTTACAGAGAAGACATTTGCTCAGTTTGGGAATCAAAATGGTCCCAGGTTGGCCTTCCTGTGCTGATCTATGTATGTGCTTGGTTGGTACACTTATGAACATTACCATATATCTAAGACCTCAAAATTCCTATCACAATATCTATTCAAAGCTATACAAAAAGGCATACAGTCACACCTCGGGTTACAGACACTTCAGGTTGCATTTTTTCGGGTTACGGACCCACCGAAACCCGGAAGTACTGGAACAGGTTACTTCTGGGTTTCGGTAGTCGCGCATGCACAGAAGCACTAAATCACGCTTTGCACATGCGCAGAAGGGCCGAATCGCAACCCGCACGTGCACAGACGCGCTGATGCAGGTTGCAAACGTGCCTCCCGCATGGATCACGTTCGCAATCCAAGCATCCACTGTACCCATTACAAAGTATCTTTTTATAATACACTGAGATAAAACTCTAGGTGGCTTCCAACATATTTAAAAACATTAAACATTTTTTTTAAAACCTTCCCTGTACAGGACTGCCTTCGGATGTCTTCTAAATGTTGTATAGTTACTTATCTCTTTGGTTCGGGGGTCACATAAAGTCCAATTAAAATAGGAATATCCTACCATGCCCTCCTGCCAACCTAGCAGTTCGAAAGCACATCAAAGTGCAAGTAGATAAATAGGTACCGCTCCAGCGGGAAGGAAAATGGCGTTTCCATGCACTGCTCTGGTTTCGCCAGAAGCGGCTTAGTCATGCTGGCCACATGACCCAGAAGTTGTACGCTGGCTCCCTCGGCCAATAACGCAAGGTGAGCGCTGCAACCCCAGAGTCGGCCACAACTGGACCTAATGGTCAGGGGTCCCTTTACCTTTACCTTTCCCATGTCCTCCCACATTTCTCCGATGAAAATAGAGACATTCTGAGTTCAAATCAGAAACAGGGATGGTTTCTGTAAATCCGGGCTGTCTCTGGAAAATAGGGACACTTGGAGAGTCTGAAAGCGGGGATGGGGAGAGGAATGGCCTGGGGAGAGGAGACGTAGCTGGGAAAGAGTCCTGTGGGCCAAAGGTAAAGATCGGGGGGGGGCGGCATTCCCCGTCCCTTGTATAAGGTGACTCACCAACATAAGGGGAGCCAGAAAATACTTCTGAATTAAGCCTTCTTCGCTGCTTCTATACCGTATTTTTCGCCCCATAAGACGCACCGGCCCATAAGACGCACCTAGATTTTAGGGGGGGAAATAAAGGAAAAAAAATTTATTTCCCCCCCAGGTGCGCTGCGCTACACCAGGAGCTTGGGGCGTGCGGAGCTCAGCGCGCCCCAAGCTTCTGCGTGCCGGCAAGGTCTCCGCTAGCGTGGGAGAGCCGGGCGCCTCTCCCAGGGCTAGCGGACCCCTGCGCTAATCCAGAAGCTTGGGGCGTGCTGAGGTCAGCGCGCCCCAAGCTTCTGCATGCCGGCAAGCAGTCCGCTGCCGCCCCAAGCCTCGCGCACCCGGTGGGACCTCCTGCTGGGTGCGCGAGGCTTGCAGACACTGGCACGAAGCAGGGGGAGCCCTCCAGAGGGCTCCCCGTGCTTCGGGCGACAGGCTGCCGCCCCAGGCCTCGCGCATCCGGTGGGACCTCCTGCCGGGCGCGCGAGGCTTGCAGGCATTCGCCCTATAAGACGCACCCCGATTTCCCCTTCATTTTTGGAGGGGAAAAAGTGCGTCTTATGGGGCGAAAAATACGGTATTTCCAAATTGTTGCAAATTGTTAATTCCCCAGCTGGAAAAGGTCTGTATACAGATGGTTAAGAGGCCAGGTGACCGCTAGATGGCACCCTGGTGCCACAAACAGGGGAAGATAAACAAGCTACATTCAATTCTATTACACACAAACACAAACAGAGTGCTTTTTTCTGGGGGGACGCAGGGGGACGCATACCCCTAAACATTTTGTGAGTCTTTGTACCTTTGTCCATTTCTGTATTCTCCCTGAACTGAACTATAAAAAGGTGATTTTCTTGAGTCAAAATGAGAGTACCCCTAAACATTTTTTTAGAAAAAAAGCACTGATTAATATACAGTGGTACCTCGGGTTACATACGCTTCAGGTTACAGACTCCACTAACCCAGAAATAGTACCTCGGGTTAAGAACTTTGCTTCAGGATGAGAACAGAAATCGTGCTCCGGTGGCGCGGCAGCAACGGGAAGCCCCATCAGCTAAAGTGGTGCTTCAGGTTAAGAACAGTTTCAGGTTAAGAACGGACCTCCGGAACAAATTAAGTACTTAACCTGAGGTACTAATATAATATAATATAAAATATAATATAATATACTGGAATGATCTGTCACTACTTCAGTAAAGGCAGACTCAAATCGTCAAAGCAGAAAAACATGTGAGTAGAGGAGGGGAAATGATGGGCTTCATGGCAGTAGTAGCAGTAACATCAATTAATTGGCTAAAAACTGCAACAAGAACCATAAGAACAACTGTACCCAATCTCAATTATACTTAGAGTAGAACAGTGAAAATTTGTGCTCATGACTAATTTAGATCTGTTAATTTCAGTGGGTCTGCTATGGGTCAGACTTAATTGGATGTGACCCAATAATACCCGTTTCCCTTAGCTACACACTGATAATCAATATTTTAGTAGAGATTTTCTGATCACAAATCAATGTATAGGCAGGGAAGAAGTCTATATCTTTCCTGTGGAAATTGGGTACATGCTGAAGCAGTTTTAGCAAGTAATCAATCGTAAGTAGCAGCATATAATAAACCATGCGATTCCTTTCTGGAGAAAATAGAAGGCCAGAAAGTCTGATTAGGGAATATCATCTTCCCCCAATTGCAGCTTTCAATTGTGGATCCTTGGCAGTTAAACCCTGCAGTAATAATGCTTGCAGGATACTTGATGCTAGCCCAAAGGCTGAGAAATTAATCAACCCAGTTCATCTGCTAATCATAATAATACTGATACTGCAAGTAATATTAATAATAATACAATTTGTTCTGCATGACTTTTTGTATTTTCTGCTCACACATCAGTGATCGGTAATGGTGTGGAAGTCAAGATAATGTAATTGGGAGGGAAATCTATTGGCTGGGGAAAGATCATGCAAGGTAAGAACCCCCCTCTTGAATAATTATAAAACACAAGGCAAAACAAAATGGCTCTTTGGCTGCTGGCAAGACATTTTCTATGACACCCAGATAAACCATTCAGACACCATTTCATCCTTCTCTAGTCCAGGCAGCGGCCGCATTGAAACACCACAGACCGCAATCCGTTTGCAAAGTCTATCTCCAGCCTGTGGGATCGCTCTTGAGGAAAAATCAATCTGCTATTCAAAGTGTCTTGTCAAAATTAAAAATGGAAAAGCCCCGATCTGGAAGGGAAAACCTGGTGTTGAGAACCACTTGTTTGGAGTGCAGATCAACTGAGTCAGAAGGTGTGTGTGCTGAAGCAGCCTTCACCAAGCTGGTGCCCACCAGATGTTTTAGACTGCAACTCCCATCAGCCCCAGCCAACTGTGCATCTTTTGTGTGTGTGGGGGGGGGGGGGTGTCAATGGAGACTATTTATAACTTCTAATGGTTATGGGAGCACATGACTCCCTTGTTACAACAGCTCAGCTGGTCTGTTTCTGGACACAGGTGAAAGTGCTGTTTATGACCTATAAAGTCTTATATGGCTTAAAGGTAAAGAGACCCCTGAGCATTAGGTCCAGTCGTGACCGACTCTGGGGCTGTGGCACTCATCTCGCTTTATTGGCCAAGGGAGCCAGTGTACAGCTTCCGGGTCATGGGGCCAGGATGACTAAGCCGCTTCTGGCGAACCAGAGCAGCTTCTGGCGAACGGAAACGCCGTTTACCTTCCCGCCGGAGCGGTACCTATTTATCTACTTGCACTTTTTTTGTGTGCTTTCGAACTGCTAGGTTGGCAGGAGCAGGGACTGAGCAACGGGAGCTCACCCCGTCACGGGGATTCGAACCGCCGACCTTCTGATCAGCAAGTCCTAGGCTCTGTGGTTTAACCCACAGCGCCACCTGCGTCCCTACTTATATGGCTTAGGTCCAAGCTATCTGAAAGACCATATTCTCTCATACAAACCTGCCCAGGTTTTGAGATCATCAGGGGAGGCTGTTCTCTCAGTCCCTCCACCCTCGCAGGTACACTTGATGTGGATGTAGGAAGGGCCTTCTAAGTGGCTGCCCCCAGATTTGGAACTTCCGCCCTAGAGAAGTTAGACTGACTCTCCTTGCCTTGTTGCCCTTTTGCCACAGGGGAAGACTTAACTTGTTCCAGCAGGCTTTGGGGTAACCAACTGTCTTTAAGGAAAGGGCTGGTGCTGCAAAGTGTTCATTGTAACTACCTGTATGTTTTAATAGATCTTTTCCATATCAACATTGTTTTGATTCTAGTCAATGTTTAATTGTGTTGCTTTGAACGTATGCTTTATATTTGACTTTCATCAGCAATGTTTTATTCTGGGTTGTTATATTTGACGTTTTAACGTGCTGTAAATTGCTTTGAGATATTTTTCTCTTTCTTAAGAATATAAAACAGTATAGAAATGGGATAAATAACAATAACAAATAATTATTGTTTTCCCCCTCTACATTTTTAGCTGTTTATATTTTATCTGTAAGCCACCTTGAGTCCCACTCTGGGGGAAAGGTGGAACAACAACAACAACAACAACAACAACAACAACAACAACAACAACAACAACAACAACAACTTCATTATGAAGTTCCAGCCATGTAACAAATCACTCCTGGTTTGCAGTTTTTGATGCAATGCCACCAACAAGAGGGGTACCACTCTCTTTCTAACTTCTATTTCTCTACTCAATATTTTGCAAAGCGATTTGTCTGTCTGTCTTCTGTGCATTCAAACACCTCTCAAGTGGAAGACACAAGATTTACCCACCAGGGAAGAATGGCAGATGAAGTTGATGGACTACATGGAATTGGCGGAAATGACTGGCAGAATCCGAGACCAGGGGGAAGAGTCGGTGGAAGAAGACTGGAAAAAGTTTAAAGACTATTTACAGAAATACTGTAAAATTAATGAATGTTAGAAAAATGTTGGAATGAAGTTATATGGCTTTAGTAGAAATGCTATAAGGAATTAAGTATAAATAGATTAATAGAGCTTTAAAGGGAAAAATATGGTTAGAATGTGTTAAGACAATTATAGGATAGAAAACAGAGGAAGATGGAAAGGAATTGCTGAAACAAATAACAGAAGTGGAATACAAAAAAGGAGGTGTGAGGAGGTCGAGGAAATAAGGGAAAGAAAGATAAGATGTTGAAACTGGATTGTGTTTTAAATGGTTTTTGTTTTGTTTTGTTTTGTTTTGTTTGTTTCTTTTATTTAGTATTGTATTGTATGTTTTTTTCTTTTTTGGTTTTTTGTAGTGTTGTGTTTAATTTGTTGGAAATCTAATAAATATTATTTTTTTAAAAAAAACATCCCTCAAGATATCGCCGGCCAATTTGGCACTGCGGTTCTGGAGATGGAGCAGCGAGTTTCGGTCCACATTTTGATACCTTAGGACACTGTTTTGAACCGAGATGGTGTGCCTGGGAACCAACACGGAAGGAGGGGAGCCCTGCAGTCAGAAAGGGTGTGATATTTTCATTTGCAAATGAGCAGAAAGTGTGCACCTCCTCCAGCGTCTGAGATGAAGGCCGCAAGAAGATCAGCTGGCCGTGTGTCTGCCGCCCCCAGCCAATTTCACTGATCCCAAGCCAGCATCTAATGGCGCAATAATGGCCTTGTCATTGTCACCGTTATGCTATTAGAGGGGGCAGTTGGGATCAGAGGATTGGCTGGGGGTAGCCCACGGGGCAGAGGCTGCCAGTTGCCGTACTCTCCTCTTGGAAGTGCAGAGCGATTGATTCCCTTCTGAGTCCACGGAAAAGGGGGGGAGGGTTATCAATCTAAGCCAGCAAGCAAATGAATCAGTTGCCGCCTAATGTACTCTTGGCTCCTGGCTCAGTTAGCACAGCTGAAGGTCAGACCATTGCCACAAGACTCATTTCTCCTTATGGAGCTTAAGAGAGGGGCAGCAGGAGGGGGGGGGGGTCCCACCAGTCTAAACACCTACACAAATTGGCGTTTTGTTGGAGGATAGAGGGGAAAGCTGCATCGAGAGCCAAAATGCTTTATTACAGAATAATCGAGTTGGAAGGGACCACGAGGGTCATCTAGTCCAACCCCCTGCAATGCAGGAATCTTTTTGCCCAACGTGGGGCTCAAACCCACAACTCTGAGATTAAGAGTCTCATGCTCTGCCAACTAAGCTACCCCAGCTTCTTACTCATTGCATTTACTACTACTACTACTAGGGACGCGGGTGGCGCTGTGGGTTAAACCACAGAGCATAGGACTTGCCGATCAGAAGGTCGGCAGTTCGAATCCCCGCGACAGGGTGAGCTCTCGTTGCTCTGTCCCTGCTCCTGCCAACCTAGCAGTTCGAAAGCACGTCAAAGTGCAGGTAGATAAATAGGTACCACTCCGGCGGGAAGGTAAACGGCGTTTCCGTGCGCTGCTCTGGTTCGCCAGAAGCAGCTTAGTCATGCTGGCCACATGACCCGGAAGCTGTATGCCGGCTCCCTCGGCCAGTAAAGCAAGATGAGCGCTGCAACCCCAGAGTTGGCCACGACTGGACCTAATGGTCTTTACCTTTACCTTTACCTTTACCTTTACCTTTACCTTTACTACTACTACTACTACTACTACTACTGTGTTTTGCTCCAAGGACTGCAAAGTGGCACAAAATGTTTCTCCCCTTTTCTGTTTCATCCCCTTTTCTGTCTCATCCTCACAACCCTGTGAGGTAGGCTGCTCTGAGATACTATGGCTGTACACATTGCCTTGAAGCATATTTGAAGCACATCTCCCGCCGCCAC
Source organism: Podarcis liolepis (assembly GCF_965112155.1). Taxonomy (NCBI): domain Eukaryota; kingdom Metazoa; phylum Chordata; class Lepidosauria; order Squamata; family Lacertidae; genus Podarcis; species Podarcis liolepis. The sequence continues at coordinate 22,783,359 of NC_139561.1, forward strand.
AGAATTCTAGGCTACCACACTGCCAGATGAACAATAACAACAAAAGCTTAAGAAGGTGTGGTCGGTTGCAGAATTCAAAGAGATCGCTGCCCTTTCCTATCATGTTCTAGGCTAGATTCTGCAGGGGGGCTTTTTGGATGGGGTAAATCTAGCAGAAGTACAGGCTAATTCTCAGAAAGCAGGACCATGGTCAGCTCACTGAGAAGCAAGATACAGTACACATCCTAGCAGGACGCAAGGCTCCCAAGAGCAGCCAGGGTGGAATGTGGCTGCAGCAATCATCTGGAGCAGATGGAGAGCTTCAGCCAGTGCTGGGAAGGCTTTTTGCATTCTGCGGGCCACATGAGTAACCTGCCAGGGGCCACAGTCGCCTAGTGAGCAGAGCCAGAGGCAAAAGTGGACAGAGCAATGAACTTTAGCTTTGTGTGGCAGGCTAGTTTCCACATACCCCTTTATCCAGGCATCATCTGAGCCCTTCTTTGTGTGTCTCCTTCACCAGAGGTCCAGATGGCGGCATCACAAGAACGGGGCCTTTTCTGCGGTGGCTCCTTGCTTGTGGAATGCTCTCCCCACGGAGGCTCGCCTGGCGCCTTTGTTACATATCTTTAGGCGCCAGGCAAAAACCACACTTCTTCTCCCAGGCCTTTGGCTGATAAAACAATCCAAAGCCCATTGAACTGATGGGCAGATACTGTTTTTGTTTGTTACGATGGCATGTGCTGTTGTCATGTTGTAAGCCGCTCTGTGAACCTAGGATGAAGGGTGGTATAGAAATTTTAAAAATAAAATAAACTAGCGGCATTTTCAGATTTCAAGCGAATATTTCAGGCGGCAAAAACAGGGTACGAAGCAAGAGTGGTGAGGGGCGTGGCCTGGAGAGAAGGGGCGTGGCCTGGAGAGAGCACCCAGGGCCAGATAGATAAACCTGGAGGTTCACTAGTTGGCATTTGAATCTCTGCTCTCTGTTAAGGAGACTGTTGGGGCTTAAAGGACCAGAACCCTTTTCTGCAAGCCCTGGTTGAGTCCAGAAGGCTCCTACTGGTGAACCTTTCCCAAGGAACCCTAATTTAAAAGGCTTTGCTATAGTTTCCCAGTGCTAAAGAAAATGCACTTTGCACCAGCTCAGGAACACTTTGATCTCTCCTTGCTTCCAGCATTCTGTACAGCCCAGTGCTGAGAAATGGATGCAAGGGCACGGCTGAGCCATAGGAAGTCCTGGCACATGTTAAGGCCACAGAGGTGGGGTTTCCCCCTCTCCTTTCTTCTCTAAGTCACGCTCTTTTGCATTCCGTTTCATCCTTCTCTCTCCTCTGTTGCTATAAAAGGCTTCACCTGCAATCAGTGACTCAGCAGAAACAAGCCCTGCATGCTAAACACCCAACAGCCTGATCTGGGAAGCCAAACCCGCCACCTGGAGCATCCGTCAACACGCAAAACAGGGAAAGGAAGATGAAGCTGGGTGTACACAATCATTCCCCCCACCCCACCCCATCAAACTGAACTGACTCAGCACATACATATATATAGGGAAACATGATGGATTGGGGAAGGGCCACAGCTAAGTGGTCAGAGCATCTGCTTTGGGTGCAGAAGCCCCCAGAATCAATCCCTGGCTTCTCCAGGTAGGTCTGGGAGTGGCTCCTTGTCTGAAAACCCTGGGGAGCTGCTGCCAGTCAGAGTAAGGTAAAGGGACCCCTGACCATTAGGTCCAGTCGTGGCCGACTCTGGGGTTGTGGCGCTCATCTCACTTTATTGGCTGAGGGAGCCAGCGTACAGCTTCCGGGTCATGTGGCCAGCATGACAAAGCGCTTCTGGCAAAGCAGAGCAGTGCACGGAAACGCTGTTTACCTTCCCACCGGAGTGGTACCTATTTATCTACTTGCACTTTGACATGTTTTTGAACTGCTAGGTTGGCAGGAGCAGGGACCGAGCAACGGGAGCTCACCCCGTCACGGAGATTCAAACCACCGACCTTCTGATCAACAAGTCCTAGGCTCTGTGGTTTAACCCACAGTGCCACCCGCGTCCCTTGCCAGTCAGAGTAGACAATACTAATCTAGATGGACCAGCGACCTGGCTTGGTATAAGGTAGCCTTCTACCTTCCTTTGGCTGAAGGGAAGGGCAGTAGCTCGGTGGCAGATCATCTGCTTTGCATGCAGAGGGTCACAGGTTCAATCCCTGGCGTCTCCAGGTAGGGCCGGGAGAAATGGGGCAAACCTACTATTGATTCTGTACCTTCTGCCCCCATTCCTGTGTGTTTATTCTTCTACTTTCCTCTCCCTGCCCTGGGGAAAAGGTGCCACCTTTATTTACAGTCCTTTGGGGAAGAGAAGTGGTGTGATCAGCACATTCTATTCCTGCCGCACACACGTGCCTGTCTGTTCCAAATATAGCCCTCTATTATCTGAAATGCCTCTGGTTGTGTCCAGGGCTGTGAACGAATGCATTTCTTCATGTGCAGCGAAGAAGAGGTTCTGTCCTCTCTCTTCTTGACTGCCTGACTTGACGGAAGGACCGGCCTGAAGTCTTCTGGACCCAGATGCTGTTGGCAGAGGGGAGAGGAGTCTGCAAAAGTCAACATGTCTCTCTTGCGGACTGATCTGGCCATAGAAATTGGTCTCAGATACAGGGAGGTATATAAGGAAGCCAAACCCCCCCATGAGAAAAGATTATACAAATCCTCTTTGTTGACCATCCCCAATAGGGGCTGCCAGCTTCATCCTTCTCCCCTAAATAAAAACACTGTCCATTGAGCACAACCTGCCGTCACCATCCCCCTTCTCCCCAGTGCTCTGTTTCCAAGCCTCTGCAGTGTTATCTTGCCAATAAATCAAATTACCCCCATTTAAAAGGAGGAAGGAAACTGCTGCATCCTAAATGGATCGTTCTCCTGCCTCCCGTTTTTAAACTCAAGGTCGGTCATATTGATCTTGGCGCCTCTTCTTATCCCTTTGAAAAGAAGGAGAGGGAGTTATTTTAAGTCGCCCCGATAGGCCAGAACAAATCTGAGGGTTGATAAAGAAGAATTGTCCTGGCTGCATTTTCTTAAGAGCTGCAATTTCCAGGGCGTGGGAAGGGCAGGGGATTGCTTTTAGGGATATTAATGTCCTTTGTAAAAGGAGAGAGTGGGGAGGAGAGGTGAATAGAGTCTGATTCACCTGTGCAGAGGTTGTGATACCTTCTGAGTTTTTTTTGGGGGGGGGGCTGTGTGTGTTAAACCTCCACACACAAACTTAGCGTGGGCTCAGTTGTTTCATTTATTTATTCTGAAATAGATTTTATTAAGGTTTATAGAGAAACATACAAGACTTAATATATTTCCCCTTTTTAAAAAACCAAACCAATACTTTTATCTAGATACAGTGGTACCTCGGGTTACATACGCTTCAGGTTACAGACTCCGCTAACCCAGAAATAGTGCTTCAGGTTAAGAACTTTGCTTCAGGATGAGAACAGAAATCGTGCTCCGGCGGCACGGCGGCAGCAGGAGGCCCCATTAGCTAAAGTGGTGCTTCAGGTTAAGAACAATTTCAGGTTAAGTACAGACCTCCGGAAAGAATTAAGTCAAGTACCATATTCGTATTTATTGCGCTTGTAAGGGTCTCTTAACAACTCTCAGCAACGCCAACCACAGCTCCCAGAATCCTTTGGGGGAAGCCATGACTGTTTAAGAGTGCTTTGAATCTATGGTGTGGATTTGGCCCTAGTCTCTGGCCTTTGGAGCTGTGTAACCCCATAACCTCCCACACTGAGAGCCGAAGGCTTTTGTCTGAGGGTGCAAGCCGGGAGAGAAGGGTTCGGGTAACCCAGGATTTCCTCGGAAGGCAGATGTGCTGTTTTGTGTGGATTCCGGCGGCCTGCATGGCACAGGATATAAGCTCTTCACAGAACCATCTGTTCAGCTGGGTCCCCTGTCACATGCGACACCATCTGCCAAACCTGCCAGGCAGGGAGGCGGGGAAGGGAAGAGACACTATTTATATCCACCGCCAGCTCAAGGCGACAGCAGCAAATGGACAGCGAGAAAAACTCAATGGGATACCCTTTTCACAATCCCACTAGCATCAATCTGCCCAATTTGGTAGCCTAGAACCACATAAATGTTTTCTGACGTTTATTTTCCTCCACTTTCTTACACAGCAGGTTCCGCCATGCTGGCAACTTCTTAAACATCAGCACCAAGGTGATCCGAGGCTCATTGGCAAATGTATTTGTTTGCAAATTGCTTCGATTGTACAGATTCCAATTTCACCTGAGGAAACCTTTATTGCATGGGTAGGCAAACTAAGGCCCAGTGGCCAGATCCGGCCCAATCGCCTTCTAAATCCAGCCCGGGAATCAGCATGTTTTTACATGAGTAGAATGTGTCCTTTTATTTAAAATGCATCTCTGGGTTATTTGTGGGGCATATAAATTCGTTGAAATATAGTCCGGCCCCCCACAAGGTCTGAGGGACAGTGGACCGGCCCCCTGATGAAAAAGTTTGCTGACCCCTGTTATTGCAATGCTCCATTTTAAACAAACTTCCCTGCATCTTGAAATCTAGTCTGGCAGGGTAAAGCGTTAGATCCAGCCCTTTTCCTTGACGTGCTAGCTTTCCACGTGCAGAAATGTGGAATTCAGTTATGTGATTCTGCACCTGTCCACACCTGCAAAATGAAGGGCTGTAATTCAAGGAGGCCTGTGTCATTTGGTTCTTTGGAACAAGGATGACAGCTTCCAGTGGACTCGTTTGATAGTGGGAAGAGCAGGGGCAAAAGTTAGCAATGAAAAGGAGGCATTCTGATCCTGTATCGGCAGTGGTGGCTGGTGCCTCTTGGAACCGACAGGGTGGAAAGCAGGGAGCCCAACAGTAGGTGGCACCAGAGACACCGACAGGCAACTCCAACTTATTCTAGTTCTGTCCCCATCCTCCTCCCTGGTGTGTTTTACAAGGGCAGCATTGAGACTAAGAAAGAGTGCCTCCACCCTCTGGCCTGGATGTCAGAAGGCAGGCAGGTGGGCGCTGGCTGAGGTTGGTGAGGCAGTGCCCTGCTCAGCTTAAATGGTCCAGCCTCTACTATGTATTGGGCAAACCCACATGGTATCCGATTGGCTACTGCTTCTGTGCTTGTCTTAGCCTTGCAAGCAACTGTACCTGAGAAAGAGAGCCAAACATCTCTCCAGTAGGCCCCACATGTACTGCCCATTTAAAACATCACCATGCCCCTTTAAACAGTCCTGGCTTCTTCCCAAAGAATCCTGGGAGCTGTAGTTCGTTAAGGGTGCTTAGAGTTGTTAGGAGACCCCTATTCCCCTCCCAGTGCTACCATTCCCAGGGGTGTTTAACAGGCAACCGATCTTCCCAAGGAACCTTGGAAATGGTAGTGCTGGGAGAGGAACAGGGGTCTCCTAGCAACGTTCAGCACCTTTAACTGACTACAGTTCCCAGGGTGCTTTGTGGGCAGAGGCGTAATGCTGCTTTAAAGCTTGGATGTATAAATCAACACAGACGGACTGGCGACCTGATCTTCATGCAAGAAACAACACACTGAGTCATATACTTGTTTTTATTAACTTTTATTTGCTCCTGACAGAAGGTAATGGGAGCCGCTGAGAATCGAGCCCGCTCCTTATTTGCATAGCTCCACCCTGAATTCTATTTCTTGGTCACGCCACACGGTGACAAAGAGACAGGATCCAGAAACTGATTTTTAATACATATGTAATTGTGTGTAAGCCACTTTGCGTGTTTGCTCCCAAAAGCATTCATAATAATGTGTGTGGTTTTTTTTATTTAAAAAAATGACAAAATAAATCAGCTGGGAACACGGCATATAGCCTTGGGCTAGTTATTCTCTATGGGGCACAGCTCCCATCTGTTAACATGGGGGGAACTAGCAGAAACAGTTTTTAAAACAATCTACACACATTGGTATTGCTGTAGAAATGCCGAACGACTAGACACAGATTGTGCTAACCAAAAAAAGAGAAAACCACAGCTACCATTCAAAGGTCCTCAAACAGATCTCCTATGATGAGATCTGGCAATTGCTTTTTTTGGTGGTGGTGGGGGAAATCACCAACAAACCAAATTAAACCAATTAAACGTAATTTAACAGCTCATTAACTAAAATGCCTTTACAGCTACTGTAAAAGAGACAACAGCAAAGTATTTGTTATCCCGTAAAACTGATGGAGTGGAAACCAGCGGTGTGTGTGTGTGTGTGTGTGTGTGTGTGGAGAGAGCACAAAGGGAGGGGACACACTTAAGGCACAAGATAGTTAATACCAAAGCATGGCGACAACTGGGGTGTTACAGAAGCAGTAAGCGAGAAGGGCTGAGAGCCAGCTGGCCAAAGCGTTGACAACAGTTAGTGGACCACAGTGGTGGGAGGTGCCTTTGCCAGAAGGACAGCTTCTGTGCATTGGTGACAGGGGAAATCACCCACGTAAGTCAATTTTACATCATGCTTATTAAAGGTTCTCCTCACTCCGGTGATGGTGACTGGTGTGCGTCGGGCTGAAATGCAGGAGGCCAACAGTAGGGGGAGCCAAAGGTAATGGCAAGCAAGTTTTGACCCCATCTTCCTCCCTGCTGAGTTTTACAAGCGGTAAGAGGAAGGCCGCCAGCTAGGGACTGATTGTAAGAAGGCAGGGAGGTGGGAACGGCCTGGCAGAGGGCAGCCAGGGGTTAGCAGGGCACTGCCTCATTTGCCCCAAAGGGCCAGCATCCACTACACTTCACGTTTTCACTTTAACTGAGCCCTGCCCTTCCTCCTCAAGGCTAGACAAGGACAGGGAACCGAACCCACAACCTCGTGCTCCACCGACTGAGCTATCCCAATGGGAACCAAGTCAGGCTCCACGCCTGTTTAGCCACCAAACCAGTTTTAGCGGTCTGCTCCCTGCGAACAAAGCCCCAAATAACTCTGGAGCTGATTACCTGAAAAATCACCTTCTTCTTCACTGCCTGGTAAGGGCACCACTAATGGAGTCCAGTTATTTATCGCCATGGCCTGATGCTTAGTTGCAAGCAGGCACAGGAGGAGGGCTTTTTCACTGGGGGCGCATACCTGGGAGGTCCCCCAACTTGACCCGATAGAGATTTCTAGGGCCCACCCTGTTCTTCCAATTACCAATTGTTTTAACTGATTTTAATACTAACTTAGTTGGTCTTTAAGGTGCTACTGGAAGCAATTTTTTTATTTTGACTATGGCAGACCAGATCTGTGGCAGATCTGTAACTGATTTTAATACTGTATTTCCGTACTGTTGCGACCTGCAGAAGGACCTTGCGGTGGGTAGATAGATAAAGAAACACATCGGGTGGTCTGCGGCACTAGTCCAACAATATCTGGAGGGCCACAGATTTCCTATCCTTGCCCTAGAGCGACCATTTAATAGAACAGTAGCACTGGAAGAGACACCGAAGGACATCTAGTCTAACCCCCGGCGATGCAGGACTTTCTACTAAAACTGGCAGAAAATTCACACACGTTACTGCCGCCCAAACAAGGAAGTCTGATCAAATGAGCATCTATGCTCCCCATTTCACCACTGCGTTACGTTTTCCCATCACAGAAACAGAAAACGATATCTAAGCACCTGAGCGAGATGAAGGTTTTTCCTCCCTTGAAACCAATCCAGAGAAAATTCAGCAAACAGAGCAACAGAACCGTTGACCAATCTTATTTTAAGCAGGTGTGGGAAACCTCTGGCTTGCCAAACTACAACTCCCACCTTCCCTGGCTATGGCCACACTTGCAAGGGAGGATGGGAGCTTTAGTCCAGCAATGTCTGTAGGGCCACAAGTTCCCCACATCTGCTTTAATGCAAAGTCTGACCTCAGGGACAGTCAACCTGGTGCCCTCTGACTGATGTTGGGCTACAACTCCCATCAGTCCCTGCAAGCATGGTCAATAGCCAGGGATGGTGGGAATTGTAGTTTGGCGACACCCGGAGGGCCCAAGTCAGCAGATGATGCGAGCTAAAACTCAGGGACACCCAGAACTCATCATCTTAGCCACCCCTAGTCTAACTCATATATGCTTCTAAAATCCTTTTGAAACCTGAATTTCGTCTCTGGGAAACTCTAGTTTCAAGGAAGCTTCCATCTCCCTCTAAAGTTATTTGAGTACGGTTAGACACAGAACGATGTTTGACAACAATTTGAAATGAAGGACTTCAAATTCATTTCCCCCCCATATATAAAACCTGAAAACCACTTCCCCCCCTTCTTTTTTAAAAGAATCTACAGTACTTCTTTGTGCTGAAGGTGAAAGGTTTGGGGACATACCTAGAGCCACCCACATATGTGCTCATTGCTACACGCTGTCCCCCGTCTAAGCAGGTGTTGGATTACGACAGCATAGAAAAAGTTGCTTCGAGATCGTTTTTTTAAAACACTGCATTTTCAAAACTTCAAAAATTCAGACGGCAGATTCTCACATTTGAGTTCAGGGATTTTCTGCTTCAAGAATTCAGCTCAACTCTTGGGGAAGAGAGGTGCCTGGTTCTCCTTCCATCTATAGTCCAGATGCAGGCTAACAAGTCCTAGACATGATGGATGTGAAGATGCATATTCTGGACCAGTCCAGGTGTGTCTCTAAGCTAAAGCTGATGCAATGGAGGCAACCCTACTTTGTTTCAACAGGGCCAGGTGCCATGGAGAAATGCTTCTATACTTTTTCTGAAGGTGTCCAACTTCCCCAACCAGCTGGTGGAGGGAACCGCTGCTTAGCTCGGAGAAGTGGACTCTGCACATGCTCAGGGGCACTTTGCATTTATTCCTGCACTTCCTACACCACCCGAGCTTTGGAATTCAGAACAGACTTCTGAATGGGGAAGAAACAGAGGCTGCATACACAAAGTGCCTTTGAAGCATACCCCACTCCAAGAAACCTGTGAACTGCAGTTTACCCTGCACAGCACTACAATTCCCAGCACCCAGAACAAACTACAGTTCCCAGGATTCTTTGGGGAGGGGAAAAAATTAATGCACAGCCAGAGGTTGCTTTGTTCCATCACAGCTGTTCCCAGCATCATCTTCAGCTAGCCCTTATATTTCTGCTCACCCACCCAAGGGATTCCCCTTGGTCCTAGCTTCCCCTCTTATACCCCTCCTGCTCCCAGAGCAGACACTAGTCTCTTTCCTAATAGCCAGTAGCCCCACAGACATGGTCCCTATCCCTGGGATCTCCAAGACTGGAGGCATTTCCCACCACTTCTCACCAAAAAGGGCTGCTCCTCCAAAAATGGAGATGCCTCTTTAAAATACAACATCTGTACGTTGTGCAGGCAGGCAAGGTGAGTGAAGTCAGTGAGGGGTTAACAGAGCATGTGGGACTTTACCTGCAAATTTCTCAAAGAACCAGAAAAGGCAGTGAATGGGGAGCTCACACCACTGAAAGCAGGGCGGCCTGGAGCAAGTGGACTTCCTATTAGGTGGTGACTGACCCACAATCCAAAAATCCAAGTCAAGTCGTCACTTGATGGTGCAGTTGTCAGGTGTGGAGATGAGGGCTTCCCCCAGAGGTCTCTAGCCAGAGAGGACCAGAACCACTGCTTCATAAAGTAGGGGAGGGAGCCTCCCTCTCTCCTTGCCCCCCCCACAGAAAAGGGAGGCTCAGCACAGTCTACCATCACCATCATAACCACTTCACATATCTTAGGGTGCTTCCAGACCGTTGCTCTCTTTGAGCGGGGTCCAATCACATACCAGCAGGAAGCTGACTCTTGGTCCATATAACCCAGTATTGGCAACACCAACCGGCAGCAGTGACCCAGGGTTTTAGACAGGGGTGACATTCCCAGCCCTTGCTGGAGACGTCGGGGATTGAACCTGGGACCTTCTGCATGCAAAGCAGATGCTCTACCATTGAGCTACCTACCGCCTGGCCAATTATAGTGGGGAGGTCTTGCGCAGCAAACCTGCTTCCCCCAAAGACTGGAGTTTTTGCAGTAAGGAAAGTAACAGTGAAAACGCACTGGAAGGGCAACGCTTCCTTTGAGGCGTTGTCTAACCACCCTGCAAACAAATCAGGATGAACGCAACATAAACAGGTAATCTAGAAGGGCCCCATGTCGATTCATCCTATGAGTTTTCATTGATTAAATGGTCAGCCAATTAAATTTGCATAAATATGCCCAGCAGTGGGGGGAGGGGAGGGGAGAGAAAGAATGCCATGTTTCTTGTTGGAAGAAGCATTCCCGGATGTGTGAGAAGAGGGAGAATATTAGAAATTAACCTAAATATATCTATTTTTTAAAGTGTGGCATTAATCCAAAGAAGGAACCCTTTTAACTGAGCTAAAAAGGGTTTTGAAAAGAAGCGCTTCCCCAATCAGGCCAAGAGCCTTTGCAGCCCTAATTTGCAACTGGATCCGCTCGCCAGTTAAAGCCCAGGCTTTCTCCCAAGTAAATGTGACCAGGGATCCCACCTGCACAGCCCCTTTCTCCTGGGCAGGCTTACTCAGAAAGCAATCCCCGGGAGGGGGGCTTTATAGCCAAGCAAACCTGAAAGAATACTAGAATTGCAGAACTGGAAGGCACCCCAGAGTCATCTAGTCCAACCCTCTGCAATGCAAGAATCTCAACACACAGGTCCCCCATCCGATTTGAAACCAATCTGAAAGGGGGGTGGGCTTCCGACGCTACACCCCGTTATGGCTTACTCCCGTGATTACATAAAGTAATTCGGAGCAGGGATCACAGTTGTGCGTCCTCGGCACGATGCGCACGCTCAAAGGTTGCTCGCTGGGGCTCTCTTCCCCCGTCCACCCGAGGGCAGCCAGGGTCTCATTGCGCGCTCCTCGGGGCTTAACCCGCCTCAGTTTCCCCTCTTGGCGGCGGGCGCGGCGGGGGGCGTGAGGTTCTCGGTGAGATAGGCGACCAGGAGGCAGATGAAGACGAGCATGACGCAGATGGAGCCCCCGACGGCCGTCATGGCGACCACGATCTCCCGCATGCCGGCCGGCTCCACGGTGAACTCCACGCATTCCGGAGGCCACCGGGGAGGAGGAGCAGAATCAGGATCGGTGCCGTTGGCGGCGGCGGAGAAGAGGGGCTGCAAGCAGAGGCGGTAGCGGACGCTGCCGTGCGCGTCCTGCAGCAGGTAGTCGCGGCAAGCGGCGCCCAGCTGGACGCGGTCGCACTGGAAACGCGTGTAGGCGCCTTCCCACGAGCACGAGAGCGAGAAGCCGCGCAGCAGGCCGAGCTCGGCCGAGGAGGTGGGAACTTCGGCTCCCTCGTCGTCGCCGTCTTCTTCTCCCTCGGCCAGCAGGGGAGGCCAGCCCCACTGCAGGAGGACGCTGCCGTTGAGGAGCACGTTGGCCAGCAGGGCGCGCCCGGGCGAGCGGTGCGCTTTGCAGCTCCGCGGCGCGCACTGGAAGCCCCGCGCCCGGCTGCGGAAACACAGGCGCCCGCCCTGCGCCCCCGAGGCTGCTCCGCCGCCGTCGGGGCCTTCGCTCAGCACCTTGTACGGGCACCACGGGTCTCCCTCCGCACCCGCGTCCTCGGCGCCTCCGAGCGGCGGGTCCCGGTGCGCGGCGCGCGCCTCTGAGGCTCCCCAAGCCGTCGGGACGCCTCCCAGCCGCGGCGCCCGGCCCAGGCCGAGCAGGGCGAGCAGCAGGAGCCGGAGAAGCATGGCTGGCGCCGGGGCATGGAGGAGCAGGAGCAGGTGCAGCGCGGGGGAAAGGGCTTTGCCAGGCCGGGATCCGGCGCGCTCTAGCGGGGCTTGGGCGCAAAGGGAAGCCCCGGCCGGAGGCAGGCCGAGGCGGGACCCCGGCGACCTCGGCTTTCCCGGGCAAACGGCAGAGACATTTTCAAAGTGCCAACTTGAAGAGGGCGAGGCGGCGGCGCTGGAGCCGGCGGTGGCGCCTCCTTTCGGGTGGGATCCGGGAGGTTCGGGCGCCGCCCAGCGGCCCTCCTCCTCCCGGCGGCAGCGGCGCGGTTAATTCTCGCTGGGTCTGGAAGGTGGAATCGGAGAGAAGAGGGGGGTGCGTGTGGGAACAATTAAAAGTGCATTTTGTATAGAGGCAGTGTGGTGTAGTAGGTAGAGTGCCACCCCTGCGAGACCTGGGTTCGAATCCGACCTTGGCTCTGAAGCGTTGGGTCAGCCCCTCGCTCTCTGCGTAACCTGCCTCACAGGGTTGTTGCGGGGAACGCCGCGCAGCTTGCTGTTGTTTAGTCGTGTCCGACTCTTCGTGACCCCATGGACCAGAGCACGCCAGGCACTCCTGTCTTCCACTGCCTCCCGCAGTTTGGTCAAACTCATGCTGGTAGCTTCGAGAACACTATCCAACCATCTCGTTCTCTGTCGTCCCCTTCTCCTTGTGCCCTCCATCTTTCTCAACATCAGGGTCTTTTCCAGGGAGTCTTCTCTTCTCATGAGGTGGTCAAATTATTGGAGCCTCAGCTTCAGGATCTGTCCTTCCAGTGAGCACTCAGGGCTGATTTCCTTCAGAATGGAGAGGTTTGATCTTCTTGCAGTCCATGGGACTCTCAAGAGTCTCCTCCAACAACATAATTCAAAAGCATCAATTCTTCCGCGATCAGCCTTCTTTATGGTCCAGCTCTCACTTCCATACATCACTACTGGGAAAACCATAGCTGTAACTACAGTGGTACCTCGGGTTACATACGCTTCAGGTTACACACTCCGCTAACCCAGAAATAGTGCTTCAGGTTAAGAACTTTGCTTCAGGATGAGAACAGAAATTGTGCTCTGGTGGTGCGGCGGCGGCAGGAGGCCCCATTAGCTAAAGTAGTGCTTCAGGTTAAGAATGGTTTCAGGTCAAGAACGGACCTCCAGAACGAATTAAGTATTTAACCCGAGGTACCACTGTATATGGACCTTTGTTGGCAAGGTGAAGTCTCTGCTTTTCTACAAAGTCAGTGAGGTCCAGAGCTGGTTCCAGAGCAGAGCCACTGAAGCTGTTTTGATTTATGTCACATAATCAATCAATCACATGATGGGGTGCAAACACACCTTTTGAATGGCAATGCCCATGAACTTGGGGGTGGGGGTGCGCCCCCCTGAAATATTTTAAGGAGTGAATTAAGGGACCTTGGCCCCTAGGAGTTGGTTTCTATGCAAGGTGTATATATCCCCCACAGAACACTACAACTTCAGGACTTCCTATGAAACTGAATGTCAACAGACAAAAAAGAAAGCGCTTATTCACCGAGTGCGTAGTTTCACCTGTGGAACTCACTCCCACAGGAAGCCGTGTCGGCCCCCAACTTGTATGGCTTTAAAAGAGGATTAGACCGATCCATGGAGAAGGCAGCAATGCTGCTGGAAACCGCAGGAGGGGAGAGGGCTCTTGTGCTCAGATCCTGCTTGCAGGCTTCCCAGAGGCTTCTGGTTGGGCACTTACTGTATTTTTTGCTCCATAAGACACACATAGTTTTTAGAGGAGGAAAACAAGGGGGGGGGGATTCTGAACGAAACAGTGGATGTATGATTTTTGTGGTTCATGCTGTGGCCACAGACATGTGATCTGATGGTAAATTTGGGGTGACCCAATGCAAAAATCCTGAGGATCCATGTGGATCCATGCTTTGTAACCATGTTTTTGTGCCATTGTGGCCCCACACAACAGTGGATGTGTGGTTTTTTTTTGGTGCAGGCTGTAGCCATGGACATACTATGTGATCTGATGGTGAATTTGGGGTGACCCAATGTAAAAATCCTGAGGATCCATGGGCTTTTACCTCCCCACTCCTAGGCAGCCTCTGCTAGCATCCTTTATCTCTCTCCCCGATTGGCAAACAATCAGCGGCTTTGTTTCAACACCCACTTCCCTCTTTCAAAAAAAAAAAGCATGACCTGCTTTTTGCCCATGGGCAATTTGGCTCCAGGAACAACGCATTCACTCCATAAGACGCACAGACATTTCCCCTTACTTTTTAGGAAGAAAAAAGTGTGTCTTATGGATCGAAAAATACAGTATGAGAACAGGATGCTGGACTAGATCAGGATGTTTGGCCTGATCCAGTAGGCTCTTCTTAGGTTCCTATCCACTCCTAGAGGGGTCTTGTCAACCTGGGAAGGGAGCCCATCTAGGAGATACATTTGGGAGAAGGATCAGGCTAAGGAGTAAACCCTCTCCAAATCTGGAGTCCCTAACACGGTTGGATGGTGCCTTGTACGCTTCCTTCTGGCAACTCCTGCAGCTAAGCCTGTGCCAAATGTATTGCTCTGCTTTCCTTTGGACCACATCAACAAGGCCAAGAATGGGGTCTTGTCGTCTGGGCAGCCCAGGACTCCATACACACTGCCCTGGCTTGCATCTCAAGGAAGTCACTTTGGTGCTGCTAACGCAGTGGTTTGACTTCACTCCCAGAGTGTCAGGAGTTCAGCCTACACTCGAATAGGACCCTGGCAGAGACACATGCCCGACTGGCACGTTCCCTCCCTCCTGGTCGATTGTTTGGGAGCTTCAAAAGCTTTCTTCAGCCCGAACATCACAGCGACCGATGCCCACCCACACTGGCACACTTAGGGATCTGCAGAGTTTGCGCAACTTGCATGACAGACCTCAGCAACTCAGCATACAGTGGTGCCTCGCAAGACGAAATTAATCCGTTCCGCGAGTCTCTTCGTCTAGCGTTTTTTTCGTCTTGCGAAGCAACCCTATTAGCGGATTAGCGGATTAGCGCTATTAGCGGTTTAGCGGCTATTAAAGGCTTAGCGGCTATTAAAGGCTTAGCGGCTATTAAAGGCTTAGCGGATTAGCGGCTAAAAGGCTATTAGCGGCTTAGCGGCTTAGAAAAAGGGGGGGAGCGGAAAAAAATCGGAACACTCGCAAGATGTTTTCGTCTTGCAAAGCAAGCCCATAGGGAAAATCGTCTTGCGAAGCAGCTCAAAAATGGAAAACCCTTTCGTCTAGCGGGTTTTCTGTCTTGCGAGGCATTCGTCTTGCGGGGCACCACTGCATTGGCTAATCTACTTAATTTACATATAAACACACACAGAGCACTGCAACATGGCTTCCTCTCTAGCATCAGACAGCAAAAAGACAAAGAAATCATTCTCCATTCTCGAGACAAAAAGATGCCAGCAACAACATCTGCTCCTAGGGTGAGGACGCCTGAAGGGTTTTCGAATCCACCATGTCTTACCATAATCTTAAAATCATCTTTCTGCTACCAGCTCCATTCTAGTTGCATAAATGGGGTTTTGGGGGGCGAGGGGGAATGTAATGCATTTGGAAGACCTTGTTGCATGTCTAGCAAGGGCTGCGTTTGGCTTGCCAGGTCACCGTCTGAACAGAGTCGTTTCCCCTCTTCCTTTCTATTCCTATTTAACGCCCATTTAGAGAGGGAAAGAATTCAGCAGCAGAAGAAGAAAAAGAAATTGCCCAAGCAAAACATTGCACCTTGCAGCGGCTGCTTTGACAAATGTCTGTGCTTCCCTTCCAGCCGCCTCTTGGCTGCTCCGGGTGACCTGCTCCGCCCAGGGAACGTCGAGCTCCCTGCAAAAAGGCTCATTAATAAAAGATCGCTGGGGACATGGGGCCGTCTCGCTTGCAAATGAAGCCAAATTTAGAATACAATCTGTCTAATGGGCCACAGCAGATTTGCTGGGTCAAGCCAAGAGTTCGTGCAGCAGGGTGTTTCCTGCCCCCCGTGCTGAAACTGCTCAAAAGACAGGGATCGTGGTTCAAATGGCTGGATACGTGCTTGGCGTGTAGAAGGCACCTGCCTGAATCCTTGGCGTCGCCTGCTGAAACGCTGGCAGGGAATGGAAAAAAACAAAACAAAAAACGCTCTCCCTGAGGTCCAGAGTAGACTGAATGTGACCCTCGATATTTCTCCATCTGTCCCTCCAAGCTCTTCTCCAGGTCATAACCCTTCCCAGCCCTGCTTTGCACGCAAAGTATTTATTTTCTAAAAAATCTGGCTGCAATGTCTCCTTGAACTCTGATAATGCCTCTTTCATTTCTGGATGGAGACTAGAGAAGGGGCAAGGGATGGAGCTCAGTAGTAGAGCACCTGTCTTGAACACAGAATAGGTAAAGGGTAAAGAGACCCCTAATCATTAGGTCCAGTCGTGGCCAACTCTGGGGTTGCGGCGCTCATCTCGCTATATTGGCCGAGGGAGCTGGCGTACAGCATGACTAAGCCGCTTCTGGCGAACCAGAGCACCGCACGGAAACACTGTTTACCTTCCCGCTGCAGCGCTGCCTATTTATCTACTTGCACTTTGACGTGCTTTCGAACTGCTAGGTTGGCAGGAGCTGGGACCGAGCGATGGGAGCTCACCCCATCAGGGGAATTGAAACCGCCAACCTTCTGATCAGCAAATCCTAGGCTCTGTGGTTTAACCCACCCGCGTCCCTGCACACAGAATACCTCAGGGTCAATCCCCAGGACCTCCAAATAACGCTGGGAGAGACTCCTGCCTGAAACTCTGGAGAGCTGCTGCCAGTTGGTGTAGGCCAGGGGTCAGCAAACTTTTTAAGCAGGGGGCCGGTCCACTGTCCCTCAGACCTTGTGGGGGGCCGGACTATATTTGGGGGGGAATGAACGAATTCCCATGCCCCACAAATAACCCAGAGATGCATTTTAAATAAAAGCACATATTCTTTTTTTTAAATAATAAATACATCTTTATTGGTTTAAAATACAATCTTACAATAAAGGTAAGTACAACAAA
The DNA here is from genome assembly GCF_965112155.1 of Podarcis liolepis. Taxonomy (NCBI): domain Eukaryota; kingdom Metazoa; phylum Chordata; class Lepidosauria; order Squamata; family Lacertidae; genus Podarcis; species Podarcis liolepis. Next base: position 22,800,005 of record NC_139561.1, read on the forward strand.
GTTAAGCACAGAAAAGAAGGAAAAGAAAAAAGAAAAGAGAGGAAAAAAATTCTCCACATCAAAAAATACAAAAAAATTAAAAGTAACAAGAAAAGAAAAGTAACAATTAAAAGCACCAGATATTTATTCAACATCATGTCTTAGCCAATAAAGTCTTGTGTAAAAAGCTTCCAATCGTTCTCAAAAAGAAGAAGAAGAAAAAGCCCACATTCTACTCATGTAAAAACCCCAGGCAGGCCACACAAATAACCCAGAGATACATTTTAAATAAAAGGGCACATTCTACTCATGTAAAAACACACTGATTCCCGGGCCATCCATGGGCTGGATTGAGAAGGCGATTGGGCCGGATCCGGCCCCTGGGCTTTAGTTTGCCTACCCATGGTGTAGGCGGTACTGAGTTAGATAGTTCTGTGGTCTGGCACAGTGTAAAGCTCCTATGTGCTTGCATGTCTATAGAAACTAGCCTAGTGTGCCAAGATAACATTTGCATTCCTTTCTTTGCCCAATGCTGGCATGTGGCCCTTGGGAGTTTGGCTAAAAGAAAATGCTGGCAAAGATTCCTTAACCCTGGATTGGACAATGCTGGGCTGGGTGGGCCAATAGCCTGACTTCGTCTGAGGCACCTTTTAAAATTTCAAAGCAGCCGTGCACAGCAGAGGCTGGTCCATCCGGGTGAAGGGGGCACTTGGTCTGCCCTCATCCAACTCCCACCAGCTTGCCTTCTTGTTTAGGACCAGTCCAGAGAATGGGTTTGCCTGCCAGCTTGCTCCTCTTTAGTCTCACCACCATGGGTAGGCAAACTAAGCCCAATCACCTTCTAAATCCGACCTGCAGACGGTCTGGGAATCAGAATGTTTTTACATGAGTAGAATGTGCCCTTTTATTTAAAACGCATCTATGGGTTGTTTGTGGGGCATTCGTTCATCCCCCCCCCCAAAAAAAATATAGTCCGGCCCCCCACAAGGTCTGAGGGTCAGTGGACCGGCCCCCTGCTGTAAATGTTTGCTGACCCCTGACCTACACCTTGGAGAACTTAGCAGGGAGGAGGATGGAGACGCAACTATTGTTTCTTGACTCCGCCTCCTGTTGGCTCCAGCTCCGCCCACCATTTGGGCTCCCGACATTCCACTCGGCCAGCTCTAAAGGGCACCAGCTCCCCAGCACTTAGGGTGAAATTGCCAGTGGCTAAGGAGCCACAAGGTAGATTTTCTAAATGCAACCAGTTTGATCTGAAAATCAGTGATGTTCCAGAGCTGTTCTTCACTGCATTGCAGGGGGTTGAACTAGATGACCCTTGGGGGAAGAATGGATAAACGAGGTGATGATGGATTGTGCAGAATTGGCAAAGTTAACAGCTAAACTAGGAGAACCTAATGAGAAGGTTTTGTGGAAGAGTGGAAACCCTTTTCAGATTATTTAAAGAAATATTCTGTGATGAACGCACGAGCAGGATTTGAATGATGAGCAACAGAAGGGATGAAAGATTATGGTAGTTTTGTTAAGGTTTAAGACATAGAAGACTGGGTGCACCAGAGGGAGAGAAACAGAAACACCATGGAAAAGAGGGTGGGAAGTAAAAAGAAAAAAAGGGTTTTTTATGCATTGAAATGTATGTGTGGAATTTTGGAAAACTTCAGAAAAAAACTTCAGAAAAACAACAACCTTGGAGAAACACACTATGATTCGATGGGGGAAGACTGTTTCCGAATTACACACCTGCCAGAGGCTTCTTTTATATCTTCCTTTGTGCAAAAACCTCTCTTTTGATGCCCATTTTATTTTATTTTTTTCATTTTTTTATTTTTTCACAAAAATTTAAACACACAAATAAACAAACAGACATAAATCATAGCCTTTTTAAACCTTAATCTAATTAACTTTGTTAAGTGACTTCCTCGTATCCCCCTGGTTGGATTTCAATGGATATCATTTAACGGTTTTCCAAATCAGCATTCTTATAAAATTAACTTAATCACTTAACATCTTTCTTCCTTCCCAATTCAGTAGTAAACATATTAATTCATCACATATTACATATTTAAATCCTAAGCCTATCCGGTATTTGCAAGCTTTTTCCAATTAATTTAATTTGACATCATTTGATGTCCATTTTAAACGTGTCTATGCCCTAGCCCCAGAGCGGGGAAGCTTTTTCAGCCTAGGGGCCCTGCTGCCTCATGCGCTACCTTTCAACAACCACCTGGCAAAGGTTGGCAGGGCCAGAAGGAAAAGTGGGTGGAACAACTGACAGGAAACTAACTCTGTCTGTAGAGTAGGCTACATTCCAGCTGTGCCAAATTCTGAAGTTCCTGCACTCCATCCAGGGAAGGCCTTATTGCCATTCAAGGACACTTCCAGATAAGGAGCTTTGCCAGCGAGGAAGAAGGCCTGCGAAGAAAGAATGTCACCTGGGGAGGAATGCTGCTTGGAGTGAGTCCTGCGGGGGCCAGTTGACCCGCAGTCCTCGGGTATCTCACCCCTGCCTGAGCAGACCTTCTCAAGATTGCTCACTGCTGAGATGCGCTGGACTCATCAAAGCAAGACTGCAAAATATCGTGCAGAAAACTAAGGGTTATGGGTTATTGCTTTTCTGTTTCTTCCCTCCGGGTAAGAGAAAAGGCTAATTAGATTAGAGGTACTGTTCTGTCCCATTTTTAGAAAGGACACTGCCGCTGATATTTTTAAAGAAGGGACAGAGAACCGTAAATGGTGACAAATAGATAATAATTGGCAGTGTTGGAAAGTGAAAGGGGGGGGGGACCACAGCTCGTAGTAGCATCATGCCCATCTTTTGACTCTGCTGCTCTGTTCCCAGGGCAAACAGTCGTTTGGCTATGAGTTTGGATGCCTCTTAAAACGCCATTACCGCATTTTGCATGATGGCTCCAGAGATCAAGGAGGAGGGGTTTTGTAGATGTTTGGAATAATTGCAATCATTTCAAAAGGAGAAATGATATATCTCATGATGGTGGGAGAAACCAGGTGGCTTGGGCACCTGTTTCAGTCCAAAATAAGGCACCAGGTTGAAGAAGACTGATCTACGCAGACTGGTGACCGCACTTTAGGATTCCAGACACGTCTCTGTCAGCCTGAGCTGGGGTTGAACCCAGGACTTTCTGCATACAAAGCAGATCTGAGGAGCTCTGGGCTCCCCATGCCTGCTGTAACGGGGGAATGAACCAAGGACTTTACACAAATGAGGCCTGGGGTCTCCCGTTGACCCCTGGCTGTTCCCCATGGTCCCATCCATGAATATGATAGCTATTACATTTTCCTCCTACTTTCCTTTGAGAATTGCTCAGGGTGGTGTATGTACTGAATTCCCCTTTTCCTGTAAGGTAGGCTAGACAGAGAGATGGTAACTAAGTTGAGGGTCACATGGTGAAGTTCATGCCTGAAGAGGGAGTTGGTCTGCCCTACCACCTGCTAGACCAGGGGTCTGCAACCTTTAAGACAAAAAGAGCCACTTGGACCCGTTTCCGAAGAAAAAACAACAACTGGGAGCTGCAAAACCATTGCGACATTTAAAACAAATATATCTCCGGAGCCACGATCTGACAGCGGGCGGGAAGGTGACGTCGGGATGGTGCGTGACTAACGCAGGCACCGCCCCCATGCGACGTCACAGCCAGTACAGCGCCCACCACAGTGAGGAGTGTTGGGGCGTACAATGCGCCTCCTCCCCTCGCTAGTATCCGCCCCGGAGCCGCGGCAAAGATGTAAAAGAGCCACATGCGGCTCCGGAGCCGCGGGTTGTAGACCCCTGTGCTAGACCATGGGTGTGTCCATTGCCCAAGAGCTAAGCGTATTTATTATTCCATGAATTATCCCAGCTTTTTTTCCTCCAGAGAGCTGAAGTTCACCTGCATGGTTCACCAGCCTCCCCATTTGATCCACACAACCCTGCAAGGTAGGATAGGCTGGGGGAAGGTGACTGGCCCAAGGTCACACACCCAATGAGTTTGGGGGATTTGAACCCTGGTCCTGCCAGGACTTAGTCTGACGCTAACCACTACACCATGCTGACTTTTGCTGAGCTGAGCTTCTAAAATAGCAACATGTGGATGCTTGGAACCTACAGCAGGGGTGTCAAAGCCACAACCCAAGGGCCAAAATAGGCCCACTGAGCCATTTTTTGTGGCCTGCCTAGGACTTGCCGATCAGAAGGTTGGCGGTTCGAATCCCCATGACGGGGTGAGCTCCCGTTGCTCGGTCCCAGCTCCTGCCCACCTAGCAGTTCAAAAGCACGCCAAAGTGCAAGTAGATAAATAGGTACTGCTCCGGCGGGAAGGTAAACGGCGTTTCCGTGCACTGCTCTGGTTCACCAGAAGCAGCTTAGTCATGCAGGCCACATGACACGGAAGGTGTATGCCGGCTCCCTTGGCCAATAAAGCGAGATGAGCGCCGCAACCCGAGTCGGTCACGACTGGACCTAATGCTCAGGGGTCCCTTTACCATTTACCTAGTCCCCAGAAGATTTTTCCCTGACAGCTTGTGTGTCAGGCCAAATTATTGCCACTGAGTACAGCTCAGAACGATCCGGAAACAGGAAGGAGTGTTCCTTTCTGTGCCAATGGCAATTTGCCACCTCTGCAAAAGCCCAAACTTCTTGAGATAGTGTTAGCCACCTGCTGTTTACCGACGTACTTGTACTAAGGCTTTTTAAAAAACAGATCAGCTGCCTAATTAATTAACCGGTGGAAAAAGATTTTTTTGAAAAAATCCCTAAGCCCCGGGGTCACAATTTCAGTTTTTGCTTTAGTCTATATACAAAAAGCGGAAGGCAGACTTCCTGTTTTAAACCTTCGGCTTCGTTACCAAATCAAGAAATTTCTTGATCCAATTTTCCATTTCTACTCACGGGTACTTGTTTTAAATCCAATTGTCCACAGGAAAAAGTCAGCGCTCTCCGGCAAGGGCTGTGCGGCTTCACTCCGTGAAAGTAGCAGTCAGTTCGCAGCACCGCGCTTCTCACCCCACTTCGCTCCGGAGCCCCTAAATGGGATTCCCTGCGAGTAGGGGGGCGCTCCTAGTGCCCTGCCGAACCCCACGTTCCCAGGCTTCCCCCGACAGGCATTTCTAGCGGGTCCCAACCTTCGCTACGGCGGGAAGACCCAGTTTCCACGGTGCCCGTTCCTCCGAAAAGAGGAACTCCGCAATTCACCGTTGGCGCTGACCCGGAAGTCTGATTTTTTTGAAAACTGTTGCAAATGCTCCCCTGAAAGCATTGGCGGTTGAAACAGAAGGCTTTTTATCACAGGACAAGAAATCAGCCCTTGACAACTTAAGCGGCGAAAAAAAGTATTTTTGAAAAAATCCCTAAGCCTCGGGGTCACAATTTCAGAAAAAATCTGACATTCCGCAGTTCACTCAAAAATGGTGCCAAACGGTTGCAAATCCTCTGAAAGCTTTGGCGGTCCAAACAGAAGGCTTTTTATCACAGGACAAGAAATCAGCCATTGACAACTTAACCAGCGGGAAATATTTTTTTTGAAAAAATCCCTAAGCCCCGGAGTCACAAATTCAGACAAAATCTGACTTTCCGCAGTTCACTCAAAAATGGTGCCAAACGGTTGCAAAAGCTCCTCTGAAAGCATTGGCGGTCGAAACAGAAGGCTTTTTATCACAGGACAAAAAATCAGCCCTCGACAACTTAAGCGGCGGGAAAAGATTTTGAGTCACAATTTCAGAAAAAATCTGACATTCGGCGATTCACTCAAAAATGGTGCCCAACGGTTGCAAAAGCTCCTCTGAAAGCTTTGGCAGTCCAAACAGAAGGCTTTTTATAACAGGACAAGAAATCAGCCCTTGACAACTTAACTGGCGGGAAAAGATTTTTTGGAAAAAATCCCTAAGCCCCGGAGTCAGAATTTCAGCAAAAATCTGAGTTTTGGCAATTCACTCAAAAATGGTACCCAACGGTTGCAAATGCTCCCCTAAAAGGTTTGGCAGTTGAAACAGAAGGCTTTTTATAACAGGACAGGAAATTAGCCCTCGACAACTTAACCAGCGGTAAAAGATTTTTTGAAAAAATCCCTAAGCCCCGGGGTCACAATTTCAGAAAAATCTGACTTTCAGCAATTCACTCAAAAATGGTGCCAAACGGTTGCAAATGCTCCTATGAAAGCTGTGGCGGTCTAAACAGAAGGCTTTTTATAACAGGACAAGAAATCAGCCCTTGACAACTTAACTGGCGGGAAAAGATATTTTTGAAAAAATCCCTAAGCCCCGGGGTCACAATTTCAGAAAAAATCTGACTTTTGGCAATTCACTCAAAAATGGTGCCAAACGGTTGCAAATGCTCCTCTGAAAGGTTTGGCGGTCGAAGCAGAAGGCTTTTTATCACAGGACTAGAAACCAGCCCTCGACAACTTAACTGGCGGAAAAAGGTTTTTTGAAAAAATCCCTAAGCTCCGGGGTCACAATTTCAGAAAAAATCTGACATTCTGCAGTTCACTCAAAAATGGTGCCAAACAGTTGGAAATGCTCCTCTGAAAGCTTTGGCGGTCTAAACAGAAGGCTTTTTATAACAGTACAAGAAATCAGCCCTCGACGACTTAACCAGCGGGAATTTTTTTTTTTTTTTTAAATCCCTAAGCCCCGGGGTCACAATTTCAGAAAAAATCTGACATTCCGCAGTTCACTCAAAAATGGTGCCCAACGGTTGCAAATGATCCTCTAAAAGCTTTGGCGGTCTAAACAGAAGGCTTTTTATAACAGTACAAGAAATCAGCCCACGGCGACTTAACCAGCGGGGTTTTTTTGTGTTTTTTTTGAAAAAATCCCTAAGCCGCTGGGTCACAAATTCAGAAAAAATCTGACTTTCAGCAATTCACTCAAAATGGTGCCCAACAGTTGCAAATGTTCCCCTGAAAGGATTGGCGGTCAAAACAGAAGGCTTTTTATCACAGGACAAGAAATCAGACGTCGACAACTTAACTGGCGAAAAAAGATTTTTTGAAAAAATCCCTAAGCCTCGGGGTCACAATTTCAGGAAAAAACTGACATTCGGCAGTTCACTCAAAAATGGTGCCCAACGGTTGCAAATGCTCCCCTGAAAGGTTTGGCGGTCGAAACAGAAGGCTTTTTATCACAGGACAAGAAATCAGCCCTTGTCAACTTAACTGGCGGGAAAAGGTTTTTTGAAAATCAGCCCTCGACAACTTAAGGGGAGGAAAAAGATTTTTTTGAAAAAATCCGAGGTCACAATTTCAGAAAAATTCTGACATTCGGCAGTTCACTCAAAAATGGTGCCAAACCGTTGCAAATGCTCCCCTGATAGGTTTGGCGGTCGAAACAGAAGGCTTTTTATCACAGGTCAAGAAATCAGCCCTTGACAACTTAAGCGGCGGAAAAAGATTTTTTCAAAAATTCCCTAAGCCCCGGGGTCACAATGTCAGGAAAAATCTTGATTTTCGGCAATTCACTCAAAAATGGTGCCAAACGGTCGCAAATGGTCCCCTGAAAGGTTTGGCGGTCGAAACAGAAGGCTTTTTATAACAGGACAAGAAATCAGCCCTCGACAACTTAACCGGAGGAAAAAGCCTTTTTTGAAAAAATCTCTAAGCCCCGGGGTCACAATTGCAGCAAAATCTCATGTTCTCCAATTCACTCAAAAATGGTGCCAACCGGTTGCAAATGCTGCTCTGAAAGCTTTGGCGTTTGAAACAGAAGGCTTTTTATCACAGGACAAGAAATCAGCCCTCGACAACTTAACCGGCAGAAAAAGATTTTTAAAAAAAATCCCTAAGCCCCGGGGTCACAATTTCAGAAAAATGCTGACTTTCGGCAATTCACTCAAAAATCGTGCCAAACGGTTGCAAATGCTCCCCTGAAAGGTTTGGCGATTGAATAAGTAGGCATTTTATAACAGGACAAGAAATCAGCCCTCGACAACTTAACCAGCAACTTAAGTTGGCCCTCCAGATCAGCCTTTCTCAACCTCGGGGTCCAGTTGTTTTTGGACTACAACTCCCATCATTCCTATCTAGCCGCACCAGTGGTCACGGATGATGGGAGTTGTAGTCCAACGGCATCTGGGGAACCAAGCTTCAGAAAGGCTGCTGTAGCGTTTACATTTTAACTTTGATACTACTAATAATTCTGGACTTTGCCTGGGACAAGCAGCACAGCTCATTTCTTCCATCAAGGAGATTGGCGGAAGGAGGACAGGAGCAAAAGTTCAGGCCGAAAATCCACCCCCATTACTCATTTCTCAGAGGAGGCTTTGGCAGAGAAATGGCCGTGTCGAAACCAAGAGCATGTCAGCTCAGATCAGAATCCCGGCTGGTGATGAAAAGGGCCGCATCCCCGGAGTGAGTTGGGGATGTCGTTTGACTGCTACATGGCCCGGCAGACGAATTAGCTTCTGATTAATCTGTTTGGAAAGAGCTATTCATGGCAGGCAGCGAGGGACAGCGATGCATTAAATCAAAGTTTGCGAGGGAAGAGCACAAAAGCAAGCAGAAATCCCTGGCTTCACAGTTTCGTCAGCTACGCAGCTCCAAACTCTTGGGCTTTTGAGCTGACATTTGCACCTGGCATCCTGGCTGCTACCAGCTGAGTCTGGTACATTAAGTGTGACTGTGGCCCCACCCAGCTCCCCACCTGCCTGCATCCTTCCTTACACCATAAATGAAAGCCCTGCTGGATCAGGATAAGGGCCCATTCGGCCAAGCATCCTGTTCTCGCAGCCAAATGTTTGGTGCAGTGGTGGTGATCAGCTGCGTAACTGAGTTCACACAAAACTGAGTTGTGTCCCCAATCCAGCCACTTCTCTCACTGCCTACACCTGAAGTCACATTTGGCATCAGATGCAGGGCATGTACACATTGTTTGGAGGGCAAGCGGGCCCTCAAGGCAAATTGGTGCTCATTTGGGCCAAATTTGGCCCACAGGCCAGAAGGTTCCCCACCCTGGCTATTGATAACACTGAATTTATAAGATTAAAAACTGCTGACTGGTGATAATCAAGAACAACTTTCCCAGGTTCAATGCCTGGCATCTCCCAGCAGGGCTGGCAATGCCCCTTGTCTGAAACCCTGGAGAGTTGTTGCCAGTCAGTGTAGGGAATACAGGGCTAGATGGTCTCATAGGTTCAACACAGCTGAAGGCAGCTTCCTACGGCCCTTAAGCACTGAAAGCCTTTTTTTCCTGCTTTAATCTTTTTGTAAACCGCTTTGAGGCTGCTGCTTTAACAATCACGTGGTGTATATGTAATAAATAAATAAGGTTCACACGATAAATCTCAGCAGTGGGTCTCGATGATGGGTGTTCTCTGTCTTCCAAAACACAGGCAATGTCGCCTTCCGCCCCCCCCCCCAATAACTTACCGGTAACAAAACAGACCAGGGTGTAAAAAAAGAATCTCATTCTCAAAAGACTTCCTTGTTTTTTAATATAAAGATGAACAGATTTTGCATTAAAGAGCAACAAGGTCAAGTCCAAGACAAAGGGTAGGAGGAGGAGGATACGAACTGTCCAAGGCTAACAGAGGCTACACAGAATCAGCCCCTCCTCACAGCCCAAATCTTAACAATTCTGAAACGGGGGGGAAAGTGTGCGTGTGGCAGGAGGGACAGAACCATCAAAAGAGAATCTGCAATTTATTTTTCTGTTTTGAGCTCCCTTCCGCCTTAGAAGAAACATCCAGAGAGCAAAATCTGCCTTGCAAGCTGCCCCGGACCTTGCTAACTGGTCACGTTGATACATCTGTGATTTACTGGAAGCAGAGATCAGGCGCTAGCCCCTCTTGAATGTTACGGGCAGAAGATTCCCAGCCTCATCACAGCGGTGTTCTGGCCCAGCTCTTTCATTTCAGGCTCTTTCCTCTGGCATCCCCCATCGAGCCGGCGTGAAATTTAGTAGTCTCTTTCCACTCGGCCTCTGGGTTCCTGGGCCAGTTCCAGATCATCAGCGTCGTCTACTTCACCTCCATGATCTTCCTGTTATTGGGCAGGGGAAAAAGGAGCTCAGTTTTTGTTTGTTTGTTTGTTTCTGAGGGGGAATCGGGAAGTGAGACCGAAGATACTTGTGCACCAAACATTTATCTATTTATGACTTAAATTTCTATAAAAAAACCCAAAGGAATAGACTGTCTGCCGGCTCAGGCTGATGGACAATCTATTTGTGCATTCTGTCCTTGCAGTGGCCAACCAGAGGCCTGTTGGAAGTCTGCAAGCAGTGCATGAGAGCAACAGCCCTCTTCTTGAAGGGGTACAGTTAGGGTTATCCCAGAAAGCCCTAAAAACTGTTTGTAAATTCCCCCCCCCCCAAGCCAGGCCTCGGCGTACGCATTTTTAAAACTGCATATTCCTCTAAGACAAAAAGCATGAGCTAAGCAGTCCTCTCTGTAACAAAAACGCTGTGACAAACCCAGAGCTGAGAACAGTAAAGCTTTTCGCTTCCCAGATCCAAGATAACCTTGTCCTGGTACATTGACTTGCAACATACCGTATTTTTTGCACCATAACACTCACTTTTTTCCTCCTAGAAAGTAAGGGGAAATGTCTGTGCGTGTTATGGAGGAAATGCCTACGGGTGGCATGCCTACGGATTTTCCTCCTCTAAAAACTACGTGCGTGTTATGGTCGGGTGCGTGTTATAGAGCGAAAAATACGGTACTTCCGGGAACAGAGCCAGAGAACGAAAAGCAACATTTCTATGTAAGAATCTGTGAAGGGGGAGAGGAAAAAGGGGGTTTGAAAAAAGGATAAAACCTGCTTGTAAAATGTTTTCGGTGCGGCCTGTCTTTTGTGAACTGAATCACACAGGTGCCTCTGCCCCCACGGATGGCAGAATAAAACACTCTTTCTCTGGATTAACCCCTTGGTGTCGTTTGGCTCCTTTTGTCTCTGCTCGGGTGCAACAATTATTCCTACCCATGGATTAAAAAGGCTACATTCTCACCTGCAATTCCAGACACCAGAGGCAGGGCATAGCCATTGTGGCTAGCAGCCGCTGACAGCCATGAATTCCTCTTAAGTTTCCTATTCCCTTTCTCTGCACAGTGCATATTTTTTTAATATCCCTCTATCTCGTACCTACGGAACCGCCTCTCCTGGTATGTCCCACGGAGGACCTTATGGTCTTCAAACAAAAACATCTTGGAGATCCCGGGCCACAGGGAGGTTAGGTTGGCCTCAACCAGAGCCGGGGCTTTTTCGGCTGTGGCTCCGATCTGGTGGAACGCTCTGTGACAAGAGACTAGGGCCCTGCAGGACTTGACATCTTTCCGCAGGGCCTGCAAGACAGAGCTGTTCCACCAGGCCTTTGGCCAAGGCACAGCCTGACTCCCTCCTTTGGCAATCCTCACAGAACTCTAGCCCAATGGTTGCCATTAATCTGATTGGAATTAATTTTATAATGAAATGATTTTAGAATGTTTTATCATTTTACTGTTGTTAGCCGCTCTGAGCCCGGCTTCGGCTGGGGAGGGCGGGATATAAATAAAAATTATTATTATTATTATTATTATTACCATCTGCTCCCCTGCCCCCACCTGCCTCTCCCCCCTAAACTAAAAACCTCCAATAATTATAACCCAAATCACAGAACAACGGTCGAGTTGGAAGGGACTCCAGTGGTCATCTAGACCAACCCCCCGGGCAATGCAGGAATTGCAGCTAAAGTACCCCTGGCAGATGACCACCCTGTTTAAAAACCTCCAAGGAATCTAGAGCCAAGTGTTCAATTTCTGGCAGTTGCTCAACCTGGGGAGTACAGTCAGGTGCACATCTATGCACAAGTTGGCTCTGCCCTCAAGTTGCCTCTCTAGGAGTTTCTGCTGTGCGTCACTGCACCACAAGCCGGGCTCAGTCTCGGTGGTATTTTCGCCACCTCATCATGATGAAATGTGCCCTTTGCAGCCCTGAGAGCCTTCTCTCTATTATGTTTTAAGGAAAGGAGCGTGGACTTTGAAAAGCTATTTTAAGCGTCTGGGTGTTGCTTCTTTTCTGTAAACATTGTCACTTTGTTCTGAGGCAGGAGGGGAAGGGGAAGGGAGGGGTGACGTGACTTGGTGAGAAAGACAAAGGAAAACTGTCCTCAAATGAACCTAATCAGTGTCCTTGCATCTCCTGGGGGTAGAGAGGGAAGAAGGCACCATTTTCCATTCCGCCATGCCGCAGTTTCCATTCTGCTGTGGTTCATCTTTTGCAAAAAAAAAGAAACCCACACTGCGTGCCTCGCTGTCCGCAATGGCAAAACAGCGCAACTTACGTAATTAATGAAGGAAATTATATTGTCCTTGCGTTACTCCAGCCCGTTCATTAAGATACAAAAAAGGGAACACAATGCAAATGGTTGGTGTGCGTGTTGAAAGAACTCCACATTTTTGCGGACTGAAAGCAACAACGGTGGATACTGATCGAAATCTGCCGAATTGATTTCCGTCCCAGACATTGAAATTTTCCACTTCCATGCTGTTTTCATCAGAATTCTCCAACACCCTCACTCCTGATTCCATATCCCAATTTGCCTAGGCATGGGCGGCTGGGCTTGCACACTGTTTTTTGAAACAGTGGCAGGTGGCTGTTTTTGATATGCTAATGGGAGGCAGCTCTGCAAGGGCAGCAGAAGAGGAGCTGAATGTCTTAAGAGAAAGGGAAGGTGGTGAGAGCCTACACACACATCCGCCCCACAAGGAAGATGCTAGGAGTAGCCACTGTGGTGCACAAGCCAGGCATTTCAAATGGTGCAGCCTCTAGGGCACTTGCTTTGCATGCAGAAGGTTCCTGGTTCAATCCCTGGCCTCTCTAGTCAGTTTTATTTTTTTTTAAAGGATCTGGCAGCTGGAAAAGATATCTCAAGGTTCTGGAAACCTAGAGAGCAGCTGCCAGTCAGAGCACACCTGCTAAGCTAGTCCAACCCCTTTACGGCCTAGGACCCTCGTACCTACGGGACCGCCTCTCCCGGTATGCCCCACGGAGAGCCTCAAGGTCCATAAACAGCAACACCCTAGAGGTCCCGGGCCCTAAGGAAGTTAGATTAGCTTCAACCAGAGCCAGGGCCTTTTCAACTCTGGCTCCGGCCTGGTGGAACGCTGTGTCTCATGAGACCAGGGCCCTGCAGGATCTGATTTCTTTCCGCAGGGCCTGTAAGACAGAGTTGTTCCGCCTGGCCTTTGGCTTGGAGCCAATTTGATTCCCTCCCCCTCTTTCTTTTTCCTTTTTCCTTTCTCCTCCTGTGATGAGGCTGCATTTTAATATTTTGATGTTTCAATATTTTAATTGTTGTATTTTAATCTTGTTTTTAAGTTGTATTCATTCAACTTGTTTTTATTATTGCTTGTTAGTCGCCCTGAGCCCGGCCTTGGCTGGGGAGGGCGGGGTATAAATAAAAATTATTATTATTATTATTAACCTCAAGCTGACCCCCTTATCTGACTTCTGTCTCATTTACAAGCAGACCAGGAGTACCTGCATCTTGTAACACTATAGCCAGGCAGCATGCAACGAAGTTGAATGATGGGAGGTTCAGGGTGGACCAGAGGAGCACATTATTAAGGCATCTGGTCGACCACTGTGAGAACAGGGTGCTGGACTACTAGATGTTCCAGCAGCCACACTCTTCTTCCACTCTTATATAATCCCTGTTTGGGTGCTTGGCAGCAGAGACAGGGTGTGTCAGAATAAAAAAATTCCTTCCAGTAGCACCTTAAAGACCAACTAAGTTAGTTCTTGGTATGAGCTTTCGTGTGCATGCACACTTCTTCAGATACCCAGTGTATCTGAAGAAGTGTGCATGCACACGAAAGCTCATACCAAGAACTAACTTAGTTGGTCTTTAAGGTGCTACTGGAAGGAATTTTTTTATTTTGACTATGGCAGACCAACACGGCTACCTATCTGTAACTGGAACTATGGTGTGGCATCTGAATATAGACTGCATTTTTAATCAAGGCTTATATTGGCTTATATCTTGATCAGGTTCCTAAATTAAATGGGCTTAGATTTTCAAATGTTTCATGCCAGGCAGAAGACCAGCTGCTTAGAGAACCTTGGCAATGTTTTCCTCCTAGACAAGGGGCCCCTTGATTTATAGCAGAAAACAATTCTCAAAGTCGTAAAAGGGGGAAATTACAGGCTGAGAACGAGGACACTGACCCTACATGTTACAGAAGATAAAAAAGGCAGAGATAAACATAATTAGGAATGAGTAAATAGTAAAATAATACCAATGTGCCTCCCAGTAAAATGAGCCAGATCTTCTTCCTAAGGTTAAATGTTGGAAAGAGCTAATGGGAAAAGCAGCTGGCTGAAGGGGGGGGGGGGGTGTAAACTGAAGAGGCTTCTTTTGAAGCTGTTTTTTACTGAGTTCCTTTTTTTTACTTTACAAAGGCTACCTATGTTATGTATTAAATATATTGGCTTAAATGTAATTATGCAAAGGATTTAAGAAATGCTAGATTCTTATTTCATATAGTTGTAAGAGTTGTATTTATCCTGAAATTAAGTCAGCCACCAGCCTAGCCCCCCTGCCAGACAGGAGACGCCATCCAAGCAGTCCTGATATATAGTTGTCAGGCATTTGTTTAGAAACCTTCAAATGAAGGAGATCTTTCAATGTTGATGTGAACTCAAGATCCTTGACATATGTTTAAGATAAAAATTTAAGATTAACCATTTGTTTTGGAGGGCAATAGGGCAAGGAGGGCAAGAGGTGAGCTGGTAATTAAGATTCCTTGTTGAGACACATGTAAGATATATTACTACTTATTTGTCATTTATAGATGTAACAATATATAGCTCTTTGTGTTCCATATAAGGACAGGAGGATATGGGTGTATCTTTTAGGATTGGTTATAGCAATCAGCCAATAGGAAATTCAACCAGGCTGATTGGACAGAGGCAGCCAAAGGAGGAGCAAAGGGGGCTGGATTAAGGGAATATAAGTGCTGGCCATAATGGCAGGAGGCCAGGCCAGAGCTTGGTAACCATATACCACTGTGCCTCTCATTTATTTGTCTGACAAATAAATTATTATTTTAAATTCTCTATTGCTGCGTTGAATATTTCATTCCAGCTAAGCGTTAACCACAAGCAGGGTGCTACAATGGAAGGGTGTGTCAGAGTCATAGAAAGCTCATTTCTGGGAGGTAGAAGAGCTGTTGCTCCTTCAGCAGATGTCTGCAATGAAGGCTGCAATCCCAGTCTTACCCAGGAGTCAACATCACTGAACATCAGCGGTGACGGGTGCTCATGGTGACTGGCAGGGCAGAAGGCAGGGAGCCTAACAGTAGGTGGCGCCAGAGGCAATGACAAACAGAGCCGACTTAATTTTTGCTTTGCCCCCATCCTTCCTGCTAAGTTCTGCAAGGGGCATCAATGAGACAGAGGAGGAGGAGGAGGAAGTTAATGGGCATTTGCCGTCACCTGGACCGGTTGTAAGGGAGAAGACAAACAGGTGAAACCCCCATTTGCCCCAATGGGCTGGCCTCCCCTGCAACATGGCAGATTTAATTCGGAATAAACACCCACAGAATGCCACTGTGATCTGTTGCTGTTGCTTTCCCTTTTTAAGAGCAGGAAAAGAAAGTCGTGAGAGTGCATGGCAAATATAAAAAATTCAAAAGCCGCTTCCTAAGTGCCTTGTATTTGGGGGACAGTGGGGGAAGGAGATTACCTGTCTTTGGGAACAGCAGGGGCCTGCATTTTGGAAAGTAGGTCAGGGAGCTGCCTCGGCTTGTTAGCTGGGCAGATTAATTGGGGTGGAAGAGAAGGAATGCCTGATGCTGATGCTGCTGACATTGCTGCCACCAGAGAAACACTTTTGCATTTTGTGCAGATCATGGGCTGGGATGGAGGTGGCACTACGTGAGTGGCACAGTGATCGCCAGTCTAACTATCATGTATGCATTGCAGTTGGGAATGTAAGAAGCTGCCTTATACCATTGGGACGTCTAGCTCAGTACTGTCTACACTGACTGGCAGCGGCTGTCCGGGGTTTCAGGGGGATGACATTCCCAACCCCACTTAGAGATGCCGAGGAATGGACGTTCTGCATGCAAAGTGGATGCTCTACTATCGAGCCACAGCTCTTCTCTTAAGACATGCGAAGCTACAGCTGGGACAGCTCACTCAGTAGATCAGAAGGCTCTTGATCTCAGGGTTGCGGGTTCGAGTCCCACCTTGGGTAAAAGATGGGTTGGACTGGATGACCCTCATGGTCCCTTCCGGCTCTTATGATTCTATGCTTTATACAGAGTCAGACCATTGGTCCATCTAGCTCAATATTATCTACCCTGACTGGCAGCAGCTTTCCAGGGTTTCAGGTAGGGATCTTTCTCAGTCCTCACTGGAGATGCCTGCGATTGAACCTGAGCCATTGGTGAACTATGGCTCCTCCCTTAACAATGAAGCAACTTTCTAGTCCTCATGGCTGGAATAAAAGGGTGGTTTTAAAAGGGGCATATGAAGCTGCCTTACATGGAGTCAGCCCACTGGCCCATCTAGCTCAGTATTCTTGTCTGGGAATTGGACCCAGAACGTTTTGCATGTAGAGCTCCTTGAGAGGAGGGACTGCTTGTTAAACTACTCTGGGAACTGTAGCTCTGTGAGGGGAGCAGGGGACTCCTAGTGACTCTCATTCCCCTTAAACTACAGTTCCCAGGATGCCATGGCTGTTAAAGTGGAATCAGAGTGCATTAAATGAGGCAGGACATCACCATCATGATATGCCACTGCTGAGAGACTTGTGCTGACTGCCCTTCAGCTACCAGGCTAAGTTCAAGGCGCTAGTCCCTATGCCGCTTGGGACTAGGATACCTGAATGCTTTGCAGGCGAAGGCCTCCTCCAAGTGATGCCGTCTTATCAGGAGGTCCATACCACACACAACACAGGAACTGGGCCTTTTCTGTGGTGGCCCCATCATTTGAAACTCCCTCCCATTAAATACTAGACAGGCACTGTCTTTTGGGCACCTGCCGAAGCCCTCCCTACTCCAGGAGGCTTTTAAGTCGAGCTCCTTCTCAGTCTGCTCCTGTATTGGAATTGTTCTTAAGATGCTCGACTGCTTCTGTGTTTGCCACCCTGGGCTCCTTCAGGAGAAAGGAAACCAAAGTGACCAAAAGGGGGTGGAGAAACAGAGAGAAGTTTTTTCTCTCCCTAGAACTGCCAGACATCCAATGAAGCTGAATGTTGGAAGATTCGGGACAGATCAAAGAAAGTCCTTGATGCAGTGCGGCGTTGAACTGTGGAACTCGCTCCTGCAGGAGGCAGTGACTGTTGGGATATTCCGTTCCACCTTAAGGAACAGGCATGGTTGTGGTGTGTCACATGTCTGTTTACACTCCAGCACAGTATGCTGGGAACTTCTGTTTGTGTATAGCTTTTGCTTATGCTGTCTTGCTTTGGACACGAAGAAGATCGGACATGTTTTCCTTTTGTCCTGATATATGCTGATGTATGTCCTGATGTTTTGTCCTGATGTATGTAAGGGATGCGGGTGGCGCTGTGGGTTAAACCACAGACCCTAGGACTTGCCGATCAGAAAGTCGGAGGTTTGAATCCCCACGACGGGGTGAGCTCCCGTTGCTCAGTCCCTGCTCCTGCCAACCTAGCAGTTCAAAAGCACGTCAAAGTGCAAGTAGATAAATAGGTACCGCCCCAGCGGGACAGTAAACGGCGTTTTCGTGCACTGCTCTGGTTCGCCAGAAGCGGCTTAGTCATGCTGGCCACATGACCTGGAAGCTGTACGCCAGCTCCCTCGGCCAATAAAGCGAGATGAGCGCCGCAACCCCAGAGTCGGCCACGACTGGACCTAATGGTCAGGGGTCCCTTTACCTTTATGCTGAATAAACTGCTTGTAAATATGCTCACACAACTTCTCCTGCCATTCTGCTGTGTAGTGTTTACTCTGCTGAGTAGCGTGCCCTAGCTTCTGAAGCTCGGGTCACAGATGCAGCACCAAGGACTGGAGATCGCCCGGTACACCGGCCGGTGGGCTGGAGCCAGATGGGGGCCTGCCAATTGCCCCCGTTTCCTTGGTCACATGCCAACAGCGACAGCTACCAACTTGGACAGCTGGAAAAGGAGATCCGACAACGGAGAAGGCAGGCAGTGGGGGGCTGGCTGGGGGAAGCCCAAGGTTAGTGGGGCACCCTCCACTACTCCTTAGTTAACTGATTAACCAACTGATTACTTAGTAGAGCAATCCCCAGGAATTCTCCAGGCACCCTTTTATACTGAGTTTCCATTATTATTTTCCCTTATGGGGGCATCTTATTATCAGCTGGCGCACGTCCTGTAACTTCCTGCTGAAATCTGTAACTTTTTAGACCAGGAAACCTGCCTTAAATGTCAAAAAGATGCCTGGGAATTTTGAACAGCTTTAGCATTTGTCTCTAAGGCATATTCTCAAGAGAGGTTTGAGAGTTGGGGAGGGACAGAGAAAAGAGAAGAACCTGTGTTTCATACAAGATCTTGCTCCTGGTCTTCCTGATAATCATCCATTGGGTCATCTGCGATTTTCTTTGGTCTACCAGCATCCTGGAAAGGAAAGGAAAGGAACAAAGAGGGGGGTTTATTAAGGAAATTGTAGATCTGCTCCGAGTCAGCCTGGTGTAGGGGTTAAGACTGTTGGGCTAGGACTGGCAAGACCTGGGTTGTTGTTGTTACGCGAATCTAATGCACCACCTAAGTTTTCAAAACCTTAAAACCAAAAAAGTATTTGCTGGCGCCACCAGATCTAAAGCGCACCCTAATTTTCACAACGTAATTTGGCCAAAAAAGGTGCACATTACATTCGAGTAAATACGGCATTGTTGTTTTTTTTTTTTTTTACTATATTACCTCTCTCTGGAATGCACACAGTAAATATTTTGGATTAAGGAGTTGTCAGGATCCTGCCCAACCATGACTCCGGGGAGAAACTCCTCAGTGGGAAAGGCAAGAGACCCTTTCAAAGAGCCTTACTGTAATTGGAAATCAGAAAGAACCACCTATAGGCCTTAAGGCAGCTAACAAGGTTGTAGCCAACATTAGTCCTACTCAAGAGCAGACCCACTGAAATTGATCAGCGTGACTAATGGTTAGGGCCATTAATTTCTTTCTATATATATACACACAGTGTGTATAAAATATGTACAGAGAGAGAGAGACAGACAGAGAGAGAGAGAATTATAAACACAAATCGAATAGAGTCAATGGTCTGGAAAAAGGATACAGTGGTACCTTGGTTCTCAAACGCCTTGGTACTCAAACAATTTGGAACCCAAACACTGCAAACCCTTGGAAGTAAGTGTTCTGGTTTGCGAACTTTTTTCGGAAGCTGAATGTGCTCAGTTTTGAGTGTTACGCTGACGATTTGAGTGTTATGTTGAGGTCTGTCTGGTTTTGCTATTTATTTTGCATTTTTGTTTTTGCGGCTCTTTTTTGTTTTGTTTTTGTGACTGTGTGGAACCCAGTTCAGCTACTGATTGATTGATTGATTGTGTGACTGCAGTACATTATTTATTGCTATCATTTTATGGGCAAATGGTCTTGTTAGATAGTAAAATTCATATTAAATTGCTGGAGCGGATTTATCCATTTTGCATCACTTTCTATGGGAAAGCACGCCTTGGTTTTGGAATGGACTTCCGGAACGGATTAAGTTTGAGAACCAAGGTACCACTGTATTTCCGAAATCATTACATGTGACTAACTTAGATCCAGTAATTTCAAGGCGCCAATTCTGGGTAGGTCTTACTTTGATAACAAGAATCTAGTCCCCATGAATATGTCACCTGGGCTTCTCAAAAGCCTCCAACTATACCCTAAACCATGGGTAGGCAAACTAAGGCCCAGGGGCTGGATCCAGCCCAATCGCCTTCTAAATCCGGCCCGCGGACGGTCTGGGAATCAGTGTTTTTACATGACTAGAATGTGTCCTTTTATTTAAAATGCATCTCTGGGTTATTTGTGGGGCATAGGAATTCCTTCATTATTTTTTCTTCAAAATATAGTCTCCCCCCCCACAAGGACTGAGGGTCAGTGGACTGGCCTCCTGCTGAAAAAGTTTGCTGACCCCTGCCCTAAACCCTACAGTGTCCCCTGAATCCTCTGCCCAGACCCTAGGAAGGTCAGAGACAGCATAGGATTGCAAGGAAAGGCCTATTCAGGTGTCAGAAAAGGTCCCCCTCTCTCACACGCTCACACACATAATTCTTCCTCCCTTTCTCTTTCTCTGTCCCCCTCTCCCTCCCTCCGCACCCCACACCTTTCAAGCTAGTTCCAAAAACTAACCTCTGCAGCACTCAGATCTACCCAACTCTACAGCCAAACCAATCTAGACAGGGTCACAATTTCTGCTCGGATGCCACTGTGTGAGTGTACTTTTTAAAGAAACAAAACAAACCAAGCCTGCCTACCTACCTACCAATTTTTGTTTTAGATTTTGACAGGTAAAATGCAGCCTTGGAGAAACAGGAGACACAGAGAAGGCTTGGCAGCTTGTCAAAACAAGGTAGGGGATCTCGTCTCTCGGATAATAACCCACAGGCGAGTGAGGGGAAGGAGGAGGAAGGTCTGAGAGAGCCTGAACAGCCAGTTGCTTGCTCTGCTGAAGGGGCCAGACCAGCCTGAGCAGATTTAAAGGGCATCAGGTGGGAACAGCTCTGCTGAGGTCCCGTAACACTGCATTAAGATTAACCACGGTTTATCAGATCTGTGCACCACGGAGAGCTGCAGTTGATTGAAAACAGAACCACAAACTTCCAAGCTCATCTTTGCGGCTGCGCTGGAGAAAAGAGCAGGAGGTGGAGCTCAAGGGTTTCTGAGGAGCATCTCCCACCCAAACAAACCATGGTTTACTGTGTTGTCATCTGAGCTGCCTCCAGTTCCAGACACTCTTTACAGCTCCAGGGTCAAACTCCAAACAAGAAACAAAAGTTTTACCTTCGGGATCTTTCCCTTTGTTGCATCTTTAGCTGGCCCGTTGGTGTGGCCAAGTGGAACGGCCTGACCTAGTTTCTCTTCAAAGTCTGGGCGTTCCAGCTCTGCCTCCTCGAATTCATCTTCCCCTTGATTGTTGGGGTCTTTGGCAGGGTCAGCAGCATCAGGCACCTGAGCAGGAAAGCAAGGAATGAGGGACCCACACAGAGTTGTCTCCAATGCTAGCCCTATTCAGTTAAACTGTGGAACTCAGTCCCACATGAGGCAGTGTCAACCACCAACAACTTGGATGCCTTTTAAAGAGGATGGGGCAAATTCATCACAGTAGCTGGCTATACTCTGCCTTCACAGTCGGAAGCCCTATACGGCCTAGGACCCTCGTACCTACAGGACCGCCTCTCCTGGTATGTCCCATGGAGGACCTTAGTCTTCAAATAAAAACATCTTGGAGATCCCGGGCCACAGGGAGGTTAGGCTGGCCTCAACCAGAGCCAGGGCTTTTTCAGCCGTGGCCCCAATCTGATGGAACGCTCTGTCACAAGAGACTAGGGGCCTGCAGAACCTGACATCTTTCCGCAGGGCCTGCAAGACAGAGCTGTTCCACCAGACCTTTGGCCAAGGCACAGTCTGACCCCATCCTTTGGTAATCCTCACAGAACTCTAGCCCAATGGTTGCCGTTAATTTGACTCTCAATTGATTTTAGAATGAATTGATTTCAGAATGTATTTCAATTATTAGATTGTGATTTTATGTAAACTGTGTTATTTTTACTGTTGTTAGCCGCTCTGATCCCGGCTTTGGTTGGGGAGGGCAGGATATAAATAAAATATTATTATTATTATTATTATTATTACTGCTTCTGAATGCCAGGAGGGCAGAGTGCTTTTGTGCTCGGGTGATATTTGTGGAATTCCCATTGCAGCATCTGCTTGGCCACTGTGATAGCAGGATTCTGGACTAGATGGGTGTGGCGTTTGCCTCCTGGGATGGGTCATAAGGAAAGGGTTAAAATAGGTGTGATGTGATTGGCCAGTGAGAATGCAAGGGGGGAATAAAAGTTAGAGTGGGAGGTTTTGAAAGTCAGTTGAGTCAGTTGAGTTGAGGTTCGGGAGTTGAAGAAGGAAGAGGGAAGTTTAGGTGTGGGTTGGTAGAGTTGTATTGTGAGAGAGTGAGATGAATTGTTAGGTGGAGTCAGAGAGATAGTTGGGAATAATCAGTTTGAAGTTGTTAGGAACTAAGATTAAGAAACTGTCAAGAAAAACTAACTGTATTTAAAAATAAACTTGATTATTTGTTTATGTTAACAACTGACTGGACTCTGTGTGTCCCCATGAGATACGGGGTGGTGGCAGCGGAAAAAGCAATCGCAGTGGCGGCACAGGGTCAATAGACCGTCAAACGTCCGGGGGCCCTGTGTGTGATCGCCACAATGGGCTATCGGCCTGATCTAGCAGGCTCTTCTTATGGTTCTTAGAGTCGACCCATTGCAGCCAGCGCTACATGGCTTTTTCTCTCCCGCCTCATCGTACTAAAAAATAAGCATTATCGAATGAAACTGAATGGTGGGAGGCAGACAGGGAAGTCTATCTTTAAGCTGCACATGTTGAAGATGTGGAAACCCATCTCACCAGGCTGCCTCCAACTTGGACAGCTACAGCAGCAAGAATGTTGATTGCACAAAATGGGAAGACTGGAGAAATACCAACTAAAGAACAATGGCAAGAGAAGTTGATGAACTATGGCAAAAATGACAGATAGACTAAGAGAAAAAGACAACAGAGACTTTGAAAAAGATTGGGAACCATTCATATTATATTTGCAGAAACAAAGAAAGTCAATAGACTTGATGGCAGGATTTAAATAAACATTCACATTATCAGCCTTAGAAAATGTTTAGAAGATAGTGAAATATGATGGTGTAGAAAGATGCAGTAGAAAAAGTTTAATAATAGGATGAAGGGGAAGGTGGGAAGTCCAGAGATTCGGAGGAATCTCCAAATGTGTATGGTTGTATTGTTATAACTTTATACTTATAAAATCAAATAAAAATTATTTCAACAAAATAATATACAGTGGTGCCTCGCAAGACAAAAGCAACCCTATTAGCGGATTAGCGCTATTAGCGGTTTAGCGGCTATTAAAGGCTTAGCGGCTATTAGCGGCTTAGAAAAAGGGGGGCGGAATCGCAAGACTCGCAAGACTTTTTCGTTTTGCGAAGCAAGCCCATAGGGAAATTCGTCTTGCGAAGCGCATCGAAAAACGGAAAACCCTTTTGTCTAGCGGGTTTTTCGTCTTGCAAGGCATTCGTCTTGCGGGGCACCACTGTATGGAGATATGCAACAAAGGTGCCAGGCAAGCTTCCCTGGGGAGAGCATTCCACAAGTGGGGTGCCACCACATGTTGTTTCCTATGTAAAAATCCCAGTTTCCTCTCTTCTTACCACTGGTTCCTGGATGGCTGCATCCTTCTGGGGCTGAGAATTGCCTCCTTTCTCAATCATGCCAGCATCTGAACAAAAGTAAAAAGAAAAGAAAAGGTGAAAGTGTCAAACCTCTTAACAATGCCTGTCTCCAGTCTAGTCAGCTCCTGTATGTGGAGGAACCATCCATCTTGTTTGTTGCCCTGTACCTGACAAAGCACCTTCTCTTCGGGAGCTGTGGGTTCAAATCCCACTTCTCCCAACTGCGCTTTGTAAGATTGATTACGGCATCAAGCAGACGGTTTGCATTCCCAACCGATTTTTGTCCTGCTTCTAAAACCTGCGACTCCAAAGCCTATGAAAATGGGAGCAGCACAACCCCCAAAGAGGCAGGATCCCTGCCCCAAAGAATATACAATCTCAAGCTCAACAGTAGGGAAGGGCAAAGTGTATTTCAGCTTCTCTTGGTTTCTCAATTTCCAATCTTGCCTTATTTTTTAATAAATGTATATATAGATATTTTCCAGTAAAACCTACAATTTAAAAAACCCAGTAAAGAACAAATTAAGAAATATGGCTCTTGTATTACCCCCCCCCCGTTGTGTGTCCAGTCTCTCAGTTGCTGAAGAACAAGAACTCAGAGGAGGATTCTTTCCGTAGGTGTTAATATTTAAATTAGTACAATATATACACTAATTGGTGGCTTGATCCTAGAAGCATATTTTTGTTTGTTTGTTTTACAACCAAGAAGTGTAAATCTTATGAAATGAAATAAAATAAATCATGTCTGTGTGCTGGTTCCAATTCCTTTTAGAAAGGCGGGGGGATTAAATTCGGAGTGCCTCCCAGGGTGAGATGATTCTGTCTCCCTCATTATTAACATTCAGGAGAGATTTTTAAAGGAACATTCCTATTCACCCAGGCATTTGATGATGGAGAGAAATTGTTCCCAGCAACCTTGAAAATTATTTATTAGCTATGCTAAAACATGACCATTGTCTTTCTGTCTTTCTTTCTTTCTTTCTTTCTTTCTTTCTTTCTTTCTTTCTTTCTTTTTAAAACAGAAATTTGGAATGCTTTTCAATAGGTTTTTATTTTATTTTAATGATATTGTTTCTCTACTTTTAGTTGGCTCCTTTGGGAGGAAGGACAGCCTAGAAATTTAATATATAATAATGTTAATTGACATGCTTTTCGGCCGGGGCAGGGCGGCAGGGGTTTTCCTTCAGGTGAGAGCAGGACTTGCAAGGTATCCATGGAAACCACCCAGCTGCAGAGCCAGTGAAGATGGCTGCTTGTGGGCCTAGCGATGATGCTGTGGCAGGACGGAGCGCAGCATGGATGCTCCCTCTATCGTCATGGCAACAAGTAGCTTTCGTTCAGAGAAGTGGAGGGGACGGCATGATGGGAAAATCCCAGGGGGAACCAACGGAGTCCCCGGCCCTGCCAGTTGGTTACTGGGCCCCTGGCAGACAAACAACCTCCCCACACAGCTTTCTTCACCCCACTTCCATGACTACTGTATTTTTACAGAGATTTGTACAAGGTACAATGCCAAACCCACACAAATGACCCCATTATCATAAAGGATCTCTCTCTCACACACATGTGCTTTGAGTTCTGAATGTTTTTTTTTTGTTGGTTGTTGTTGTTTCTTAATGGCCTTTAAGTGATTTCTTTTTCATTTTATTTTCAGTTTTAACATTTTCATATTTGCTGCGCTTGACTCCTTTGGGAAGGAGGGCAGGATAGGAACTGGAATGAATGAATGAATGAACGCTTTATGGCTCTCCTGCTTTTGTTCCACACAAAATGTGTGTGTGTGTGTGTGTGTGTGTGTGTGTGTGTGTGTGTATCTATCTATCATCTATCTATCTATCTATCTATCTATCTATCTATCTATCTATCTAGTGGCTGGACAAGACTTTATATCAGAGATGCAGCTGGACCACAGACTTTCTGGTACTGATGGGAATTTGGCAAAACTGGAGGGCCACAGATTGCCCATCTTTGTATTTCATTGACGGGAGTTCATTTCCCACTCCCAACTCACCACCCCAAAACATGCATGTGCAGATGTGCAGGATTGCTCCCTGTGACATCACGTGGAGCAATCCCAGAATCCTCCTCTGCCCACCCACATAACACCCCCCTTAAGATCACGACAAGTTCCGGAACCCATACCCATATGGAGTTCCTCATCATCCGTTCCTCCTTTTCCCGCTTCCCAACTGGCTCGCTGCTTCCCTGCCCCTCTCTGTGGATTGGCCAGCACTTGATTGACATCAGCTATCGCTTGCTCTTGCCTGGGTCGGCCGCCCAGGTGGAGGCTTTGTGGGTAACGAGGAGCCTGTTCTTCATCCACCTGGGCATTGACCTTGTTGACTATGTCTTGCCAGCTGCAGAAGAAAGAAAGAAAGAGTCAGGAGAATCTCTCAGGAATTGCCTCTTCCACCTTTTTGTAAAGTTGGAACAGGGACACATAGCAAGGTGCCTTATACTGAGGCCCCATCTGCACTATAGATTTAAAGCAGCATCATACCACTTTAAACCATCATGGCTTCCCCCAAAGAATCCTAGGAATGACAGCTTGTTCAGGGCACTGAGAGTTGTTAAGAGACTCCTGTTCACAGAGCTCCCATTCCCAGAGTTTGCTGGGAAGAGGGATTGATGGTTAAACCACACTGAGAGTTTTGCCAGTCTGGTGCCCTCCAGTTGTTGTTTTTTAAAACCTTACAATTGGTCAGGGATGAATGGGGATTTCTAGTCCAACAACAACATCCAGAGGGCACCAGGTTGGGCAAGGCTGGGCAGTGTTCTGTGAAAGTAATGGCCGTTGTGGAGAAAATTGATGTCCCTATGGTTCTTTTCCAGCCTTTGCCTGCGCTTTGGGAAGAGAGAGAGCGCCAAATATATTCTTATCCTCCTCGGCTTCCACTTATCACCTGCTGTTTTCATATTTCCATATAACCTTGAAGAAAAACAACACCTACTTAGCTCGGACTTCTCCCACAGAGTCTGATGGATTACTGAATAATTAGAGGCAAGCGCAAGGAAGCAGCCTTCGAAATAAACAGCTTAAGGCTTCCTTAATGAGAAGTGCTGAGCAGGCCCTGCTCCCATAAGACCAGAAGCTTGCAATGCCCTATACAGATTGTCAGCCTTTTATACTTAACCAGAAACACCCAGGCAGCATTCTCAAACAAGTTCTGGTTGCCTCAACTCAAAAAGGATATCGCAGAGTCAGAAAACGGGCAACCAAAATGCTGACATGGGTGGAGCAACTCCCTATGAGGACAGGTTACAATATTTGGGGGTTTTAAGATCAGAGAAAAGGCGATGTGATGTGATGGAAGCAGATGAAATGATGCCTGGGCATGGAGAAAGTAGACAGGGGAAGGTTTTTCTCGGTCTCTTATTAACACTGGAACAGGTGAACAGCCAATTAAACAGAAGGCTGGAAGATTAGGATAGACAAAGGACTTTTCACACAGTGTGCAAGTTGCGTTCTGGGATTCATGCCAATGGAAAGCCACCAACCTGGATGACTTTAAAAGAAAATGATGCAAATTCGCAAAGGATAACGCTAGCAGTGGTTACTAGCCATGATGGCTCTGCTCTGCTTTCAAGGACAGAGGCAGAAAGTTTTTTAATACCAGCTGCTGGAGACTGCAGGAGGGGACATTCGCCATTGCACTCAAATCCTGCTGGAGAGCTTCCCATAGGCACCTAGTAGGCCACCGTAAGAACAGGATACTGCACTAGATGGCTTATCAACCTGATCCAGTAAGACTTCTTAAGTCATGGACTCATTGGATGCAGAGGAATGGTGGGATGAACCAGCTGGAATGGAAGAAGGCTCTGAACTATATGGCCTAGGACCCTTGTACCTAAGGGACTGCCTCTCCTGGTATGTCCCACGGAGGAACTTACTTTCTTGAAACAAAAACATCCTGGAGGTCCCTCTGGGCCACAGGGAGGTTAGGCTGGCCTCAACCAGAGCCAGGGCTTTTTCGGCTGTGGCCCCGACTTGGTGGAACGCTCTGTCACAAGAGACTAGGGCCCTGCGGGACTTGACATCTTTCCGCAGGGCCTGCAGGACAGAGCTGTTCCACCAGACCTTTGGCCAAGGCGCAGTCTGACCCCCTCCTTTGGTAATCCTCACAGAACTCTAGCCCAATGGTTGCCATGAATTTGATTTTGAATTGATTTTAAAATGAATTGATTTTAGAATGTTGTGTTACTTCTATTGTTGCTAGCCGCTCTGAGCCCGGCTTCAGCTGGGGAAGGCGGGATATAAATAAAATTTTATTATTATTTATTAACTCTGGGAGCGGTGGTCAGAGGGAGACGACTGTGGGAAGGTGGTGTCAGAAACTGAGGAGGTCACCGGACTTTGGGAGCTGGGAGAGTCTGTGGCAGAGGGAAGTTCAAAATCAGAGTCAGAAGCTGAAGCAGGAGGGCGAGAGGAGAGAGGCCAAGAGGCAGAGATG
The DNA here is from genome assembly GCF_965112155.1 of Podarcis liolepis. Taxonomy (NCBI): domain Eukaryota; kingdom Metazoa; phylum Chordata; class Lepidosauria; order Squamata; family Lacertidae; genus Podarcis; species Podarcis liolepis. Next base: position 22,827,795 of record NC_139561.1, read on the forward strand.
AGTCAGGCTGGGGAAGAGACACGAGTGTCTCCGGCTCTTGCTGCACCAAGCTCCCCTCCCCTCTGATCTCCCAAAACTAGAAGAGGCATGAAATGGGTGGAGAGATTGACAACACATAGGCGCAGTCTCTGATTGCTTGGGGGGGAACCCTGTGACTTAGGCAGCTGTGGGGAGGTGGGGACTTTCAGTCTCAGCAACTGATTCATGGAGTAAGACCTCCCAGGGATGAGCTGCTGTGCTCATTAGGCCTGACACTCCTGTGTTGGTCATGTTTTTGCTGACAAAGAGTTAACTCCAACTTGCACTGTGTGATTTACTGCTGGCTCACTCCTGACAGGTGGGGTGACCGTGAACCCCAACCCACAAAGGCTACAAACCTCTGCACGGCACGATCCCGCTGGCTCCCCACAGAGGGCTGCTTTTCCAAATCCTGGGCTTCCTCTGAGGCAGGCACGAGTCTGAAACTGTTCGCCATGTCTTCAGAAGGAACGTTTTCCTCACTCTCCCCCGGCCTGCTCTGAGCAGCTTTTTGATCCTACCGAGAGAAAAAGCAAAAGGGGGACACATACCCTGAAAGCAGAGCTGGAGAGACAGTGTGGTAGAGTGGCTTGAGTGCGATGACTAGGCCTGGGGAGACCCAGTGGAAGAGTATTTTGAGGGGAGAAAGGGCACTTCCACATAACAATTCACTGTGGACTTGGAGCTTTCCTGAACCACAAAACAAGCATCACTGGCTGATTCCTAGGCTGCTTTTAAAGGCGTATCTTTTTACCTCAGATTTTAATCCAGATTTACCATTTCCTATGGGTTGTTTCCCCCCTTCTTTTTCCTTAATGGATTTTCCATAGAAAATCACACTGCCAGAGTGGGAGATATGGGAAGCAGGGTTCGTTCCAGCAGCTTTGACAATAACCAGCTCCATCAAGTCACCTCCTAGCCACAACTGTTTGTACATCAGCTGTCGTAAGAGTTTGCTTATTTTCTCTTCCCTCCCTGTCCCTTTTACCTTGAGTTTCATGGATGTTGCTGTTTTAAGATTGTTAAATCTGCGAGAAGGGACTGCATTGCTTCAAATGGATTACATGTAAGCCTCTCTGGCAGCTTTGGGGTACAAATGTTCTCAATAAATGCAAATTTGAAAGTTGAAGAGGGATAATATGGGGTGGTGTCTTGATAAAGACAGCATTGTGTGAATGCTGCATTAAAAAAACGCATGGATGAGCAGCCGTAAGTTCACTATAAACTGTCACGTGGACTAGTCCCAATTCTCGCCCAGCAGAATGGGTACACTGAACCTAAAGATTCAATCATTCATTCATTCATTCATTCATTCCATTTATAGCTCATCTTTTCCAACCAAGGGGCTTAAGATGGTATTTATGATTCTCCCTCTTCCCATTTTATCCTCACAATAACCGTGGCCGACTCTGGGGTTGCGGCGCTCATCTCACTTTATTGGCCGAGGGAGCCGGCGTACAGCTTCCGGTTCATGTGACCAGCATGACTAAGCCGCTTTTGGTGAACCAGAGCAGCACACGGAAACGCCGTTTACCTTCCCACCTGTTTATCTACTTGCACTTTGACATGGTGTTTCCTGCTTGGCAGGGGGTTGGACTCGATGGCCCTTGTGGTCTCTTCCAACTCTATGATTCTATGATTCTATGATTCTATGCTTTTGAACTGCTAGGTTGGCAGTAGCAGGGACCAAGCAACGGGAGCTCACCCCGTCGCGGGGATTCGAACAGCTGACCTTCTGATTAGCAAGTCCTAGGCTCTGTGGTTTAACCCAAAGCACCACCTGTGTCCCTTTTCTACCACTATACTGTTCCTTTAACCTTATATCTTTGGTTGTCTGTAATCATTTTAAACTTTGTGGAGAGACAATTTGCTTACCTGTGGAATTTTTAGTCTAGGCTAAGCCAGTCATAATTTGGGGAACCAACCTTCTTCATATAATTTGTAAAGACATCCCATTCTCTCCTGATTTTTTCACTTGGTTGATTTCTTACTATTACTGTTAATTTCGCCAGTTCGAGATATTCGCTTAATTTTATTAACCATTCCTCCTTTGTTGGAATTGTGTTACTATTCTAATGTTTTGCAATTGCTATCCTGGCACCCGTTATTGCGTACAAAAAGACTCTCTTATTGTCCTTTGGGATGTCTGTTGTAAAAATACCTAGTAAGAATAGCTCTGGTTTTTTGAAGAAAGTGTATCTTAACATTTTTTATTATTATTCTATATTATTTTAGTATTCTTACCTGGATCCCATTCTGCACGCTATTCACCATCCTCGTGAAGCGGACTATGGGGTTATCCCTTTGCCCCACCTGAGGCCAGGCCGGAGGCGGCAGGTGGGCTTCATGGGGCGGGGCCACCTGGCCAAACGGCACATTGACCTGAGGCCTGCCGTTGCCTTCAGGCAAGATGGCTTCTCCCTGCTGTTTGATGCTAGAGGCCGGAGCAACAGGGGAACTCCCTGCTGGAACTGCAGCTTGCCCCAAGGGACTCTGGGGTGGTTTTGCTTCATTGCCTAGTGAGGCCTAGACGAGGGGGGAAAACCCAGGAAAGACAAGCTTAGACAGGAAGAGGATCCTCAGAAACTGCACTTCATCCTGAACAAGTGGGATCTGCAACAAAATGTTGCAGTATGGAGTGCTTTCTGCCAGTCCGTGAGTCGCGCCCTTATCTAGAACATGCCATTCCGTTCCCCTTCCTTTGTTTTTTCAGCATTCCATGCTCACTGAGAATGCTCTGCCTTCACTGGACATTTCCCTTTTGACACCCCATTCCTAGAGATAATAACGATGACAATTCAAAAACTGGGGTTCCTCTAGGCCTGCGGATACTATCTCCCTATGGCATTTGCTTGGTGCCATTCTGCCTACATAAGAATCCACCCTTGGTGAATGAGTTTGATATTGGTATACAGCAGGGGCGGGGAAACCGAGGGCCACACTTCCTTCCAGGGGCCACATGCCAGCTGCAGGTAAGTCAACGAATGTGAATGTCACCTCTGTACAGTAGCTCTGTTTCTACAAACACTCTTCCACCCCTCTCCATCCAGACAAACAAGATGCAGGATGAGTGCAAGAGCAAATTCCAGACCGGCAAAGGTAGGTGTGGCCTGTGGAGAGGCGGTGTCGCCTGGAGAGAGTCTCGAGGGCCAGGCAGAGACCTGGAGGGCCACATTGGGCTACTGCAATGCGCTCTACGTGAGGCTACCTTTGAAGGTGACCTGGAAACTACAATTAATCCAGAAGGCGGCAGAATGCGACTGGGAGTGGCTGCCAAGACCCTATCACACCGGTCCTGCAAGGCCTACATTGGCTCCCAGTATGTTCCTGAGCACAATTCAAAGTGTTGGTGCTGACCTTTAACGTCCTAAATGGCCTCGGCCCAGTATACCTGAAGGAGCGTTGCCACCACCAACGTTCTGCCGGGACACTGAGGTCCAAATCCAAGGGCCTTCTGGCAGTTCCCTGACTGCGAGAAGTGAGGTTACAGGGAACCAGGCAGAGGGGCTGTGGAACGCCCTCCCATCAGATGTCAAGGAAATAAACAACTACAGTGGTACCTCGAGTTACAGACGCTTCAGGTTACATACGCTTCAGGTTACAGACTCTGCTAACCCAGAAATAGTGCTTCAGGATAAGAACAGAAATCGTGCTCCAGCAGCACGGCGGCAGCAGGAGCCCCATTAGCTAAAGTGGTGCTTCAGGTTAAGAACAGTTTCAGGTTAAGAACAGACCTCCGGAACGAATTAAGTACTTAACCCGAGGTACCACTGTATCTGACTTTTAGAAGACGTCTGAAGGCAACCCTGTTTAGGGAAGTTTTCAATGTTTGATGTTTGATCTTGCTTTTAGTATTCTGTTGGGAGCTGCCTAGAGTGCCTGGGGAAACCCAACTAAATGGGAGGGGTACAATTATTATTATTATTATTATTATTATTATTATTATTATTATTATTATTATCACTACCCTACTCGAGTGTGAAGCTCTTTCCCCTGGGTCTAAGGTTTGGAAGGTGAGAGAGGAGGGAGAGGGACACCCAGACATCCTACCTTTGGCCTAACAATCTGCAACATGCCAAGACCTTGTCCTGGGGGCTGCTCATTCTTCAGCTGCGCTTTGGCCCCCACCACTTCCTTAAAGCTCGGCATCTTTTGAAGGGTCTCCTTGAGCTGCCTGAACTCTTCCATCTGGACCTGGAGGCAGACCAAAGAAGAAAAGGCCCCAAAGGAGTTAGAACAATCGCTTTTGGACAGAAGAGACCATCCGTTTCTCTCCAGTGAGGACGTTTTTAGCTAAGGCTCTTCTGGGCAGGTCAATCAAGGCAGGAATCAGGACCCCGGACAGCTCCCAATGGGCTCCCAACAAGGGCAGAATATGAATTCAATTCATCATCTTCACAAGATGCTGAGCAGCAGCGGGGATGGGGGGGGGTAAACAGAGAGGTCATGCCTCCTTTGCCCCCCACATTTCTGAACACCTGTACTGAACATATGCTGTTATTTTCTTTCCAGCACACCTAGAAATATACTTTGCCTCTTCTCTGCCCCTTTCCCCAATTTTTCCCCCTGGTGCCATCAGGAAAAATGGCGAAGTGGGCAGTTTACAGTCACCGGTAACTTGTATGAACACTTCAGCCTCAAAAAAAATCTAAATGATGGGGCACCGTCTTCACAACGAGAGATGTGGTAATGTCAGGGAGGCCACTGTGGCTGAGCGCTATGAATCACTGAGTGAATATGTATATTCCATCTACTGTATATACTCAAGTATAAGCCCACCTTTTCAGCACATTTTTTATGCTGAAATAGCCTCCCTTGGCTTATACTCGAGTGAGGGTCCTTTTGGGCTGATCCTTCCTCCTCCTCCGCCTTTGCCGCTGTCGGCGGAGGAACGAGCAGCCCAAAAGCAGCCCTTTGGGGCTGCTTGTTCTTCCTCCGCTGCTGCTACCACCACCAGGTTTGTGGTGTGGTGAACAGGCTTATACTCGAGTCAGTAAATTTCCCCAGTTTTTTGTGGTAAAATTAGGTGCCTCGGCTTATACTCAGGTCGGCTTATACTCGCGTATATACGGTATATCTCAGCCAGTGTGGTGTAGTGGTTAAGAGCGGTGGACTCATAATCTGGTGAACCGGGTTCGATTCCCTGCTCCTCCACATGCAGCTGCTGGGTGACCTTGGGCTAGTCACACTTCCTCGAAGTTTCTCAGCCTCACTCACCTCACAGAGTGTTTGTTGTGGGGGAGAAAGGGAAAGGAGAATGTTAGCTGCTTTGAGACTCCTTAGGGTAGTGATAAAGCGGGATATCAAATCCAAACTCCTCTTCTTCTTTTCCTCCAAGGGGAGCAAGATAGTGTGCATTGCTTTCTCCCTGCCCATTTTATACTCACAACGGCCCAGTGAAGTAGGTTAGAGTGAGAGACAGTGAGCAGCTCAAGGTTACTCACTGAGCTCCATGGCCAAGTGGGGATTTGAACCCTGCCTGCTCACATCCTGGTCCAGTGCTCCAACCACTACACTGCGCTGCCCATCCCCAGAGCCTACCTGAGCACTGAGAAGCTGTGAGTGAACATCCTGGTGGGCTTTGCGAAGCAACTTGCTCTCCTCCCTGAGCTTGTAAACTGTATCTGCAAGGGGGGGGGGAGATAAATGACAATAATCACACGTTGCTCCAGTTAAATAACAATACAGTGGTACCTCGGGTTACAGACGCTTTAGGTTACAAACGCTTCAGGTTACAGACTCTGCTAACCCAGAAATAGTACCTCAGGTTAAGAACTTTGCTTCAGGATAAGAACAGAAATCGCGCCACAGCGGCGCAACGACAGTGGGAGGCCCCATTAGCTAAAGTGGTGCTTCAGGTTAAGAACAGTTTCAGGTTAAGAACGGACCTCCAGAATGAATTAAGTTCTTAACCTGAGGTACCACTGTAATTAGGTTTCCAAGCTAACTGCAGAGTTGCAGTTATGGCAGTTGATTTATCAATCACTTTCTCAAGGCAATTTACACATAAAATAGCTAAAAACACAAAAGCAACAGGTACATTTAAAAGAAAAATCTTAGCAGATGGACACTCATGGCAAAGACTCGTTTATTCAGCCAGGAGAGTCTGCTGGAGCAAAAATGAGTTCAACTGTTTCAGGAAAAGTGCAGAGAGTGGACACCTGTTGTATTTTGACAGGGATGCTATTCTGCAGAACAAGGTCAGCTAAATGCCCTGATCCAGGTTACTTCAGAGCGGGCTTTGGAGGCCTTGCTGGAAAAGCTCTCGCAGCTACTGTGTGTATGAACGATAAGGTGGTCTCTCAAGCAAGGTGGTCCTGAGCTACATAGGAACTCACATGTTAGTACTAACGCCTTGAATTTGGCCCAGCAGCAAATGGGCAGCCAGTGTGAGTCCTGTAAACAAGGCGTTATATGCAATTCCCACAAGCGACCTATAGCCGTCATCTTCTGCACCAGCTGTAAGCAGATCAGGGACAGCCCTACGCAGAGTGCATTGCAGTACTCCTGCATGTGAGATCACCAAGGCATGGACAACCGTGGTCAAGCTTTCCTGATCCGAGAATGGCTGTAGCTGCCTTAGAAACTGAAGTTGCAAGAGGTCATCCAGTCCTGCCCAATGCAGAATACAATGAAGGAACCTGCCAGGTGTCAGTAGGCAGGGAGTTTCAAAGTGGAAAGTAAAGGTAAAGGGACTCCTGACCATTAGGTCCAGTCGTGGCCAACTCTGGGGTTGCGGCGCTCATCTCGTTTTATTGGCAGAGGGAGCCAGCGTAGAGTTTCCGGGTCATGTGGCCAGCATGACTAAGCCGTTTCTGGCGAACCAGAGCAGCACACGGAAACGCCGTTTACCTTCCCGCTGGAGCGGTACCTATTTATCTACTTGCACTTTGACGTGCTTTCAAACTGCTAGGTTGGCAGGAGCAGGGACTGAGCAACGGGAGCTCACCCCGTCGCAGGGATTCGAACAGCTGACCTTCTGATCAGCAAGTCCTAGGCTCCCACAACACCCCCCGCATGCTACCACACTAACAGAAGGGCTATTGTGTGGCGCCTGAAGACGGCCCTTGATGATGGGAAAGGGGTGATGGGGAGAGTGGGGTGGATGACCCTATCTCTGGAGTTGGAGACCCAAATCTCTGCTGCTGACTTCTCCCATCCTCTCTGCGAATGCAGGATCCTGCACTCACCTTGCAAACCTCCCACCTCGCTTTCCTTCTCTCTCTGCAGCTGGGAGTACTTCTGGTTGTGGGTCTCTGTTATCTTGCGGTGTTCCAGTTTCAGCCCATTGTGTTGCATCTGCAGGTCAAGAAGCTGCTTCTTGACATCTTCGTGCTGATTCTAATCCAAGGAAAAATAAAAATTAGAACTGAGACAGGGCAGGAGCGGAGGGGCGAGAGACTCCTGTGTGACACACTCACATCTTCTCTTCCCCCATTCGGAAACTTTCCAAATCACTAACAAGGAATCAGTCCCTCTGTCTACAGTGTCCAGAAATGAGTGCCAATGATTTGTTTGTTTCATTAAAATGTACGTGCCACTTGATTGTAAACAAAACTCTCAAAGCACTTATACAGTCAAAATGGTACCATCCATGCCATACACACGTGTGTGTGTGTGTGTGTGTGTGTGTGTGTGTGAATCCTTAGATTTGGAAGAAACCCCAAGGTTTGTAGGAATACAGTAAGATCCTCAGGGTTGTGGGAACTCGTGTCTGGTAAGGAGTGAGCAAGGTCAGTGGCCACAGAAGGCTGACAGGCAGGTGGCAAGAAAAGAAAGAGGAAATCAGGAAAGGCCGGAATGGAATGGAGTGTCCTGAACTGGAATACTCCGTGCTGCAACATTTTGTGGCAGCTCCCACTTGTATGTTTCTAATTTTACCTCCAAAGGTTCTCTAATCACATTAGGGCTTAAAGCTGTATCGTGATGTGTTCAGATTTAAAAAAAAAAAATTAAACAATTTCAGCATAACAAATTACCAGTCTATTACATTATTTCCCGCCCCCCCATCCCCCCCCCAAAGGACTTCCCTCAGCTCTCCTCTCTGGTTTCTTTGCACAAATTGTTCTCTGCATCTTATAAAATTGTACATATCCTTGCCTTATCTATCATGTGTTCAACTAATAAATTTGTGGGTGTTTATTCAAAACCTGCCAAGGAGTCCAGATCATTTTGTTGTCTTTTTAAGTAATTTGTAAAAAGTTCCCATTCTTCCTTGAAGTCACAATTGTCCTTATCACGCAGTTTGTACGTCAATTTGGCCAAAGTGATTTATTCAGATTCAATCACTTCACCTATCAGTTGTTTGATTTTTATCTGGCTGATAGCAACAGCAACTTCTAAGCTGACTGATTGATAGATTCAAGTTGACTGATTGATAAGATTCAAGTTGATTAACTGTAGTGGGAGCTTCATTTGTACCAACGAGGGTAAACTTTTATAGTACGGTCCTATGCTGGTTTTCTCCCCAGACACCACGGAGTTTAACAAGGCTTATTCCCAGGTCAGCAAGACATACTGTGCCGTCATCCAAACTACTGGGACCATTAGGCAAGACTCAGTGATATGGCTGCATTGGAAGACAGCGGTTCATTCCCGCTGCCACCATTTCTTCCCTTCTCTTCTCCCAAGCATTCCCTCTCCCAACCCTGCCCAGCTAGCCTCAAAAACTGGGGTGGCTGTGAAGAATTAGCCATTGTCTAAAAGGGGCCAGGAGTTCACCTGAGCACCCATCGATCTACATATATAATTGGTGCTGCCAAGCCAAGCAGAGCACGATCGCTGCAAGTTACTATGGGAACACCGAAGGAGGTGAATTCTGGGTCAGTAGCACCGTGCGAAAGGGTTTTCCCCGGTGTTTTTTAGAGGTCCCTAGCTTGGGAAAGGGCAGAGAAAGACAGGGCTATAAACTCACATGGGGGTTCTCAGTTCAGTCATAGAAAGAAAGGCTGAGCTATTCCGGAAACAATCAAAGTATTCCCCAGCTGAATAATGGGGTCTTCACCACGATTTTCCACTTGTCAGTCTTGTTTTAAACATATTTGCTGTTTTAGTGTTTTTAGTTTTGTTACAGGTAAGTCGCCTTGAGGCAGTGGTTTGGAAGGCAACTAATAAAGCAAACGCAATAATAATAATAATAATAATAATAATAATAATAATAATAATAGTGATACTCTTTTATTTTAACACATCTTAACATTGTATTTTTATATTGTTGCAATCCTCCCTGGGACTTTGCGATGAAGGGCAGGTAAAAAATCACCACCACCATCTTCAGTCTTACATTGGTTACTTAAAAAAAAGAAAAAGGAAGTAGAATCCCTGTAGCCAATTAATGCGTTGTAAAAGTCCAAATTAAAGAGTGTGTACTCAGAATCTATTAACAGTGAAAGCATAACAAATCTGGGTTAAGTGACCCAGAAGGAAACTAACAAAGACAGACTTTTTCCCACCTTCCCCTCTCTCGGGCTTTTTAAACCTTGTGTGTGAGTTTATAAAAAAAACACATTGGGAAATGTTCATGATTTGAATTTCACTGAGCTTTTGGCCTTTCAAACAGATTTTTTGTGTTTGTTTGTTTTTAAAGTTTTTATTTTATCGGTATTTTTAAACGAGTCTTTTATATGCTTTTGCGCAAACCACTTAGAGGATTTCATTGATTTTTGTTTCTATTATTTATTTATATAAATATAACTTATATATAAACTTGTACAGTGGTTGTTTTTTTAAAAAAGTGGTTTACAAAAAAGATAAAACAATAAAATTATAAATTAATTAAATTTAACAACAATAATAAATCCTGCTAAACAATCATAAATCCTGCTAAATGTGTACCAATAGCCACAATGGGGACCTGGTTTATCCCACAGAAAATAAAGCTTGCATCCAATACTACTCAAAATAGACCCACTGAAGATTATTTAAACCATTTTTTGTGTGTGTGTGCACATTGTAAGAAAAGCTCTAAGCTGTTTATAAAAAAATCACATGAAACATTAAAATGTTTGATTTAAAAAGTAAAATAATAAAGGCATTTTCAAACATCCAAACGATGATTAAAATCAACAGTAGCTAAAATAAATACATATAAGTAACTTTTACAGGCCTGGATAGCCTTGCCTAAACAAACACATAAGTAGACACTGAATTATATAATCGTACACTTAGAAGGGAGGAAGCAGGAGAGACTGGACAAATAAGAGTATTTTCCCCCCTTCCTTGTTTGCCTTTTGCAAGGTTTCAAGGTTTTTGTGTGGTCTTTGGGGGTCAAAATTTTGTGGCTGGAAACGCATTAAATTTTTTTCCATAGGAATCAATGTAAATCGGCGAATCATTATGCAGACGCGAGCCTAACAAACAACTTCCTGAGAGCATGTTGTGTTTGGATAGCGAGACCTTTGTGTACAAATGTTAGGGCCAGTTTCCCAAGCAGTCATTCTGGACACCCTCCCCAGAGTACGTAGGGACCGCTCTAGAGTGGGTTGTTCTTTTTGAGTGGATAAATTCTGCCACATGCCATTTACACAATAACAGTGGATTAATACCAGACCATCCAGACAACATTCCACATTGTTCTGTGATGCTTCCACCATACTCCACTACAGTATTAGTAGTAGTAGTATTAGAAAGGAGCAAGGGAATGCAATGGTTAGAGATGATGGAGTTGTCGTCTGGAGGGCGGCAGGTTCCCCCATCCCTAGAAATGGCTGAGATTCCTGTGTCAAAAAGAACCAGGGACCGTTTACCTTCAGGATCTTATGCTGAGAACTCAGGGCTCCATATCTGTTCATGGAATCTTGCTGCAAGGAAAAAGTAACAAGCACAACTGTCAGTAACCAAAATGACTGAAAGCGGTTAATAATAATAATAATAATAATAATAATAATAATAATAATAATAATTTTTATTTATACCCCGCCCTCCCCGGCCAGAGCTGGGCTCAGGGCAGCTAACAACAGTAAAAATTACAGTAAAAACATAATAAAGGTAAAGGTAAAGGGACCCCTGACCATTAGATCCAGTCGTGGCCGACTCTGGGGTTGCGGCGCTCATCTCGCTTTATTGGCCGAGGGAGCCGGCATGCAGCTTCTGGGTCATGTGGCCAGCATGACGAAGTCGCTTCTGGCGAACCAGAGCAGCGCATGGAAACGCCATTTACCTTCCCGCCAGAGCGGTACCTATTTATCTACTTGCGCTTTGACTGCTAGGTTGGCAGGAGCAAGGACCGAGCAACGCGAGCTCACCCCGTCGTGGGGATTCGAACCGCCGACCTTCTGATTGGCAAGTCCTAGGCTCTGTGGTTTAACCCACAGCGCCACCGGCATCGAAAAACAACCAATTTTATTACCCAGCACAGCGGTGGCAGTCTTCTTGTTGGTGGCACACCAGCTGCAGAACACTCTCTCCCCCCCCCCCCTCAAAGAGTAACCGGCTCCTATTCTGTCTAGTCTGAGGTGCCAATTAAAAACAAACCACTTCGTCTAGGTCTTTGGTGTCTCCACCCTGTCTCTCCCTTCCCTCTCCTTCCCCCCTTTTACCCCTCTCCCCCTCCCTTTCCCTCCTTCTCATTCCCTTCTACCCCTCTCCACCCCGCCTCCCTCTCACACCCACAGAGGATTATAATTTCACCCACCTTTTCTTTGTTGAGGGCTTCTTGAGCTTCTAATTTGTAGACTAAAAAATCTAAAAGGGGGTTAAGAGGGAGAACAATCAGGGAAATTAGTGAGACGGAATTTACTAGCATTTGGTTTACATTTGAAGGAGGAAGCTGTTTAAAAGCCTGTGAACCTAATAGGAAGGAATGTGCCCACTATTAAATTTTTTTTTAAAGAAATCCCTGGAAAAGAAACTAACTAGAAATCCAAAGTTTAAAAACACAGAAGCCTATTCTCCATCGTATTTCAGAACAGAATTCAAAGTGGAACCCATGTCTGAAAGGAGCACCAGTGGAAACACTCTGTTGCTGACAATAACAACAATTGTTTGTACTCACACACACAGCAAACACACATATATATTAGGCAGCCTAGCGGAATTCTAGTCTAAGAAGAAGAAGAAGACTATACAATGCTGTATAATCCAGCATGACTGATAGCCTGGGATGCTGGGAGTTCTAGTACAAGATTCCCCATCCCTGCTGTCTAAAACCCCTCAATTACAACCAAAAATCCTTCGCAACTTCTTCTCCAATCGTCAAGTGGCGATTAGCCACCCAGCGCACACGGCACAGAAGGCCACATCTTTATCCAAGATAATTAGAGATCACTTGCAGCCCTCTCAGAAATGCTCCCAAGAAGAACAACTGCTATATTGATCTTTTGCAAAAGCTCTGAGACACAAGAGTCGAGTCAGCCTTTTAATAAATACTTATTTCTTTTATAGCGGGGCAATGCGGCTGAGTGCTGGGGCACCAGGACAAAACCCCAGAGGTCTGGGAATGAAGGCCGCAGCAGGAGAAATGATGGTAGCTCAGTGACGCAGCCTTTGCACTGAACACAGGAGGTTCCAGGTTCGATCCCCGCCACCTCCAAGTAAGGAATGTCTGCTGCCCGACACCCTGCTGCCTGTCTGTGTGGACAATACTGAGCTAGATGGGTTGCCAACTTTGGTCTGGCAAAATACAGGACAGGGTGGGGGAATTGCATACCCCGTTAAGTGTCCCAGTCCAGGACATTCCTGGTCGTGAGAGCACGGTGGCCATTTTGGTTGTCACGATCTCACACGATTTCGTGGTGAAATTCCCCCTCCCCCAAAATTTTCAGGGCTGCAATTTCGTGCAGTGCCCCCCAACATGCATTTGTGGGCGCTGTGTGTGGAAAAAGTGGCTTTTTGGACTGGGGAAGCAAGATGCTCATGACAAACAAAATGGCCACCTTGCTCTCACGGCAAAAAACGGCAAGATGGCGTCCTGGAGTTTGACTTCAAAGTGTTGGGGGGTATGGGAGAGAGACAGAGAGAGAGAGAATCAGCAAAACAGAAATACAGGACAAACTGCCTCCTGTACTGAATCAACATAGGACATAGCATTATACATTGAAATACGGGACAATCCTGTATTATATAGGACAGGAGGAAACCTTAGCATGGGACAATGGTCAGACTCAGTGTTATGTACTGAGGTTCTCACCCTGGGCCATGAGGAAGATACTGTAGATAGTTATCCAAATAAGGGATCGAAAGTGACGTTCAGTGATTGGATAGTTACAGGAAGTTGCTACAGTTACGTTGTACTGGAGCTCTATATAAGCAGGCTGGCTGAACCCTTCAGTTCAGTTCTGTTCTAGCCTGTGAATAAACAAGAGCTGTTTGAAGAATCACTGTGTCGTCTGATATGTTCACCCACAACTTAACACTCAGCATGGGGAGCATCCATGTTCCATGTTCCTGACAAGGCTCATAGCTTAGTGCTACAGCATCCATTTTGCTAGGGCTGCCATACGTCTGGGAAATGTAATTTTGTTCCCAAAAAAAACCCTCAACATTTTTGGGGGGATTTTCACTTAAAAAACAATTAAGCATTGATTGAATTAAAACACACACACACACACACACACTAATCTATTAGAACCATACTGATCATTACAATAAAAACAGTGCCAAGCAGGCAGTTCCCCAAAGCCTGTTGGAACAAGAAGAGTCTTCACCTGCTGGCGGAAAGACAAGAAGGAGGGAGCCAATCTAGCTTCCTGAGGGAGGAGTTCCAATGTTTGGGAGCAGCCACCAAAAAGGCCCTTTCCAAAGCAGCGTATTCTGCTGTTTTGAGCAAACACCTCTTCGAATTTACTTCAGGCAAAAAACCCACAACCTTACCTTCTTTTGTTTTCTTGTGTTCCCCGCGTTCTTTCTGCAAGGATCGTTCTAGCCGTGATCTGTGTTCGTAAACAACTGAGGGGGAGAGAAGAAGGAAAGAAAAACAAATATGAAGCAGCAAAACTTCGCAACACCCGCCCTCTGCCCAAGTGATTTTCAGACAAGGATTTAAAAACAAATAAATAAACCTGGGTTCTGTGCCAAGCTCAGGTTGTCAGCATAAAGGATGTATATGGAACAAGCTTGCTTGGTGTCTCTGTGTTATTTATCCTGCCATTTCCCCTGCTTTATCTACTATATATTTTAAATACAGTGGTACCTCGGGTTACATATGCTTCAGGTTACAGACTCCCCTAATACAGAAATAGTACCTCGAGTTAAGAACTTTGCTTCAGGATGAGAACAGAAATTGTGCAGCAGCGGCGCGGAGGCAGCAGGAGGCCCTATTAGCTAAAGTGGTGCTTCAGGTTAAGAACAGTTTCAGGTTCAGAACGGACCTCCGGAATGAATTAAGTACATAACCAGAGGTACCACTGTAGTTGTTTGTTCACTAGGCATTTGACAACTCACTAGGATATCGTAACCGTATTTTTGCATGGCAGTTCCTGAGATCGTGGATAACTTTCCTCTGCTTCTAGTCTGTAAATGTTGTACACTGTAAATGTTCCTTGTTTTATTTTCCCATCCCGGTTTTGTTGCATTATAGCTCTAAAGTTGCCCCTTATGTGGTAACACTGGGAAAACACAGCAGAACAACTAACAGAGCAGAATGACGTGCGGACGACCTGGTATAAATCAATCGCTGATGCACTATTGTTGCGGCTATGACACATTGCAGCCAACACATTGGGGTACGGGGTCATTCTGGAGGGTCCCCATATTCCTGCCATTCAAAGAAAGAGCGACACAATATACTACTTTATTTATTCATTTAAAGAGGGGAGGGTGGGAAGGAATAAGCGTTGCTCATGACACATCCAACCAAAATGGCATTCTTTCAGGTCATAAATGTCTCAAGGCAAGGACATTGTGTGTCTCCCTACCCATGCCCCTCATCTGCCCCCTGACACCCCCCCCCACAAGAATCACAGCCAGAGGCCCAGGAATTACAAGAACACTCAGCATGATGGAGGCAAACAAGCCAAACCTAGCTTGCTGGGGGGGGGGGGGCAAAATATGAACAAAAATAGTTTAAAATCTGCATTTGATGTGACAGATGAGTTCCTTCTCTCTCCCTCTCCTTTATTCTTTCTTTCTTTGATCAAGAAAGAACAAGTACAAGGCTCCAGTTGATTTTTCGCTGAGTGAAAAGGACCCTCAGGCATCCCTTTCAACCTTCATGGATGTTTAACAATGACTTTTAATGCACTTTTAAAGGCACTTGGAACCCAACCGAGCAGCGGGTTTTCTGGTGAGGGGGGTGGGGAAATGCCAAGCCCAAGGATCTCGTTCTCTGATGAAGCCTCGATGGATTTGGGTGATAAGACACAGAGCTCTGTTTAGGACTAAGTTACATGGGGGAGAGGTGAACCCATTTCTATGGTGATCCACCTGACAGCTATACCCTGCACTTGCACCCGTATTCTGGAGTTCAAAGTGGCAACAAGGGAGATGCTTATTTTGGGTTGCAAAACTGGACCAGGGAAGGCATATATACATGATTGAAGTGAACAGGTACGAAGGGCAGGCACAAAGCGGAAGCAACAGCACGCTAAGGACTAGGAACCTGCGCCGTTTATAATGCGGAAGCTGAAATTCTCAGGAAGCTGCCTTTATCGCAGCCAAATTCTGTGGCTTTTTTGCATTCCACCACACATGCATATCCCACCAATTTCACGTGTGCCCTAGGGCACTTTCTGTAATGTCACCCTCTAGGACTCGAGGGTGGGGAATCACCACTGTCCTTTTTCTGTCTGTCCACCTATCTGTGCCCCAAATGGGAGAGAGGTATATATTTGTTTCTGCCCCCTCAGAGGTGCCTCAGAACGGACCTGCCTTGCACGGAAGGATGTATTTTGAGCCGCATACCACAGAGTCTCGCCAGGCACAACGTGACAGGATATGAACAAGTCCTCTGAGAATTTATCCCAGCTCACACTAAAGATTTCTTACGCCCAACGAACCGTCCGCATGATATAACCGCCTGCCTTTCACTCTCCTCTCTGGATCTCACAAACTCTCCTTTAATGTAAAGATAGTTAGACTCTAAAGCTAAGCTGAAATCACTCCCAGGGTTTCCCCTCAGAGTATTCTCTTCTATGTACAGCTAAAAAAGAGCCACAGACATTTGGGTGGGGGTCAGTGAAATGTGCAAAGGGTGTTTAATTTTTGAAATTAATTCAAAATTCTGAGGAATTAACTCTTGTGAGAAATTTCGGCCTCTATAATATTTGATGCAACAAACACTCTTGTTAGTTTAGAGTTAAGACTCTTGGACTGAAGGAAGCCCTGAGGATAGAGAAGAACACTAGGAGAAGCCATGGTCTGAGCCCATCGCTCCCTTCCACTAGATTAAAACATAGTGGGCAGGATCCACACCTGAAATTTCCCACTGTAACCGCAGGTGGTGAAATGCAGCAGGAGGCTGTTGTTACCAAATATTCTCCGTGGAAGGCTGACGCTCCAAAATATATTTTTGCTTTTAACTGGGGTGGGTGTAAGCTGAGAAGTTCTGGAACAGATCTAGGCTAGATCTGGAAAAGGCACAGCGATAACATTGTCTGTTTGGCTAGCCAGTTTATCCAAGATGATCTTTCCGGCAACAGAACCCTAATCCAACGCAGAAGAGGAGGGTAATAGTTCGGTGACAGTGGCTTTTTGGGCTAGGATAGCGGGTGGGAAACCTCCAGCCTGGAGACCAGTTTTCCCAAACCACACCTGCCTGTGCATCCCCTTGGTGGAGTTTAGTACTGCTGGGGTGGACAGGTGTGGAGGACTCCCTGGTCCTGAATGGGGTAACTGTGCCCCTGAAGAACCAGGTGCGAAGCCTGGGAGTCATCTTGGACTCGCAGCTGTCCATGGAGGCGCAGGTCAATTCTGTGTCCAGGGCAGCTGTCTACCAGCTCCATCTGGTACGCAGGCTGAGACCCTACCTGCCCGTGGACTGTCTTGCCAGAGTGGTACATGCTCTGATTATTTCCCACTTGGACTACTGCAATGCGCTCTACATGGGGCTGCCTTTGAAGGTGACCCAGAAACTACAATTAATCCAGAATGCGGCAGCTAAACTGGTGATGAAATGGCCGCTGAGACCATATAACACTGGTCCTGAAAGACCTACATTGGCTCCCAGTATGTTTCCGAGCACAATTCAAAGTGTTGGTGCTGACCTTTAAAGCAGTAAACAGCCTCGGCCCAGTATACCTGAAGGAGCGTCACCACCCCTATCATTCTGCCCGGATGCTGAGGTCCAGCTCCGAGGGCCTTCTGGCGGTTCCCTCCCTGCGAGAAGTGAGATTACAGGGAACCAAGCAGAGGGCCTTCTCAGTAGTGATGCCAGCCCTGTGGAACACTCTCCCATCAGATGTCAAGGAAATAAACAACTATCTGACTTTTAGAAGACATCTGAAGGCAGCCCTGTTTAGGGACGTTTTTAATGTTTGATCTTTTACCACTATTATTATTATTCTGTTGGAAGCCGCCCAAAGTGGTTGGGGAAACCCAGCCTGATGGGTGGGGTATTAATAATAATAATAATAATAATACTGTTCAATACTGCTGAATGTGCCAATGAAGCAGACTCCTTGAGCCAAAAGGATTGAACCCTCTGCTCATCAGCTTGTGAGTGGAAAGTTCAATCCTCCTCTGTGGTGCTTCACTAACCCCCCCCCCCGGTCAACTTTGACAGGGGGTCAGGGACTGCCCAACTCTCAGTCAGCCAGCATCATTATGACATGAGATGACGGCTGAGAGGTGGGGGCCAGTCCAGTTGCCAAAGTTGGCCTATGGCATGGGCAGATAAAGATCTGACCCTCTGGGCCAAACAAGTCCCCCAACCCCTGGTTTAAATTGCATAAAGAATATGACATTGATGGTAGGAAAATTATCTGGAAAAGGATGACGACTTGACTGCTGGGAAGTATTATTCCCCTCATATAAGTGACGTGTATATTAGCTTGCAATCGGAAAACACAATAAGAGGAGGGGGCTTAAATAATATGCATAAATTGGAAATTTACAAAACCCATTAGAAAAAAAACACAGC
Organism: Podarcis liolepis; assembly: GCF_965112155.1. NCBI lineage: Eukaryota > Metazoa > Chordata > Lepidosauria > Squamata > Lacertidae > Podarcis > Podarcis liolepis. The sequence goes on from NC_139561.1 coordinate 22,845,826, forward strand.
CCATCCTCTCTGCCTGCAGGCCTCTGGACTACAACTTCTACCAACCCTTACTACTGGCCAGGCTGGCTGAGGCTGATGGGAAATGACTTCTAGCAACATCTATCAGTCCACGGATTCACCATCACGGCAGTAATAGATAGATCCAAGGCAGAGGGAATTGGCTGGACTCAATTCCCAACGGGCTTTGTCAACTGCTAGGGATAGTAGCTAATGCGAGTCCTACTCAAGATAGGGTTGCCATATTTCAAGAAGTAAAAAATCTGGAAATGTTGTTGAGCTTTTTGGGGGCAAAGTTTTAAAGCTATTTTTAAGGAAATTCAGCAAAAAATCGACACTTCCAACATGGGTGGCTGCCATGCGCCCAGGTTTTCTGATTTTCAGAAATTCCACCTGGACACTATTTACGATGGACGAATCCTGGATATGTCTGGGAAATCCTGGACATACGGCAGCCCTATACTCAGAATCACCCTCTTATCATCACGACACCCTGTGAGGTTGACTAGACTCAGAGGCAGTGACAGGCCCCACACCACCCCGCTGGACTGGGGATCTGAGACTGATCTCCTGGGTTCTAGTCCAACACTCTAAACCAGCGGTTCTCAACCTGTGGGTCCCCAGATGTTGTTGGACTACAACTCCCATCATCCCTGAGCTCTGGCCTTGCTAGCTAGGGTGATGGGAGTTGTAGTTCAACAACATCTGGGGACCCACAGGTTGAGAAAGGCTGCTTTAAACCACATATGAGGAACCTTTGCCCCTCCAGACATTGCTGAACCACAACTCCCATCTTCCCTGGCCATTGGCTATTCTAGCTAAGGCTGATGGGAGTTGATGGGGGACCTAAGTTTTCACCCCACGCCTGCTCTGACTACTATCCCACACTGCCCTGTCTTTCTAGGCACCAACGCAGATGACTGAACAGAGCAAAAATAAGGATGTGAGGAGGGGGCAGGAGCCTCCAAGAGGCAGAGAACCACAGAACTATGAGCTGAGCTGGCTGCTGTCCCATCCAGCCATTACGAGCAGCTACTAAAACGCCTCTTTAAAAAATCCCCCAGGAGCAATAACTTGCAGAGAGAGCTTCTTCTCTTTGTTAACGTTTCCAGCAAGGCAGATGTGCCAGCAGGCTTCAGCGTGGAGAAATAACAATTCCCGCAGGCTTTCCGCAGAATTTAAGAACATTCCTCTCTCTCTCGCTTGTTGTCTGTTTGCCATTTTGGAAGTGATCTCTAAGGGAAGAGAGGGGGAGAATACACTTTGCCAGCCAGCTAAGAGCTGATTTACACACTCAGAAAAGGGGGAAAAAAGGGGTGATGTATCTATCCCTGGAGTGAACCAATTCAAAATTCGAGGAAACATCGGAAGCTGCCTTATATTGAGTCAAACCCTTGGTTTATTCAGACTAGTGTTGTCTACACTGACTGGCAGCACCTCTTTAGGATTTCAGGTGGGAGGGGATCGAACCCGGGACCTTCCGTGTGCAAACCAGGCACTCTGCCACTGAGCCACACAGGGGTGGGGGGCACATGCCAGTTCCCATCCTGTTAAGATGCGGCAATGACGGTCAAGGGAGTTTGACAGAAGGGGATTAAACCCAGTCATGGAACAATCTCTCTGGGAAATATCATTCCCTCTTGCGCATGTGTGAGAGAGAGAAGGGAGAATGCCCTCTGCAATTTTAAAAAGCCCTTGCCTTTTAAGATATGCCTGTATATCCTTTGCATGCTGCCCAATAGGACCTGGAATAAATGGTACTGTTTCAGGTACCTGCGGAACCCAGCACACATTTCAAGCATGTGACTTCCCCCAAAGAATCCTGGGAGCTGTAGTTTGTTAAGGGTGCTCAGAGCTGCTTCTCTGTGAGGGCTAAAGTACGAATCCCAGGATCCTTTGGGGGGGAAGCCATGGGCTTTAAATGTGCTCCAGTCATGCCTGCCTCCATATCTGCCTGCCCCCTGCTTGCATTAAAAATATTCAATGTTCATGGAGGTTTTTTAAAGGCTGGGGAGGATTGTTGGTTGTTGTTTTTTGCACCCTTAGATCTGTTTGCTTTTAAAGGGTCATGTTTTAGAGGGTGTCTCGTACCTCTACCAATTTCACTCTTCTCTCAAGTCTGCTGAGATTCCCCTTATATTTCTCAACAGGCCTGTTTTGGCTCTGTTTTGATTGGCACTCAGCAGCCGAGTTTGCTATTCAAGGGAGATTTTATCCGTATGTGACTTATGCACACACAGAGAGAAACCATTTATACTTCTTTCTTCTTCCATGCTTCTAAGATTTTTGCCCCCAACCGCAGCTCAAACGTTTTCCGAGCTCTTCTTTGCCAGGGCTTTTCGTCAAGCTTGGTCTGGATGATGGGATTAGAAGACCTTTGAGGGTCTCTCTCTCTCTCTCTCTCTCTCTCTCTCTCTCTCTCTCTCCTGCTCCGCAGTTCTATTCTAGAAAAGTGTAGCCAGCTGGGAAAGCAGAGCAGGCATCTCTAGCCGTAATTACCAGAACTGGCGCTCGGCCAGAATGCCAGAGCTCACGGCCAGGCCCCAAGCAAAGCATGCAGGAGAAACATTTAGAAACCCTTTGGATATCAGATGGAGGGCTGGAAAGGAATGCAGGAAGTTGTCTTACACCAAGCCAGACCTTTGGCCCATGGAGCTCAGTACTGTCAGCACGGGCTGGCAGCAGCTCCCTAGGCTTTCAGGCCTCTTTACCTCTGCCTTACAGTGGTGCCCTGCAAGACGAAATTAATTCGTTCCGCAATTTTTGTCGTCTAGCGAATTTTTCGTCTTGCGAAGCACGAAATCCCATAGGAATGCATTGAAAATCAATTAATGCGTTCCTATGGTCAAAAAAAGTCCAAACAAAGCCAAATTTGGTACAACAACAGTTTATTAACTGCTCTTTAAAGTCACACATACTGTAAAGAGCAGTTCAAAAATTGAAGGGAAAATAAATTAACTTTATAAACAAAACATGTCTTTGTTTTTAGACAAAGAAAACAAAGTCGCGAGACGTTTTCGTCTTGCGAAGCAAGCCCATAGGGAAATTCGTCTTGCGAGGCAAATCGAAAACGGAAAAACCTTTCGTCTAGCGAGTTTTTTGTCTTGCGAGGCATTCGTCTTGCGAGGTACCACTGTATCTAGAGATGCCAGGGATTGATTGACGGATTGCCTTTCTGCCCCAGCCTTTTCTCCAAGGAAGAAGAAGAGGAGTTTGGATTTGATATCCTGCTTTATCACTACCCAAAGGAGGCTCAAAGCAGCTAACATTCTCCTTTCCCTTCCTCCCCCCACAACAAACACTCTGTGAGGTGAGTGGGGCTGAGAGACTTCAAAGAAGTGTGACTAGCCCAAGGTCACGCAGCAGCTGCATGTGGAGGAGCGGAGACGCGAACCCGGTTCACCAGATTACGAGTCCACCACTCTTAACCACTACACCACACTGGCTCTCAAGCTGGTGGGTGTGGTTCTCTCCCCACCCTCACTGAATCCCCACAACAACTCTGTGAGGAAGGTTAGGCTGAGAGGCAGTGACCAGCTCAAGGTCACCTGGCCGAGTGGGAACTTGAACCCTGGTCTCCCACATCTTAACGTGACGCTCTAACCACTACACCACCCAGCATCGACTGCATGCAAAGCAGGTGCTCTGTCACTAAGCTATGGCCCTTCCTTCAAAGGAGCAATCTGGCATGGGTGAAAGGGCCAGAATTTGGGTTTGGGGGTTTTTCTTCTCTGCAATGGCCCAGAAGGAGGCATTTCCCTAGGCATTCTGGGAAAAGTAATAGAGGAACCATCACCAAGGTGGTGGTTGGAATCAGAGCTGTTGAAGCCGGAGAACTGAAGGAAACCCTCCACAATTAGCAAATGTGGACACCAAAGGGTCCCTCTCCGGGCTGCTGTTTGGTCCTGGGTTTTTGGTGGGTGTATCTGCAACATGTCATTAAAAACGCTGTCTCAGTCAGACTGTTACAAGCAGCCTAGTCCTGTGGAATACCCTGCTAGCAAGAAATTCAGTGGGCACCTTCTGCGCCAAACGCCTGCTGCTGAAAACCCTTCTCTTCTGCCAGGCTTCTGCCGGCTATTAAGAATACATCCTTGCACTATGGTTTAATTGGTTTCTGTTTTTAACTTTCTAAATGGTTTTTGTCATTTGGTTTTACATTTTTTATCACGGTTGCGCTATGATATTATTTGTTACGCCGCAGCAGTATACAAATATTTAAAAAATAAATGTGACCGCCACACATCGCTCTCATCTGGAGGGGCAACCCTTGCGCTAATGCACAACAAAAACAGGACAGCAACACACACACACACACACAGAGAGAGAGAGAGAGAGAGAGAGATGGGAAAGTTGAAGGCATCACCAAGAAGTTACAGGACATGCACGGATTGGAAACAAAACAGCCTGCCCATCCCAAAACCATTGCAGGAGCAAAACAATATCGCCTATAAGCAACGTGATACAGGCACAGTAAAAAAAAACTTCCAGCTTCTGCCCAACTAAGTCTTCCTCAGAGTAGACCCAGTGAAATTAATTGTTTCATTACCACAAGCACTTCTGCTTCCCCTGATGGGATTATCCCCCCCTCTTCCCCCCATACGCTGTCCTGGGGTTCTCCCAACCCCCCCAGAGTGGATATGGGGAGAGGCACTGGGCGAAGGCTCTTGCTCTGGCTTCCGCAAGTGCATCTGATTAGATCAGTCCCATGTTCCTATTTATACCTGCCCTTTATTAAGAATCATGAGGACCAGCACCTTGCTTTGCTTTTAAAGGAAGTGGCAGCCCTGAAAACCAGGGGGAGGGGGGGAGGTAAGTAAGGAACCAGTCTCCCAGGCCTGCACTGCATGCATTTAGCAAAGCCCAAAACAGCAAAGCGTGGAATACTGTGTTGGCCTGAATATAAGCCTCACTTTCCCCCCAAATTCCAACCATGAAAAGTTAAAGAGCAGCTTATATTCGCGACCTTACGGTATGCAGCCTGGGGCAAACAGCGCCAGGAGCGCAGCAAGACAACACCTGCCCCATGCATAGTGCCCCATCCTCTCCCCCAAGGCCAGGAAGGGAGAGAGCGAGGAAGAGAAAAGGCGGCCGGCAATGTTAAAGGTGCTGCTTATATTCGGGTGCGGCTTATATTCAGGCCAATACGGCATATTCCTTGCAGAAATCAGAAATCAATCCCCGCCTTCCCTTTCCCACACCAGCCAAACTGTTGCCAAACGTTTGATCAGGCCTGGATGAGAACCCTGCCAAGAGGCAGGCAGGAAGGGCGGAATCTGCCAAGCAGCTGGATCCAGTCCCAGAGACCACCAGTTACCCGTCAATCCGGGAGCAGCGAGGAGGGGACATTTTGCTATAACATAAGAATGTCCCTCCATTGGACATGAGCTCCGAGTTCAGTAACTGCAAGTTTCTGAAGAATGCCTGCATGCGAGTTGGAGGCAGGGGAGAGATAATGAAAAACAAACAGTGCTGCTGCTGCTTCTGGTATGTTTAAAGCTCCTTCCTGAACTCTCCAGCTGGTCCTTCCTGACTAATAGCCAGGAGAAGCTATTTGCCTTTCAATCCCAGGGGGCAAGCTCTGGAGCTGACATCAGCAGAACAGCAACGCTGTGTGTTGTCTGTGTTGTGATTCTGCATCCCTGGTGACCTTAGGTTTTTCAAGCAGCAAAAGGCCTGGTCTCTCAAACACTGAAGAGCATAATGAGCAATCCTCCTAAATTGGATTTCCCTGACCTGGTGCACTCCAGAAGTTCTGGATGGCATACAACTCCCCATCAGCCCCCAGGTGGCAGGGCCAATAGTCATTCAATGAGTCTGGTATCATGAACAGAAATAACAGGGGAAGTCTATGGCGCCAGGGTCATTCCAGTGGCATTTCCCGCCCTCCTCGCGGGTCTTCCCTGATGTTTTCCTTTGGCGTTTCCCTGCTGGGCAGCCAAACCCACCAATGACCTCTAAGGCATCAGAGTGGAGCCCAAGTTTAGTGCTCAGTTCCACGTTACCGTATTTTTTGCTCTATAAGACGCACCAGACCACAAGACGCACCTAGTTTTTGGAGGAGGAAAACAAGAAAAAAAATATTCTGAATCTCAGAAGCCAGAACAGCAAGAGGGATCACTGTGCAGTGAAAGCAGCAATCCCTCTTGCTGTTCTGGCTTCTGGGATAGCTGCGCATTTGCTCCATAAGACGCACACACATTTCCCCTTACTTTTTAGGAGGGAAAAAGTGAGTCTTATAGAGCAAAAAATACAGTATTTGCTTCCAGGAAAAAAGTAACTTGGAAACGAGTGCCGGTCACGCAACTTTCTGCTATATTTCTGGAAGTAGGTTTTATGCCTTGCGAAAGCTCAGGTGTGATGAGGAAATCAGCAGCTGGGCAAATGGTATAAACTGCCCTTTGACCGCAGCCTAAGACTATTAACCCTGGAATCTAAAATCATCTAGATGCACCAAGTTTGTCACCAAATATGGTGGTAAACTTAGATAGCTCAAAGCTTACCCACCACCAACGGTTAGACACCCATGTAGGGAAGGTCTATCAGTGAAGAGGCATGATGATCGTTTGATGGAGCTTCCAGGTCCACCACAGCTGGGGAACCTGTGGTCCTGCAGATGTTGCTGGGTGACAGCTCCCAGCATCCTAAGGACAGGCCTTGCTGGCTGTGGCTGATGGGAGATGGAGTCCAACATCTGTGGGTCCACAGGTTCCCTACCATAGATGTATAGAGACACTTCTCAGCACCACAAGGTGGGACACAAAACAGGAAAAAGGAATCTGCACTGGCTGCCTGATAGCCACCAAGTCAGTTTTAAGGTTCTGCTATTTACATGCAAAGCCTTAAATAAATCTGGACTGGGTTCCCTGAAAAACCATGCTCCCTTCCACTGTTCAATGAGGGCACTGTGATCAGCAAATGTGACCTGGTTGAGACGAAGAGGCAGGCTTGTTTAGTGGTGGCACCACTGTTGCAGAACACCCTCCCTGCTGAAATGCAAGAGACGCCATCAGTATTGGCATTCTGCCGGCTCCTGAAGACACACCTGTCTAGGAAAGCAGTCCCTTGAACTGGAACGTCTGATCTTGTTGTTTTAGCCGTTTTCATTGTCATGCTTTTTATGCAATTGTCATGGCTTGTGTAATTTTAAACTAGGAGTGTTTTTAAGGTTTATGTGGACTTGTTTTATTGCATGCTTTAATTATGTGTGTATTTTATTGTTGTAGAAGCCATTTTGGCCTAAAAATGGCACATGAATTAATAAACAATAAAAACAACACCAAGAACCCAGTGACCTCAGACTAGCTTCTTGCAGGACTAACCAGAAATAGACAGCCTGTGGTTTTCCAGATGTTCTTGAATTCCAACTCCCAGCCCCAGCTGATGTTCAGGAGTAGATCTGGAGGCCCCCCAGGCTCTGTTTCCCTGGACTGCATAGACCAGTTGCTTTAGATATTAAATTGTATGCATGTGTGCTGCACATGATGGGAAAGGACCAGAGCCAACTAATTCTAGTTTCGTCCCCATCCTCTTCCCTGCCGAGTCCCACAAGGGGCACCACTGAGCCTGAGGAGGAGGAAGCTGGTAGGCAGGGCCACCCCCTGGACTGGATGGAAGGAAGAAGGCAGGCCAAGGAGACCTGGCTGCGGGCAGACTGAGGTTGGTAGGGCAGCACCCATCTGCCCTAACGGACCAGCAGGAAACGCAACCGCGAACGAAGCAAGCCAAGACCCCTTCTCACCTTGCAATTGGGCCGAAAGCACCTCCTGTTGCTGCTTGTATTTCAAAGCCAAGGCTTCTGCGGACTTCACCTTCTGCTGGAGGTGGTTGTACAGGAAAGCTCCGGATGCCAGGCAGGCCACGGCCACTAGGCAAAACCCAGTTTGCAAGAGGCCCTTTTGCCTCCTGGTGCACAGCCCAGTCCCCATCCCGGGAGCTTCCTTGCCAAAGGATTTATTTTTTCACTTTTCTTCGCCGCTGTACCATCTGGTCCGAGTTTCTGTGAGCACCCAAGAACAGCAGCTTGCCCTCTTTCCGAACGGCCAGTCCGTTGAAATAACAATAATAATGGTCTTTCTTTAAATTCTCCCAGATGGAGCCTTCCTTTTCCTCTTCTCTTTACAGGACCAGGTTGGCTTAACAATCCTCATAGTCTGAGTCAGTGAGAAGGAATAGAGGCTGGGGCAAAGGGCAAGCTCATCTCTTTCCAGCTAGAAACTGCTGGGGTTCAAAAGAAGCCCCAACAATTTAAAAAAAAAAACCCTACCAGAGATTGCACCGTTTTATTCCATCTCCTTCCGCTGTTCCCTTTCTTCTCGAGTCCAGGTGTGCGCGCGTGCACAGGAGAAAACTTTTTCTTAAACTTCCTTTTTCCTTGTGCTGTAGGAAGCGAGGGGGTTGGGGTTGGGGAGCGCAAAGCAGAAAAAGCAGGATCACGAATACGGATCACCAAAGTTTCTATGCGCACGGAGGACTTTCCCAGGTTTAAGGAACTTCCTTTCCCGCCCAGCCCAGCAGCTACACGCACAACACTAGGGGGCAGTTTATTATCGCAAGCCGCCCTCTCCCTCCCCTGAAAAACTTGCAAACAATCTTAACACGGAGAGAGGAAGCCGAAGCAGGATCCCCAAGGGACGCGTGGAAACGGACCAGGAAACTGACCGCAGGATTTGCAGGCGGCTGCAAAAACATTGACTCCTTTCTGGTCTCCTTTCCTCCGGACTCTCCCTCCTCCAACTTGAAACGGGGTGGCGGTGGTGGGAAGGATCGGCTGGGGAGGTGGAGGAAGGATCCGAAAGGAGGAGGAGAAGGACAATTTTGCGATATGCAGAGAGAGAGAGAGATTGAGAGAGGTGGTTGGCGGCGGTGGAAGGAGGATGCGGAGCTGGGCGGAGCTGAACTAGGAAGGAAAGGGGGCGGCGGTGGGAGCATCAGGGGAAAGGGGAGGGGAGGGAGAGGCGGGGGAGGAGCCGGAGGAATAAGATCCCAGGGATCGCCAAAGAGCAGGGTTGCAATGGAGTGGGATGTGCTTTGCGCGCGGGGCGCGCGAGACTGTCAAGCCCGTTGCGCGCTCACTCGGAAGTAAGCCCCGCTGACCTGCCCCCGGGGATCGCTGCTGAAATCCGCCTCAGTGGCCCGGTTAGGGGATCGCAGACCCCTTGAGCCTTTCCTAACCTTGGCTGTGCCGGCTCCCCAAGATCCCTGGAAACTGCCTCTTGTTCTGTGTTGGTGGGAACTGTAGCAATGCGAGGGGTAAGCTATAGTTCCCGGGGTTAGTGAGCTGGGAGAGTCTGTGGCAGAGAGCAGTCCAGAAGCAGGTGAGGATGGGGGCCAAGAGGCAGAGATGAGTAAGGCCGGTGAAGAGTCAGGGGTGTCTCTCCCACCTGCTGCCGCAAGATCCCTCCCTACTTGTCTCCCAGAACCAGAAGAGGGCTGAACTGGGAGGAGCAGCAGCAGGCTTGCATGCAGGCCCAGTCTCCGATTGCTTGGGGAAAGCCCTGGAAAGGAAAGCACTTACAGTGGTACCTCGGGTTACATATGCTTCAGGTTACATACGCTTCAGGTTACAGACTCCGCTAACCCGGAAATAGTGCTTCAGGTTAAGAACTTTGCTTCAGGATGAGAACAGAAATTGTGCTCCGGCAGTGTGGCAGCAGCGGGAGGCCCCATTAGCTAAAGTGGTGCTTCAGGTTAAGAACAGTTTCAGGTTAAGTACGGACCTCCAGAACAAATTAAGTACTTAACCCGAGGTACCACTGTAGATGGCTGTGAGGAGGTGGGAATGTTCAGTCTCAGCAAATTATTTTCATGGAGGAAATCAGGAATGAGCTACTCTGCTCATTAGGCCTCACACTCAGCCCAATCTTCAAAGATCGTGTTTTTTGCTAATAAAGAGTTAACTCCAACTTAGAACAGTGTGATTTGCTGCCGGCTCACTCTTTGACACTGCCTGTCCTCCTCCTTAGTCCCAGGGTTTCCCCTTGTAGAACTTGGCAAGGAGGAGGAAGCCAAAACTGGTATTAGTTGGCTCTGCCTGTCTTTGGTTCTGGTGTCACCTACTGCTGGACCCCCTGCCTTCCACCCATGGGTGGGCAGCTGCTGCAGGGATGTTCTGCCTCTGAGCAAAGAGCTTACACTTCCCTTTTCCCCTGCAAGGAGCTTACACTTCCCTTTTCCCCTGCAACTCCCATCATCCCTGACCACTGGTCCTGTTAGCTAGGAATGATGGGAGTTGTAGTCTCAAAACATCTGGAGGGCCGAGTTTGCCTATGCCTGCTATACATCCTCAAATGAACTCTTAAGGTAATTGCCATCTTGGAGAATCCTCAGTGCCCATCAGGCTTATTACAGACATGACTCATGGAGCTGCTACTTTGGATATGATATTTAACTACTTAATCAGGGGAACCTCGGCTCAGCAGTCCCGTGTGGCCCCCCAGGCCTCTCTCTGCAGCCCTCAAGACTCTCCCCAGGCTACACCCTTTTCACCTTCCTTGAGCGTTCCTATCTGGCTGGAGTGTACCCTTGAACTTGCTTGCCTGGACAGAAGTAAATTTACCTTTGTGGCTCCACCTCCGTAACTTTTGAATAATGGCACCGTAACTTTTGCATAATGGGACGCGGGTGGCGCTGTGGGTTAAACCACAGAGCCTAGGACTTGCCGATCAGAAGGTCGGCGGTTCGAATTCCTGCGATGGGGTGAGCTCCCATTGCTCGGTCCCTGCTCCTGCCAACCTAGCAGGTCGAAAGCACGTCAAAGTGCAAGTAGATAAATAGGTACCCCTCCAGCGGGAAGGTAAACGGCATTTCTGTGCACTGCTCTGGTTCACCAGAAGCGGCTTAGTCATGCTGGCCACATGACCTGGAAGCTGTACGCCGGCTCCCTGGGCCAATAAAGCAAGATGAGCGCCGCAACCCCAGAGTCGGCCACGACTGGACCTAATGGTCAGGGGTCCCTTTACCTTTACCTTTAACTTTTGCTTAGCACCCCGTGTTCTGATATTCTCCCACCCTCCACCCCCACCTCTTTCTCACGGGGTCTTTGCAACAGTCCAAGTTACTTCGCAATGGGATCAATACCGACGCAGACCAGAAACCAGCCTCTCTGCAAGAAAAGAGAGAGACAATCAATATTTCAGAATGGCTATGAGGTGGGTTCAGATAGGCATATTTATAGCTAGACTGTTGTATTTTGCTTTAAAAATATATATCCCAGTCTCTTTTCAAAGCTCCATCAAAGCCAGAAGATGGAGCATTTCTCTGTGAGGTGGAAATTCTTGCTGCGTCTGGCCAAATGGGCACTCTGGCTAATAGGCTAGAAGCAGAGAGTGGAGAGGCTGTTTGGGCCACCCACGCAGCTAAGAATAGCTTGGAGCTGGAGAGAGGAAAACCCATCTAGACCCAAGTGCCATTTGCAGAAGGCCTCTGAGACAGAGATGGATGGACCTGTTTGTTTCCGTTTCTCTCGTTTCCCCAACCTTTAAATTCAGCTCTTCACATCTGCAGTGGTACCTCGGGTTACATACGCTTCAGGTTACACACTCTGCTAACCCAGAAATAGTACCTCAGGTTAAGAACTTTGCCTCAGGATGAGAACAGAAATCGCACGACGGTAGCGCAGCAGCAGCGGGAGGCCCCATTAGCTAAAGTGGTGCTTCAGGTTAAGAACAGTTTCAGGTTAAGAACGGACCTCCGGAACGAATTAAGTACTTAACCTGAGGTACCACTGTATTATTATTATCATCTGTTACATTTATATGCTAGCCTTTCCTTCAGGGAACTCAAGGTGGGGTGTGAGATTCTCCCCTCCCTCTTTGACCCTCACAACAACCCTGAAAGGTAGGTCAGGCTGAGAGGCAGCGACTGGCTTAAAGTCGCCCAATGCGCTTCATGGCTGAGCGAGAATTTGAACTCGGGTCTCCTCGTCTGGTACTCTTAACTGTTACATCACACTGTCTCTCCCTTTGTTGCAGTAATTTATAGTTTTCACTTTTTAAACCTACATGAAAATTGGTCAGTGTTTTAGTGCAAGTTTCTCCCAATGTGTACACGTTTCCGGACTTGTTTATTTTACAAAATTGTATATATACCGCTTGATTGTCATAAAACCTCTGAAGAAATATTAAAATGATCGATAAAAACTGTTAAAACCATTTAAAGGCCATTGAAAGACAATTAACATTTTTAAAATGAGATTAAAACTTGTCAACATCTGCGTCTCTTAGCTTTTGAACTCCAGATTAATTTTGAGATAACCTGGGTCAACACATGTTCTGCACATTTCTTCCTCAAGAATATTTGTTCTCTAAGCCAATGCTTTTGATGTACTCAAGCATGGAATACTAATATGTCATCTGAATAGTAACATCTAGGAATTCTACAATTCTAGGAATGTGTGTGATTTTATTTTTTATTTTTTATGTTTTCCCTTTCTTTTCTTTCTTTTTTTTCTATGTGCTTTTTTGATATAGCGGTGTGTTCATATGTGTATGACAATCGCTGATATTTTAAGGGATGTGGGGGGAATTCAATTCAGTGGACCAATCTGTTCATTTCAATTTCTGCCCATCTCTCTGTTTTTCTACTCTTAACTCCAGCTGTCCATATTTTCACGTCAATTTGCAAATTTATTTTTTTAAGTCCTCATGAAAACCCACAGGCATTTTAGTACAAACTTCTACTCATTTGTGTATTCAATTCTGCCACACACATGTATCGTTGCAAAGCAATTTTCCCCAAACAGAATGCCTTTCTGTATATTATTTTCACTACTTATATACATTTTAAGGCCTACTTTACCCCAGTACAGTGCAGCTCTTTTACACTCATAACTTAGGCTGGAGTCGTTGGCACTGCAAAATTCAGAGAAGTACGAAACTGGACTGTTTTCCTGTTCCATTATTGTTTAGAAAGTACAGATTAGGTAGATTTGCATTAAAATGCCAACTGTTTCCAATTTCCCCTCCAAACCAAGGAACAACAGCCACTGAGATTGTGGGATCCTTCCTAAAGGCGAAAAATTCCTGCACATCCAGTGGGGTTGGACTAGATGACCCTCCAGGTCCCTTCCACTTCTATCATTCTACTGTCACGGCAAAGCACTCCCACACACCATTCCAAGCTCACCTGCAGCTTCTTAAGAAAAGTCAGCGGAGGTCCAGTCTGAGTCATCAAACAAGAAGCCATTTCTCTCTTAAGATATGCGAGGGCACTTCTCAGCTGCTTTATAACCCAGCGCAGACATTCTGCATTTTGATTAGGAGCAAGGAAAATTCCCAGCTCCTGATGGTAATAAAGAACAGGTTTGAGGAAAAAACAAAGTCAGATATAGACTCTTTGCAGAGGCTGCAGGACTTTGTTTTCTCCCGGGGGTGGGGAGCTGCTAAGACCAAAAACACCCCTGCAGTGTTGGACAGGGATACTGCTGACCTCGGGAGCCTGCTGCTGCTGAGAACAGAAAGAGCTCCAGAAAATTAGCAAAAATGTATAAAACAGGGACAAATGTATGTTGGAACTGTAAGGAAAAAGAAGACACATTTTATCATATGTGGTGGACATGTAAGGTAGTAAAATAATTTTTGGAAATGATTTATAATGAGTTGGTAAAAATGTTTAAAGTAACTTTTTCTTAAAAAACAAAACAAAGATTTTCTTTTAGGAATTCTAGGTGCCAAAATCCCAAGGAAGAAGAAGAAGAGTTTGGAATTGATATCCCGCTTTTTCACTACCCTAAGGAGCCTCAAAGCGGCTAACAATCTCCTTTCCCTTCCTCCCCCACAACAAACACTCTGTGAGGTGAGTGGGGCTGAGAGACCTCTGCCTCAGTGTTACCCACAGCAGCAAAGAGGATGGGGACAAACTATAGCTGGCTCCACCTGGCTATGGCTATCCTTCTGCCTGCCTTTGACTCTGGCTCCACCTCCTGTTGGGCTCCCTGCATTTTTGCCCTCTGCTTCTGCACCAGCCCCATCGAAGGCAGAGAACGCAGATTCGCTTTCAGCCGCCCGACAGCTCAGTCGGTAAAGCACAGGGATCTTAACCACAGGGCCGTGGGTCAGAGCCCCACCTTGGGCAAATAATTCCTGCATTGCAAGGGGTTGTATTAGACGACCCTCATGGCCCTATCAACTCTACAATTCAATGATATGAATGATTCTAAGATCTCAAGGAAAAACAAACAGCATCTTACAGCGGCCCCTAGTGGTTATAAGAACGACATTCACCGTTCCAGCAAATGAGGCAGTTTGCCAAATTGCACAGCGCTGTGCCTGCTCTGTTTTCAGCCTTGGTTGTAATATGGCACAGTCTTCCATGAGACTGTCGACCCAAATCTGGGCTCTACCACTTCCGAGTGACCTGGAAAACGAGGAGGAGGAGTTTGGATTTGATATCCCGCTTTATCACTCCCTTTAAGGAGTCTCAAAGCGGCTAACATTCTCCTTTCCCTTCCTCCCCCACAACAAACACTCTGTGAAGTGAGTGGGGCTGAGAGACTTAGAAGAAATGTGACTGGCCCAAGGTCACCCAGCAGCTGCATGTGGAGGAGCGGAGACGCGAACCCGGTTCCCCAGATTACGAGACTACCACTCTTAACCACTACACCACACTGGCTCTCATCTTCAGAGCAGCTGGGGTGGGTGTGCCCTATATAGAAAGCTAGCTTCCCAAGGATCCTGCCCAACCTCCTTCTCCCTGACACGCTCCTCTTCTGTGTGCATCATGCCATGTGTTTTATCTCTAGCTTATTATTGATTGCAACGCATCTTTGGAATGCTTTTATATCCTTGTTTTTAACCACTGATTTTTCTACCCAGAATTTTAACATTCTGCTTTGTATTTTTGTAAACCACTTAGAGGCTTGGCTTTCTGTTTTATTTTGTTTTTGCAACTGTTGTAAACGAAATCTGCCCTTATTCCCTTATGGGGGATACAAGAGCCCTTATAGAGTGCTTTGTAGGTTCTCCATCAGTAGGAGAAAATAACAGAGGCCAACCAGAGAATATTGAGAAGCAAAGCAGCTACTAAGCCTGATCTTTACTGAACTGTTGCAAAAGAGTGCTCCCCTCACACGCAGGAGAAAGGAAAAGGACCCAGAACCAAGGTGTGCCTGCCCTTATATAGACATTTTAAATTGCCCTCCCTAGGGCTCAAGACCACCACCCCATACATCATACATACATCATCACAGAATGGGTGTAACCCAAGACCCCCACCCCCACAAACATCATACCTACATCACAGAAAAGGTGGTCTACAACAGAAATTTGAATGTTGTTGTTTTTCCTGTCTGCCAGGTTATCTGATAATGCCTTATCTGATTGCCTTTCCTGGTAGTCTGGCCATTCCTTCGAGATGGTGATTACCCAATTCCTAAGACAATGGGAAGGTTCCCTCGCCCCCTCCCTCCTTGCAGAGAAAACATTTGGTCTGTTTGGGAGTCAAAATGTTTTCAGGACGGTCTTCCTGTGCTGCTCCAGACATGTGCTCCACATATCTATGTACATGCTTGGTTGGTACATTTATGAACATTTAATATACAGTGGTACCCCGGGTTAAGAACTTAATTCGTTCTGGTGGTCTGTTCTTAACCTGAAACTGTTCTTAACCTGAAGCACCACCTTAGCTAATGGGGCCTCCTGCTGCCGCTGCACTGCCACTGCACGATTTCTGTTCTCATCCTGAAGCAAAGTTTTTAACCTGAGGTAATATTTATGGGTTAGCGGAGTCTGTAACCTGAAGCATATGTAACCTGAAGTGTATGTAACCCGAGGTACCACTGTATATATAAGACCTTAAATTTTTATTACACAACCAAATGGTACATAATTTTTCTGAAATACATCATGCGCACAGTATTTCCTGAATTATTGCATGCACCCACACAGAACAGGGTTTCTAAATATTGAGGCCTGGTGCCCCAAGCACACAGTTGGCTTCTCAGAAATATCTGGCTGGTGACTTGTGGAAATGAAATGTGTGAGTCTATTGTTCCTCAGCCTGACACAGCAACCCCCTTTTTGTGTGTTTGCTTGTTTAACTGGCTGCGATTCTAATTTTGTCTTTCTCCTGAGCTTTTTTTTTAAAAAAATAGAGGCAATGAACACAACGATGTACTTGGCAAATATTTACACTTTGCCTTGATAAATGAGGCAGTTAAACTGCAAGCGAATGATGCAGAGGTGATAAAAAAAAATATTCTGTGGTCCTTATTGTTAGATTGCTACTCTCCACTCCTGCTCTGCGGGATAAACCCAGCAATGATTGTTCTTCCCTCCCCAATATTTGGACTGGGATAATTCTTGTCTAGTTTTGTTGTTTAGTCATTTAGTCTTGTCTGACTCTTTTGTGACCCCACAGACCAGAGCACGCCAGCCATTCCTGTCTTCCACTGCCTCCCGTGGTTTAGTCAAACTCATGCTGGTAGCTTCGAGAACACTGTCCAACCATCTCGTCCTCTGTCGTCCCCTTCTCCTTGTGCCCTCCATCTTTCCCAACGTCGGGGTCTTTTCCAGGGGGTCTTCTCTTCTCATGAGGTGGCCAAAGTATCGGAGCCTCAGCTTCATGATCTGTCCTTCCAGTGAGCACTCAGGGCTGATTTCCTTCAGAATGGATAGGTTTGATCTTCTTGCAGTCCATGGGACTCTCAAGAGTCTCCTCCAGCACCATAATTCAAAAGCATCAATTCTTCGGCAATCAGCCTTCTTTATGGTCCAGCTCTCTCTTCCATACATCACTACTGGGAAAACCATAGCTTTAACTATATGGACCTTTGTCGGCAAGGTGATGTCTCTGCTTTTTAAGATGCTGTCTAGGTTTGTCATTGCTTTTCTCCCAAGGAGCAGGCGTCTTTTAATTTTGTGACTGCTGTCACCATCTGCAGTGATCATGGAGCCCAAGAAAGTAAAATCTCTCACTGCCTTAAACTCGGGCTTTCCTGGATTGTATGCTGATTCCTGGGCCATTTTATCTGGAGGCTTCAACACCTTCCTGAGCTCCTGCAGTCGACCTGTTCATTGAGCATGCATCCTGGCCTTTAATTTCCATAAGCCACAGGTCTTCAACCAGTGGATCGGGACCCACAGGCGGGTGGCCAGGCTATCCCATGCGTATCACGGTGAAGCTGTTGTTGCTGAGACTGACCAAACCCAAAGAGCACTACATGTGGGGCCTGTTCTTTAGTTCCTAGTCTGATTCTGTTTCTAGGCTTCTCCCAGAATAGAAATATGCTGAGGACTAGAATGTAGAAGCTGCAGTGGGTACCTCAGGTGTGCTGCAGTTGGCATCATGAGTCTTTACTAAAATAAAATAAGAAGTTTCCAATAGCATCTCAGCCTGTTTGCTAAGAACAAATGTAAAAAAAATAATAAAAAAAATCAGTGTTTTTCATTTAGTAGTCATCCTATGGAAACCCTATGTAATATTAAGTTTTAGGATTAATAGTGCGCTTTGGAGCATAAATCATGGAATTGCAGAGATGGAAGGCACCACGAGAGTCATCTAGCTCAACCCCCAGCAATGCAGGAATCTTTTGCCCAACCAGAGACCCTGAGCTCAGCGTGGTGCTGATAACACTAAGGTTTGCAGGATCAGTTCCTGTATGGAGCAGCTGCAGATTCTTGCATTTCAGGGGGTTGGACTAGATGATCCTCAGGGTCCCTTCCAGCTCTTGGAGAGAGTCCTGAGGGCCCCGGTAGAGAGGTCTGGGGGCCGAATTTGGCTCACGGGCTGGAGTTCACCACCTCTGGTGTAAACCCAGGCAGGAGGCCAACGCTATTCCAAGGGCAGGGGTGCCAATGTTTTTCAACTGGCCTGAAACTCTCTGCCTCTCTCTCACACACAGAGAGAGCAGGTAAATGTTTTATTTGAGTGGGTGGATAAGTAGCATAAAAATTAATCCTGTGCATTTTCTGTTTGCTGGGCTATAATAATAATAATTTATTATTTATACCCCGCCCATCTGCCTGGGTTTCCCCAGCCACTCTGGGCGGCTTTCACTAGAATATTAAAATACAATACTATTAAAAGCACAGCAGCCGGGCCAGTAAAAACAGTGGCAAGCCCCAAAAGCATCAAACACACACTCAGGACCCCTAGATATTGTCTTCTTGCATTTTCTCTGAACGCCTGGAAAGTAATGCACAAGTTAAAGCACTGTGTATATCATCTGGGAAGTTTTAGGAGAGCGGCATTTTGGATGTGGTGTTTTGCACAGAGCTCTGAGCACCGTGCACATTCCGGACAGTGTGGCTCCCACCGTAGGAGGTTCATGTGCAGAAGACGCATGGGGTTCTATGCGGCAAAAGACTTTCCACGACGTCGAGCATGCTCAAGTTGAGGCGTGGTGCTGCGTCTCCCTCTTGTGGCCACCTGGGGCACTGCGGTCCTTAACCGACCAAGAGACTTTAAAAAGACTTTAAAAGACTTTAAAAAGACTTAAAAAGCAACGGCGAAGCCCGTGGGTGGGGGTTTGGATTAACCATTTTGCAAAGTTTTCTGCAGCTCGAGTGTGGGCCCAGAGGAAGGTCATTTGCTGCCACACATGTGGGAAAATCTGTCCATTTTGGTTCCCCAGCATTCTCCTTTTCTTAGTCTTAATTTCAGTTCTTCATATTTTCATAACCACCTAATTAATCAAATAAATAAATTTACATAAGATTTCTATGTGGGTTTGGACACCTCCCTGAGCTCCTCCAGATGACCTGTTCCTTAAAGGCCATTCATCCTGGCCTGACCACAGGCCTTTGCTGAGCAGTCAGGATTTACGACAATCAGCATTTATCCTCTCTCACTTGCAAGGTTTCTACATGTCTGCCCATTAATTGTTCGTTCCTTCTGTGTTTTCCAATGTATTTCCTGTCACTTTCCAAACTGCAAACTGCTCAATTCTTTTTTAAAAATACATTTGTCGCTCCAAGGTGGCAGAAAGCTTTAATCCCGCACAAACATAAATTTCCAGTCTGGAGGTGACCTGTGTGTGAGAACAACATAGGCATGGCCATAGACACCTGTAAAGCACCTGTGAAGGATTGCTTGTCAAGCCATTGTTAACACCTTGGCATCAGTTTACCTGTGAGATTGCCTTATCCCATATATGCCATGTAATACCTGTCCCACATCTGGAATTAATATTTAAGTGTGGTGGCACCTAAACTCTGGAATTCCCTGCCTATTGATATCATGCAGGCGCATTCACATTGCACTTTTCATCACCTATTTAAAAATATTTTGTGTAGATAAGGTAAAGGTTAAGGCAAAGTGACCCCTGACCATTAGGTCCAGTCGTGACTGACTCTGGGGTTGCGGCGCTCATCTCGCTTTATTGGCCGAGGGAGCCAGCGTACAGCTTCTGGGTCATGTGGCCAGCATGACTAAGCCGCTTCTGGCGAACCAGAGCAGCACACGGAAACACCATTTACCTTCTCGCCATAGCGGTACCTATTTATCTACTTGCACTTTGACGTGCTTTCGAACTGCTAGGTGGGCAGGAGCAGGGACCGAGCAACGGGAGCTCACACCATCGCGGAGATTCGAACCGGCAACCTTCTGATCGGCAAGTCCTAGGCTCTGTGGTTTAACCCACAGTGCCACCCGCGTCGCTTGTGCGTAGATAAGCCTACCCATTTATCAAGAATGCAGGTGTGTTTTTAGCTTATTGCTGGTTTTAATTTTCTGGATGTTTTGATCGTTTCTACAAATAATTCAATCTCTTTGTGCTTTTTGTAGCGCTTTGTGGGTGGGCCCTGGTGATTCTTCCTCTCTGCGCTCCCTCTGACCACTGAGCCCTGGAGGAATTCTCACCTACCTGCTGATGCAGACCCTCTCCTTGCCACCTGGATGCAAATCTCAGGTAAGCCCCAGGGGTCTGGAAACCCTAACCTGGCCCATAGACTTACAAAGTTTTGTCCAAAAAAAGCATTCAGTGTACATTCAGTCTTCATTCCCTTATAGTAATGGCATAGTTGGTGGATTTGGGGAGGGGCTTCCCTTACTCCAGCAAACAGTCCTGATGCTCTGGAATGTTGTTGTTGACATCTGTCTGTCTTGAGAGAAAATGGAGTTCACTTTTGGGCTGAAGTCAAGCTGCTGCAGAATCACAGCACCTGCTGTGGCTGCAGAGACCGGGAACTTGTAAGTGCTGCCTCCCACATTGCTTTTGCTGCGTTAGCAGCACTGAACTGACATCCCCGGGGCACAAGCCTGGGCAACGTGTATGGAGGTCCTGGGCCGCCCAGATGACCTTCCTGATGTGGCCCAAAGGTAAAGGTAAAGGACCCCTGGATGGTTAAGTGAAATCAAAGGCGACTATGGGGTTCATCTCGCTTTCAGGCCAAGGGAGCCGGCGTTTGTCCACAGACAGCTTTCTGGGTCATGTGGCCAGCAGGACTAAACTGCTTCTGGTGCAACGGGACATCGTGATGGAAGCCAGAGAGCACAGAAATGCCGTGTGCCTTCCCGCCGCAGCGGTACCTATTTATCTACTTGCACTGGTATGCTTTCAAACTGCTAGGTTGGCAGGGGCTGGGACAGAGCAACGGGAGCTCACTCAGTCGCGGGGATTTGTTTTTTTTATATATATAAATATTTTATTGCAAGTTTTTAACAAAAGAAAATCACCAAACATATAAAACACCATCACCAGTAAATAACAAACAAAGAGCACATGAATAAACAAAAACATAAACATAGAATATATAAAAAGGATCACCACCATTCATACTTTGTTTTTTCATAACTATCTAGACTTCCTCACATCTCCCTTTCCTGCGTTCTCGATAAAAAAGTTATAAACCGCAATTTATTACCTTATTTCTGTTCTTATTTCCTAATTCTCATATATTATGCCTCATATTTTAAGTGCTTTCATCAAATACTTAACTGCTTAGTTTAGACATAACATTACTTCACATTTCATCTTTATCATTCCACTTATTCTCATATATTTCTCATCTAAACTGCTGATGCCATGTTATTTCCTTTCGTGCACTTTCTTAACACTCATACAGCTTATAATGTTTTTGTAAATAGTCTTTAAACTTCTTCCAGTCCTCTTCCGCCGCCTCTTCTCCCAGGTCTCAGATTCTGCCAGTCATCTCGGCCAACTTCATGTAATATATCAGTTGCGTCTGCCATTCTTCCAGTGTGGGCAAATCTTGTGTCTTCCAATATTTTGCGATAAGTATTCTTGCTGCTGTTGTTGCATACACAAAAAAAGTTCTGTCCTTCTTTAACACCTTCTGTCGCGGGGATTTGAACTGCCAACCTTCCGATTGGCAAGCCCAACAGGCTCAGTCATTTAGACCATCGCGCCAACTGCATCCCACATTGTGGGATCGTGGGTGGTCCAAAGGAATGCAGAGCAATACATTTGGCACCAGCTGGGCTGCAGGAGGGACGTGGATGGCGCTGTGGGTTAAACCACAGAGCCTAGGACTTGCCGATCAGAAGGTTGGCGGTTCGAATCCCCGCGAAGGGGTGAGCTCCCGTTGCTCGGTCCCTGCTCCTGCCAACCTAGCAGTTCGAAAGCACCCCAAAAAGTGCAAGTATATATATAGGCAGGAAGGTAAACGGCGTTTCCGTACACTGCTCTGGTTCACCAGAAGTGGCTTAGTCCTGCTGGCCACATCACTCGGAAGCTGTACGCTGGCTCCCTCAGCCAATAAAGCGAGATGAGCGCCGCAACCCCAGAGTCGGTCACTACTGGACCTAATGGTCAGGGGTCCCTTTACCTTAACTTTACTAGGCTGCAGGAATTGCCACAAGGAGGCCTACAAGGTGCCATCCAACCATCTTAGGGACTCCACTCTGGATTTGTCTAGGGTATACCCCTAAGCCTTTTCTTATCCCAAAGATACCCTGCAAGGCAGTGGGTATGTTCTGGACTACAACTTCCATTATCCCTGACTGTTGACTGTGCCAGCTGAGGCTTATCGGAGTGGTAGTCCACAACATCTGCCTTACTTCCTTGTTCATTGTAAGTCATCTCTGGATGAGTTGTATTCAGTGTTACGCAGAGTATACCCAAATCAATGGATAGGCATGACCAACTCAAGGCCGTTGATTTCAATGCATCTACTTTGAGTAGAACTTAGGAGCGTCTCCACCCCCATCGTTCTGCCCAGAGACTGAGGTCCAGAGCCGAGGGCCTTCTGGCGGTTCCCTTGCTGCGAGAAGCCAAGTTACAGGGAACCAGGCAGAGGGCCTTCTCGGTAGTGGCACCTGCCCTGTGGAACGCCCTCCCAGCAGATGTCAAAGAGAAAAACAACTACCAGACTTTTAGAAGACATCTGAAGGCAGCCTTGTGTAGGGAAGCTTTTAATGTTTAATAGGTTGTTCTATTTTAATACAGTATTCTGTTGGAAGCCACCCAGAGTGGCTGGGGAAAGTAGCCAGATGGGCAGGGTATAAATAATAAATTATTATTATTATTATTATTATTATTATTATTATTATTATTACAACCCCGTTTCCGTTTCCCCTTGTCTCCTGTTTCTCTCCCCTGACGTTTTCACTTCTCTTCTGATTACCTGCCTCTTATTCCTCTCTGTTCGCAGATTCAATTCCCCTTTTCTTTTCTCCGTCATTTCCATGTTTCTTTAAAAAGAAAACAAGTTTGCTTAAAGTGCTTTTTTAAACCCTGTCGTTCAGCTAAAGAAAGGCACCCAGAGCAGCTTCCAGAGAGGCTCCCTGCTTTCAGGCTTATAGTTGGAAAAGGCAAAACACAAAAGGTAAAGGGAGGGAAGTGTGTGTGGCTAAGCTCTTAGTTACAAAGTTCTCATTTCATTTTCATTTCATTTGATTTATTAGACTTATTAATCGCTTGTCACCCAAAGGTCTCCAAGCAAAACTTACAGCAAAAGCAAAAATAAAAAAAGAAAGATATACAATGCATATTACCTTAGAGGGGGAAAGTGGGGAGAATAATACAATACACTAATACAGTAATATTTCATATAACACCCGTTTTTAAAAAACACTCAAATAATAAACAAAGCAATAATCAGACCCATTAATTAACAAATAAACAAAACCTCAACCTCCTCCAGTCCAAAAATCATTTACTTCAGACCAACAATTTCCTCTCTTTAACCTCCCCAACCCACCCAGGGGTCTGGTGTCAAGAACAACTGTGGCAAATCAGAAACGAGTGGGTCCAGCATATCTCCTCTCCCTTCATGGAGGAGCAGTAGCAAACAAAAGCATGAAGATTATAACAAAAGTTTTACCTATTTTGCAGCTGACTTGGCTACTGCTCCTAACCTGCTGCTAGTGGGGTTGCAGTTATGGAACTAAATAAAAAAATTCCTTCCAGTGGCACCTTAGAGACCAACTAAGTTTGTTATTAGGAACATGGGTGGCGCTGTGGTCTAAACCACAGAGCCTAGGACTTGCCGATCAAAAGATCGGCGGTTCGAATCCCCGTAACAGGGTGAGCTCCCGTTGTTTGGTCCCAGCTCCTGCCCACCTAGCAGTTCGAAAGCGCGTCAAAGTGCAAGTAGATTAAATAGGTACTGCTCCGGCGGGAAGGTAAACGGCATTTCCGTGCACTGCTCTGGTTCGCCAGAAGTGGCTTTGTCATGCTGGCCACATGACCCCGGAAGCTGTCTGCGGACAAACACTGGCTCCCGCAGCCTATAGAGCGAGATGAGTGCCGCAACCCCAGAGTCGTCCGCAACTGGACCTAACGGTCAGGGGTACCTTTACCTTTTTAAGTTTGCTATTGGTATGAGCTTTCGTGTGCATGCACACTTCTTCAGATACATGCACATGAAAGCTCATACCAACAACAAACTTAGTTGGTCTGTATGGTGCTACTGGAAGGATTTTTTTTATTTTGTTTCAACTACGACAGACCAACATGGCTACCTACCTGTAACTAGAGTTATGGAACTGCTAGCGGTGGTATCTGAGAGAAATGAAATGCAGACAACACAGATGGTGATATTATTATTATTGTTATTGTTATTAAATTTTAAAAAAAATATTTATTGCATTTATATCCCACCTTAGATGGTGCACGTCTCCCTCTCCTCATTAAATCCCACAAAAACCCTATGAGGTAGGTCAGACTGAGGGGTTGTTGGCACCCCGGTTAACACACAATACACCTGTTTGGCTGTGCGCCGTCTGCCATCCACTTAAATAGCATCCTTGACAGATTGCCATCCAACCTCTGCTTAAAAACCTCAAATAAAGGAGCGTCCACAAGAGACAGTCTTGTTCCACTGTCGGACAGCTCTTACTGTCAGAAAATTCTTCTTTCTATTTAGTCCGAATCTCATTTCTTGCAACTTGAGGCACATAAGTTCTCCCCCCAAAAAATCCCGGGAGCTGTGATTTGTGAAGGGTGCTGGGAATTGTAGCTCGGTGAGGGAGTAAACTACAGTTCCCAGAATTATTTCAGGGGAAAGAAGCTGCTTTCTGGTGCCACGGGACTTGTTGCGGTTGGCTTCTAATGCTTCTCGCAACCAAGCATGGGATGTTTTTTATTTTATTTCCCCCGCTTACACAACAAAACAACCCCACGAGATGGCGCTTGTCCTTGGGCATTCCCAAACCTTTCCACACCACCGACAGGGGAGGGAGTTTAGAAGAAGAAAAAAATAAACACCCCCGGGCTGGTTTGTGCTAGCAACCAGAGCGTGGCGCGGTGCCTGCTGGGAAATGGAGTTTTTGGAAGCGGCTGGATGCCTGCTTTGCTTGGAGAAGGCGAACTACAATTCCCGGAAGCCTTTGCGCCCTCAGGCGGTCATAGGGACGCCCAAAAGACCCAGGGAAAGGGGTGTGTGGGTGCGTGTGCATGTACTGGTTGCTTTTTGAGCTTGCTGCAAAGGAAGGAACAGGAAGCTCAAAAGAGGGGGGGCGGGGAGGAGCAGCAGCAGCAGAGGCAGAGGCTGCCGGACTCAAGAGAGAACTGCTTAACAGCTTTGGGGGGAGAAAGCAGCTCCGAGAAGAGAGTGGATCAGGCGCTGCCTCGGGAGAGAAACTTTGCAGTAAGTTTGGATTCCGGCGGAGAGGGATCTGCAGGGCTGCTCAGAGGGGAGGGAGGGAGTTGCCAGATGACCACAGATAAACAACTTGCCATGGCTCCTGTGCTCTTAAAAGCCGCCCTTGAAACAATTAGAGCGGCAGCTGCGATGGCTTGGCGTGCCAGATCCACGACAGATCCCAGCCGCAGCCCTTCCTGGCAGGTGGACAAAGGGAGCCTAAAATGTGGGCTTTTGCTCGCGGCTTCCCTGCAAAACTGGCACAGCTGCGGGAGGCCGGTGCATAAGTTGGCAACTCCTCTCTGATGGTAGGGAGCTACCAGGGGCGTTTTGTGGGACTCTCTTGTATTTCCTATACCTTCCCACCCGGCTGCGAATGTTTAAAGGTTCTCAGTGGGTGGAGGACTGGCTTAAAGCTATTTCCAAGGGTTGGTTAGGCGAGGAAGGGTATTTTAGAGGCAAGGGGTTAGGTGACCCAAATATCTATTTATCATCTATCTATCTTTTGCTTTGGAGGGATTTTATTGGCAGAGTTTGCTAAACAGGACAGCTGGGGTCCCCAATCCAAGCAGAACCTGCAAGGCTTAGAAAAATAAGAAAATATTGGTGGCTATTGATGGGGTGTTTGGCCAGGAAAAGGGGGTAAGATGAGGTTTAATCAGGACATTTCTTGAGCATGGATAGGCAGGGTCTGGAATCTCCTCTTGCTGTGGGATGAAAAGGATCTCTGCATGATTTTCCCCCTATCCAGAATTTAGAAGAAGAAATCCTCCCAGAGTGGGGCTGGCAATCTGCCTTCAAACTGAGACATGGGTTGTACAGACCTTTAACTTAGTACCTTAGTTATTTACACTTTTTTCTGTGGATTTGCTGCTGTTTCTGCCCGCTTTGTGCCTCATTGGTATGGGAGATTTATACCAGAAAAGGTTAAGATGCTCTTGGTACCTGTTGATTGTGTGGGACATCAGTGTGGTTTTGGAAAGAAGCTGGGGTTTTCTCCCTCCTTCCCATTTGCTTTCTTGTGAGTGGAGGAGAATGTTGAGGATGCCTGGGCAACCCTTAGAGAGCAGTCCTAACAAATATCTACTTGGATTTAAGTCCCATTGAATTCAGTGGGACTTTACTCCCAGGCTAAGTGGGCTTAGGATTGCAGCTTTATGGGATAATCATAAATTGATGCTATTCCGCGGATGACCTCTACCAGCATCTCTGTGTGTCTCTCTTTAATAATAATAATAATAATAATAATAATAATTTATTATTTATACCCCGCCCATCTGGCTGGGCCTCCCCAGCCACTCTGGGCGGCTTCCACAAAAACCAAAAATACAATAAAATATCACACGTTAAAAACTTCCCTGAACAGGGCTGCCTTAAGATGTCTCCTGAATGTCAGGTAGTTGTTTATCGCCTTGACATCTGCTGGAAGGGTGTTCCACAGGGCGGGCGCCACTACCGAGAAGGCCCTCTGCCTGGTTCCCTGTAGCTTTGCTTCTCGCAATGAGGGAACCGCCAGAAGGCCCTCGGCGCTGGACCTCAGCGTCCGGGCAGAATGATGGGGGTGGAGACGCTCCTTCAGGTATACTGGACCGAGGCCGTTTAGGGCTTTAAAGGTCAGCACCAACACTTTGAATTGTGCTCGGAAACGTACTGGGAGCCAATGCAGGTCTTTCAAGACCGGTGTTATATGGTCTCGGCGGCCGCTCCCAGTCACCAGTCTAGCTGCCGCATTCTGGATTAGTTGTAGTTTCCGAGTCACCTTCAAAGGTAGCCCCACGTAGAGTGCATTGCAGTAGTCCAAGCGGGAGATAGCCAGAGCATGCACCACTCTGGCGAGACAGTCCGCAGGCAGATAGGGTCTCAGCCTACGTACCAGATGGAGCTGGTAAACAGCTGCCCTGGACACAGATTTGACCTGTGCCTCCATGGACAGCTGTGAGTCCAAAATGACTCCCAGGCTGCGCACCTGGTCCTTCAGGGGCACAGTTACCCCATTCAGGACCAGGGAATCCTCCACACCTGCCCGCCTTCTGTCCCCCAAGAACAGTACTTCTGTCTTGTCAGGATTCAACCTCAATCTGTTAGCCGCCATCCATCCTCCAACCGCCTCCAGACACTCACACAGGACCTTCACCGCCTTCACTGGTTCTGATTTAACTATATGTTTATTTAAAAGCGTTTATAAGCTGCTTAAATATAACCCCCCCCAAGCTTTTCTGCAACCTGAAAGAAATAAGAAATACAATCAAAGCAAAAAACAAAGCATGAAACTAGTAAAGCAGTAATGAAATGGGACTTCAGGGCCAACATATTAAAATGTACCTAAATTTATTTTTAAAATGCATGCATATAAAATTTCTAGTTGGTTGGCTTTGTGATGCTTGCATTGTTTTTTTCCACCTCCCCAAAATATTCATAATTGTTATTTCAGTTATGAATAACTTTTCATGAAACACCCCAAAGTAATGAACAAAGTGTGTGTTGGATGGGGTGGGGAAGGAATCAGCAATATAAAGATGCAGGGTTGTAGTCCTACACAGAGTAGGCCCATCAAAATGAATTAATCTAACTTAGCCATGTCTCTTAACCCCAGTGGGTCTCCTCAGAGTAGGGCTATCACTGGATACCTACGATTATATATACATGTATAAAAAATCAGTTTCAAATCTGGATAAAATAAAATATGTCCGCTTAAAAAGTTGTTGGAAAATGACATTTTAGTGCATGTTGCTGTTCTTGTAAATTCCTTTTAAAGCATCTTAGATTTTTTCAATAGAGAAGGTACTATAATTTTTTAAAAATTTAATTGGGAATAATTATAATACCTGTTTCTATATTACCTGGTGCTTTTTGTAGTGAAATAAGAAAGGGGGGGGGGTCCTCGCCACAATTTAGTCCTACTCAGAGTAGACCTATTGAAGTTCATGGACAGAGCAGAATTTGGGCCATTAATTTCAGCCTGTCTTCTGTGAGTGAAATGTGGCTGGATGCGACCCCCAAGGGCCTTACAATCTGAAGTATTAGATGGAGGAATGCAGGGAATGGCTTGCAGGGTGTGTGTGTGTGTAAGGGAGAAATGAAGGTGACAAATGACTTTTCAGAGAGAGTGAAGATGTGAGCTGCTTTTTTCTGCCAGGCCAGGCTTCTTCCATCCAACCTGGGATTTCTTTCTCTGACTTGGAAAGGCTTTTTGGGGTCCTTTGGCAGGGAAAGATCTGCTTCATCCCCTGTTCTCGGTCCCTTTAACAGGTCAGGGACTGAATCTAGGGACTTGTTTCTTTCAACAATCTTTCTCAGCGGAGATTTTTCATCCCAGTCAGTATCTGAATTTATTCAAAATAGTTATTTGTGTGTGTGTGTGTGCATGGGCAAGGGACGCGGGTGGCGCTGTGGGTTAAACCACAGAGCCTAGGACTTGCTGATCAGAAGGTTGGCGGTTTGAATCCCCGCGACGGGGTGAGCTCCCGTTGCTCCGTCCCTGCTCCTGCCAACCTAGCAGTTTGAAAGTACGTCAAAGTGCAAGCAGATAAATAGGTACCACTCCAGCGGGAAGGTAAATGGCATTTCCGTGCGCTGCTCTGGTTCGCCAGAAGCAGCTTAGTCATGCTGGAGCTGTATGCCGGCTCCCTCGGCCAATAAAGCAAGATGAGTGCCGCAGCCCCAGAGTCGTCCGCAACTGGACCTAATGGTCAGGGGTCCCTTTACCTTTATGTGCATGGGCATGCACACACAATTGTCTGAACTTTTATTTTTGGTTACTGCTGTAGAGAGAGAAAATCTGTACCTGCTGCACCTACACCTGTACCTACATTTTTGGGAGAAGAAAAGGCTTAGATGTGAACCCTTCACAAATCCAGAGTGGAGTCACTAAGACTGCCACTTTGTATGCCTACTTTCGGCAACTCCTGTAGCCAAGCGGGGGCCAAACGTCTTGCTCTGCTTTCCTTTGGACCACATTAGCAAGGCCAAGAGGGGAGTCCTGTTGTCTGGGCAGCCCAGGACCTCCATGTGATGGTCTATTCTGTGGTCTCCGGAACTCTCCACACCCTCTTTGAGTGTTTTTGTCTGGCTGGAACGGGTCCTTGAACTCTGTGCATGCCTCATGGCTTGCCCACATGGAGGACAGGAAGGGGTGTGTGTATGTATGTGTGTGTGGAAACCAGCCTCCTGAACAAAGCGGGCATTTACATTCATTGCGCCACCTGCTCTTGCCACACCACTAGCATCTGGCCCCTGGAAGGCTTCTCGGAAGTTAACGCGGCCCCTGTGCTGCAGAAAGTTTCCCTGTCCCCGGAGTTGACAGTGGGGAACTTAGATGGCCCCGAAAGAACAAACAGTGGTTTGTCTTTCCCTCTGAGAGTTTCCTCAGAGCCACCTTGCCTCCTTCCGAATATTTTGGGCAGCCAGTCGTTGGGAATAAATGCTTTTTGTACAGTCGAGTGCTCACTCGCCAGTCAGTGTCGCTAAACCCCAATCCTTTTTCTCTCCTTTTTGTTTACACACACACACACACACACACGCACACACACACACAAGATCTCAGTGTTGAGACAGTTCGCTACTCAATTCGTTCTGCTTCCTGGCAGTTGTTGCCCTGTGGGCCTGAGACCATCAGGGCGGATTAGGCTTAACTCCCGCTGATCCGCTCTTGCTTCGGGAGAAGGGCCCGGTCCTTGCGAATCTTGGGGGAACATAGGCTGCCCTGACCTCGTGTCTGAATGCGGCCCTCTGGGGATATCTGTCTGGCCCTCGGGACCCTCCCCAGGCCCCGCTCCTCACAATCCTTCACTCCCACCCATCTCAAACAGTGTTGCCTGACTGGAATGTATTCTAGAAAAATGGGGGGCGATCGGCTGTTGTTTTCTTCCTGGGCCCAGGAGCAACCATAGCACAACCTGAACCCTTCATAGAACCAGTTGTTGTTGTTAATTCAATTTATATACCGTCCTCTATCGAAAGATCTGTGGGCGTTGGACAATATTAAAGACACATTACAAAGCATCAATGAGAAAAGCGTAATAGAAACAGTAAAAAGCATGGTGACAGACAGCCTAATAGTAGAATAATCATCATACTAACAGCGCTCTTTTGCAGGCCATAGATTATTTAATAGCCATTAGCCTGGGTGAAGAGGAATGTTTTTGCCTGGAGTCCAAAGACATTCCATCCTCTCCATATTTCTTTTATAATAAACATCTTACTTTAATTTATCATTATTTTGAAAAATTCTCTTTTTCTATTTCGATATCATGATGGCGCCAGGCGAGCCTCCCTTCCACAATCGGGGAGCCACCACAGAAAAGGCCCCTTCTCGCATTGCTGCCCTCCAAACGTCTCGGGGAGAGGGGACACAGAGAAGGGCCGCAGATGACAAGTACAGGGCCTGGGTCCGTTTGTGTGGGGAGAAGCTGTCCTTAAGGTATCGAGGTCCTGAGGTGTGTTAAGTCCCAGTCTCTTCCTTAGCTCCATCTTAAAGCCATGGACTAAATGCAGGTTTCGATATCAAGCCAGCTTCTCCTCCGCTCCCCTTAATTTCCAGCCTGATGTGGAACTGTGGTGAACTCGAAAGCTTTCTTGCAAGTTCATAACATCATGGTTGATCCTTAAATGCTCACCTGTGGATTTTGGTTTTTAATTTTTTAAAAAATGCTTTATTGTTTATTTTCCATATATATACAACACATAATTATCTTCATTTCAATCAGTCCAATAAGAATGTCCATGTTCACACAAAAAATGCATACAAATTCAACTATGCGTTTTCTACACAAACCTATGACTTCCCATCTTCTCCGTATTTCTTTTATAATAAACATCTAACTTTAATTCATCATTATTTTGTAAAAATTCTCTTTTCTGTTTCGATATCATTTTCTTTCATATAGATTATTTACAGAAATCATTCAAAGGCAACTACCGTGCTTAGATTACAACTACTTTTCAAATAAATCTCGAAATTATTCCATTCTAAAATGAACTTTTGGGGTTTTCTAATCCACCGATGTGATTTCTGTGGCTTCTCCCAACCCCCTCCGCCTGCCACCTGTTACTTGAGATCCTTTAACTTGTGATGGGTTACCTTTCCCAGATCACATTCCCTTCTGGGAAACCTTCCAAAGGCCACATGCCAGGGGCAGGGGCCGGAATTAAAAAAGGACAGAGGAGTGAATGTCCATTTTACCTTTGCCAATGGGACTATTTTCTACACCCACACCCACCCACATCACTCTCTAGCCTCTCTCCAGGCAAGCAGGAGGCATGCTCAGAGTTTAAGGACACGTTACAGTCAGGCAAAAATGCTCAAGGAGATTGTGAAGCAGGGCTGGTGAGGGGAGAGACGTTGGAGGGGTAGAAGATAGACAGACCTGGAGGGCTACATTTCTGGGCCTCAAGTTCCCCATCCCTGCTGTAACTGGACACACTGCCGCTGAATCTGGAACCTTCTCTGTGTACCATAAGTTCTCTGCCCGTATTATGGAGACCTTTCCTGGGCGGTGTCAGAAACTCAGATATATCAGCTAGGCACCAAGTGTCTCCTTAAACCAAGGTTGCAGTTGCGAACATGGAATGTCTAGTTGCCATTTTGGGGCAAGAGGGCTCTAAAGTCTTACGTTTCAAATGATGCCCCAAACTGTGATCAATTCTCAGTTAAACATCTGGCTAGTTCAGTTGACAACCTTGAGCTAGGTGAAGCGCTTTGAGAACTTAAAGAAGGAAAGTCACTTGATCCAGGGACAGACCACATCTGTATTGGCCTATTCCAACCTCTTTTTCTTAGTGGCTCCTGCTCCTGCTCAGGCTGCACAGAGAAAAGCGTTTTGGTTCCAGAAATTCATTCCTATGGTGCGGATAAAATATAACTGGTAGAATTCTACAGGATGGAGTATTAGTGTGTGAAAGCAGTCAAAATCCAAGGATCGCCAGGCATGCGCCTCCAGATGGTGAAGATCCCAGACTCCATTCAGGCACTCAGGCATCTTGGCTTGGTCGTAAGTGGTTGAAAGCCAGGTGCAAAATTTGCCTGGCTAATTTTGAACACTGTTCGTGGGAACTGATATTTTTCACAAGCTGCTGGCTGAGTTGCCTCTTCCTTGACCCTATCCTTCGTTTGTTGTGTCAGGTGCTATAGAGAGAGGAAGTGCCTTATCTGAGTGGCCGAGCATCCTTGAAAGTTGCGGTTTATGATCTGAAAGCCCTTTTGCATCAGTTGCCAACCCAGTCTTAGATATTAAGCCCTCCCCTTTTAGGAAAATGTTGTTATTTGTTGTGTCCGACTCTTCGTGACCCCCATGGACCAGAGCACGCCAGGCACTCCTGTCTTCCACTGCCTCCCGCAGTTTGGTCAAACTCATGCTGGTAGCTTCGAGAACACTGTCCAATCATCTCGTCCTCTGTCGTCCCCTTATCCCTGTGCCCTCAATCTTTCCCAACATCAGGGTCTTTTCCAGGGAGTCTTCTCTTCTCATAAAGTGGTCAAAGTATTGGAGCCTCAGCTTCAGGACCTGTCCTTCCAGTGAGCACTCAGGGCCGATTTCCTTCAGAATGGAGAGGTTTGATCTTCTTGCAGTCCATGGGACTCTCAAGAGTCTCCTCCAGCACCATAATTCAAAAGCATCCATTCTTCGGCGATCAGCCTTCTTTATGGTCCAGCTCTCCCTTCCATACATCACTATTTAGGAAAATAGGAAGCTGCCTTTTCCCTTTGGTCTGTCTATCTACTAGCATCTACCCAGTCAGTAGCTGTCCAGGATTTCAGACTTGGGGGATCGCAGCCTTACCTGGAGATGCTGGGGATTGAACATGAGATCTTCTGCAATCAAAGTTAGCACTCTAACAACCAACCAACAACTCTTCCCATAGATGATAAGGAATTGCAAGCAGTGGGCTGGTAGAGCAGTGACAGAGTGTTCCATCCTGCGTCAGATCATGCTGGTAAAAGATGATTGCAGGCTACTTACTTACTGCCTTATTTGCAAGGCTGTTTCCCCCTATCCATTTATTACAACCGCTGCCATCAACCCATACTTTTTAAAGCAAAGCAAAAAACTTGACCCTTCTCCCCAAAGTTTACAGCTGCTACAGCTTCTCTGTACATTCCTAGAGGTGCAGAAAGCATGTTGGATGGGGGTCTGGCTTTGGTCAGTTGTCCAACCAGGTTGATTTGATGTGACAGGGAGCATGAAGCTCAAGGTGGACTACATGGTTCTCTCCCCAACCGCACTCCCTTTTTAAAAAATCCTCACAACAACCTTGCAAGGTAGTTTGGGGTGAGAAAGATGGTGAGTGGCGGCCAAGGTCACCCAGCGAGCTTCATGACTGAGTGTCGATTTGAACCTCAGTCTCTCAGGTCCTGGTCCTGCACTCTTAACCACTATACTTCGCTGGACTTGAAATTTGCTTTAATGGTTTGCAAGAATTAATGGTTTGGTGTTTTCATCAAGGACATGCCTTCGTCACAGAAGTGTATGGAGTAGATGTGATAATAAAAAAATTTCCTTCCAGTAGCACCTTAAAGACCAACTAAGTTAGTTCTTGGTATGAGCTTTTGTGTGCATGCACACTTCTTCAGATACACTGAAACAGAAGTTGCCAGATCCTTCTATATAGTGAGAAGGTGAGGAGGGGTATTACTCAGAAGGGTGGTGGGAATGGGAGATTGGCAGATAGCTGAGATGAGCTTGTTGACGACTCTTAACGACTGCAATAGGTCTTACAGGAAAAGGCAAGGGGTGAGAAGGTGAACAATGGCTTAGTCATGTATAATGAGATAAGAATCCAATGTCTTTGTTCAGACCAGGTCTCTCCATGGTTTTAAGTTTGGTAATGAGTTGCAATTGCAATACCCCTAACTTAGTTGGTCTTTAAGGTGCTACTGGAAGGAATTTTTTTTATTTTGACTATGGCAGACCAACACGGCTACCTATCTGTAACTGGAGTAGATGTGTTTGCTGTTGGTTGCCCTGCTTTTTCCTAAGGGAGACTTTTGCCCTTTACTTTGTTTTCTTGAGGTCCGGGCTCATGAGACGCCTTTGTAACAAAACAATTACGAAGTTTGGTGCTGATGCTGCAAAATGTTAATCCCGGGGGCACGGTGCATTTTTCACCGTGAACCTGGCTGGGTCGTCTTTGAGGCACCGTGTTGGATAGGGTCCCTCCAAGAGCAAAGCACAGCAGATTGAGAAGTTACTAAATCGCCAAATCAGTGTTTTAAGGAGTCAAATGCGCTGACATGTTTAAAAAGGGGGGGGGGGGTGGAGAGGCCTTCTTTTTGTCTCTCCCACTTCCCTTGTTAAAAGAATGCATTCATATCCCAAAGCAAAAGTTCAGGGCTTGACAAAAGCTTTGTCACTGATTTGACTTCCTTCCAAAAGCTCTGATGCTTGACCTAAAACGATATTGATCCCTTCTGCTTGTTTTGACGGTGTCAGCTGCTGAGCGTATGACAGCCAGGGTGGAAGCACAGGAGCCGGGGTACTGCTGTCCACAGTCCAGCTCCTTGCAATTATTGACTTTCATTTGTAAAAAGAACCAAGTTCCTAGCCCATATGATGGCAAAGATGAGCTTGAAAAGTGGGTGATCAGAGAAGACTTCATCTGCCTGCTGGTGACAGAAGCTTAGGTGGTCTGCGTGACTCTGTGCCTCGCACAAGGAGAATAAAGAACGCAAGCTAGCAAAAATGAAAGCAGAGACATTCCAACCTTAGAGGATTGGGAGTTTGGGGAAGCTGTGATAGCTCTGTTTTTCAGGGCCCAGCTGGTGGTATTTGAAACTCCAGAGGTGGTTACCAAGAGGAAACAACCACACCCCAGCTTTCTCTTTTATCTGGAATATTCTTCTGATTACCCAGGGGGTGACTTCCCTCCCCCCCCCCCAACTTGCCACAGGCGACCAGGCCAGTGGCTAATTGCAAGGCTGGGTGGCAAAGCCTAGAAGGGCATGTGGGGAATGTTGTGCTACCACATTACCCGCCCAATCTTGTCACCATAGCCTGAGTTGGTGCAGACCACTGGCCACATTCCCTTCCAGGGACCGCATGCTTGTAGTGGGTGGGGCCAGAGACAAAAGTGGGTGGGGCAGCAAATGTCAATTTTACAGTAGTTTCCTCACATGCACCTCTGTCCTGCGTCCAGGCAGGCAAGAAGGATTATGAGAATGCAAGGACACATTCTAGCCAATCAAAAACACGGCAGTGAGGGAGTGTGGCCTGAAGAGAATCCTGAGGGCCGGACAGAGGGCTGCAGGGGCACATTCAGCCTCTGGGCCTAAGGTTCCCCATCCTTCCTGTGTATACACAGAGATGTGTTTATCTTGTTTTCTGCTGCTCCAGAGGGTAGGAACCAGACCAATTGATACGAATTACAAGAAAGGAGATTCCAGCTAACCATTAGGAGTACCTTTCTTGAGCGTAAGAGCTGTTCGACTGTGGAATGGATTCCCTCAGAAGGTTGTAGACTCTCCCTCACTGGAGGTTTTCCAACAGTCTTTAGCTGTAATTCCTGTGGAGTGGTACCTCGGGTTAAGTACTTAATTCAGTCCAGAGGTCCGTTCTTAACCTGAAACTGTTCTTAACCTGAAGCACCACTTTAGCTAATGGGGCCTCATGCTGCTGCCGCGCCGCAGAAGCACGATTTCTGTTCTCACCCTGAAGCAAAGTTTTTAACCCGAGGTACTATTTCTGGGTTAGCGGAGTCTGTAACCTGAAACGTATGTAACCCAAGGTACCACCTTGGTGTGGGTTGGACATGATGACCCTTGGGGTCCCTTCCAACTCCACAGTTCTGTGGGTTTTTAATCTACACAACGTCACTTCACAATGCAAGGCATGCTTGCTGATGGGAGGGAATGATGCTCAATGGGTGTACTTAAAAGGTGGTGGTGTTGCCAGGACAGTGGTACCCGGAAGTGATGAGCTTTCCTTATTCAGCTGTACAAAAAGAATCCAAAAGCAGCTAGATTGCAAGGCTGGCTGGCTGGCAATAAGGGATGCACCCATCTTGGTTGTGAGTCCTGGAAGGCCTTTCCCCACTTGGCCTGGGAGGGCAGAGCCTGGACTGACTCCAGCTGCAAAAGCTGAGGTTGCTGAACAGACTTTTGGGCTGGGGAGTTGCTGTTGGTTTTTTGTAGGTCCTGTTATGATTTATGTGGAAATTGTTCAGTTTGTTATATATTTTTAATGTTTTGCTTACTGTTTATGACTACTTTTGTTGTAGCTATGTGGGGTTTTTGGGTAAGCCGCCTTGAGCATGGTTTCAACTGTGGAAAGGTGGCATGCAAATAAAATGATGTCTGTCTGTCTGTCTGCTTCATTCAGCTGACTTTGGCGAGCCTTGGGGAGAAAAGACTTGCAGCAACTGTAAGCCGTCAGTCCTGCTTGGGACTGCCAGAGACCCTTCTTTATTTTGAGCAGCATCCATTATTCAGAGAATTCTCTGGTGCCCTATATTACATGCCCTATATTTTTTGAGTTTCCCAGTGTAGCTAGAATTCTGTTTCAATTGCAGAGGCTTTTTTTTACAATCAGGAGTGGACATCTATGGGAAAAAATAAGTTTGCGGGATGTGTGTGTGTGAAATTGGGGTGTACCTTGTGTGCATTGGATGGGTTTTCTGAAGGACATAGGAAGACCCAATGGCCCATCTAGTCCAGCATCCTGTTCTTACAGTGGTTCATCAGATGCTTCTGCAAAGCCCATAGCCAAGACCTGAGCAACTCTCCCTGCTTATGATTCCCTGTTGACTGGTAATCAGAGGCCTCCTTCCTCCAACAGTAGTGGGAGAAGATGGTCATTGTGGCTAGTAGATTCAT
Source organism: Podarcis liolepis (assembly GCF_965112155.1). Classification (NCBI taxonomy): domain Eukaryota; kingdom Metazoa; phylum Chordata; class Lepidosauria; order Squamata; family Lacertidae; genus Podarcis; species Podarcis liolepis. The sequence continues at coordinate 22,882,612 of NC_139561.1, forward strand.
ATCCTCTATGAATCTGTCTGATTGCTTTTCTAAGACACCTGAGTTTGTGGCCATCAGTACATCTTGCTGGGAGCAAATCCCACAGTTCTCTCTGCTGTGTGAAAAATTCCATTCTGAACCTTTATCTCCTTTCTCAGGCCCACGCCTCATTTTATACACCTCTATCAAGTGTCCCCCCTGCATTCACTTTATTTGACTCCTCCCCCCCCAAAAAAAGTTGTACCGTTCCTTTGCTGGTGAGCTGTTCCAACCCGTTGATCATTTCAGTCACCCTTTTCTGAACCTTCTCCAGCTTTTTCTCTCTTGCTAGTGTGTCCCTAGCCAAATCAGCAACTTTTGTTTTATTTTTTTGCTGGTGCGACATTATTTTGAGGGGCAAGGGAAATGCGGCCTCATTGCCAAATCTGGCCTGGGACAGACACGTGTCCTTCTGCCAGCTACTTGTTCCTGAGCTTTGTCAACAATGCAAGGCCCTGTTGACTCAGCCTGCGTAGTGCTGGAAGCGACGGGATCTGCTAATATTTATGCGAATGTACCTCTTTCTGCATTTTGCCCACAGGTCAGAGGTTTGAACCCTGGACTAGATAACCACCATGGTCTCTTCTGGCACCATGATTCTGTGAAGGGTATATTGGTCTCCCCCCCCCCCACTCAGCTCTTGCCTGTGGCTGCTAGAAGCTGTCAGCGTGTGACAGCAGCCACACACCCCACCCCCACCGGAAATGGCTTTGACTGGCCAGCTAAACCAGCTGGTGGGTGAGACCAATAGTGGGTCCAACGGTCAAGAAGGTAGTTTCTGCATGTGATGTAGAGGGAAATGAGGGGTCGGATAGGGCTTGTCTAGGAGAAGGGAAACTCTGACCCTAAACCTTCGCTGCCAAGATGGTGGGATGGCGCCTTGTACGCCTTCTTCCATCAACTCCTGCAGCCAAGCTAGTGCGAAATATATTGCTCTGCTTTCCTTTGGGGCCACATCATCAAGGCTGAGAGGGGTGGGTCTTGTCATCTGGGTAGCCCAGGAGTTGCGTGTCAAGGCCCTGAGTTCCTCCATACAGTGGTACCTCAGGTTACAGATGCTTCAGGTTACAGACTCCGCTAACCCAGAAATAGTACCTCGGGTTAAGAACTTTGCTTCAGGATGAGAACAGAAATTACGCGGCAGCAGCGGGAGGCCCCATTAGCTAAAGTGGTACCTCAGGTTAAGAACAGTTTCAGGTTAAGAATGGACCTCCAGAATGAATTAAGTTCTTAACCCGAGGTACCACTGTATGTTGAATAATAAAACACATGGACACCAATATTTTAGGTTAATGGGTGAATTAAGGTCACAACTTCATTGGTTACAGAATGTGAGTGGTATTGGCTTAGGCATTGGAATTGCACAGACTATATCTTGATTCCTACCTGCCATGCAGGAAGTACAGTAAGGGTCAACTACCAGTAGGGGGAGCCCTGTTAATGTACATCAACTCAGAGCTCCCCCAGGGTCCCGATGGGGTCGTGGCATGGTCCTAGCCCCTTCCTGGGCTTTGAACAAGGTCCGCACCTCCGGATCCCTGTGGGGCAGCGGTCCTCAACCTGTGGGTCCCCAGATGTTGTTGGTCTACAACTCCCATCATCCCTGAGCTCTGGCCTTGCCAGCTAGGGACGATGGGAGTTGTAGTTCAACAACACATGGGGACCCACAGGTTGAGAAAGGCTGCTGTAGGGGAATACCCTTAAAATGGAGGGGCAGGTGATGGCCACACCTCCCCTCCCCAGAACCAGGTTTTACCAATGCCTAACCGCCACTCGCTCCTGCCAACCTAGCAGTTTGAAAGCACGTCAAAGCACAAGTAGATAAATAGGTACCGCTCCGGCGGGAAGGTAAACGGCGTTTCCGTGCGCTGCTCTGGTTCGCCAGAAGCGTCTTAGTCATGCTGGCCACATGACCTGGAAGCTGTACGCCGGCTCCCTCAGCCAATAAAGCGAGATGAGTGCCGCAACCCCAGAGTCGGTCATGACTGGACCTAATGTACAGGGGTCCCTTTACCTTTACCTTTTAACCGCCACTTGAGCCAAAGGCTCGCTGCCAATACCCTCACAACAGCACAACACCTAATGCCCTCAATGACATCGGCCAACCAAACATCATTTCACCGATCGGAAAGATGTATGCCATTGTCATGGAACAAGGCCTCTTTGCCGAACATAATGGCGGGGTGCGCAATCACCCGGCCCTTCAGCATTTCCGCCTTCCCTGTCACCGCTCTATTCACGAGTTTCCTGGCCTTATTAGTGGTAGCTGGGCAAAGACTGTCCAGAATTGCGCCCCCAGAGGTCATTTTTGTGCGGTTTCACTTCACCACCGGAGGTGCACTCCATTCTCGCTTGAGACAGGAGGGGCGTTCAGAGGGCAAAAATAAATAAAATGCATTGGTGTTTGTCCTTCCTTTGAAAACTGAAGGTGTAAAGTCCTTGCTTTCCATCTGTCTGTTTACCCTCTAAACATGGTTGTCCAACTCGATTGTTAAAAGACCTAAAAATGCAGCCTCAGGAGTTGGCATATGAGTGTCTCCCTCCCTCCCCCTCTCTTTTGTACTATTTACTGGCAACAAAAGGTGACCTCAAACCTGCCAAGGGTGTCTGCTTTGTTCTGTAAAGGTTAGGAGAATGCAAGGTGGGTAACTACAGGGAAAGAAAATGGCAGGTGGTGTTCATGGCCCTAACTCCCTGGTTAGATCATCTACTGCCCCAACAACTCCCAGGTAGGGCTGGAAATGTCCCCCCAGAGAGCTATTGCTGGTCCCTGAGCTAGATGGACCAATGGCCTGACTCAGTATGAACTTCCCATGTTCCTAAAACCCAGTTAAAATTGTTGGGTTGCTGTTGTTTTTTAACAGACCCGCCAGCTACTAACCAGTCAGTGGCACTGACGGGTTTAAAATGGCTCTGCTGTAAAAGCCTTTGGGCCTCGCCTGCCCTCCCCGCTCACATCCTTTATTTTATGGTGTTTTTATTTACATCTCACAACAACACAGGGCAGTTCAGCATCCCCACAACAAGCCAAAGGGACATTTCACATGCAAAGGAGTAACTAAGGGCAGTAGCTCAGGGGCAAAGCATTTGCCTTGCCAGCAGAGGGTCCTGGGTTCAATCCCTGGTGTCTCCAGTTATGGTGAGGAGAAACTGCTGCCTGAAACCCTGGCAAGCCTCTGCCCATCAATGTAGGCAGTACCAAGCTCGATGGACCATAGTGGCCTGATCCTGTGGATGCAGCTTCCAGGATTCCTGCATTGCCAGGGGTTGGACAAGATGAGTCTCAGGGTCCTTTCCAATTTTATGATTCTATGCTCCATCCTTAACTAAAGTCACATCAACACCACACATTTTAAGCACATGGCTTCCTCCAGAGAACCCTGGGAATTGTAGTTTAAGGGTGCTGGGAGTTATAGCTTTGCAAGGGTGAATGGTTCTTCTCATGATTCTTAGGGGAAACCCTGTGCTTTAAATATGTGGCACAGATGTACCCTAAGGGTGAGTCCAGGTGGTCACTCTTTTGTGCGTGGTGTTCAATCACATACTGGCAATTTCAGTTCACGCAATTAAAGTTGATTCACGCTCTTGCGTGGCAAGCCCACTTTCTCCCCCCCCCCCCAATACCCTGGTCTGTTTGCAGTAAGGAAAGTGGTGGGGAAAGCTTTGGGTAGCGTGTGGGCAACTATTGCTTGACACCGCATCATTGAATGATGGTTGGAAAAGACCTGTTATGGCATTACATTTTTTTATAGTGTGTTGATCATACCTTGCTGCTGCAGCTACATATTTTTTTAAAGGAGGTTTATTGAGCACAGTAAAATAACAATTTTACAGGGAAAAATAGATTTTGAACCGGTGAACAACTGTAACAAAAATGCTTTTATACAGAGGGAACTGGAGGAGCTGTAAGTAGCCTAAGAACCAAAGTAACTTTTTAAAACAGGATGATTGCAAGGAAATAATTCTTTGCCTGGATTGCTTAGGAGCTGGGTGAGCTACAAACTGGAACCAAACTCTCTGCAAAATATATGGCTTATCCCTGTCTAAGGCTACTCATAGAATTCCCAAAAGGCTGTGTGGTGAGAGGAAAGTACTCTGCCTGTACTCACGTCATATATATATATATATTTTCATATTTCCACGTTTATATTATCTGTCTGCGGAACTGGCACTCTTGCAGGTACCACTTCATTCCCTTTCCGTGTTTGTAAAAAAACCAGCCTTATAGTGTGGCAGCACCTAAACTCTGGAACTCCCTGCCCACTGACACCACTGCGCTCTTTTTGGCGCATGCGAAAAACGTTTTTGTCCCCACAAGCCTACGCAGACGTGTGGAATGTGGGTGCCTGTTTCAATCTGTCGTTTTGTTTAGCGCCGATTTTATCCTTTGATTGTTGCGTAGAGTCGTTTCTGCCGATCATCTTGCCGTTTTAGTCTCTTTGCAAACCGCTTTGTGCGGCTTCCCTCCCCAATCAGGCGGTGTATAAATCTTGTGGAATGCGTGAAATGAAAACAGGCCTCTTTTGGGAAGCGAGTGGGAGGGGCCAAGTGCCCAAGAGGCGTGGCTAGAGGAGAGGGAAGGGGTGGGGCCATAAGACAAGCACCACCCTCCGTCCTGATCTCTCCTCTTCAACCGCTGCTTGAAAAAGGCAAGCAAAACAGAGAAGCGTCTGCCAGGAAAAGGGTCTGGATAATCGAGCTCTTCCATCTATGGTCTCTGAAGGGAGCGTGTGCCTCCTTACTGGGTCCAGCCTCCTTTGCAAAAAAAAAAAAAAAAAAAAAAGAGCAAAGGCTGGTTGGCTTGCATATTTGTGTGTTTGTGTTTAAAGGGCAAGTGACTGCTGCGTTTCTCCTCCTCTTCCCCCTTGCCTCCAGTCATTCAGCTAAAAAGGAGGGGGAGAAGGCATCTGTATTATGATTCCCCCCCCTCTTAAAGCAGCTTCTCCTCCTGGAAAAAGGAGGGTTCCCCACCCCCCACCCCAAGCTCCCTTCTTGCAATTGCCGAACGGATTTTGATGCATCCGTGACACTTCTCTTCCTGACAAGCAGCAGCAGCAAACAGGAGGAAGGAGAGAGCTTGCTTGACAGGTCTGGGGATCCGGAGAAGACAGGGTGGCTTGGGTGGATGCCAGCGACCAGCCAGGAGGACTCGGCGGAGCCTTTAAAATTGCGTTGAGGGTCTCTCACACCGCCAGCCTCTCTGTTTATCTCACGACACCTTTGCTGGGTCTAGCCCAGAAGTCTGGCAGCTCTTAATGCGGCCCCAGGGAAATAATCCGATTTTGAGGGACTGGACGGCGTCTGATAGCAGCTGCTGAGCGTTCTCTAGAGACCTCGAAACCGCCACCTCTGGACCTCGAAACCACCATCTAACCCGCCCGTTCTGTTGCAACCTGCTTGTGTCAGCCTTGGCTGTAAGCTTCCAGAAGAACACTCTGGTACCCAAATGGTACTATAAACAAAACCTCAGGATCTTGCTACCCATCCTCTAGTTACTTTGGAAATTGCATCTTTTTCCCCCTCCCTATTTTTTAAAAAAAGAAGTGCATTTTTTTATTTTTCACGTGGGCCTCTTAAAGGATGTTGTTGCTGTTTTTTCTGTCTTGATTTGTTTCCATAATTTCCTGCCCCTTTGCAGTTCTAGTCCTGCAAGGATTTTGGGGAGATACTTTTTGGAGAATGGGGTGCAAAATGGACGCACTATGAATGGGGATTTTGTGGCTGCTTCCTTGGGTGTGAATTGTGGTGCCATTGGAGAGACCATAGAGATAAACTCCAAACCATCGGTGAGGAGACAATTTAAATATAGGCGCCATAGTGAAGCAGCACCTGCTGTCCTGCTAACAGATAAACTTCCAGATGTTATTGCTTCGGCTTTTTCCTAGTACTCTGCTGAAGATACCTCCCGACTGATCGTGCAGGTGAGAACGTACGTGTAGTGGTTCTAGGGGTTGCTCGTGCGTAAGCCGGTGCAAACACCTGGCTGGGTTGCCTGAGTGAACCTTTTCTGTCCGGACAGCCACTCACCCGTGGCTGTCTCAATCGCTGGCAGAATCCGTCAGTGGGCGTTTCTTAAACTTCTTCCAGCAAAGAAGCTCTTTGACGCCTAGTCTCCTCCTACTCTCTCTGCGCGAAAGCCTTCTGCGCAAGGAGGGCGTAGGCAGCGGAGGACCTCTACTCTCCCCGCTGGTCCCCGGCAAGGAGTCATGGGACCGTCTCGCCGCTTCCCCCATCTGCCCCCCTTCTCCACTGGTGCTACACTGATTCTCTTCCCCAGAAGATGGGCTGCCTCTCCCAACCCCGGGACGCTCTCTGGAATCCCTCTGGATTTTGCTCTCTCCCTCCGGCACTGATGGCAGTTCCCTGACAGTACGTATTTCATGATTCCACAGGAGCTCAGGGGTGAAGCCTGGAATGCCGCTCCTAGGGCATCTCAGCCTTCATTTTTAAAAGCATCCGCCAAGTTTCTAGCCCTTATTGTTGCAGAGGACAATGGCAGGTGCAATCTCGAAAGCAGGAAATTTTTCGTTTTGTTTCATTTATTTGATTCCCAGCATTTACGTGCCACTCGATTGTAACAAAGCCTCTAAGCAGTTTACAAAAACTTTTAGAAAATTGAAGTGGTTAGAAAAAGACAGTTTTTTTAAAAAAAAACAGGTGTTAATTAAAATTGACAAATTAAAACCCATGCCCACATTCTACCTGTCTGGAGAGCCTTGCTGAACAAAAATGTTTTAGGCAAGCACTGAAAAGAGTTCATTGAAGGCGTCTGCCTAATGTCAATAGGCAGGGAGTTCCAAAGTGCATGTGCAGCCATACTAAATATCAGTGTCACTTCCTGGTGTGCATACCTTCTTCTCCCCCTCCCCATCCCAACTCATGCCCATCATGACTAGCAAAAACATAATTAGCTACACCAGGTAAGAGATATAAGTTGCTTTAATTTGTGCAGTTTATGCTGGTGTTAATTTTGCATTGATTCCCACAGGAATTGGGTTTTTTGCTTGTCACCGAATTCACTGAGGTAGCACATGGTGTTTATGGTACTGCTTTGTGTGACGTTTGTGCCCTAGGGATGGTGTTGAAATGCAGGTTGCTTGGACCTGAGCATGGTCAGTGGTGGTCAAGAATGCCGAGAGTCGTAGTACAACAACCTCTGGAAGGCACCATGTTGTTCATCGCTGGCAGATGGCTTTGAAGGACCTTACCAGAGGTGCCTTTTATTTCTGTTGCTGTGACGGGCGAAACATCTTCGGGTCTGTGACTTTACTCTCTCCCCCATTTCCCTGCCATTTCTCTGTTAAAAATCCAGCATGTGACTTGACCGATAAAATATTCTGGGATGTCCCAATTCTTGCTCACCTGGCTCAGTGTCACCTGGCAGCAGTTCTCTAGGACAGGGGCAGTGTTAGAAACTCAGATATATAAGCTAGGCGCCAAATGGCTCCTTAAAACAGGGTTGCGGTCGCCAAAACAGAATGCCTAGTTGCCATTTTGGGGCCAGACGGCTCAAAAGCTGTATTTCTCAATACGGCTTCTTTGCTCCTGAACTTTATTCTGATTGTGCAGTTAAAATATAACAGGTAGAATTCTACAGGGTGTGTTGCTACTGTGTGAAAGCAGTCAAGATCCAAGAATCCCTAGGCATGCACCTCCTGGTGGAGGAGACATCAGACGCCATCCTGATGCCCGGGCATCAGGTCATATGTGGCCAATAAAGGTAAAGGGACCCCTGACCGTTAGGTCCAGTTGTGGCCGACTCTGGGGTTGCAGCAGTCATCTCGCTTTATTGGCCGAGGGAGCCGGCATACAGCTTCCGGGTCATATGGCCAGCATGACTAAGCCTCTTCTGGCGAACCAGAGCAGCGCACGGAAACGCCGTTTACCTTCCCGCTACTTGCGCTTTGACGTGCTTTCGAACTGCTAGGTTGGCAGGAGCTGGGACCGAACAACGGGAGCTCACCCCGTCATGGGGATTCGAACCACCGACCTTCTGATCGGCAAGTCCTAGACTCAGTGGTTTAACCCACAGCGCCACCTGCGTCCCTAAGTGGCCAATAGTCAGGTGCAAAACGTGCCTGGCGAATTTTGAACACTGGGCAAGGGGAGGCAACCTCAGGCTTCGGGGACGAATGTGGCCCCCAGACCTCTCTATCTGCCCTCGGAACTGAGACCACACCCTTTGTGGTCCCTGAACGTTTTTACCTGGCTAGAATGCGTCCTTGAGCTCTGATCATGAGTTTTGCCTGGGTGGAGAGGATGTATGTGTGTAGAAATTAGCCTACGGTCAAAATCTACATTTGTTGCTCCTCCCACTTTGGCCTCTGGCCCTGCCCATCACTGAGAACATGGACCTTGTGTTAAAAGAGGTCCCTCCCTCCCCACTCCTTCCCTAGGGTCTCAGGTAGAGTCCTTGCCCGTCATCTGTTATCTCAGGTATGGGAAACTTCTGACTCTCCAGAAGTTGTTGGACTTCATCAACCTCAGCCAGAGAGGCCAACCGGAGCTGTCATCTCTACAGTTATCTGGTCCCTCACCCTTCCACTCCCTGAGCCTTTTAATGAGAGATGCCCGAGGATCTTCAGGAGAGACTTAAAAGCATTCCTGTTCACCGAGGCATTTGATGGCTCAAGCACACTCTCCCTGGCCACCTTGACATCATTATTAGTGGTGAGGACAGGTGGCTGCTTTTAGCTGCATCCCGTGCTAGGCTTACACAGGGTAGACCCGCCAAAGGGAATGAAGGTGGCCAAGTTAGGTCCGTTAATTTCAGTGGATGTGCTTGCCTCAGGACTTAGCTGGACAGAACCCAGTGTTTTTGTTTTTAGTTGTGTTTTGCTTCCTTGGGCTACTTTAGAAGGTATGTCTGATGAAGGTGATGTCACTTTCTGTGGCTGGAGAACGTTTCTGGTACGGCTGGCCTAAGTCTTGCAGACAGTCAGTTTTGTTTGGGGTGTCCTCTGACGAGGAAGTGAGAGGGAAGGTCCGAGGAAAGGATATGGAGGGCAGGTGGTTGAGCTTTGCTCTGTCTTCGTAGTGTGGGGGTGCCTCCAGCTGGGTTGCAATTGTAAGACTCCTGCTGAACGAAAAGGCCATGAGCATGGTGCCTTTATCCTCTTCTCCCCCTTAAACCCTCTCCCCCCCCCCCCGGCCTCCACCCCAGCATGGCTTTCCCAAGCGCATAGTTCAGTCATGGAATTTGATCCCGCAGGAGGCCTGATGGTTATCATATATGAGAGGCCCCATCTTTATTGGCATTCCGCCGGCTCCTGAAGACACAGCTGCTTAGGCGAGCATTCCCCTTGCACCAAACCTCTGGTTTAATTGTTACGACTTTTCAATCGCTCGTTTTATTCTCTATAGGCACTTGGGTTACGTTCTGGGGATAGTGTCTAAAGCCCAAATTGCATATGGTCGAAAAATGTTGGATTCAGTTGTGGGTGGGGTTGCCAAAGTGTTTTTTTTCCTGGACACCTGCCTCCTTCCTGGCCCCCTTTATTTTTTAATTTTCTTGCCAAGTGTGTAAAGCTGAATAATGCGTACAAGTTAAATGCGCATAACTTTCAGGGTACCTGTGCAGTGGTACCTCTGGTTACAAACTTAATTCGTTCCAGAGGTCCGTTCTTAACCTGAAACCGTTCTTAACCTGAGGTACCACTTTAGCTAATGGGGCCTCCTGTGCAGTTTCTGTTCTCATCCTGAGGTAAAGTTCTTAACACGAGGTACTACTTCCGGGTTAGCGGAGTCTGTAACCCAAAGTGTTTGTAACCCAAGGTGTTTGTAACCCGAGGTACCACTGTATTCCAATTCAGGATGTTTTAAAGCCCTGGTGGATTTGTTGTTGCATATTTTAAATTTCAGTTTCAAACTGGTTTTTAACATTGTGTTTGACGCAGCATGTAATTAAACTGTGGAACTCACTGCCACAGGAAGTGCTGGTGTCCACCTGGTTGGATGGCCTTAAAAGAGGGTTGGACAGATTCATGGAGGAGACTATCCAAGGCTACTAGCCATAATGGCTATGCTCAGACTCCACAGCCAGAGGAAGTATGCCTCTTAATACCAGTTGCTAGGAACCACAAGAGGGGGAAATTGCTGTCGCAATCAGACCCTGCTTGTGGGCTTCCCACTGGCATCTGGTCAGCCCCCTGCCCTGTGACCTTAGGGCAGGTAGAAATAACAACAACTACTACTACTGCTCTATTTTACCGTCTTCTTTCTGTTAGTCCATGGCATGGGTAGGCAAACTAAAGCCCGGAGGCCACATCCAGCCCAATCACTTTCTAAATCCAACCCATGGACAGTCTGGGAATCAGGGTGTTTTTACATGAGTAGAATGTGTCCTTTTATTTAAAATGCATCTCTGGGTTATTTGTAGGGCATAGGAATTTATTCATTTTTTCTCTCCAAATTAGAGTCTGCCGCCCCCCCCCCCAAGGTCTGAGGGACAGTGGACCGGCCCCCTACTGAAAATGTTTGCTGACCCCTGGTCCATGGGGATGGGGCAGGAACACCAAAGCTGTGTTTCCAGTAGAGTATCTGTGTGGAATCTTTGTTTCCTCCAGAAGTTGCTGAACTACAATTCCCAACATACCTTGCCATTGGTCATACTGGCTAGAGCAGATGGAAACTGGAGTTTAGCAGCATCAGGAGGTGGAACCAGAGTTTCCCCACATCTGCAATGGAGTACGCGGTATAGGCTTGGGTATGGAAAGGGGGTTCCTGGTGGTCTGTAGCTTGTTTTTGTTATTTAAGAACGGGTTTTAAAAGCAAGCTTGTAGCCCTCAAGGCTGTGTTGAGAATTCAGCTTTTGCTTTGAAGTTTAATTGTTTGAGCATGGAACTCTAAATCACTTTACCTTCAGGTACACCGAGTGTTGTTTAAGCCTGTTGCATCAGCATGTACAAAATTTGACGTCAGCGTGGGGAAACCTTTGGCCCTACGGTTATTGCAGAACTACAACTCCCATGAACCCCCAGCAAGCATAGCCAATGGCCTTGGAACATGGGAGCTGTTGTTCAGCAACATCGAGAGGGCCAAAGGTTCCTCGCATCTGCTCTGCATTGAACACTCTTTCCTTTTCCTTCCCAAATCCACCCGAATGTTTGAAAATAGCAATTGGCACTTTATTGACATCAGGCCAGAGTCTGGGTGCCTCGAGGGTCACTTACACTCAGCCTCGCCTTCCTTGCTAGATTGTTGTGGTGATAAAATTGGGGGGGGGGTCAGTATGGGTAAAGAACCACATCCATTTCCTTAAGTTCCTTGGAAAATAAACAAGATAGAATTGTAATAATTTTTACGCGCTCTCCCCAAGGAGTCTAGCCTAATGCTGAAAATAATAAACACCTTGTTTTATTTCCCCCAGGCTTTTAGTCTGTGATGGAAACTGCTTTTAATTGCTGGTGTTTATTCACCTCCTTATTTTATTATTGTGTTTTCGTTGTTTTGTGAATCGCTCCCAAAATGTGTGCTCCTCCCTCCCCAAATGGATAAAATAAAACCACGTGAGTAATTTAGGGAGACGAGACTGTCCGCATTCAGCTCTTTATCTTGCAGCTATGAATATTTGCATGGTGCAGGAAAAGTGACTAGGGAGAAGTTTTTCTCCTTCGCTCGTAATACTGGAACTCGGAGCCATCCGGTGAAGCTCAGTGTTGGAAGATTTAGGGCAAGCAACAGAAAGTACTTCTTTGCACGTAGTTAAATTGTGGGATTCACTCTCCTCTTGTGATGGTCCCCTTGGATGGCTTTAAAAGGGGGTTAGATACCGTATTTTTCACTCCATAAGACACACTTTTTTCCTCCTAAAAAGTAAGGGGAAATGTGTCTGTGAGTCTTATGGAGCAAATGGCGCTGCGCAGAGAGGGCCACCTTAACCTCACTGGGTTGTTGTGAGGTTGTTCTGTGATAGCCCTTGTTTAGCACCCCCAAGTAACTTGACAAAGAGACAGGAGAACATTACAGTGGTACCTCAGGTTAAGTACTTAATTCGTTCCGGAGGTCCGTTCTTAACCTGAAACTGTTCTTAACTTGAAGCTCCACTTTAGCTAATGGGGCCTCCTGCTTCCGCCGCACCGCTGGAGCACGATTTCTGAAGCAAAGTTCTTAACCTGAAGCACTATTTCTGGGTTAGCGGAGTCTGTAACCTGAAGCGTATGTAACCCGATGTACCACTGTATTCTTGTTTTCCCTCTTCAGTCAGTCTTGGATTCCATCACTGCCCAAACCATGTGCCTCTGTCTCTCCAAACGGCCAGATGATCCCATTTTTTTTCTGGGGCTTTCTGTTGGAGAATGAAATCCAAGCACTGATGCCTGTTAAAATGCTTCTACTGTTCACTTGCAAAATCGAGTTTTTGAAAAGAGGCTCTACAGAAATAAAAGATTCAGAATATATATATTTTTTCTTGTTTTCCTCCTCTAAAAACTAGGTGTGTCTTATGGTCGATGCGGTAAATTCACAGAGGATATGACCATCAGTAGCTTCTAGTCATGATGGCTCTCTGTTCTACCTCTCCGGTGTCAGAGACAACGAACAGACAGTTGCTGAGAATAACAAGTGGGGACAGTTGCCGTTGTGCTTGGGCCCTGCTTGCGGGCTTCTCATAGTCATCTGGTTGGCCGCTGTGGGAACAGCATTCTGGACTAGATCGGCCACTGGCTGGATCCAGCAGCACTTGGTCTAACGCGGAGGAAAAAGTTGGGAAATGTACAAAATGGGCAGCTTCAAAAAAGTGGTGGTGGTGGTGGAGAGGAATGCACAAACGGTCTCTTTAACCATAACCTTGTCAAGCATTGGCAGCGCTCTGAAGTGACTGGACGCCTCAGCCAGCTGCCCAGCTGGTACAATGCATTTCCTGGGTTATGTTTGACAAAAACAGCAGGAGAGAGTGTGTGTGCCTGAGAGGGAGAGAGGGGGGGTGGGGGGAGTTTCAGGCTAGCTGTGAACAGAATTAGCTCCATGTGTTTTAACAAAGTGATAGCTGGAATGTTTAGAAAGTGTGTGTGTGTGTGTGTGTGTGTGTGTTTGTTTTGGTGGGGAGATCTGGGCCATCTCCTTGCCTATTTCTCACTTCCCCGCCCCAAAGCCGGGTTATGTAAGGCTTCATTTGGCATTCAAGGGACATCACCAGACAGAGGGAAGGAGAAAATGCCCATTTTTCTTCTTCAAATTAAGTGCCCAAGAGATGTCTGGATTCCATGATTCCATGAGGAATTCTCAGATAATGTTGGAACGCTACCAGCCTCATATCCCAAGTTGCTCAGGAATTCTATGAAACAAAGAAACAAGCAAAACTAATAAAAAAAAACCAGTCGTTAAAATAGGGCAGTTAGGAAGGTTAAGTCTGCCATCTTGATTCAGAACGGCATCCAATTGCATCCAAACATAGGTGACAACTTCCTCCTTGACCTCTGGGGAAGTCATGCAAAATGTGGTTACGATATGCTAGTAAAGGTAAAGGGTAAAGGGACCCCTGACCATTAGGTCCAGTCGTGACCGACTCTGGGGTTGCGATGCTCATCTCGCTTTATTGGCCGAGGGAGCCGGTGTACAGCTTCTGGGTCATGTGGCCAGCATGACTAAGCCGCTTCTGGCGAACCAGAGCAGCGCACGGAAACGCTGTTTACCTTCCCACCAGAGCGGTACCTATTTATCTACTTGCACTTTGACGTGCTTTCGAAATGCTAGGTTGGCAGGAGCTGGGACCAAACAACGGGAGCTCACCCCGTCGCAGGGATTCGAACCGCCGACCTTCTGATCGGCAAGTCCTAGGCTCTGTGGTTTAACCCACAGCGCCACCCGCGTCCCTCTATGCTAAGAGTTGCCAAATGCATAGTAAACAAATGTCCTAAAATTTAATGTAGATCGGATTCTACCTTATACTCATCGGGTTCCAGACAAGGGTCGTTCCTGGGACCTCCTGTGTGCTGATCTATCCCTGAGCTACAGCTCTCTGCTCTCGGCCTCTAACTACATCAGCAGAGAATTTGCCCTGATTTGCAGAAAGTCACCTGGTGCCATCTAGATGTTTTGGACTACAATTCCCATCCTCCAGCTAGCCAGCATACATGTTGCGGCCTGTGGCTGCTGGGAGCTGCAGTCGAAAACTTGATGACGCAATTCCCCTGTGAGGAAATGTTTGCACATTTTGGGACTTTTCAGTTTGAAGAAAAAATGAGGAAGAGGTGACATGATAGAAGTTCATAATATGCTGCTTGGCATGAGGAAAGGGTTTTCCCCTCTCTCGCAACACTAGAATGCATGGACATGCAGTGAAGGTTAGTTAAACTATGGAACTCAATCTCAAGCTTTCAAACTCTTTTTTTCTTTCATTCTTTCTTTCTTTTTAAAAAGCATGCTTTATAGCAATCTGAAGACTTTGAAAATTCTCCTTGAGTTGGGATCTTCTGATAAAAGAGTGGTATATAAATTGATGGATTGAATAATATACTGTGTTTTTATATCTTCTGTGTCAGATCTAAGCTCCCACACCCAGGCCTGGGGACGCTGTGTGATGTACAGTGGTACCTCAGGTTACATACGCTTCAGGTTACATGCGCTTCAGGTTACACACTCCGCTAACCCAGAAATAGTGCTTCAGGTTAAGAACTTTGCTTCAGGATAAGAACAGAAATTGGGCTCCGGCGGCGCGGCGGCAGCAGGAGGCCCCATTAGCTAAAGTGGTGCTTCAGGTTAAGAACAGTTTCAGGTTAAGAACAGACCTCTGGAACGAATTAAGGACTTAACCCGAGGCACCACTGTAATGGGAAAGAACCAGGGTTTTCTCTGGTTGTGTCGAAATGCCATCTGCCATTCTTCCTGGCCCTCCCCCCTCCTCTCCCCACATCGCAGACATTCAGCCTCCTCTACTATCAAAGAACAATGCGTGGGAAATTTTTTGCAAAAACGCTACGTATTACATCGGTGCTAATAATAATATTTTCAATTGAAAATGTCAACTTATTTTTAGCCCCTTCCAAACATCGTACAATGCACTGACCTCCCTGCCCGCTCCCTTTCTAAATATGATGTCTAGGTTACATATCCACTCCTATTTTTTTGTAACTGTCTACTAATCCCTTTTAATTGAGACTGACAGACATAATCCCCTTAAGGCAAGGATTTTAATTGTTCTTTCAGTTGAAAGAGCTCCTCCTGCCCCCCCCCCCCTTTCGTAATCGGGCTGCCTGTGATGTCTGAAGCACGACACGTTTGGTTGTGATGCGGCTGGATCCCAGAATAGCCATGCTGGTATATTTAAATTTTTCTTCCTCTCCTGTGAGAAGGTATCTATCTATTTTTAACTGTCTGGTTTCTTTAGCTGTTCCTTTGGCTCCCGAGACGTCTTTTAACTTATTTAGCCAGTGTGGTTAGAGTCCAGCACTCTATCCCAGAGACACTCACTGTCTCTGAGCCTAACCTACCTCTCAGGGTTGTTGTGAGGAAAAGATGAGAAGGGTTGTGGGCGGGGCGGTGGGGGGGGAGCATATATGCCACCTTGAACTCCTCGGATAGAAATCAAATAAATTTATTATATGAACACGTTGCGGTGGGATTCTTTTCTAGCTACTTGTTAAGAGTTTTGACACAGGCTGAGGAGACCTGTGTTTAAATCCCCTGTCGGCTCCGAAAATCTGGTAGTGCTCATGGTTTTGCACACGGAACAGTGTGGGAACCTCTCAGAACTTGAGGTCCGCATTCCTCTCTGGGCCACCTTCTGGGGGCCGCATGCCAGAGGTGGGCAGGGCCAGAGGCAAAAGTGGGTGGGGCAACAAATGTAAATGTTGCTTTTTGTACAGGAGGGTACTTCTACACACACAGGTGCATGCACCTCCCTATCCAGGCAACCAAGAGGCATGATCTGAGTTCAAGGGCACATTCCAGCCAGGCAAAAACACACAAGGAGGGAGCGAAGCAAGTCTGGTGAGGGGTGTGTCTGGGTGACAGATGGTGTGGGCCAGACAGAGAGAGCTACTAGCTACACCATCTCCTTGAAGGGTTCATTGATATATTTTTTTAAGTGTATATGGCCACATTCACACCATACTTTTAGAGCTCTATGGTACCACTTTAAACTATCATGGCTTCCCTCAAGGAATTCTAGGAGCTGTAGTTTTTTTTAAAAGGGAGGTTCTAACAACTACCAGCACCTCTGGTTGGACACGGTAAGAAGACTCCATGGAGTGCTGGACCGATCCAACAGGACTCTCCTTATGTAACGTCATATTCCCCTGTTGCTAGGCAACCGCAAAGCGCATCTTCCAGGGCCAACGAAAGCATCCATCACCCATGGCTGTATCTAGACTCCACCACATGTGGAGGTGGGACATCTCTCTAGGTGGGTGCCTTTTCACCTGAAGTGTAGAAGTCATGCGCTTAAACTCCAGGGAAGATGCCCTTTCTTAACCATGAGAGGACATTATCTATGGAGCAAGAGGCCTAGGGGAGCCATGGAATCGCTTTTCTGGGTGGCTTTCGAGAAAAGGTTAGGAAGCCGGGTTTGAGACGGAACGTATTTCGCTTTCTGTTTTCTCCTCTTCTAAGAACCTTGTTGTCTCTGAACGCACAGGCGTTTCCCAAAGGACTCGCCGAAATAACTGTCGCTCAGCACTGAAACTGAGTTCTGATATCTGCTCATCAATGGTGTGTTTTTTTACTAGAATAACCTAAAATGAGCCTTTGCTAGATCAGGCCAAAGGTCCATTTAGACCCCTCCCCATCCTGTTCTCACAGCAGCCAACCTGAGGCCTACGCAGAAAGCCCGTGAAGCAGGGACCTGCAATGTTCTGTGGTATCTTTCATTTTGATAACTGGCATACCATTAGTGGTATCTAACATTTTGATAGCTCCAGAGACAGAAAACATCCACACCATACATTTAAAGCACTGTGGTACCACTTTAAACAGTTGTGGTTTACCACAAAGAATCCTGGGAGCTGGTGTGTGTTTGTTTGTAAAGGGTGGTGAGAGTTGTAGGGAAGACCCTCTATTCCCCCTTCACAGAGCTAGTCCTACGCAGAGTAGATCCAGTGAAGTCAAGCCTGAGAGCTGACCCGCTGATATTGATGGGGCCAAGTTAGCTGAGTCCATTATCTTCAATGCATCTGCTCTGAGCAGGGCTAGCACTGGACGCAACATACAAAGAAAGGGCTGTGCTGTTAATCTTTCCAGCATTTGCCACACAATTTTGACAGGCATCAAATATTAAGGCCACATTCGCACCAGAGAACTGTGTCACCACTTTAAACAGCCTTGGCTACACCTCAAAGAATTCTGGGAATTATAGTTTAAGGGTGCTGAGGGTTGTTAGGCGACCCAGTTCCCCCCACAGAGCTACAATTCCTGTAGCTCCCTGTTGACTGCTGAACCACTTTTAAGAGCTGTTCACTTTCTGAGGGGTATAGGGGGTCCCCTGACAACTTTCAGTACCTTTAACTACAACTCCCAGAATCCTTTTGGGGGAAGGCATGACTGTTTAAAGTAGTATGATTAGTCCCCTTTATACTGTACATTTAAAGAACTATCATACCACTTTACAAAGTCAAGGCTTCCCCCAAATCATCCTGAGAACTGCAGTCTGTTGAACCACTCAGGGAATTACTGTGATATGATTCTGCTTTAAATATATAGTACAAATGGGGCCTCAGTTGGAGACAACCCTGTGTTTTTGCCCAGAAATTAAAGCTGCTGTTTTCAATGAGGCTTGCTTGCTAAGTAAGTGTGCTTTGTGTTGCAGACTTTTTTGCATGTATAAAATTGGAGTGTTTTGTCAAAAGCTTATTTATTTTGTACTATTGTTACGTTCATTATTACATCTTACATCCCTCTCTTTACTACAGTGAGCTCAAGGCAGCGTATATGGTTCCCCCCTCCCCATTTTATCCTCACAACAGCCCTGTGAGGTGGGTTAGATTAAGGGGCAGTGACTGGCCCAATATTGGCCTTGTGAGCTTCATGGCTGACTGGAGAATTTGGACCCTGGTCTCCTAGGTCCTAATCCATTCGAAGTGTGAGTGGGAGAGCTGGACATGTCATCCTGTGTTAAATATTTGTGAATATTTGTTTGAGCTATATAACATAAAGGGGAGTATGTCTGTTCGAAGCCAATAGGAGACTGGCTTTAGCTCTGAATGTGACAGCAGCTTTGATCTTAAAATAAATAAATTTGTGACCTTTCCTAATTTATTTCGGAGTCCTTGAACCAATGAATTTCCCATTGCTTTTAATTCATGGCGCTCTACTTGTGTGTTTAAAAGAGCATCCATTTTCTACTTCATCTGTCATGGGCTGCCCTTGACTTGTTAAGTGTTTGATGGTGTGTTTGAGATTTGGCTTTGTGTTCTTTTCATTAATGCAAATGGGGTGAGAAGCGTTCATTGTCTCCCGTGCAAGTATTTTTAGTTCCTGATCTAATTTTAGGCCTTGTCATCAGAAAGGGAAGAGAGAGGGACTGTGTCAGAAATTCATATGTGCTTTTTTTTTTAAGCTTCCTTCTGTTTTGAAACTTCTCTGTAAAAGGGTGGGTGGAGGGGGTGATCAGAACTGTGTGTGAGGGCTGCTTCTTCCTGGGTTGCCCAAGTGTCATCTGAGATTTATATTGACCACATAAACCTGAAACCAGCAGTTTGGGGCCTACTGGTGATCTTCTTAATGCTCTTAGTCATTCTGTTCCCCTTGACTGGTTTTAAATGAAGCAAATTTCAGAGGAGGAGGAGGAGACTGTCCATAGCTACTAGCCACATTGGCTGTGTTCTGCCTCCACTATCAGATACACTGTGCATCTGAAAACCAGTTTCTGAGAATTGCAAGTGTGGAGAATTTCTGTTGCACCCAGGTCCTTTTAACATGCTTCCCATTGGGGCTTCTGTCTGGCCACTGTGAGAACAGGATGCTGGACTAGTTAGTCCACTTGACTTGATCTTGTGACATCTGGAGAATGATGCCCCTGTTAGAATACATGAGAGCAAAGAAGAACAATATATGCCCACTTGGTGCATAGTAAGGTAAAGATAAAGGGACCCCTGACCATTAGGTCCAGTTGTGGCCAACTCTGGGGTTGCGGCACTCATCTCGCTTTATTGGCCAAGGGAGCCGGTGTACAGCTTCCGGTTCAGGTGGCCAGCATGACTAAGCCACTTCTGGCGAACCAGAGCAGTGCACGGAAATGCCGTTTACCTTCCCGCCGGAGCAGTACCTATTTATCTACTTGCACTTTGACGTGCTTTCGAACTGCTAGGTTGGCAGGAGCAAGGACCGAGCAACGGGAGCTCACCCCATTGTGGGGATTCGAACTGCCGACCTTCTGATCGGCGAGCCACAGCGCCACCCATGTCTTATGCCACTTGGTGCATAAGAGGCACCAATTGGCCTTCCAGATGTTGCTGAACCACAACTCCCTATTGCCCATGTTTGCTGGGCCAGATGGGAGTTGTAGTTCAGCAAATCCCAGAAGACTATAGTTTCACCCACACACCTGGTGCATAGCAGCCACACTGCCTCAATCTTCCCAGCATGCTTTTTGAACCCATGCGTGGTTTTTTTCCCCATCTCCCCACTCCCCAGGTTTCATCAATGCTTTGCCCTCTGTGCTGTGAGCCGGCCGTCCGGCCGTCAACTTGAGGTTGCCTGCGCCGGGCGATGGACTTTGACCCCTACGCAAGCATGCAGGTTGGAATGCGGGTGGTCCGTGGGGTGGACTGGAAATGGAGCAACCAAGACAACGGCGAAGGGAATGTCGGGACGGTGGTAGAGATCGGTCGGCAGGGCAGCCCAACCACCCCAGATAAGACCGTGGTGGTCCAGTGGGACCAAGGAACTCGCACCAACTACCGGACTGGGTTTCAGGGAGCGTACGATCTTCTTCTGTACGATAATGCACAAATAGGTAAGTAAATAACACAGGAAGCTGCCTTATAATGAATTAAGCCACTTGTCCATCTGTGTCAGTACTATCTACACCAGTGGGCCTCCAACTTTTTTCCTCTGGGCCACATTTTCAGAATGAAAATTTCCTTGCCCTGATTTTTTTTTATTGATAAGAAATACATTGGAAAACAAAAAGTAGCAGCTCCTGGCAGGCTTTGATTTGTAATGGAACACAGGTACTTTATCATATGATAACGGGACATCCAGAAAGTAAAAAACAAGGCGGATACATAAGAACATGAATCATTCCCAACATGTAATATTGATTGCCCTTGAACCTTTCTGCCACACTTGCCATCCTCTCCTGCCACACGCTTTTGAGAACCGCTGGTCTACACTGACTTGCTCTCCAGAGTTTCAGGCAGGTGACATTTCCACCTCTCCCTGGAGATGCTGGGATTGGAACCTGGGACTTTCTGCACTCAAGGCAGATGCTCTTGCACAGAGCTGCGGCCTTTTCTCGGAACCTAGGAATCTGCATCGCTGAGCCACACCAAGCATTCATCCAGCATTGTCTGCACCAGTCAGAGTAAAGAACCTGTGGCCTTCCCCTGGTTGTTGGACTGTTGTAACTCTCAACTGTCCTCTGGCGATGTTGCTGGCTGGTGACTTGAAAAGCCACAGTTTACCCCCCAGCTGATCTACACTGGCTGGCTTTGGAGAAGGGTCCTTCCCTGGAATGATTTGAGGATCCTGGGTGCCCATGCATTATTTCAGACACCTCTAACATAGGGTTACCAGACATCCCCCGTTTCCAGTGTGGCCAGTGTGGTGTAGTGGTTAAGAGCGGTAGTCACGTAATCTGGGAAACCGGGTTCGCGTCTCTGCTCCTCCACATGCAGCTGCTGGGTGACCTTGGGCTAGTCACAGTTCCTTGAAGTCTCTCAGCCCCACTCACCTCACAGAGTGTTTGTTGTGGGGGAGGAAGGGAAAGGAGAATGTTAGCCGCTTTGAGACTCCTGAAGGGGAGTGAAAGGCGGGATATCAAATCCAAACTCTTCTTCTTCCAGAGGACAGTCCCCGGATTTGCGAATAAGTCCCTGGACAAATTCCATCCCCAGAATGTCCCCAGATTTCATCTAATGTCCCTAGGAAACGCAGTAGCGGCAGTCTCAGCAGCCCGGAGCAGTTGGCTCTGGTTGGCTTCTGGGCTGCCTCCACCTTCCCTGACCCCAGCAACTAAGCTGTGAAGGGAGGCTTCATGCTGCCTATCAGAACAGCCTCCCAACTCCTACTTGCATGCAAGCAGGAGCGGGGCGGGGATCTCTCAGCTGTGAAGGGAGGCTTCACGCTGCCTATCCGAGCTTGCGTGCAAGCAGGAGGGGGAAAGGATCCCTCAGTTAGGCAATAGGAAGCCTTGCTTCCCAGCTGAGGGATCCCACCCCCTCCTGCTTGCACGCAAGTAGGAAGGGGATTGGGGCTGTTTTGATGGGAAGGGAGGCATCGTGCTGCCCGAGCCTTGCCGTCGCCACTCTCCACCCTCCTTCTCCACCTTCCTGCCTGACCAACTGTGCACCGCTTCCCCACCACCGAAGAACTAACAACTCATGGGCTGCCCAGGTTCATGGAGAAAGGAGATAGAAGCCTCGGAGGAAGGGGAAACATGGCGGTTGAGGTCAAGGCGGCGGCCGCCTCTCTGCCACCGCCATCGCTGCAGCATCAATGTCCCAAACATGTAGTATGTATATATGTATGTAATTAATGTGTCCCCAGATTCATTGAAAAAAATCTGATAACCTTACTCTAACACACACACTCTCCTGCTTACTGAAAGCCACACGTGTTAATAACTTTTCTTCCATAAGGGAGTTTCTCCAACCCCTTTGATCTCTTTGGTTGCTGAAGCTGCTGATGGCAACTCTCGCCTCTTTCTTTCTCTCTCAATTAGGTGTCCGCCACCCCAACATCATCTGCGACTGCTGCAAGAAACACGGGATCCGCGGGATGCGGTGGAAATGCAAGATCTGCTTCGATTACGACTTGTGTATGCAGTGCTACATGAACAACAAGCATGACCTCTCCCACGCCTTTGAGCGCTACGAGACTGCTCACTCACAGCCGTAAGTGATAGAATCAGAGATTTGTTGGGTTGGAAAGGGGTGCCAAGGGTCATCTAGTCCAACCCCCTGACACTTGTACATTGTCTGTAAGCAAAAGAAATGTTAATATATAGAGAGATAGATAACAAGAGGGTGACGTGTTCTTTCTTTTTAGGGCTCGATTCTATCCGTACTTGTTTTGCTTCAAGGGGTGGGAAACTGGAAACTGGCAAGCCAAGTATGGCATGTGGTATGATGCTGGAAATCCCTTGGGCACATGTCCAGTGATATATATTACTTTTGGTTTAAGTTGTTGTCCTCCTCAATTTTGTAGCTATCAGATCCTTGATATATGCAGTTTGTTCATGTACTTTTAAGTGATATTCCTTTAGTATGGGGATTAATGGAAGAACAAGAAAACTGTATTTTGCTCTAGATCTCTAAGAGACTTATACTTGGAGCCTGGAAGGATAAACACCTATTGTCTAATATGCAGCAGTCTGAGGACCCTGCAGCCTTGGCTACATCTTGAACATATTTCTTATAAACACCAGTTTTATGTGGATACCTGTTGGGACATTTGTACGGCTTCTATCCAGTGGCATGTGGTGAAGTTTTTCGTAGGGGAACAGTTAGGGCCAGAGGCACCAGCTTAGCTTGCGAGGGCGGTTTGGGGTGGGTGGGTGATGTCGTTCCCGTGAGCATTGCTCCTCCTTCCCTAAGCCGGGCAGAAACCGAAATGGAAAGATTTGTCCGTCCCCAGGTGTGATGCTTTTGCTTTGAAGAGAACCGAGCTTCTCCAAAACTGAAGCAAATAGAAAAAGGATGGGGGGTTGCTTAAGCAAAGGGCTTCCAGGGCTTTTTTCAGTAGACGATTGCAATGGTAACTAGGCAACCTACCCTGTTCCCTTTTTAAAAAGACACCCCCCTCCACTAATGTTGCTTCCTAAATTGTAGAGGAGCTGCCAGTGTCACCGTGTGAAGTCCTCGGAGGAGAAAGGAACTCGGAGGGTGACTAATAGTGACTTTTAAGCTTTCTGTGCGTGGGGCAGGAGAGCCGGATTTGGGCGTGGGGGCGTGGGATGAAAGAGAGTCAGGGGGCAGGTGCTCAGTGCCGTTGACAGGTTGTCTTCTGAGGGAGGCGTGCAAAATGTCTGGGGGGAAAGGAGGGAGGTGGGAGTTATGCGTCCCCAGTTAGGGGCAGGTACCCACTTCCTCCAGCCTCTCACCCCCGTGTTTCGCTCCCATTCCCCCTCTTGGTCCACCTTGGCCCGCTACCCCACTCCTGAGCCCGGCAACACCTCAGGACTCATGATAGCCACTGTGGTTAGTAGCTATCGAGATTCTGGTTTCCTTTAAGCCCAGGTTCCCTCTTACGTCTGAACCACGAATCTTTAGCTTTTGTTGGTTTGACAAGCCAGGGTAATAAGGGACAATCTCTCTCCACACACACACACACACACACACACACACACACACACACACTATCCTGGCTTGTAATATGATGTTATGCAAGAGTTCTCTGGTCCTGCAGGGGAAGATGTAGAAGTTTGGCTTAACACAAGCCAGGATCTGTGTCTCAAAGCTGCTTCCACACTGGGCGGGGGGGGGGGGGTGCAGAAGGACAAAAGAGGAGCGCCCAGGGAGGATTGTGCAGCCGTGGCACTCATCTGTGACTTCATAAACCATGCTTTATGAGGCTGTGGACAGACAGTGCGTCACATTCCCACTGGGGCTTCCAAGGTGAAAAGGAGGAGAAATCACTTGAAGCGCCTAAGTTTGGAATCTCTGGTGACTTTTTTGTGCACAGTCACAAATCCAACACATGGTTTCTTGGTTTCATTCAGATAATGGAAACTTTCCTGTTGAAAATCCCAACAAGGCCTGCAGAATGTATTGATTCCTTGCAGTGTTGGTTGCCTCCAAGGTGAAAACACTGTGAACTCTCTCTCTTTCTCTCTCTCTCTCTCTCTCTCTCTCTCTCGTCTTACAATGAGTAAGAGGTCTGGAAAGCAGTTTTGACGAAGAACGGTTGTGAAAAGCAGGATAAAGTTAGCACTGGGCAGTAAAGATTCAGGGCAGTTGCAATAGCTGCCTTCAGAAACGCCAAAAGTGAAGCAGAATTGTTCTCTGTTACCACATGTGGCGAGGGCTTTTAACATGTTGGCTAGACCGCTATTCAGGGTTGTATGTTCTGGGATTTGAATTGGCCTCGGACCATTTGGTACATCTCTCGTTCTCTTGGTTCATGTAGGGTGCAGGCCCCAAACATTGTTTGGGGTGGGGTGGGGCAAGAAGGAGATCCTTACAACTGCTTCTTTCAGAATCCAGGGCAGCTGTTTATCAGCTCCATCTGGTACGCAGGCTGAGATCCTACCTGCCCGCGGACTGTCTTGCCAGAGTGGTGCATGCTGTGGTTATCTCTCGCTTTGACTACTGCAATGCGCTCTATGTGGGCTACCTTTGAAGGTGACCCGGATACTACAATCCAGACTGCGGCAGCTAGACTGGTGACTGGGAGCGGCCGCCGAGACCATATAACACTGGTCTTGAAAGACCTAACCTGGCTCCCAGTACGTTTCCAAGCACAATTCAAAGTGTTGGTGCTGACCTTTAAAGCCCTAAATGGCCTCAGCCCAGTATACCTGAAGGAGCATCTCCACCTCCATCGTTCTGCCCAGACACTGAGATCCAGTGCCGAGGGCCTTCCGGCGGTTCCCTCGCTGCGAGAATCCAAGTTACAGGGAACCAGGCAGAGGGCCTTCTCGGTAGTGGCGCCCGCCCTGTGGAGCGCCCTCCCACCAGATGTCAAAGAGATAAACATCTACCTGACATTCAGAAGACATCTAAAGGCAGGCCTGTTTAGGGAAGCTTTTAATGTTTAATAGGTTATTGTATTTTAGTGTTTTCTTGGAAGCCGCCCAGAGTGGCTGGGGGGACCCAGCCAGGTGGGCGGGGTATAAATATATTGTTGTTGTTGTTGTTGTTGTCGTCGTCATCATCATAGAATTATAGAGTTGAAAGGGACCCCAAGGGTCATCTGGTCCAGCCCCCTGCAATTCAGGAAACTCAGCTAGATCATACATGACAGGTGGCCTTCCAACCTCTGCTGAAAAATCTCCAAGGAAGAAGAGTCCACTTCCTCTCATGGGAGTCTCTTCCACTGTACAACAGCTCTTACTGTCAGAATGATTGCGATCGTTTGCAGGAATATCATTGGTTCTTCCACTAGTTGGCAAGGCTCATCTAGTAACAGCAAGAAACTGAACCTTTAATGCAGTTAACTCTTTATTGTGGAATCGGAGATTCAGCAGGCGCCTTCTGTCTCAAATTTTAAATGCCTGCTGAAAACTTCTCTATCCCACCAGGGCTATGCAGGCGATTCAGAATATATCTTTTGACAATAGTTAGCTGATGTCTGCTTTTAATTTTTTATATGGTTTTTCATTGTACAGTGGTGCCCCGCAAGACGAATGCCTCGCAAGACGGAAAACTCGCTAGACGAAAGGGTTTTGCGGTTCTTGAGCTGCTTCCCAAGACGAATTTCCCTGTGGGCTTGCTTCGCAAGACGAAAACGTCTTGCAAGTTTGTTTCCTTTTTCTTAACACCGTTAATACAGTTGCGACTTGACTTCGAGGAGCAACTCATAGAACGCGGTGCGGTAGCCTTTTTTGAGGTTTTTGAAGACTTTGGTGATTTTTGAAGCTTTTCCAAAACTTTTCCAACACCGTGCTTCGCAAGACGAAAAATTCGCTAGACGAAAAAACTCGCGGAACGAATTGATTTCGTCTTGCGAGGCACCACTGTATGGTTTTATACACTGTCGCTGTAAACACCTTTGCTTTTTTTTTTTTTTTTAGAATAGCGGTATATAAATATTTTTATAAGTAAAATACAGGCCAGGGCACTTGCAAGACAATTCCATGTGTGCGAGAACCCAATGAAACTGATGAAGGAGGCAACATATAAGGCTCTCAATAGAGGCAGGAAATAACTGAAGGCATCTAAGAAAAAAATCAAAAGGCAGAGAAATTAGTAGTTCCCTTTACCTTTGACAGCTATGCCAGTAAGATCGGAACCATAACTGAGGAATACTGATATTTAATTAAGAAGGCACCTGGGTGTGAGAAGGGCCTTGTCCTTGCATTCGAGGGTTTTGCAAAAGTGTAAATCATTTCTAAGTGGCCATGCCGGTGGGAGCTCTCAATTCAGTCCGGAGGATCCAGATAACAGCTCAAGGCTGCACGACTTGAAAGGCTAACAAGCTGGATAATTTTTGAATCCTTGTTTTGAGGCCCCTTTAGAGGAGGAGAGGGGTTTTTATATCCTTGCATGCTTAAGGGATTCCATCTGGAAGTGACCCTGGGGCCAGATGAACATCATCACTAAAAGTTCAAACCGGTGATGCCGCTTGGCGATTTGCACATCCAGTATTTTTGACCTATTGTTTGCCGAACATATAGCTATTTCATTAGGGAGGACCTCGGTCCAAAGGTGTTTGGTTACGTTTAAGGCTGTTGATTTTATCTGTTTTGTTTTGATTCTTGTGTTTTTTATGAGCCATAAAAAGCAGCTTGTGGTCATTTGGTTGTTCCGCCTCATTCTGATTTGAAACCTTTTTGCTTTGGACGTTATTAATTGTTTTTAACTGGTATTATATTTTTTAAGGTATTTCTCATATACTATATAGGCATATCATAACTGCAAAGTCTACCAAACTAAAGCCAGGAGCAAAATCGTGGCTGTGGGTGGATGGAAGAGGCTGTTGTCTGAAACCCAAGAGAGCCCCTGCCTGTTGCTGTAGAAAATATTGAGCTAGATGGATGAATGATGCAACTCGGTATATAGAATAATGGTATAGAATCCTAAGAGCTGGAAGGGACCACGAGGGTCATCTAGTCTTTGCAATGCAGGGATCTTTAGCCCAACGTGGGTCTTGAACCCACAACCCTGAGATTAAGAGCCTCATGATCTACTGTCTCAGCTGTCCTATGGGAAGGCCTGTAGCTCTGCCTTGCATGCAGAAGGTTCCCAGGTTGAACCCTGGGCATCTCCAGCTAGGGCTTTGAGAGACTCCTGCCATGAATCCTGGAGAGGTACTGCACATGTAAATCATCCTTCTATATATAGATTCTTCCCACAAGGAATCCTGGGAGCTAGCTTGGATTTGTAGCTCTTTGAGGGGTGAACTACAGTTCCCAGGATACTTTGGGGGGAGCCACATGCTTTGAACATATGGTGTGGATTTGACCACAGTATCCCAGTATCCCTAGGTTCTTTGGAGTAATGCTGTTGCGCTCCCTGCAAGAAGAATTCCATCCCCGGTTTCTGCAATTGAGATGAGGCTTTGTTTTAATTTTAACCTGCTAGGTGGCAAGGTGCTGGATACTAGTGGCAGATTGCTTGCTGATGAGAAGTACAGTATTTTAATTGAATGCAGACCACTTCCACTGTGGGGGATCAGAGAGGTACCAGTGGGGAATTCCTCCCCGCCCCAAGCAAACAGCAGCTTCAAGGAGGGACTTTCCTTTGGAGAGGAAAATGTGAAATTTCCTCTCTGTGCTGGCTCTGATCCGGTTAATTGAGAGCAATTTGCATTTTGCAAACCTACAGCCTAGATGCGAAGACATAGCTAATGTCACAGAAGCCAGGAAAGAAAGCTCTTCTCTTTTTTCCATTCTGAAGAGCCATTTCACCTTTCTCCAAATTGCTTGCTCAACGTATAGCAGCAAACTTTTCCTTCTCCCAACAAGATCAATAGTTGCATTTCTATCTCTTTTTTCAACCGTTCTAGGCAAAGCACAAATGATGCCCCCGGAGACACTGATGCCGATTTTCCAGAGACGATAAAAAGTTTATTATCTATGGCAAAGCTAGGCTTGCATCCATCTAAGTCTGAAATTGGACCCCACACACCCTCTTTTCCCCTGAAGACATTGCAAGTTCAGCTAATGTCAACCTAACTTTTTGCTGCGCAGTTTTTACAATCTCTTTATTCCTTTTGCTGACTGATATTGCTCAGGCACTCTCTCTTCTTCTTTATTTATTTAACAGAGTTTGTAAATTGCTAACTGTAGAATCATCTGTGTTGTTTCTATAAAATAAAATACATGTTAAAATGATTGGTGAAAGTTCAGATTACAAGTCTGATGAGCAATTTTTGTAAAAAAAAGGGGGTTGTATGCAACAAAGTTCTACTTGGAGTAAACACATTCACATTAATGGCCCTAATGTCCATTACCTTCAGCAGGTCTACTCTGAGTAGGATTAGTATAGGAAAATGCATGTCAACTTTACATATCTGGATAGGCTTGTTTGAACAAGCGCTAAAAGATGGATTGCTTAGAAGCGCAGAACAAACATTATGTGGCACTTGCTATCAATATGTTTAAAAATCACTTTTTTCTTCCTCTACCTCCTCACCTACAAAACAGGCATCTTAAACAATTGCCAAGAGAAATGCAATTCAGTGGTTGGAAACGGAAGGGCTTGCACATGATAAAGAGACTGCTACAAAAAAATAAAACCCTCTGATAGGAGTCTTAACTAAAAGATAAATTCAGAGATCTGGAAACAAGCTGGCTGCTCATACCTCAAAAGATATATTTCTCAGCTAATCAGATAGTTATATCTCAAGCAAACAGACCTTTAAAGCCCATTGACCAATTAATTTTTCATTCAATATACACACCCAGGGAACTATTTTCCAATACAGTCGTACCTTGGCTCCTGAATGCCTTGGGAGTCGAATGTTCCGGTTCCTGAACAAGCGAAAACCGGAAGTGAGTGTTCCGGTTTTCGAATGTTCTTTTGGAAGCTGAACATCCGACGGGGCTTCCTCGGCTTTTGATTGGCTGCAGGAGCTTCCTGCATTAAAACCCTATACAGATGCCAGTATGCACATGTGAAATGTCATAGGATAAATCCTCAAATTAGTCTGATGTGCTGGAGAGGTTCTAAACAGATTGGATCATACTACGGCACGTGATGGGACTGCAAATGTACACAACCGTTTTTGGAACCAGCTTTTTATGAGGGTTTCCACTATTACAAGACACATATTGCACCCTGATTCTTAAGCTTGCTCTCCTAAATTATAAGGATTTTAATGTTCAAAGACTTGTAATCTTCCTCACAGCTGTAAGTAGACCTCTGTTAACCCTACACTGGAAAATGGCTAGGATATACAGCACACTGCCCTTATGGAAAAAAATTGCAGAACATCTTGGATCATTAAAAAAATACGGAAAGTCAAGATTACTTTTAAACTGTTCGGAACAACTGGGCTTCTGACACTCGAGATGGTATATTTTGGGACCCCCATTACTTTTGTGATTGGTGGTTGTTTAAAACTGTTTTTAATACGGTGTTTTAATGTAATAACCTGCCCTTGACCTTAGGGTAAAGGGTGGGTAAATAATAAGTAATAATAAGTTAAGAAGATGCATTCTTGTTGGTATTTGTCTGTCTCGAGAGACAATGGAGTGCGCCTCCGGGGGTGAAGTCAAACCACTGTGTTCGCAGCAACTAAGTGACTCCTTGAGGCACAAGCCTGGGCAATGTGTATGGAGGTCCTGGGCTGCCTGGATGACAAGACCCCCTTCTTGGCCTCGCAGATGTGGTCCAAAGGAAAGCAGAACAATACATTTGGCACCAGCTTGACTGCAGGAAACCCACAAGGTGCCATCCAACCGCTTTAGGGACTCCACGCCAGATTTGTGTAGGGTTTACTTAGGCCTTTCCTTCTCCCAAATATGTCCCACAAGGCAGTGGAGGTTTAGGACCAGAGTTTTCCTTCTCCTAGATGGGCTATCTTTCCAGGTCGCTGGACACTGCCTGAACCCTTCTGAAGAGGTGTTCATGCTCACGAAAGCTCATACTAAGAACAAACTTAGTTGGTCTCTAAGGTGCTAAAGGTAAAGGGACCCCTGACCATTAGGTCTAGTCGTGACTGACTCTGGGGTTGCGGTGCTCATCTCGCTTTATTGGCCGAGGGAGCCAATGTTTGTCCGCAGACAGTTTTTCTGGGTCATGTGCCCAGCATGACTAAGCCACTTCTGGTGAGCCCGAGCAATGCACGGAAACGTCGTTTACCTTCCCGCCACAGCGGTCCCTATTTATCTACTTGCACTTTGATGTGCTTTCGAACTTCTAGGTTGGCAGGAGCAGGGACTGAGCAACGGGAGCTCACCCCGTCGCGGGGATTCAAACCGCCGACCTTCTGATCGGCAAGCCCTAGTGCTACTAGACTATTTTTTTATTTCTATATACAGTCATACCTCGGGTTGAAGTAGCTTCGGGATGAGTATTTTCGGGTTGTACACTGCGGCAACCCAGAAGTAACGGAGCGCGTGCGCAGATGGTCAAAATGACGGCATGTGCGGAAGCGGCGAATCGCGAGCCGCGCAGATGCGGGTCATGTTCGCATCCAGAGGTACCACTGTATATATTTCTACTGCGTCAGACCAACGCGGCTACCTACCTGAATCTTGAACCCTTCCAGACAGAGCAGGGTATGTAAGCTGTGATCCCTCCAATGACTGGAGCTGATGGGTGTTGCATTTGAAGGGCCAGGGCTCCCCCGCCCCTGCGACAGAGAATTAATGACACTTTCCCTGCTACGTGCTGTTCTTTCCCGCCTGCAGGAGCCAAGGGACTTCCTTCCCTAATTTTACAATGGCATCGTGGCTGGAGACCAGGCCAGATCAATCAGTTAGAAACGGCTGGACTCTGGGCAGAGAACTCCCCAAGTGAGAACTCTCTCGCCTTTTCTTTTGTTTCCTTCTCTGAAATTTGGCCGGCCTCATCGCTGCCTCGGTGATGATAATTGGGGAACGCGAACCCAGCCGGGCCTGTCGACCTGATTCCCAGGCGGAAACATAGCCAGTGTTGCGTGTTGTGACACTTCTCGAGTATGTGCCTGGTAGGACTTTATTTAAAAAAGAAATGCTTTGAGAAACAGCGTCTGAGCTGGTGAGGTGGAGGCTTTAGCTTGTGTCGTGCCCGTTTTGCCAGCAGAAATCAACATGCCAAAGAATCTGTTCTGCCGCCCTGGGCTCCTTCAGCAGGAAGAGTGGGATATTAGTCGAGATAATAAGAACAATAATGCAAATAAATAAACAAACAAACAAACAAGTAAATAAATAAGAGGGTCTGAAAGACTCTGAAGTTGGTGTGATCTTGATCTTTTAATGTAAGGTAAAGGTAAAGGGACCCCTGACCATTAGGTGCAGTCGTGGCAGACTCTGGGGTTGTGGCACTCATCTCGATTTATTGGCCAAGGGAGCCGGCGTACAGCTTCCGGGTCATGTGGCCAGCATGACTAAGCCGCTTCTGGCGAACCAGAGCAGTGCACGGAAACACCGTTTACCTTCCCACCAGAGTGATACCTATTTATCTACTTGCACTTTGACGTGCTTTCGAACTGCTAGGTTGGCAGGAGCAGGGACTGAGCAACGGGAGCTCACTCCGTCGTGGGGATTCGAACTGCCAACCTTCTGATCAGCAAGTCCTAGGCTCTGTGGTTTAACCCACAGTGCCACCCGCATCCCTTTTAATCTTTTAATGTAGTTCCTTACCTTCTTTTTTCTTGGCTTAGAGCAGAGTTCGGGAATGTCAAGTTTGAAAACTGCCCTCGAGGCCTTTCTCTCTGATCCTCAGGACTGTTGCCAGGTTGCACTCCTCACTGGGCCCTTCTTTGCATCCCCCTGGAGTGTTTTTGCCAGGCTAGACTTTGCCCTTGAATATTGATGATGTCTCTCGCTTGTCTGGTTGGAGCTGTGTGTGCAACGGTCTCTTAGTGCAGCTATGTTGGGTAGGGTGGGGTGTGAGACAAGGACCGTGGAATGGCAGAGTTAAAAGTATAGAGGCATTAGTGTGGGAGTATTGGAGAAGCATTACTGAACAACTGATAAAGCGGGGTGGTCCAAGGTAAATCCACTTCAAATGTGCTGCTCATAGATGAATGACAGGCTGCTGCATACACGATAAAACAGCGGTCTTGATGAGACCCAGTTCTGTTGATCTTCTGCTGTGTGTTTTTCATTGGCCACGGTGGTGTGGAGAGCAGTGTGGATTTAACAAGGATCTGCCACAGGTTGCATTGAGACCTTCCCATTGCCTTGTCTCCAAGGTCAGTGGGTGGAGGCTTATTCAGTCTGCCTGCTAGAGATGATCCTTTTATTCTCTCTTGTGGCTGGCCTGAGCCTCCTGGCTCCAAGGTCCCTCTCTTGCCCTTCCTTCTCTCCTTTGGCTGTTAAATCTGAATAAAGCTTAAAGGACTGCATTGGGTGGATTGCCAAATTCTATTCCCCCCACCGGCATGGATACCAGACGTTTCCATTGAGGCATCCTCTCCAGAAAGTCAAGGTTATTGGTTTTTTTTGCTCCATATGGCAATGTGTTGATTATGAAGCTCTCAGCTGGCTCAAGTAATAAAACCTGGCTACCTTGGGAGCCAAGGGGACTCAGCTTGCAGAGGCAAGAGGGAGTTATGGCCTGTGTTGACTGCTAGGTCAGGGATGGGCACCCTTTTTGATGCCCCCTTGCAATGGGCTGTGTTCAGCAGTTGGTGGCCATACTCCCAGAGCCGGCAGCATGTGGAACCATTCATTCCCCCCTATAATTTCTCTCTCTCTCTCTCTCTCTCTCTCTCTCTCTCTCTTGCACTCTCACTCTTGCTCCTGATTTGTGATGGAGATGAAAGTGTGGAGGCATCCTTGCAAACACAGTCATGCTCTCCTCAGCCTGCCAAGCAGCTTTTCGGCCTGAGAGGAAGGTGGTTTCACTTGGAGAGGAAGGTGCACAGGGATGGACCTTTCCTGAGTTACACTCTCCACCCAGGCAGCAAAGTTCAGTGGGGAGGAGAGAGAAATTTAGTGGAGGGGTGGGGCGGTGTCTGCAGGTAGTCTTCCATTGTCCTTCAAGTGCTGTCTGTATCCTGTGACCAGCTAGAGGAACGCAGAACGTGATAGTTAAAATCGTAAAATTCGCTCCCACAAGATGCTGTGACGGCTGCCGGTTCAGATGGTTTTGAAAGAGGCGTGGGGCAATTTCACAGAGGAATAGAGCTGTGTTTGAGTACCTCCACTCTTGAGGCAGAAACATTTCTCAATACCAGTTGCTGGAAACCACAGGAAGGGAGAGTTCTTTTGTGCTCCTCCAGGCTTGCCTGCAGGCTTCCCACAAGCGTTTGGTTGCACACTTTGAGAACAGGATGCTGGACTAGATGGACCACTGGCCTGATCCTGCAGCCAGGCTCTTCTGATGTCCTTATTTGTCCCGACAAGCTTCCACAGAAGCAGGACAGGGCTGCTTTTTCTTCCGAGCCCCCGAGAACCAAACATTAACCTTGAACTGAACCGTCTCTGCTATCTACCCAGCCACGAAGAAGCCAAGTGATGCAGCAGGAGCCAAGCGCCTCCTGGATTTTAATCTAATTTGAGTTGTTTTGCTTCCAAATACCGGATAACAACCAAGGCTATTAAAGAGTGCCGCAGACCTCACCCCCCGGGGGGTGCATTTAATCGCTGCAATATTGCTTTTAATAACCATTTTAATTAAGGCCTTCATTTTCGAGATCGGTGCTGACCCAGGGATTCCAGCTCTGTCAAATTTCCAGCTGGCCCTTTTGCTGGTCGAGGATTTAGGAGGAAATTGCTGTGAATAAAACGGCATTGACTGAGGCGGGCAGGGACCCTCCAGGACAAATTTTGATCGAGGGGAATGGGTAGGCCAGAGGCGTTTTTCCTCTTGACTGTGAATTCTTCTGTGCAATTTGTTTCTCCACTTGCTTAGGGGGATGCTGTGTCAGAGGAGAAAATATCTTTGGGCCGGGAAGGGCTGAAATAAAAAAACAACAACCCCAAATTGCACGCAGAATTATGTCTAGTAGCATGCCCTACTTTACAGAGGACGGTCCTCTGGTTTTGAACCAGTCCAATACCACAATGACACTATACGTTTAAAGCACTATGATGCTATTTTAAAATAAGTTGGAGGGGATTGTGTATGTCCCTGAACTTCTTGGAGGAAAAATGTTATCAGTTTATTCCAATTGCGGAATCCTTTTCATTTCTTTCTTTTTTTTGATTGCTGAATTGATGTGACCCCAGTACAGAATTTTAGTACTGGAGACTGCCTGAGCAGGATTGCCCTCCCTCCTCGCTCTTGGCTCCTATCACGTTACAATCTGGATCACGGAAAGCTGCTGGAAAGATACCGATTAGCCATCGTGTGTGCAGATAAACCTGCCCCCTGGTCTTCTCTCCTAAGCACCTTTCCCCAGGCATGCCACGCCACTGAAGCAATCCATTAATGAGCCAAAGTGAGAGCCAAAGGTTAATTTTAGTGGCGCAGTGGGCCGAGTGGCTGCTGGTTCCCAGGCTGCGTCAGGGGTTTATCCGCACAAGTCTCTGCCGTCTGCTCCGGGTATTAAGCAGCAGGCTAAGTCAGGGGCTTGGAAGTGTTATGCCTCCTCTTCCCCCATTACGGAAGCCACGCAAATGTGGAAGGGGTTTCATTATGGCGGCGGGAGAGTTTTTTGCTTCCTCAACCCCCAGCTGGAATTCTTGAAGGGCTTGGCCCGAAGTTTCTGCTTAATCAAATGCACTTGGTTTGATTTTGGGACGCGAGGAATACCGATCCCGTTATGGGCATTGGGAGCTGCTTCAACCGGACGTCAGATCCCATCTTCACCATTGTGTGGGTACCGTGCAGAGACGTATCCTTGTTGCTTGCCCTCAGCCTCTTGTAGATTTTAGCTTGACTTTCTGGGGAGGAGGAAGCGTTGGGTTGTAAGTCCCAGTAGTGCAAGTGTTGTTTTGTTTCGGGAAGAAACGTAAAGGTTTGTGTCCTGTGCTATCCTGCCATTGAAATTATTGGTCATGGCTAACTTAGGTCCGTTAATTTTTGTGGGTTAACTCTCAGTGAAACCTAGTGTGGTGTGGTTTGAGTGCACATTTTAAGAACATGCATTCATCTTAGTTATGCTCAGACTAGACCCAGGTGAGTCATGTCCATTAGCTTCAGAGGACGCACTTTGCATAGGACTGTCATTGGATTCAACCTGAAACCTTTGCCTCTTGGCTGAATCTGATAGTGTGGCAAGACTGAGACCCAGCCAAACAAGGCTGGTTAAGGGGAGTGCCTCCAAGGAGGTCCCACTATTCTTTCTCATCTCCCCCAGTGCTGCATACTCTGACCGGCAGCACTTCTCCAGGGTCTTGGGGAGAGAAAGGTTGTTTTCCATTAACTGCTTTCTGAGGTCCTTCTAAGCAAGGAAACCAGGAACTGTTGTTATTGTTGGATCCTTGATTTTTAACAATGCTATGTCAATGACTATTTCTGCTTTTTATACTACTTGGCTTTCTGTTTGCTGTTCTAAATGTTTCAGTTACTCTGATTTTTTAAATATACATTTCACTGAGAGTTGTTGTAAACAGAGAAGCAACACGTAAATTTTATGTTGGTCTAAATAATCATTCTTGGTTGATTGTTTAATTTCCGTACCGCTTAATATATTAAAAAATATCTCTTAAGTGGTGTGCAGAAAACGGAAGCAACAACCAGCAACTTAAACAAAACATTGTAAAGATGCATATTATGTTGTGAAGTAAAACATGGCAAGGTGTTACAGGTGAAGAGGTGGTTAATGCACTTCTTCATTTAAGACAAATTTATATTTATACACTTCTTCATTTAAGACAAATTTATATTTATTGAGACAAGTTCTGAGTGATGTCCACCCAGTCCATGCCACTGTGTCTAGGAGTTCTGTGGTGTTGTTTTCAACCCCCCTTAACAAAAGAAAAAGTCACTCATGATTGTGTATGAAAATGGTTTTGGTTTCATCCAGCTAGATGATACACAGTGAATGGACCTAATTACAGATAGGTAGCCGTGTTGGTCTGCCATAGTCAAAACAAAAAAATTCCTTCTAGTAGCACCTTAAAGACCAACTAAGTTAGTTCTTGGTATGAGCTTTCGTGTGTGTATCTGAAGAAGTGTGCTTGCACACGAAAGCTCATAACAAGAACTAACTTAGTTGGTCTTTAAGGTGCTACTAGAAGGAATTTTTTTGTTTTGAATGGACCTAAGTTAGTCTTGTTCATTAGCTTCAGTGGGTCTACCCTGAGCTCCTATAAATTGTGGTTCTACATCAGGAATGGGCAACCTGTGGTCCTCCAGGTGTTATTGGACTCCCATCAGCCCCAGGCAGCATGGCCAATGGTCAGGGATGATGGGAGCCATAGTCCAGCAGCATCTAGGAGAACTAAAGGCTTCCGGGAGCTGGGAGCATCATCAAGAAAGGAGGCTTCTTGCCATTTCTCTGCATGAGTGGCTGCTCTGATTTAAAACAGGGCTGGGGAACCTTATATTGAGATAGATATTTGACCTCTACTCGTGTGTGTGTGTGTGTGTGTGTATTCAACAGTTATCACACTGTGATTTTTAAATTTACCTGTAAGCTTCCTTGGAAGGGCTTGTGAGCAGGGCAGTTTATTGTTGGCTGCAGAAAGAAAATCTACTACTATTGTTGTTATTAAAATTATAAATCCAGATTTAGGGGGGCTGTGAGAGATGGGATGGCATTTTGATGAGAATGATGTTGTGTGGACAATGTGATAAGTTATATTTCCAGGACAGCAGTAAAACAAGAAAAAAGACTTGGAACATATGGGGGGGAGAGAAACTGGCTAAGTAGTCACAGGGGTGATGGGAGGACATGGGTGCTGTGTTCCTCCTCTGGCCCTACCACTGCCGTGCTACCCAGAGCTAAGCTATGGTTTGGCTTAGCGTTGTGTCCCAAACCAGGTTCTTGGTTTCTCTTCCCCCTACGTGAAAAGCATGAGCAGTAAGCTAGGAACAGTCCTCGGATACAGCATGTGATTTGGCTGGAGCGAGACAAACTACAGCCTTTTGGTTAGCATGTAACACTAAGCCCAAGCCATGGGTAAGGGAAGATAACCAAGGAGCTTATAATGGGAAATATATACTGACTACTAAATAACAGGGGCCTTTAATTGAAGTAAATATGGTACCCAATGTGGAAGAGGACTACCTGTACTGTGTATGGGTGTACAGGCACTTGTCTGCATCGGCAGTGCTCCCAACTGGCTGTGTTTCACCTCCAAACTGGCTTTATTTCACCTCCAAACTGGCTTTGTTTCACCTCCAAACTGGCTTTGTATGTATGAGCAGCAGGGGAAATGACATGGGTTTTTTTCTCTTTCCCTCTTGCAGAGTCACTGTGAGCCCACGACAGAACTTGCCACGCATCGCGTTAAAGGGGACTTTCCAGGGCGCGAAAGTGGTTCGGGGCCCCGACTGGGAATGGGGTAACCAGGACGGTGAGGTGCTTTTTGCCTTTTAGGGGAGTGGGAGTTGGCTCCTTGTGATGTGGGCAGAGAAATTCTATATTCAAGACAAGAAGCGAGAGGCTCTGTCCCTCATGGATCTGTAGAGAGGGCCTTGGGCAAATACATTTCCCTTAATCTGCATGGTGGCTTGCGCTCAGCCAAGTTTTACTCAGCATAGACCTGCTGAAAATCAATGGGCCTCTGCATGTCATGTCCATCGATTCGAATGTGTCCGCTCTGAATGAGCGAAAGTTGCACTAGTTCTGTGGAGCCTTGCAAAATAAAACAAAAATAACAAACTCTTGAAACTTTGGGCTCACACACACGTCCCGTTGGCCCTGCCTCTTTCCCCTGGGAAAACCCACGGTTTAGCACTCAGTTAGAGCAAACTACATTTGCGTTTTCCATGGATTACTGCCTTCCAGGCGAAAGCAGCAGGGCAAAGGCAAGACTGCAATTACCCATGTCTAGAAAGCACGAGACAAGCAGAAAACGGTTTGGTCTTGTGTTTTCTAGGCATGAGAGAAGCGGAACACACCCTGTTTGCCTGTAACCCAAAGGGCATAATTTAGATGCAAATAATAATAGCACAGTTAATACAGGCGCTGAAGGGGAGAGAAACTGGAAGTTGACAATATCAGCATGACGGGGGGTGTCAACACAACCATGTTCTGTGGCGTGCGGCAGGTACAGTTTGGCCTGCAAGGTCTTTGTTTGTGTGTTGGATGCTTTTAGAATTGTGTACCTGTTTGCACCCTGTTATTATTTATTCAGTTTAAATAACTCCCTTTATCAGAAGATCCCAGGGCAGTGTACAACATTAAAAACACATTACAGAACATCAATAATAAAAACATGATTTAAAAAAACATAATAACAGATGGCCCAATAATAAGATAATCATCGTAATAACAGTCCAATCCCCCACATTTTCACAGGCCATAGATTATTTAGTAGCCATAGGCCTGGGTAAAGAGGATTTGAATTATTAAATTAAATAACAAACCAAACAAATGGTGCACATAGCTTTAGACATAACCTGAAAAGAAATGAAGAAAATTATGTCAGGATACATTTTCTACTCTGCGTAGCATTGGAGACTACTGCCCTAAATTTCGTAAACCCGGTGTGTGTGGTGATTGATTAAATCTAAGGGCCTGAGCTACAGGGTTGAATTATTTCCTCTGCTTAAGGGGGGCAACCCTTTAAGAAGTGAGTAGCATGTCAGGAAAAAGACCACACTTTGTCTCTGGAACCTTCTTGCAACTGCTTGCAGTGGTACAGACTTAAGTGAGGGCTACTCAGTAGGCTTTAGAAGAACAACAGGAGAGCCCCAGTGGATCAGGCTGAGGGTCTATCCAGTCCAATATCCTATTTTTGCCCATTATGGGAATCTCACCAGCAAGGCCAGAGCGCTTGTGGATCAATCCCCACTCTCAGCAAACAGTTTCGCTTGGATCAGGATCCGGTAAACGGTATAAAAACAGAAGGGGTGTCGTATCCAACAAGATCATATCCATCAAAATAAATGGACTTGAGTCAGTCATGCCCATTGATCTCAGTAGGTCTACTCCTGAGTATGACTTGGCAGGTTTAACACCCAAATGTGTTAATATTTGCACAACTTAGGCCACTTCCACACCACACATTCAAATCACTGCGATACCACTTTAACCGTCAC
The DNA here is from genome assembly GCF_965112155.1 of Podarcis liolepis. Lineage (NCBI taxonomy): Eukaryota > Metazoa > Chordata > Lepidosauria > Squamata > Lacertidae > Podarcis > Podarcis liolepis. Next base: position 22,921,638 of record NC_139561.1, read on the forward strand.
AGCTTCCCCCAAAGAATCTTGGGAGTTGTAGTTCATTAAGGGTGCTCTGAGCTGTTAGGAGACCCCTATTTCCCTTACAGACCTACACTTCTCAGAGTGGTTTGGCAATTAATCCCTCTTCTCAGGGACGGCTGTGGGCAGGATTCCTAAATTTCAGGGATTGGACGAGAAGATCCTTGGGGGGTCCCTTCCAACTCGTACACTTCTGTGATTTTATTGTTCTAACTCTGGGAATTGTAGTTCTGCGAGTCGTGTAACAACTCTCCACACCCTTAAACTATAGCTCCCGGGATTCTTTGGAGGGAGTGTAAGCCATGACTATTAAAGGGATGGAGCACTTTAAACAAATTTTGCGAATGCAGCCCGTGTTTGTTTTGCTGTGCAGTTGGAATTTTGAGAATTCTTCCTCTCAAGGAGGCTGGATTCGAACGGGTTCCCTTTGTGTATGTGGCCTTATTACTCCACTCCCTGCACCCCTGAAGGCAGGCGACCTGACAGGACTGGAGACGTGCAGCCACTAGGTCAGACAGGCTCCACTCTTGACCTCTTAAGCTCCCCTTCTCCGGCGAGGGATTCTTCCTCCCTGCCGTTTCCCAGGGAACTTTTTTCTAATCTTTGGGGCTTTGTTGCAGTTAGAGCCACGGAAGGTCGTGATCTGCAGATGGCCTCACATAAGCCGTCTCAACCTCCTGGCAAAGAGCTTGAGATGAAAACCTGTGTGTGTGTGCGTTACGGATGGGAGAGAATGGTTGAATTGGCACGTTTCAACTGTGCCCTGTTCTTATCCCTGCGGACAGGTGGCGAAGGCAAAGCCGGGCGCGTGGTCGACATCCGTGGCTGGGATGTGGAAACCGGGCGGAGTGTTGCCAGCGTGACATGGGCCGACGGCACCACAAACGTGTACCGAGTCGGGCACAAAGGGAAAGTGGACCTGAAGTGTGTTGCAGAAGTGACGGGGGGCTTTTACTACAAGGAACATCTCCCCAGATTAGGTACGTGTGTGAAACCCTCTCAGGGAAGGGGGCGGGAAGAGATTTACCCATTGAGTACAGTGGTACCTCAGGTTACATACGCTTCAGGTTACAGATTCTGCTAACCCAGAAATAGTGCTTCAGGTTAAGAACTTTGCTTCAGGATGAGAACAGAAATTGTGCTCCGGCGGCACGGCGGCAGCAGGAGGCCCCATTAACTAAAGTGGTGCTTCAGGTTAAGAACAGTTTCAGGTTAAGTACGGACCTCCGGAACAAATTAAGTACTTAACCTGAGGTACCACTGTATGTGCAATGTAATTTGCACTGCGGTTGTGCTAAATGCTGGTCTCTTAATAGCACACTTTTGCGGGTTTTTTGCACCAACTTAGGGATGTGTTGGGGAAACAAGCTTTCTTAAAAAGCAAAAATGAAACCCACGCAACGATTTAGGAGCTGAAGAGAAAACCGGGCTGTTGTTCCTTCTAATTCCAATGCTCCAGCTGTGAGGGCCGTTCATTTTGTAGCCCGAATGGCACCACGTGCAGGTTTTGGGGAATCCAGGGTTTGCAGGAAAAAGGAAAAAGTTCTGAAAAGAGGAGGCCCTCCCTAAAAAATTAAAATAACACCCTCTCAAATAAACATGGGTTGCTGACTGCTTTCAGAGTGGGTCAGAGAGGAGGGGAGTGGAATTGAACAGCCGCAGCTCCTGCATGCAGCATTTTTTGCCTCTGGTCTTGCTTTTAGAGATTGCCCATCTACCCCAGGATTTAGTTTGTTGTCTGAACGTACACAAGATGCTAAATTGTGCATTCCGCTGTCGGCAGCTGCTCTTTCTCTCTCTTTCTCCAGGTAAGCCGGCTGAGTTGCAGAAGAAAGAGAGCACTGAAAGGCACCCGTTCCAGCATGGGGACAAAGTGAAATGCCTCTTGGACATTGACATCTTGCGAGAGATGCAAGAAGGGCACGGGGGGTGGAACCCGAAAATGGCTGAGGTAGGGGACCGCATTAAAAAATAATGGGGGGGGGGCTTTAAACCTAGGAAGAGGTCCAAAAACAACTCCAGGAGGATTGAGCATGCTCAGTGGCCACAGAATTGTGATTGACTGTTGGTTGGCAAAGAATGGAACAGAATCCTAGGCAGGGAGGTCTCCATTCTGCAACATTTTGTGGCAGTTCTCATTTGTGCTATCAATTTTTAAAATGATATATTTTCTACTGCTGCAGGAGGTTGTATTCAGCTAAGCCAGTGCAGTATAGTGGTTAGAGTCCTGGATTGGATCTAGGAGGAGACAAGGGTTTATATCCCCACTCAACCGTGAAACCCGCTGGCTGAACTTGGGCTCGTTAATCTTTCTCAGCCTAACCTATCTATAGAATGTAAATGTGAAGAAGAAGAAGAAGTTGCACATGGGGAAGACCCATTGAAAGCATTGGACCCAAGTTAATTTCAGTGGGCCTGATCTGAGTAGGATTAACATTGCATACAACTGAAGGAGTGATCCAATTTGTTCTCCTGTTAGTGTGCTACCAAAGCTTACTGTTCCCGTTGTGCGTGCGGGTGTAAGAGAAAATTATATGTGCTTGTATGAGAATATTAATGTTTCATGCTACTTTTTAATGGAATAATATGCAGACGAGACTCAATGTACATGGGGGTTACATTCAAAATCCAAATCGTGTATAGTCAAAATACATTGGGTTCAATGGCAGGCAAGATTGCCAAAGTCTTTTTTCCCAGAAGCTTGCCCCCTGTCCACCCCCTTGGTTTTTTGTGTGTCGAGCGTTTAAAGGTGAATGCACGCAAGTTAAATGCGGGTAAGTCACTTGGAGACTTTGATCACCATTCGCCAGCAAAAGATAAATCTTAAGAAATAATAATAACTGTTTGTGTGAACTTGTGTTTTAAACATCTGTTGCTTTGATCCATGAATATTATTCTGGCCATGGACTTTAGCAATGAATATTTCAGCAGTTTGAAAATGTATTTGTGAGCGAGGAGGGGCTACTGGCTTGCTGCAGGGGAGGCGTCCGATGGTAAAAGCTCGCATTTCTTGCTTTCAAATGACAACCTTTAATTTTCTCTCTCCTCATCTCCCCGCTCCTCCCCAATACTTCTCCGTTCCTTTCCTTCCAAAGTTCATTGGCCAAACAGGAACTGTCCACAGAATCACAGATAGAGGAGATGTCAGAGTCCAGTTCAATAGCGATACCCGTTGGACGTTCCATCCAGGTGCCCTGACCAAGGTGAGTGCGGCTGACGCATCCTGGCGATGGATCTAAAAATTGTGCTGCAGTTCATAGACGGATGGGGGGGAAAGGAGAGGGAATGGAAGGGCAGCCTATTAGCAGGAGAATAACATTTGTTGGGGGGTGCTACAACATGTCACTGATGCAATAGTAGTACATTAATGGTGGATTTGTACTGAACCGTCCACATGTCCTTTTGCTTTATTAGTTGTTCCATGGTGCTTCCCCAAATGTTCTTGCCCCTGCAGATCTTTGTTTTGTCCCAGCAAGTGTATATCTCAGTGAGTTATCAAGAACTGGTCATTGTCACATTCGTGGACAATTGTCAGCAAATCCTTCTCCCTGCCCAAGTGACAAATGTGAAGCTGTGTAGAGATACACCGATAAGATGTTGGCAGTCGCTGAATTCAGACGTTCAGCGTTTGCTTGCTGTTGTGTCGAAGGAGTGGAGAGAAAGGCGATCTGCTTTCTCTCTGGCTGTCCTTGGCTTCAGCACAAGTTCGGACAAGCAACTCTCTTTGTCAGTGGCAGTTCTGAGTGCCTTGCTCTTGATAAGGGGTAGTTCCGAAGCACTCTCTCCCGCCTCCCGCAAACCGGATCCAGGAACATCGTAAGAGACAATGTCCTGGCCAGCTTGAGTCTTGATGGCAGATTCCTAATGAGAGGGGTCTCGATGGCATTACCCTCCTCCCTTGCCGATGTCAGTGGCAGTTGTGGCTGTCTCACCCTCCACACCAGAAGCCCTTTGTTAATAAAAGTGAATTTTAATCAGTTGCTGGATTAAAGGAACAAGAAACACATGATTGAAGGAAAAAGCTGGCTACCTGTTGTTGTTTTTAAGCAATGGAAGAGCAGTCCTTTCCTGTTTGAACAATGGTAGTCTCTATTTTGCTTTAGTTTCTATTGAGTATATTGCTCAAGAACTTGGATGGGGGGGGCCACGACCCCCCTATCTGTTGCTGTAAACTCCAGCCCCCATGACCCATCATTAGCTCTGACCATTAGTCATGCTGGCCGGGGCTGGCAGAGGCTGGGAATCCAACAGCATCTGGAGGGCCAAATCTTGTTCCCAATCCCTGGTCTTTAAGAGAACCTAAGCACATGTCCATTTAAAGCACACACCGTAAAGAGAAAACAGGGAGTCCCCTCACGCAGAAATCAGCTAACTTCACTTCCTTTAATTTAAAGGGCATATGTTTGTCTGAAATGGGGGGGGGGGAACATACAGGGATCTATAAACAATGTTAAGAAATGATAGATACTAGGAGCCTCTCACCTGACGTTCCTTGGGGATTATAAGAAACCACCAGATTTGTGCAGTTTTGAAAACGGTGGTTGAAACTGAGGCAGCTTTGACAGGTTCCGTGAGTCCGCCATCTTGAATCAAAATGGCGTCCACAAAAACCCCACTGTAGATTGCTGTGAGTGGCAGGGCTTGGGGTCAAAAATGTCTGGAGGGCCTGCGGCTGGGTTAAAAGGCCCTACGAATGTTTGCAGAAATCTTAGCCAGGGATGGTCACCGCCACCATCCTGCATCTCCGCGGTTAATGCTTGATGGATTTATCTGTCTATAAAATATAATAACAATAATTAATAATAATACATAATTATTTGTTCCCCATCCATCTGGGTTGCTCCAGCCGCTCTGGGCAGCTGTGTATATTATATTAGTTTATAATATAAAATATATTATATATCTATCTCTCTCTCTTTCTTTCCTATGATTCCTTTCTCCCCCATGCACCGAAAAGAAAAAAGCTTCTGATTTTCTTTTTCCTTGTAGCTCAACACCTTTTGGGTTGATGATGTTGTCCGGGTGATAGATGATATGGAAAGAATCAAGCAGTTGCAAGCTGGTCACGGGGAGTGGACTGATGAAATGACCCCTGTGAGTGTCCTTCTATTCCAAGACAGCGCAGTTACTTAAAACAATCCAGTCCATGCTTTTCCCCTCTCCCCTGGTGTGTTAAAATTCGAACGCAGCTCTCCGAAATTTTAACAGCTGCCACCATGTTTTAAACAAGAGCAGTGAGGGCTGATGGACCAGTAAGGGGAAGGGCTCACTGGCAGATCATCCGCTTTGCATGCAGGAGGTCCCAAGTGCAATTCCTGGCATCACTGGGAGAGGCAGCTTTCTGAAACCCTGGAGCGCTGCTGCCAGACAGTGCAGACAGTACTGAGTTAGATGGACAGTACTGAGTTAGATGGACCAATTGCCTTGATTCTGCATCAGGCAGCTTCCTGTGTTCCTAACATCAGCTCTGCCCACTGATTGGCTTCTGCCCAAGCTGACCCCGGCAAAGGGGTCTTCAATCCCACCTTGCCTACTACAAAATCTTTGCCTTATTATGTCCCCCAGCCAGTGCAGTATAGTGGTTAGAGCAGTAGTGGCCAAACTTGGCCCTCCAGCTGTTTTTAGACTACAGCTCTCATCATCCCTAGCCAACAGGACCAGTGGTCAGGGATGATGGGAATTGTAGTCCCAAAACAGCTGGAGGGCCAAGTTTTGCCACCACGGGGTTAGAGGGTCAGGCTAACACCTGGGAGATCAGGGTTCAAACCCCCACGCAGCCATGAAGCTCACATGGGCCAGTCACTGCTTCTCAGCCTATCCTACCTCACAGGGTTGTTGTGGGGATTAAATGAGGAGGTGGGGGGGGACTCATATGCCAGCTTGAGCACCTTGGAGAAAATAGGTGGGATATAAATGAAATGAAATAAATAAAACACTGTTTCCCAGCTGACACACAAGCAAAGGAGAAGAAGCATTCAGTGCTCACTTCCTGCACACAAAATATTTTTTGTTGCAACATTTTATTTTGTTAATTCAGGAGACATGTTCATATTTCCTCAGAGGTATGTCCCACTTTGTTCAGTGAGGCTTACTCCCTAGTGAATGAGTTTTTCTTTTTTAGGATTGCAGTCTGACTTGATTAATTGGTTTGATAAATCAATTTTTTAAAAAACCTCCAAAGTGTACAGTGCATACAATTTCTTTACTTGGTTCAGCAAGGCTTGCTCCCTAGTCAACAGTCTCATGGTCAAGTGAACAATATAAACATTTTGTTAAGTAAATGAATCATAAAATGTCAATGTGGTGTTGTTTTTTTTAAAAAGGATTACAGCCTTCCTTAAATGATTAGAATAATTCCATTTTTTAAAAATCTCCAAAGCCTTCATTATGACATCTAAAATCAAAGGATGATTTCTCCCCCCCCCCCTCTCTTTTCATTTGCATGCAGGATTTTGAGTTGTGTGCAGATTCACTGCATCCGTTTTTAATTGATTGGATCGCTGATTCATTCAGCAAGACATTTTTAAAACCTGGTAACAGCCCTAAAGGGGGAAGCATTCAAAAATATGACCAGCATTCAAAAATATGATCACATTCAACCTGCAAATCGTGACTTGTTCCACCCATCTTGAGTTTTTGCACAGCCAGTGTATTATTCCATAGCGCTTCATGGTTTGGTTTTGTTTTTCTGAGGAGCTGAATGACACACATACCCTTTTTAAAAGCGCCTGACTTCTCCTTGCATTAAGGCTTTGCTGTCTTGGAATCCCATGTCCCAGGTGTGGGGAACCCTTGGCCCTCCATTTTGCTGAACTGCCAGCTCCCATCATTCCTCTGACCATTGGTCAAGCTTGCTAGGGCTGATGGGAGTTGTAGTTCAGCAGCAACTGAAGTTTCCCCACACCTGCTATATATTGCTCAGTGGCTATGGAATTTTGACTTGACAGTTGTGGGGAGGGGCGATGGAATGGTATATCCTGGAAAGGGGCATGGCTGGCCAGCCAGTGAAATGGATGGCACATTCTTCAAAAGGACATGGCTGGCTGGAAACAGGAGTACTCCACAATGTAATGTTCTGCTGCTTTTACTTAGACGGAACAAAAAGGATGAATAACAACAAGGAGCTTTTCCCCCCACCCCTCACTTTTCAATTTTCCCTTTCCCTTTGCAGACCCTGGGGCACATTGGCAAGGTGATCAAAGTGTTTGGAGATGGGGACTTGCGGGTGTCTTTTGCAGGCCAGTCCTGGACCTTCAACCCCGCTTGCCTGACGGCCTACCAGAGGGAGGAAGATGCAAACCTCATGACCACCGAAGATGCCAAGGAATCTAAAAGTGAGGAGTCTGAAAGGAAAGCAGTAGCCAGCTTAGGAGGGAGGGGGAAAGCCTTTTAATACAGTGGTGCCCCGCAAGATGAATGCCTCGCAAGACGGAAAACTCGCTAGACGAAAGAGTTTTCCGTTTTGGAGGTGCTTCGCAAAACAAATTTCCTATGGGCTTGCTTCGCAAGACGACAATGCCTTGCGAGTTCCTGCGGTTTTTTCCCCTCCCCCCCTTTTTAAGCCGCTAAGCCGCTTATCAGCTGATCCGATCAGCAGATAAGCCGCTAAAAGCCGCTAATAGCGCTAATCCGCTAATCCGCCAATGGGCTTGCTTCGCAAGACGAAGAAACCGCTAGACGAAGAGAACCACAGAACGGATTCTTTTCGTCTTGCGAGGCACCACTGTAATCTGTACAGTGGTACCTTGGGTAACATACGCTTCAGGTTACATACGCTTCAGGTTACAGACTCCTCTAACCCAGAAATAGTGCCTCGGGTTAAGAACTTTGCTTCAGGATGAGAACAGAAATAGTGCTCTGGTGGCGCAGCGGCAGCAGGAGGCCCCATAGACTAAAGTGGTGCTTCAGGTTAAGAACAGTTTCACGTTAAGAACGGACCTCCGGAATGAATTAAGTACGAAACCAGAGGTACCACTGTACTTTTCTGTCTATAAAACGCCCCCTAATTGAGGGGCTCAAATTTAAGAAAATTGAATTGGGGGAGATGGCACAGAGTTGTTGAGCTTTTTTTTTTTTTTGGGAGGGAATATCCACGGTTGTTGAGCAATTGGGGTGGAGCGGATGTGGAACCGAATATCACTCACCCAACTGGCGAACGCTTACAATTGCAAGCGACGCACGCCAAATTGCCAAAGCGGAAGCCAATCCAAAGCAGCCCTTGCCGCATGAAAAAGTACATTAATTGGAGGACTATTTCCCATCTCGCCAAACAGGCACGCTGCTCTCTGTGCTGGGAAGGCTGCTGACCCAAAAGATGGAAGCGGACAGCCCGGGGCGCCTGGTCATAGAGGCTGCACATGGAAACGCATCCAAGGTCCGGGAACTGGTTCAGAAATATCCCGACAAGGCAAGTTGTCTCTGGCAATGGGGCAGATATTGTATTTTTTAAAATATCTTAAAATTTTCTGTATGTGTGTGTGTTCAAATTTGTTTTCAAAGTATTTATTTATTAAAACATAATCACTGGGTTACAGCCAATGCTAGCCCTACTCTTAGCAGAACCCATTGAAATCAGAGTGGTTCTGAGGTTCAGAACGCAATTCCTCTGTGTTACCATTCACTGAAAACTTCAGGAGGAGGCGAGTGGTCTTTCCCTTTCACAAAATTTATGTACCACTTAATTTTGTTTTAAAAAAAGAGAGTTTTGAAGCAGTTTACAAAAAGGATAAAGCAATAAAAATTATTTGTGAAAACAATTAAAACAACTGTTTAGAACATGGGTAGGCAAACTAAGGCCTAGGAGCCGGATCCAGCCCAATCGCCTTCTAAATCCGGCCCGCAGGCAGTCCGGGAATCAGCGTGTTTTTACATGAGTAGAATGTGTGCTTTTATTTAAAATGCATCTCTGGGTTATTTGTGGGGCATAGGTATTTGTTCATTCCCCCCCCCAAAAAAAATTAGTCTGCCCCCCCCACAAGGTCTGAGGGACAGTGGACCGGCCCCCTGCTGAAAAAGTTTGCTGACCCCTGGACATTAAAAAACAACAACAACCCAATAGTGGGTTGTATCCAGTTATCAGATATAAATGCAAGCAGCAGTAAGAACCTGAGTAGAGCCCTGCAGGTAGATTAGGCTAAAGGTCCATCTGGTCCAGCATCCTTTTCTCACAGATGCCAGCCGGATGCCTTCAGGGAAGCCTGCAAATGCCGCAGCAACACTCTCCCCAGTTGATTCCCAGGAACTGGTATTCAGGGCAACTCGCAGAGACTTTTTAGCGAAGCGGCACCAGCAATTTAGAACACCGTTCCCCTTGAAACCAGACAGACACCTGCACTTCTGCTATTTCGTCACCTGCAGTAAACTGTTTCATTTTGATGAGTTCTTCTTTTTTAAAAAGAAAAAAAAATTTTAGAGAATTAATTTCATTCAGTGTCAGTCACCTCGTTCTGTAAATTTATTGGTCTTCATAATTTCGTGGTTTTTTATGTTGTTGTTGCTTTGAGTTGGCTGTTTATCGACCTTCTTGTTGAATAAATGAAAGGATGACCCTACCTTTTCTCATCAGGTCGACGTCAAAAACCAGGGCAGGACAGCCTTGCAAGTGGCCTCTTACCTGGGACAGGTGGAAGTGGTGAAGATCCTGTTGCAGGCCCATGCCAACATCAACCTGTGGGACGAGGAAGGGGACACGGCTCTGCATTACGCAGCATTTGGGTAGGTGGTGACCCCTGAGAACAGCTGTCACTCTTTCCCCCCTCCTTTTTTTGCATTTTATTTATTCATTAACATTCTTATATTACATTGGTAAACATTGTCTCTTTTTTGTAAATAATTTTTATTAACAGGCCAGTCAAATCACAGTAATTCCAAATCACATTAATTCCAAATTACACAGCCAAATTTTAAAAAATTTGTTGGGGGTACCCATACTTCAAGCTCCGAACGGGTTCCAAACATCTCTCTTGCTGCTGCTTTAATATACACAGTTCTGTCCAAATAGTATTCACAGTTAGATTCCATCTTCTCTTTGTTGTTTTCCTCATCTTCTTATTTTCTTTATGATCTCTGATAGTCTCCACAAGCGGGTTGAAAACAAATGTTGTTATATTCTGTGTGGATTTTACACTCATCCAAGAGCCATATCAAAATAGACAGACATCATTTCAACACTTCCGTACAAAACATTTCCCACAGTCTGTCCTGGTTTCCACAGGCCTGCCGCTCTCATAAATTTTCTCAGGGGGCCCTGCCAGGCCGATCTCACGTTCTGATATAGTAACGAGCCAGTCCTCCTCCCCCTCAGTCCTCCTGCGGGCAGGCCTGCCATAACCATCTCTTTTTATGACTGCGTCACAGAGAACTTTCTTTCTTTTCTCGATGTTCCCACATGCCATATCTTTGATTAGTAATTAATTTCCGCACAGTCTTTACTCCTCCTGCTTGTGATCAGTAATCGCGACGATTCTTTCTTAGGGGGGAAGGGTTATTGGGTACTCACATAAGACAAAAAAAGAAAAGTCCCCCCCCCCTTTTCAGTCTCGCTCCGACGTACCAATCCTTTGATGATGATTCTTCTTGATTTATTGTTGAATCCAGCCCGTCGCTCCACATCCCAGAGATCCTTTTAATTAGCAGTCTTTACTCCTGATCTTCACTCGAAGTATGTGCATTTGCTTCTTTTCTAATTGTTTATTTCGAGCTGATGCAGCCAGCGCGCGATCAGAGACAGCGTCCGGGAGAGCTGGAGCCACACAAGGGCTTTGTGCCTAGTGCCCTCACCCCCTTCTTTCGAAACCGGGGGGTGATTTATGGCCACAGCAGGCAAGGCAGTGTTCCCCATTCCCTTGGGCAACAAAGGGAGGCTGCATACTCCCATATCAGCCTCTTAATTACCTCATGTGAGCCAGAGAGATGTTATTGTCGGCCATCTTCCAAAGCGCCCCTAGCGGCCCCGTACATTGGTAAACATTGTCACATTACTGTATTTTTCGCCCTATAGGACGCACTTTTTCCCGTCCAAAAATGAAGGGGAAATCTGGGTGCGTCCTATGGGGCGAATGCAGGCTTTTGCTGAAGCTTGGAGGGCGAGAGGGGTCGGTGCGCACCGACCCCTCTCGCTCTCCAGGCTTCGGGAACACATCCGCAGCCTAGACAGCCCTGCGGGAGGTCCCGCAGGGATGTCTAGGCTGCAGATAGCAGCCTGCCGCCCAGCGCGAGGGGCACCCTGAAGCAGAGCGCCCCCCGCACCAGGCAGACATCCGCAGCGTGGGGAGCCTTGCAGGAGTTCCCCGCAAGGCTCCCCGCGCTGCGGATAGCAGCCTGCTGCCCAGCGCGAGGGGCGCCCTGAAGCAGAGCGCCCCCCGCGCCCGGCAGACATCCGCAGCGTGGGGAGCCTTGCAGGAGTTCCCCGCAAAGCTCCCCACGCTGCGGATAGCAGCCTGCTGCCCGGCGCGAGGGGCGCCCTGAAGCAGAGCGTCCCCTGCGCCCGGCAGACATCCGCAGAGTGGGGAGCCTTGCAGGAGTTCCCCGCAGGGCTCCCCATGCTGCGGATAGCAGCCCTGATGCAGAGCGCCCCTCGCGTCGGGCAGACATCGGCCAGCCCCACAAGCTCGGGGGACAGCAGGGAGGCGCAGCGCTGCCATCCCGCTGTTCCCCGACCTGGTTCGGTTTCCACGACCTGCTTTTGGGGGGGAAATAAAGGGGAAAAAAATTTCCTTTATTTCCCCCCAAAAAAACTAGGTGCGTCCTATCGGACGGAGCGTCCTATGGGACGAAAAATACGGTACATTACAGGACTTACTATGATATAATTTCCAACATGTATACAAAAATTATATACAAATTTTATATACCTAAAAAGAAAATGAAAGAAACAAACAAAAAAGAACAAAGAAAAAACAACAACAAATTTTTCCAAAAATCATATACATATGAACACACTAGACTTCCTGTCTTTCATGTTGTATATTCCTTTTTTACAAATGAATGTACTCTTATTATTGTATATTTATTTACATATTATCTAATACATTCCTATATCAATATGTGCTCTTAGTCTTATTTCTCAACTCAGTCTCACTCCAACGTCGATCAAATGCTAGCATAGATAGCGAACCTTTACTGTATTTTTGAACATATGTTTTATATCTATCCCACTTTTCCATAAATTTTTGTTTTGAATTGCCTCTCAGGGTATTTGTTAACTGCGCCATTTCAGCAAATTATTGTAGCTTGTACTGCCAGTCCGTTATTGTCGGGGCTTCTTGTTCCTTCCACCCCTTTGCCACCAAAGTCCGAGCTGCGGCCGTTGCGTATAAGAATACCTCCCTAAAGGCCTTTGGGATGTCCCTGCCAACAATGCTTAACAGAAATGCCTCTTTTTAAAAAAGTTATTCCAAACATTTTTTCAACTCCTCGTAAATTAAGCCCCAGAACACTTTGATCTTCCTACATGTCCACCACATATGATACATGTCGCCATGACTCCCACCACACCTCCAACAAGTATTCACTAAATTTTTATACATCTTTGATAGTCTTGAGGGGGTGAGATACCATCTGTGCTGCATCTTTCTTAGTCCAATGGAAGTTGGTCCACCACTGCCTGCCTTCTTACTTACAACCAATCAGGGTGCAGCTCTGTCTGGCTTTGCTCTGGCTCTGGCTCCCATTGGTCTACCTGCCTTCCTCCCTGTCAGCTTCAGAGGGAACCAGCCACCACTGACTTAAGACCCCTGGACTTAACCCCTGAGGAATAAATGTTTGTAATATGAATCTAGGAACAGCTCCAAAAAGTTCTTCTAAGTCCTCCTTGCCGATCACAGCAGGCCTAGTTCTAATAATAGCCTGTTCTATTTATATACACCCTATTTTCCTCAAATCGGAAAAAGCCTAAATATGGCAGTACAATTTATTTATTTGAAACTGCTTTTGTAGGGTGATTCAGAGTAGACCCACTGAAGTTAATAGGTGCAACCAACATGGGTTCAGCCATTTCAATGGGTCTGCTCCAAGGAGTACTTCAATGTACGCTTTTTTCTTGCATTGTAAAATTGCTTTGAGATGCTTCAGAGTGTGAGACAGCTTTCTGTGTCTTAAGGCAGAGGTTTTCAAAGGGTGTGGCAGGAGGGAATGCCAAGCGTGGCAGGAAGATTCGAGGACAATCAAAGAAACATTTAAACATTTCAGTGTTGCTACACTGATAGGTATCAAAATAATTCTTTTTAATTTGCAGAATATGGATAGCTATATTTTCAAAATGAGAGCGGGGGCATTGGCTACTCTTTTACAGTTCTCCACGACATACTGTTGTGAACAGGGATTTTCAACTCTGATCAATAGGAAAGATCAGAAAAGAGAGAGGCTTCTTCGTGTTGATAAAGAGATGAGAGTTTGTCTCAAATTAGACCTAATATAAATGAGCAAAACAAGCTTACACCTCTTCTTGATTTTGTATACATATTTAAGGTACAGACTCATTTAGAATTATACTTTGGGAATGATTTGTGCTCTTCTTTTATACTTTCTGGATGCCCCATGTTCATATTATAAAGTAGTCGTGTTCTGTGTTATAAATAATGCACTGCTAGGAGTTTTCTTGTTTTCCAATGTATTCCTTATCAATTAAAAATTAGTGCGGTGGGAGCAAATTTTTATTCTGAAACTGTGACCCAGAGAAAAAAGTTTGAGAACCACCGTCTTTTTATATATATATTATTTATGATTTTCAATTTCATACATTTCAATAAATTTACCATCCTTTTAACATTTCAAAACTTGAGTTTCCCCTCTTTATGCTCTTCCTTAAATTTATTCTTAATATTTTCTGCATATCCAAATTAATTTAGTTTGCTCATTTATTCATCAACTTTAAATATATACTCTTATAAAACTGCAGGTTATTACAATAATCCTGCAATGTTCTTATCTGTTTATAGTCTGTCTGTAAATATTCCACAAACCATTTCCATTGTTTTATAAAACGTTTGTTATCTTGATTTCTTATTTTTCCGGTAAGTTTTGCCATTGCTTCATCTTCCATAAGTTTTTGTATCCATCTGAGAACCACTGTCTTAAGGGAAGGGCTGTATCTCAGAACAAGAGTGTTTGACGGTCCCACGTTCAGTCCCAGCAATTTCCCAGGGGGAGATGCCTGCATGAAACCCTAGAGAGCTGCTGCCCGTCAGTGCAGACAATATTGAACCATATGGAACAATGATCTGCCTCAGCAGAAGGCAGCTTTCGGTGTTCTTCAACATCTGTGGTCTGTCACTCTTTCCTCTTGACTTTTCACCCCTCTCGCTGTCCAGGAACCAAGCAGACGTAGCCCGCTTCCTGGTCAGCAAAGGGGCCAACGGCAATCTCCAGAACAACGCCAAGTGCACAGCCCTGTACATTGCCGTCAACAAAGGCTTCACGGAGGTCGTACAGGCTCTGTGTGAGCACAACTGCGACGTCAACCTGCCGGTGGGTTTTGTTTTGTTTTGTTCATCTTTGCATTTGCATTCTGACTCATGGAATCATAGAATTATATTGAGTTGGAAGGGACCCTGGTGCAGGAAATTTGCAGCTGCCCCACGTGGGGATCGAACCTGTGACCTTGGTGTTATCAGCACCACGCTCTAGCCAACTGAGCTGGTTGGGGGGAGGCATGTTGTGTTGTGCCCATCAGTGAAGTGGAGATGATCTGAGAGCTAAGGCAAGGGCGTTATGGATTGAAAGTGGTTGGCACCAGCAGTGATAGTGGCTAGCTTAGAGAACATCAACAGGGGTTTAGGCACATTGATGGAGGGGAAGGCTGTCATTGGCTGCTGCTCAGGACATTAATGGTGTCCCTGAATTCAAGCTGCCAGGAATCTTGGAGTGTGGGAAGAGCTGTTGTGCCCGGGTCCTGCTTGCAGGCTTCCTGTTGGCGTCTGTTGAGAACAGGATGCTGGACTTAGATGAGCCTTTGACTGGATCCAGCAGCCGGGGGATCTTCTTGTGTTCTTCTTATTCATTGTACTCTCCCTGAGTGGCTTTGAAAAGGGGTGATGGGTAAATTCACAGAGGATCAGTCTATCAGCTGCTGCTAGCCACGATGTCTCTGTTTTACCCTCCCCTCTTGGAGACACCTGACAGAGATTTTGTGTACCGTCCCGCCTGTCCCCCTCAAGGATTCGTACGGCGACACCCCCCTCCATTACGCCATCACGGCCGACTTCAAGTGCATCATTGAGGCCCTCACCGAAGTCCCCAACATCGATTTCACCATCCAGAACCAACAAGGATTCAACCTGTTGCAGCATTCGGCTCTGAAGGGGAACAAGCTGTAAGCAAAATAGAGAAATGAACTTAAGCAATTTTTTAAAATTATACATTTCCCACAATTTTTATAGACATACATAAAATGTTATCTATCGCAAGTCACTTAAGCAAAGTGACTATGGGGAGCTGTGAACAAACTGCATTAGGTGACATTTTTCCTCAAAGCTATATGTGGACTTAGTTTGTCATTCTTTAAATTACGGTAATACCTCAGAAGTCGAACGAAATCTGTTCTGGAATTCTGTTTGACTTCTAAAACATTCGGGAACCAAAGCGCAGCTGCAGGAAGTGCAGGGGTGGGGGTGGGCTCTGAGCTCTGATAAAACCTCTTCCTTGCCTGGAGGGAGGATAGAGAGTGTGTTCAAGCAGGCCTACCTCCCATGCACAGGTAAAATTGGCATTTGCTGCCCCGCCCATTTTTGCCTCTGGCCCCGCCCACCACTACCATGTGGGCATCCAGGAAGGTTGTTCAGAGGGGAATGCAGCCGCTCAGGAAAGGTTTCCCCCATTAAGGCTGCTGAGCCACAGCAGTTCCTAAATCAGTGTTCCCTGAACTTGGGTCTCCAGCTGTTTTTGAACTTCAGTTCCCATCATCCCTGACCACTGGTCCAGCTAGCTAGAGATGATGGGAGTTGTAGTCCAGAAACAGCTGGAGACTCAAGTTTGGGAAACACTGTTTTAAATAATATTTCCCCTCCTTTTAGACTTGAGCGTAGGGAATATTTTCTTTTCCGGATGTTGCTGAACTACAACTCCCATCAGCCCCAGAAAACATGACCAATAATCAGGGGTTATGAGAGCTGTCATTCATGCTCTTCTGCCTCTCATTTTTCTGCTTGTTGGACTGTGTCACTTCCAGCAGCCACCATTTAGGCCACTAGTTAGGCCACCATTTAGTAACCACTGATTTGGCAATGCATGCTTGCCCTTTGAGACATCCGATGCCCTAGACATGCTCTCTCTTTTTTCTTTTCTCCTTCCCCTCCCACCCCGCTTGGCTCTGATCTTTCCCACCTCCCAGAGCCATCAAGAAGATCCTGGCAAGAGCCCGGCAGCTGGTCGACGCTAAGAAGGAAGATGGCTTCACCGCCCTGCATCTCGCCGCCTTGAACAACCACAAGGAGGTGGCGGAGATCTTAATCAAAGAGGTAAGCAGCAAGGAAATCAAGATAAGGGCGTAATAATAGCCCTGCCGGATCAGCCGAGTGGCCCATCTTAGTCCAGCAACCTGATCTCACAGTGGCCAACCGGATGAAGCTTTCAAGCTGGACCTGAGAGCCTTCTCCTTAAATTTGTCTCATCCTTTTAAAGCTATCCAATTTGGCGGCCCACACTACATCTTGTGGGGGCCGAATTCCCGAGCACTGAATTCCCCAGCGTTCAGCCTCATTGGGTGACTCGGAGCTCTAGTATTATGGGGTGGCGGTAGAGGTGGAACTTAGCCATCATAAATTGGGCCTTATCATCTCATTCATTGTACTCTCGGGGGCTTTAAAAGGAGAGAGTGATGTTGCAATTCAAGTCTTCCTGGCTTCCCACTGCGGCATTTCATTAGCCGCTGTAAGAATAGGACGCTGGACTAGATGGGTCTTTGGCCTGACCCACCAGCCAGTCTCCTCTTGCGAGTAGCAACGAGGGAGAGCTGTTGTCTTCAAGGACTTCCCACTGGTCAGAACAGGAGGCTGCAGACTAGATGAGCCTTTGGCCTGATCCAGGTTCTGTCTCGCACATGCAAGCAGCAACCCTTATTCCCCCGCTGGGGGCAGAGTCCAGAGCCTGCTTTCAGACAACCAATCGGAGCTGAGCAATGTGGAGAAGGAGCCAGGTTTTGCAAACTGGAACCGTGGTGTCGTCTTGGCAAGCCGAGCGCCGCTGCCGTCTTTCTCCCACCCTCAACCCGGCCAGCGTGCGCACAGCCTCCGCATACCCCGTTCCCTTTTTCAGGGCCGTTGCGACATCAACCTCAAGAACAACCGCAACCAGACCCCGCTGCACTTGGCCGTCACGCAAGGCCACATGGAGATGGTGCAGCTGCTGGTGAGCGAGGGCTGCGATGTCAACGCGGAGGACGAGGACGGCGACACGGCCATGCACATCGTCCTGGAGAGGGAGCACCTGATGTCCATCATGGCCAAGGAGCAAGAGGAGGGAGAGGAAAGCCTCTTATCTAAGGTGTGTGTGTGTGAGAGAGAGAGAGAGAGGGAGGGAGGGAGTTTCTGAACCAATCGCCCAGAACCAGTTGCCTAGATCTTAGATGTGTTTTACTGTATTGCATCTTTTGAAAAGGAGAACATAGGAGGTTCTTCCCCAAGTCCAGCCAGTGGTCCCTCGAGCTCAGTGTTGTCTACACTGGCTGGCAGCAGCTTTCCCCCAGCCCTCCCTGGAAACAGGGGTTGAACCTGGGTCCTTCTGCCTGCAAGGCAGAGGCTCTCTCACTGAGCTATAGCCCTTCCCTTAAGAGACAGGAAGCTGTCGTGTATTGAATCAAAGCACTGGTTCGGCTCAGCATTGTCTACACTGACCAGCAGCAGCTCTCCAGGGTTTTCAGGCAGAGAGTCTCTCCTTCCTCTGCCTGGAGATTCCAGGGATTGAACCTGGCTGCCTCTGCAAGGCAGATGCTCTGCCACTGAGCTACAGCCCATTAGATGTAGGATGCTGCATTATGCTGAGTGAGACCATTGGCCCATTTTGCTCAGTGGTGTCTACACTGACTGGCAGCAGCTGTCCTGGATTTCAGACAGGGGATAATTCACAGCTCTACCTGGAAATTGAATCTGCAACCTTCAGCACGCCAGGCTTGATTGCTCTGCCACTGAGCTACAGCTCTTCCCCGATGCAGAGGACCGATTAACATGTAAGAGGGACAGTCACTCTGTATGAAACACGTTGTGGTCCAGCAGGATCTGAAAGGCCTCAGATCCCCATCTACATCCTAATTGCATCTAAATTGTGTTTTAGATACGAACAACTGCATTGTATTTTTTTGGGGGGGCGGGTGTCTTCTTCAGCATGTCACTGACACAACAGTTGTGTATTTGCGGTGGATATAAACTGGACCCATCCACATACCATTCTTGTAGCCTGGGGGGGGGGGCAACTCTTGCACTATAGCACAACAAAAGTAGGAACCCCACCCGCAAAAAATCCAAACATTTGTGGTGTAAAAACTTGCAGGATTTTAGCAGTAAGTGACAGGGCATACACTGATTGGAAATAAAAGCAGCATGTCCTCCCCAAAACTTTTTCAGGTGCAAAATATATAGTAGATTGGTATATTTATTTTATGTTTTTATGGAAGCTGCTTTCGAAGGACACTTTCCCTAAAAGGGGGCTAATGAGTATTATAAATCTTTGACAACTATAATATGTATAACAAATGAATAAAACCAATTTTTATTTTTATTTTACTTCTCCACCCCTTATTTTAGCTCCAGGCCTCTGGCTTCCTTGGAAATCTTGAGCTGAACGTGGGGGCGGCCATCGCGTGCTACCTGGCTCAAGAAGGTGCCGATGTCAATTACGCCAACCACAGGGGGAAGTCCCCCCTTGATCTCGTTTCGGACGGAAGTATAGCGCAGCTCATCAAGAACTTCTCCCAAAAATTCAGGTAGGACCAGCCCCATCCTCTCCCAGTTTGACTTCTCTCCTTGACTTCGGCATGTCATCGTTCCAGGGCCCCCTCTCCTCATTCTTTGTTGAAATGCTCTATGCAAGCTGTGACCCAACTCTTTGCCCGCAAAGTATATGTCCTCAAAAATCCGTGATGCACAGAACGCTGCTCTTCCTTCTCCATTCTTGTTTGCACTGTTTGGCCCCCCCCCTTGACTTGCCCATGAACACCAGGACTGGACACCCGCTCTCCCTCCTGTTCTGACAGAGGGTGGAGCAAAAACTACTCTCTGGGAGTGGCTGATTTAAGCGCCTTCCCCTTCTATTGATGGGATGGAGTTAACACACTTTGTGGCCCTCTCCCTCCCTTTCTGCAATAGGAGCCAACTCCCAAGGGCCGTAGGGCTCCTGCCCCCACAATAACATATTTGAGGGGGCTGTGTGTCCCCCCCCCCGCAAAATTGATGGGCTTTCCCATTCGAACGATGTGCGTGCTCTGTGTCATGTGATTGATTATGCGGGGCAGGGCTCACCTGGGCCCCCACAGTATTTCATTCAAGTTGGCACCCCTGCTTTCTGCACTTGTAGAGGTGGCAGCCATTTTGTGCCACGCCGCGCCCGCACGGCAGCCATCTTGTGTTGTGCTGTGCCGCCACGACGGCCATTTTGCGGCTGGCGCCCGCAGTGCTCTCTGTCAGCATTCATTACTGCGGATGCTCGCCCAGCTTCAGACCCGATGGCTAGTTCTTCTCTGTGTCTCTTCCACTTTTGGCGTCTGCAGGGAGCAGCAGGACCCCTCGGAGAACTCCACGGTGGTGTGCAGCCAGAGGCGAGTGCACACGACCCCCAACACCATGACCAACCTCAGCGTGGCGAAGGTGGCAGCTCCCTCCGAGTGCTTGGTCTGCTCTGAGCTGGCCCTGCTCATCCACTTCTCCCCTTGTCAGCACAGCATCGTGTGTGAAGGTACAAAGGGAGCACGTCATCTTTCATCCCTGAGGGCATGCCCTTTCTTTTCCTGTTTGCACTTCCTCCCTGGGGTGCTGTAAAGCAAAATTGCACCGAAATGGGGAGAGGCCCAGGGTTCAAATCCCTGCCTCTCAGCCCTAACCTCCATCGCAGGGTTGGTGTGAGGATAAAATGGGGAGAGGGGAAAACCACGTAGGCCCCCTTCAGCTCCTTGGAGGAAAAAGGCGGGGTGTGAACGTACTAAATAAATAAATCGGCGCCTGTTCCAACCATTTGCCCCTGTCCTCGTCCTTAGAATGTTCCAGAAGAATGAAGAAATGCATCAAATGCCAAACGACAATTACCAAGAAGCTAAAGCAAGGTGAGGACAGTTTGTTTTAAACTCTCACATTAAGGTGTGTTGAATTTTTCAAATCCTAAATTCCTGGAAAGAGGGGTGCTGAAAAGGTGTATTTTGGGAATTCAAAATATTTTTTGGCTAAATTAATATAATTTAGCTTTTCTTGGTAAGCAAAATGCATGTAAAATTGCATAGAAATCATTAAAAATGATTGCCACATATTTGCAGTTATAATATATTCAATATTATTATCATTTGTTATTATTTAGCATCACCTGACATTTTCAGAGGGTAAAATTTGGTTTTTCTGAGAGCAGTTCATGTGCTTTTTAATCAGAGGTGGATTCACCAAGCTTAGAAGATGCCCACTCACAAAAAATAGTAGCAGATCTGATTTACCTCCTACCCAGAAGCATATTTTTAAGATCCCCTCACTGAAGAAATTTGCAAAAAAATAAGTCCTGCCCCCTAAAATGACAAACGCAAAGCATAGAGAATATAGACGGGGGAAGAGGGAAAGGCCTGTAGTTCAGTGGCAGAGCGTCTCCTTCGCATGCTGGGATGGGATAGCTCAGTCGGTAGAGCATGAGAATGTTTGTCTCGGGGGTCATGGGTTCGAGTCCCACGTCGAGCAAAAGATTCCTGCGCTGCAGGGGGGTTGGGCTAGATGACCCTCGCGGCCCCTTCCAACTCTACAATCCTACGATTCTACACGGAAGGCCACAAGCTCAATCCCCGGCGTCTCCGGATCAGGCAGGGAAATCTAAACCTGCCTGCAGTCCTGGGGAGCTGCTGCCGGCCCATGCAGACAGCACTGAACCCTGACTTTCTCTCCCTCTCTTCCCTCGAACAGACAGCACGGAGGTGGAGTGCGTTTCTGGTTCGGAATCCACCGGCCAACAGAAGCTGATGGAAGACCTCCAGAACCGCTACCGGCAGATGGAGGAGCGGATCACCTGCCCCATTTGCATCGACAACCAAATCAAACTGATCTTCCAGTGCGGGCACGGGTCATGCCAGGAGTGCAGCGCCGCCCTTTCCGTCTGTCCCATTTGCCGGCAGACCATCCGGGAAAGGATACACATCTTTGTTTGAAGACGGCTCGCTCTTCCTTCTCTGCCCTGCCGCAAACCCACCCTCCCTCTTAATTTCTTTGTCCCCTCCCCCCTTTTGGATGAGAATCGCGACTGGCCCGGCCTGTTTCTTAATAGCCACGAAGGAATGTGAGAGAGGCTGTTGGTGATGGGAAAATCATGAGATATGGGAGCCCCTGAATTCCAAGGCCCAACATGGCTTGCTTTTATCGTTCCCCCTCCCCTTTTTAAGAATAACTAGAATAAGCGTGGCCGTGGGCCACGAGAAAGACTGGACGCAACTGAGGGGTGCTGTGCACGGAAGCCCGCGAGGGCCAAAAACGGTGGTCTGCAGAGAGGAAGACCTCTTGGTGTAGCATGTGGACTCTTTTTCCTTCTTCGTAGCCTTATCCAGCTTCTGAAGGGACAAAAATACACGATCTTCCAAAAAAGAGAGAGAGAAAAAAGACAAGCACGTTTCTTTTAGTTCCGTGGAGGGTGGGAAACTGGGGGGGGGGGCAAGGAAAGCAATATTCTTGCACTTTAAGAATAAGTGGAGGGTAAATTGGGTTCCTCCTTTCCTGGAGAGAGGGGCAGGCCTCGTTGGAGAGAGGACGCTCACAACCAAATATTCCACACATTCCCCTCCCCGCCGCCGCCTTCCAGTTTAGAGAATCCTCTATTTTAACAAAGCCATGATCCGATATGATAAATGGTGATGGACAGAGATTGTTTGTGTGTGTGTGTGTGTGTGTGTGTGTGTGTGTGAGAGAGAGAGAGAGAGAGAGAGAGCGAACAGGAACTGGCTAAAAAAAAACCCCAAAACACTGAAACAGAAATATTCTTCTATGTTGAAGTGCAAATGTTTTTATTTCTTCAAAATGCCCAAAATGCCACACGCAATCCAATGAGAGAGTTCTATTAAAAGTCGAGAAATTACAATAAAAAATGAAAAATGAATTGAGAAACAATTTCCCCCCTCCATCCCACCCTTGATTTAAGACATTTTCCATATCCCACCTCCTGGCCATGCCTAGTGCAAATGATTCAGGTGTTTAACACTGTCCTTGTGGTTAAAGGGAGCCTAATCTGGGGTTTGGTGTGAACTGAACAAGCCACAGCAAACGCAACAGTCCCTTTCCAGAGAAAGAAGGATAATTTATTATGCTTTGGGTAGGTTGGGATGGGGGCTGAGAATGAAAGCCAACTAGTTGCTCTGAGCCACAGTTCAGTTGTGTGTTGGGAAACCATGGTTTGCTGCAACGTACCAAATTGAGTCAGCCATGCTCATCCAAACTCTTAATGTGACTGTGAGTGTTTTTGCTTTCAGGGTCAAGCAGATCCTGAAACAGATCTGGTGGAAATGTGCAAGGCATTTGCTGAACCTTGTTTCAAAACTTCCCAGGGACTCTCTTTGCTAGGCTTGCCTTGCTGTTGGTCTCTGCATGTTGCAGAGGATTTTAGCGATGGGGGGAGGGGCTACTGTTTTTTTATTATGTATTTTAGTTGGAGTCCCAAAAGGTGCGCTCTCCTGATTTTTCCAGTTTGCTCTGAGACAGTCCCTGAACGCTGGAGCTTGCAATCTGAAATACATGACACACAAGGAAAAAGGACTGGTGAGGGAGGAGGAACACAAGGCACCAATGTCGAAAATTACTATGATGGCCGGCTGGGATAAAATCTGCTCAGGTAGCCTGATTGGACACTTGCCTTGAGGACAAAGTTGAGGGAGGTCCAAAGACAGCTGGTTTCTCAGCAGAGGTAATGGAATAGCCCTGTTTCCCTTCTCTCCCTCAGCTCTGCCCTCGTCTCATGCGCCTCTTGGGACTTCTTGTACACACCACACAAACAGAATTACGTCGTCCAAAGCACCCCAAAATCCCTTAATGGTAGTGTTACACAGTGGTACCTCTGGTTAAGAACTTAATTCCTTCCGGAGGTCAGTTCTTAACCTGAAACTGTTCTTAACCTGAGGTACCACTTTAGCTAATGGGGCCTCCCGCCGCTGCCGCGTGATTTCTGTTCTCATCCTGAGGTAAAGTTCTCAACCTGAGGTACTACTTCCGGGTTAGCAGAGTCTGTAACCTGAAGTGTCTGTAACCCTAGGTGTCTGTAACCCGAGGTACCACTCTGTGTATTTTGATAAAAGGGGGCCTGCAGTAAAATGTGGTAGCGTAGGGTGCTCATTTCCTGGTGCCAGCCAGCCAGCCACCTGTCCATGCCCTCTTTGGGGATACTTCATTCACAAGAGGTTCCCCTATGGGGGGGGGTTAATTCATACTCTTATTCTGTGGAACTAACCACATGGCAATAGGTTTGGAAGTATGGGACCGTACATGGCTATTAACCAAGCAGAGGATCCTGAACCATACCCTCTGCCTCCAGAATGGCACAGTAAACTATGGTTGGCATGACATCCAGGTTTAACAAACACCAGTGCCTTTGCTCCTTTTGAAGCACTCCGGACAATATCAGTGAGCTGGGTCGACTTGGACACATGGCAAGGTGAGTGTTTTGTCTTCTTTTCCCTACCACTGTGTATGGCATTTGGCTGCAGAATTCAGCTGCCTTGATGATATTGAGTTTGTGGGTGTGTGTTTTTTAAGTTTCTAGCCCTCATGGCTGAAATCTCAGAAAGGTGGCTAGTTAAGGTTTTCTGTGCTTTGGGTGGCAATGAGAGGCTTCTGTAGCCTGAGCAGCTCCTTGAGCCACCCGACAAAGAGCAAAACAAGGCAAAATCAGGAAGTGTTAATTATATTGTATGGAATTTGCAGTTGTGAGAGAGCTTTGAAAGGGGGCCAGGAGGACGGCCCACCACGCTGAGCCTGGATAGCTCAGTTGGTTAGAGCGTGGTGGTGATAATGCCAAGGTTGCAGGTTCAATCCCTGCAGGGGGCACTGCATATTCCTGCATTGCAGGGGGTTGGACTAGAATCGGGTCCGCCTGGGCCAGTTCACTCCATGCCCCCGCGATTTCCGACATGCGTCTGTGCAGACACAATTTCCTGTGTCTCTGCAGATGCGATTTCCAGCGCCGTGGAAGTGAGTCCCTGTGCCACGCTGCGACAGTTTAGCACAGCATGTGGGGACTCACCGAGTGGGTGGCTCGTTTCGGGGGTGACTCATGGGCCAGTTAAACGACCCCCGTGGGCCGCTTGTCGCCCATGGGGCTTTGGTTGCCGACCCCTGGACTAGATGATCCTCAGGATCCCTCCCAACTTGATGATTCTATTATTTATTTGCCATTTACATGCTAAAAAGGCTTACTGCTGTTACATCATCATAATATAATATCTAATAAATTACACAATTTCAGTAACATAAGTAAACGGTGCCTCTTCAACCTTAGCATTTGACACCTGAGGGACATACATTTTCAGCACCTGCTCTCTTCCTGTGACTCCATTTTCTTTTAATCTGAATTTTAAATGGTTGCAAGCAACCCTGGGGCCTTTTTGGTGTAGGGTGCGTAATAAACGTAAGTGATTATGGCAGAGCGCAAGAACGCCCCTGTCGTCCACGATCATATTGGGAGAGCATCACCGAACAGGTAATGCAGTGGAACGATGTGTGGATGGGGCTGTATGAATCTGGCATTGCAGGGGGTTGGACTAGATGACCCTCGGAGAGCCCCTCCTATGAATCTGGTCAAATCCACCACCAATGTGTCAATGACACGCTGCACAAAAAGACATTGGTCTGGGGCAGCCCTCGGGTGTCGACTGCATCTGGTTTTGCAAGCTCTTCCCTTTTGCCGTCTCCATCCCTGGCCAAACCTGCAGCAAATTGTTCTTCCATCACTTAGCCCAATGCTAAGATGTGCGGCTTGAGTGAACAAGCGCAGAGTGTTCGGAGACCACGGACAAGTAGTTCCCTTTCTCTGCCCAGCTGTGAAGGGCAGGCGAAGTCGGGGTTAGCCTGCTGTGAAGAGGAAGGCAGGGAGAATCTCCTCCCTGCTCGGTTTTTTGTAGAACGGAAAAACCCGTGGTGCGATCAAGCAGGTCCTGCCCTGGAAGGCTCATTACAAAGCCCCGGGAACTCGATGTTTTGTGGGTTGGATGATTCCGGCTCTCGCTGCGTTTTCAAGTTTGCCAAAGATTTCTCTTTTTAATGTCAAGGTGGGCCGCATCTGGGGGAGCCAGGCTTATTTATCCGGTCCTGGGGGCGGCCTAAAAATGTCATTGATAAGTCTTACAAAGACTTAGAATTGGAAAAGATTGCTTCCTCCTCTGGGCACAGCCCGTTCTCTTTTATGTTTGGCTTTCCTAGGGGAAAGTCGTGCAGCGGCATCCCTTCGGAAGCACAAAATGCCACCTTTGAATAGTGACCACCTGCATTTCCTCCAGATAGATGTTTGTTGGCTTTATTTTGCTGAAACAGATTTGAGAGTTCCGACAACCTCTGGGTGAGCTGGCTTCCCGCCCTTTGCACTGCGATGAGCCAAGGAGGAGGAGGAGGAAAGTGGTGGCCTACCTTGAGAAATAAGTAACAAAGAAGGGAGTGAGGGTGCTAGCTTGGGCTCAATGCCCAGGTAAATGGAAGGGATGTTGGAGAAGTTTGATGAAAAACACGTGCTGGAGGAGAAAATCCCAATGTTCAGAACTGAGTCAGTGGTTAGAATGTCAGATTAGGACCTGGGAGACCAGGGTTTTAATCCTCACTACAGTGGTACCTCGGGTTAAGTACTTACCGTAATTCGTTCCGGAGGTCCGTTCTTAACCTGAAACTGTTCTTAACCTGAAGCACCACTTTAGCTAATGGGGACTCCTGCTGCCACCGCGCCGCCGGAGCAAGATTTCTGTTCTCATCCTGAAGCAAAGTTCTTAACCCGAGGTACTATTTCTGGGTTAGCGGAGTCTGTAACCTGAAGTGTATGTAACCCGAGGTACCACTGTAACCTGTAAAGTAGCTTCTTAAAGACCACCAACCTTTTCCTTAGGAGGAAATCCTTTTTGTGAATTGAGAGAAATGTATGCGAGTCTAATTGTGTCCTGCCCATGTAACACTTTTTTTCTCCGGCCTGGGCAGTTTTAAAATGGGATTGGAAAATCAGCATATCTCTCTCTCAGTTACTGCTAGCCATGATGACTAAATGGAACCTCCAGCATCAGAGGCAGTATATGGGTAAATAGCATGTACTGCTAATGAACAATATGAGTACGTTGTTGCCTTCATGCCTTGGCTTGTGAACGTTTTCTGGGAACATCATTCTAGCAGAAAGGAGGCTGTGCTGGATGGAGCTTTGAAGAAAAGCAAATCTCAGTGGTTGTGCATCTCTCTTGAATGCAGACAGTTCCAGGTAGGGCTAGCAATGATTAAACGAATCATGTAAACAAAGATTAAATACATTTGAATGGTAAGTAGGTCTGCCAGCAACTATTTACAGCTAAGTAGATGGTTAAGAGTGGATCCTCCTTGTACAGGAGCAGGTTACCTCTGAATGCCAGTTCCTAGGGAGAAACACCAGGGGGCAGCAGACTTGCCTCCTTGCCTGCATATGAGCTGCTGGAGGTGTCTTAGATAGCTGTGGTTGCAAACAGGGCAGTGAATCAAAGACATAAACTGTGTTTCTGTTCCCCGCAAGCAGCTGGTTTAAGTCTCGATGTTTTTCTCTGTAATTTCTGTCTGCATTTCCGTTCTAATCTCAGATATATTTTCGAGCCTGCTGCTATTGACGAAAGAGAGAAAGAGATTTGTTTGTGAGTTGTGGATCTGCATAATTGTCTGGGACATCTTGTCCCGCAAACAAATTTTAAAATTCTTGGAATTCTCTTGACGGAAGACGTTTTCTCCATTGCTCCTTAGATTTTTGTTCTTTATCTTTTGCAGCCCTCCCAGCCATATGCTTTCCTTGTGCATTCATGATTATTTGTGTTCGCAATGGTGTCAGGGGCAGTTTCAGGGCTGCTTTCCACCTGCAAAGGTTTTGAGGTCAACCCACCGCTTCGTTTCCAATCAGTGCGTGTGATGTGACTTCTGCTGAAATCCTCTAACTTTTTGTGCCACAAATTTCCCATGGGTTCTTGTTCCCCTGCCTCCACTTTTGTTGTCCTGTAGTGAAATAGTGTGGCAACATTCGGGAAGTATTGCAGAACCAACTAATAAAGCAGAATTATGTGGGGGACGGTCCAGTATATATCCACCACAAATGCACTGTTATTGCCTCCATGACATGTTCCCTCAGTTTCCAATATTAAGTTTCATTTCCACATCGGTTTGCAGATTGATCGACTTCCTTAGTCCTCGTGCAAACCCATCAGCGTGTTAATGCAACTTTCTCCTGACGTACACACAAATTTGTCTGCATTGTTGGCTGATGTGCTCATTTTGAGCATGCAGTGTCCCCTAAAAATAACACATTTTTGTATGTTGCGTTCACTGGCGTATGCATTTTTGAATGCACACTTTACCATGTGGTGCACGGTTTTTTTAACAAAACGTTACTTGGCATTGCAAAATTCGGAGAACTGCAAATTTTGAAGAAATGTTGCATTTCAGTTGGTTTATTGTTTCAGAAAGCGTGACTTAAGTAGGTTGACCTGTAAAGGGGAACTGACTCAAATTCCATCCACAAATGACCACAATGCCCAGGCCTTTCTCTTATAACTCCATATGACCTTCCCTCCCCACTGTCTTTTCTATCTCGCTTCTTGACACAGGACTGAAAAAGACATGCGAGGTTGCAAGGAATATTTTCCCCTCTCCTTGGGCCAAAATTAAATTGAGCTGGATTCAACAATCATTGAGAACCGGCCAAGTCAAACAGGCAGATGTGAAAATTGAAAGAAGGGGGGGAAAGGTAGAAACTCTCATTAAAGAAGGGAGAATTAAGAATAGCCTGTTGTGCAGCTTATGTAATACCATTTACCATGGCTGTGTGTCAAAGCATCTAAACACAGCCAGCCTCTCTTTATTTAAAAAAAAAAAAAATATGGAGAAAGTAACAGCATGGTTCAGTTAAGGACAGGGCTGTTTTCCATCTTTTGGGGCAAGCCCCAGCCTGGTATAGAATCAGGGGATAGAATGCAGTGCAAAGTGTTATCAATTTTCATTTTTAAAGAAAGCCTGCAGGTTCCTAGTCCTCATTATGGTTAGGAAGATAAGCCTAACCCCTACTTACGATCTGAAGATGTAAACTTTTGACCTGGGGATTCTGCCACCTCTCTCTGAAGCATGCTTAGGCCAGATCTAAGTTTCTTTTGTTTTAAATGACCATGCTTATATTATAGGCTTTAAAAAGAAAAAAATGCCCATGATTCTTTAGCAGCTTAATTGCCCAAGCCTGCAAAGCACCGTGCACGTATGATGTTGCGGCTCGTGACTTGGCCAAAACGGCCTCGTGATTTGGATCAAAAGGCCTGGTGGGCCACATCAGGCCTATGCGATGGATGTTGTGCAAGAGTGCTTCAGGCTTAGCACTCATCTCCTATGCCCACATCGCAGACTTAACCTTGACGGCTTGCCTAGGCTTTGAACCCCGCTCAGACATCTCTGCCCACTGGGGCTGCAAGCTGCACCTCATTCAAGTCTCATCTTGCCACCCTTTCAATTTTTATCAATTCCCTGCAAGGGAGGAGAATTGGGGCTTGTTTTCCCAGGCGCCCACCTATCTTTCTCAATTGCTAAACCTACACAAGCTCCCCCCAAAGTCCCTTTCTCCATCTGATTTTCCCCCTGGCACACACACCTCCCAGCTGCAATGCCCGCTGCTCGAACACCAGAGGTTTTCTTTGGCTATCGTGCCTTCAGAGCAAACATCTCGCTTCTCCTGACTTTTTTTTTTTAAAAAAAAAACAGAGCCAGCCTCCCTCAACTTCATATTAGGAGCTGTGTCTGTCTCCGCCTCAAAGCACGAGGGGAACGAGAGAGCTTTGCTTTCCAAGAAAGTGCTCTCTGGCTTGAAAGAAAACCGTTCCACCCTCGCCTTGGCGCGAGCATGACCCTAACCTGCCCAGGGATAGCAAGCCATTTCTCTTGCTCCAGGGAAACTGCAGCCTTTTCTGCCTGTCTCAGATTGAAGGAGGCTCCAAGGGAGAGAACTGGGTAATGGTTTCTTATATCTCCTCATTGCTTCCTATAATCCTCTTTTTTTATTTTTACCCTGCTCTGGGGTGGCACCAGTTTATGGCTCATCACTGATGGAGCAGAGAAAGGGAGGCAGATCAGCGAGTAGAGCCTTACACGCAGAAGGTCCCGGGTTCAGTCTCTTTCATCTGCAGGTATACAAGAAGCTTGCCTTATAATAGGTCAGGCCATCTTGCTCTGTACTTCCCGCACTGACTGGCAGCAGCTCTCCAGGGTTTCTCTCCCAGCCCTAGCTGCTGATGCCAGGGATCGAACCTGGGACCTTCTGGGTGCAAGGCAAACACTCTGCCACTGAGCTACAAGCATTCCCTGGCCAGGCTGGGAGAGTCCTATCTGAAACCCTGGACAGCTGCTGCCAGTCAGTGCAGACAACACAGAGCTGGATGGACCCAGCCGTCTGACAATGGCAGAGGGCAGCTTCCTATGCCCCAGCCCCCTTTTTCCCCCAGCCCCTCCCTGCAAGCAGCTTGGCACCTTTTGCAATACCCACCAGGTCTCAGAGCAACACTCTGCTCTTCCAGGGCATCAGCTGGGAGTTAAAATGAGTTTGGTGGTTCCCCTCAAACCAAGAGCTTGCTCCCAGCAACTCAGGGCAACGCATAAATCTTGCTCCCTGCTGTTTCTTGTGCTCACAACGCCCCTGTGAGGTAGGCAAGGCTGTGAGATGGCCACTGGCCTAGAGTCGCCCGTTGAGCTTCGTCAAGGCAAACCCAACCGTTAGGTAGAGGCAACTGCAGTCAAGTTATAGGTGCTACACCGCAATGGTGGCAGCCCTGCTTCCACCAAACTGTTTCTCCAGAGTCCCCTTCTGTCAGAGGACAGAGCTATGTGCATCCCTTGGCCTCACCTGCTCCCAAACCTATGCTGCAGCAGTGAAGGGCACCTCCCCCTTGCTAAGACTGACATAAGTTTCCTCTCCCTGTCCACTTTGCTTTATATGCATGCATTTTTTGGGAGGGGTTTGTGTGCCATCTTGACCTTTGCTTCAAGCAACAGACTGGCTAGCCCTGAACCTCCTGGCTGAGCAAAAATCTGAACTCAGCTCTCCCTGTTCCTCATTCGGACATTCTAACCACTATACCACACTGTCACTCGGCACCACCCCAAAATTATTTGCTTTCAGTTCTTCATATTTCTACTTTGCTTTGCGGATTTTTAACCTTGCATTGTGTAAAGTTGTGGGCGAACATATCAGACGACACAGCGATTCTTCCAAAGCAGCTCTTTATTTGTAAGCTGGAACAGAACTGAACTGAGGAGCTCAGTCAGCCTGCTTATATAGAGCTCCAGAACAATGTAACTGTTGCAACTTTCTAAAACTATCCAATCACTGAACATCACTTTCGATCCTTCATTTGCATACAAAACTATCCAATCACTGAACGTCACTTTCGATCCTTCATTTGCATAACTATCTACAGTATCCCCCTGCTGGCCCAGGGTGAGAACTTCAGTACATAACACATTGTCACCTTGTTGCGTAACCTGCCCTGGGACCTTCTGGTAAAAGGTGGGGCTGAAATCGAAGAGATCAAAATCTGCATCCGTATTTTGGACGGTTGTTGAATTTCTGTGCATTTCGACACCTCTTAAGGTGAACCACATTTTGCACAACGGTCCTGAGATCGAGGAGCCAGTTATCACTTATGTTTAGAAACAATGGGAAGCCATTTTGAAACAAGATGGCGGACCTAACCTTTTACAATCACATTGGTTTTATCCAAATTTTGTGTGATGCTTCCTGAGATCATGGAGCTGGTTTTCGGCTACATTTGGAAGAGAGGGCTGTCGCTGGCTACTAGACATGATGTTTATGTTCTGCCTCTTCAGCTGGGGGCATCAATGCTTCTGGCTGGAAACCCCAGGAGGGGAGAATCTTCAAATCTTGCTTGCTGCTTTGCCACAAGCATCTTGTCAGCCACTGTGAGAACAGGTATCTGGATGAGATGAGCCACTGGGCTGATCCGGCAGGCTCTTTTTGAGTTCTTAACTGGGCGCCATTTTGAATCAAGATGGCGGGTTGAACCTTTCCAAATCCCACCGATATTAAACAAAACACTGTTTTTGTTCTGTTTCTTAGAACTCCCGAGTCACACTGGGCATGAGGCTTCTATATAATAAGAATAGTAAGAATAGCAGCGGTTGCTGGCATCGCCCTGGATCTCCTTGTTTTCTTTCTTTGATCCAGTGTTGTTTACCAGCTTGTGAAAGCAGAGCAACCAGATGAAACTGATGCTCCTACTGGTCTCTGCCCACCCTGCCTTCCTAGAAGATGCCGGTCAATGAACAACACATTTCCTAACATGGAACATCCCCCCGATGAAATATTCCAAAGGGAAACTTCTGAATCTGGATTCTGCTTCAGCTTTCCATCCCACCATTTTCTCCTCCCCTCCTATACTCCCCCCCTTTTTTTGGAGCAGGGTGTCATTGCATAAATCGCCTCTTTGCTCCAGCTGCTGAGACACAGCTGGCTGGGCTGCCTCTCTCTCTCTTTCTCTCCTTCTCTTCCCTGAGCACAGCTGTTGGGCTGTCCAGTGGTGCCCCCCCCTTTCTCCCTCCTCTGTTAACAGAAAATCACAGAGTAATATGAAACGGCTTGGCAGGAGCTGATTTTATTTTTTATTAAAAAAAAGAAAATCCTCTTGGCTCATCAAACCAAAGTTTAATGTAAAGTCTACTCCTCTCTTCCCTCCTGCCCCCCACTCAACACTCCCCTCCAAATAGTTTTGTCAATTTCCAGCAAAGTTTGCCACTGCTGCAGACACGGCCTGCATTGATTTCTCTCTTTCTTCCTTCCTGCTGTGTTGCATTGTTGTTTTTTAAATTAAAGCCAGGCATGGAGCATATGGAAAAGTTTTCCGCCGGCTTTTCTCATGGCGTTCTACCAACGGAGAAGCAGAGAAGCCCTAAATGGCCTTGCATCTTGAGTTTCTTATGTATTATTCCGCTCCTGGGTCTACTGGCTGCTCGGGAAGGCTTGCTTGAGACGACAGCAAGAGCGACTGAGGTAAGATGCGGCTCGTTTTCTTCCAAATATTGTGTGCTGTTTTAATATCCTGCCTTCCCCGCCCCCCCTCCAAATTAGCTCAAGGCGGTTGTTTCATCCTAACGACAGCCCTGTGGGGTAGGTTAGACGCAGAGATTATGATTGACCCAAGATTGCCCCACTGGACAGGGATTTGAACTCAGGTCTGTTGCATTTCATCATTTATTTTTCTTTGCTGTGTGGTCATATTCTATGGAATGGGAACGTTAATATTTGCTCATCTGTTACATTATATCTCATGGTGTTGTGGGTTTGTTTGTTTGTTTTTTGCAAGGAGGTCAAAGATTTGAACTCGGGTCCTGCATCCCTGTCCACTGGGCAGAAGAGACGGCAAAGAGTTCCAAGTATTGCCTCTTCATATTTCATTTTTAGATTCCTGGCATGGCAGAAAAAGCTTCTGATGGGGTTAACAGTGCATGCTTAACTAGAAGTAAGGCCCACCGATTTAATTTATTACGACACACACCTCTCAATTTTTTAATGGTTTCAACTACCTTGCAAGGTAGGTTACGTCGACAGACAGCAGCTGGCCCAAGATTGCCAACTGAGCTTTCAGGGCTGAGTGATGGGTTGAACCTCAGTTTCCCCAGACAATTACCCTCCGTGAATTAATTAGTCTAATCTTTTAAAGCCTTCCAGACTGATGACTATCAAAAATTCCACAGTTATAGGTACATTGTGTGAAGAAGTCCTTGCTTTTTGTCTGTCCTCAATCTTTTAACATCCAGCTCCTTGGGATGGCCCAAAAATCTAGTATTATGGAAGAAGGAATGGAGAAGCCTCTCCTTAACCACTCTCACCATACTTTGCAACATTTTTATACACCTCTATCCTGCCCCTCTATCTTGCCCACCTCTCCTTGTCACAAAGTCCAAATGCTGCAACCCTTCCTCATGGGGTGTGTGTGTGTGTGTGTGTGTGTGTGTGTGTGTCCACCCCCTTGATCCTTTTGGCTTCCTTTTTCAGAAGCTTTTCATTTCTGCAAGATCCTTTTTTTTCGTGGGGAGGGGACCAAAAATGGAAGTTTCACACACTTCTTTCTTTCTTTCTTTCTTTCTTTCTTTCTTTCTTTCTTTCTTTCTTTCTTTCTTTCCTAAAGATTTGGGCGTGAGATCAGACTTTTGACCTACTTACAGAGGCATTGGAAAAGCACATGTCTGTGTGCCCTATATAAGTTTCAGGACAGATCCTAAGCTAGAGAAGCGTCTTGTTTCAATATGGCATTTCCCCTTCCTCACTTCCGCAAGGGGTAGGACGTTTCAGAGCCGCCTGCTTTTGTGAACAGAGTGCAGAATTGGGAGGGGAACCGAAGGATCATCTAGTCCAACCCCAGCTGCAACGCGTTGTTAATCGAGCCCGTTTATTACAACTACCCAAAGGAGGCAAACAGACAGGGAGCTCAAGACAGCTTGCTCTCACTTCCCCACCCTCCATTTTTGCCTGACACCAACCCTGCAAGGTAGGGTAGGGCAGGGCTGAGAAGGAGCAACTGGCCCAAGATCACCCAGTGGGCTCTGTAGCCAAGTGGGGATTTGAACAGTGGAGGCTGGTCTATTAGGGTAAATGCGGCACTGCCCCCCCACCAACCTCAGCCTGCCCTGGGGCAGCTCCTGATTGATATTTACTTCCATCCAATCCAGGGGGTGCCCCTGGCTGCCAGCTTCCTCCCCCTTGGTCTTGCCCCTTGTACAACTCAATAGGGAGGAAGAGGCTGGGGACAAACGTAGACTTAGTTGCCTCAGCCAGTAGTTGCTCTGGCGCCACCTAGTGTTGGCCTCCCTACCTTCCAACCTACCAGCCTCCAGTGGGCACCAACCACCCCTGGATTTCAAGCCTAGTATTTAGAGACAAGGGACGCAGGCGGCGCTGTGGGTTAAACCACAGAGCCTAAGACTTGCCGATCAGAAGGTCGGCGGTTCGAATCCCCGCAACAGGGTGAGCTCCCGTTGCTCGGTCCCTGCTCCTGCCAACCTAGCAGTTCGAAAGCACGTCAAAGTGCAAGTAGATAAATAGGTACCGCTCTGGTGGGAAGGTAAACGGCGTTTCCGTGCGCTGCTCTGGTTCGCCAGAAGCGGCTTAGTCATGCTGGTCACATGACCCGGAAGCTGTATGCCAGCTCCCTCAGCCAATAAAGCGAGATGAGCGCCGCAACCCCAGAGTTGGCCACGACTGGACCTAATGGTCAGGGGGCCCTTTACCTTTACCTTATTTAGAGACAGGCTGACAGCCTTGATGCTTAATATTTCCAGTTCCAGGCTCCTGAAAAAAGGACCCCGAAACACAAGAGTCTCTGGGGCTGCAACCAGAGAGCTGGCAGCCCTAAAGAAAGCCCATTTGTGCTTGGCTGCCTTCAGCCGAGCTTTTAAAGGAACCAGCCAGCTCTTTCGCTGGCTCACAGACCTTTCCTGGAAAAAACATGTGAGGCTGGGAGTTGGTTGGCATCATGTGGCAGAAGAGGCTGATGGGGCAGAAGGCAGGGAGCCCAACAGCAGGTGGCGCCAGAGCCAGTGAGAGGCAGAGCCTACTTGATTCTAGTTTTGTCCCTGAGACAAAGGAGGAGGAGGACGCTGGCAGGCAGGGCCACCCCCGGGACTTGGTGTAATAAAAAAGGCAGGCAGAATGAGGCTGGTGGGGCAGTGCCCCATTTCCCCTAATGGGCCAGCCTCCACTGTGTGCAGCTCATCAGGGCTGTTCAGACCGAGAGCTGCGCACCTAGTGAAAGATCTTCTGAGTCCAACATCTCAACTAAGCCAGCTTGGCCTCAACTCCAAGATCTACCATTCCTGACAAGAGCTAGGGGGGAATCCAAGGCAGGATCTGGCAGTTCCTTGAATTGCACCGCTTGTTTCTTTCCCTGTTGAGATCCAGAGCCCACTTCTCATGCTAGTTTAGCATTTAGGATTCCCTTTGCCCTGCAGAAGAGAGGGATACAAGAAGCTGGCTTTGTAGCAAGCCGTTGGTCCACCTAGCTACACTGACCGGCAGCAGCTCTCCAGGGTTTCAGATTGGGGCCAGTTTACAAAAATGAAATGCTGGTCGGAGTTAGTTTTGCCCTCAAACCACCTTGTTCTTTAGACTGTCACCTAGTGGCAGAATGGCGACATTAGCTTTTTCATAAAAGAAAGAGGCCTCCCTTATAGTCTTCTTTTAGCCTCCCAGTGGACTGTTCTGTCTATTGGTATATCCGTAGCAGGGCATGTGTACGTGGTTCTCCCTCCATTTTATCCTCACAACAACCCTGTGAGGTAGGGTAGGGTGAGAGACAGTGACTGGCCCTCGGATGTGGAAGTAAGAAGGCTTTGTTTTCCTTTTCACTCTGTGTTCATCACAGGCCTCACGGTTTCCATTCAATTCATCTTCCACCAAAAGCCAGGTTATTAGTCTCACTGTCCACTGTGGCAAAATCACATGGCTTCCATAATTAATAGTGTAAATGATGTTATTCTGTAGGCTTATGCCTTTTACTTTGCCAGAGAATTGCTTACCCGCGTCCCCAGGGCCGAGAAGAGAATAAAAAAATTCCAGGAAAGTTTCTTCTTTGGAGAAAAGAGTTTATTGAGATCTGAGCACAGAGTCAAGGTCTGTACTCAGAGACAGCCAACTGGATAGTTCCTAAAAATATTCTGGCTGTAAAGCAAGACATTTCAGCACACTTTCTTATACTCGCCGGACTTCCCCAATCGACTAGCAAATATTGCTTGCTGTACACATTTTATTGCTTGCTAAATCATTTCTGTCTTTCTGCTAAGCCAGCACTCCCTCCCACCTCCTTGTGCACGTGTCTTCTTTTGTTAGCTAAGCTTTTCCCTTCGTATCTCTTCCTATCTTGCATTACTTAAAAGCAGAAGTAAAGCAGGAAACATCTTGTTAGTGGTTTTCTTCTTGCATTACTAAGCAGAAGTAAAACAGGAAACTTCTTGCTAGTGGTTTATCGGTTAACAGCAGTTTCTGGCTGGGCAGGAAGCGACCTTCTGACCTGTAGCTAACATCAGCAGTTCCAAATAGCTGATTAGGCAGGAAGCGGCCTCTTGACCTGTCTGTTTTAGACTTTGCAAGCTACTGCAATTCTGGGCTGTTTTTAACCATCCTAGCAGAGTGCAGGAATTTACTATGCGTAGATAATATTTAAGAGCAACAGAATAAAATATTGAGATAAACCTTTCTCCCTTTACTCCGTCCTCTTCTTTTGAACAATCTATTACTTAGATTCGTTCTGGGGTAGGGGTCTATATTCTCTCATTACAGCAATCACTCGAGGTCCCATCATGCGAGACATCACCTTTCCCATCATATGTTGCAGGCATTGCATTAAGCAGGGTATACAGAAGCAGAAAAGCAATAGAAGCATTATTGGACCTATTCTTCCCACAAATACGATACCGTTCATGCCAACAGAAATACGAGAGCATCCATATGACAAGGGCGGTACATATCACTCCTACCCACCAAACCCAATATCTCCATGGTTCCTCCCACCAATATTCAGGGGGTGTGCTCATTGTTGAAGAGCCCACTGATATTTGTGCCCGACTACCTGTTGAGCCTCAAGGATGAGAGCCCACCGGTGAGCTGATGCTCCCACTATGTGGGTCAATTTTTCTATTAACCCTGTTGGGTGGATTGAACTCTCGTGCTGCCTCCCTAGTGACCAGAGCATATGGAAGCTGAAATCCTGGGGTGGCGATTCTTACTGGCACTTGTTGAGCAATTTCAATGCACACCTGGCTAAGGCTCCCACCCCTGCAATACTTGCATTAAGATAGGTTCTGTCCCATCTATGATCTGGGTTAAGAGTAGGACCTGTTCTATCAACTGAGGTTGGTACAGTGCTCTACCTTCCGGATAACAGTTGACTACCCTCTCACAACAGCAAGAGCGGTACAGAACTAGATAGATTTCGAACGTCTCTGCAGCTTCCCGTAAGAGCACTGTCCACGCGTGCTGGTCAGTGGTGTGGGAGAGGAGCCACAACGGGGTAGTGGGGTGTCTTAATACGGTAATCTCATCAGACCCCAGTTTCCAATAGCCAAGGAGCACGCCATCTCTTACCACTGGCAAGACGAACCACTCGTAGCAGAGGCCAGCAGGCCAATAAGGTCGGTATGGTTCGGTAGGGTCAGGGCAATAAGACATAGAGCAAGTCAATAAAGAAAATAAGAGAGAAAAGAGAAAGTCTTTGTAACTGTCCTTGTGATGATTAGTCGCAGGATCGCGTTGCCCGTGGTCCAACGCTTTTTCCTGGTAGCGTCAGACACAAGGTGATGATCAACTTCAGAGGGTCAGCAGGATTTCTTTTGCAAGTCCAGACACCCTTCTTCAGATGCGTGTGATGTACCCAGGGGATCACCTCGACTACTTTCACTGCAGTTGGGGATGAGGGGGTCGCCAGACGCTGTCACTCAGAGGAACTGGTGAACCGGCTCAGCGAGACTGCCAGGGACTGCAGGTGTACGCTCGAGGGAATACCTGGAAGGGAAGCAAACACACACAACAAACACAGGGATTGCACTTGTTCTTGGGTGATGTGATCTCCCATCTGCCCCAAACTGGCGGGGATGCCTCGGACGAAAGGGGTTGGCCTGCCATATAGAAGTTCAAAGGGTGATAGTTCTCAGTCTCTTGGTTGGCGCACAGGGCACATTTTGGGATATAGCAGCAGTTAGTTATAGCAGCAGTTAGTTGAGGTAGAATATTCTCCCAAGGTGTGCTTTAGCAGCTGGGCCTCCCAAATGGGTGGACTCGTGGTAATTCTTTACAATTGTGCTGGCCAGATGTTGGGGTACAAAAACACGGCTGTCTGGTCCTTCCTGGAGCGTTGTTCCTTCTTGGCTGGTCCACTGCTGTTCATCAAGGGTGTAACGTGGTTCCACATCATCTGGAGTGAGTTCTGGTACCAATATCAAAAGTCCTGGTGGTGCCTCTAAATTGGCTGGAGAACAAATGTCTACGTTGGGGGCGCTGCCTGTGGGCGCCCCTCCCATCCAATTCTTCACCGTGCGTAGAGATATCAGCCTCTGGAGTGATATCGGCAAGGCAGTCGTCACTGGAGGGGATCTTCAGGATGCTGAGACACGGTCCAATCTGAAGCAGCTTTCCTCCTTGAATGTGGTGGACCCAGGGGTGGTGCCAGCTATCTTCACAGCTGTGGGTGTGGAGAGCAGATGGGCCTTTCCAGCACGGTTGCAGTGGTGCCTGGGACCAGTCTTATCCACACCTCGTCACTTGGCTCAAACTGGTCACGCAAGGAGTTCGGGCCTGGGTTGAGAGAGAGAATCTCGAGAGAGACACTGTACATAATTGTTCAATTCCACATCTTGAGCAGGGATAGGTGAAAGCATGCACACATAAGGAACCGGTCTCCCAAACATCACTTCAAAAGGGTGACAAGTGAATACGTTTCAATGGGAGGCTACAAACTCTAAGCAAAGCCAAGGGCAACATGAACACCCAATTAGACCCTGTTTCTTGGGTCAATGGTTTTTCAAAGTCCTTTTCTTCCTTTCCTATTTTCCAGAACTTTGGGGCCTATATGCAGTACCCACCATCTTCCTTCTTCACTGGCAACAGTGGGGTGTTTCACTGTGATTGGCATTGTTTCAAGATTCCATGTTGAAGCAATCGCTTCAAATGCACCCACACTCTTTCAGCTGCCTGTCGTGGGATGGGGTATTGGTTTTTTATCCTCCACCCATAGTCCAGGGTCAACATCATGAAGCAGGCTAACAGGGAGGATTCCCTCCTCTTCTTTTACCATCATCAAGCATCAATGGTCTCACAGGGGCATTTCTAAAGAAAACTCTCCTGCTGGTCCAGTTGTCATCATTACTTCCCCCATTGGTTGGAAGGAAATCTGGGCTTGTAATTTTGTTAACAAGTCTCGGCCCAATAAGGAATGGGACACTCTGGTATATACAGAAATTTGTCTAGGCAGCAGGTAACAGACTGCAAAAACGGGGCCTTTTGTGATTTACCTGTGGCTCCAATTATATCAACCACTTGGTTTGTGGGTTTTGTTACAGGCACAGGTAAGACTGAGTGGGCAGCTCCCTTGTTCACCTTCTCCTACCTGTAATAAGGTAGCTAGGTTAAGGGCTGTGGCAACCTGAAACTTCAGGCGTGAATGTAATAACAGCATCTGGCACTTCCTCTTGGAGTTACACAGCTGGTGTCCTGTCCAAACGTGAATTTATCTGCCTTTTTGAGTAGGGTGGCCACTGCCACAATCACTCTCATACGGGGGGGGGGGCAACCTCTGTTCTGTTGGGGTTAGCTTCTCTGACAAGTATGCGACAGGTTGCTGCCAATTTTTCAGTTTCTGGCATGAGACTCCCTTGGCTACCCCCCCTGGTCTTCATCTGTGAACAGGGTAAAAGGCTTCTTGGGGTTTGGATGCTAAGCACTGGGGCTTGTCATTTTGAGATCCTGAAAAGCCTGCTGCTGTTCCCTGCCCCATATAAAAGGATCCTTCTCTATTCCCCTAGTTGACTCATGCAGGGGCCAAGCAATGCTTCTGTAGTTAGTAGTGAGTCCAGGGGATATTGTTCATCATCATAAGTGGGATTATAGGTTTTAAAAAAATCCCTTCAAACAATTTTATAATCTTTGCTGGATTCTCCTCAAAAGAGGGGTTCTGATTTCTTCAATTACAAACATCTGCACTTGAAAAGGGTATATGCTGGACCGTGGTGCCTTCGTTTGTCCAGCTGGGACAGGGGCTGGTGGATCATAAACCCTCTGAAGGGGCATTTCTCCAGTTGCCTGATCCTTCCTGGTTTTCTCATACTGTCTGTGAGACATAACTCTCTTCGCCGCCTGTCCCCTGCCATCTCTTCCTCTTTTCAGGGGTGCAGCATTCTGCTGCCTCAACTAACAAAGGGCTTACATCCAACTTTTTCCTCAAATGGCTTTACAAACTCCTTTAGTCTCTTTTTCTGTCTTTCTGTCCACATTTTCTTTCCTTGATTCATATCATCTAGTGTTTTCCTAAACTCTTCGTTATCTTCCTTATCTTCCTCTTCTTCCGTCTCACTATCCTCCTTCGCAGGTCCTCCTCCCCCTACACCAGCACTTCCCTGTGCTTCTTGATTTTGGCCTGGGGGGGGGGGTTGGAGGGGCTGTTGGTGGAGTGTAAGGTGGTGGCTTAATCACTCCCCCTCCTTATCTTCTGGGTCTTTTAACACCAGAGGCTTCACTGTACAAATCCTGTTCTGTGTGTTGCTGTCACAGCAAGACTTTAGCCATGGTAGATTCTTTTTTTTACATTGGTCTTCCATGTAGAGATATAGGGGATCTGGTCTGGGTGGACATTTAATATATTTTGCCACAGGGGGTTGATTTGCCACAGGGGGTTGATTAATTGCAAATCAAAGCCACGCAGTTCCCTGGGTTGGCAAGTCCACCTCACATAAAGTTTTGAGTCTCTGTTTTTCAATTTGAATCATCACTCTTCGTGGCTGTTTTCCAGTTATTTAAAAAGCATTCCAGAGGAATACATTGGCTTGCTCCAGACCCTATTTTTTCAGATACAACCGCTCCTAACTGGGTTTTCAAAATTCTCTCACACTCCACATGCTACAGTTTGTCAGAAAATGCACAATGCTACAATCGCTCGGCCAAGGGGACACTAAGCCTTAGCCCTCATTCAACAATTCATCCACTAGAGTATCTGACACACAACATATCAACAAAACACTCAATTCCCTCTGCCCCATTCCCTTTCCCAAACCTTTACCAATTCCTT
Organism: Podarcis liolepis; assembly: GCF_965112155.1. NCBI lineage: Eukaryota > Metazoa > Chordata > Lepidosauria > Squamata > Lacertidae > Podarcis > Podarcis liolepis. Next base: position 22,962,820 of record NC_139561.1, read on the forward strand.
TCCTGGTGGCATTCTTACTGCCGGGCACCCTATTGCCAACTACCAGGTGAGGCTGATCAGACCTCTGCTGGCCCCTCGGGCCCCTAGCCCTTTCCCTCGGGCCCCTAGCCCTTTCCTTCGGGCTTACCTTTCTCCGCTGCGGACCTGTCCCCTCGGCGCCGTTCTGTCTTCTTATTCTCCCTCAACCAGATGTCTCTGCTCCAGGACGGTGTGGCAATCTCCCCCTACAAACTGGCAGGGTGTGCACCGGAAATGCGAACGCCGATCGGAGCTGTTCACCTTGGTTGAGCCTGGCCCTCCCCGGGGCCCCTGGGGTGGGGCAATTCCCGGCCAACGCACCAAGCTGTAGGCTTATGCCTTTTACTTTGCCAGAGAATTGCTTACCCGCGTCCCCAGGGCCGAGAAGAGAATAAAAAAATTCCAGGAAAGTTTCTTCTTTGGAGAAAAGAGTTTATTGAGATCTGAGCACAGAGTCAAGGTCTGTACTCAGAGACAGCCAACTGGATAGTTCCTAAAAATATTCTGGCTGTAAAGCAAGACATTTCAGCACACTTTCTTATACTCGCCGGACTTCCCCAATCGACTAGCAAATATTGCTTGCTGTACACATTTTATTGCTTGCTAAATCATTTCTGTCTTTCTGCTAAGCCAGCACTCCCTCCCACCTCCTTGTGCACGTGTCTTCTTTTGTTAGCTAAGCTTTTCCCTTCGTATCTCTTCCTATCTTGCATTACTTAAAAGCAGAAGTAAAGCAGGAAACATCTTGTTAGTGGTTTTCTTCTTGCATTACTAAGCAGAAGTAAAACAGGAAACTTCTTGCTAGTGGTTTATCGGTTAACAGCAGTTTCTGGCTGGGCAGGAAGCGACCTTCTGACCTGTAGCTAACATCAGCAGTTCCAAATAGCTGATTAGGCAGGAAGCGGCCTCTTGACCTGTCTGTTTTAGACTTTGCAAGCTACTGCAATTCTGGGCTGTTTTTAACCATCCTAGCAGAGTGCAGGAATTTACTATGCGTAGATAATATTTAAGAGCAACAGAATAAAATATTGAGATAAACCTTTCTCCCTTTACTTCCACCCCCATTCATTCAATGCAAAGGAAACACAGCCGTGAGGGGCCGAGTAATAAATTACGTATTGTTTGCAGATGGAACAACATATTGTTTGCAGACCGAGCAAAAACGGCGGATTCTGATTGTATTTGCTGGATTGATTTCCTTTCTGGCCACGGAACAATTTTTCTGTTTCAGTTTTCATCCGAATTCTGTGGCATTCCTACCCACAGTCATCCTGGTGTGAATCATAGCTGAGTTGGGTCCATCACTCTAACCGCTATACCACGCTGCCTCTCACGTAACGGGGAACCAACCCAGAGGCTTTGGTGCAAAGCTGACATGCTGAGCTCTCCTCCTGACCTGCTTGGCTTGGCTTTTTTAAGGCAGATCCTGCTCTTCGCGGTTTTCCTCCTGGAATTCCCCCTGCTCTCCGAGATGGCAAATTTCCACCCCATCCCCATAGCCGGAAGAAACGCTACACGCTCACGCCAGGTCACCTGAAGTGGGACCACTTCAATCTCACGTACAAGTAAGGCCAGGATTTGTAGAAATACCAATAGTTTTGGGGGTGGGGGTCAAATACTTAATTTTTGCAATGGATTTTCTCTGTTAAATTACATTTACACCTGTTAGTTTTACAAATGTATATGCATTTTTCTGCATACCTCAAATACACATATTTTTGTTCTTTTGGGGGGGCTCGGCAAACTGCATCAGAGGCATGGGGATTTCAAAGTATAACCGCGTTTTGATTTGGCTAACACTGGAGGAAGTGCAAATTAGGGTTTGTTTGGGGAAAATAAGTTGCAATGTAAATTTCTCTCCCCTTTCCTGGTTTGGATACAGGTTTCTGAGAAGGGGTGGAAATGATAATCTTCCATCCACACAGGCAATGCTGACTTTCCGTTTGGAAGGTGGGCGGACAAGGAAGCCTAGTGGGAAGGGAAATGGAATAGAGTGTGCTAGAAAGGGGCATGGCTGGCTGCAGTTCTGAAGACTTGGAGGGCCACAGTTTCCCAGCCCTGGTCTAGGCTGCAAGTCAATGTTTCAAACAGGAGGGGTTGGGATTTAATCGGGCACCCTTTGCAGGGATCTGTGAGGGCCCCCCCAACTCTCTGTTTTTAAATATGATTTTTATTTATGATTTTCAATTTTATACATTTTACAGTCATTTTAACATTTTGAAACTCAACTTCCTTCCCCCTCTTTCTGTGGTTCCTTAAATTTATTTTTTCTGCATATTCCAAATCAACTTAACTTACTCATTTATTCATCTATTTAAATATACATTCTTATAAAACTGCAGGTTATTACAATAAACCTGCCTGTGTCCTTATCTGTTTACAGTTTATTTGCAAACATCCAATAAACCATTTCCATTATTTTATTTAAAAGTTTGCTTATCTTGATTTCTTATTTTTCCGGTAAGTTTCGCCATTTTTGCATATTCTGTAAGTTTTTGTTATCTATTCTTCTTTTGTTGGGACAACTTCTTCTTCTTTCTATTTTTGGGCAAGTAACATTCTTGCTGCTGTCGTCGTACACTTAAATAGATTTCTATACAGTTTGGGTAGTTGTGGCCATATAATTCCCAACTTCCATCTCTCTCTGTATGTGATACGATGTGATCTTCCAAGCCTGGGTGGGGCTGAGCAGCCATTTCTGGTCGCAATCCCTCTGGTCTCTATTAGCTCAAACAGTTCCAAAGCTGTCTCTTATTTTCATTCCATTTCTATTTCCTTCCAGGATCCTGTCTTTTCCTAGGAACATCATCAACGAGAGCCAGACAAGGAAGGGCCTGTCTGCTGCTTTCCGCATGTGGAGCGAAGTCTCCCCTTTCAGCTTCCGAGAGGTGCCACCAAGGGCAGCCAGTGACCTAAAAATTGGTAGGGGTTCCTCTTATAGTAGGGGCGCAGGTGGCGCTGTGGGTTAAACGACAGAGCCTAGGACTTGCCGATCAGAAGGTCAGCGGTTCGAATCCCCACAACGGGGTGAGCTCCTGTTGCTCGTTCCCAGCTCCTGCCAACCTAGCAGTTCGAAAGCACCCCAAAAAGTACAAGTAGATAAATAGGTATCGCTCCGGTGGGAAGGTAAATGGCGTTTCCGTGTGCTGCTCTGGTTCGCCAGAAACAGCTTAGTCATGCTGGCCACATGACCTGGAAGCTGTACACCTGCTCCTTCGGCCAATAAAGCGAGATGAGCGCCGCAACCCCAGAGTCAGTCACGACTGGACCTAATGGTCAGGGGTCCCTTTACCTTTTACCTCTTATAGTGCTGGTTTCAGAATAAAACTCTGAAAGAGTGATGGGGGGTGTTGAAACCCACAGCAACCCCGCTGAGGACTGAACATGCTCACTGGTTACAGAATGCTTTGTGTCAGGATGGAGGGAGGACAAGGAAGATGGAATGGAGTGCCCTAGCAGAGGGTGTGACCCGAAAGTTTGGTGAATGGTCACAGAAATCAGACAGCGAGAAATATTCGAACCTTACAGGCCTTCAAAGTAGGCCCCCTCGGATACAATGCAGTGTTGACAACGTTCGTAGAACTGTTGGAAACTTCTGGAGAAGTCCTCTTTTCGTACTGCTTTCAGTTCCCTCATCACAGCTGCTTGGATGTTTGAAATGTTGGAGAATCTGTGTCCTTTCAGTGCAGGTTTCAGTTTTGGAAAAAGAAAGAAATCCGGTGGGGTCACATCAGAAGAATATGGAGGGTGGGAGAAATCAGTAACATCAGTAACGATTTCACGTGGACTATGCAAATCTTCCGCCATCATTCAGACGGACAAACTCAATAACTCATGAACTCTGTTGACATTTGCCACCATTCTGCTTGTCGATGGTCTGCCTGACTGAGGGTCATCTTCGAAGGTTTGCCGCCCATCACGGAAATGGTTAAATGCTTAAAGTTACCACTTCATTTCCATACACAATTGTGAGCATTTTGTGGGTTTCCGATGATGACTGTATGTTTGAATACTTCTCGCTGTCCGATTTCTGTGACCATTCACCAAACTTTCCGGTCACACCTTGTAGAACAGCACTGCAACATTTTGTTGAAGTTCCCACTTCAATATGGGGAAAGGGCACAGCTCAGTGGTTTTGCACTAGGAAGGTCCCAGGGTCTATCTTGGGGATTCTCCAGGTATGGCAGGGAAGACTCCCTGTCTCAAACCCTAGAGAGTCATTGGCGGTCTGTGTGGATGATGCTGAGCCAAATGGACCAATGGTCTGACTCAGACCATTAGCGCTTACTCTGGTTCCCACTGCAAGTGTTAGAAACCAAGGGCACAAGACACCAGCCACAATCCGTATCCATCCCATAGTTTCTTGAAAAATGCTCCTGTTTGATGCGCTTTCCCTCAAACCAACTTCTGCATTTTAAGACACGTATGTGTATACGACCTCAGTATTAGGCAGCCATCTTGTCCGTTCACCCCGTCTTAGTGAGGACAGTGATGTTTGCTTCCTTGCACATATATTTCCACGACCCTAGGACATTTGGAATCATCGCAGAAGAAACAAGAAGTATGGACCGAGGCACTGGCTGAAAAATTATCTAAGGAAGTCAAGGCATTAGCCAGAAAGATAACTTTATGGTATTCTTTTGTTACACACGCAACAGGCTTTCACTCAGTGTTTTTCCACAAAGAAACTGCATTTGGAGGGTGCAGTGGGAAGAGGGCATTGTTGGATGTGGGGGATTTCATTTACTTTGAAAAATCAATAAATATTTCCCCTTTTCCTTTTTAAAATTAAACCGTTGGGCAGGCGGGGGCCGAGGGCAGACTTCCACCGTTATTAAGTGATCCCATTTCATCATTTTCATTTCTCCCCAGGCTTCTATTCCATAAACCATACAGACTGCTTGGAGTCCAGTATCCACCACTGTTTTGATGGGACAACGGGAGAGCTTGCCCACGCCTTTTTCCCTCAGACAGGCGAGATCCATTTTGACGACCATGAATACTGGATTGTGGGCAACACGAGGTTCAGCTGGAAAAAGGGTAAGGGAATCACGTGTCTCGATTCTTGAGGCTGACATCATCATGGCTAACATTTGGTGCCATTTCGCTGCCTTTCCTCATGGGATTTACACATAGCTCTTCTTCTGTGTGATTTTGCAGGTGCTTTCCAGGTTTGTTTGTTTCTTTCTTTTTTAAAAAAACAAGTTTCTAGTCCCTTTGGTCCTGAAAAATATGCTTTCTTTCCCTGAAAAAATTGTGGACACTTCAGTTTTATCAGGGGTTTCTGGGACTACATTGCCCATAGTTATTGAGAGAAAGGATGTGCTTTGAATGTGCTGTGAATATACTGTGTGAACTCAGCCTTGTCGCATACATTATGCAAATATACTCAGTCATAATAAATGCAAATGCAAGTCACAGGATTTCTCAGTCGCTCAGAGGCCGCCTACAATCCTTCAGAGTACACCCCCCTGCAAAAGATCCTGGGAACTGTAGTTTGTTAAGGCTGCTGAGAATTGTAGCTCTGTGAGAGGCAAATTAAAGTTCCCAAGATTCTTGGGGGCAGGGGACATTGGAATATGCTTTAAGCCTATAATGGGTACACAGCCTCACTTTCTTTTCAGCACAGATATTTTTAAAATATCGATTTATTTTTATTCTTGTTTGGAGAGGCCTGTAAGGCTCCTTACACTGTTTGGCTGGGAGTGGGAACTGTTAAAAACAAAAAGCTGCCTGCAATCCTCTTGAGTGGTTTGCTAGACAATTAAGATGTGCCCAGACTCTTCCCATGAGGAGCATCAAAGCTTTCTGATGCGTTGACCTTCGTTGGGGTTGACTTAGATTAGACAGCTTTTTCTCCCCTCCTAGTTCCACGTCTGTCTTGCCAGACATCAGGGGGAGAAAAATGTCTGCGACGTGAGCTGACGAAGGAGTTCTGCACACAGAATGTTCCAGATTTAGGGGTAGCCGGTCCAACTTCAGTTTTCGGTGACTCAGTGGGGCTGCTGCAACCACAGTTGCACAAACCATTCCCACCCCAGCAGAGATCCAGGCAGTTGTGCTATCAGTGGGGAGAGGTTTTGCCTTGTTCCCTTGATTTCTCGTCCAGAAGAAAAGAAAAAGGGGGGAAGGGCTGTTTACATTTTTGTTCACTTGGATCACCAGATTTCCTGCAGACATGGACATTTTGTGGGCAGCAGATGCCTCCATTACGGACCGGGTTGCTCTTTTAAAAGGCTCCACTTGACATTAAATGCTAAGCAGATGGGTCTTTAATAGGGACGGGAAGTGGCTGCAACAATTGTTGTCCCCACCCCGGTCCAGCCACCTTTATTTTTTAAAACCTCCCAATTTTTTAACCCTACAACAGTTCTCACAATGTGACCAGACGGAGAATTTATGAGCTTTCGGACACATACCAGAACTTTAGGCCCTCCTAGTGTCCCTATTTTCCAGGGACATCCCTGATTTAGAAAAGCCGTCCCGGTTTCTGATTTGATCCTGAAATGTCCCGCTTTTCCTTAGGATGTCCCTATTTCCATTGGAAATGTTGGAGGGTATCCGACCCCTGAGCCATCTGAAGGCAGCCCCGTATAGGGAAGTTTTAAAAAATGTTTAATATTTTATTATGTTTTTATATATGTTGGAAGCTGCTCAGAGTGCTGCGGCAACCCAGTAAGATGTGTGGGGTATAAATTATAATTATGGAATTGGGACGTCCCTATTTTCATCAGAGAAATGTTGGAGGGTATGGCACTTGACGCAGATCAAATAGCGTGGCAAATCTGCTTTTGTTTTTAAAAATCAACTTTGGCGGTTAAGAAAGCTACAGTGATTTGTGTTAAAAATTTGCCGTGGGTGAATGATTAATGGGGAGACATGTACAGTGGTACCTCAGGTTACAGATGCTTCAGGTTACAGACTCTGCTAACCCAGAAATAGTACCTCAGGTTAAGAATTTTACCTCAGGATGAGAACAGAAATCGTGCGGTGTCAGCAGGAGGCCCCATTAGCTAAAGTGGTACTTCAGGTTAAGAACAGTTTCAGGTTAAGAATGGACCTCCAGAACAAATTAAGTCCTTAACCCAAGGTACCACTGTAAAAGTAAATTGGGATGAGTGCTCAGGGCTTCTTTTCAGCTAGAACTCACTAGAACTTAGTTCTCTCAGGTGGGTGCCATTGCCATTATAAGAGGAGGTGTTCATGGTGAGTTCCAGCACCTCTTTTTCTAGAAAAACAGCAACCGCCCTGTGTGCAACTGCCCTGTAACAAATGAGAGTGAACGTGCAATAAAGCCTGGACATTGTCTAACCGCCTCATAAGATTGGTGCAAGCAGGTCAGGATGAATGCTGGAGACAGGGCTAGAAGAGAAATATGGGTCAGACTGCATTTAAAGGTGAACTTTCCTAATTCACACCGTTATTGCTAAGAGCTCTCAGAGCTGTTGGGAAGCCGCTCTTCCCTTCCCAGAGCTACAATTCCCAGAGTTCCCTGGGAAGAGAGATTGCCTGTTATGCCGCCCTGGGAATTGTAGTTCTGTGAGGGGAGATTTCTCCTCACAACTCTCTGTGTCCCTTAACAAATGACAGTTCCCCGAATTCTTGGGGGGGAAGCCATGACTGTTGAAAGTATTATCACAGTGTTTTAAACTTATGGTGTGAAGGTGGTCTTAAGCTTTATCTATTGGAAATGTGAGGCTAACCTTTGCCCTCGTCCTTATTGCTTGCTTTGTTCAACTTCCCATGACAGGTTGACTGCTAGGCTCATAGGAGACCCCCGGCTTGCCAGGCCCAAAGAGACAAAACCAGCCCACAAAATTCAGGTCATAAGTTCCTGGGTTGTGGTTTCCAAGCATGAGGTGGGTTGCTCTGACCAGTAAAACCCTCCATTAAAATCCAGAGCCGTGAAATCACTGGAGAGAAATGCACTTAACTGCCGGCTCTCACATCTTTCTGGTTCCACGCACAGATTTGCCAGACCTTGTGAAATGTGAATGGCTGGCTTCCACCTCTGAACGTCTATCCACATTCTGGCTTGATAGGGAAGGATTTCCCATGTGTCCTGTCTTGAGATGGCTTTTTAGTATTTAGGAGAAAATAGAAAGGTGTTGCATCACCTTGGGGTTTATTGTGCGTAAACATCGGCTGGATCTATACTGATTTGTAAAAACGCTTTAAATAAAGTTACACAGCTCTCAATGCAATGTTACAATGACGATTTTTAATTGTTCTGCAGAGCCTTCTGGTGTCACATGTTTATAACGCATTTATAACGTTTTTACTGACCAGTATAATTAGTTCACCGCCATCACCACAGATTTCACAACTCCTCCACTTTGGGCCAAGGGTGGGTGGGAATGGACATTTTAAAGATTGCTTCTTGCCAACAAGGTATCTTGTCTCCAAATCAGATTGATAAAACCCAACTGGTAGATTGTAAAAGGTTTTGCTTGGCTTGCACTCCACCCAACTCTCCTGACTGTTTTTTGCGGTGAAAAGGTGGCATCAACCCGAACTCGGAACCCCGGTGTGTGAGCATCATTGTGATCTCAGGTTGAAATTGGATTGGATTACATTACGCAGCACTGAGCTAGGTGGACCCAATGGTCTGATCTGGAGAAAGGTGGCTTTGTACATCCGGTTGGTGCTCTGGTCTGTTGCGTTATTGATTTAAGGACACTGAATATTTACCCCCACCTTTCTTTCTCCCTCTCTCTCTCTTTAGGCGTTTGGCTTACAGACCTGGTCCACGTTGCAGCCCACGAAATCGGCCATGCTTTGGGCCTCATGCACTCCCTGGACCCCAATGCCTTGATGCACATCAATGCCACCCTGACTGGGAAAAACACCATTTCGCAGGACGAGATGTGGGGGATCTTTCGCCTTTACGGTGAGCGAGAACATTGTTGGCTGCAAGGAGGGAAAGCAAGGACTCAACCAGCAATTGCACAGTTAAGCACTGTTAGCTCTTCTGCTGCCCTGTCCCTTCACGCAAGATCTGTTGGTTGCTGCATGTGCAAATTGGCATGAGAGGGGAGAGTGGAGACTGGCTTCTAGCTCAGTGGCAATAGTGGCTCCCTGAAGGAGGGGTTAAAAAGCCCTTTGTGGATTGGGTTCAGGCAGGGGAGAGGGCTCTTAGAAGTGGGAGGCTGAAAAGGGGCTAGATGATTAGCTTACAGGGGCCAAATGTTATGTTAATGGTAAAGGTAAAGGGACCCCTGATCATTAGGTCCAGTCGTGACCGACTCTGGGGTTGTGGCGCTCATCTCGCTTTATTGGCCGAGGGAGCCGGCGTACAGCTTCTGGGCCATGTGGCCAGCATGACTAAGCCGCTTCTGGCGAACCAGAGCAGCGCACGGAAATGCCGTTTACCTTCCCACCGGAGCGGTACCTATTTATCTACTTGCACTTTTGGGGTTTCGAACTGCTAGGTTGGCAGGAGTTGGGACCGAGCAACGGGAGCTCACCCTGTCACTGGGAATCGAACAGCCAAGCCCTAGGCTCTGTGGTTTAACCCACAGCGCCACCCTCGTCCCACAAATGTTATGTTATGTTATTTTTTAAAAATCATTTCATTTCTATCTTGCCTTTCTCCAAGGAGCTCATGGTGACATATAATTTATTTATTTATTAACTTTATAATCCTGCCGTTTCTCCAAAAAGGAGCCCCGAGTGGCAAACAGCAAGTGATAATTTTTAAAAAATAATATTAACATTATATTATAACATAATATTAAAATTAGAGCGTGGTGCTGATAATGTCAAGGTTGCAGGTTCGATCCTGTATGGGACAACTGCATATTCCTGCATTGCAGGGGGTTGGACTAGATCAGGGGTCAGCAAACTTTTTCAGCAGGGGGCCGGTCCACTGTCCCTCAGACCTTGTGGGAGGCCGGACTATATTTTTTTGGGGGGGGGGAATATGAAGGAATTCCTGTGCCCCACAAATAACCCAGAGATGCATTTTAAATAAAAGCACACATTTTACTCATGTAAAAACACGCTGATTCCCGGACCGTCCGTGGGCCAGATTTAGAAGGCGATTGGGCCGGATCTGGCCCCTGGTCCTTAGTTTGCATACCCATGAACTAGATGATTATCAGAGTCCCTTTCAACTCTGCAATTCTGATTCCTCTAGGAAAACACCTTTTAAACAATTCCCACACATATGGCAGGCTGTATGTGGCTCCCCATTTTATTCTCACAACGACCCTGTGAGGCAGGCTAGAGAGACAGGGACTGGCCCCAAGCTAGTCCTGCAAGGAGATCTTCACGGCTGTGTTGTGGGATTTGAACCCTGGTCTCCCAGGGACCTAGAGTCTGGCACTCTACCCACTACACAAAGCTGCCTTATTGAGTGCCAGCTTGCCCATCTCTTTGCTGCCTCTCTGCAGAAACTGATGTTTACATCAGTGGCTCCCGCTTCTCTCCTGAAAGCAGCATTTATCCCTGCAGGCTTGGAAGTTACTGGCTCCAACTACCCCAGATTTCCTGAGGCTGGGCCTCTGAAAACTAGTATTGGGGAGAGAAAATGATACGTTTCTGGTCCATCATAGAAATTCTGTGAAATGCTATATTTACAGCTGAGGGTGAGGTGGGGTGAGGAGAAAACGGCCTGATGAGAACATAGCTCTGGCAGCGGAGAGATCAGAAACCAGCCTTGTTTTCCTACAGTTTGAAAAAAAGGTTGAATTGGCATTGCCGTCGAAGGACTGCTTTCTGTGCCACCTTCCCAGTCGCACATTTTGCTCCTTCTATTAACAAGTGCCAATAACTGTGAAGCCAAAACGTGCTCCAGCTGAGCTTGATATTCCTTCCTTCCTTCCTTCTTTTTTTTTGGGGGGGGGGGTTGTTCTAATGTATTATATGATCTTAGCCTTGCAGATGCAGTCAGGTTTATTTATTTCCTTCCCCTTTCTCCTTTGACCTGGGCATCTTTTAAGAGTCAGGGTCAGAAGGGAACCTAGAGGTAGGCCAACGTTCCTGCTCCACTCAGGATATCCAGTGCTGGATGCAAAACACAACCGGGATGGAAGGCATTTTTGCAGCCCCAAGGGCCGGCATTGTCTCCTAGGGCCACCTGCCAGAAGTGGGCGGGGCCAGAGGAAAAAAGTAGGCGGAGCAATGGATGCATGACTCTTAATCCTTTGCACAGCAAGATTCTTCTTACGTTCTGGTGACCTGGCAAGTTTTCACATACAGTGGTACCTCGGGTTACATACGCTTCAGGTTACATACACTTCAGGTTACAGACTCCGCTAACCCAGAAATAGTACCTCGGGTTAAGAACTTTGCTTCAGGATGAGAACAGAAATTGGGCTCCGGCAGCGCGGCAGCAGCAGGAGGCCCCATTAGCTAAAGTGGTGCTTCAGGTTAAGAACAGTTTCAGGTTAAGAACGGACCTCCGGAACGAATTAAGTACGTAACCAGAGGAACCAGAAGAGGGCTGAACTGGGAGGAGCAGCAGCAGACTTGCATGCAGGCCCAGTCTCCGATTGCTTGGGGAAAGCCCTGGAAAGGAAAGCACTTACAGTGGTACCTCGGGTTACATACGCTTCAGGTTACATACGCTTCAGGTTACAGACTCCGCTAACCCGGAAATAGTGCTTCAGGTTAAGAACTTTGCTTCAGGATGGGAACAGAAATTGTGCTCCGGCAGTGTGGCAGCAGCGGGAGGCCCCATTAGCTAAAGTGGTGCTTCAGGTTAAGAACAGTTTCAGGTTAAGTACGGACCTCCAGAACGAATTAAGTACTTAACTCAAGGTACCACTGTATATTTGTAAATATGCTTCTTCCACTCAAGCCATCCACCCTCCAAGCATGCTTTTTCAACTGTTGGAGCAAAGAAAAATTAAAGACTTGTCTGAAAGATCAGCTACCTTGGACGACTCCTCTACAAAGTTTTTCATGCTGGCTGGTTGCTACAGGAACCTTTACCCAGTAACTAGTGCCTTGAGCTTTCTTTCTTTCACCTCCCTCCCCATATCTTTTCCTTTTATGCTCTTTCATAAGCCTGAAGGCATGGGCTGTCTTACCACTGATATCTGTAAGCCACTCCTGAAAAGCAGGATTAAAAAAATGCTTCCAATAAGTAAATATGTGGGTACAGTTCCGCTGACAGGACCAATTGGTTGAAATCAAAGTGCACAAAGTTCAATCAGCTTTTAAAAAGTTTTTATTGCCACCTTTAATGAATCTTCCTATTTCAGGCTGTAAAGATCGAATCTTCATATGTCCTTCATGGTCTCAGAAAGGCTACTGCAGAACGCGCAGGAAGTTTATGAAGAAAAATTGTCCATATAGCTGCGGCTTTTGCTCAGGTAATGAATATACTTTGCTTGGAGTCTAGCATTCAAGGATATCTGCTTCTAAAAGGGATATATAATATATTTATAAGCAGTAGACACTAGGGGAGAATGCTCTTTTGCTAGGCTGATAGCTTGGCCTGTCCAAGATAATGGGCTGATATTTTATTAATGGGAGCTAATGACAGGCCACATTCTCCTGATAGCTGGGAGTCTCTCTCGGTGTTTGGAATGCAATATCCAAGAGAGTTTAGGAAGATGGGATGCCTCGTGGGAAGCGATTCATAAATGATAATATGATCATGTATTTTTTAATAGAATATTTATATACCTTTATTCGTTTTTTTTTAAAAAAATCCGAGTGGTTTACAACCACCACTCATGAAGCCATTAAAACATTTAAGATCAGATATCGGGTAACTGTTGTTTGTTAATTGCCTGCTTAAGCCTGGAGGCATAGAAAAGTTTTCAGCAGGCATTTAAAAGTTGAAAAACAAGGTGCCTGATGAATCTCTATGGGCTGAGTTCCCACATGACTGGGCCAATGACACTAAAGGCTGCATTTTGTGTTGATTTCAAATTAGCATCACCGATTGGGGGAATGACCAGCTATGCTCTTGCAGGTTATCAAACCAGAATATAAGGGTTCATGTGGTCCCTGAGCTGTTCAGGGCTTTGTTAAGACAAGGCCCTTGAACCTGGCTCAGTAACAGTTGCGTCAGGGATTCTTAAGATGTGATTCCTGCATTGCAGCAGGTAGTTGATCCCTGGAGAGTCTTTCAACCCAGTGTTTCTTACACTGGCTGGCAGCAACTCTTCAGGTTTTCAGATTGGGGTCTCTCTCAACCCTGCTGGGGATTGAACCTGGGACCTTCTGCATGCAAGGCTGATGCTCTAACCACTGAACTCCAGCCCTTCCCCAAGATTCTTCAATTTTCAAAATTAGTAAGACAACAATCGCATAATCCTAAATCTGTAGCTTGGAGCTGACAATATGTCCTTTTTGTTTTGCTCTCCCTTCCCTTCCTTGTTCTGCCGGCAGAATTCCCGTTCCCAACGGCGATGCCGACGCCGCTTCCCCCGAGGATGAAAACGAGGATTGTTCCCGAAGGCAGGAACGTTACCTTCCGCTGTGGCCAGAAGATCATTCATAAAAAAGGCAAAGTTTAGTAAGTAATCTCACCTAGGGCTGAGCCAGACATTCATGCATGTCTCTTTAACTTTTTGGTTTGGAATGTGTGTCTGTATGTGATCTTTGGGAATCATTAGAATTGTGCAGTTGGAAGGAATCCCAAAGCTCATTTAGTCCAACTCCCTGCAATGCAGGAAAGCGGGTTACCTTGAATTAGGGACAACCAGCACCAGGGGTGACATAGAAAGCTGACTTATACTGAGTCAACCATTCCTTGGTTCCAGTCACCCTCTTGTGCACATGTTCCAGCTTGTCGATATCCTCCTTAAAATGAGGCACCCAGAACTGGACACAGGACTCCAGGGCATGGTTAAAGGGATCAAACCTGGTGAATATCAATCTCCCCCTCTTGCTTTTCCCACACACAGCTGGTATAAAGAGAAGGAGCTTCTGGAATACTCCTATCCGGGATACCTGTCTCTGAATGACGACCACATGAGCATCATAGCCAACGTCATCAATGAAGGGACCTATACTTGTGTAGTGAAGAAAAAGTCTCAGATCCTCACCACGTATTCCTGGAGGGTCAGGCTGAAGCACTAGCAGGGAAGCCTTCGCAAAGGACTTTGGTATAACCCAAGTGGTTCTGTCCCATGTTGGGTTTCCTCTTTTCTGCCTGTTGTTTTGTATATCTAACTTTCAGCAGTGCACCCGATCTTAAAAACGGCAAAGCCCATCCACAGGTGTTGGCGTGGGCAATGTGTGGGGAGGCTGGGCCTTCCTCCCCAACAGATTACTGCTTCCAAAAGAAGATGAGTACACAGTTCATCTGTTCTGTATATTTTAGTTTCAGCAGGTCAAAGAGATGGGAACTAGATTGGCTGTTTTGTTTTTCTTGCTACTGTTATGAAAAGATAGTCTGAAAATGTATTGGGGGGGGGGGCTCAAACAAAGCCCACACACCTGTGGACATCTACGTCTGGGGAGGTCCCAACAGCTTTGGGAAGTGGAAATGCCTAGTGGCTACCAGATGGAGAATAACTGAAATGTCACCTTGGTAATAAATTCAGCTGCAATATTGCTATTGCTGCAGTTAATATTGATTTTCCTTACAAAAGCGATGAAATGATAAGATGTAGAAGCAGGTGGGGGGGGAACCTTTGGCCCTCCAGTTGTTGCTGTGCTACAACTCCCTGCTTGCTGGTGCTGGTGGGAATTGTAGTTCGGCGGCACTTGAAAATGCTACGTAGCTCCTAGGTGTAAAGATCGCACATTCCTCAGAGTAATAAAAAAGATTTATCCACCATGAGCCATCAACTCTCTGATTTGCTTTCTGTGATGGCAACTCAAGCAAGCTTATTAGACACTGTCAAATTCCTTGCATATGTTGTGATGCACTTATCCGTCGGTCGAGCCTCTTGAAGAGCTGTCTACAGCTTCTGGAAAGCTAAAGGACAGTTGATCCTCTAGGAATTTCACTGGTAAATTACTGCGGTTCTCCTGTTTGAATAAAGTGCTTCCTGGCTCTGCCGTCATTCTTGTCGTTGATGTAGAAATTATGCTGCCCGCAAATCCTTCTAAGAGAAAACCAGATGCCCCCAATAAATTAGGTTAAGAGAGCAATGGCAGACAGCTGCATGTTTGCGTTAAAACCCTTCTTGACCTATAATTACCCCACCCTCTTGCATTCGCGAAGCCATCGAAATGAATCGCAGTACATAATCATTCATAGAGGGAATAGCCCCCCCTTCCATCTTCAGTGAAAAGGATCAGACGTACAGACAGCTGGCTTCCCTCTGGCGGCAAAATATCTGGGGAAGCATGGGGTTGTATCTAACGTTTTTATTTATTAGCCCCAACGCAAAGCAACTTACAAACAAACAAGCGAACAAGTCCCAGGTCGCATCCATACCACAGATCTAACACACATTTTCAGTATATAGCTTCTCCCTGCCCAAGAACTACAGTTCCCAGCAGCCTTAAGAAACAGCAGTTCCCAGGATTCTTTGGGGGAAGCTGTGTGGTATGGGTGTGGCCCTAATCAGAGTAGACCCACTAAAATTAACCAGCCTGACTTAGGTCTATTGATTTCAATGGACCTACTCTGACTACAACGCCCGGTTTACGAGGACATCCCTAGCACACCCAGTGGGCAACCCTTTTCTGCCAAAGGGTCACCTGCTAGAGGTGGGTGGGGCCAAAGACAAAAGTGGGCGGAGCTATGAATGTAAATATTACCTTTGGGTGCAGTAGGCTGGCTTCCACACACACACACAGTCTGAATTTGTGCATTTACACATTTCAACACGCCCAATGGAATGTTGCGAAGTCCCCAAAACATTTCAGCTGTATACAAGTATAAATATCTGTACATTTTCCAGCAGAGTAGTAAAACCATTGATGTTACATGAAAACACTATGTACAAGTCATGATTATATTTCTTCCACAAAAGTACAAAAAAACAACAACCCCACGCTCCCCTCTGCTGGTTTCACACCCAGCAGAACACTTCAGGATCAAAACAAAATGCCTTGCTTGGTGAATGTACAAAAATAAGTTAAAGGAGAAATATGAACTTGATTCTGACCAAGAGCTTCATGTGACCAAAAAAATTGGCCACATCACAGTGGAGCACGCGCATACAGCACATGTCAAGAGTGCATGCATAGATATGCTCAAACAGTATCATCCTTGTTCATTATTATGAATCGGATTTCTTACCTGCCCCTCACCTAAAGTCCCAGGGTTAAGGTCACAGCCTGAGATCTTAGAAGGCAGCTGCCAGTCTGAGTAGGCAAGGCTGAGCTGGGTTTGTTCTGCTGCAAGTTTCCACCTTATTCTGCCACATGAAATTTCAGTAGCCAACCTACTTCCAAGCGTTATTTCCACTGTCACTAGAAACTCTCACACCGCTGGTGTTTTCGAATGGAAGCAGTTATCCCTGAGATTTTCAAGATGCAGAACTCTGCACCCAATTTCTTTGCATGCCGACAGCCTGGCAAATCAATTTCACACAGTCTTAGGGCAAATCTACACTGTACATTTAAAGTGCATCCCATACATATTTCAACCAAGTTGGGTTGGATGTGTTGTGGATAAGGAGATTCCAAGAATGGCAGGCTTCTGGTTGGGAGGGGGGAAGTCATTTAGTTTTTCCAGCTGTGATGGTGAAAAGGGGGTGGGGCAACCAGCGGCCCTCCAACTGCTGTGAGACCCATCAGCCCCAGCCAGTACGGCCCAACAGTCTAGAAGATGGGGGTTGAATTCCAACACCTGAAAGGCCACATGCTCATCTCTGCTTTAAAATGGGTGTTTTTAACACTGATCAGATCCAATTCTCGTCAGATCTTGGAAGGCAACAGAGGTACCTGGACAACAAACTTGGATCCACAGGAAGAGACAAAAAAGAAAAGAGGGTACCTGATGATATTCTAGTCCATGGGGGCGGCATAAATGAAAATTTGACAGAAATGTACTCTGCGAGCGAGTCAGCTGCCATCCCACACTCTCTGTTTAAATACCTGCCAGGAAGATGCAGTGGAACAATTTCAATGCATTACGGTCCCCAATTACTTGGTACAACTTCTAATATATATATGAAATATACACACACACACACCATCCTTTCCTTTTCATTTAAGGACAGTTTTAACAACTGCAGAACAAGCTGCCTCAGCTGAACAGTCCCCAACACCTTTGGCAAGTGGGGAGAGTTGCTTTATCAAGGGACCGATATCTGCATTTGCTTTGTTTTGTAACCTGTGAGCGTCGTGCTCAGAGTAGAGACCTATTGAGAATGAATAAACACAAGTAACTTAGGTCCACTAATTTTGATGAGTCTACTGGGAGTAAAAGTAAGTTGGATACAATCATCCGTGCCTGTCCCTTACAGCTACGTGAACCCATTTTTGTGGATTAGCAATAAAAAGTAACCGGCAGGCTGAGGCTGCTGGTCAGAGTCAGAACTCAAAGACTCCGGCTGTCCTCTCCTCAGCTGTCTCTTGATCTGTTTGCAACAAGCTTGTGCAACAGAACAATCCTGTGCTCTTGGGAGCAATCAAAGGGCACTGTACTTTGCACAATTTCATGGTGAGCATCAAAGGTGCTTCCCTGGCAGCCCTGCCCTTCTGCACTTGAGGGGAAGAGAGGATGGAAGACAGGGAGGCAGAGAGAGAAACAAAAGCACTCATCCTCCCAGACTTTGGTGGGTTAGCAACCTCCAGAGTAACTTAGCAGGCATCTGCCATCAATCATTGGCCTCACTTGCCCCTAAGCATTTTGACATGCTACTCAGCATTGCACCACAAAACTTCCAAGGAAAATGTACACATTCAAAATGCAAGCTGGCCAAATTATTCCCCTGCTGGAAATGTAATTCGATTTCCAGAAGTGAAACTGAGGAAAACCACAGCAGTGCAAAAAAGAAAAAGAAAAAGAAAAAAATGTGCTAATAATGGTGAAAAAGAAGGAGGGGTGAAGATCCGCGTGCCTCTGTGCAAATCATTTCCTGTTTCCAAGTCTGGCACTAGTGAAGAAGAGTTTCCTTTACACGGGGTAAACAATTAAAAATTGTATTTCTTTATTCTACAAATGTACAAGCAAAAACAAAAACAAAAATCCCATCCAGAGTAGAAGATTTAAATACAAACAAGAGAAAAGAAAAAAGAATCATTTCCAAAACTGTACCATTCAAGTCCGTTGGGATTTTGTTTTCTTGTTTTGCCTTTTCTTTTCTTCTTTTTGCAAAAAAGAGTCCTTGGCTATTCAGAATAATTCCAATCCTTGAAATGGAATCGCAGTGACTTTTTGTGCCAGATCCAGGAAGAACGTTTTTCACATATGCAGGTGACATCCTGCAAAAAACAAACACACACCCCTCCCCCCGAGAGGAGTGGATTTGCACGGCGAGGGCTTGTCGACACGCTTGCCAACAGCTTGAGCAGAAAAGCAAAGTGTTCGCTTCCCCTCTGGCTTCTCCCAGTCTCCTTCCTGCACTGCTTCGCCTTACGCTTTAGAACTTCAAACTGAAGCCTGGTCCCGCGGCTGATGCCCCTTGGTTTGTGGTCGTAAGATGGAAGCCGGTGTCCTTCAGGTCGTCGTCACCCTAGAATAACAAAACAGATATGCGAACTTAAGATGTTTCACTAGCCAACAGTCGGCTGCAGATAAGGAGATTCTAAGAATGCCAGGCCTTCTGAATGGTGGATATTTCAAGACAGACAAAAGGAAGGACTTCGTCACACAGTGCGTAGTGAACTTATGGAACTCACTCCCACAAGATGGGAGCTGCCAGTTTAAGATGACTTGAGAAGGGAATGAGGCTTATGAGTCGAAGAGGGGAGCTCATGCAACAGCTAGCAAGCTGCGATGGTTATAGGCACGCACAGGTGTACCAGACTGTGTACCAGTCTGTGGGAGACAACAGTGGGGAAAGGGCAACCGTTCTCAGGCCCTGCTTGTGGGCTTCCCCCAAGCCATGGTGAGGAAGAAGATGATGGACTAGAGAGGCCTTTTGGTCTGATCCAAAAGGGCTCTATCTCACATATATTCTTTAAGCCTTCCACAAAGCAACAGCGCCACCTGCTGGCAGATAAGGCCTGCGCCTGTTGCAAACCTACCATGCCAAATGCAGCCACTGTCTGGGAGTGGGGGGGGGGGGGGGAAACAAGACAGACAGAATAGTGCATGGGTAGGCAAACTAAGGCCCAGGGGCCAGATTCAGCCCAATCACCTTTTAAATCCAGCCTGTGAACGGTCTGGGAATCAGCGTGTTTTTACATGAGTAGAATGTGTCCTTTTATTTAAAATGCATCTCTGGGTTATTTGTGGGGCATAGGAATTCCATCATATATTTTTTCTCCAGAATACAGTCCGGCCCCCCACAAGGTCTGAGGGACAGCGGACCGGCCCCCTGCTGAAAAAGTTTGCTGACCCCTGAGATAGTGGTTGCAATATGAGCACTAGCAGCAGGCTTAGCAGTGAGTTTTTAACTGCTGCCAGCCACCTCTGAAGGAGAGATGAAGGAGGCGGCTTGCTATCTCTGATCCTTAGGACTGACTGAAACAGGGGTTTTTCTATATGTCGAGAGGAGTGCTCTTTCACTGAGCTATGTAACAGGCCCTTCTTCCTGTTAACAGCGCTGCTGGAGAAGGGCGATAGCTCAGTGGCAGAGAATCTATCCTGTACGCAGAAGGTCCCTGGTTCAATCCCAGCTGGCATCTCCTAGTAGGGCAAGGAATGCCCCATGCCTGAACCCTCTGAAAACTGCTGTCAGTGTAGACCAGTGTTTCTCGAACGTGGGTCTCCAGCTGTTGTTGGGAGTACAAGTCCCATCATGCCTGGCCACTGGTCCTGCTGTAAGTCCAAATATCTGGAGGGCATCAGATTGGGGCAAGGATGGTCTGCATAATTTGTAGAAAGAGGTGGCACATGGTGATTTTGAAAAGGGCGAAGTTGGTTCCAGGAAAGCTGTGTTCCACCTCTCCTTCCTGGCTTAGGAGCACCTGGTTCTGCTCTTGCTTGGAAGGACGCAACACGAGCGTTCAAAACTGTTCTTCCCCCCGGTACAGCCCAGAGAAGGAAGACTGTGACTTCCTCCTCTTTAAAAAGAAAAAGGAAACCAAGCACACCCAGAGCTTCTTCACCTGGTTACGTCATCTTGGTCAAAGAATGAGAACATAAAATTGACATAACGTACAGATAAAGGGGACACGGGTGGCGCTGTGGGTTAAACCACAGAGCCTAGGATTTGCCGATCAGAAGGTTGGCAGTTCGAATCCCCGCGGCGGGGTGAGCTCCCGTTGCTCGGTCCCTGCTCCTGCCAACATAGCAGTTCAAAAGCACGTCAAAGTGCAAGTAGATAAATAGGTACTGCTCCAGCAAGAAGGTAAACGGCGTTTCTGTGCGCTGCTCTGGTTCACCAGAAGCGGCTTATTCATGCTGGCCACATGACCTGGAAGCTGTACGCCGGCTCCCTCGGCCAATAAAGCGAGATGAGCACCACAACCCCAGAGTCAGCCACGACTGGACCTAATGGTCAGGGGTCCCTTTACGTTTACAAATAAAGGGGGAGTTCTGTTGGAAGCATTATAGACTTAAAGTGCACCATCTTCCACCTTGGGTTTTCCTTTTTGAAAATTTCAATAAGCTCCAGAAACTTTTAAAACACAGGCCTTTTTAGGATGGTGAATTTTTACACAGAGCTTCGCCGACTACAAGGAAACTTACCAGCTGACTGTATCCTAAGCCCCCCTCTGGCGGCCGTGGACTCGTCCCACGTTTCACCCGCTGCTGTTCACTTTTTGCTGGCCACGTCGGAAACATGGACGGCTCGATGGGGAGCGGCGTCTCCTGGAAATACTCGTGCTTCAAGCCGTCTTCAGCGGTGATCCTTCTGCCCGGGTAGTACGTCAGGAACCTAGAAAAGGGTTAACACAATGAGCTGATGGGAATGACAAAGAAAATGAATTTCGGAAGAAGAGGTGAGCCAGAGTGGGCAAGTATGAACCGCAGCCACCCTGCAATGCCAAGCTGCCTCTATTTTATCTGGAAAAGAGCTCACTGAAAGCCCTTTTAGAAACAAAACATAGCAGGGGCCCAGAACTTCAAATTCTCATGTCTGACGATTTGCTCGCTGTGCTGGAAAAAAGCAGCAGGCAGCTTCGGGCAGAAAAACGCGGGTGAGCATGAAGTCGGATGCCGCCAAAGAAGATTTTTTTGCAAATTGTTCACTTAACACAATTTCATACACCACTTCACTCCCCACCGGGAAGAATTGCTATGGCATGGCATCTGGGGTGTGTGTGTGTGTGTGGCAATCACAATGTGCCTCAAGGTCGGGTGGGTTAGGGTCAGAACCTTACCCAAGCGGCTCAATTTTCCCTGCAACACTGGGCTGCATCTGCCTCTTGAATGTGGTGCTATTCATAGAGGATAAGGCTATTATCAATGGCTACTTGCCATGATCACTGTGCTCTCTCTGTGCTGCCTATTTATTTATTCATTAACCAGCAGAAAGTATGCAGCATTGCTCAGGAATTCTAATAAACAAAGAAACCGCACTGAGATTCATTAACAGATATAATGCGATTTGCTGGTCTCCTGCCAAATTTGGTCAAAACCAGTCAGCCCGCCATCTTGATTCAACATGGCACCCAATAGTATCCAAACATAGATAGATCAAAACCCTGCCCTTCATCTCAGGGACCATTGTGCCAAAGCGGGTGGCGGCGTATCTACAGGTGTCTAAATCAGTGCCGTTTGAAAAGGTTCAGTCCACCATCTTGACTCAGAATGGTGTCCAACAGTATTAGAACAGAGATTGAAACCCACTCCTACATCTTAGGAACCATCACGCCAAACTGGGTGGCCATAACTTCAGGAGTGTCTGAATGCAGAGAACAGACAGACAAACAACTTTCCAAATTATATAGTATATTTCACAGCATGATTGTAATACAGTGGTACCTCGGGTTAAGAACTTAATTCATTCCGGAGGTCC
Organism: Podarcis liolepis; assembly: GCF_965112155.1. Classification (NCBI taxonomy): domain Eukaryota; kingdom Metazoa; phylum Chordata; class Lepidosauria; order Squamata; family Lacertidae; genus Podarcis; species Podarcis liolepis. The sequence continues at coordinate 22,984,776 of NC_139561.1, forward strand.
GTTCTTAACCTGAAACTGTTCTTAACCTGAAGCACCACTTTAGCTAATGGGGCCTCCCACTGCCGCCGCACGATTTCTGTTCTCACCCTGAATAAAAGTTCTTAACCCGAGGTACTATTTCTGGGTTAGTGGAGTCTGTAACCTGAAGCGTCTGTAACCTGAAGCATCTGTAACCCAAGGTACCACTGTAAAACCTCAAAGCAGTTTACCCTTGGAGGGAGCTGAATAGCAGCTGCTGGGAATTACAAATAGGGAAAGTGGACTGGAGGGGCCTGATCCAAAAGGCCTCTTCTAATGTTCTAATTCATGGTTCTCTCCTTGGACAGCTTTAAAAGGGGATTTGATGGAGGACGGCTAGTCATGAAGGCTATGCTCTACCTCCTCCTGTACTGGGCTGGCCACTGTGAGAACAGGATGCTGGACTAGATGGGTCTTTGGTCTGATCCAGCAGGGCTCATCTTACGTTTTTGATATTCTTATGGACTTACTTATTCATGAGATCAAATCCCTGGTCTGAGAGGAGTGCCCCAAACCGCTTGCGGAGGTTGTTGTAAGGATATTCCGTGAACGTCATCTTCTTCACTGCCGGCAGCTCGTTATACCCAGGCCAGATTTTCTCACTGGGGGTTCCCAGATCCTTCCAGAAAGAATTATGAGAAACCATGTAAGGAAGCTGGCTTAAAATGGCTCAACCCCCCTTCTCCCCTTGCCCCAGTCAGTATGATACTTGCAAGGATTGTCTGTGGGCAAAAATAGTGGAGATCAAGATAATGGAATAAGGATCGTAGACAAAATGAGAACAAAAGTTTTGAAAAACCAGGAAGTATCATCCCATTTGGGCGATATATTGTTAGGAACTTTTGTGGCTTTTGGTATGCATCTGTTGCTAGTGACCTGGGCTTCTGTTACTGAAAATCCAATCTGACCTCAGCCCCTACCTTAAAACATACAACCAGTCCAGAGGAAGGCATGGTCTGTCAGCTTCTTCTTCCTCCTCCTCCTCTGAGTCAGTATGGCCTTTATAGAACTCAGCAGGATGGAGGGTGAGGACAAAACTCGACTGAGTGGTCATTGGCTCCAGCCCTACAATACTGTTAGGGCTCCGTGCCTTACACCCTAAAAGTATCTACCATGGGGTACTAAAAGCCACCACTCAGCTAGTAAAAAAATTAAGACTCACTGCATTTCTTTGTGGGTTGGGGAAATACAGTGGTACCTCGGGTTAAGAACTTAATTTGTTCCGGAGGTCCGTTCTTAACCTGAAACTGTTCTTAACCTGAAGCACTACTTTAGCTAATGGGGCCTCCCACTGCCGCCGCGCTGCCAGAGCATGATTTCTGTTATCATCCTGAAGCAAAGTTCTTAAACAGAGGTACTATTTCTGAGTTAGCGGAGTCTGTAACCTGAAGCGACTGTAACCCGAGGTACCACTGTAGTTTCCTTCTTCTGCAGTTAGTACATGAACAAAGGGGGGGGGGAGGGGGCCCACTAGAAAGGTTTGCTCGCCCACAAGGAATTTCTAGTTGCCTACAGCTCCCTAGTGAGTCACTAAATGCATGTCTGTGCCATCCAGACCATGTCAGGTGGAGAGCAAGACACTGATAGCCTGCCAAGCTAGTTGCTTAGCAACAAAGGAAGCACATTGGATCGAAAAGCAAGCATCTTATTTTTCGACCCACTGGGGGCCGGAATATCATCAAGTGAAAAACAGGGAATTAACAACATCTCTTTAGGGGGACTTTGCAGCATAAAAGAGAAAGCTGGCACCTATTTTGTTTTGTTTTGTTTGGCATTACACAAATATATGATGAGTGGCAGTGTGTGTGTCTGTGTGACAGTTTAAGGGCATACCTTGAAAACTTTGTTAATTTGGTCAATATCCGACTTTCCTGGAAACAGCGGCTTCTGGGTTAACAGCTCTCCGAATATGCAACCCACGGACCACATGTCGACGGCTGTGGAATATTCCTGGAAGGCAGGACAATAAGAAATTAAGTTAGTTGCTTAATTTTGTGGGCCACCAAGCATGGCTGCCTTGGTCAAGGCAGGTCAGTATGGTGTGGCATGCAGGCATGTGAAGATTTCTGGAACAAGGAAGGGTTTTTTGTTTTCGTTTTGCAGCATGGGGAGCGAAGAGTCCACAGCAACAATTCCGAAACCGTGCTGCTGAGTGGGTGAGGTTGAAAAGGTAAGTCACGATGGCAGGTTATCATTTGGCACTTGAGTCAAGCAGCGCCCATTTTCTCCACTTATTCCCCCCCCCACTGCACCCTAATATATGGGTGGGATCATCATCTTGAGGGAAGGGAGATGCAAACGTCCCAGATTTGTGCTTTGTTTTAAAATACAGGGAAAAGATGGCCAAGGGTGAATATTATAGAGGTTTATAAAACTTTGAGGTCACTCAACTTTATAAGGAAAACCAGCCAAGCGAGTGCCACTTGTCAGTTGCACAGTACATTCGGCCACGATAAATGTTAAAATGGGAATGATGAAAAATAGCTGCCCTTGGAAACTCTCAGGCAGGAAAGGCTATCAGTCACAAACCTTGGCTCCAAGTAGCAGCTCAGGCGCCCTGTACCACAATGTCACGACGACGGGGGTATACGGCTTCAGAGGCGATCCATACTCTCGGGCCAGCCCAAAGTCTCCAACCTGGTGTGAAAGAAATGGAATAGTGTAAGAACTGCCTGGACAAATGGGACCACAAGCTAAATTCTATATATGGTTTTCGGCAGCAGTCAGCTTGATTCCCCTAGAAAGCCACGAGCTTTTTGTATCACTGTCCTGGCTTCTGTTTGAGCAAGGTGCTCATTTCTAAGCCTTTAAAGCCCTCAAACTGTCTGGGAAGATTGCATCCCGGCAAGTCCACTCACTCTGTCTGGTAATAGAGAGATGGGCTTTTACATTGGTGGAACCAGTATTGTGAAATACAGTGGTACCTCAGGTTAAGTACTTAATTCGTTCCGGAGGTCCGTTCTTAACCTGAAACTGTTCTTAACCTTAGGTACCACTTTAGCTAATGGGACCTCCCACTGCTGCCGCGCCACCAGAGCACGATTTCTGTTCTCATCCTGAAGCAAAGTTCTTAACCTGAGGTACTATTTCTGGGCTAGTGGAGTCTGTAACCTGAAGCGTATGTAACTTGAAGCGTATGTAACCAGAGATACCACTGTACTCTTTCTGCTGAAATATCAGAGGCCCCTATTTTGCCAGCTCTTTGAAGGTGAGGGTTGTTCAAGTAGAGGCTGGACAACCTATTGCCAGGGATGCTGTAGCGGCAATATACCTATTAGGAGCAGGTAGTGTGCTGGATAAACCTCTAAATACCCTATCAACTCTAAAATTCTGCAGTGTCACCAAATGAAGCCAGACCCCACTGGTGGTGGTTGGGTTCTCTTGCAGCTTTGGACAATCACCGTGAATGTTTTATAGAAACGAAGGGCATACAGCTTAATAAATAAATGCAATAAATACCATATGATTTTACGTTGCATTTGGAAAAATAACAACCCTGGATGGGTCAAAATGTACTCTGCAGAGAGCCTGCCATGAACACATCTGACTGCTTGCAACAGCTTCAAAAAGTTGGCTCTTACTTTTAAGATGCCAGCGTGGCTCAATAGCAGGTTGGAGGTTTTCAAGTCTCGATGAAGAATCCAGTTATCGTGAAGATGCTTGACCCCTCGCAACAGTTGAATCATCAAGGTTTTCACTTCCCCTGAAATATACAACAGCAGAGATCCTAAGAGGGTGGCGAAAGAAGTCAAGACCCACCTGTGCCTTTGTCACCCTGCTAAGCTTAAGTTTATTTTAAGTGTGTTTAGAATTCGAGAAACGCCACACACCTGGCAAGAATGGCTGTTTCATCGTTTCCATGAGGCTCTTGAGATCGTGCTCCACGTAATTCATTACAATATATATCTTGTCCATGTTGCTGCCGACGACAATTTCCTGGAAACCGAAATGAGACGCACCAGTGATCCTAAAGGCCACAGATACCATTGGATGACTGCAGGGTTTAATTCATAATTTCCTTCCTTCATTCTTTGAACTTACTTACATCTCACTCAAGTGTATGGGATTCCTTGCAGACTATGACTACCAGCCAAGCCGAGACATAACCAGATACTTGGGAAGATCTGGGGTATCAGCACACAGATACAAATTAACATATGCTAACATGTAATATGTTAACAGGTGTGGACTCTTTTTAATCAAAATATCACTGGAGGCCAGGCAACTAGTTTCCCTGAATAAATTTGCTCCTCACCCCAGATCACTCCAAATTACTCCCAAATTTCTCAATGTATCCTGCTCCAAATAAACCCAGTTCAGTTTCTCCCATTCAATACCCTTTGAATGACCTCTAGATAAGGTCACTTTGAAATAATATTTCTCCAAATCCCTCCCCTAGCCAGTAGCCTGGGATACACACTCCAATTTACTTATCTCCTGAATTCATTACCTACCCAGAAACACTTAGGAGAGGAATCGGGACCATGCTTTAAATGCCCTGGCGATGCCTCTGCAGCCAAGTGCTTAAACACAAGGTTATATAGGGAAAGGCTAGATAGAAATGTTTTTCTTCCTTTCTAGAACTTATCCAGTGAAGCTGAATGTTGGAAGATTCAGCACAGATAAAAGAAAGTACTTCTTCACACAGCGCCTAGTAAATACTATGGTATTCACTGCCGCAGGAGGCAGGGCCACCAACTCGGATGGCTTTAAACTCTTATTAGACACATTCATGGAGGAGAGGGCTAAAAATGGCTACTAGCCATATTGGCTTATGCTCTGCTTCCATGGCTGGAGGCAGTAATATTTCTGAATACCAGGTTGCTGGAAGCCACAGGAAGAGGGAAAGTGCTCACGTGCTCAGGCCCTGCTTTTCTTTCAGGTCTCAAAAACAAATCAGCCATGTATCCCAGCTATGTAGTGCTAAACTAAGAACATAAGAAGCACCTTGCTGGCTCACGCCAATGGACCACCTATCCAGCCTCTGCTTGGAAGCTGTACTAGAGGTGCCTGGGGCCTGATCCACACCCTCTTCTTGTGTTTTCATAAAAGGCAATGTCCCCTTGCCTTGTGGGTGGAGGGGAAAGAGGCTTAAGTGATACAGAGCTACATATATAGGCTTCCACACAAGGATGGTATGTATGCTGCAGCTCTGTTGGAACAAGGGGGACGCCACAGAATATAACCCTGGACAATTACAAGGCGCCCAGTTAACACGTCAACAGGCGATCAAGTGCTGGTGGCCTTACCCTGACAGTGACGATATTTGGGTGCTGGGCTTTCAAGATGGTGTTGATCTCCCTTAGAGAAGTAATGGGGAAACCTTCTTTCTCCTTCTCCATCTTCAGCCGCTTCAGCGCCACAATCTCATCTGGAAAGTATTTATTTATTATTATTATTATTATTATTATTATTATTATTATTAACTTACCTACTTATTTCGACCATTTATGCACCGCTTCATTACTATAGTCTCTAAGCGGTGCCATTGCTGAAGAAACAACAAACCTGTTTTTTTGTCTTTCGCTCTGTACACCACTCCGTACGTTCCCTCCTCAATCCGGTTTAGACACTGAAATTCCTCAACGCTACGACAGCCCTAGAGAATAAAAGTTGCATATGTACACAATTTCTCTTAATTTTCAAATTACTCTGCTTCTAGAAGTCAGGTGGAGGGGCAAGGAATTACGCAGGGCCACAAGACAATCCCTCTTAGGCCCTGTGATTCCAATCCTATTTTTCACATTCATAGGGACTAGAAACTTTTAAAAAAAAAGAAAGAAGAAAGAAATGGGGGTGGGGAGAGAGCCAATTCAAGCTCTATTCAAAGCACAGTGTAAGAGCCAGGGCCATCTATCATACAACTATCCTGAGTGGAGCTGTGCTGATCTCTGGTTTGAGCTGGAATCTGATTTTTTTTTAAACCCAACTCCAAGGAAATAAGACACTAGAATATTTGATAGCAGGAGTATGCAGGAGCTTGAGAAAGACTCATAATTGAAACAAGCTAGTTACATGTGATCCATAGTCGCAGGATGGGGTGGGTGGGGTTTTTTTGGTCATGTGGGATTTTGTCATGTTAATTTGTATTATTATAATATAGAAACTATAAGGATTTGTTTGGGTCTCTATATATTTGTGGTGTGGAGTATTGTTTTGAGACTCTCGCAGACCCAGTTTGCATCCAGTGCCAAGCCAAACCATGGTTTAGTGTGAATGAGAAAGTATGCAGATACACTTAGCAAAAAATGTGAGTGCTGTTCTCCTCCCCTCTGGTCCTGCTGCTGCTGCTGCACTACCCAGAGCAAAGCTATGGTTTTGCTTAGGGTCACATCTGAACCAGGCTTACAGTGGTACCTCGGGTTACATACGCTTCAGGTTACAGACTCCGCTAACCCAGAAATAGTACCTCGGGTTAAGAACTTTGCTTCAGGATGAGAACAGAAATTGTGCTCCGGCGGCAGTGGGAGGCCCCATTAGCTAAAGTGGTGCTTCAGGTTAAGAACATTTTCAAGTTAAGAACGGACCTCCAGAACAAATTAAGTATGTAACCAGAGGTACCACTGTATACAGCTTCTTTCCCAGACAAACCACACGCAGCAAACCAAGAACAAACCTTGCCTATGGCTTGTCTGGGGCAAGAGAAGCCATGAGCCCAGGTTTGGAAGTAATGTTAAGAAAAACCATGGCTTAGACCTGGGTAGCACAGTGGCAGCAGGGGTTGGGAAGGAGCGGAATGACTGCATTTTTCGATTCCAGCCAGTAGGCCAGACCCTTAGATCGCCCAATCCCAGTGGGCCATTGTGACAGGTGGGCACATGGAGTCTTTGTTCATTCGGAGGTCAGCAAAAGACACCACTGGCTTGGCCTGGCCCCTCCCCAGGAAGGCCAGAGATCTATGGCGGCCCCCTAACCTGAAGGGCGGGTAGATACTTGGGCAACTCTTGCTTCAGCTCCACAGGTGATGACACAGGTGAGTCAGGAAGGTAATCGCCCTCCGTCATCGTGTTGGATTGCGGGGTCCCCTCGCCAGCGTCTTCTTCCTCTCCTTCGCTCCCCACGGAATCCCGGTCAAACCTTGACTCTGCAACTTCAAACGTAAGAATCAAATTGTGGCAGGAAGCGGATGTTGGGGGATACTCTCCCCCCTGAAGTTCAAAAGGAGAGTGTGAAGGAAACGTCCTGCTCTTGCCTCCAGCTCTCTGAGACAAACTGCCTCTGAGTGTGGAGCAGTGTTTCTCAACCTGTGAGTTCCGAGATATTGCTGGACTACAACTTCCATCATTCCTAGCCAGCATGGCCAGTGGTCAGGGATGATGGGAGTTGTAGTCCAACAACACCTGGGGACCCGCAAGTTGAGAACCACTGGTGTGGAGGCTTCATTTCAATATGATGGATTGTATCTGAGTTACAGACCCACTGAAATCAATGAACCTAAGTTACTCATTGCAAGTAGAACTAAGACTAGACACGGTTCCCATGGCTATTCAATAGATCTATCCTTCCTGAATCCACCTGTTAACCATGTCTTGCGGCAGCAAGGTCCACAAGTCAAATTATATACTGTGTAAAGCTTCGCCCCTTTTGCCCTTCAAGAACCTGTAGCCAAATCAGGCCAGGATCTATGTTCAGCGGCTGCCAAATATTTGTATCTGTCAGGGAGGAGGAAGCTCCAGTTCAGGAGTGCAGAACTATTTTTTCAGCCTGAAACCCGAGTTAAATAAAAAATGGGCAGAGCAACAGTTGTGACTCTTGCCTTTGTACAGTACGCTACATTGGAATCATAGAACTGTAGGGCTGGAAGGGAGCCCAAGGATCACCTAGTCCAAAACCCCTGGAATGCAAGAATCACAGATACATTCAAGTCATGCAAAAGCCAGAGATTTCTATACCCACGCAAGTAAGACACCTCACAGTACACATTCAAAAGCAACTTAATTTAACAGGAAACTAAAAGATTACCTTAAAGATTACAAATTGAAACACCAGAAAGGAGGCCAGCTGCAGAATGCACAGTTAATGCAGCAAAGTTAATTTTAAAAAGGTGTGTGGGGAAGGGTGCGATCTGGCAAGAGTCTCAAGGGACAGAGAAGACTGGGGGCCGCATTTGAGGTTCCCTATACTTGCTTTAGACTGCAAACACGAGAACCAGCCTGGGGTGGGTGGGGGGAACCCTTAGTACGCAAACCGTATTTTTAGGAGGCGACTCCAAACCATCAGAGGATCACCAAGGTCATGCAACAAGCACAAGGAGAGAGAGAGAGATTACATAAAGCCACATTTCGCCATTTGTCTTCTTACCCACTGGGAGGTGGTCTCCGTTCTCCCGCTCTTCTTCTTCACTCATTTCATCTTCGCTCACCTCTTCTGCAAGGCAAAAAAGGGGAAAGAATGAGACAGGCTAGGAAGACAATTGAACTTGATTGTTTTCATACCTCCGCGGGCAGGGGATGGCGCCATCTTGCTGGTCCTTTAATCACTGTATGGCGCTCTGTAACTTTTAGGCACTTTTAAGAGCTGGTGGCAGCATCAGCCTATAAAACCCTTAACAACTTTAGACCTGACTTATCTCAAAGGCCAGAGGGGATGTGGATGGCGCTGCGGGTTAAAGCACAGAGCCTAGGACTTGCCGATCAGAAGGTCAGCAGTTCGAATCCCCGCAATGGGGTGGGCTCCCGTTGCTCGGTCCCTGCTCCTGCCAACCTAGCAGTTCGAAAGCACCCCAAAAAGTGCAAGTAGATAAATAGGTACCACTCCGGCGGGAAGGTAAACGGTGTTTCCGAGCGCTGCTCTGGTTCGCCAGAAGCGGCTTAGTCATGCTGGCCACATGACCCAGAAGCTGTACGCCGGCTCCCTTGGCCAATAAAGCGAGATGAGCTCCGCAACCCCAGAGTCGGCCACGATTGGACCTAATGGTCAGGGGTCCCTTTAACTTTACCTGTCTCAAGGACCATAGTCTTCCATAAGTTTCCTTTGAAGCTCAGCTCCAGATCCTGCAACCTCTAGAGCAGAGGCTGATGCCAAGTTCAATTAAGGACGTTTCTGCTGCAGCTCTTTATGGTTTCACACAGGGAACATTCCCAGCCCTGCCCTGGGGACGCCAGTGATTGAACCTGGGGACTTACGCATGCAGAGCAGATGCTCTGTCGCTGAACTATGGCCTTCTTCTGGTTGCAAAGGTTAAAAAGAAATCGCACTACTAAAATGGGACCGTGGCTGAGTGATACAGCAGCAGTACAGCATGGAAAAGGTCCCAGATTCAAACAATGGCATCTCTAGGTAGGGCTGCAAAAGACTGGTTTCATGAGTGGGCAATGTTTTTAGACCCATGGGCACAACTGGGTCTTTGAGTCAGTGCTGTGGGTGCCACTGTTAGGATTTTTATCAATCCGAGCTGCTCCAGCTGTACCAGTGAGTGGTAATAAGATTGTATACATCATGGGAGTGTCAGAGAGCGTGAGAAAGGAAGTCTGTATTATTGCTTGCTGAGTACTTTTGGAAATTAGTTTCACTTCTGAGCGTGTTGCAGTTTCTGTACTGGTGTTCAGAGAGCACAGACGTACTGACGGAGTCTCTGTATATAGACTGTAAATAAAGTAGTTTTAGAACTACGACTGAGTCTTTCTTCTGCTATGATATGCCAGAAGACTGGCGTGCTCTTTTCAGGAGAGGAGGGTTGCCTATTACTGGTCTCTCTGGACTGAGGGAGATTTACAGCCAGGGAGAACTACCAGAGACACAGCCCGAAAACTTGGGAAGTTGGCAGCCATTCCCGGGCATTTTTCCAAGAGCCACCCCCTCTGCTCAGCTGCCCCAACCCTGAGAGGCAGAAAGTGTGTGCATGCTCATGCGCACACTTCACTCTTCCAAAGAGACCACAGTAGAAACACGAATGCTGCTGTGTGTTTGTGTGTGAGTGAGAGACCGACACTTACCAGCTGACTGCTCTGTCACTTCTTCAGAGTTGCTTCCTGTCTCCTCCTCCTCCTCTTCCTCCTCCTCTTCCTCTTCTTCTGACTCTTCGCTGCTGGACTCCTCCTCCTCTTCTTCTTCCTCCTCCTCCTCTTCCTCCTCTGAACCGGATCCAGATTCCCCTGAAGAAAGCAAACACAAAGATGAAAAAATGCAAAAAAAACCCAACCTCAAACTGACCTCAACTCTCAAGCTAACTGCTATTGGCTCATTAAAGAACCCCTAAATTTACACCCCAGCGGTTACCTGAGGATGTTTCTGCAGAGCTGGTTTTTCTTTCGCTGTCACTGATGTCCTGTAGATCCGAAAGGGGGTCTCTCTCTTCTGGCTTTTCTTCTTTCACTGTTTTTTATTTTTAATTCAAAAAATTGGGAACAGGGTTGAGAAATCCCAATTCTCAAAAGTACTAAGGGATTCTACTTGTACAACCTTGCAGTTTTTTTCCCTGCCTTAAAAATCTAAAGCAGGGGTGAGGAACCCCATGACCATCCAAAAGCCGTTGGACTCCAATTCCCATCAGCCCCAGCAACAAACAAAGGGCCAACATCTCCCCTCCCTCTGCCTGGTCTGAAGAATGCAAGGAAAATGTCTGCCACCAAGTGGGCCAACCAAGTCAACATGCACAGAGTTGCCCTGGAAGGATGATCTATCTATCTATCTATCTATCTATCTATCTATCTATCTATCTATCTATCTACAATGGTACCTCAGGTTACATGCACTTCAGGTTACAGACTCCACTAACCCAGAAATATTACCTTGGGTCAAGAACTTTGCTTCAGGATGAGAACAGAAATCGTGGGGTGTCAGCAGGAGGCCCCATTAGCTAAAGTGGTGCTTCGGGTTAAGAACAGTTTCAGGTTAAGAATGGACCTCCGGAACGAATTACGTACTTAACCCGAGGTACCACTCTATCTATCTATCTATCTATCTATCTATCTATCTATCTATCTATCTTTAATGCAGTATTTCAGTTTAACTTTAAGATACACGAAAACACTTGGAAATAATTTTAACATGGCATCCTTGTGTTTTGTTTACTAAATAAAAGCCAAGTAAACTGAATCACTGAGCTCAAATGATATACATAGAGTGGAAACTTTCCTACGGTCCCCAGGTTGTAGAACTCCCTTCCCCACAGAGGTGTGTTTGGCCCCTTCAATATGCAGCTTCCAGAGGATCCTCAGCACTCACCTCTTTACCCTGGCTTTGGACACCTGAGGTGCATGTTCTTAGAATCCACCTTATTTTTATGATTGTAAATTTGTTTTTTTGAAAACAAAAACATTTTGAATGTTGTGCTTTAATTCTTGTATCCCACCCTGGGACTTTAGGTTGAAGGGTGGATAATAAATAAGTAGAAATAATTTTAAAATGCCGTATACTTTCGGCTAGCCCGAAGGATTCCTCCCTGGCGCAAGGAAGACACATTTATGCCTTTTAAAAGTTACCTGGCTTTCGGATTTCTCCTTGTTCCAGCTTTTCTCTCTGTTGCCGTAGCGGGCTGCGGCTCCAGATCCTTACTTTCTCATTGTAGTCTTCTCTCACCGTCCTGTGGTGTGCTGAAACTGGTCAACACAAGAAAAAAAAAATCTGTTTGTGAGTCCTGGACTTAAATCTCCGTTCTTACGCCATGGCAATTTGCTTCACGCAAACTTTGCAGCTCTAGCGAAATGAGAATTGCTTCCCTGCCTATCAGTAGTACACTGGCACATTCGAATAAGAAGCAACGTTTAATTACAGTTCAACCTTCCTTAAGTTTGAAAATGCACCTCAGTGATGGGCTATTAGGGTCAGACAGACATGGCTTTAAAATAAATCAGAAGAAAGATAATATGGCATTAGTGACATAGCTGAAAGGAGTATGAAAATAATTGATTTACAAGAACAAAGATGAAATTTGAATAATATTATGTCAAGCTTAAATATTTGATAACAAAGGGAAAAATTGGAGACTTAACAGCTGAAACGTATAATTTAAAATAGGTTTTGAGAGAAGGTGAGGTATTGCTGAACAAGATTTTGTAAATGGGAACACAGAAAAGGGAGATGTGAGGGAGTCAGAAAAGAGGGTTATGGAAACTTTATTCATGAAACTGAACTATTTTTCATGTCTTTTTTATGATTTTTTGTCCTTTGTCTTTTTTTGTATATCTTTTTTTGTATCTTTTTTCTTTCTTTTTTTTCTTTATTGATTGACGGTGATGGCATTTTCTTTTTTTTGGGTTGTGTATGTGAATGGTGTTTTATTGTTAAAATTCTTAATAAATATTTTATTAAAAAAAATATATCAGAAGACTCTCACGACGACTCCAATAAAACATAAAAAATAGGTACCAAGAATCAATTATTTATGATAGCAGGGAACAACTATTTCAGAAATCTATATACGACTTGATGTGGGGAGGGGGACACCAGGAAATAGCTAGACATGGAAGGTATCCAGAGTCTACACAAGGATTCTGGCTAAGTGGCAGAATATTTGCTTTGCACGCAGAAGGTCCCAGGTTCAATCCTTGGCATCTCCAGGTAGAGATGGACAGAAATCCTGGCGCTGCTGCCAGTTATGGTAGACAATACTAAGGTAGATGAACCAAAGTTCTAACTCAGTGTAAGACAGCTACCTAGATAACCTCCTTGCTAACAAATCTGCGTGAAACAAGTCAAGATCAGAAGGTGCAACCAAAGGTCAGGACTTCACCTGTTTTGAGTGCAGAAGGTGCCATGTTCAAACCCCACCACCTCCAGGTTAGGGGTGGGACAGAGGCCCTCTCTGAAATTCTGGAGAGCCACTGCCAGTCAGCGCAGACAATACTGAGCTAGAAGGACTAATGATCTGAGTCAGTATAAGCCAGCTTCCTATGTGGAACTCACAATATCATGTTGCAAATGTAGAATGGTGCTGTTCAGTATTTCAGCCACTCCATTTCATCTCACATACCGTTTTCCACCCCCGGTCAGTCAGCATTCCATGCCCACCAAGCATGCTCAGTTCTCATTGTCCAAACTGCAGCTCGCTCCCCCCCCCCCATGAAACAGCTCTCCTAGGCTACCTTCAGCCCATGCTGCTTTGCTCATTCACCTGCCTGCTATTCTGTCGTCACGCTATTAACATAGCCTACTGGTGGTTATGATGACAGCATGATGACAGACTTACGTTTTTATACATATAAGAAGATATATCCACTTGCAAACCTTGGGGTTCTCCCTAGCCTGCAGACGCCTCCCTCTCCTGCACAGACAGCACCATTTTTGCTACATAATCAGTGGCACTGACAACCTGTACTTGGGAAACAAGAGAGGATAGTGACTTCCTGGGGACCTATGAGGTCTCACAAATCACAGGTCTCTTACCCTTTGCCCGTTTCCCTCACACTCAGTATTTCCAGAAGATTAAAAAGGTGGTGGTGGGACAAAGACTTGTATGTCACAGTTGGAAGGATAAACATTCACCATCCATTACTCAACAGTCTGGAGATCTTACTTACCTATCTCCATTTTAATGTATACAATCATCAATCCTGTTTGGATATCAGTTTCAACATCCAGACTCATTGCATTTATATATGTGGTTTTTTAAGTAGGATTGATGCATGATTATTAATGCGACCTGACATTTCTTTCCCTTTTCTTTCAGATATATTTGCAATAAAATATATACACAGACAGATAAGCGCGCGCACACACACACACACACACACTACTGGCCCCGTACTCAAAGTTTCCCAGGATTCTAAAGAACAAAAAAAAACACCAAAACACAAAAAAACCCATGGTAGTTTTCAAATCAGTGGTTAAATGTAGTGGTTCTGAAAGGTTCAGTGCCCAATCTTGACTCAAAATGGCATCCATTTTGTGTAGCCAAACACAGACAATAACCTGCTCCTTCATCTCAGGAACCATCATGCAAAAATTTGGCTACGCTACCTTAAAACCGATGCAAATGCACAGTGAACGAACAACCTTCAAAAAATATATAAAAAAAGAGATTAATCTAGAGTTGTTATTAGGTTGCTAAATATGAGTTCACACCATGTTAGGGTCCATTTAGACCCCAATACCTCAGTTTCCCCATGTGTCACACCCAAAATCACAGCAGGAGCTAGCACTGAGACACAGCAACAATACACCAGCTAACTTTAAGAGACTATGTGGAACAGGAAATGACATTGGGGGTGGGGTGAGAGGGGAGAGTTTTACATATTTTGAATACCCATTTGGAAATTTAAATGTGGAGGATTTAAAAAATACAAGTTATCGTGGAGGGTAGAGAAGGGAGGACTTAATGCAATCCAAACACTCTATTCCAACCCCCAACCCCCAATTTTAGCTAATCACTCCTCATCCCCAAGCTTTCTACAAAATAAAAAGAGTACTGGGGGGCTAACGAAAAAGGTTAAGCATGCCCTGTAGTTTGAGCACCAGGAAGAGGAACCTCCACCACCACAAACCTTCTGCTTATTGTAAGACCACTGCATAACCAGCAAAGGAGCAGCCATGCTTCAGGGTTATTTTGCTCTCCTGCTTCTGATAACCACAGGAGCGTCTACAGAGCACAGCGCTTCTGCGTCCAACCACACTGAAGCTGTTTTTGGCAATGCCTTGAGCTCCCATGTTCTGCCCACACACTTCCAAGCCTATCTTGGCAGCAGCAAAGGCTATAAACTCTTTTTCTCTTTTAAAACGAGAAAGTGGAGATTCCTGGAAAGCGGCAATTCGGCAGCCAGAATCAAAGCCCATGCCCTTGTGCCCTGAGACAAAAACCACAATGTTATGCTTGTGGTCCCAGGTCCAACCCCTGGTTTCTCCAGGCAAGGCTGGAAAAAAGGACTTGCGTCTGAAACCCTGCAGACCCCTGCAAGCCAGTGCAGAAACCACTGAGTTAGATGCACTCAGTACAAGGAAGCCTACTATGCTCCTATTTAAATTGGCTCTTTATTCAGAAACATGAGGACTGGAACCCTGCTTTTATTTTTAGGGGAAACATTGTAGCTCGGTGGCAGAGCAGTTTCAACACCCCAGCATCTCCAGGTAGGGCTGGGAGAGATTCATACCTGAAACCCTGGAGAGCTACTGCCAGTCAGTGTAGACCACTGTGCTGGTCTCCAGCTGTTTTGGGACTACAATTCCCATCATTCCTGACCACTGGTCCTGCTGGATAGGGAGGATGGGAGTTGGAGTCCAAAAACAACTGGAGACCAAAGTTTGGGAAACAGTGGTGTAGATAACACTGAGCGAGCTGAACCAATGGGGTGACTCAGGAGAACACAGCTTCCTATGTTCCTAGGTCTTAGGAGAAGGGATGCTGTTCAGCGGCAGAGCATCCGTTTTGGATTAGAAGGTCCTGGGTTTGATCCCCCCTCGTGTCCAGGTGGCGTTTCCTGGAACCCCAGAAAGCTGATGCCAATGGAAAGCCAATTAAGAGGCAGTAATGAGCTTGATGTCCCAAGAATCTGATGCGGCGTAAGACAGCCTCCTTTGCCTGACATCCAGGAGCTGTGTCAAAGGTTTTCACGGCATAAACGTCATAGACGAAATAAACACACAATCCGTACCCGCAAGGAAATAAGGCTTCCCTCGCCCCGTTCCGCCCCCACCTCTGAGCTACTTACTCTCTCGTCTGGCCTCCCGTTCTTTACGCCTCTCCTCCGCTCGCCTCTCCCGTTCCTTGATCTCCCGCTGCTCTTTCTGCTGCTCTCTCATTTTCCTCTCTCGCTCCCTCTTCCGCTCAAGCTGCTCCAGGCGGTCCCTACGAAGGGTTTCATCAGGCGCCCGTGTTATTTTATCGAATTGGTTTTCGTTTGTTTTAATTAACAATTTTGAATTATATGGTCTCTTTCGCTGCATTCCCTCTAGAAAGATTAGCAATATTTATTTTAAGAGCGTAGCTTCTGGCATTTGCACAAAGGCCGAATCTCCCTTATCAAGAGAGGTTTTGCTTAGCCAAGTCAGCACCAACACAAATCAGGATGTTAAGATATTTATTGACTGCCCACCCACCTACCCTGCTTTGGACCCTCCTCAAATTCGAAAGAGAGACCCCTCTTGGGAGGACAGTGACTACCAACATCCCCTCTGGCTCATGTTTCTGGCAACAGTACCACGGACGTAGTACAACTGCAGTGGGGAACCTTTCTCAGTCTGAGGGCCGCATTTCATTCTCGGCAACATTCTGGGGGCCACATGCCTGTGGCGGGTGGAGCCAGAGACAAAAGCGGGCAGAGCAATAGGTGTGAATTTCACCTTCCTTCAGCAAGCGAGTTTCTACATTACGCTCTTTATCCTTGTGTTCCAGGAAAGCCAGAGGCATTATCAGAATTCAACCAGAACCAAACACTTAAGGAGAGGCGGTGGCTTGGGGAAGAGTCTTGAGGGGAAGATAAGAGAGGTCAGATGTTCTCCACCCCTGTAACACATAGCTGAATCCAATATTAGCCCTACTCAGAGCAGATGCACTGAAATTAAGGGGCCCAAGTCAGCCACATGGACTGATTTCAAAGGATCTGCTTGGACCAGGGCAGACCTTGGATACAGCCCACAATTCCTTAACCATGCGCTTGATCTAGTGCCCAAATGTTCTCTCTTAAGGGGAAGGCATTGTAACATTGCTTTATGGGCTAGTAGGAGATTTGAGGCCTCCACGTTGGAGAATTTTGTAGGGGAGGGATCACAGACCTTGGTGGCAGTGGACCTGCTTTAGATACAGAAGGTCCCCAGTTCAATTCCAGGTATTCCCAGTTAAACAGCAGGTAGCCGCGGATGGGAAGGACCTCTCTTTGTCCAAGATCATGGAGAACATCTGTCAGTTGTAGCAGACCAGGAATGGGGAGGCGCTCTGTCTAGATGCTGCTGGACTCCAACTCACACCTTCCCTGTCCATTGGCCATGCTGGCAGGGCTGATGGGAGTTGGAGTCCAACAGTAGCTGGAGGGACAAAGGTTCCCCACCACCCAAGCAGGCAATATTAGGCAAGGCAGACAAATAGTCTGAATGAGTGCTAAGACAGCTTTTGTGTTCCAGTGTACTTATCTGATGCCCACTGGGGTGAATCAGATATGCAGGATTAAGCTGTGTGAAATGCATGGTCCATTTCTTAAGTTGTAAAATCCCTCATATTAGAGGTGGTTTTCTGAATGTTGGTTCAAATCACTACTGTACATTCCTTACCAAGCTCACATATCAATTGTGTCCATAGGGCTACAGGACTTCTCCATGGGTGGTAGGTGCAGAATGTCTTTCTTTAGCTAGATTTCTGCACAAGGAGCAACTATTAACCCCAGCTCCACCCATTGCTCAACAGGCACACTCAAGTTAGATGCCCAAACCATGGCTTCGGATGCCTGATATAGAAGGCCGAACTTGCGTAACCTCAGCTTATTAGGTCTCTCAATCAATTAAAAGCTATGTTCAGATATCACAAAGAGCTATGATTTGGAGCCTAGCTGTTACCCTCAACATGCCCCCCAACCCTTTCCCCTCCCTGTCACAGAGGCTAAGAGGTTACGAGCTCCCTGCTCTCCTCCCACTATGCAGCTGGGAGGACTCTGTCAGCTTGTGCTTTTGGTTAAGTGCAACTTGCCATGCCACCCACACCAGGAACTGTGGTTTGCATTAAGTATGACTCCTTTCAACAAGCCAGCTTCAGAAACCATGGTTTGATGGTGGCTTGTTTTCAAACCAACCGCAGTCAATGTCAATCACAGTTCCATGCTCAAATGACAAGACCAACTATGCTGAACTACAAGTGGGTGTGAGCCCAGGGGGCCGTTAGGCTTTGTCCATGTCCTGCTAAGTCAGGAGTAGCTAACCTGTGGTCCTGCATCTTCTTTTTGATTAATTACAGTAATACAGCAGAGCCAATGCATTCTCAAAAAGTAGAAGTGTGCATTTTGCTCTCAGCCAAACCAATGTTTGCTTCCATGGTCTAGTTCAGCTTTTCTGGGGAGCTCTCCATGACCCCAAATCAACAACTGGGAGTTGCATCAAACTTTATTCCACTCCATCTCTAGTTTCTGCAATGTTACCAAGCACTGTCCACCCACTTTTTTAAAAAAACCACTCATCACAGTGATCCTATGTTTGCATTACAAGAAAAAAGGTAGAGTCCCAGGAAACTAAATTCTTAAGTCAACAGCACAGTCTGTAGCTTTTTTTGGAACTGTTGCCTATGCGGCATCATGGAAATAATACCACATTCCAATAGCCCACACCTTTGCTTACACGGTTAAACCAGTTAAGTGCTTGATTTACACTGTTAAGCAAATTGCCACATCTCTGCAGTTCTTGTGATCACGGCCCGCAGACAGCTATTTAGTGGCAGGTGACGTAAGCACAGAATCAAAGGAGAAGATGTACAGCTGTTAGACTGATTGCATAATGTCCCTAAGAAGTTGGTTCTGGGGAGGAAATGCTGGATTTTGGGCTCCGGGGCCAGGGGGGGATTTACCTCTCTCTCCGGGAATGCTCCCTAGCCAATTCCCTCCTTTTCTGCCTCTCCCATTCACGGCGGGCCTTATCCTGCTCTTCACGGTGCCTTTTCCTACGTTCATGCTCGCGCTCCTTCTCTTTCACCCTAGCATGCTTCCCTAATAATAGAGATACAAAAAAAGAGGCCAAACTGTTACCCCCCCTCCCAAACAGCATTCGGAAGTCGTAAAACGAGCAATGGAACCAGATGAAAAAGAGAAGGAGAGAGCAACACAGATTATGAAAGAATCATTTCTCTTGGCACTCTGCTAAAACAAAAAACAACCACAAGCCACCATGGCTAAAATTAGCCATCAGGTTAAATGGCTTTTTAAAATTAAAGCTGACTTCCACAAACGTTGGAACTTCTCCCTTCCTTGTGACTTTGTAGCTGGCAATATTAACAATATTACTCTACTGTGTGTCACGGTAAAAGCTACCCTGGCTCCGAGCTCTCACCTGAGAACATAAGAAGCTTCTTGATGGGTTAAAATGCACATGGTCCAGCATTCTCCTCATGGATGCCAGTGACCAGAAGGTACCAGGTGGCCTATTAGCCAGCAGACAACTGATAGACCCAAGGTGCGCTCTCAGTCGACATACAGCAATGGTGAGGCCCAAAAGACCCAGTGCCCCACATGGACTGAGCTTACACCCTGAAATATGCTGGGGGTGTCTCAGCAGACAACCATACATGGGGAGGGTCAGCTCATATAGTCAACTGCTTGCCATAGGCAACCAGGGATTCCATGCAGGTGAGTGAGTGCTCTGGGGGGAGGAGGGACAGAACACATCAGCCCCTCCACTTGGTCCCCAGGCTAGTTGCATAGGAAGGAAAGTCTCTTCCTCCACAACCTGCATGGAAATGCAGAGGGAAAAGGAATGGCTCAGTAGAAGCCACAGCTTTTTTAAACTACCCTGTTAAGAATCCTCTGCATTTCCATGCTCCCTGAAAGGTGGAGATGGAAACAGAGGCTATTAGCCTCTAAGCTGAGAAGGTCCACCGTGTATAGCTCATTGGTTAGCCCAACATAATGGGGTGTGGTCAAAAGTAGGAGCGGTCACCTGATAAGCAATTGAGCTAATGACTGAAGAACTTCCCTTACCACTGCCAGTAAAAATTGCTGAGTTCTTAAAGGGCCAGCAAAAATAATTCTTGAGGGCCAGATCAGAATCTCGAACTGTAAGTTAGCTAGCTGTGCTCTAAGTGGGCTGGGGTGGGGTGGGAAGCTTGCTGGCTACTAAACTTTGTGGGTGTATATATAAGGCTGCCTTAACTGAACTCATCATTGTGTGATGGGTTCCAGAGACCAACCCTCTTCCAAGGACACCAGAGGTTAGGAGACACTGAGGAGGAAATGCTAAGAAGCGACCTGAGTACCTTCTGCCGAATGACTGCGATGACGCCGCTTCTCTTTCCTCTTCTCGTCTTTTCTGTGGTGTGCCCTCTCCTTCCGTGACATTTGCTGGGGGGGTTTGATTGCCAGGGAGTCGTCCTCTTCTCCCCTGAAGTCCACAACAATGGGGGGGGGGGGAGAATGGGAAAAGGATCGTGTGAATGCAGAAGAAGAGTTCATTCATTTACTGTCGTCTATCAGGAGTCACTGCGCCTGGCAACAGCAGCCTGAGAGATGGGACAGTGGCAACTGAAACCAGCTGCTCATTGGCTTCTTCCCTCCCCTGAATCGCTTCTATTCAAGCTGGTCATCACTATGTCACTTTAAAAGTACATGCCCAGGGTTGCTTATTTTAACCCTCCCCACCTTGTTTTCACCATGCAAGCTGCAGAGCAAAGACTTTTAATCTGTGCACAGTGCTTAGTAAAACACAGCTGTTTAAAAATGAGAAATGAAGTATACCACACTGCAACAGTATCGCAATCGTGGAAGGCAGAGGTGATGGTCCCAAAGACGATGACAGGGAAGACTGCCAATGAAGCAAAGCCAGCTGCGAAGGGAAGCTGGAACTAGAACCTGCCAGCCTACTAATTCAGGTGCAGCCCATCGTAACGGCCACATCTCTGTAGACCAGAAGTCTCCAGATGTTGCTGAACTCCCATCAGTCCCAGCCAGAATGGCCAATGGTCAGGGATGGTGAGAGTTGCAGTCTAACATCTGGAAGGGTCACAAGCTCCCCATCCCTAAGGTAGACCATCACTTGCCTTCATTGCTCCCAGCTACCACCATCACAAATCTACCTTCTTTCAATGCAGGGGAAAGGAATCTGTGGCCCTCCAGATATTGCTAGCCTCCAACCTCCATCAGGCCTAGTGTTCAAAGATGATAGGGGTTGCAGTCCAAGAATATCTGGAAGGGTTCCAGACCCCCATACACATTCCTATCATATGGCAAGTGTGAGTAATTGTAATTAAACTGTGTGTGTGTGTGTGTGAGAGAGAGAGAGAGAGAGAGAGAGTATAACCCTCTGCTAGCGGCTTTCCTACCGGTCTTCCATAGAGTCTTCCCTCCTGTAAGGTGAATTCCGGATAGTTATCTCCATGCGGTGATCTCTCAGCTCTCCCTCTTCAAGGGAATCGCGCTTCGAGTCCCGATCATCAGACTACGACGATAGGGGGAAACACACATTTTGGCTTTCAGAAATTGTGCACAGTGAAAGATTATTCGTAGTTTTACCCCCCGAAATTTTGTTACCCAATCATAGCAGAGGCAGAGAGCTTGTTGTACTACTGGAAAGAACACAGACATTTAAACAGGGGAAACCTATTTGTGTGCTATATTCACTTCAAAGGCGGTGGGGGCGGGGAAGGAATCCCAGGATGCTACTTGACGTGCCTTGACGGAATGTTTCATACAAATATTCCAGGGAACTTTGGACAAATGGGTAGAACCAAAGTATAGTGGGGAAAGAAGAACATGCAGGCACTTTCACCTCTGGGGACCAGTGCACATAAGTAGGATGCCACCATAATCCAACAGGTTTTTGTTTACAACCTGGGTAGTGTCATGCTGCTGCTGTGGACAATTATTTTGAACCCTCCAATCCAATTCACTTTCTTTCTGGAAGCAAGAGTTAATTGGCTGCTGCATGTGCACGTTTGTGAACAAGCTAATGAGTATGATGTAAGTGAATGTGGAA
The DNA here is from genome assembly GCF_965112155.1 of Podarcis liolepis. Taxonomy (NCBI): domain Eukaryota; kingdom Metazoa; phylum Chordata; class Lepidosauria; order Squamata; family Lacertidae; genus Podarcis; species Podarcis liolepis. The sequence continues at coordinate 23,006,328 of NC_139561.1, forward strand.
ATTCTTTTGCAATAATTTTGCCAGGCGGAACACTGTGTTTTTATCTTGTGTTTGTATATGGGAAATGCATCCAGAAGACAAAAATGTATCAAGGAGTTAGTGATTTCAATGGTTACCCTCCCTGCCTCTGTTCCTTCCCCCTCCCTCGCTCTTGTTAAGTTTTTCGATGGTGCGAGAACAGTCTTTAATGTCCTGAGAACGTTGGGAGGAGGTGAAGCCTCCCCCCCCCCACAGCTGCCTTAATCAGCTGTGGAGGATAGTGCTGAGTACCTTCTTCGATGTTGGACATTGTTTTGAGAAAGTAAGGCATTGGGAGAGGGTGGCTAATGGATGATCTGCACATATTCAGTCTTGGAAGCCACACAGGCTATCTATTAAATTGGACGGTTTGGGCAGAGTTTCTTTGAAGCTCGTGCATGAACTGATCGGCTGCAGGGCCATGCAAACAGAGGCTACCTGGGGGAGTCGCATTGCTGCTTCTTGAGGGCTTCCTACTCACTTGTGTATTTTGTATTGCTTCTGAATCTCATTTTAAAAGAACCACCTTGCCTTTGGCAAGACAGTTTGGTTCTGTGAACCGCCCTAATATCTTGTGATGAAGGGCGGTATATAAATGTAATAAACAACAACACCACCACTGAGGTTTGCAAAAGTACAAACCTGCTGTACCTGGAAGTGGGTGGGGAGAGTGCAGCTGAATGGGACACAGCTGTGGGCAGCCTGAGGAAGTATCATCCCCCTTGGGCCTGCCCATAAAAAGCAAGTCTAGAGTAAGAGAATAGGGTGACGTCTTCTGTTTGCAGGAACTCTTCTCGTTATAATACTTTTATGGTTGAGCTGAGTGTTTGGACCCTGGGTGAGAACCCGGAGGGTGTGTCAGGAGGAAAACGAACTGATGTATAGGTATATGTAACATTTTTATATGCAACTGTATATTTTTGTAATAGTTTAAGTTGCCTGTTGTTGCTTCAGTTTTCTGTACCCCGTTTAGAGATCTTTTTAATTTATTAGGCAGTATAGAAATTAAATAATAACATAAAAATAATCAAAAGAATATTTAGGAGGAACCCGCCCCCCCCCCCCGAGGAGATTACGGTTATTACCTGCCCTTCACCAGCAAGTCCCGGAGCAGGTTACAACAAGCTATAGAACGCTTTCTCTCTAATTAGAGGTGGGGGAGCAAAGTTTGGGTAGTTTTCTAAACTGCACAATGTCAGCATGAGAGTGGTACTCGACTAGCACAAAGGACTTTCACCAGACATACAATCCTATGTGTGCGCACTTGGAAGCAAGTCTCAGTTACTTCAAGCAGGTGTGCACAGGACTGCAGCCTGAGAATACCAGAAGAAGCTTTGTTCTAATTAGAGAGGGGGGAAGAAAATGAGGGGAAAGAAAACATACTCTTATAGGCACTGGCTCTAGAAGGGCAGCTTACATTTTTGAGGCGCTTTATGTCTGCTTTCTCCTCTTGCTCTTTGCGACGTTTCTTCTCCTGAAGAATTTCATCTAACGTTTTCACTTTCCAAGATTCCTTTTCATCACCCATTTGTGTTTAAAAAGGCACTAAAAGAAAAGACAACCATGAAATGAGGCTGCTGCTACCCTATCACGGACCTGGCTGTCCACATTTTAATAATGCCGATATTAAAACCACCGTTAAGGTACTCTGCCTGCAGCCACCTCTGAAAAGCACTTGGAAACTATAATTAGCCCAAAACAAACAGGCCAGTTTGCTAGCTGGGTTGGCATAATTAAAAACATCTACTATATATTTCAGAAAGTTGCTCGTCTGCTCCCTATGCATTTGGACACTTCCTAAGATATTGCAACAAAACTTTTGAATGAGCTCAAAGAGCAAGTTTTTGTCTATGTTTGGATACAAGGCCATTTGAACTCAAATGGTGGACTGAACCATTCAAAACTGCACTGATTTCAATGACTGGTTTCAACAATGTACTGGTTTTGGGTTGTTTATACATAATTTCCAAGCAACGCTGGGTACGAGGCTGCTAGTACAATGTAACTACAGCATTCATTTATTAATAGGGTCATTGAAAGCTGCCTTGGAGCACATCAGTCACCCGATTCTCCTATCTCAGCTATTGTCTCCTTTGAACAGCTCTCTAGCCTCTCAGGAAGAGACAGGTTTCTCCCATCACCTGCTACCTAATTATTTAAACTCAGACACCGGGAATTTTTGGCCCTGCAGGCACTGCTGAACTACATCTCACATCAGCCCTAGAAAACACAGCCAATAGCCAGGGATGATGGGTGTTGTAGTTTAACAACATCTGTAGGACCAAAGGATTCCAAAACATGTTATAATAGGAAGGACAAAGGTTTAAACCTGGGGCTTTTGGAATGTGACGCACGCAGCCCCCACTCCTTCAGGATATTTCCTCCCCATATATCATTGACTGGTGGGCAACAGCCTCCACAAGCAGTTTGCCCCAAATGCACCATTGCTAAAGGTACAGTGGTACCTCGGGTTACATACACTTCAGGTTACAGATTCCGCTAACCCAGAAATAGTACCTCGGGTTAAGAACTTTGCTTCAGGATGAGAACAGAAATCGTGCTCCAGCAGCACAGCAGCAGGCCCTATTAGCTAAAGTGCTGCTTCAGGTTAAGAACAATTTCAGGTTAAGTACAGACCTCCAGATCTGGGACGGGACTTTTGGCGCTGTGGGTAAAAGCCTCAGCGCCTAGGGCTTGCCGATCGAAAGGTCGGCGGTTCGAATCCCCGCGGTGGGGTGCGCTCCCGCTGCTCGGTCCCAGCGCCTGCCAACCTAGCAGTTCGAAAGCACCCCCGGGTACAAGTAGATAAATAGGTACCGCTTACCAGCGGGAAGGTAAACGGCGTTCCGTGTGCTGTGCTGGCTCGCCAGATGCAGCTTTGTCACGCTGGCCACGTGACCCGGAAGTGTCTCCGGACAGCGCTGGCCCCCGGCCTATAGATGTGAGATGGGCGCACAAACCCCAAAGTCTGTCAAGACTGGCCCGTTCGGGCAGGGGTACCTTTACAGACCTCCAGAACAAATTAAGTACTTAACCCGAGGTACCACTGTATTCAGAAGGCATGGCCCCTGCACAGCTCTACTAGAGCTAGGAACTTCAGCAGGTGCAGCGACCATGAACAAAAGTTCCTTTAAAGTAAAAGCTCACAGTCCACAAGCTAGCCTTTGAATTTTGCAGACTTACACACAACCCCCCCCCCAAAAAAATAAACCCATACAGCATCGTGTTTGTAGTGATGGCACAGGGCAGGACCAGGAAGACCAAAAGCTCGAATTGGGGTGGACGTTATTGTTTGGTTTTGTCATTGTGGCTATGCCCTTTCGCGTTTTTACATTGTAAACCGCATTTTGACCCTTGGCGAAGGGGGGGGGTGTACATAAATTTGATAGATAAATAAATAAATAAATAAATAAATAACGGTAGATAATTAAAACACCCGCTCAGCCAAGAGCACTGACGGGGGCTCCGGACTTGAATGAAGTGGGACGGGGTTGGACAGAGAAGGAAGTTCCGAGCGTCTTGGGGGGAAGCCAGGAAGAAAATCTCAAAATCCTAGTAAAATAAGGAGAGCTCGAGAGGGCGCCTCACCACCACCCGCTGCAAGGGAGGCCTAGCTCCACAACACGCCACCCCGGCAAGGCAGGCCGCCCTACCACGGCCCACCTTCTCCGCCACAGGAAACCCCGCTTCCCTCCCCTCTGAAACCCGGCCTCCGGCCCCGGGCAGCGGGGAAGGGAAGGCGGCCCACCGCAGCCGCAGCCTCCCCGCCTTCGACCCTCCCTTACCTTCCCTGTCGCCCCTACCGCCACCGCCTCCACGACCCACTTGCCGGGGATGCAGTGCCCGGAAGCGCGACGCGTGGCGCACGCATTTCTTCCGGCGCGGGTCCGTTACGTCACCGGAAAGGGAGACGTTTCCCTCCCGGCCCGGGGACAGTTAAAGGGAGAGGCCCATCCGCTTGTGGACGTTCGCAGAACGTCAGCCGGAAGCCCATAGACTTTCGAATAGACCTATGAGGGGGTAACGTACTTCTGGGTCCACTAAGCCTCCCAGCTCCAAGACGGAAATCAAGCGTTTTCTTGTGGACATTAATGCACAATTTCTATAGATATGCATAAAGTGTGGACTTAGAAAGGCTCCCTAACTTCCAGGGTGTTGTTTTTTTATGGCTCCCCACTCCAAAAAAAAACCAAAAAAAAAACCACCCCAGCTGTGGAATTAAGGGAGAAGTGCCCACGAAAATCATTGGATAAAATAGTATTGTTGTTGTTTAGTCGTTGGGTCGTGTCCGACTCTTCGTGACCCCATGGACCAGAGCACGCCAGGCACTCCTGTCTTCCACTGCCTCCCGCAGTTTGGTCAGACTCATGCTGGTAGCTTCGAGAACACTGTCCAACCACCTCGTCCTCTGTCGTCCCCTTCTTGTGCCCTCCATCTTTCCCAGTGTAGGAGGTGAGGACAGGTGACCCCACCTAGGCCCGAAGTCCCCCCCCCCCAAACCAGGCCTCAAAACTGTCCAAAATTCCTTTTGTCTTCTAAAAATCCAAAGCAGCTTTTGTCTGGCTGTTCTCTGCTTATTCTCACAAGATGCTGTGCGTAGGCAAAATGTTACTTTTAAAGGCTAATGAATAGGCTCTGTTCAAAGCAGGCCTGAGAGCTGAATCTTATCTCATTCTAGTTGCAACATCTTTGGACATGCTGAACTACTCTCATTCCCCCTTTCCTGGGAAGGGTGCCAAGAGTCCACAATAGTCCCAAGACAGCTTTCTGTACATGCTCAGGAACACATCATGGGGCAGGACTCTGGAAGGAGGAGGAGAAAAGGGGAGGGAACTGGAATGGGTATATAAACTCTGTGCACATGATTGTGAACTCGTGCATGCTTTTTGTGAGTTATCACACTTGCTCCTTCTACCAGTTCATGGATGGTAGAAATAAAAGCCTTTTCTCCGACTATTCCTTGAGTGTCTGTTGACTCCCATCTCCCTTTCCCAGGCGCAATATTTTCCCCACCCAAGAGCAAAGCCTCATAAGGCTACACCAACATCAGAGTCTTTTCCAGGGAGTCTTCTCATGAGGTGGCCAAAGTATTGGAGTCTCAGATTGAGGATCTGTCCTTCCAGTGAGCACTCAGGGCTGATTTCCTTCAGAATGGATAGGTTTGATCTTCTTGCAGTCCATGGGATTCTCAAGAGTCTCCTCCAGCACTATAATTCAAAAGCATCAGTTCTTCGGCGATCAGCCTTTATGGTCCAGCTCTCACTTCCATACGGAAGTATGGAAATACGGAAATATGGTTTCCACATGGAAAACCATAGCTTTTGTAGCACCCTGCTTGTGGTTAACGCTTAGCTGGAATGAAATATTCAACGCAGCAATAGAGAATTTAAAATAATTATTTATTTGTCAGACAAATAAATGAGAGGCACAGTGGTATATGGTTACCAAGCTCTGGCCTGGTCTCCTGCCATTATGGCCAGCCCTTATATTCCCTTAATCCAGCCCCCTTTGCTCCTCCTGTGGCTGCCTCTGTCCAATCAGCCTGGTTGGATTTCCTATTGGCTGATTGCTAGAACCAATCACAAAAAGATACACCCATATCCTTCTGTCCTTATATGGAAGACAAAGAGCTATATATTGTTACATCTATAAATGACAAATAAGTAGTAATATATCTTACATGTGTCTCAACAAGGAATCTTAATTACCAGCTCACCTCTTGCCCTCCTTGCCCTATTGCCTTCTAAAACAAATGGTTAATCTTAAATTTTTATCTTAAACATATGTCAAGGATCTTGAGTTTCACATAAACATTGAAAGATCTCCTTCATTTGAAGGTTTCTAAACAAATGTCTGACAGCTAATATATCAGGACAGCATTTGATGGCGTCTTCCTGTCTGGCAAGGGGGGGGGCAGGCTGGTGGCTGACTTAATTCCAGGATGAATACAACTCTTTACAACTATATGAAATAAGAATCTAGCATTTCTAAATCCTTTGCATAATTACATCTATGCCAATACATTTAATACACAACACAAGTAGCCTCTTAAAAGGAATAAGGTCTTTGTAAAAAGGAACTCAGTTTAAAACAGTTTCAGAAGAAACCTCTTCAAAAGAAGCCTCTTCAGTTTACACTTCCCCCCCTTCTCCAGCTGCTTCAGCCAGCTGCTTTGTTTCCATTAGCTCTTCCCAATATTTATTGTCCTTAAACTCTCTCAGTTTAAGAAAGAAACAACTTTAAAAGACTTCCCAAAAAAATGCTTTCTTTCTACCAGCTAGATGTTTCTCCATTTGGTTTTTAACCTTTTTAACCTTGGAAAGAAGATCTGGCTAATTTTACTGGGAGGCACATCAATATTTTATTATTTACCAACTATTAATTATGTTTATCTCTGCCTTTTTATCTTCTATAACATGTAGGGTCAGTGTCCTTACTCAGTCTGTAATTTCAGCTTTTACGACTTTGAGAATTGTTTTCTGCTATCAATCAAAAAGGGGCCCCTTGTCTAGGAAGAAAAATACTGTCAGTGTTTTCTTAAGCAGCTAGCCTTCTTGCCTAGCATGAAACTTTTAAAATCTAAGCTCTCTCTTTAATATACAAGTCCTGATCAAACATTAATAAAATGCAGGCTTATGCCTGATGCCTCACTTTAACTATACGGACCTTTGTCAGCAAGGTGATTTCTCTGCTTTTTAAGATGCTGTCTAGGTTTGCCATCGCCTTTCTCCCAAGGAGCAGGCGTCTTTTAATTTCGTGACTGCTGTCACCATCTGCAGTGATCATGGAGCCCAAGAAAGTAAAATCTCTCACTGCCTCCATTTCCTCCCCTTTTATTTGCATTTAATTATGGCTGGGAAGAAAAAAGGCCTGCAGGTATTTCAAATTCAGGTTCTCTCTGTGTGTACATGTGGCTTGTTCCCATTTTTAAGTTGGATGCCATCCTATGCTTATTGGCAGCTCAACCGTTTGTTTTGCTCTCTCGTTCAATTCTCCCAGAGAATATAGCTCAGCATTGTCTTACACTGACAGGCTGCAGCTCTCCAGGATTTCAGACATGTCTCTCTCCAAGCCCTACCTGGAGATGATGGGGGAACTGAACCTGGGCTAATGTTGACACCTTTGGTTTGGGCAAAATTGAGACATATCAGGGGGGTGAGAATTGAGGGGCACCCACCAAATCCTCCCACCCCCTTTGTGAAGGGAGGGTTCCCCACATTTGGCCTCCCGCCACCCTCACCACCCCAGCCCTGCTCTTTCCCTCAACTCATGTAGACAGGATAATTAAACAGAGAGCAAAACATGGTTTTGTTTTTATTTACCAAAGGAGAATTCTTAGAAGATACAGTGAACAAAAACAGGATTATGTACAGTTACAGGTTTCTTTCCTTTAAAAACAACAACATTGCAGCTTGTATTTTTGCCTATTACACAGGTAGCAAAAGCTCATCCACAGGATCGGTCCATTTGGAGACTTTAAGCAAATGTCACAGTTACATTAAATTGGTTGTGCTTGAAAGCAGGTTTATAAAGCGGGTGGACGTTCCACATTAAGTCAATACTGGAAGAGTGAACATACTCAATTATGTATTGCATACACTTTTATTTTCATATTGGTATCCCAATATACTTAAAGTTTGGCCCCGTCGCAAAAAAAAAGAAAAGCACCCATGAGAGATTGTGTGTTCAAGTTTCCGCAGGAAAAAAAATCTTGTCATTTTCTGGATAACAAATGTGAACTATTTATCTAAATTGCAGTCATTTCCCAGAAACATCTTTGATTAAAACACCATCAAACACTGACTACCTTAGGTCCCCAGATGCTGCTGGACTACAACTCCCATCATTCCTGGCCAACTGTGGCAGCAGTCAGGGACAGTGGGAGTTGCAGTCCACCATCAACTAGGAACTTAGTGGAAAAGCACTGTTCCACACCACAGGCGTAAATTGGTTTTGATGTCCATGAGGGGCTTAACTGTCACTGTTTCCCTGGCAGACTTGGAAATTGTAGCTTGACAAGAGGGCCGAGAATTATGTCGATTCTCTTAGTAATTTGTTTCTTGGAACTACCTTTCCCATGATTGCTAGAGGAGGAATCTGTGGCTAAACCAGTTTTGTGTGTAGCTAGGCTATGCCTCTTTCTGGGCAGCCCAGAGGCTGAGGCAGGGCTCGTGGGATGAGGTATCTTATAGATTAGTACAACCATCCTGAACCTGACCATTTGAGGCCATTCTTATTGCAAAGCCCATGCAATGCTGAAACACAGACATGCTGTTTATAAGGATTCATGCTGGAATGCTTAGTGATTAAACCACCAGTTGCCAACATGACACCCGCAGGCATCATAGGGCTCTTGAGGTCTTCTGACGCCCAAAAAGCCTCTGAGCCCCTTGCCCTATCCACTCACGGTCTCCTCTGTCACAAGCTGGTGAGGGTGGTGACCTTCCCTCCCTACCCCCACTTTGAAAGATACATAGAGCTGAAGGAGGATGCTGATAGAGAGGCGCTCTTTCCCACTTCCTCTTTCAACTCTTTTCAAGGCTCTACTACCGGATCTGACTTTTACACAGAGCCCTCGGAAAAAAACAAAGTATGCAAATACACACGTTCTCTATTTCTGGCCCTTGAGGGCAGGGCTGAACTGGGGAAAAGGTGACTGGAGGCAGTGGAGCAGACAGGCCTGAAAAAGTTGGCAACTCCTCAGCCAAACATTCAGTTGTTAAATGTTTAGTATCAGTTAATTGATTTGCTTACCCAACAAAAAGCTTTCTAATAAGTTTTTTTTTAAAAAGTTCCCCCGTTCATCGCGTGGCTAATTAAAAACACATACAACTACAGCATGAAATACTGATAACACACAAAAATATGTCAGCTTGAAAGAGGTACTCCTATTTCTCTTACACATGGGAGTGAACACCCCCTAAAGTGGCACCTACTGTGATACGCAGGTCTAACATCTGTAATGGACAAAATGCTTTTCTTCACGGCTATGGTTGCGTTTCACTTTGGCAGCAATCCTATATACACATACCTGGGAGTAAGCCCTGAATAACTCAGCGAGGCTTATTTCTTAGAAGGCGTGCATAGGATGGCGATGTTAAACTAGCTGGTGATTGGCAGACTTGGGTAAAATTTTACCAGTAGTGTCTGGTAGGGCAGAAAGCAGGGAGGCCAACAGTAGGTGGCGCCAGAGCCAATGGCAGCCAGAGCCAGCCAATTCTAATTTTGTCTCCAGAGGAAACACTGAGAATGACAACCAATGCCACCTCCTGGTCTTGCTGCAAGTAAGAACGCAGGCAGGTGGGGGCCGGCTGAGGTTGGTGGGGCAACACGCCCAGATGGACCAGCCTCTGTTGAGCTGTAGTAATCTGGCTGGTGTTCTTGTGGCTCATGACACACAGCTTTTTTTTTTTTTTTTTGCTTTTTTTTGCAAAAGGGCAGGTGTCCCTGCTGAAATGTAGCACAATACTAAACAGTATTGGGCAGCGCAACCCTAAAGTTAAGCCTGTTTACTCTGCCATTTGCAACCACATCTCTGTGGGCCAGGGAGGTCCTAGCTTATGGGCTCTCTCGCTCTTTCCCGTTCTATCCAGCACAAAACATGGATCGCAAAGACCTGTTTTAATTCATTCTACAGGCTGCAATCCTACACCGTGCCTACCTGGGAAGAAGCCCCACTGAATTAAGGAAGGCTTACTTCTGAGTAGACATCATTAGGACGGCACCGTATATAACTTCTAAAATGCCTTTTAGGGTGCAATTGTCCTTGCCAGGCAGTGTACAAAATTTCATGCAAACCTACTCAAAATGATGCCAAGTCTTAGACCACTGGTCTATGCTGGCTTGCTGCTGTCTACTTGTGAGTTCGCAGGCAGAGAGTTTGCCCTGTCACCTTCTACCTGGAAGGATGCAGCTCAGGTGTTACAGCATCTGCTTTGCATGCCTAAGGTTCAACCCCTGGAATCTCCAGGTAAGGCTGGGAACAGTCCTGTCTGAAACACTGGAGTTGCTGCCGGCCAGTGCAGACAACACTGAGCCGACACAGTATGAATCAGCTTCCTTTGCCCCTATGGGCTGCATCCAACTTTAGCTCTACTCAGAGAAGACCCAGTAAAATAAGCGAGTCCTGCTTATTAACTTCGGTGGGTCTCCTCTAAATAGGGCAAGCAGGGGCTACAACCCACCAGCCTCTGCTTCCTTCTCAATGCAAACTTCTGGCCGTGCTAGTTGTTGACTACAGCCATTGACCCAGAACAGAACCGGAAAACCCCAGTGTCCGTCCCCCCCGCTGTTACAACCTTGTGAACTAACCTGAAACCTCACGAGAAGGTAGGAAAATATCTGCCATTTTTTCCTTATTTTTCTTTCTTCCGTTTAAAATAATAGAGACCATGCTTCTCCCTCCTTTGGTTCCCAATTCATAATTCTCAGAAGCAAGCTTTGCTATGTGTATCATGCTGGTACCCCCACATTTCCCAAGAGTCCATTATTTATTGCCTACCTACACAGTCTCAAAACTGAAGGTGGGGTGAGATAAGACGTTCAAAGCTGCCCACCTACCTGACCTCTAGTGCAAAGTATTTCCCAGCCATGCTTTTAATAATGTACATTTCAGAAGGCACCTAGAAATTAAACTTGGTGTGTGTGTGTGTAAAAGATGGCTACCAAAATTGTGTGTGTGTGGAGGATTGCTATCAGAACTGATGATATCATCTCTTTGATGGCTGAAAGGTCTCTGGAGGGTTTTGCCAATAAGAGAAAGTGAGAGACAGTGGTATCCCCCCTCTTCAGTCCATTGCGTGTTTGGGGCTCGGGGATGATGGGGTGCACATCCGTCACGCAACATGCTAGTGGTTAAGAATCCCCGCAGCCCCAAACCGGTCCACCTTTTGCTGGTTTTGAATCTCCAGAAAACAACGCTCTTGACCGTCTTGGGCTTTTGGGCTGAAGTGGTGGCTGGCCTTCCCCTATCCCAACTGATCGTTGCTTCGTAGTCTTTTCAAAACGCAGACGTTTCAGCTCAAGTCCCTGCAACGGATGAGATGGGTCGGCGGCACTGTGCCGCCAATGGGGAAACTTGCTGTATTTCACATTGCTTTGGTGGAGGCTGGGCCCCGAGCAACCGCCTGACATTTTGCACGCTCTTTAGACAGAGTCAAAAGTCCATGTTTCCATTCAATACATCCACTTTGACGTGCAACTCATTTTTCTCAAGCGCAGAAAAAAGGCCTTGCCCCCAGCAAGTGCACACAGCCCTGTTAATTGCTGGGATTGTATACTTTACACCCCACCCCCAATAAAAACACCCCATGCTTCTTTGCAGCAAAGTTGTGGCAGAGGGACAGAGGGTGGCCTCATTCGTAGGGTTTCAAGTCCTTGGGAATCAGTGGTTCGGTGTCTTCGTTCAAGCTCTGGGATGCCTGGGGAGAAGAGGCTGCTGCCAGGCTCTGAATGGTCTCTTGCTGGTGCTGCTTGGCCTTGTTATAGAGCAGAACCCCAATCGTCACCAGGACAGTCCCGATGGCCGAGAGGCTGGTGATCTTGTTGCCAAACACGATGATGCTTAGCCAGATGGACAGGGCGTGTTTCACCGTGCTGGCAACACTGGAAACGGAGAGGAAGATGGAGTGAGAAACAAGGTCAGAAAAACAGAGCTAGGCTCCCAGAGCACGTCAGCGGACTGGGTGAGACAGAGAACTGTAGGGCTGCATCCATCACATTGCTTTCAACAATCAGGCCTTTCGCCACCAAATAATCCCGGAAGATGTAGCTTGTTAAGGGTGCCAAGAGCTGTTAATAGATCCCCCCTTCCCCTTGAGGGGAGACCCCAGGGCCCCAAAAAATTGATAGCCTATCGCTTGAAGAAAATGATGATGTAATGGTAAATGTTTCTATGCATATGATTGGAAGAAATTGGAATCCTTTGTGTAAGAAACTTATAAATGGCCCCCCAGGACAGCGTTCAGATTTCTGTGGATTACCTGCTGAACCTATTGCTTGTAAAGTAATAAATCATGGGACTCTTATCTCCCCCTGGCTCCTGAGTTTTATCCGCCAGACCCAGCAGTTTACAGCCGTTTATGGCTTTCTTTGCCCTCACAAAGGTGCACGACCCAAAGTGGTTTATCAATCAACCCTCCTTCCCAGGATACTCTGTGAAGTGTAGCTCTCCTAACAACTTGCAGCACCCTTTGCAAACTACAGCTACCAGGATCCTTTGGGGGTAGCCATGACCATTTAAAGTGGTATAGTGGTGCTTGAAACATATGGGGCCTACATTATGCTCCGGGGAGACTCATGGGATTGTATGCAATGCTAGACCTACCTAAAGATGTGATGGGGAATTGAACTGGAGACCTTCTGCTTCCAAAGCAGATGCTCTACCACTGAGCTATGCCTCCCCCCCGTCCCCCACAAGGGCCAAATTAAATGTTTGCATTCAGGAGTTTTAGCTCTGGCTCTTCTGCTCCATGACCATTGTTAAGCTTCAGCTTCCAATATAGGGAAGGGCTAATCAGCTTGATTGTGCCCACGGGCACCACGTTGGCAGATCTTGCACCCCACTATGCTGTCTTTCTTGCTCGTTAAAACAGCAGGTAAATAAGGAAACCTTTGCCCAAGTACTGCACATTATCCAGCAACCTATTATTATTCGCTGTTGATATTAACAACATTCATCAGTCTCTTTATGCTGAAGACAAAATGCCAGAGCAACTTGACGAGATAAACTACAACAAAATTAAAGCAAATTAGAACCAGAAAACTTTTAAAACTTTCAAAACCCATAAAACTCCCATCCAGTTGCAAAGTCCTACCCACTCTATGAAAATACGAGCTCCACCATGGGAGACTGTGTTAATTAACCAAAGGCCTTAGTATGGCATCTGCAAATGGACGAGGATGGCTCCAGGCGGGTCTCCCTGGGGCAAGCATCCCACAGATGGGGAGCCACCACTGAAAAGGCCACCCTCTGCCTACTCAGATCTCAACCTACTGCCAGTGGTCATCTGGTGTAAGTCGCCATAAGAGACCAATCTCTGGTCAAAAAGGCAAGGAAATCCATTGTTTAAATATATGCACACAAATCTTTTTTTTTTCAAAAAACCCAAGACAAAATGCAAGGGGGATTCTTAACCTGAAAGTCACAGGGGAAATCTTTCCCATCAAGGCATAGGCTGTAACACTTTGGAGATGAAACAGCACTCCGTCTATCAGAAGCAGCACAACGACATCCTGGTTGTACTGGAAGCTCTTCCCGCTTCTCCCAATTACTGGCACGTCCTAAGAAGAAAGGAAAGGAAAAGAAAAGAAAAGAAAAGAAAAGGGAAGATAGATGAGAGGCAGTGAAGGCTTCATTAAAACGCACAGAAAGGGATCGCTGAAAAGTAAGGAAACACAGGAAGCTGCCTTGTACAGAGTAAGACCATTGATCACCTAAGCTCAGTATTATTGACTCTGGTTGGCAGCAGCACTCCAGGTTTTCAGATTCTGGACACTCACGTGCGTTTTTCTTACATTATTCAGATTTAGATGGTTTCCATTATGTGAAGTTGCTTCCTATATAATTCTCCTAGGGACAGATTTCTTAAAGGGATGTTTCAAAGACAGTTTCCTTTTTGAACAGCAGGGAGAAAAATTGTGGCCTGCTGATGGATGCAGACAAAATACACTGCCTATAAGGTTTCGTATGAACACACAAAGCTGCCTTGTACGGAGTCAGACCATTAGTCCATCTAGCTCAGTGCTGTCTACACTGACTGGCAGCAGCTCTCCAGGATTTCAGACATGGATCTCACCCAGCCCTACCTGGAGAGGCCAGGGATTGAACCTGGCACCTTCTGCATGCCAAGCCGATGCTCTGTCACTAACCTCTGGCCCTTCATTGCTAGAAGTCAGAGTCCACAGGTTCCCTCCCCATCCTTGCTTTATGGCGATCAGAGCCCTTCACGTACAGCATGGCAGTATAATCCCCACAACACCTTACAGTGGTACCTCAGGTTAAGTACTTAATTAGTTCCGGAGGTCCGTACTTAACCTGAAACTGTTCTTAACGTGAAGCACCACTTTAGCTAATAGGGCCTCCTGCTGCTGCCGCGCCACTGGAGCACGATTTCTGTTCTCATCCTGAAGCAAAGTTCTTAACCTGAAGCACTATTTCTGGTTAGCGTATGTAACCTGAGGTACCACTGTAATACAAGCTGGCATTCTTCTTCCCATACTGCTGATCTGGAGGAGGCAAGTAGAGGCTGAGGGACCCTAGCTCGTTTACGGCTGCTTAGTAACAGAGGCAAGATTTGAATTTGGGTGCTTTGAAAATGGAGCAGGACTCTTAAGTTTATAGCGGGGTTGGAGGGGGAAGAATGCACAAAAAATCTCACCATGAAAAAGATCCAAGCTGGAATCAGCATGATCACCGCGGCTGCACTGGTGTAGAACTGAAGCTCAGGAGCGCTATGGAAGTGGTGTTGGTTGGGGAGAATTAATCAAGTGAAATTAGCATTTTGCATGGGCTGCAATGGAAATAACAGTCAGAAGGATGAAACGGGAGACACCCAAACTCAATACACAGCTGAAACTGGAGATGATCTTTAAAAGCAAAACAAAACAAGCTGTGACAGAGCGATGAAGGGTTACGCACAACAGTGATCCATACGTACGGTTCCTTACACATCATACTTTTAAAGCATGTGACTTCCCCCAAAGAGTCATGGGAAGTGTGGTTAGTTAAAGGCACTGGGAATTGTAGCTCTGTATGAATAAACTACAGTTCCCAGGATACTTTTTGAGGCGGTGGGGGAATGTGCTTTAAATGCATGGAAGGTGCATGGCTTATGCTGGGCATCAACACATACAAAACGCTCTAGCTGCACTACGCATTTACAGTAGCATCATGCCATTTTAACAGTCATGGCTTCCCCCAAAGAATCCAGGGAGCTGTAATTTTTTATGGGAGCAGAGAGTTGTTAGGAGACTCCTATTCCCCCCATTTCCAGAGTGGCACTACCCAGGGAATTCTGGGAACTGTAGCTCTGGGAGAGGAACAGGGTCCTCCTAACAACTTTCAGCACCCCTTAACAAACCACAGTTCCCAGGATTCTTCAGGGAAAGCCATCACTGTTAAAAGTGGTACAGTTCCCAGAGTTCCCTGGAGACACTCTGGGAATTTCAGCTCTATGAGAGGAAATAGATTGTCGATCACTCTGAAAACGGGATGCCTTTGGAGCCTGCTTTCAGAGGGGATTGAATGAGTGACCAAGCTTCCCACATGGAAAGCAGTTGTGCAGCCAATCCAGATTTATCTCTCCCTGCCCCATATATGGTGTCAGGTGGACACGCTTAGGGGAAATAGCCTTGGGTGCCAAACTTGGACCCTTACTAGGCCCCGTTTAGGTCATGGGCTAGATGAAATTCCACACCCCAGGCTTAGAGACCTGCTTAATTCTTTTAGCTACAAATCCTGCTAAATGAAACAAAATTCCACACAGGAACAAGAAAGCTTCTTTCAGAGGACAGCTAAAGCTTGCTTTGCATGCTTATCTGATCCCATCTAGTAAATCAGAGGTCAGGGGAAGCTTGAATGGCCCTGGGCGGAGAACCAAAAGGCCCTTTGTCCTGTAACAGGCAGCTCAGTCCAGAGAAAACACAGATGTTGGTCAAAAGCATGAGAGATAAAGAGGGGGGAAAGAAGCTGCTGGGTCAGGCCAAGTGGCCCATCTGGTCCAGCATTCTGTTCTCACAGTGGCCAACCAGATGCCTCTGAGGAACTGAGCACAAGAGCAACTCTCGCCACTAGTGATTCCCAGCCGATTCAGAGGCATTCGAAAGTGAAAGCAAAACAGAGTCATTGCTAATCTGGTGGAACAAGAGACTAGGGCCCTGCGGGACTTGACATCTTTCCGCAGGGCCTGTAAGACAGAGCTGTTCCACCAGGCCTTTGGCCAAGGCACAGTCTGACCCCCTCCTTTGGCAATCCTGACAGAACTCTAGCCCAATGGTTGCCATTAATTTGATTTGAATTGATTTTAGAATGAATTGATTTTAGAATGCTGTGTTACTTTTATTGTTGTTAGCAGCTCTGAGCCCGGCTTCGGCTGGGGAGGGCGGGATATAAATAAATTTTTATTTTTATTATTATTATTAGCAGCCACGGATAGCCTTCTCCTCCCTGATTTTGTCTAATCCTCAATAATCCGTGCTGTCTTGGGCTGATGCGAGTTGGAGTCCAATGACACCTGAAGGGCATCACATGGAAAACCCTTGCAGTAACCCAAACGATGAGAAGAGTCCTAGCCCTCTCACATGCTAGGAGCCAAGGAACTCGCTAAGACCTCTGTGAAGAAAGAGATGGATTTAGGACGGTTCTGAGAGCCCTCCTAAACTGGCTGCTGTCCTCTGAGGGAGCTGGCAAAACAAGAAGGACTCGCCAATGGTTCATCAACGTGGAGGGGCTTTTGGTTTCTGAAATACGACAGGTACTTACGAGAAGCGATACTTGTCTCCGCTGAGCAGTTTTTTGGAGAAAACGTTCTGCAAGCTGCAAGGGGGGAGGAAACCACACGTTTGTTTATGAGAAGGAACACGGTTTGTGTGTGCGTGCAGGCGTATATGTGTGCGTGCGTGGAATGATTATTATCATTTATTAGACTTGCTGCTACACAAAGGTCTCCGACCAAGTTGCACAACTCAGGGTGGCCTGAGGCCTGCCGCTAATTCTCAGCCTAACCTACCTCACAGGGCTGTTGCAAGGGAAACTATGTAAGCCACATTGAGCCCCTTTGTGGAAAGGTAGGGATATAAATGCAGTAAGCAGATAAATTAAATTAGGAACAGAAACAGAAATACATTACAGGTGCAACCCCCTCCACTTATGCACTCACGCATGACTATTTGACATGCCGTGAAATAAATAACCAAAGTGGTGCCTCGCAAGATGAAAATAATCCATTCTGTGATTCTCTTCGTCTAGCGGTTTTTTCGTCTTGCGAAGCAAGCCCATTGAAGGATTAGCGGATTAGCGGTATTAGCGCTATTAGCGGCTATTAGCGGCTTATCTGCTGATCGGATCAGCTGATAAGCGGCTTAGCGGCTTAGAAAAAGGGGGGAAGGGAAAAAAACCAGCAGGAACTCGCAAGACATTGTCGTCTTGCGAAGCAAGCCCATAGGAGATTCGTTTTGCGAAGCACCTCCAAAACGGAAAACTCTTTCGTCTAGTGAGTTTTCCGTCTTGCGAGGCATTCGTCTTGCGGGGCACCACTTTAGATGAATAAATGGGCCTTCCCTCAGGGCTGCTGCCTGGAAGTCACTCGGAGCTGCTGCTGGAGTGAGGGAGGGCAGACTTTGATCAACCAGCGGCACGGGGTGGAGGGCACCTTTTCTCTGCCTCTGCCATGCAGGTGCATCCTGGCACCAGTTTCGCTGGGCACCTTTCCTGGCCCTCCCCCTCCGTGGCCAGCCACAGCCGCTGTGTGCGCTGGCTGCCTTCAGGGAGGCAGGCAGGTTCGGTACAGGCCAGGCAGCGGCCGCAAGCAATTTCCAGGGTGGGTCTCTCTCTCTCCTCCCCATGTGCCCTCCCTATTCAAGTGGGGTGCTCCCCACTTTACACGATTCCACTTTCTAGGCCCGTCGTGTAAATGTGGGGGATACATGCATACAATGAACAGAATTATAGAACTGTTAGGAGTTGAAAGAGACCTAAAAGGTCCTCCGGCCCGGCCCCTATAACTCATATAAAACACCTGTGATTCATATCTACGGTATATCTACTACACGCACACGGACATACGCACATTAACAGAGGAAACACTGTCTCTCTCTCTCTCTCTCTCTCGGTCTGTCTGTCTTTCTTGTATACACAACACACTCATCACACACACTTCTGTCTGCAGTCTCCAATATACCGTATTTTCCCATGTATAAGACTCTATTTTTTCCTTAGAAATAACAGGCCAAAATTGCGGGTCATCTTATACACGGATAGCAGAGAGGGGACGGGCGATTGGTGGCAGCAGCCAGTAGGAGATCGGCAGCAGCGATTTGGGCAATCCCCCGCCCCAATTTATTTATTTTTTGCAGTCCTAAAAAATAAGGGTTGTCTTATACATGGGAGCGTGTTATATGTGGAAAAATACAGTACTTACCAGTCCATGATGTTTGTAGACAAAGCTGCCGAGAAGCCTAGGACGTTGAAGCTCAGCTCTGTCGCAGTGCACAAAGCGAGCCCTCCCATGACGGGGAGAAGAGACAGGTTTACGAGCAATCCTTTGTGGGGGGAAGGGGTTGATCGGAGAGGGAGGGGGAAGGAGGCAAAGTGGGGGGAAACAGATCGAAACGAAAACAGGTTAAAAAGAATACACACTGCATTTTTAAAGGCAATAAATCAGGCCACAGCCATATTTCCAAAGCTGCTTAGCATTTGGGTCGTGGTTATGTAAGCTCAGGGACCAGAGATTGGGCTGACCTGTTGAGATTTAGGATGGACAGATCAGGACAAACAGAAGGGAGCCCTTCGCCACACGTAGGATTTGCTGCCCCAGCGGCCTGGCTTGCAAGTGGATTTGGCTGGTGGGTCTGGAGCCTTATCTCCCCTTGTCCCCTGCTGGTTCCACCTGGGCAAAGTTTGACAGGTGGGCACATCCCAAAGACAGCAGGTGAGCCTTTCTCGCCTAGCACCATGCAAGGGGCTTCACAAGAGCTACCATTTGCAGAGTGGTGTAACAGACAATTCCCTGCTCCCAGGGAACTCTGGGAGTTGTAGCTGTATGAGGGGAATGGGGGCTCTTAACACATAGCTGTCAACTTTTCCCTTTTCTTGCGAGGAATCCTATTTGGAATAAGGGAATTTTCCTTTAAAAAGGGGAAACGTTGACAGCTATGTATTAACACCTCTCAGCACCCTTAACAGAGTTCCCAGGATGCTTTGGAGGAAGCCATTACTGTTTATAGTGACGTGATACAGCTTTAAATGGATAGTGTAGATGCGGCCTAGGTTTCAGCAAGACTTACCTGTGTACTCTCCTAAAATCATGCGGGACATGATGACAGTAAAAATGGGGGCGGAACTTTTCACTGTCTCAGCAAAGGAGACAGCTACGTTCTTCAGACTGACTAGGCCCAAGACCACAGTTGCAAACCTGAAAAGAGAAGAAGGGTAACTAAGTTTTAAATAACACAGTTTTGTTTTGTTTTTGTGTGTGTGTTTATAAAAGCAAAACACCCATTCTCAGCTGCTTACAACATGTTTAGATATGCACACTTTCAGGGGGAAATGTATCTTTAGAAAGACATATTTTTGAGAAAATATATTCAGAATGACATATTTAAATAGGGATTGCAGTATGGATTCTCATGCAATTTTAAGAAGAAATTCACAGACTGACAGATGAACACATGCAAAAGTGAAGCAGACTCGAATCTGTTCATTCCAATGCGAGAGATAAAGTAGCCACATTATTTCATATATATATATATATATATATATATATATATATATATATGCAGGTTTTGGTGTCTTCGGGTGTCTTCCCGTGTAAGAGTTGGGGTGTCTAGGCGACGTTTCGACGAGGTCTCACTCGTCATCTTCAGGCTGGTGCTTTCGGCTTCTTGTTACTGGAACAGAGCAGGATCTCAGTGTTTGAGTTCCTATAAATACTATTGAGGGGGTGTGGTGTATAGCCTCCGACGTTCTGGGCAGAGAGGAAGTTCCCAGGTTAGTGTGACTTTTCTTCTTTTGTTCCTTAATTACTTGAGGGATATCTTGAGTGATTTCTTGAGTGATATTCTGAGTACCACTTAGGAGGGTCATTAAGTGTGGATTAGTTGCTAAAGCTTTCGTGTCTTGACCTCTTGAGCTTGTGAAGAGTTTTTCTGAGAAGATGGCTGTACTGCACTTAGTTGTGCTCTGGCTTGGCTTCGTGTATAGGGGCGAGCTGTGGTTTTGTGCCCTGTGCCAGTCAGATCTGTGTAGGGATTGCAGGGGGGTGCAGCATCCGGAGGTGCCACTATGGTTTGGCTACTGGATGGTGTCTGTAATTTATCTGTGGAGAGGGTCTGGGTTTGGGTCTGGTGTGGTTGATTGGTGATGGCGTTCTGTGTGCCTCTGGTTCTGGTGTCGGTTTTTGTGGGGAGGGCTAATTTCCAGATGTCTGGCAGGCGGGACGTGTCGTCACGCTTGTTCATGTTGTGAGGGTGTTTCTCTATCTCGATGGCTTCCATGATTATTCTCTTGTGGTGATGTTCCATGTTAAAGAGCAATTTGGAATCTGCAAAATTAATTTCGTGTCCTGTTTCTTTCATGTGTTGGAAAAGAGAGGAAGTTTTTTCTTCTTTTTTGACGGCATTCTTGTGTTCTGCGATACGTGCATTTATTCGTCTGTTTGTTTGTCCAATGTACGTGGCTGGGCAGACTTTGCAGGGTATTTCATAGACCCCTTGGTTTTCCAACTGGATTTTATCTTTGGGGTTTCTGAGGATATTGGCTATTTTTTGGTTGGTGCAAAAGGCTGTTTTGATATTGTGTTTATGGAGGATTTTGCTAATTTTATCTGTAGTGCCCTTGATATAAGGAAGGAGGGCCATGCCATTGTTTTCTTCTGTGTCTTGGTTTTTGTGGGGTGTTTCTTTTTGGATTAGCTTCGTAACCCTGTTTTGCTGGTATCCATTGGCGATTAACACATATATATATATATATGAGAACAAATATGTTATGTAGTGTAGTTTCACCCTGGGCCAACAGGGGGATACTGTATATAGTTTTCACTCAGGTCTGTAGATAGTTTTCACTCAGGTCCGCGGCAGTTATTTTAGGCGGGAACTCTGGGCTGTTGTGGTTACAATGTTGACAGCCGGCTGCCTATAAATACAGGCCGGCTGAGCTGTTCGCAGTTCAGTTCTAGTCCAGCTTACCATAATAAAGAGCTACTTGAAGAAATCGCTGTGCCGGCTGCTATGTCAACCCACGACTTAATACTGGCGACGAAGGTGGGATCGATGGACATCAGAGCACAGCCAGATGCGGCCAGCCTCTGAACTGAGCTGAATCACAGAGCGAAATCACTGAGCGAAATCACTGGGCAGAACCAATTCAGAGCTGACTGTTCTGGCTAGAGCACTGTGTTCCATCCATCGCCCTTCACGCCGGCATCGGAATCATGGCTTCACTTGTGCCTCTACCGCCGTTTGCGCCAGCCTCTGAATCATGGGACTCCTACCTCGCTCGGTTCGACTGCTACCTCCAAGCCAACGAGCTGACAGCAGTATCAAAGGATCGGAAGCGGGGCCTATTCCTCAGCCTCTGTGGGCCTGAGGTGTTTGAGACGGCCCGAGCGTTGGTTGCGCCTGAAGCAGTCCAGGCAACACCATGGGACACGATCCAAGAGAAGCTCCGCAACCACTACGCACCAAAGCCGTCCAAGATTGCTGCCCGCCATGCGTTCTACCACCGGAACCAGGCAGAGGGGGAGTCAATCAACAACTACACCACCGCCCTGCGACAGGCTGCAATGCACTGTGAGTTCCGAGACTTAGACGATGCCCTGATGGATCGAATCGTCTGCGGGGTCCGGGACATCCATCTGCAACGGCGCCTCCTAGCCAAGCCAGACCTCACGCTACAGAAAGCCATTGAGGAGGCTGTGGCCTCAGAAGCTGCTGAACGCTCCGCCCAGGAGATCCGCAAGTCCAGCAGCCCGCGTCTTGCTAGGGAGCCAGTTCCGGTGCATCATGAAGAGGCCAGCAGTGAGGAGGCATCCTCCAGTGAAGACGATGACGTGCACCAGACAAAGCAGGAGCGCAGGAAGTTCCAACAGAAGTCCAAGGGCCAACCGGAATGTGCTGGCTGCGGAGGCAACCATTCCCGTGCCAAGTGTCGATTCAGAGACGCCATCTGTAGGAAGTGTTCCAGAAGGGGCCACATCGCTAAGGTCTGCCGATCGGCTCCGTCTGACACCCCCCCTTCATCGACTCGCAAGTCCAAGTCTTCACTCCAGTCTGCCAAGGAAAGTTGTTTCGCTCTCACCAACTGCCGCTGCCCGTCTGGAACCACGATTGGCCAAACCGACTCGCCTACGCGACGCAAGCTGAACGTCACGGTGCTCATTGAAGGAGCTCCATGTGACATGGAGATCGACACCGGGTCTGCCCTGTCCATCGTGTCATGGAGCACCATCAAAAGACTGGTACCCAGAGTGTCCAAAAGGCAACTCGACTCTCACCGCGTACACCTGAGAGACTACCAGGGAAACGACATTCCCGTGGTAGGCGTTGGCCGGTTCCGGATCGCCTTCAAGGATTTTTCGGGCCTGCTCCGGTTGGTGGTGGTCGAAGGTCAGCGGCCATCACTGCCTGGGTGTCCGCCTGTCAAGCGTGCCAGGAGTCGAGGCCTGCACCACCGGCAGCTAAGGGACACACCTGGGAGACGCCAAAGACACCCTGGTCGAGGGTGCACATCGATCTGGCTGGCCCCTTTCACGGCCGGACCTTTATGGTAGTGGTGGACGCCTATTCCAAATGGCTGGAGGTCGCCCTGATGCCCTCCACCACTACCGAAGCTGTCATCCGGGTGCTGCGGGGCCTGTTTGCAACGCATGGGTGTCCTGATGTCCTTGTCTCTGACAACGGACCGCAGTGGGGACTTGGACACTACCGAGGTGCCCCCAACTGCGCTTGCGGCTCCAGAAGAGACACGTACAGATGGCGAGGCCCCACCTACACCTCCCTCGCAAACTGCCAGCGTGGAGCCGAACCAAGCCGTTTCAGAACAGACTCAGACCACTCCACTTGCGGAGGCTCCACCCACAGCAGCGGATCCAGGGGAGTTGGTTCCAACGCCACCTAGGGTCGCACCACAGCCTCAGCGAGAACTGTGTGGCCCTCCGGTCTTGGCTACCAGTCCCCGGCGGTCTGGCAGAGTTTCCAAGCGCCCAACTTATTTAAAGGACTATGTTGTTGGACAGGTATCACTGTTGGTCTAAGTATGGGAAATGTAACCGATATGCTTTTGTGCTTAATTGAACCATTACGCGTAGTGCTGTATATAAGGAAACCATTACGATTGTAACTAACGCCTTATCTCGGTGGGGAGGGGTGTTATGTAGTGTAGTTTCACCCTGGGCCAACAGGGGGATACTGTATATAGTTTTCACTCAGGTCTGTAGATAGTTTTCACTCAGGTCCGCGGCAGTTATTTTAGGCGGGAACTCTGGGCTGTTGTGGTTACAATGTTGACAGCCGGCTGCCTATAAATACAGGCCGGCTGAGCTGTTCGCAGTTCAGTTCTATTCCAGCTTACCATAATAAAGAGCTACTTGAAGAAATCGCTGTGCCGGCTGCTATGTCAACCCACGACCTAACAAAATAAATAAATGACAAGCACACCTCTCCTTAGGGGTCAGCAACCTCAGTCTTGCAGGCCAAATGTGGCCCTCCAGTCCTCTCTATCTGGCCCTCAGAACTCTCTTCAAGCATTTTTGCCTGGCCAGATTATGTCTTTGAACTCTCTTAATTCATAATGCCTTTTTTGTTGCCTGGATGGAGGATTGTGTGTGTGTGTGTGTGTGTGTGTGTGTGGAAGCTAGCTTAGCGGCGAAAGGTAAAAATTTACATGTGTTGCCCTGGCCACTCCTAGCATGGGGCCCTCAGAATGTTGCCCATAAGTGAATATGGCCTTTAGGATTAAAAACAACAACAACAAAATCCCCATTCTTGCTGCTCAGGTGGACATTCTCCTTTGCGTTGAAACAGAGGTCCAGATACAAGATCTGAGCTGAAAGAGTATGTGTGACCTTTTGATTATTGCATTTTTTTATTACTGATGAAAGATACCACCTCCTTTTTAGACACTGGGAAAAGGAATGGTGGTTTCCCCATCCCTGCCTTAGAAAGATTTCTAGCCGCTTCTTACCTCATCAGCCCGACAAACAACATGATCATGAGGAAGTTGGGAGGGTATGAGACGCGGGTCTTGTGTTGGTAGAGGCAGCAAGGGACGAACATTTTGACACAGCCGATGAAAGTGGTAGACAGCATCTGAACGGCGCCTGGGAGGATCAGAGCCAGAATGAGACAGATCCTTACCTCCCCGTTGCTCTCCCTCCCATTCAAAAAACCTGCATGGAAGGCTTGGTTATGCTCTATGATAAATATGGGGCTTGAACATTCAAACACCCCATAGACCCTGGGTCTCATCTTACTGTTTTGGTGGGGAGGGCTCAGTGGCACAGCATCTACTTCTCATGCAAAAGGCCCCACATTCAATCCCAGGCATCTCCATGTAGGGCTGGGGGAGACTCACAGAGCTTCAGTTCCTAGAGCGGTTTAATCATCAAGGCTTCTTCCCAGGGAATTCTGGGAATTGTAGCCCTGTGAGGGGAACTGGGGCCTCTTCAATGTCTCTCAGCACCCTTAACGAACTACAGCTCCCAGGATTCTCTGGGGGAGGCCATGAATGTTTAAATGCTGCTTTAAATATATAGTGCAGATGGGCTGTTGCCTGGATACAACTCAAGATATATATCCCACTGTTACTCAAACACACACAAATAAACCATGTATACTGGTTACAACCGTCAGCTTGGCACTTAAAAGAACAACACACACAAACACATGCATAAAGGTTTGCTCCAAACTATGTTAAGTCAGGCTGTAGTAGTACCATGGACATCAAGTGAGCAGGCCTGCTCTAACTCCGGGCCCGTTGGTTTCAAAGGGAGTAAAAAGTTACTAACTTTGTCTAGATCCAACCCATTTTGTACACCAGGGATGGGGAACTGGTGTCCCCACAGATGCTGAAGGAGTCCCTCAGCCCCAGTCAGCATGGCCAACAGTCAGGGATGATGGGAGTTGTAGTGTGGCAAGATCTGGAGCTTCCCCATCCTGACCAAAACTGTGTATACAAGGTGTGGGGAACCTTTTGCCTTCCAGATGTTGCTGAACTGCAACCCTCAGGATGATGGGAGCTGTAGCTTGGCAACATCTGGAAGGCCAAAGGTTCCCCATACCATTTTCACAGAGCCATAGGATCATAGAAGAGGTCGCTTGCAACTTACATGCATTTAACTTCAGTGCATTCAGCTGGACAAATATTAAAATTAAAAAGGGGGGGAGTCGGGGTGGGCGTCTGAGAAAAATGAGTTTAGCAATCCCACCTGCCATGGGACCTAAAGTGTTTTGACTATATGTGGTTGTGGCTTTGTGCCCTATCCCTGGAATGTAACCCCTGAGTTAAGTTGAGAGACGCCTGCATTGTAGAGCAGGAAGGAACCCAAAAGGTCGTCTGGTTTGACCCCCTGAAAGAAGAAGTAGTTACCTAGCATGCTCGGCTCCCCTTCCAGCAGTGAAAGGATGTACTTGTTAAGAAAAAGTGTGCAAAAGCTGAAGAAAAACCACAAGGTGAGGTAGATGAGTGCATGGGAGTTCCAGATGCCCAGGTCCGACTCAATGACAGTGGTTTCAGTGATGGTGATCTTCAAAACGTTCTCCTCCGGGACGCTTTCGCTCCTGGCGATGACATACTTCTCGTTCCGGGAATGGAAGAAGGAGCCGAGTTGGAAAAACCCTTTGCTTTTGGGCTTCTCCTCCAGGAGAGAAGAAGCGGTGGCGACACCGTCAGCATTCTCCAAATTCTGGACGCTTGCAAGGGAGGCCATCTCGAGGCCCCAAAACAACAGCTGGTTGTCTGGGCCCAGAGAACATCGGCCAAATGCGAAGCTCTGCTTAAGTGGGGAGAAAGGTTCAGCGCCTCCAGCAGTCCACACAGGCTATCCTCCAAAGTTGTTCTTGCTCACAGGGAACTTCAAGTGCTCTTTCCAGAGTAGACTTCCATTCCCTGCATTAAACAAATAAATATATATTTTTAAAAATAAATTAAAAAAATTTTTTTTAAAGAAACACCCCTCCCCTAAAAGGTTTGTGAAATTTGATTTCACATTTCCTAGGGATTATGATTTCAGAAGCTAGTCTAGTCATTATTATTATTATTACAGTAGTGCCCCGCAAGACAAATGCCTCGCAAGACGGAAAACCCGCTAGACGAAAGAGTTTTCCGTTTTGGAGGTGCTTCGCAAAACGAATCTCCTATGGGCTTGCTTCGCAAGACGACAATGCCTTGCGAGTTCCTGCTGGTTTTTTCCCTTTCCCCCCCTTTTTCTAAGCCGCTAAGCCACTTATCAGCTGATCCGATCAGCAGATAAGCCGCTAAAAGCCGCTAATAGCGCTAATCCGTCAATGGGCTTGCTTCGCAAGATGAAAAAACCGCTAGACGAAGAGAATCAGAGAACGGATTCTTTTCGTCTTGCGAGGCACCACTGTATTTTACTGTGCTCCATAAAATGTGTTCTTATATTTGTACACCGCCCTGGGATCTTTTCATAAAGGGCGGTCTATAAAACTGAATAAATAAATAAGAAATACTAGTCCACAGTCAGTGTTGTATACTGGTTAGAGTGTCACGCTAGGACCTGGGAGACCAGGGTTCAAATCTCCCACTAAGCCATGAAGCTCAGTGGCAGTGTTAGAAACTGGGATAGAAAAGCTAGGAGCCAAATAGCTTCTGGGACCTGGGTTGTGGGCACCAAAACAGAATGTCTAGTCACCTCTGGGGGCGGGGGTCAGCAACACTTTTTATTTATTATTTTGATAAGAATGAATTATCGTATTTTTCGCCCTATAGGACACACTTTTTCCCCTCCAAAAATGAAGGGGAAATCTGGGTGCGTCCTATGGGGCGAATACAGGCTTTCACTGAAGCTTGGAGAGCGAGAGGGGTCGGTGCGCACTGACCCCTCTCGCTCTCCAGGCTTCAGGAAGCTATCAGCAAGCCTGGGGAGCCCACAGGACTTCCTGCAGGGCTCCCTAGGCTACGGACAGCAGCCTGCCGCCCGACACGCAAGGCACCCTGAAGCAGAGCGCCCCGCGTGCCGGGCAGATATCTGCAGCCTGGGGAGCCCTGTGGGAGTTAAAAATGAAGGGGAAATCTGTGTGCATTCTATGCGTCCTGCAGGGCTCCCTAGGCTGCAGATAGCAGCCTGCTGCCCGGCGCGTGGGGTGTGCTGAAGCAGAGCCCCCCCGGGCTTCGGGCAGACATCGGCCAGCCCCACAAGCTCAAGGGACAGCAGGGAGGCGCAGCGCCACCATCCCGCTGTTCCCCGACCTGGTTTGGAGGCTGGCGCTGGGGAAATTTTCCTTTATTCCCCCCCCCAAAAAAACTAGGTGCGTCCTATGGGACGGAGCGTCCTATGGGACAAAAAATATGGTAATATGCAATTCACATAAGTGACCTATTGTTAATATCACATTTTTAGCAGAAACTGTTAATACAAGTATATTTTGGTCTTTACGGTAAAAATACTGGTACCATACTTCAGTTTTCAAAACACACTACTCTTTTTTGTTAAATTCCTTAACATATTCAAGATTCAGATAGGTAGCTGTAGTGGTCTGACGCAGTTGAAATAAAAAAAATAATTGAATTGTCTAGTAGCACCTTATAGACCAGCTAAGTTTTTTCTGGTATAAGCTTTCATGTGCGTGCACACTTCTTCAGATACAAACTTAGTTGGTCTATAAGGTGCTACTAGATATATATTTTTTTTATTCCTTAACATATTGTCTATCTTTAACATATACTTCGAGGCTTCAAAGCACATCTGTTTCAGTAATCCTTGAGTGTCAGCCGGGCGCAAAAAAATGCCACCCAGACTTTTTGAGGAGAATCTTTAGGTGCAAAGTGCGCCTGGGGCCCTGCTATTTTCGAACACTGCTCACTGGGTGCCCTTGGGCCAGTCAGGGCCTTTTGGCTTAACCTACCTCAAAAGTTTGTTGTGAGGATTAAACACAGAGGAAAGAGAACCATGTATGCCACCATGTAAGGTGAGATATAAATGCATTAAATAATATAGATTCTCTTAAAATTCTCTGCTAAATCTGTGTTGATTTTCAGCCCCCCCCCCCTAAAAAGCACACACATTAAAATGCACACAATGGAAGTATTTGCCGTTGAGTTGTCATTCTTAGAAATGTTTACAAAAATTCCAAGCAACGCTTCACAGCTGTTTGAACAGACTGGTCTATAGCTCTATAAGTTTTACTCAAGAGTAGACCCACTGGAATTAATGGTCCTAAGGTGATCATACGCAAATTGGGCCGTGTGTTTAAATCACAGTATCAGCATGACACTGTGCAAATATACTTAAAAAGTACAATGGGGCTTCATGCCAGTTAAACATGTATAGAATTACAGCCTAAGATTTATTTCTTCAGCTGCTTACACACACCCAAATCAAATATTTCGGTTCAAATCCTGAAGGTAGTTGGCAGGGGAGCGTATTTTTGGGATGCAGGGCCTCTTGGGGATTTGAAGCCTCTTGAAGAAACCCACAACAACATTTTAAAGCCGTTGCACAGATCTCGTTCCAAGCGCCAGCTCAACAAAACCACAGCGGGTTGACTAAAACTGGCTTCCAGACAAATAAATCAAGAGGTAATGAAATATTTACCCTCTAACCTCCTCAGCAATTTTGCAAGAAGCTGGAAAATGGAACAGGGAAGACGGCTGCCATAAGAACTTTAACCAGTTGGCTGAGCTATTAAGTTGGCATCGAGACAGATGCGGGGGAAGGAAAGAACACAGAACAAGCCAGTGATTATATGCCACGTATTTTGGAAATTCTTTCTCAGCCCCCAATCTCACTCTCTGCCAGAATGTATGTCTGCATTTTCAAAAACAACGAGGTCGAAAACAATACTTTGTGGTCACTACAGCGGCAAAAAGACACTCATAACATTTCCCACTATTTAGGTACCTTGGAATAGAGATGGAGGAGGGTCAGAGAGAACCACACACACAGAAAAATATTTGAAAGTTCTGTTAAAGGGCTCTCCACCCCACAAAGTGAGTGTGATGTGATCCTGCTGTGCAGTGGGCAGTGTGGCACAGTGGTTAGGGCAGTGGACTGGGAAGACCCGAGTTCACCCCCACCCCTGCTGGGCTGTGATGTTAATGGCGTGACCTCAGGCGACAAGCCGCCAAATCTGAGCCAAACCTAACTCACAAGGTTGTTGTGAGTATAAAAGGGGGGAGAGGACCATGCTTGCCTCTTTGAGCTCCTTGGAGAAATGGTGGGGTATAAAATGTAATAAAGTAGTAAGAAATAAATGAAATGTGGGGGATAGCAATTGATTAAAATGTAAATTGCTTCAGGGTGTCCCATGGGAAGCAATTCATACATTAAATGCGCAATAGCTTATCTTTTTGGAAGCTTATATTGTTGGAAGCAGTGTTTAAGGGGGCTTGACCCTGAAAAGGAAACAAGTAATAGTAGACTGGCCATATCTGTACAGTGGTACCTCGGGTTAAGTACTTAATTCGTTCCGGAGGTCCGTTCTTAACCTGAAACTGTTCTTAACCTGAAGCACCACTTTAGCTAATGGGGCCTCCTGCTGCCGCCACGCTGCCGGAGCACGATTTCTGTTCTCATCCTGAAGCAAAGTTCTTAACCCGAGGTACTATTTCTGGGTTAGCGGAGTCTGTAACCTGAAGCGTATGTAACCCGAGGTTCACTGTATATACTTTCCATACACCCAGCTGCATTAGTTATTTAAAACAGTACAATATTACTTTAACAGTCATGGCTTCCCCCTGGGAACTGTAGTTCATAAAGGGTGCCGAGAGTTGTTAGGAGACCCCCGTTCCCTCACAGAGCTACGATTCACAGAGTTGTTCTGGGAAGAGGGATTAACCCACTTCTGGTGAGCATAGTACAGTGGGAACTCCGGTTACAAACTTAATCGTTCTGGAGGTCCATTTGTAACCCCAAACTGCTCATAACATGAGGCACGCTTTCGCCGCCAGCACATGACTTCGACTCGCATCCCGGGGCAAAGTTTGCAACAAGGGGCATCTACTTCCGGGTTAGCAGAGCTTGTAACCCGCAGCGTTCACAAGGAGGACGGTACGTAACACAAGATTCCACTATGGGAAATAGATGTCCTGCCAACCTAGCACGTCAAAGCACGTCAAAGTGCAAGTAGATAAATAGGTACCACACGGCGTTTCCGTGTGAAGCTGTACGCCGGCTCCCTCAGCCAATAAAGCGAGATGAACACCGCAACCCCAGAGTCAGTCACGACTAGACCTAATGGTCAGGGGTCCCTTTACCTTTTTAACAACTCTCAGAACCAGAAAAGATACAAAGTATGTTTGCCAAGAAGCAGCATAGCTGTTCAGAATAGGTGCATTTGCTATGTAATTGCAAGGCTTTCCTGTTTCGGGTGCAACAGAATCCAGCTTGTTATATGGCTCAGGTGAATGGAAAAGGGTCGGCTGGTGGCAAGGTCCTTCAGAGGGCATTCTATCCCAAACCATCACTCAGACCACCCTATCCCAAACCATCGTTTCAGATCAATGAGGACTCAGAATTCTAGTTATAGGCCTGTGAGGGTTCAGAATTCCAGGGAGAAACTTGTGATTGGTCAGAGGGTTCTGGCTGGAGTATACTGTATATAAGTCCTGGCAGTGAACTGTCTGGAGTCAGTCATTTGCCAGGGGGCGAAGAGCATGCAAAACCTAAGGGGAAGCCAAGGGGAGTCTCCAGGGGGACTACTCCAAGATAGCTGCTGTTGGTCTAGCCAGAAGCTGACTATTAGCCTCAGGAAGCTGGAAGACTTCAGGTGAAGCAACCATGACATCTTTGATTGTGACCAAGTCCTGGTCTTTAACCAGACGGAAGACTTCACCAGAAAGCTGAAGCAAACCTATGGGTAGTAGGAGTGACAGCTGAAAAGACTCTGCTTTACTACTGCTACTACTACTACTAATATTAATAATAATTTATTATTTATACTCCCGCCCATCTGGTTGGGTTTCCCCAGCCACTCTGGGTGGCTCCCAACTGAATATTAAAAACACAACACAGCATTAAACATTAAAAACTTCCCTAAACAGGGCTGCCTTCAGATGTCTTTTATCCTTTCTGTGGCCCCGTGACCAGAAGTAACTAGGGCAGGAGACCAGCAAAACTGGCTAGTAGCTTTGCTTGGCCTTCAAAGAACGAGGGCAACTCTATAGCCACCTCTTTGGAAGCAGCAATGATAAAATTTAAAGTATCAATGTTCGAGCAACTGTATATTTTGAGCGACATTGACCTATTTAAGCAAGAATCAAAGCCAAGAGCTGTTTACTTTGCAAGTAAATATTACATTTAATATTTTTTTAATATTTTAATTTTTTAAATATTTAAATATTTTTTAAATATTTTAATATATTAATATATATATTTTAAGTATTTGGTACAGTTCTGTGGGTCTGTTCATCTCCTCTATCCCACTACTATATGTAGTAGATTAGTAGGTTAGTAGATTAGTAGTAGGTTAAAGGGACAAGCTGCGACAGTATCCACAGTAAAGTAAAAAGTTAGGCAAAGCAGGTATATTTACTTTAAACTGTATGAGGCAGGGAGCCTACGGGAGTTCATAAGAAATTGGTAGGATAGTAAACAGTGGCTGGGTCCAGCAGGTAAGATCCTGCACAAGCTCCTATTGTTGTTGTTTTCCCTTTTTCTTTTATAACTTACCTCACTGCTTTCCAGATTTATATTTAACTATAAGCTATCCCGAGAGCTAGATGAAAAGTGTTCTTAATAAAATAAAAATTATTTCTTCTGGTGCTCTGCTCTTAACTTTTTGTGCTGATAGCTCTTGCTGGTTTGCGTGATTTCTCGGGGGGGGGGGAGTGTGCTTTCTACTTCACCTAATTTTGCGGGATATGTTTTATCGTCTACCATTTCAATGTGCAAGGAGCCTCCTCAAGTTTAACAAAGAATAGGGTTGGGTCCAGAGTGACTAAGGTAGTTGAACTTAGTGTTTACTGAAATCAATTGAAGGTAAGTCATGAATCATTTGTCCCACTCATTTCAATGGTGCCCCTAGTTCAAATAACTTAGAAGATTTGACATATTTGCAGAGGCTAGGTCTATCCTATTTCTGAATGAAGAACTGTGAGGCAGGTGCTGCGATTTTGTGGATGAGGCGGGAAGAAGAAGAAGAGTGCTTCAGAGAAGAGTTTTCTTTTTATCAATAACAAGACGGCCAGAACTGCCACTGATATCAACTGTAATGCTAAGATCTGTAACTTTTAAGATGTTCCATTTCCCACTCCCTCCCACTCATTTCCCCCTCGTGCTTCAAATCTCTTTATATTGTAACCTGGGGGCAGAGACAATCAGTTTTGAAAGCCACTTTGAGAGACCCTTTGGATACAGGGTGGGACACACATGCTATAAATCAATAAATAGCATTTGCTGCGGGAGGCAGTGGAAGACAGGAGTGCCTGGCGTGCTCTGGTCCATGGGATCACGAAGAGTCGGACACGACTAAACAACAACAACAACAAAAGCTAAGTAGAACCTCCATGTACATGCACAGAACCACAAGGGAGCTACGTAGCTCTCATGCCCTGTTTCAACAGGCCTCTGGCCACCCTCTGTTGGAAACGGGACACTTGGCTAGATGGGACTTTAACCTAATCCAACAGGGTGCTTATTAAGTAATGAGGAAGATTAGATAAAGTCATGATGGTAAAGGCAAGTCTATCAGCATTCAGTTAGTCACGATTTCTAAACAGACCTTCCATATGCAAAGGCCATTTTGCCTTTTTTTCTTTCCTAATGGGATAGTTTCAACTTACATAATTCTCAGAGTCAGGGCATAGCCCCAGGAACACAATTTTTCAGGGGGCGTGAACCAGGCACCCCCATGCAGGTGACCCCAGCATAGGCCGGCATGCTGCTCCTTTCTACCCGCCAAGGGCCACATTGGCCAGCCGGGCTCCCCCCCCCCACCCCGTGTAGGCAGGCAGGAGGCACAGAGTGGCCCTGCTTTGCTCTGTCCAGTCCTCACCGTGGCGTCGCTGGTGAGGACTGGGCCAGTTCCCTCCCCCCCGCCCCTGCACACACACACGGCCCGGACACTGCCAACCAAGATTCCATCAATGGTGTCTCCCAAAAATTTTACATATCACTTGGGAAGACAGGCGGATTAATATCAGTGCACTGGAAGAAGCAAAGATCACCAGTGTCAAAGCAAGGATTCTTCAATATCAACTTCGTTGGATTGGTCATGTTGTTCAGATGCCTGATTATCGTCTTCCAAAGCAACTACTCTATTCCAAACTTTAAAATGGAAAGCGTAATGCTGGTGGTCAACAAAAGAGGTTCAAGAACTCTCTCAAGGCAAATCTTAAAAAATGTATTATAAACACTGACAACTGGGAAACGCTGGCCTGCAAGTGCTCCAATTGGAGAACAGCCTTTACCAAAGGTGCCATGGGCTTTGAAGACGCTCAAACTCAGGACGAAAGGGGAAAATGTGCTAAGAGGAAAACCCTCACCATGATTAACTCCCGCCTGGAAACCTATGTCCCCACTGTGGAAGGATGTGGGGATCCAGAATTGGCCTCACAGTCACTTACAGACACTGTTAAGACCGTGTTCATGGCTACGAGTGATCGCCAAAGAAGAAGAGGAACATGTAAAATGCAGAACATGTCAGATTTAAACTTGAAAGATCAGGGTTCACACTCAGTGACAAAGCTCTTTGATGATCTTCATCTCTACGCCCTATCATGGCCTAACCTACCTGACAGTAATAAATATCATTCTGTACTTAATCACACACAGAGGCAATCCTGACCCTGGAAAAAGCTTCTGGGTCTAATCCAAGTCAAATGAAGCTCTTGAAACTCAAGAAAAGCAACTGTCTTAGACTTCTTCCAGCAAACACCACCAAGAGTCTCATGACATGTTAAAGACTAACCAATTCTATTATGGCATGTGTCTTCTTTGAATCAGATGCATTGGGATTCAAGCCATAGCTGTAATTTAAATACACCTAAGTACAGAGAATGATAAGCAGCGATAGGGAACCTTTCTTAGCCTGAGGGCCACCTTCTCTACTAGGCAATCTTCCAAGGGCCACATGCCAGTGCTGGGCAGGGCCAGAGACAAAAGTAGGTGGAACAGCAAATACAATTATACCTTTTGTAGAAGACTAGTTTGTGCATGCACGCATACCTCCCCCTCCAGCCTCCATTCAGAAAAGCAAGAGGCACGGTCAGAGTTCCAGCCAGGCCAAAACACTTGGGTCACCGAGGGTTGTGGCCTGGGGAGAGTTTTGAGGCCTAGACAGAGATGCCTGGAGTTCTATTTGAGCTCAAGGCCTGAGTCCCCCCCAATCAATGGAGTCAAATGAAAACAGTGGAGCCAAATGAGCACGGGACAAAAGAGGCCGAGCACCTGATAATTCTTTGCCAAGCTTAACTGACCGGCCAGCAGTTGCGGCTTTTGATCTTCCTGGATTTCTCTTTATCAATGTGATATGTCTACTGTTAACAATGCCTGCCTCCCCAGGACAAACGGGTCTGTCTCTATGCAAAAGAATAAGCAGCCACAGCTCTGACACCAGAAGCCTATTTGACACCAGAGGAACTGCAAAAGGAGACACCAGGGTGAAGTGACAATGGATCAAGATGTTTGATTCTATTAGTTGAGGCTTGAATGGAAAAACTGGTTTCCTGTCCCACTCGAAAGGCAAAGCTAGGGCGGCAGTCACAAATTGCTGTCCTGAATGGTCGCTGTGCTTTCTCCTCATCCACTTCAGCTTCAGTTGAATGGTCAGGGGCTTATTGTTCGTGCTTCTTTCCTGCTGAAACCTGCCATTCACATTTTTCTACACACCCATCTGTGCATCTATATTACTGCATTTATGTCCCACCTTTGTCTCCAATGAACTAAAGGTGGAGTCCATGGTTTCCCCCTCCTCACTTAATCCCCACAATAACCCTGTGAGGCAGGTCAGGCTTAGAGGCAGTAGCTGGCCCAAGCTCACCCAGTGGTCCTCATGGCTAAGTGGGGGAGATTTGAACCCTGGTTACCCAGATCCTAACCACTACACCACAACATCAGCGTGCTATTACATACACACAAACACACACACAGTGTGGATACAGGTACACACCTCTACATGATCTGGTGAAGTGCCAAAGAGTTCATGGCACAATTAGTCCTTTAGGCTGCATACCCACCTAACTTTTTAAAGCACACCCTGCAAGATTCCTAGGGAGTGTAGTTTACCCCTCACAGAGCTCTTAACAACTTATAGTTCCCGGGATTCTTTGGGAGAGGAAAAATTGTGTGTTAACCCTATTCTGTGCGCATGCAGCCTTACTTTAAGGTGCTAATTTCTGACTCATTTCCAGGGTTAATTCAAAGATCACCACTACAATACCACCACTGCCAGCCTTTATTTCAGCCGTATCTACCACCCCCCTCTTTACCCTTGGAAGGGGGTGCGTGGGCGGGCTGGTGATCCCTGGTTCAGCCGATGAGAAATACACCCACCCGTACCCACTTCAATAGTTTGACCACTACATTCAGAGCTCCTGAGCCCTGGCAATAATTCAAAAAACATCCAGGCATCTCCCCGCCCCAAAATTAACAATTGCAAGATGCCGCGGCAGAACTAACCATTCAAAGAGACACACACAAACACGCACCGCGTTGCTGTGTTGAACCCACAAAACAATATATTGCAATCCCTGCAGCGCAGCCCTTGCGGGGGGGGGGTGGATGTGGCGGCGCTAAGCTTTGCAAATGTTTCCAGCAACTTCCCAAATTTTGGGGGCGTGGGGAGGGAATTACCCCCGCCATTGCAATGAAATCGCACAATGCTAGCCCCCGACACACCCACCTGCCTGCGGTCCCGGACAATTCTTGCCTTCCCCTTCCGCAGCCATGATCACGGCCGCCTCCGCGGATGGAGAAGCCCCGCCTGGTCTGCAAAGGGCTCCTCCTCTGATCGGGCGGAGCAAGGTGTTGTGGGGAGTGAGAAAGAGATATTGAGCCCGGTTCGAGCCCCAAATCGGGCAAAAGATTCCTGGATTGCAGTGGGTTGGACTGGATGACCTTCGCGATCCCTTAACAACTCTGCGATTCTATGAATGCGGTGAATACTTTAATTCTCAAGGTGACGGAGAGCGACTGGCACTTAGGACCAGGCTCCTTTGCCCGACCCCAAACCTGACATCGCAAGGTGACTGTGCCTCAAGGCACGTGCAGAGCGCGACGAATTTCCCGGCATCTCTTTTCCGGGTTACTGTCGTGAGAGATTTTGCAGCCAAAGATAACTAGCAAGCGTTAGTTAATACAAGAAGGGGCTAGCGATATAACAGAGTTGTAAGTTTCTAGAGACGACTCAGGTCACACACCCTCACCTTCGGGGAGGGAGGAAATAATGTTTTTCTCTCCTTCTTTCTTTCTTTCACCGCCATGAAGCTGAAATATTTCCAATAAGCAAGCAAACAAAATATGAGAAAATCCAAGTTTCTAGTCCACTTGAGGAAGTTCCCCACTTTCTTTACTCCAACCCAGGAATCAGGAATGAGGGGGAGGATGTGTGAATGTTGTGGCATACACAATATAGTTAAAGGACCCCCATCCATAGCTGTCAACATCCCTTTTTTTACGGGAAATCCCCTTATTTCAGCGCTGTTTCCCGCTGCTTCCCACTGCTATCCTGGATTGTTAGATATCCCGTAGACTGTCCCCGGGACAGGTGAGGCTGCTGATCCCTTATTTTTGAGGCTGCTGATCCCTTATTTTCAAATCTGAAAGTTGACAGCTATGCCCCCATCCTGCAAGAATGCTAGGAATTGTAGTTCATCCCTCACAGAGCAGCCTAAACAAATTAGTTTCCAGGAGGAAGGTGTAATTTAAATGCATGGGTGTCTGCACAGACACCCCCTCCCCCGTTCAGTTCCTATGGGCACTTCCAGCCTAAAGTCCCCCCGCAAACCAGGACTGAGGAAACTGGCTCGCCTCTCAGAATGGTTCAGCTCTAGGCAACATGGTCAATAGTTAGGATTGTCAGGAGTTGTAGTGCAATGACATTTGGAGGGCTACAGGCAAACGAAGCAGGGGCTGAATGGGGCTGATGTCCATGTATTCCAATGGGTCTGGAATAAAACAAAATGAGCCTTCTATTATTCTACCCAGCGTGCATCACTGTAAACTTTCTATCTCAGTAAATCCACTTTTTTTTTAAAGCTATGGTTTTCCTAGTAGTGATGTATGGAAGTGAGAGCTGGACCATAAAGAAGGCTGATTGCCGAAGAATTGATGCTTTTGAATTCTGGTGCTGGAGGAGATTCTTGAGAGTCCCATGGACTGCAAGAAGATCAAACCTATCCATTCTGAAGGAAATCAGCCCTGAGTGCTCACTGGAAGGACAGATCCTAAAGCTGAGGCTCCAATACTTTGGCCACCTCATGAGAAGAGAAGACTCCCTGGAAAAGACCCTGATGTTGGGAAAGATGGAGGGCACATGAAGGGGACAACAGAGGACGAGAAGGTTGGACAGTGTTCTCGAAGCTACTAACATGAGTTTGACCAAACTCTGGGAAGCAGTGGAAGACAGGAGTGCCTGGCGTGCTCTGGTCCATGGGGTCACGAAGAGTCGGACACTACTAAACAACAACAAATCCACTTTCCAGTTAAAAGTGGAGGGTTTGCATCACACCAGGCACCTCTTCATCCATACGAAGCGATGACCAAAACGGCAACTTTTTTTTTAACCCCACTACAATAAAACATTTTAAAAGTGAAAGGGGGCTTTTAGTTTTTTTAAAAAAAAACCAAGTCTCTGCTTTTTTTCTAGAAGTCCAAGTTGTACTTCCGTTTATGCGTCACTCTAAAATTTTATATCTCTACGGGCTCTACTTCTTTGAACTCCCAACGCGAAGTCTCTACATAAGAAGTGACAGTGAAGAGCGACGGAAGAGCAGCATACACTTCCTGTTTTTACCGGAAGTTTCACCGGTCTAGGACTTCGGCCAGTGTCTCTATGGCTTACCAGATCCCGAAAACGCGCCTGAGGCCTGGAAGCGGAGCAGGCGCCCGCTCGCTTCCCCGTCGGGCCATGTAACTGACTCTGTCGCCATGGAGCCTCCCGACACGAGGTAGTTGCCGCCGCCTGCGCCTCGCGGGGACCCGTAGCGAGCGCGAGGGGGGCGGGGGAGGGCGGCGGTTGGGTGCGAGGGTGGAGCTACCAGTCTGGACCTGAGAGTTCTCCTTCTGGCCCGCATTAAAGTGGTTGAAGTGTTGCAGGCACTGTGACGTCGGCGCCGCGTCACGTCACGACCTCACCGCGACCGTTGACGTCACATTTCACACCACCACCACCACCAAACTTTGAATTCTGAGGTGTTTTCTAAAAAAAAGAAAAGAAAAAAAGCCCTTCAAATATTCTTCATTTGTTTTAAAAACGTATTTATTTCTTATTAAATTTATACAGATCCATGTAGTTACCTTGGTTGTTTTTTTTAAAAAAGTGACCAATTGTGTAAGTAAATAAATAAATAAATGCAATGAATAAATGCAATAAAAGTAATAATTATATTTAGTATTAGAAGGTCTCATGGAGGCATGCATGCTTCCCTCCATTTTATCTTCACAACAACCCAGTGAGGTAGTTTAGGCAAGAGAGATTGTCACCAGTCCAAAGTCATACATTGTGGCTTCGCTTTCAACCCTGCTATCCCAGGTCCTAATCCAACACTCTAACCATTACACCACACTATGACATGGGGAAGGTTCCACCCTGGTTGCTTCTACTTCAGCAGCAAAAAAAGCTTAGCTTTCAGTTGAAATTTAGAAGTGCGGACAGGATGGGGGAGGAGATCGTGACATCCTTGAGCATGTCATTGTGGTCCAGATTTCCATGCAGCGGAAAAACATGCATGTTCTTGCAGTCCTGACTCACAAAAGGAGCTGCCTCTGTTCTCACACAACAGCCTGTGGCGTCTGCAAGTATGCTTGTTATGCTAGCTAACAGCAAGGGCATCTTGGTGGGGATTCCCCCCCCCCATGCCCATGAGGTGTCCAATTCAAAAAGTTGGAGCAGGAAGTTCAAACTGAAATCAGCTCAGTAAAAGACTGGCTGGGCAGGAGCCATGGTTTGTCAGAGGCTACCCAGTGAACCCAAAAACCTTCTCACATCTGTATGCAAAACTTCCACTTAGCTTCACCTCCAGACATCCTTTCATTGTTGTTCTCTCCCTCCAGGGTCCTCCTTTTCCCTTCCGAGGAGACGCAAGATCCTCCCCTGCCAAATGAAGTTTTAACCTCTGTGGTGCCAAATCTAACCCCAAGACATCAAGACCTCATCCCTACCCCATGTGGCCCTGTAAGTATCTGAACCAATTGGTTTCCTGTTAGTTTCAGTTGCATTTATCATGCTTAGAGCTACACCTGGCTTTCTGCGTTTGTTGCAGTAATGACATATCCCTCTTTGGTTTTATCTCTTGCTTCTACCCCACCTCCTTTCTCTGTTTTCCATGTGACTTTTTAAAAAAGTCACTTGGGGGTGGGGACCTATCAAACCTCTGCTCTAAAAAAGCTTCATTTAGATAATAAAACCTGACATACGTAAATGTACATCATTCAGGAAACTTTGATTATTTTGAAAGCCTGAAAACAGAGCCTATTGGTGAAAAGCACTATGAAGTTTGCTTGATGGGTTTACTGCCCTGAGCTGCTTCAGGAGGAAGGGCATGATATAGATCAGGGGTCGGCACGGCTTACCTTGCCTAGGCCAGTTCACTGCCGCTGAGCCTCCTCCATGGGTGGGATCACGTGTGTGTGTGAGCGTGCACACCCATGATTTCTGGTGTCTGCGTCTGTGCAGACACGATTTCTGGCGCTGCAAAAGTGAGTCCCCTGTGCCGGTTTAGTGCAGCACGGGGACTCGCTGAGTGGGCGGCTTGTGGGCCAGTAAAACGGCCCTCATGGGCCGCTTGTGGTCCATGGGCCTTAGGTTGCCAACCCCTGATATAGATAGATAGATTTAATGAATGAATGAATAAAAACGGGGGGGGGGGGGACCACTTTGTCATTAACTACCATCTCTCAGGCTCACCCATTCCCCAGCTCCCAACTTTTATTTATTTAACAAAAATTATATACCACTTACAGTCATACCTCGGGTTACAGACGCTTCAGGTTGCGCATTTTCGGGTTGCACACTGCACCAAACCCGGAAGTACCGGAACGGGTTACTTCCGGGTTTCGGCGCTCGTGCATGCGGAAAAACATTAAATCACGTTTTGCGCATGTGCAGAAGACCAAATCGCGACCTGCGCGTGCGCAGATGTGGTGCTGCAAGTTGTGAACGTGCCTCCCGCACGGATCTCATTCGCAAACCAAGCATCCACTGGAATTGGCAGTTGGCACAATAGATTCATTTAAAAATATTGATAAAAGCAATCCTTAAAAACCAGTTGACATAATGTTTAACAAGCTATAAAGAAAAGAAGCAGTTTGAAAATAGATCTACCTGTTAAAATTACCTGCCTGGGTAGCCTTGCCTAAACAAATAAGTTTTACTCAGGCACGGGAAACAATACAGGGAAGGTCCCTGCCTGCTACATATGAGCAGGGAGTTCGAAAGAACACACCCTGCCAAAACAACACTGGATTATTTTGCAGGGCTGCTATGAAACCATGTAGTTTTTTTACCTAGTTGCAAAGCTGCTTAGAGAACATTTACATGCCTTTCTGATTGCAGATCAAACCTTGGTCGGAGCTGTCCTCTCCGGTCAAGATCTATTTCTGCGTCACCATCCTCTCCCTGTTGAGCGTCATCGGATTAACCATAGAGAACCTCGTTCAGCAGAAGGACGAAGACTTCACTGTCTCTCTCATTCAGCTGATCGGCGTTGGTAAGGAAGAGGGGACTCTACAGCAAAATGCCCGTTTTATGTTTTTGATGGGTGGGAAGAAGGGCTATATTTTGCCGAGGCCTCAGGTGAGAGGTAGGGGAGGAAATGTGTCTGTACATGGAAGCACACAAACATGAGTCTTCTTAATGAAGGTTGTGCTGGCCTGACATTTTGCAGCCTCTGCAATCTAACCATACAACAAATGGCAGCATGTTTATAAGAGAGATAGTCAAGAGTAGTGGAGGTCTGGTCCATTGGGGTGAGTGGAACTGCCTTCAGCCAGCCCCCATTTGCCTGTCTTCTTAGAACCACTCCAGCTGGTGGCATGGGCT
The DNA here is from genome assembly GCF_965112155.1 of Podarcis liolepis. Classification (NCBI taxonomy): domain Eukaryota; kingdom Metazoa; phylum Chordata; class Lepidosauria; order Squamata; family Lacertidae; genus Podarcis; species Podarcis liolepis. The sequence continues at coordinate 23,047,437 of NC_139561.1, forward strand.
GTCAGCTTCCTCCTCCTAAGTCTCAGTATTAACCTTGTAGAATTGGGCAGGGAGGTGGATTCAGGCCAAATTAGAATTAGCCAGCTCTGCCTGTCATTGGCTTTGGCGCCATCTACTGTTGGCCTCCCTGCCTTTCACCCTACCAGTCCCAACAAGCACAAGCCACCATTGGTCAAGAGGTGCATTTGGCAGAATCTTAGTGTGTGGGGGGCTAAGCCCACTCAGTTCTGACCCCTAGACAAGAGGGAGGGAGGCTTTGCCCCACTCTCAACAAATGGAGGCTGGTTGCTTTGTCCTACATAAGGCACGGGAACCAATAACTTATATGGGAATATAATGCAAAAAATATAATCTGTTAAAAAAGAGAGCTGCTGGATCAGAGCAAAGACCCCTCTAGAGGAAAATGCAATAGCTAACCAGATACATACAGGAAGCTGGCAAACAAGGCAGAAGGGAAGTAGCTCCCTCCTGCAGTTGCCTGAGCCACCAACTGAGTGTGTTGGACTGTGACCTGGGAGAACAGGGTTCGACTCCCCGCTCAATGCCTCTCAGCCTAACCTACCTCACAGGGTTGTTGTGAGGATAAAATGGGGAGAACCATGTGCACCACCTTGAGCTCCTTGGAGGGTAAGGTGGCATATAAATCTAATAAATAAATAACTTCCTGACTCCTTCAACTGTGGAGATAATTTCTTCAAGAAATGACATTATTCAGGTGTGCATGGAGCTGAACGGGACAAGCTACTTTATTCTCTCCCAGACGCTATTAATTCTGCTTATTAATGGTTAATCCCACAGGAAAGAGCTGTAGAACACCTGCTTTGCATGCAGAAGGTCCCAGGTTCAGTCTCTGGTAACTCCCTGCCAGAAACCCTGGAGAGCTGCTGCCAGTCAGTGTAGACAATACTGAGCTAAATGCACCAAGGGTCTGATTCAGTATAAGACAGCTCTCTATGCTCCTTCTGCATTCCTGCAATCGTTATAGCGTTTCCTGTTCACATCAGTGCCATGGCAGAGATCATTCACTTTCTGCAGGTGAAAAACTAAGGCCTAAGAAAATAACCATTGGTGCCCTTTGAGTCTCCACCCAAGCCCAATCTCCCAGGACTTTGGACCTTTTCTGTTTTCTGACCTCCACTGTCCTGGAACTGTGGGCAATACTACATACGGACTGTAGGTGGCGCCTCTAGCCCAACCATTTCCCTGATAGGAATCTGGTTAGGATTCCCCCCTCCCGCTTGCTGCGTCCAAATCCAGCTGTCGAACTTCAAAACCCTAGTAGATAACCATTCCATTTTGAGTTTGGACATGGTTGTGCATGCTTGCACATACAAAGCCAAAACCACACAAACCATACATATCAGCAGGATAACTTGGCGGTTTGCAGGACTACATTTAAAAAAAATTAAAAAATGCCGCAAGGCACAGAAACCCCCCCAGAATTGTCCAGTGAGTACTGAACAGCTACAGAATGCTGACCGACAGAGAAGAGAAAAACCGACAACCAAGCAGAATGGGGCATGGCGGCTGCAAAAGGAGACGCATAGATATAAAAAGGCTAGAGAGAACCAACTCGGCGTGTGAAAAGGTTGTTTCCTGGTTCACACTGTGAAGCTCTTTTTAATGCCCCCCACCCACCCCAGGCAGAGGTGAAACCTGCCCATAGAAATCAAAAGGTGACGTTCAAGATTGTCATGTAGCTGGGCATTTATTATTATTTTTTAAAAAAGGAGGAAGAGAAAGAAACCCCAAACAACCCACTGTGGATTGTGCATGCTCAGTGGGCAGAGGGAAAAAGAAAACTGGGAGGGGGAATGGAACCCAGTGACAGAAGCACATCGCACTGCAACATTTTATTGCAGGCCCCCAGTTGATGGAACCCACGGGCGGTATTATAGGGGACTTCCTACTCTTTCTAATTTTGTGTTATGCCACCTCCCCACCCTCCATGTCGGCCATTTTGTGACTGGCATCCCTCTCTCAAAATCCAAAATGTGCCCCTTAGTCCAAAAAGTTTGGCAACCGCTGATCTAGGGCCTTTTCCTGTCTCTGTACCAGATGTGAGGAACCTTTGGCCCTCCAGATGCTGCTGAACAACAACTCCCACCATCTCTGCTCGTTGGCCACGCTAGTTGGGGGCCGAAGGGAGCTGTTGCTCAGCAACATGAGGAGAGCCCAAAGCTGCCCACCCGTGCTTTGTACCACTGCGCCCCATGGGCCCCTTTGAGCCAAGAACCACCTTGTGAGGCAAGCAGGGAGCTGCGCAACACTACTGACACTCCCCCTTTCCCCTGCCAACAGGTCCGCCACCTCCCTTTCCCCTCTCCTCCCTTGTGAACATCATACTACCTGCCTCATGTTCTCTAATCAAACCATGAATCTGCCATGGCGCCCTTGACAAGGTTCATACTTCACAGGCGCTGCCCTCCTGAGATGTTTGGCAGTTGGAATATGAATGCCAGCAGGTTCTGAGGTTCCAATTGGTCAAAAACATCAGGTGCTGTTCAGTATTGGCACAGATTTTGGCAGGGCAGAGAAGAACGAGCCTGGCAGGGCCCATTGATAATAATAATCATTATTGTTACAAATTTAAATGGTTATATTTGTATCCTCCAATAGCTTATGGTGGTATTCCCCATTTCCCCATATAACCCTGTCCGTTGGATATAATATTGAGGGCCCAGCCTAGACCCCGCTCCCCCCATTTTTTTAAAAAGAGACAGTGGCACAGGGTTAGAACACTTCTTCCAGCCCAAGGGCCACATTCCCTTATGGGGAACCTCCTGGGGGCCAGATGTCAGTGGCAGGTTGGGCCAGAGCGAAAAGTGGGCAGAGCATTGGGCATGACTTGGGGCACTGGGCTACACACACATCTCCAGGCATTCAGGGTACCTTACCACAGTTCACTCACACTTTCCAGCGGGGCAAAAGCACACAGGCAGGGTGCATAGCAGGTTGGTTAGGGGTGTGGCCTGGGGACAGTTCTAAGGGCCAGGCAGAGAGTCCTCGGGGGCCACATTTGGCCGCCAGGCCCTGAGGTTCCTCACACCTCTGTTGCAACACAAAAGTGGAATACCTTCTTTGAATGCAAAAGGCGTTGGGTTCAGTCCGGTTACAACGATCGGGCAGTAGGTAATGAAGAGGTTCCTGAGAACTTGGAGAAAGGAAGATACAAACATAAGGCACGACCGGCGGCTGAGGCCATTTGTGCTCCAACAACAATTCTGCGTGTTCTCTGCCGAGAAAGGCTGGCTTCCCGAACCGAGAACAGTGAAGGCAGTAAAGTAACATCTGCACAATTTTCCTCCCATTTTGTACAGTTTCCATGCCACGCTACCTTGCACAGTGTATTTTTGACTGACAAAAATAAGGATAAAAATTAATTTCTGGTTTAGCTGATCCTGAGGACCGGGAAAGCAATGTGGTTTAGCAGCAGTTTTGGAGCACACCTCTGCAATCATGAGAATCAGAAATGTGGTCCTAAAGAGAGAGAAAGCCTATTAAAAACCCAAGAAATCCTCAGTAAACTTAAGTTCAGTGATGACCTTTTTGAGCTTTTCCTAAGACCCCGTGTATTTGCTATGCGTCTAGAAGCCTGACTGGGACAGTAGATAGCATAGATCACCTCAAAAAATAAAATACTAACAAAATGGGCAGAGTATAGCTGCACCCTAAGAGCAGGCAATTGCCGTCATGGGTACTGTAAAATCATAAATAACCATAATGTTGGCTCTTGATGCTACCCAGGCTGAATGTTAATTACATTTCAAGAGATTTGTTATAAGCAATAATTAGATTAGGACTGATTTAATTTTGGCTATGGCCATAGAAGGTAAACATTTCTTGTTCTTATCAACCGACAAGGTCTCATTCCCCACCCCCGTCCTTGAACAATTATCTCCCAAAATGGAGAGATAAGAGCTTGATATATAGAGAGGGTATCTCCAGTTATTAAGAACAAGAAATCTTGGTTAGTGCTCTTCTCATTTTCCCGAATGGGCCTCAAAAATCTCTTGCAGGTTTTCTGCACATACTGTAAACAGAATAAGACCAAGATGATGATTTTTGCAAACACAGTCCTAGGTATAAATGGTGTTTAAATCACCAAGCTATAGAACAAGCCCTCTTATTTAGGTACCTAGATTTACTCTTTAGCGAAACCCTCTCTTGGAAGTGTCATCTGGAGGCATTGAAAGTCAAAGCACAAGGGCATTGATGAAGTTCTGTTACAATAAGGGAGGCCTGCCGATTGAACCTGCCCTAATGATATTTGGTTACTCAAATGCTCTATAGTGTTAAAGTCTAGGGCTCTGATTCAAACTTCATTAAAGTTATGGAAACTGCAAAATATTCACCCCCTCCGAAAGCTATGCTCTCTACCATCAGAAATATCAGCATCTCTTCTTCGCACAGAATCTGGGTGGCCAACAATTAAAGCGAGAGAGGACTGCACTCAGTTAATGTCTATTAAAATAATTGCTACTAAGCCAATCAAGCATTTCCCTGCACTGTGCTATATGGAATTGGGTGATAACCAACTTGGTCCATCTATCTCAGTATTGCCCACACTGGCTGGCAGTGGCTCTTCAGGGTCCCAGGCAGGGAGTCTACCCATCCCTACAGAACCTGGGCTCTGAACCTAAGGTCCCCCACTGAGCTGGTCATTTCCCAGTTCGCCAAATCACATATGTTTGCCTCCTACTCTGCCACCCTCAAAATCCCTTGCCGCATAGCAAGCTCGACTGCTCCCTACTCATTGTGGAAAAGAAAAAAAGAGACAGATAAGTCAGCCAATCCCCCTCCCTCCACCTTTAGCATTTGGTGAGTCCAGGGCTCGCCTTGCTCAGAAATACTCCTGCACAAAAACACCTTGCTTTCCTCCCTCTGTGTCTGCAACTGCCGGCAGATGCGTCTCGACAGAATCCCAATTGATAGGATCCCATTTGTCATCAGGTTTGGACACAGAAATGTCTCGACTTGAATGGCACGATCCAGAACCATTACTGTTGCCTCCTGTTCGTTCCTGCCCACTCCCCACCTAGAAAAACCACACCTTTAATTTTTCTAGGGTTCTCTGGAGATATTTGGGGTTGCAGCAGCCAATGGCTCCTAAGGAAACTTCTACCCTGGAAAGAGGAAGACAGAGAGGGTCTGCTGCCAGTACAACTTAGTTGAATACAACCCAGTGCCTCTTTCAAGATAGTGCTAGCTTTTAAAAGCACGTTAAAAAGTTGTAAATCACTTATGAGGACTGCAGTCTTTTGAGATTACCTCCCTTTTGCTCAGCCTCCACTCCCTGCCTTCAGAGCCAGGGAACAGCTCCTTACTTCACAAGATAGTTGTTGGGAGGACAGGTGAGCCAATTAATGGATGTTTCCTCTACCCTGGAGATAAAAAAGCCTCATCAATCTAACCGAACTCTAAATATATATATTTTAAAAAAATGAAGAAATGCCTTCTAGGTTGACGTCAACCTTCAGCTTCCCCTTTCAGCTTGGAAGGCACCTTTTTCTCCCCTGCGCAGACGGCTGATGGCGGGATTTGTCTCTTTCCCCGACAGTCTTCTGCATCTACTACGTGAGCCGGGGCATCTTGCAAGAGAACCGCCAGGAGCTCATCGTCTTCGTCCTCTCCGTCGCGCTGGTCATGCTGCGCTCAGTCGTCAACTTCAGCGTCCTGCCTGCCGAGCAAAAGCCCAAACTGCTCGTGAGTGGTCAGCGGTTGGGTCTTTGCCATGAATTAAGGGCCTGGCGGGAGCTTCCTAGATCAGGCAAGATCACTCTGGGGCCTGTTGTCAGCATAGTTCAGCCCAGGGTTGTGTGTGTTGTGATGTTCCTGCATCACCTTCTAACAAATCTCTTTCTCTGCTGCGCCCTGGTTTTAAGAAGATGGCTGCCCCCCTTTTAGAAGGATGCATAACTGGTTTGGAACCGAGAAGGGAGGGCAGAAATGTAAGCCACCCAGAACCGGTACACTTCAGTCCCTTGCAGGTCACCTTTGACGGAGGGATAAACTTGCTCCAAAAGGACTTGGGCATGGTGAGGCAGCAGAGTACATTATGATTCAGGAGAGGGGCAGGTCTGGACTTCCCCTCTGTTCAGAGCAGGCTCCAATCTTTCGTCCGCGTGGAATTTGAATTCCTGCTTCTGTGCTGCTCAGGTTGCATTGCTTAGGCCCCATCTGCACGGTACCTAAAGCAGCATCACAGCACTTTGAACAGCTGTGGCTTCCGCCAAAAGACTCCTGGGAGCTGTTTGGAGAGACCCTGGTCCCCTCGCAGAACTACAATTCCTGGGTGGGGGGTGTTTAACAGCCAGTCCCTCTGAGAATTGTAGGTCTTTGAAGGGGAACAGGGAGATCTCCTAATAATGCACAGCACCCATAACAAATGACACTTCCCAGAAGTCTTTGGGGGAAGCCACAACTCTTTAAAGAGGCATGGTGCTGCTTTATATGTGCAGTGCAGGTGAGACCTTACATGTGGAGCATCCTAGTGAATTCTGCCAGCTTGCGTCCTTCCTCTGCAACCTCTTGCCAAGCCATCAGCAGTATTCACACTTGTCTCCCTGTTTTCTTCGTCAAACATGTTGAATCTGGTGGAGGTTCTTCTGCTGCCGCAGGGGCGTGTGGTCCATTCTGACGGTCTTGCTTCCATTTTCCCTCTTAAGGCCCGCTTTGTCCTGATCCTTTTAGTGGGTGCCTTCGACGTGATCTGCGCCGTGGTCCTCATTCAGACCGAAAGCATGATGGCCTTCCGGGTGGGCGGGGCCTTGGAGAGCCTCCAGGCCCAATACTTCATGCTCAACCTCTGCTTTTCCATGCTGACCTTTGACCTCCAGGCTCAGGTAGGCCCAGGCCGCAGTCCAAACCACAGCCTGAATCCCTTGGCCCATCTGTTTCCCAACTATGCCTCCTGCGTTTCTCTCAACTGCTTTTCTGCAAGGTACACGCAGGGCAACTCGTATAAAAATAAAAAGCCGAGGAAACTGAGAGTTAAATGTGTTTTTACAAAAAAGCATGTAGCATGGGTGTTGCATCTTGCGTTTAACTCTGAGTAGGCCCACTGAAATCAGTGAACCTCAGGCATCAGTTTTCTTAAAATTGCAGAGCAGTTCTGAATGGTCGCTTGGAGGGGCTGAGCCTTGAATAGCTGCATTTTCGTTAAGTGTTCCTTGTAGCTTGGATAGCTCCGTTGGCTAGAGCGTGGTGCTGATAAGGCCAAGGTTGCAGGTTCGATCCCCTTATGGGACAACTGCATATTGCTGCAATGCGGAGGATTGGCCTAGATGAAACTCAGGGTCCCTTTCAATTCTATGAAAGACCCCAGAACAGGTCATAAAATGGCCTGCCTTTCTAGAAAGTGAGTGAGTTAACCAACACAACAGACTGTGAGCTTCAAATGGTTAAGGGGCGCAGGAAGGGGACGTCTGCAGCTGCTGCAACCTCTTAGTCTTCTCTTTTTGCCTTCCAGCTTTGCTTGTGCGTTCTGCTGCTCACCTCGATTCGGGAGATCTCAGTTCTGCACAGCATCTTCCTGGCGGTTGGGATTCTCTGGGCTGGGCTGAAAGTTGTCTGTGGCATCATTGCTGTGAGTGCGCCTCCCCTCCCCTCCCCCCTTGATCAAATGGGCATTTCCTGGGGGTAAACCAGAGACATTTCCTCTAAGAAATGCTGGGCCCTGATTTATTTGTTTTTTAGAAGGAGCAGCATTCTGTACCAAAGCACTAACATAAATTGCAAAGTTCTGCAACTTGGCGTGAGCTATGTGAATCATGCGTCTGGCCCTTCAGATTCTAGCACATTCTTCACAACCACGAGGGCTAGAAAGAAAAGATAGTGACAGTTCTGTGACGCTGGACTCTGCATCCTGAATCGGGTCCTGTTCCATTTCTGAGGGATCCACAGACCCCCCTGGATATTGTCTTGCCAGATGCCAAAATCTGTTGTTACAGCTCTATGGGGAAAGGGGCTGTCTGTCCCGTCCCCTTTTATGCTAGTTGGGCTCCAAGCAGGCTACGCTTGTGGTGCCTCTTCAGGTAGACCCAGATGTGGCTCGACTGCATTTAGGCAAGGCCAAGGCCAGGTGAAATTCCCTGAACCAAGGACTGCCTGAAAGGGAGCTTTTGCTTCAGTGACCTGCAAAAGCCTTCTGCATGGTGGCCAGCCCAGTCTTGCAGCTTCCCCCTCATGCTCCGAGGAGCCACCTTTTCCCTTTGGAAGCAGGGACAGGGAACATTTTTCAGCCCAAGGGCCGCAATCCCTTCTGGGCAGCCTTCCGGGGGCTGCATGCCAATGGTGGGCGGGACCAGAGGCAAAGGGGGCGGGGCAACAGAGTTAAACCTTACCTTTGTGGAGTAGCTCAGGTTCTACAAATGCCCATACCCCCTTTCTCTGCTCCATCTAGACAAGAAAGAGGCATGATCAGAGTTCAGGCAGGCAACACCACTCGGGGTCAGGGGAGAGTTCTGAGGGCCAGGTTGAGAGGGCTGGGGGCCACATTTGACTCCTAGACCGGAGGTCTCGTCCCCACTGCCTGAAAGTGCCATTCCTTGTTCAGCTGCTGGTGGTTTCTCCAGCATGGGGGTGAGGGTTGGCTGGCTCTGAAGTGTCTGGTAAAGCCCACCTCTTGGCCTGGGAAGGAGGAGAAGGCTCCTTGCTCAGACTGCCTCCTAGTTTTGCCACTGTTTTACCAGTAGGGGGTAGCAGGGTGGGGGGCTGCCCTAGCTCTGCCCCACAGCCTTTGATGGGATGCTTATGATAACTCTTGAGACTACTTTGAGAGGAAGCTAGACTTACGTATAGCTAAAGCAGACCCAACCAATGAATGTGCAGCTAACTCAGTTCATTCCCCCCCACCTGTTTCCCAGATATTAAAAGAGTTAAAACCTCTAGCCTGGATTTTTCTGAGTCAGAATTTGCCCGAGGTTGCTTATCTCGCCTACCTGATCTACACGGTAAGTCATGCCAAGGGTTTTGTTGATTTAATGAGAAGGAAGGGCAGGGGGAATTCTTCCAGTCTCAAGATGCTGATTGCTAGTGCAAGCAAGTTAAGCCCTTGGCTTGGCTGCCTTCGTGTGGGCCCTTTTTCTGTAGGGGCTGTTCTGAAGGAAGGGTTGCATGTTCCCAGAGTGCAGGCAACTGGCCGTCTCACCATGTAAAGTTGGGTTGTTTTAATGCTTTATTTTTAAGAGGAAAGGTTGCTAGCCCCTATGGTTTCAGGTCTAGGCTGTGTGGACAAATGGGCAAAATCGAAGTAGCCGGTACTGACTATCAATGTGATCCTAACTACTCTGGGACAAACCTGACGTTTCAGATCCTGTATCCAGCCAAGTCCTCCTCAGAGGAGACCCATTGAACTGAATAGGCCTAGGTTAGCCATGATTGATAACTGCAGACGGCCTACCCTGAGTAAGGCGGGCATTGGACCCAACTCCCTGTTTCTTCGTTAACATTTCCTATGTACCAGGAAACTGTGTTTTGTGCCTTATCTTTATGAGAAGGAAGAGGAGAGTGTACTAGCCATTGGCTAATTTCCAGGCACTTAAGCCACAGTAGGTCCCACAGGGCGTGGGGAAGTTGTGCGTTGCATCTGACCCTTACAGGGCCCCCATGTGGCTCACTCTGGGTTGTCTGGTGACTGCTGCTTGGAGCACGATAAACCCACAAGAATGGTTCTCCCCATGTACCTTCCTTCTCCTCAGCCTCTGTTGGGGGGCAGGCAATGTAGTCAACGGGATGCGGATGGCACTGTGGGTTAAACCACAGAGCCCAGGACTTGCCGATCAGAAGGTCGGCGGTTCGAATCCCCGCAACGGGGTGAGCTCCTGTTGCTCGGTCCCTGCTCCTGCCTACCTAGCAGTTCAAAAGCACATCAAAGTGCAAGTAGATAAATAGGTATCGCTCTGGCGGGAAGGTAAACGGCGTTTCCGTGCGCTGCTCTGATTCGCCAGAAGCAGCTTAGTCATTCTGGCCACATGACCCGGAAGCTGTACACCAGCTCCCTTGGCAGTAAAGCGAGATGAGTGCCGCAACCCCAGAGTCGGCCACAACTGAACCTAATGGTCAGGGGTCCCTTTACCCTTTACCTTTTTTAATGTAGTCAACAGCACCAATCACAGCTGGGGGACCAGGATGGGGAGAAGTGGGAGAGGGAGAGCTGACTAGTACACCAATCCTGTTGCTTCTTGGCTGTGCCCAGTGCCTATCAGCTGGCAGGGGGCGCAGGGAGGATGCTGAGAGCTCAATGTACCATCAGGGCAAGTTTAGACCTCACAACACTTTGTACAGAAGTTGTAGTGGGACTGGGAGAATGAATGTGTGGCTCTTATTCCACCACAACATGCATACTTTAGGGCTCAAAAAGGCCACCCGCTACAGGTTTAACATGGTCATCTGTCTTGGTCCAATAGACCCAACAAGATAAACACCCAAAACTGGGGCTAATAAATTATCACCCCCCCCCACTAACTGGGGTGTATGTGTGGCTTATTTGAGCCAAAAGCCCCTGGGGGAAATGCACTACAGATGCCTATCCAGTGCTAGTCCCACATTTCCAATGACTTTTGCTCACCCTTGGAAGCGGTTAACTCAAGCCAGGCTCAGAACATTCCAGGATTGCGGCCAAACGCTCCCACGTCCTGCCATTGCCAGGCATCCGAGGGTTAGCGTCGGGGTGCTCAAAAGGCTTCTGAAATCCCTCTCTGTCAGGGCGCCCTGGGATTTTGCTTCCGGTCAAGGCAAAGCAGGGAAAATTCAGACACAGCAACAACCCTCTCTATTTTTGAAAAATGCATCACAGAGACGGTCCTCAGGCAGCCAGCTCTGAACGTGTATCAGCAGGAATAAACAAGGGATTAGAGGGGAAGAGCCCCAGAAGTTTCACCCACAGATAATTTCTCCGACAGGCACAGAAGCCAGGAGGTCCAGGAGATTATGTATTTAAAGTGTTGCCCCACTTTTCAGCTGAAGGGACGGCCTCTGCCTTCGGCACGGTAGCATTAAGGTTTTGTGCTTGAGCTTGCTTTTCTCTCTTCCCTCCCCTTCCCTTTTTCCTTGCATGCTTTATGAGATTGTGAACGAGGGGGGGGGGCAAGGAAGGGCCATCTTTGAGCTCGTTTTGGAAGCTGCTCAGAGAATCTTTTTGGCTGAAGTGGGCCGGTTGGGCCGGGTGACCCCCTCCCCTCCTTGCAACACCATCTGAGGAGTGGTGCAGTTGCACTGCTAGATTAACCGATAGTCTGTCTCATAAGACAGACTCTTCTTTGGGTAACTCAGTGGTAGGGCATCTGTCTTGCAAGTGGAAGGTCCCAGGTTCAGTCCCCAGCACCTCCAGGTATGGCTGGGAGAGGTCTCCTGTCTAAAACCAGGGTTTCCGAAACTTGGGTCGCCAGCTATTATTGGACTACAACTCCCATCATCCCAGACTACTGGTCCTGCTACCTAGGGATGATGGGTGTTGTAGTCCAAAAACAGCTGAAGACCCAAGTTTGGGGAACCCTGATGTAAACAATACTGAGCTAGGCAGACCAGTTATTTGACTCTGAATGCGGCAGCTCCCTTTGTTCCTGTGCCAGCCAACAGAAACTTAGCCCAGTCATGAGACTCCCGTGATCCTTTGGGAACAGAGTTGGCATCTCATCGTTCCCCTAGGGAGCCATCATCTTGGCACTTAACACAACGGAAATGAAACCTGCTGTTTCAGAATGAATTGTTCACACACCAGCGGCTCGGATTGGTTGCTGCACTGAAACTGGAAAGCTTTTCACTTTCTTCGGAGACAGAGGGGTGGTTGGTTTCTTGATGTTATAGCAGCAGCAGCAGCAGCAGCACAGGGATCTCAAGGACTGCAATGCTTTCCAAAAACCGGCCATCTGACAGCTTCTTCTCTCGCCACAGCTGTGTAGAAAGCAGCAGAGCTTTATGGGAAAGGTCAAGCTGGCCTGGCTGGTTGGGAGGAAGGAGTGGGCGTGGGAGACGAGAAGGTCAGCGGAGGTGAAGGGATTGGGATTGCAAGTCCAAGGTGGAAGTGAGAGAGACAACACAAGAGATTTTAGGGCATGGTGCCCTTGTTGGACAGCTGTCCCACGTTCCGTTTTTCCCTGCCATTCAAAACAAACAAAAAACTAGAACAATTTTTTCTGGGGGGGATGTCATTGTTTTCATCAATATGGTGATCCTGCTGGTCAAGCCAAGGGCCCATCTAGTCCAGCGTCCTGTTCTCACAGTGGCTGACCAGATGCCCATTCTAGGAAACCTTCAATCAGGATCCGAGCACAAGAGCCCTCTCCCTCTTCTGTGGCTTCCTGCAACTGTTCAGAAGCATTACAAGCACAGCCATCATGGCTCGTATCTTGCGAAAGCCCTTTCCTCTGTGAATTTATCTAATCCTCTTTTAAAGCCATCCAACTTGGTGCATGTCTCCTGGGAAGTGAGTTCCATAGTTTAACAGTGTGTTGCATGAAGATGGACTTTCATTTATCCTGAATATTTTATTATTCAGCTTCATTGGATGTTATAAGAGAGGGAGAAAAACTTTCCACTTTCCCCAAGACATGCATAATGTTATAAACTTCTATTTCATCGCTTCTTACTTGCATTTTCTCTAAGCTAAAAAGTATGAAATGCCGCAGTCTTTCCTTGTAGGAGAGTTGCGCCATCCTTTTCTGAATCTTTTTCTGACTCAACAATATCTTTTTTTGAATTGAGGCAACCAGAACTATACACCCTTCCCTTCCCTTTTTCCTTTCCTTTTTCCCTTCCTTCTTCCCTTCCCTTCCTTCTTCCCTTCCTTCTTCCCTTCCCTGTCTGCTCTCAGTTGCTGTCAGTAATAAGATTTAAATTCTTCCCAGGAATTTCCATGTTTTCTCCTGAGCCTTACGTACTTACTTACTTACTTGCTTGCTTGCTTGTTTATTTACTTATGACATTCAAACTCCACCCGTTAGCCTGAAAACGCTCCGAGTGGCTTACAAAGTCCTGAGACTGCACTCAGGCTCGCAATCCTTAAAAAAAGAAGATAAAGACATAGCACATGAGGAAAAAGGAAGGGGAGGGAGGAGGAGATAGCAAGCTCAAGCCTGAGTTCTTAGAAGTTACAGCCAATTTCAGCGGCAGTTCTGGCTGTCTTTCTGCCTGCCCCCTTGAAACATGCTTCCATCAGGTCCAGGAGCAGAGTCAGTGACAATGTCCAGGCTAGGAACAGGGGACAGCTCTTGCCATTCCTGCTGTATCCATACGTGCTGGCTGTGGCTCTGGAAGGGGCCAGAGCTCAGCGGCGGAGCCGCTGCTTATCCCCTGCATTTCTTTTTTTTTTTTTTAATAAATATTTATTAAGGATTTTAAACATTACATTCACAAATAACACAATACAAAACACAAAAAACACAACAGAAAAAACAACAACATCAAAGGTAACACATGAAAACAAACACCCCACAAAATCAAATGTTCTACACCCATCTTTTCTTAAGCTTTTGGACTTCCTCACATCCCCCGTTTCTGCGTTCCCAATTGAAGAATTATGAACAGCAATTTATCACCTTCTTTCAACACTTATTTTGTAGTTTTCAAATATTATGTCCCCGACTTTAAGCATTATTATCAAATAGTTAAATACTTAATTTAGACATAATGTTATTCCAAAGTTTATCTTATATCTCAGATCTTACTTATTCTCATATTTCTTTCAACTAAGTTGCTGGTGCCGTGTTAATTTCAGTCCTGCATCCTTCTTAGCATTAATACAATTTACAATGTTTTTGTAGATAGTCCTTAAACTTTTTCCAGTCCTCTTCCACTGCCTCTTCTCCCAGGTCTCGGACTCTGCCAGTCATTTCTGCCAGTTCCATGTAGTCTATCAGTTGCGTCTGCCATTCTTCCACGGTGGGCAAATCTTGGGTCTTCAGTGTTTTGCTATAAGTATTCTTGCTGCTGTTGTTGCATACATAAAAAATGTTCGATCCTTCTTTAACACCCTCTGACCAACAATACCCAAAAGGAATCCTGCATTTCTGGGCAGGGCTGCAAAGGACCCCTGTCTCAAAACCATGGAGATCTGCCACCAATCACTGAGCCACCTGGACCCAATAGTCTGATTTGGTGGAAGGCAGCTTCCTCTGTTAAGGCAAAGCCCTAGCTCAGTCATAGAGCATCCACTTTGCGTGCAGAAGGTCCAGTTCTCAGTGGTATCTCCAGCTAAGGCTGGGGGCGGGGGGAAGACTCCTGCCTGAAAGCCACTGCCAGTCACTGTGGACAGTCCTGAGCTAGGCAGCCCAGTGGCCTGACTGAGGAACAGCTGGCTTATTCATTACATATGTATTCTGCCCCTCTTCCAAGGAGAAATCTATTTTGTCCTCATGACAATCCTGTGAGATAGGTTAGACCGAGGAAGAGTGCTGAGTGGAGATTTGAACCTCTCTCTCCTGATCAACACTCTTAACCACAGTGCCCCACTAGCAAAATGTTTCTGTCTCCTCTGGCATTGCAAATTGCCCCAGAGCCTGTCTTCTAGATTGTTTTATACTCACTTGTTGTGGGGCCTCCATTGCCTCTCCTCTTCCTTCCCAAGCATCACTTCTCCTGCAGGTGCATCATTTCACCCCCGGCTGCAACATTGGGTAGATGGGACAATTGTCCATCCTGCCCATTTCACTCCTTTCGTTTCTCTCTCTGAAAATGGTATTTCTTTACGTGGAATGTGCTTTCTTCCCAGGTGATCGAAGAGTGGGGACAAGGGAGTTCCTATGCGCTGGAAGCGGCTGTCATCACCTGTTCCTGCATCTCTGTGATGATCAAAAGTGTCCTGTTCTGGGCGTTGTTCCATGTCTACCACAGCTTTGGGCAAGGGCTGAGAGAAAGGAGTGAGTATTGGAGGAGATTAATCCAGGGGGAGGAAAAACAAATGGACACGTACATAGAAAAGGCCAGAGAATTCGGGGATTGAAAGCAATGGGAGCAGGATGGACCATTCATGTCCAGCTCATGGGTTTCACTGGAACATCTGGCTGGGCAGAGTGAAAAGAACTTTATCTCCCCCTGTCCAAATTCATATTAAGCAGCTGGCATGTATTTATTTGAAGCATTTTACCCTGCTCTGCAGCTAGGGTGGATGGGTGGGAGGAGAAGGCTCCCAGAGCAGTTTCCAAAACTCAGTAGTAAGATAAGTCTTGCCCTCAGGCTTACAATCTAAAAGGCACGACAGAAAAGGAAAAGGGATTGGGATTGAAAGGCAAAATCAGGCTGGAGGTCTTACAGAGGTTTTAGTAGTGATTAGCTGGAATGGACATGGGTGGCGCTGTGGTTAAACCAGAGAGCCTAGGGTTTGCCGATCAGAAGGTCGGTAGTTCGAATCTGGGGTGAGCTCCCGTTGCTCGGTCCCTGCTCCTGCCAACCTAGCAGTTCGAAAGCACGTCAAAGTGCAAGTAGATAAATAGGCAGCGCTCTGGTGGGAAGGTAAACAGCATTTTCGTGTGCTGCTCTGGTTCGCCAGAAGTGGCTTAGTCATGCTGGCCACATGACCCGGAAGTTGTACGCCAGCTCCCTCGGCCAATAAAGCGAGATGAGCACCGCAACCCCAGAGTCGTCCGTGACTGGACCTAATAGTCAGGGGCCCTTTACCCTTTTTAGCTGGAATGGAAGAGAGTTCAAGGAGAAGTGGAGGAGCGAAACTTATTACTATTTATTAAATTTCTATACCACCCTTCATCTGAAGATCACAGGACAGTTTACAAAAATAATACCTTAATAACAGAAACAATAACCCCCTGTACAAAGGTTAAAAGGCCACAGATTGTTTAATTCGCCAACGCCTGGGAGAAGAGGAATGTTTTTGCCTGGCGCCTAAGGATATGCAATGAAGGCGCCAGGCAAGCCTCCTTGGGGAAAGCATTCCACAAGTGGGGAGCCACCACAGAAGAGGCTCGTTCTCGTGTTGCTGCCCTCCAGACCTCTTGTGGAAGAGGCACATGAAGAAAGGCCTCAGATGATGAGTGCAGGGTCTGGGTTGGTTCATATGGAGAGAGGCGGTCCTTGAGGTATTGCAGTCCTGTGCCGTTTTAAGACTTTGTGGGTCAAAACCAGCACTTTGAGTTGGGCCCAGGAACCAAATGGCAGCCAGTGCAGTCGGTTGCTGAAGTTGATGCAGCAGCCCTGCTTCCCATCTCTCTCCCTCTGATGCAGCCTCCTGGAATGGCTGGCAACAGAGAGGAACCTGATGGAGCCAGCAGAGCTGATGGAGAGATTCTTCAGTGCTCTCTTCCTCACCCTCTGCTATAGCCTGATGGACTGCTAGCTGCTCCTGGACACATGAGGAAGGAGCCTCATTTAGCCCATCCAAATGGCGGAGACTGCATGCTGATTGATAGAGAGGGCCACCAATCAGCACAAAACACCCGCTGCATTCGGTGTGCCTTCCCTGCAGCATCAGTGTAGTGTGTATTGCCAAAGTGGCTACAGAAGGAGCTGCCTAGCATACTAAGAAATGGCCAGCTAGCCAGGATGACTTTGTGATACCTCCACCGTCAGAGGCAGTATGCCTCTGAATCCCAGTTGCCTGGGAATTGCAAGTAGGGAGAGTCGCTGTTGCACTCTTGCTGGTGGGCTTCCCATTGAGCCACTGTGAGAACAGGATGCCGAAGCAGATGAGCCACTGGCCTGATCCAGCAGGCTCTTTTAACGTTCTTTTAAAAATGGTGAGATTCTTCCTATCATTTACTGCGACTCCTTTCCCCACCTCTGCAGTGTTTTCTTCCTATGGAAGGATTGACTCGTGAAGCACGATGCCTTCTCCGGGTACGAGGCGGCACTCTTACAAAGTGAAGGTGTGCTGCGGGAGATCAGCTCCCTGCTCCGACCCAAGAAAGTGGGGCTCCGAAAGGCAGGTCGTAGCAGGAGCAGCTTGACCACAGTTCAACAGAAGACGTTTGCACAACCCTCCACCTCCTGGGGCTTGCTGCGGGAACTCTGCTCCGTCAAGTTTGAGTCCTTTTGCCAAACAGCTCCTGCATGCAGCAACCCCGTCAAGATTCCTCCGGTGTGTTTGTTTGTTTACGCTAGATACCACTTCACCCATTACCCCGCCTTCGAAACAGCTGCCACGACGACCCCCTCCTGCCGTGGCTTGCCTCCCAAGGGTGAGTGTTGCCGACGGACCATTCATTTGGTGCTTTCTTCCTCAAGCGCAGTCCTACACTTAGATTAGCTTTGGGCATTGCAAACCTGGCGGGGAGGGCCTAAGTGACAGCCCCAGCACTGTACTGTATTTCACTGCCGAGAGCCTCATCCTGGCAAACGAGGAGCTGACAATCCTCCAAAGTTTTATCTGTTTTAAGATGACAGCCCCATCCAGTGAAATTTATGCCTCCCACATAAGAACCAAAGATTAGAAATCTAGCGGAAGAAAACCAGAGGCAGCTTGATGCTTTCGTGGGCTACTTAAAAAGTTGCACGAGGACCACATGCAGCCTTCGGGACGCTCCACCTCTAGATGTTCTGGACTGCAGTTCCCATCAGCACCAGGCACCGCTGGCTGGGGCTAATGGGAGTTGTAGTCCAAAACATCTCATGGGCACAAGCTCAGCAAAGGCCGCTCGAAACCCAGCACCTCTGCGGTTGCAAAGCCATCTTGCCTGCCATTAACCCAAATCCAAATGGGTGTGTTTGGTTTGAAACTGGAAATAGTGCTCAAACTGCAGAACCACCGTGACCCCTCTGGCCAGCCCCATCTAGCCTATAACCTATAGCCCTGGCAGAACAACACTCAAGTACTGATGTTGGTGTGTGCTGAAGTTACCTGCTGGCTTCTATGATGCTGAAGACCTTCACGGTGGCAAGACACACTGTTTTTACTTGTCTTGGCACTCTTGGCCTCTGGTCCCATCCCTTTGGTGCATGGTTGAGGGCCTGAGAAACAGGAGAGCCTCAAGTTCCAGTTTTGCCCTAGGAAGAGTGGCTGATTCAGCACCCTCAGAATAGTTGATGATTTGGGGCAAAGGGAAGGCACCTTCCCCAAAGGTTACATGGAGAAGGGCTGCCCCCCACCCCAGCCAACTCCAGAATCTGACTCCAAGGAGTATGTCTGTGCCTTAAAACAGGAGAGAGATTCAGACAGGCATGAGGAATCTGCGGCTCCCCAGATGTTGCTGCCCAGTGCCTCCCATCGCTGACCAACAGCATCTGGAAGGTGGCACTAAAGCTGCTGTGTGGGGAAGCTCTGGCCCGCCAGCTGTGCCGAACTCCCGGCTCCCATCAGCACCAGCTTGCATGTCCAGTGGGAGTTGTAGCTCAGCAAACAACCAGAGGCTTCTTCACACACCTGCACCAGAACAAGGGGTGAGCAGCTTGTGGCAATTCCCCATATGTTCAACTACAGCTCCCAACATCCCCGACTATTGGCTGGGGCTATTGAGTGTTGCAAGAGCATTGGGGGTCCCATAGGTTCCTCCATGTCTTTGCTAATCCTACCCCACCCTGGAAATGTTTGGCCTGCAGCACTTTGGGGAGAGCTCTCCTTCCACACGGGGCTCTCAAGAAAACTGGAGCAGCATGGCCAGCTTGACGCTGGCCCCAGTCTTCCTGCTGGCTTAATAGCCCCCCCTAGAGGCCCTTGTGGGCTTGTCTACCCCACTTTCCTCGGAAAGACAGCCGATCACACATCAGTCCTCAGTGATGGGAGTCTGCCGCTTTGTTCCACGGAACAAAACCTGCAGTGCTACAAGGGGAAGGCAGACCCACCCCAAGCCCCACGGAGGCACAGGCTGTGTTTTTGCCCGTTTAGGGAAACCATGCACCCGGAGCTGGGTGTCTTGGTGCCTGTGAGACGCTTTGCCTTAGAAGCCTTTGTTTCAAGGACAGCCTTTGCCAACCTGGTTCCCTCCAGATGTTCTGGCCTACAACCCCCAGCTGTGCTGGCTGGGGCTGATAGGAGTTGTAGCCCAGAACATTTGGAGGGCACCAAGTTGTGTGTGTGTGTCTGTGGGACACTTTCCTTGAAGCTGCCCACAAGCTGCTTGGACAGTGCTTCCACCTCCCACTGGCTAAAACTTCAGCAATTTGCTTCTGTCGGTATTCGTGTGGCTGACTTCTTGCTAAATCCCAAATAATTTCTCTGCCTCCTAACCTGATTCCTTCCCTTCACACCCTAAATTATTATTTTGGTCCTAATTTTTCAAACTAACCAAGCCTATGTGAGTGTCTTAACTGATGCGCTTTTCAACAGCAGTGAGGGTGGTTTTTTTAAATTAAGGAAAAAGAATGTTTAATACAGTAATTCAAAGCTTTGTTAATTTATTAAGAGGTTTGTTACTGGCCTTGTATTTTTCAATAAAGTGTCAATGCCACCAATTGGGGGGGTTGTTTGTTTTTCAACGATGCCTATCCAAAAAGGAAGCAATTTTAAAAAAGGAAAATATTAAATTTGCACATAGTGAGATTACATCCTGCCCATTACTTTCATTGTTAGTTGCCAGGCAGTGGGGTTTGCTCAATCCTTGTTTGCCTCCATCAACTTGGTTCTTGTTGAAAGCCAACGAGCTGCGTAGAAAAAATCTCCTCCCTTCCCATTCCACAAAAAAGATTGCCGTTTATTTATTTTTAAGAGTTCTTTCCACATCTCTCCTTTCTATTTACTTTGCTCCCGCCTGTTATATCTCAACCACCAACTCCTCTGCACAAACATCGCCCTTTAGAAGGAACACCATGGCATACTTGTGACAAAACGAACAATTATCCGTCTTTTGGAAGGATAACTTTTCCTCAATGGACAGCGGGAAGAGAAGTACTGTAGCGCTCTCATTCCCAACCCATGTCCCCTGTAATGTTTCCACTTCCCCTTAACCTTTCAAAATGGTGGCACTCCCGCCAACTGTTAACCCTCATGAGAGCTTCCGCTTACAAGAAAAATGGCCACCAACTGGATTGGCTTTGAGTGGGCAAATTCATGAAAGGTAAGGCTTTCAGTGGCTATTAGCCATGATGGTTATGTTCTGGTCAGAGGCAGTAAAGTTTCTGAATACCAGTTGGTGGAAAACGCAGGAAAGGAGGGCACTCTTTTACCAGACAGGCATCTGATTGGCCACTGTAAGAACAGGATGCTGGAATAGGTGGCTCATTGGCTTAATCCAGCATATTCCTCTTATGTTCTCTAGTTTCCATGGTGCTTCTCAACCCAGAGATAGCCCATGTGGTTGTTCATGCCTGACGACTGGCCATGGTGGCAAAGGATGATGGGAAGTTGGGAGCCCAGTACATTTGAAGGGCAGATTGGTTCACCGTTGCTGAAAACATGAAAGCAGGTGGGACATTAAGAGGACTGATGCAGTAGGTCCAGTCTTGAGCTCTCTCTCCCCTTCCACAAACCTCTGAGATTAACCAAGACATAACTCTTATTTCCTTTACTTGTGGGCCCCCTGCAACAAGGCACTGTGTTTTAATGCCTTGCAAAGAGCAAAAAAAAATTATTTTAAAAAATGCTACGGCACAAACACCAACTTTGGAAAAAAAATGGTTTATTGAAAAGGTCTGGAAAATAGTTTTGCTCTCTCAGCAATATTTAACAAGTCTTTTTCAAAGCAGCAACAATATGAAACGTTAGGCTTTTTTATTTTTTCCTTTATAAAGTTCAGAACTCTGGGCGGTATGCCATGTCATCAACACTTTTAAAGTTTTGAGTAAAACAAGGCTTGCCTCTTTGGAGGAGTGGGGGACCTCTGACACACAATGAATGAACCACATCAGGCCTACTCCAGGGCTAGGGAACCTGTGGACCTTCTGATGTTATTAGACTGCCAGAGTTGTACCCAACGAGATTAATGACCTTGACAAACGGGTTCAAGGGGTCTGCTCTTGAGTAGGACTACAACCCCCCCCCCCGCCAAATCCCCCAGCCTCAGCCAGCAAGGCCAATAGTTGGGGACGATGGGAGGTGGGATTCTAGCAGCATCCGTGGGACTGTGTATTCCCTGACACCCTCCACCCACCCCACGCTGTCACCAGCCTCCCACTCTGTCCCTTCTCTGCTACACCCAACAAGGCTGCCATGTTTTAGGCCTGGAATGGGCACCTATGCAAAGCTCTGTAAAGGAAAAGGAGCAGGCTTAGGCCAGGGATGTCACCAGGTCTTCCAAGCAGAAGTCACACAAGACAAGTGGGGAACCTATTGGATTGGTGGATGATCAGACCTGTTCACACACACACACACACACACACCAACATTTTAACTAACGCTGAATTAAAGCATAGGCCAAGGACCTCTTTGGAGATCCAACCAACATGCCATATTCTCAGCACACCTACTTATTTCTGCAATGCAAAAGGGACCCAAGGTCCCTTCCAACTCTGAAATGATTCTACAGTGACTCCCTGTGAACAGTCCCTTCGCCTGACTGTACTTCCACCTTCCGGTCAGGACTCCCATCCTGCAACTTTCCCGGCAAGCTGATCTATCGGTTCACCATTCCGCTAGCTGCTTGTTTTTACTCATCGTACCTGCCCGTAAAGGGGTGGTGGGCAGGGAGAGATTGAGATTTAAACACCTAGCGAATCAAAAACAAGCCAAAAAAACCCATCAGCTACTTAGCTGAAACAAGAACCCAGAATGCAGGAAGGCGGTGTTTGTTGACCTCTGTTTTGGTGCTTCCTTGAGAGGACAGTGTTGAGGAGGGGTTGTAATAAGGAGAACCTAGCTTTTAACTTCTCCTGCTCCCTCCTTGCCTAGGCCTTCCGCTTACTCATTTTCTCAGCCTAGAAAACGGGGCTTTAATATTCCCCACGGCAGGTAGCCTGTAGAATGAAGCTCTGCGCAACCGCCAACCTTCGGCAGATTGTCTGTTCCCCAGGAGAAGTGATGGCTGTAGTGTTAATGTTAAATGGGGTTGCACTCTGGGAGCCCTTCGCTAGAACAAAAACCGGCTCGGGAACCAGTTTCCTTTCCAGTCAGCGGCTAAAGAGGAAGACCTGCAAGAACTGCGGAAAATCAAACAGGCCTTGTTGCTCAGTGCCCAACCACATGATGGGATGGCGCCCAGCCGAACTCTCAACCTTGCAGAGGACAGACAGCGGTCCCCAACAGCAGATGCAAGGACCAGATGAGGCCCCCATGAACTGCCTTAAGGCAATGGCGCATTGTAAGGGTGGCGGGAGCTTTGGCCCTCCAGATGTTGCTGAACTACAGTTCTTGACATCCCTGGCCACTGACCATGCTTGCTGGGGCTGATGAGAGCTGTAGTCCAGCAATACCCAGAGGGCTAAAGGTCCCCCCACCCCTTAGTACTGAAAGCGAGGGAGCAAAAAAGCACCCCTAGCCACAACCAGGATGCCACCTTTAATTGCAACAGTATGGCCAGAAGGTCCAGGTACAATTTTTTTAGGCTGCTTGCCTTTCTGAGAGGTTCTGTTGCCTGCTCCCCTGTCTGCCTGCCTGCAGCAATTAGGTTAGGAGACAGTTAACCAATTAAATCACGAAAACAGGAGAGGGGGATTATTTGCTCAGGATCCCAGCAGAGCAAGTTAAAGCTCACCTGTGCACTATAAGATCTCATTAGTAAACTGAATCAAGTTTGGAGGCAGTAATGAAAGACTTTTTGGGGAGACCTTATATAAAATCTTTACTTAAAACAAAAGAATCCAGGGTTGCTTTTTTAAATATCCTGAGAAACATTACTCGTTTAAATAATAAGAAGCACTAAAGATGCCAAATTATTTTATTTTGGGGTGGGTGGGGGAGTTTACCAAAAAAAAATAAACTCCCAGATTTTCTAAATAAGTCTTGTTTTATTTTGTCATCTCATTTGCAAATGAGTCTTTCCTCAGCATATTAATCCTTCAACATACTTCATATCAAAAGGTTTTATTCAATACCAGCCCTACTTTGAGTTTGATCCATTGGTGTTAATGGACACAACTACCTTAGGTCTGTTAATTTCAGTGGGTCTACTCTGAGCAGGAGGGCTTTGCTGGCTACAACCTGAAGTCCTTTATTCTGTTCCTTTTCTTAATTCTTGCATCTAAGGATGTTGGGGGGGGGGGAGGTCATTGCCTTTTTAAAGCAAAGCTCTATTTTCACAGATTAGAAAGCAAGACTGTGATTCAAAAACAGTGCACTCTCTGCCCTCTAGAAAACTCGTGACAGTGGTAACATAATCATACTATAAAATATAAGCGAAACCAAGGCATCTAAAAAGCTGGTTGAAACGTCTCTCCCAAATGTTGCCAACAACATTTTGCCTGATTCATACCCAATTTCAGAACCGGCCAACAAACCCAAATCCAATATTCTAGCACACAAAACATTTACAACAGTCGCCTTTTCACAAATATATAACATACACATAACACAATTTAGTGCAGTTGACGCTACCGTCAAGAGCTGAAGTTCTGCTTTGGGAGGAAAGAGAAAACATTCAGGGTTCTCTCCTGCTCAGAAGCAGACCCATTGAAATTAGCAGACATAACTAAAGGCCATTCATTTCAACAGGTTTACTCTCAGCAAAACTTGGTTGGATGAAACTCGCAGGTGTGTATTGTAAAACCCGTCTGTAGAGCCTGAGACCCTCAGTGGCTGATGGTCAGAGAGTTGTAGCCCAACAGGATCTACAGGCCCTTAGGCTCCTCATCCCTGTTGCAAAAGGTGAAACACACACTTTCCCTAATGCTAAGACAGCCACGAAACCCCAACAGAACACCGTTCATTTAGGGAGCATGCGATCTCTCTCCCCCCTTCCATCAAGCTTTTGTGCCACAGACAAGGACTGGCTGAGGGCATCCGATCGCTCTCAAGATCTCTGCAGAAGCGCTTGGATAAGGCAGGAGGCATGGGATGGCGATACTGCTAAAGAGCATGCATGTAAACCTCAGCGGCTTAGTCTACACACATGCAGAGGCACAAGGTGGTATAGTCTTGATGTGGCAGAGATCTGGCTGTTCCACTTCAAAGCGGAGGACACACCATTTCTGAATGAGCAATTCTTTTTAAAAACAAAAACAAAAAACCTTGACACCAGATCACGAGACCATCAGGCAGAAAAGTAACATGCGTGACAGGTCAACCCTACAACCTGGCAGGTCAGATTCCCATTCACATGATTGTATTCTCCCCCCCCCCCTTCTTTTATCTGAAGGGCTGTCAGAATGGGCAACCCTTTAGCAGTAACCTTTAGTTATCGAGCTATTCCACCACCTTGTACCATTGCAAGGGGTAGACCCAAGCCTAAGCCCCAAAATAGAAAATAAATAGATTTTACCATCCCCTTTGAACTATCTTCATAAAAGCCAGGAATATATATTTAGAAGTGTACATCCATGAGAAAGCTTCAAATGAACAAACAACATCGGAGTGTGCTGAAGCCACACAAGAAGAGGAAATATGCCAGGAACATCTCCTGGTCTTCTGATTGGAAACTCCCTTAATACCCTGCCTGGACATTTCTCACATGGCGGCTGCCCACTCCAGCATCATTCTAGCCTAGAGGCACTCAGGGCCCCATCCCAAGCAGCTGCAAGCAAGGCTTAGTGGCCCAAAACAGGGGTAAGCAAATGCCATGACCTCCAAATGCTGAGGACACAAACTCCATTCATCCCTGGCTACTGATCACGCTGGCTGGGGATGATGGGAGATGGGAGTCCTTCAGGTCTGGAAGACACTCCGTTGGCTACCCTGGTCCAAAAAGGCAACAGCCAAGCCAGCCTGCATTCCCTGAGGGCAGCTGTGACTCCTGGCCTATCTCTGCCGACTGGGTCATTTAATAGGTGCTTGGCAACTGCTCCTTGTTGGGTTTTTAAAGACACAGAAAACACACACACGTTGCTGGGCCTGCAGACTTGCTTATACCATAGCAGTGTTTGCGAAGATCACCACTCAGGCGATGCCTCCGTGTGTGGCTGAGCAAACTGGAAACCCCGTGGAAATGGAAGTCCCTCACTGCCACATAAAAAAGATACACCCAAAGTTTGGGTGTCTTTTCCGAGAGTCAACCATCAGGGCAAAAATGGCTGCTTGTCTGGAAACCGTGGAAATCCCAAAATGTACTGGTTTTGTTTTGCCTTTTTAAAGAATCCCAATACATTTCCCATTCGACAGTGAAGTTTTAACCTTCAGATTTTGCACAGCTCAGAGGTAACATCTCCTGTGCAAGCCCAGCTGAAACCAAAAGGTATGTACACGTAAGTACACAAGTGCTTTTGGCACACAAGCCTTGTGATTTCCCCAGCAATGGTTTAAGGTGGCGTCTGACATTCCCTGTTACTCACCCAACAGGTGACAACTGCCTGCATGTCCCAGTCCAACCAATTCCCAACTTCGTCTTTCATACAGAGGCCGCCTTTGTCTTAATGTTGCTGATCACATCTAGAGTTGATCTATGAACACTCATCTTGACAAATTTCTGCAATTCAAAACCTGTCTCCCTCCTTCCAACCCCCTCCCCCAACAAGACCTACTTATTTTTGATCACCATCAGGGAGGTGTAATAAAGTTCCTACAAAGACATTTAAACAAAGATGGTGGGAAAATATCCTGGGGTGGGGGTAGGAATCCCTGCTCTAAGCAGCCATGAAACCACATTTCTTGTGAGCCAGAAAAGGAAAGAAAAAAGGGGGGCGGGGGGGGGGGAAGAGTAGCAATCAAGTATGGACTGATCCTCTTCACTTTGCCAGAAATAAGTGCACAGAACTGAAGATTTGAAAAACGTAAGAGAAAACGTTTTAGCGCCCCATTAACCAACATTTGCCCGACCCACACAGTGGCCAATAAAGAGAATCTGGGGATTTGCCGATAACCGGGAACAAAAGTCCAAGGAAACATCATTTGTTTTTAATAAGGCTTTTGAAAAAAAAACACAAAAAACCTTCTTTCTAGGAAACACGTTGTGCGGAAAACACATTGCACATTGACGAACAAACATCGGACATTTCTAATGTGCCCCGACGAAAAGTATCTCCGCTAGTTTCTCTCTCACCTCAAGCTCTCCCGACAAGACAGAAAAACAACGACATGATATCTGGTCATCAGCAGAACAGACTGATATGAGGTACATCGCTGTATTTAAAAAAGTTATTATATATATATATTTATATAATATTATATTATATTGGTCTACTCCCCAGAGCTACAGGCTTAAAAACATGTTTTTGTACAGAAGGGATTCGGCCTCCCATGATCCTCTGCTAGTGCCAACACTCAAAACTCCTCTTCTTCGTCTATAGCAAAGTTGTTCTGCTTTTTCCGGACGTTCCAGTGCAAACATTCGGCCAGGCTATCGAACCAGTCACTTACGGGGTCTTGGAAACAGATTGAAGGGAGGGGGTAACAGGAGGTAGTAATGCTGATGCTGTAAGAGACAGAATTGTTATTAGGGTTGGCCTTCAGTTCAGGACAGGTTCAATGGAGGATAAAAGCTTATTTATTCTACTTGTGAATCGCTTCCTCGAAGGGGCTGAATGAAGGCCAGCAACCCTAAAGCCGCACAGGGTTGATTCCAACACTAGCCCTGCTCAAAGTAGACCCACTGAAGTGAGTGGACACAAGTCAGAGTCATCCTAGTCAGAGAATGCCTTTATAATTCTGCCAGGCATCCGCGGCCTTTGCAGGTACAGTAGCACCTTGTCTTATGTTACCCTTGGGTAACGTAAACTTCGGGTTGCGAAAGCGGCAAACCCGGAAGTGTTTTGCCGTGCGCGCATGTGCAGAAGCAGTCCCTCCGGTTGTGGAAACCTGGTGATCTTACCGGAGCTCCAGAATGGATCTCGTCCGCAACCAGAGGTACCACTGTATTAAGAAGAAAGCCTGCTCTCAAGGCAATTTGACTGCACTAAAGCAGGTGGAAGTTGTGCCTACCCCAGACATTGCTCAACTACAGATCCCATCATCCCTGACCACTGGCTATGCTGGCTGGGATTGTTGGGAGTCCAACATCTGGAGGGACCACAGTTTCCCCCCACCTCTGCAATAAAGCAGGATTGGCTGTTGGGTACTAGCTTTTCTAGATAAAGCAGATGTTGTCTTTCTTTAAGAATGTTTTCTTTTGAAATGTTTAAGGCTTGTTGTTGTTGTTAACTTTGGGGTGTTAAAATATGCATTTTGTAGCTGAGCTCCTTTTGTAAAGTTTTCTTTTAGAAATATAAAGTATATATTCAAAGAAACATCATTAACAGGAATCTAAAATATTGTCTTAGTTTCCCGGTAATGATGTTGCTTTGAATGTATACTTTATATTTGACTTTCTTCAGTAATGTTCCATAGTGGACTGCTCTGTTGGATGCTTGAATGAGTTGTAAGCTGCTCTGAGATCCCCCCCCCTTAAAAATATGAAGTACTATAGAAATGAAATGAAGAATGAGAATGTTTGCTGAAGTCACATCCACACTGTTTAAGGCATTCTCACAGCACTTTAACAGTCAGGGCTTCCCTCCTACGCCAAAGAATCCTGAGAACTTTAGTTTATTAAGGGTGAAGATTTCACAGAGCTACAGTTCCCAGCACCATAGCAAACTCCAGTTCCAAGGATTCTCCACGACTGCTAAAGTGGTATAAGAGTGCTTTAAATGCCTGGTGTGGACGTGACTTAAGTCAGGCGTTCCTGCTCTTCCTCAGCAGAGAGCACCAAGTGGCACAGAGAACTCAGAAGGGCATCCTCACCTGTCCCCGTGGCAGATCTCCTGCCTCTTCCGCCCATCGAAGGAAACCCACGCTGTATTCCTGGCTTCGGGAGACAGCATGATCTGAGGAGAAGGGAAAGCACATTGACTTCTGAGATCTAAATTTTTTAGCTTGCCGTCTGCTGCATCAGGCCAATAGGCCTGTTCTCACAGGGGCCAGCCAGATTGCCCATGAGAAGCCGGCCAGCACAATCTGGGTGGAACAGCAACTGCCAGCAATTGGCACCTCCAACAGCGGAGGCAGAAGGCCGAGCCCAGGGTTAGGCAACCTGTTTTTTCCATGCCGCCTTTCAAACAAAGCAGCAAACTGCTTCAGCAGAATCTGACCTTTCAGTAGGGTTTAAACATGTTTTGGCACATTGCTTAAGAAAGCAATAACCTCTCTGGCTGCCAGGAGGGAAGGCGGGTGTGAGAGAGAGCTGGATTTTATACCGATGTTTTGTTTGGTTACATAACAGCCAGCTTAAAGCTTGTTTGTTTGGTGGGCGGGAAAGCTTTCTAATTCATTAATCGTTAGGCATTTTTATCCCTCCCGCTTTTCAGTCTAAGAGACACGACAGAAAAGGAACAAAGGACTGGGAGGGAGAAGGGAAAAAAAAGGGCAAGCTCAGGCGACAATTCTGAGGGGCAGAGATCTCGCAGCGACTAGCCGAATTTGGAGAGGGAAAGGAAACTGATTAAGGACCCACCTTGAGTTCCACCCCAGCAGGAACAACGATGGGCCGGAAAGAGAGCGAGTGTGGGCAGATTGGGGTGATCATGATGGCAGGGACATTGGGGTGGATCATTGAAGCGCCTGCAGCAGCTGCGTACGCCGTGCTGCCTGTGGGTGTGGAGACGATGACACCTGAGCGGAAAGAGCAAGCGCAAGTCACAATTATAGCCTCACCTGTTCTTTATAGGCTTAGGACTGGGAACATCCCTTTCAACAGGCCTGTGCAACCAATATTGTTGGGACACTCACCCATTCAAAGCAGTTAAAAACAACAGTCTATTAAGAGAGCTGGGGAGTGGGGCAGAGGCAGTTCAACCACCCAGCTAATGGACGTCGTGCCTGCAAGGCCGTGGGGCCTTCTGAGAAGCCTCCCATGTAGGAATTTGATGCAGGTGCAATGGAAGGGAAAGGAAGGGAAGGGGACCTTGGCACCCCACCTTACCTACCAAGGGGCAGGCATATCTTAAAAGTGCAGGCAGGATAATCATAAGGGTGCAGCCGGTCCAGTAAACAGCTTGGGGGCAAACCATTTAAGGACCTAAACAGAGCTCAGCTATGAATGCTCTTAAGGGGTACAGGAAGGGCCTTAGCATAGGAAGTGCCCTTATCCCGAGACGGACTCCATCTAGCTCAGGACTGTCAACACTGACTGGCAGCAGCTCCTGAGGGGTTTCAGTCCCACCTCGAGATGCCAGGCATGCAAAGAAAATGCTCTCCAGCCCCCAAAGGAGGCAGGGGGCAGGGGGGCCGCTCTGCTTTCTGGCAAACAGAAAACGTGCTTACCATCTCCTTGGACTGTGGTGATAAGGTGCCCATCTAGAAAGACGTCCACGTTGGAAAGATATGAGGAAGGGCCCCGATCCACCACAACTTCATTCAGGACCTGCCGACAGGAAATGCAGATGATGGAACGGAACAGTTACGAAAGAGGTTAAGTTACAGGTAGGTAGCCGTGTTGGTCTGCCGTAGTTGGGGGGGAATTCCTTCCAGTAGCACCTTAGAGACCAACTAAGTCTGTTATTGGTATGAGCTTTTGTGTGCATGCACACTTCTTCAGATACACCATTTTTGTTTGTTTGTTTCGAAAGAGGTTAACTATTTGATGGCGCTGACTAGAACTCTGAACCAGAGTCATTCTGTTTTAAGATCTACTGTATTGTGTTTGTGTGGAAGTAGTAAAATCTGTTGTGTTTCTGCAGGGTTTATGAGACTCTGGCTTTAACCATAGACACATAATTTTTTTTAGCAAACAATAAAACATATATTGGTCTTAACACTAAAGACCGGTTATTCCTGTGTGTAATTTGGTATTTGTGTTTTTTTCTTTCTTCTTGCTGTATCAATAAAAATCTTTTTTTTAAAAAAAGACTCTGGCTTTATGATTTTATGACCGATTTTTAACATGCAGAAAGAAAGCCTTAAATGTTTTTAATGGGCCAGCCAGCGTCATTTGGAGTTGTAATCCAAAACGTCTGGTGGACTATTCCCCCCCCCCCATTTCACTTACCAATAGTGCTTGGTTTTTTTTTAAAACAAAAAATATAAAAATAAATAATAGCAACCAGCCCTATACTGCTCTTTAACGCTCTGAAAACTGATGGTTCTAAGATCAGTGTGGGAATGTTTGCAAAAGGGCTTTCAAACAGCCCCACACTGCTCTATACATTTCCAGTTTTCCAATGTTCAAAGAGCAATGCTAGAAGAGAAGCGGTTCCCATGGAAACCACTGCTAAAATGGAACTCCTCCCCTTCACTTTAACAATGGTTTCAATGGAAACCCTCCCCCCAAAAGGTGCTCTCACAGCCCATCAGGTGATGGAAGATGGAAACACACCTTCTTTCAATGAAAGAACCATCAACAGCTCACTTTAAGCTCCTGATGATTCATTTGAAGCTCTGCCCTTACCTGCCATACACCTGACGGCTTGCCCAAAGTGGCCTTGTGGGACAAATAGGGAAGTCTGGTGAGCCTGAGGGCCAGAAGCCCCTTACCCATTTATTTATTTTTACATTTATATCCCACTTTTCCTTCAAAGAGCTCAAGTTGCCCTTCTCCCCATTTTATCCTTACTACAACCCTCTGAAGTAGATTAGATGCTGAGACCCAGTGAACTGGCCCTGAGGTCACACCCAGTTAGCTTCATGGCTGAGCAGGGATTTGAACTCTCATCTCCCAGTTCACAGTCCAACACTCTAACCACTATGTTATGCTGGTTTTCTATATCTACACAGACACTTCAAGATGCTTCACGGGAAGGGATTCATAAGTTTAATATATTAAATATTTTATTAAATAGCCATTATAAATATCATCATCAATATTATATTGCCACCACCATCATTGTGGTGAGGACTTGGTGGTCCCATTAGGGGCTTCCTGGTTGGCAGTGACCCGTCACAGGGCCTTTTCGGTGGTGGCTCCTGGTTGTGGAATGAGCTCCGCAGTGAGCTGTGCCTGTCTCCATCATTATTAACTCTCAGGAGGAAAACTTCCCTCTCCAGTGAGGCATTGGGTGGCTGAAGAATACCATTCCTGGATCCAGAACACCAGATGGAATAATGCTTCTGACTGTAACTGTTTTTGGAATGAATTTCACCATCATTGCCCTTATAACGCTTAACTGTTTTAGAATGCTATTGCTTTTGCTTTGTTTTATTAAACAGTGGATCTGTTTGATGCCCTGGGCTCCTTCGGGGGGAAGGGATGGGATACAAATTCAGTAACTCACTAAGATTAACCTCATTGTTGTTATTGTTGCTGCTGCTGCTCCTGGAAGAAAAGCAAACCTCACCCACTGAATGCACGCACCTGATATTGAGTGGCTTGCTTGAACAGTTCCTTCTCTAGGCTCGGAGAAATCAGCCCATTCTCTTCGATCCCGTTTTGAATCATTGCCTTCTTCTCCTTGTGCTCCTTGAGCACTTTCACTCTGAGCCTGCTCCGGAGAACAAGCGCTGCATTGCCTGTGGTGGGTGAAGGGTGAAAAACCACACCTTTCTAAGTAAAAGGACATAAAAAGACCTACCAACATGGGATCAATTTAGGAGATACAGTAATCATTGTCCCTACCAGCCCCAGACACTTATCTGTGTAATAAAAATATATTTGCTACAATAAACATATAAAGGCCAAAGGGCTGTGAAGCCCAGAAAATCCAGGGGAAAGCTGCAGATGGCCCCAGGTTCAAGCCCTGACATCAAGCTCAGTATTGTCTACACCAAAGGTGGGGAACCTCAGGCTCAGGAGCCAAATATGGCCCTCCATGCCTCTCTTTCTGGCCCTTGGGACTCTCCCCAGGCCAGGAAAGGAGGCTAGATGAGAGCGAGATGGTATGTCAAAACAAGCCTATCATGCAAAGGAATTTTGCATCCGTTGCTCCACCCACTTTTGCCTCTGGCTCCGCCCACCAATGTCATCAGGCCTCCCCAGAAGAGAATGCAGCTCTCAGGCTGAAAAAAGGCTCCTCACCTCTTGTCTATACTAATACCAGAAATAAAGGTAAAGAGACCCCTGACCATGAGGTCCAGTCGTGACCAACTCTGGGGTTGCGGTGCTCATCTCGCTTTACTGGCCGAGGGAGCCGGCGTACAGCTTCCGGGTCATGTGGCCAGCTTGACTAAGCCACTTCTGGCGAACCAGAGCAGCGCACAGAAATGCCGTTTACCTTCCTGCTGGAGCGGTACCTATTTATCTACTTGCACTTTGACGTGCTTTCGAACTGCTAGGTTGGCAGGAGCTAGGACCAAGCAACGGGAACTCACCCCGTCGCGGGGATTCGAACTGCCGACCTTCTGATCGGCAAGTCCTAGGCTCTGTGGCTTAACCCACAGCGCCACACTCTGGAATTTCAGGTGAGGGTCTTTCTTAGCCATACCTGGAGATGCCAGGGATCAAACCTGGGATCTTCTGCATGCAAAGCTGCTAAATCCCTCCCTACATCCCTAGTCTTAAGAGTTTGCAGCAGGGATTGGCTGCATTTGGGAGCACTAGCCTGGCGCTGTCAAGTGTACCCAATCTCATCAGGGAGGTACTGATTGATTGCAACAACCCTAATAAACTTTGTTGGCACCCGTCTGCTCAAAAGACAATGCAGTGCACCTCTAGGGGTGAAGAAACTGCTGCACTGAAGTGACCTCCCTGGGGGCGCAAGCCTAGGCAGTGTGTATAGAGGTCCTGGGCTGCGCAGATGACAATAACCCTCTCTCAGCCTCACTGATGTGGTCCAAAGGAAAGCAGAGCAATACGTTTGGCACCAGCTGGGCTGCAGGAGTTGCCAGAAGGAGACCTACAAGGCACCATCCAACCGCCTTAGGACTCAACTGCTGATCTGTATAGTGTTTACTTCTGAGCTTTTTCTTCTCCCGAAGATATCCCACAAAGCAGCAGAGGTTTCTAAACTATAGATTTGTGGGTTTTTTTTTAATAAAAATGCTGCCAGCACTACTTCTGCATAAGCAGCGCAAGTGACCAGCTCAGCACAAACCCTTACCTTCAATAACCTGAGTCACTTGGGACTGAAAGTTCTCGAAATTGAACGGGGTAAGGAATCCCAGGGAACCCAGGTGGAAAGCCATCACGGGAGGTACGCTGCCCTGGAGGGAAAAAGGGGGGGGGAAAGAGAAGAGCATTCAGAAGCGGCACAAACTGCCCTTGGTCTTGGTGTTCAGGAGCCAAAGCTTTTAACAGTTTCAACACATTCCGCTTTTAACAGTTCCGTGCCAAAAATGTGGATGCCCAAAATATATATTTTATTTTTACCAACCACCAAAACACAAACAGTGAAACCACCCCCAGACGACTGATACATTGGGTATATAATATTCAATAATATACATATTCAATAATATACATATTCAATAATATTCAGTAATAACATATTCAAATTAACTATATGTACACTTCTATATACCTTAACACTCCTCCTTCCACCAGGTTTATTAAACTTTTAACATTTTAATTGCCCTAAATTGTTCAAACCTACTCAAATAATTCAATATCTTCTCAAACCAATCCTCCTCTTTCTCACTGACCTTAAACCCTTTCATTCTATGTATCTTCACAGTTAGGTATTCCAAATTTATAATATTATTCAGTTTTTTCCTCCATCGGTTCACCCCTAGCTCTTCTGCATTTTGCCAATTACTCGCTATAACCTGTCTGGCTGCAATTACCATCAATTTTACCCATTTGCATTCCTCTTTTGTTTTTAACTTGATACTACTCAGGGTAATAAGAACCATTAATTTAGTTATTTCCACGTTCCTTCCCACAATTCCCGATATTTCTATACCAATCTGTTTCCAAAATTCATTAACTAACGGACAATCCCACCACATATGACTGTATGTTCCCATCACTCCACATTTCCTCCAGCAATTCTTACTTCCAGATTTTGTAATATGATATAACCTTACTGGTGTATAATACCATTTTTGTACCAGCTTCAACCCCTGTTCCAGGATTATCCTAGAGGTCGCAACAAAGGGTGGTTGTCGAAAGATTCTTTCCCAATCTTCATCTAAAATCTGTTCCTGAGTATCTAACCTCCAATAATCTTTCAAACTTTCATTTAGTGATTTCCCCTTTCTACCCTCTTGGTCATGCGGTCTTCTCCCTCGGAAAGTACATATTACTGAAGAAGGAAGTTTGGAAAGTGGCACTTTCTGGTTTCCTCTTCCAGCTCTTTGGGCTTCATAGAGGCTTAGATTAATTCTACCGGATCGGAGTTTTGCACAGATGCCTTGGAGAAGCAAACTCTGCCTTTTATCTGTCGCTTTCTGCCCCTCCCTTGGTGGGGTGGGAAGGGAAGTGATCGGCGAGGGCACAGCTCCCACTCAAAAATCCAAATGGACCTACAAAGGTTGGGTGACTCTTGGGACTAAAAGGGAAACCAAAGTTGGTGGAGCTTCACTAATATAGCTGTGGCAGCCTTTTTCTCAGTCCTGCCACCCTCACAGGCACTTTTGGGTGGGACGCAGGAGCTGCCCCATGGCTGCCCCAGACTCTGGAATTCCCTAGACAGACCACAGTGGCTCCCTCTTTGTCCCTCCACTGACAGGTGGAGGCTGTTTTATTCCAGGAGGCTTTGGGGAAGTGGCAGCTTTTAAGGAAAGGGGTTTTAATAGTGCTGTGCTGTTTAAAAAACAATCTGCATTTTAATAGATTTATTTTCACCTCGTTTTAATTCTATTCCGAGTTTAATCACTTTAAAATTATTATCTTTTATAAGCTCTTAGCTATCTGTGTTTTATCTGTGCTGGTTTTAATATTTGTGAGTCCGAGTTCTGGGGGAAAGGAGGGAAACAAAGGTGGGGGGGATCTTGGGCAGTCTATACTCAACATGCTGTCAACAAGCCTGTGTGTATTAAATTCTGCACAGGGCTCTCCCTAGGGCTGGGCGATATGTCAATATATCATCCAAAAACCAGTTTGAAGTCCATATCGTGATAGCAGTTTCATAATTTTTGGCCTGACCACGTATCGCAAATCATGCTATGTGTGTGTGTGTGCTATGCAAAAAAACACAATGCAAGAAAAACCGTGAAGCCAGCCAATGCATCTACATAGCTCCTTCCTTATTTCAGACATCATGATGTACTGGTATATCACAGTGTTTAGCTGGGGATATATCACAATGCTGAAAGCCAGATATTGCCCAGCCCTACTGTTCACCTCTACATAGTTCCATCCTTATTTCAGACATTGTGATATATCAATATATCATGATGTTCAGCTGGTGATATATCGTGATGTTGACAACCAGATATGGCCCAGCTCTAGTCCTCCCACCCTCTTTTTAGTAATAATATTAATAATAATAATAATAATAATAATAATAATAATAATAATAATAATAATAGGACATGCTTAAAAGCAGCAACTTATATTTAACTACAGCCACACCAAGCCCTTATAAATGGGCAGGGCAGAAAGGGAGGCACATAAGTGAATACTGAGTGGGGAAGAGCCAAACGTTAGTGTTAAGGGCCTGTGGAGGAACATGCAACCATCACGAAGCATCCCATGTGGACTTCATAAGCGAGAGGTTGCAGGCAAGGGAAGGATAGTGAAGATAAACTCACCGGGAAGAGTGAAGAGGCATAAAGCAAGGTCCCGTCTCCTCCCAGGCAGATTATAAAGTCTATCTGATTGGAAATATCATCATAGTCTAAGAAAGAAAAGGAGTTTGAAAACACAGAATTTTTTAAAATTCCAGTCCTATCTGTTTAAAAGGGCAGAAATACAGCGGTATAAACAGATTGTGGCTTTTCGCTTGAGCCTCCTTTAGCCCATTTACCTGCACATTCTGGCTCTTATCGGACTGCTCTTGCCTTCCTTCTTTAAGGAAACAGACACGGTGCCTGAATTTGCATGTTGCAGTAAGTAAAGTTACAAGCTTCATAAACCATACTGTGAACCCAGCTCAATTGCTATAGGTCATGGAAGGGTGATAGCTCAGAGGCATAGCTTTGCATGCAGAAGGTCCCAGGTTCAAACTATGGTAACTCCAGGCTGGGCTGGGAATGTATTCTGTCTGAAATCCTGGAGAGCTGCTGCCAGCCAGTGTTGACAACACTGAGCTAGATGGACCAATGGCTGGACTTGGTATAATGAAGCTTTCTGTGCTCCTGTGCTCTTGCTTCGCTCTACCTGCACAAGCAGGTAAAGAATCAAAGAAGGCAATGGCTTAGCATTGCAGCCAAATGCAGGATTCTGGGTTGCTCTGCCCTAACAAACCACGATCGCTAGTGGAGCTTAAACCATGGCTTGTTGCTGATGCACTGACTGTGCCTTGTTAGGAGGAAACAAACCATGACTCCTGGGCTTGGAGGCAGCGCTATGCTAGCAACCCAAGAAAGCTTACTCAAGGAAAGGGGCAAAATGGGAGAGGCTAAGCTGTGCATGCTCTGGCATGTGGTCTGTGTGCAGTGTGGTTTATTAAGCAAAAAAAACAAACCACTTTTCACTAATATATACAGTTTATGCACACCTTTGCCTGATACAGGCATGCTTGTCCTACATCATTTGACTGGAGAACTGATCACAAAATTCGGAGAAGAGTGGATTTTGACACAGTTAGCTGTGTTTCGGTTCATAGATTTTTCCAGGAATTGTACACTAGGTAGTTTGTATATTAAAATGCAAACCAAACCAAATTTCTGCTGCATCTCTAGCTCCCGTTACATGCAAAACACAACCTCTCTCACTATATATATATTTACCTTCACTGAAAGTGCAAAATTTCTTCTTCACTGGTCCAAAACTATCATCGTTCATGATGGCTGGGTCTTCCAACACTTTCTTTTCTACGTAGACAATCATGTTGTTCACCTGAAGGGTGGGGAGGAAAAGATACCAATGTAATTAAAACTATCTTAACACTGAGTGAAAAATAGAAGCATGACCTCTTGAAACAAGTGGTATTAATATGTATTTATTTTAAAAAAACATACCCCACTTTTTGAGGAAATTCTCCTACTGTCAAGTACGGGAGTTCCCCTCTCCCTTCTGCGGGCTCACTGATAAGAATTAATGAGCATTTGGTAGATTTATAGTCCTTTTATTTCAGCATTATGTTACAAGCACAAACAGGCAACCCTCCGCAAGGATATCAGTTGCCTACTCCAAAGAGAAGTCCCTCTTCCTCTGCGTCTCCTTTGTTCTCTGACATGCTTGGACCTCCAAGTTTGGGGAGAGGGAGGGGTCCCCCTCCACTCTCAATTGATGTATCGCCCAGCCGCTCCCTCCTTTCTGGTTGCTTAGCTACTATCTCATAGCTGTGTCTGCCTGTCTCTCTGCTTCTAGAAGCGCTGGAAGGGGGGGGCGAATATTCCCCCTCCTCTTCTGTTAGGAGCTGCTCTTCCTGCAATTGCATTCCCCAGTCTTCCAATCCAGACCAGCCCCTGACACCTACAAAGCACCTTATAATCTCTAAAAAGTAGATAAAAATCTAAAAAGTAGATAAAAACTACTCTACCTACACTTAGGAACTCCTTGCCTATTGACACCAGGCAGACACCTTCATTGTATTCTTTTCAGAGCCTGCTTAAAACATTTTTGTTTAAGCAAGCCTATCCAGACATGGAGGAGTTACGTGTGTTCTCATTTCTTTGTAGCTGCTGCTAATCATCTTTCAAATATTTTTCATATATAAGTGTGTAGGCCAGTTTGAGCTCCTAGGCAGAAAGGCCAGATGGAAATGTAGTAATAAAATAGAGTAACTGGCAGTGACTCTCCCAGGCTTCACACAGAGTTTACCCCAACCCTTCCTAGACTGCACATGGGACCTTGTGCAACAAGCAAAACCATGTGCTGCTCTGCCACTGAACTATGGTTGTTCCCTTTTAACGCAGAGAGCTGACTTATACTTTTTTTATCTGCGAGTAATAAAATAGGTGCAGTAACTTTCAAAAGGTAAGGAGGAATCACATCAGCAGAGTGACCATTTGAGTACGAGAGAGAGGAGATCAGGGTTGCCAGGCTCTCCCACAACATTGAAAGCAGATGAAAGACATGAATGGGCAAAAGCACAAAGGCAAAACCAGTTTAACCACTCTGAGATTCCTCCTGAAGGGACAAGAGGAACTGCGGTTGGTTTCGTGAAGGAGCGAAGTGATCCCTGCCAAGGAGATCACAGCAATACAAATTTTCAGCTGGACTTAGTTTGAAACTCTGAAAAAGCTCCTATGTGTGAGGCAGTCTTCTGACAACCCCAAACCCAAGCAAACAGTTCATGTCGGTGAAATCCTCTTGGATAGATAGAAATGGCACATGCCGGCCACCCACCTCAAACTCTTCTTGGCATTTATTTGCAGCCAAGGTTGGTTTGTTATGGGTTTTAGAAATGGTTTAAGCTTCCCCTGATCAATGGCCAAGCCAAGGCTGATGGGGGCTGGGGTTCAACAACATGAGCCACAGGTCCCTCACCCCTGAGATATAGGTTGTGGAAGCCCTGACTCTGGATGAGCTTTCCTGAACACTGTCAGCATGCTTCAAGACACATCTCTGTAGCCCGTAAGAACACCCCACTTTAAAAAGCACACCCCACTAAAATTCTTCAGCCATCCTGGTTGAGCTCGCTAAGGCAGGGAAGTCCAGCCTACCTCTGTGAGATAGATGCAGAGGTCTTTGAAGGGCTGCAGGAGACTGGCGTCCCGGATTTTTTTTATAACAAGGACACTCTTCGGAGGTTTGTTCCATGTCAACCGCTGGCTTGCTGGGTCCTGAATGTGCCTGCAAAAACACAAAGCCAGGAAAGAAACAGGTTGAAGTTCCTTAGACAAATCACGTTAGCACTCCTCACGAGAAAACGACGGGCCAACTCGGCTCTGCATTTGGCACGACTGAGAAACAGCAAGCTTTTCCTGGAGTGTGCTGCTTCGGTTGCAGGTGGAAGACGGTAAGAACATAAGAAGAACCCTTGTGAGTCTCAGGAACTGGTATTCATCCTGTCGATTCCTGGTTGCATGTGATAAAACACTACCACAACTCCTCCTCATCATCTACAAGAAGAAAACAAGACCCTCGCCCATGCAGCCCTAGTATGATGCTGAAGAAGTGTTTGGCATCGCCTTCTCCCTGACAGGCTGCTTTCTCTATGTGCAGAGGACTTAGGGGAAGCATTTAAACACCTTCAGCCTGGGGAGCTGCGTTCTGAGAAGGGAAGAAGGCTTCTTACCTCAATTCTATGCTCAAGATTCAGAGGCAGAAGCAGAGAAAGAAACTGCTTGGACCAATGACCTTGTAGTGGCACAGGCAATTCAAAACTATTAGGGCATATTTAAGTATTATTTGAAATTCAGGTAGGTGGCCGTGTTGGTCTGACACAGTCAAAATATATTAAAAAAACTGTCTAGTAGCACCTTAGAGACCAACTAAGTTTGTTCTTGGTATAAGCTTTTGTGTGCATGTAACTGAGTTGGTCTCTAAGGTGCTACTGGACAATTATTATTATTTTTAAAACATTATTTGAAATGCTAGGGAACAGCCATAGCTAAATGATAGAGCATCTTCCTTGAATGCAGAAAGTCCTGGGTTCAATCTCTGGAATTTCCCACTAGGGTTTTGAGAGGCTCCCTGCCTGAAGCCCTGCAGAGCCACTGCCAGTCAGGGTAGACCAATGTTCTGGTCTCCAGCTGTTTTGGGACTACAATTCCCATCATCCCTGACTACTGGTCCTGCTAGCTAGGGATGATGGGAGTTGGAGTCCAAAAACAGCTGGAGACCACATTTGGGAAACACTGGTGTAGACAATACCAAGCTAGATGGACAAATGGTCTGACTCGGTAGAAGGAAGCGTCCTATGTCTTAAGGAAAGGACTGTAGGTCAGTAATAGTGCATCTGATTTGCATACAGAAGTTATGTTCAGTTCCTGGTTTATCCAGGTAGGTCTCCCAGAGAAAGTGCAAGTATGTGAAAGCAGTACGGAGCTAGATGGATTAATGGTCCAATTGAGCAGCTTCTTCTGTAAGTACTGAAGAACGCAATGTGTATTTTCTCTCCTCGCCCCACCCTTTTGGCTGAAGTTCCCCAGGTACAACCCACCTTTCATTTCTTATTCTTAGACACTAAAAGAAAGCTGTCCGAAAATCATTAAGCTATGGTTACTCAGATGCAAACATTAAAACTTGTGGTCCAAAATATTATTTGCTTAGGTACTACCAAGGGTTTAACATACTTCTGATGCTCAAAAGCCTGTTTATACATTCCTCTGCACAACGCAGAGGATTCAAGCTGCTCCTCACCACCACACCTGGGTGCTGGTTGAGATGAGAACACCACCTCCCAAGGCCTGCTTCACAGATGTGTTTTTAAGATGCTTTTGTTTTTAATTGCATTGCTTTGCTTCTTTGGGGAGAACTCGCAGAACAGAAATTTAATAAGATATAATGCCAATAATAATTACAGGGAATTGGCAGGCACTACACTTAGTTGGGACGCAGGTGGCGCTGTGGGTTAAACCACAGAGCCTAGGACTTGCCAATCAGAAGGTCAGCGGTTCGAATCCCTGTGATGGGGTGAGCTCCCGTTGTTCGGTCCCTACTCCTGCCAACCTAGCGGTTCGAAAGCACATCAAAATGCAAGTAGATAAATAGGTACCCCTCTGGCAGGAAGGCATTTCTGTGCGCTGCTCTGGTTTGCCAGAAGCGGCTTAGTCATGCTGGCCACATGACCCGGAACCTGTACCCTCGGCCAATAAAGCGAGATGAGCGCCGCAACCCCAGAGTTGGCCACGACTGGACCTAATGGTCAGGGGTCCCTTTACCTTTACCTTACACTTAGTCTTGGTACCCTTATGTCTTGCAGACACCACTGCAGGCCCCCTCTGCACAAATGCCAACGTGTCACTCCACAACCTGAGCTGCCTGGTGTGCAACAAGCTGTAGAAAAGGGGGGGGGCATTACTTGTCCCAGGTAAAATGCTCACCTGCTTGGTTGGATCAGAGTAAGCGCTCCTTCAACAAGCAAAGCTTAAGGAGTTAAGCTCAGCCAAACTCTCTGAACTACCTTCAGATCAACCGATGTCCCAATGCTGTTCTGGACTTTGTGTTCCCTAATCTCCTCCTCGCACCCATCTTTCCCCATCTTTAATGAGCTGGGCTTTTATTAGGGCAGCAAAGCTTGCCACCCCAGGTAGGTGCATCATGCAATTCCAGAGGTGCTGTCAAGGTATCTCGGTCATGCCTGGTGGGAAGGGAGTCAATTCTTAGGATTTCAAAGTGCGTCACCGGCAGCCAGAAGGATATGACAGCTCTTAAACAGCTGCTTGGGTTTCTCCTGCACCACTCCAGCACCATATGCAATTTGCAAGAGTGCCATAATAATATTCTTTTAATTCATATCCTGCCCATCTTGCTGGGTTTCCCCAGCCACTCAGGGTGGCTTATAGCATATATAAAAAACACAAGAGAGCATCAAACATTAAAAAAACACACCAAAATATCCTATATGAGCAACAAACAACCCAATAAATCAATAGAAATCAATAACAACAACAATAATAAACAGCTTACAGTTATACCCAAATTAAAATAACTGCCAACCTCAATTGAACATTTAACCAACAACAACCCGACAAAAACAAAACAGAGGAACCAAAATTAGAACTGTTTAAAACATTTTAAAACATTTTAGCCTGTTGCCTCAACCCAAGAGTGCATGCATGAGAAAGTAACATGGGGGATTTCTAGATCTGAATAACGAATGACCTGACTTCTAGCTTTAATGATGTTGTGTCCTGATGGCACATGCTTTGGCAATCCTCTGATACATACTTGGTGTGTATATCTCTCTCTCACCCCCCCCCCCACTATAATACGCGCCTCCAATGTTATTTCCTTATTCAAGCAAATAAGGTCTTCCTCCAGTCCTGCTGTTCTGAAGATCATGCAATTTTTGATTGTATTTTATCCACAACACCTTCCAAATAAACTGGAGGAAGGCAGAACTTGCCTCCACACACAGTATCCCAAGAATGCGGAAAGCTGTGACCCTCCGGACGTTGCCCGATCATGATTTCCATCATCCCACGATGGACAGAGCTCATGGAGGTTGGAGTCCAGTAACATCCAGGGGGTGACAGGTTCCTTATCTCTGCTTTAAAAGAAGGCAGAGCTGTGACGGCAGTAGCTGGGGGCAGGAAAGGCAAGTGATGGACTAGTTCAAGGACGGAGCCCTTTGGCCTTTCAGACATTGCTAGACTACAGCTCCCATCATCCTTGAGCGCTGGACACTCCAGCTGGGGCTGATGGGAGTTGGAGTCCCTGCACTATCCCATTTCTAGATCTCAAAGACCCTAATATTCTCCCCACCAGCTTTCAGAGGGTGAGAATTCCAAGACCATACAGTG
This sequence comes from Podarcis liolepis, assembly GCF_965112155.1. NCBI lineage: Eukaryota > Metazoa > Chordata > Lepidosauria > Squamata > Lacertidae > Podarcis > Podarcis liolepis. The sequence continues at coordinate 23,089,648 of NC_139561.1, forward strand.
GTGGGGAAATGTCTTGACCACAAAAGCTTGCAACGGAGGCATTGGGGAAAGCCATCCAATCCATTAAGTTGAGAGCAGGGGCAGCCAATATGGTTCTCTCCAGAAATTTTGGACTTCACCTTCCATTGTCCCTATGCATTGGCCATGCTAACTGGGGCTGGTGGGAGTTGGAGTCCAACACATCTAGAGAACACCAGATTAGTGTAGGGTTTAAGCCAAAGAGTCTTGATCTTCCGTCTTGCTGGAGAGCCACCTCCTTAATCCAGAATATGTCAGGAGAGGGGGGCTCTCTACAGTTGACTGGGGTGCCCTCCAATCAGTTGGCATTTCTCTTGAGTATTAGCAAGCTAGAGACATGGGTTCAAAATCCCCAGCCAATCTCAAAGCCTACTAGATGATCGTGGGCCCGTCACTATCTCTCCCCTTAACCAACCTCACTAGATGCTGTGAAAATAAAAACAGGGGAGCTCCTCGGAGGAAGGGTGGGAAGATTTTATAATCAATAATAAGTAGTATTTTATCACAAACTTGGGTGGAAGGACATATATTTAAAGCTCTGGTCAGCATACGCAGACATCTTTACCCAAGAACCTCAAGAACTGACTTGAACGTCATAATTTATACATACAAGTCCACTCACGTATCCCTGTACTGGTTGTATATTGGTCCCTGAACATGGTCTTTATTACTTAATTTCCAGCTTCATTTCCTTTAAAAAATAAAAACAAAACCCAAAACTGCCAACTGACCCTGCTGTTGCAAGAGGAAAGCCTCCGGGAAGTAGTGGTTCAGTGAATCATGTAGATTTCTAGAGACATTACTGAACATTGGTGAAATGTATAGGAACTTGCTTCGATTCCGGTATTGTTCCTGTCAAAAACCACTGTTACACTACTTTGATTTTGCAGAAGTATCTAAATTTGTGGTTAATAGTTAATTATAAGAAACTCTTATTTGTTCTGAGAAGAGCAACGCTGTTAAAAAATAATAGGAACATAACGTAAGAATATCCTGCTGGCTCATGCCAATGGCCCATGCATCCTATTCTGACAGTGGCTAACCAGATGCCCATTGTTGGAAACCCGCAAGTAGCACCCGAGCACAAGACTTCTCTCCCCTCTTGTGGTTTCCAGCAACTGATATTCAGAAACAACTCCTGTCTCCGACCTCGGAGACCGAGCACAGCGGGAGTCAACCTAGGCAACCCTGCACCGTCACAGAAGCCAGACGTCCTTGGCCTTCTGTGCAGAAAAACTGGGTGGATTCCTATCCGCCACCAGCTCTCGCCCTGCAAAAACCCTTACCTTAGGTGGCCTTAGGCAGACTGTTTTAACCTCACCGTGACACAAGGTTTGCTGTGAGACTGCCGCTCTTAAGCTCTGAGCTCAGGGGATGGGAAACCTGTAGGCTTCTAGATAACATTGGACTCCCAGCCTCCGCATCAGACCCAGCCAGTATGCCTTACGGTCAGGAATGATGGGTGCTGCAGTCCAATATTGTGTTTCGATATTGATGTGGTGTTTTAATTGTTGTGATCTGCCCTGAGACCTCAGCATGAAGAGCCGATAATAAATGGTTATCACCATCTTCTTAGAATCATAGAAATGTAGAGCTAGAAGGGTCCCTGAGGATCATAGAGTCCAACTCCCTGCAGTGCTGGAATATTCAGCTGTTCCATACAGGGATTGACCCTGCAACCTTGGTGTAATCAGCACGAAGCTCTAACCAACTGAGCTACCCAGTGCTGCTCTTCATCATCATCATCTGGAGGGACACCTGTTAGCCCACCCTTCCCCAGAGGAAGAGCTAAGGATACAAAAGGGGCAAATTCCCACCACTACCACAACCCCAGCCAACTCTGTCTTGAATCCAGAATGTGGAATGAGTTGATGTTATTCTTTTATTCTCTACACAGTTTCTTCCCCACATTGCTGGATACCCCACTCTTGCGCAAAATGCAGAATGCCAGGCAGACCGCAGAATAGCCCTGATGAAGGGTTGGGTGGGTGGAGGGAATGCACATGAAGACATCTAAAAATAAAACTATTGTGTACAAAAAAGAGGAAGAAACTGAAGGAAGGAGTCCTTTGGTGACTGATTTTTAATTGGCCGGGGTGAGAACAAGAATGCCCTAAGGAAAGGGAGATTCCCACGGCAGAGTTCAGTTTGCCATGCCAGGAACTTGCATTGCTGCCGTAAAGCGGGTTTCAGACGAGAAAACCACCCCTTCCTCATACCTGGGGGACCAGGAAAAGCATAAAGGATTTCAGCACAATCTGCTCAACCTATCTGGATCAGTTTGTAGAGCTACGTCTCAGCTCTGCGGCGACTATAGGTTGCATCCAATGAAACCTTACTTAAGTTAACTGAAATGAATGGACTCAAGTCCATTCATTGGGTCTACTCTGAATAGCACTGGACATAGCTCCATGCCCCACTTAAAGAAATCCAAGCCACCATTGAAACTAACCAAAGGTTTGGCTCATAACATGAAAGGTGGATAAAACCTCTTTCCCCCCAGTCTACTCACCACTTCCAAGCGGAGCTTCCAAAGGAGCGATCGTTAATACGCTGAAATATCTTCATTGCTTTTCTTTGCACAAGTCAGAGAGAAACCCACAGCAAGACTCAACAGCAGAAAAAGAAGCCTTGAAATAATCTTTTGGAGCCGAACCTTGCAAAAAACATCACGCCCGCCAAGTTCAGATAGCCTCTGTTTTCAGATTGCTTTGGTCAAAAAGAAATGAAACCAAACCAAACCAGCCTTGCCATTTCATAAAGAAGCAGTTCCCCATAAAAAGGAGGCTAAAAGTTGCTTAAACAAAAGGATCCCGAAAAATACCAGATTAGAAAAAGGAGCAGCAAAAACTTAGCGTATTTGTTAAATGTTCAATTTTTTTCCGCCAGGTCAGTCTGCAAAACAACAGCTTACCAAAAAAGAAGGGGGGAGAGAAAGAAAACCCCACAAAAGAGGTTTAATCAACACCAGACGGCTTAGTGTGCCTTCATGCAACACTTGGGAAGCCACTGCAAGTTTAATCTTGGATTTTGTTAAATTCCTCTTATTAAAAGGCAACAGGAGAGAGAGAGAGAGCACAGCTTTCAAACTGTGTGTGTGTGTGTGTGTGTGTGTGTGTGTAGGGGGTGAGGAATAATTTTTTTTTTTGAAGCTACATGTATTAAAAAAAAAAAGTCAAGTTTTGAAGAAGGATGAAGATCTCCCGGTAGAATTTTAAAAGCTCAGCTGCCTTCTCCCTTCTTGCCTGGCAAAGCGGCTCCCTAGCTTGAAGGCTAGGGACTGGGGTTACGATCTGCTGTCTGTCTGGGCAATTAAAGAGCTCTAAGTGCCTCTTGGAAAGCCTCTGGGCTGGACTAATCTCAACACATGCTGTCATTATATCCCTGCTCGCCCCAGAGGGAGGAGCAGCAGCAGGGGCTGCTCAGCTGCCAGAATCTGGTGATAAAAATGCATGATGTAAGTCCAAAGTTGAGTAAGTGGCAATCATCCCTTAACCCTTTGGCTCCCAAGCCGTAGGAGGCAGACTGAATCCTCACGGGGTGCAACAGAAGAGGAGTGTGCTTGCAAGATACTCTCTTCAGGGATGTGATAAACAGGGAGCAGGTGATTTGTTAGGTCTCATCTGCACAAGACAGGTTATTTGTCCACTCACCTGCCAGTCAGCAAACCTCTTCCCTTCACTCCCTTGTGTGCTAAAATTGGCAGGTGGGCAAGAGAGAGGAGCCACAGGAAGCTGCCTTATACAAAGCCAGGCTATTGGAACGTCTGTCTCAGTATTGCCTACACTGGCTGGCAGCAGCTCTTCGGGGTTCCAGGTATTCCCCCCAGCCCTACCTGGGGATTGAAACTGGGACCTTCTAGCAGTGTTAGAATCTCAGGTATCTAATTTAATCGCCAAATGGCAAATTAAACCTAGGTTACGGTCGCCACAGTGGAATGTCTGGGTGCTGTTTTTTGCAATTAATTATTATTATTATTATTATTAATTTCATTTCTACAGCTTTTCATTTTAAAGAAAAAATCTCAAAGCAGTTTACAACACATTAAAAAAGTAAATAAAACAATCCAAAATGAAACAAATTCAAGCTTTGAGGGAAAATATTTCACATCCTTCTCTAAGTGGCATTTTGCTTTCCCAAGTCGTCAACCTGGTCTCCAGAGATCTTCACGTGGTCGCAATTGGACCCTGGCTAATTTCTAGCACTGCCTCTTACATGCTACAGTAAATGGATGCTCTACCACTGGGATATCCTTTTCCCTAAGGATAAACTAAGTTTCTAGTCCTCACGCTTCTGAATAAAGAGTTGATTTAAATAAGAAGCTGCCTTATGCAGTCAGATCATTGCTTCATCTAGTTTAGTATAGTCAATGAATGTGGCTCTCCGGGGTTTCAGACTTGGGGGATTTTCCCAGCCCCACCTGGAGATACTAGGTTTTGAACTTGGGACCTTCTGCGTGCAAAGCAGATGCTCTAACCACTGAGCTACGGGACTTCCCTGAATGGCCAGCTTGCCTTTGGCTATTACAGTGGGGGGGTGGCTGAGCCGGGGGCGTGCTAAGCAGAAGATAATTCAATTTAGAAAAAAAAGGACCAACATCTGTAAAAATCTGACGGTCAACCACACCTTGAAGCAACTGGAAGAGGAAGTGGACTCACCCACACCCTGCCTCTTTTGGTTTGGGAAAGTACAGACCAAGGAGGAAGAGGGGTGGGACACAAAAGAGAGAGAAAATTAAGAGCGCAGGGTGCTCTGTTCAATAAGCGTTGTGCTAGAGCTAGACAAATATTAACAGTGTCTCCTGGCAGGTGATGTTCGAGGTGGCATTGACTCAGCTAGTTCACCCAATTGCATGGTGTTTGCTCCCATCCATCCTTCTGGACCAGAATTAAACAAAGTGAGGGGTGGGGAAGATTGGTCTGCCTAAAGCAAACAGGGGGATAATGTTTCAAACACCCGTATCAGGACTGAACCCAAGTTGATCTAAAACAAGCTTCACCAACCCGGTGCCCTCAAGATATTTTGGACTACAACTCCCATCAGTCCCAGCTAGCATGATTAGTCTTAAAAGCAACCATGAGCTGACTGGCATGCTGGAAGCTGCCTTATATTCAGCTAGCTCAGTTGCTGTCTACACTGATCAGCAGCAAGCCTTTGCTTAAGACAGAGGAATAGAGGAAGCTGCCTTATACAAACCATTGGTCCATCTGGTTCAGTGTTGTCTACACTGACTGGCATTAGGGACGCAGGTGGCACTGTGGGGTCTAAACCACTGAGCCTCTTGGGATTGCTGATCGGAAATTCGGTAGTATAAATCCTTATGTCAGAGTGAGCTCCTCTTGCTCTGTCCCAGCTCCTGCCAACCTAACAGTTCGAAAGCACACCAGTGCAAGTAGATAAATAGGTACCGCTGCAGGGGGAAGGTAAACAGTGTTTCCGTGCGCTCTGGCTTCCATCACAGTGTTCCATTGCGCCAGAAGCGGTTTAGTCATGCTGGCCACATGACCTGGAAAGCTGTCTGTGGGCAAATGCCGGCTTCCTTGGCCTGAAGCAAGATGAGTGCCACAATCCCACAGTCGCCTTTGACTGGACTTAACTGTCCAGGGGTCCTTTAAAAGGTAAAGGGACCCCTGACCATTAGGTCCAGTCGTGGATGACGATAGGGTTGCGGCGCTCATCTCCTTTTATTGGCTGAGGAAGCTGGCGTACAGCTTCCGGGTCATGTGGCCAGCATGACTAAGCCGCTTCTGGAGAACCAGAGCAGCGCTCAGAAACGCCGTTTACCTTCCCGCCTGAGCGGTACCTATTTATCTACTTGCACTTTGATGTGCTTTTGAACTGCTAGGTTGGCAGGAGCTGGGACCGAGCAACGGGAGCTCACCCCGTTGTGGGGATTCAAACTGCCGACCTACTGATCAGCAAGTCCTAGGCTCTGTGGTTTAACCCACAGCGCCACCTGCGTCCCATAAGGGTCCTTTACCTTTACCTTTTTTACACTGACTGGCAGCAGTTCTCTGGGGTTTCTGGAAGGGGACATTCCCAGCCCTACCTGGAGATGCTGGGAATTGAACCTTCTGTATGCAAAGCAGACGCTCTGCTACTGAGTCATGGCCCTTCCCCTGTCACATGTTATGAGATTCCTTGACATCCTGGTCACAAAGGTGTCACCCATTCTATAAAACCCGCACACACATTTTAGAAAGGAACGTGGTAAAACAAACAAGTACGATAAATCTTTACTTGTTTCCCACTGCATGCAAAAGATGAAATTTGGGTGTGAAATGTAATAAGTAAGAACATGGGCTCCATGTTTTACACCACCGATGACACCCACAAACCAAAGGAAAACTTTAAAAGAGGCCTAGATAACTGTATGAAGAACTTTGTCATACAGTTTTGATTAGCTCTTCTGTGCAATCCATGTTTCATTCACTGGACAATGACTGAAAGTGATATGCGTGGCTTAGACTGATGCAGACGTTAATTGTGCATAATACTTGCAGACATGGCCAAAATAAGTAGCGCTGTTAATTATTTCCGATTGAAATTTTTCAATAAAAATTAATTAAAAACAACAACACATGATTATACAAGCATTAGAATATAAATACCCGTAATTATAATACACCATAAAACGAATCCAATTAAAATACTAGAATATAAGTATCCATAACTAAGATGCAGTAAAACAACAGAACAATTAACACACCCCAAATTTTAATCTGATACAGTTTGGTAGGCTATGGCCTGGATTTAAGAACCCAAAAGTAGATTGCAAGGTAAGACCACAGTTGGACTGACATCTCTAGAAAGCTTTCTGAACCAGCTTTGCAGCAGAGCATCATCTGTTTACCACTGATGGCCGACTCCTATTCCCAAAGAAACACCTGCTACCTTTTGAGAGATGGCCTCCTCCTCTATTGGATCAGAACCTGGGAGCCCTCAAAAGCCTTTGCACCTTGGCTGTCCATTTATGAAGATGCTATATCAAAACAGGGTAAACCTACTCATGCTTTACAAAGCAATAAAGCTCATGTAAATAGAACACCTCATGGTAAGTTCAGGCAATAGTGGATTAATAATAATAATAATAATAATAATAATAATAATAATAATGGCCGAAGCAAACAAGCAATTCAATGGTAACTGCAAACACACAAGCACATCGGTATAACTCCATTTCAGCACAGCACCCTGTATTGCCATAAATGGGCAGCCAAATCTATGAATGAATGCAGCTGAAGAAGACACAAGTATGTATGGGAATAAATGAATATGTTTAATTATTTCACAGCAGAGAATCAGATAAATGGGATCAGGACCTTTTCCCCGAAGGCAGAGGCACTTACATGATAGTTTTGGGATTCTGCAGCATGCAGGCTTTTGGTCCAAATGTGGTCACTGGGCATGGTCCGTGCAAGGAGCGCGTCCTCCTGAAAGAAGAAGGAGACAGTTTAGTTAAGTTGCTGGATTATCTAAGGTTCTTGGAGAGACTTTTCAAAAAGAGGTGTTTTTTTTAAGGTAGCCCCAACTTCATGCACAAAAGCATCATGATAATAAAACAGGATTCATATTCAACTATGGCCTTCGTTTCCTAAAAAGCATTTCTAAGATTCCTCAAATGGAGCTGAACTGAGTTCCCTGGTGCAGGATATGAGCTAGAAGCCCTGAAGCAGTAACAAGGGGGGGGGGGCGGTGTTATTGTATCATGTCCCTTTACGAACTATGACAGCCTCCAGAGTGATTTGTGCAAGGGAAGGAAGCTTACAAATTGCATAATATGCAAACTGCATCTTGAATGACTAACAGACGCACTTCGCCTTAGCTATCCTACGTTTCCCTAGCACAAGTAAATCATTAACACACTCACACAGTCCGCCTGAATGGCATTATATCATTAGAGCTGGAGAGGGACATTTCGTACATTCGCAACAGTGAATCTTCCATGCTTAAGGGTTGTATCCAATGCTGGCCCCACTCAAAACAGATCCACTGAAGTTAATGGGCATGACTCACTTAGGTTCTTTGTTTCAATGGGCCTACTCTGAGTAGAACTTAGTTGGCTTAGTTTTTTAAACACAACATGATTGTATTTTACAATTATGCATCCATGACAATCCAAGTTCTGTGACAATCCCACTCCCCCCTAAAAAAATGCACTGCGTTTTTCACCCTGAATAAATCGAACCAATTTGCCCAGTTATGCTTATTTTGCACAATCTATTCTACCTAACTATATAAGGGATCATAGGGCTTGAAGCCTCCGCAAACTCTGGAAACTTTGTTCAGCAAGTCCCCTTTCGCCTTCTGAGATTTCTGCTGGCATGGCCTGCACTCTTTCAAGCAAATCTTATGTGTTACCTAAGCACTAGCCTGGTCACCACAGGCAACAAGAAACTGCTGGCTGGTGAATGAGCTGGCTGGTGGAGCAGGGGCAGAACAAAAAATGCAATGGGCTGCTGCAGCATGGAAAGAGCTTTCTGCCCCTCCTCTGCCAGCCTCCCTCCCCATCAGGGCAGTAAAAAATATTGTGGGCTAGTAACTTTCGTGCGACTCTTTTACAAGGCCCCCCATTGGGCTAGAAACTTCCTTCTTCACTTTTTAAACCAGAAGCTCAAAAAGTGAGCTTCTAAAGTGCCATGAAACTGTGCCACACAAACAGGCTAGGAAGCAAAGCCAAATGCATAAAGTACTACAGGCCTATGATAAAAAAGAGGTAGTGTGGCAATACGGGTTTCTTTTATATATATAGTGGTACCTCGGGTTGAGTACTTAATTCATTCTGGAGGTCTGTTCTTAACCTGAAACTGTTCTTAACCTGAAGCACCACTTTAGCTAATGGGGCCTCTCGCTGCCACCGCGCCGCCGGAGCATAATTTCTGTTCTCATCCTGAAGCAAAGTTCTTAACCCAAGGTACTATTTCTGGGTGAGCGGAGTCTGTAACCTAAAGTGTATGTAACCTGAAGTGTATGTAACCTGAGGTACCACTTTAAAATTTTCTGTTACGGTCATAAACAGTAGCAACTTTTAACACACCCTGGAGGTAATAGGTTTCTGGTCACATTACCCATTTTCCTCTTTGAAACTGGAGGCAAACCTATACCAAGGCAGCAGGGTGCTGCACTTATGCTGCAGTCCCCAGTAAAGCGGCATGATCTGAAGGTGGAAGAGCAGTTTGGTACAGGAGTCCTGCCACGGACAGCAAAATCCCCCAGCTTTCTTCTTCCTCTAACCCCCACCCCTGCACTGAGCAGTAAAACTCATGGCATGAGATGGCGCCACAGCACTGTGGAACTTCCCGGCTGTTGCAAGGCAAGCCAAGCAAAGCACAACACAGTCAGGAAATTCCAAAACGCAGCGGAAGCCAGAGTGTTTTCCCTCTAGCAGTTCTGGAGGGTGGTTTCCCACCCCTGGTTCTCCCAAGCAGCCCTGGTTGGGATGCTAATTAGTGAAAGACAACTGCCGCGGGGTCAGGGGGAGCTCCTTGCGGTCTCCCACGTTTACGATGCAAACAGTGCTTTCGAGAGAGGTGGTGTGGCCGCTGACAACCAGTTCCTCCGTGAGTAGGGTTGGTGCCAGCAGTTGTCCAGCTCAGGAACTGGCCTTGGGAGGGCCCCACATGCTGGTCAGACTCAGCGATGCTGCCATTCTCCACTTTCCCTGCAATGCGGGCCCCTGGATGCTTCTCAGCAGTGACGCTTTCGAACGGGGGCCAAGCCCCGCTCCCATTAACGGTAGGCGTTATCCATTTTTAAGCGACACAAAATGTAATGCTTAGGCCCACAGATCTATATATTTTACTGGCTCCATGGATCTGTGGGGTGGGTAGATTTCACAGGACTAATCCTACACCTGCCCTGGTTGGCGGATCATCAGCACCATGCGAACGGCCCCCTAAAGTCTGGAACCAGCTTTGTCCAGAAGTATCTGCGCCAGCCTGCATTTTTGGTGTGTCCTTTTTGATGTGTTCCGCAATGTGACCCAGTGTGCTGAGTTTCTGGAGATTAAAATACCACCAAGAACGCCCTGTCAGAACGGTCCGACACCTCACTGCAAGAAATGCTCTTAGTTTCAACATTATTCAACCTAAGTTCTCTTAGGTACAACATTATTATATGCCACAAGCTCAGCTTTCAGAAATGCATGACTAATGCACTGTCGCAAATCGGCCATCACAAGTTACTAGTCCTCCTGCCCAGAACACACCTACGTGGCATAATGCAACAAGCTAAATAAGAGGGCTGGTCTTCCTTGGCTTCCCAACCAGGCAGCCTGGAGGCAAATTCACTTTGGCAGGTGACCAGGAAAGTCTCAGAAATAAAAACACACCTTCCTGATCACCTGGGGCAGAAATGAATGCCTTCAGAAAAGTGTGAAATGAATGCATGAATATAGACACCACAGGATACAAACAGATACACACACACACACACACACACACACACAATCTTCAAATATCTAAAGGGCTATGATATGGAGGATGGCGCAAGCTTGCTTTCTCCTGCTCCTGAGACTAGGACCCAAACCAATGGGTTCATGTTACAAGACGGGAGATTCTGACTAAACATCGGAAGACCTTTCCAATGGCAAGAGCTGTTCGACAATAGGAAAGACTCCTAAGAGTGGTGGTGGACTCTCCTTCCTTTGAGGTTTTGAAGCAGAAGTTGGAAGGCCATCTGTCATGTATAATCTAGTTGAGATTCCTGTATTGCAGGGGGCTGGACTTAGATGACCCTCACTGGCCCTTCCAACTCTATGATTCTATGAAAGTTTAAGGCCACTCTCTACAAGGTCTCCTCCAGAAGTTGAGACTCCAACTCCCATCATCCCCTACCACACTAATCATGCTAGCTGGCGCTGATGGGAGATGGAGTCCAACAACATTTAGAAGGCCCAAAGTCACACCCAGTAAGTTCTTTGGCCAAGTGGGGATTTGAACCACCATGGGCTTAGCCACCTCAGCTAGGCCAACAGTTTCCACTGCCATCCTCCAGGGCAAGGAAACTGGGCTGAGGAGAGCTGGAACTTGCTGAGATCATGAAAGAGGCAAGTCTTCCCTTGCTAATGATTGGTAACGTAGGATACCACCTCTTAGAAAGACAGAAAGCCAAGACCACATAACATCAGTCTTGAAAGACCTACACTGGCTCCCACTACATTTCCAAGCACAATTCAAAGTGTTGGTGCTGACCTTTAAATCGCTAAACGACCTTGGCCCAGTATATCTGAAGGAGCGTCTCCACCCCCATCATTCTGCCCGGACACTGAGGTCCAGCGCTGAGGGCCTTCTGGTGGTTCTCTCACTGCGAGAAGTGAAGTTACAGGGAACCAGGCAGAGGGCCTTCTCAGTAGTGGTGCCCACCCTGTGGAACGCCCTCCCATCAGATGTCAAAGAAAAAACGACTATCTGACACTTAGAAGACAGCTGAAGGCAGCCCTGTTTAGGGAAGTTTTAAATGACTAATGTTTTAATGTATTTTTAATCTTCTGTTGGAAGCTGCCCAGAGTGACTGGGGAAGCCCAGCCAGATGGGCGGGGTACAAACAAACAAACAAATTAAAAATAAAAGTAAAATAAAATCACAGACTAGGTAACTTTTGCGAGCTTATCTACAAGAATGCCTTAAAGCCCATGGCTCCTCTTCTAAAACACCAATTTTTTTCCTGAACGAAAACATAGATTCTCAGAGTATTGCATGCTTCATAATTGTTTCTAAATCAAAGCACAGATTCTCAAGAGTTCTGCATCCTTTAAAACTATCTCTTTTTTCCACTGAACAAAAGCATAGATTCTCAGAATGCTGTGTCCAGTAACAATATCTGCCCTTTGAAAATGTGAGCATGCCACACTGCGGAACTCCCTGCCTATTGACATCAGGCAGACGCCTTCTTAGGCTCCTGCTGAAAACATTTTTGTTTAGGCAAGGCTATCCAAACCTGTAGAATACTGACATGCTTTTAATCTCTTTTTAGCTCATCATTGATTTTAACCATTTTAAAAATGTTTTAAATAGTTGTTTTTATCTGTGTCCCCCCCCCCCCAATCATTGTGTTGCTTTATTCTTTCTGTAAACTGCTTTGAAGTTTTATTACGATCAAGTGGTATATAAATCTTGTTCAATAAATAAAACCTGGTCATAGGGTAAAACCGTGTTACCTCCACTACAGGATGTAAAAACATTTTTTCTTAATCACTGATGAAAGCAGTAACATCATTATTTCTAATCACCACCCAAGGAAGATCATCAGAGATTACTCCTTAGGTAACAGTGGCATGGTTATGGCTTCTGAGTATTTATAGCAATAACCATGTCATCATTACTTAAGCAGTAATCCCCATCATCACGGGTACCTAGAACAGTGACTAAAGAGTCCCATGAACTTTAGCAACTTCAAATCGACTCTGTCTGCATCCTCATCTCGACATTCATGTATTGCCACAGCCCAAATGACCTCCAGATTCAGAGCCAGTGTAGTGGTTAGAGTAGGAGAACCAGGGTTGCAATACCCACTTGGCCATGAAGCCCACTGGGTGGCTTTGGCCCGGCCACTGCCTCTTAGCCTAGCCGATCTCACAGAATTATTAGTGGATGCAGCACTCTGAGAATCTATGCTTTCCTATTTTGGGGGGGGGGGAGTTTTAGAACAGGGACAATGGGCTTTAAGGCAGCTGTGTAAATAACTTCACAAATGTTACCTAGTCTGTGATTTGATCTTATTTTTATGTTTACTAGCTTTGTAAGAGCTGAGCAAGTTCTAGCTCTCCTCAGCCCAGTTTGTTCACCCTGGAGGATGGCAGTGGGAGCTATTGGCCTAACAGGGGTGGCTAAGCCAGCGGTGTAGTGGCTAGTGTCTCACTAGGACCTGGGTTCAAAACCCCACTTGGCCATGAATCTCCCTGGGTGATACTTTGGGCCAATTGCCAACTCTCTGCCTAATCTACCTGCTGATTTTGATAGGGTTGCTTGGTTTTTTCTCAATACACACACACACACACACACACACACACACACACACACATATATATATATATATATATATATATATATATATATATATAGGTTTTGGTGTCTTCGGGTGTCTTCCCGTGTAAGAGTTGGGGTGTCTAGGCGACGTTTCGACGAGGTCTCACTCGTCATCTTCAGGCTGGTGCTTTCGGCTTCTTGTTACTGGAAGCCGAAAGCACCAGCCTGAAGATGACGAGTGAGACCTCGTCGAAACGTCGCCTAGACACCCCAACTCTTACACGGGAAGACACCCGAAGACACCAAAACCTACATTCCTGTACCCGTGAAAATCTACGAAAGCATATATATATATATATATATATATATATATATATATATATATATATATATAATGCTTTTAGCTGTCGCTGTACGCCACCGTGGAGAAAGGAGAACTTAACAATACATAAATAACTTTGGCTCATTAATTTCAATGGTTTATTCTGCGTAGGATTTAGCTGAATACAAAGTGTTTACTGCTTTAAAGTCTGTTTTTATTGCTATGTTTAAATGAATATTTTATACTGTTTTGTGCTGAAAACCATCAAGTGACAAGGTACATCGTCACACACATCCATAAAAGGGAACAGTGCTAAAGTAACAGGCCCTCACGTCTCTCCTCAACAGCTAAACTGAAGTGCATCTATATGTACCCTAACTCTGTACAGAAGCAACTGCTCCAAGATGCGGTTTAAGACCTGCAGGGTTTTGTCCTGGGCCTGTTGTTGTTCAATATCTTTATAGACGATTTGGATGAAGTAATAGAGCGGGTGCTCACCAAATTTGCAAATGACACCAAGCTAATGCCACAGAAGACACAATGGGGATTCAAAATTACTTTAACAGATTGGAGAACTCACAAAATGAATTTCAATAGGGACAAATGCAAAATTCTGCACTTAGATTAGAAGAACCAGCTGCACAAATATAAGACGGGGAACACCTGGATTCAGTGTCGGAACTAGCTGCTCAGGCACCCGGAGCGGTGCACGTGCCATGCACCTGGGGGTCAGGGCGAGCCACGCAGGGGGACAATCGGCACGGCAATCGGCTCCCATTGGGGGAATCGGCGCGGTGATCGGCACCCATTGGGTGTGGTTGGCATCCAGGGGGACGATTGGCGTGGCGATTGTCGCCCATTGAGGGCAATCAGTGCGGTGATCGGGGCCCTTTGGGGGAGACTGGCACCCAGGGGGGTGGCGTGGCGATCCGCCTGGGGGGATTTTGTCCCCCCCACCATGGATGACACCCAGGGCGGCCCGCCCCCACCGTCCCCCCTTCCTACGCCCCTGCCTGAATTGTCAATAGTACATGTGAAAAGTATCTAGGGGTCGTAGTAGACCACAAGTTGAGCATGAGTCAACAGTGTGATGCAGCAGCAAAAAAAAGCTAATGCACATCCAGGCTGCAGCAGCAGCAGTATAGTGTCCGGATCAAGGGAAATAATTGTACCACTCTATTCTGCCTTGGTCAGACCACACCTGGAGTAGTGTGTTCAGTGACAAGCTGGAACGTGTGCACAGGAGGGCGACCAAGATGACCAAGGGTCTGGAAAACAAAGCCTTATGAGATATGGTTGAAGGAGCTGCAGATGTTTAGCCTGGAAAAGAGGAGACTGGCTGGAGATATAATAGTGATTTTCAAATATCTTAAGAGCTGTCACATGGAGGATGGAGCAAGCTTGTTTTCTCCTACTCTGGAGGGTAGGACTCGAAGCAATGTCTTCAAGTGACAAGAAAGGAGATTCCATCTAAACATCAGGAAGAACTTTCTGACAGTAAGAGCTGTTTTGACACTGGAGCTGACTTCCTCAGGAGGTGGTGGACTACCATTCTTTGGAGGTTTTAAAGCAGAAGCTGGATGGCCATATGTCTTGGGTGCTTTGGTTAAGATTCCTGCATTGCAGAGAGTTGGACTAGATGACCCTCAGTGTCCCTTTCCAACTCTACAATTCTATGAAACGTGAGTTCACTCATGCCAGGACGAAGGCTCAGTCTGGCAACCTGCAATTCAGGTACTAAAGGAAAAGACACAAGTCGTGTCACCTTAAGGCAAAAAGAAAAACAGATTCTTTTGCAAGGTGCCAGCTAGCAAGATTCACTTAGATTTAATGTACAGTGGTACCTCGCAAGACGAATGCCTCGCAAGACAAAAAACTCGCAAGACGAAAGGGTTTCTTGTTTTTTGAGCTGCTTCGCAAGACGATTTTCCCTATGGGCTTGCTTCGCAAGACGGAAACGTCTTGCAAGTTTGTTTCCTTTTTCTTAACACCGTTAATACAGTTGCGACTTGACTTCGAGGAGCAACTCATAGAACGCGGTGTGGTAGCCTTTTTTGAGGTTTTTAAAGACTTTGGTGATTTTTGAAGCTTTTCCAAAACTTTCCCGACACCGTGCTTCACAAGACGAAAAAAATCGCAAGACGACAAAACTCGTGGAACGAATTAATTTCGTCTTGCGAGGCACCACTGTACTGGGTGTTGCAAAGGTGGCTAAGCTGGTTTGATTAGGACAAATCAGATCATTTTTTTTAAAAAAAAACTGTCCTGCTACTCCCTTCCGCCCCAACAAGACAGCAGGAGCACCTTTCTATTACACTTTTACAAGAGAGACCAGAAGCTAAGGGGCAAATAACTAAATAATTAACCCAAGAGTGAAGGCAGGCCACAATCTCTTTCCTGATCCCTCTCCAAGTATAAAGTTATATTCAAGTTAGGCAACTAAGGCTGCAATTGTAAAACACTCTTACTAGGGAGCAGTGTCATTATACACAGTGAGTGAGACTTACTTTCAAGGTAAACAAGACACTCCCTTATCTAGCCACCTCCTACACCCTCAGCTGCAACCACAAATTTCAGTACTGCCTTTCACCCACTTGCAGGTTCTCCTATCTACTTTTCTGTTTCTTTTTCCCCACGTAAAGAAAGACATTTGGAGCAAGCCAGCCAGATGCCAATTTCTACCTTAAAGAGCATCAACCTGATTACATTGGTTGGGGGAAAATACCTTCTACAACCAGCACTGCAGAACCCTGGAGAGTATATGCACACATGTGCACACAAACCCTTCTTCCCCTAGATTAGTGGTTTTCAGCAAGTGGAATTCAGCTGATGACCAGATTGCACCTAAAATGGGTTGCACCAACAGTATTGTCCTCCCCTTTTCCTTCTCTAAAGTAGGTATTATAAGCGGGGAGACAGAGGAAGAAGAAATGAGAACCAAAGACAAGAGGGAAACAGAGAGGGTAGGACAAAGGTGGATGTGCTAAAAAGTTAAGAGATGATATGTTGCAAGGCAATGGCCCACAAACAATCAAGATTTCCACCCTAAGAGATCCAAGCTTCAACTTGCCTTCATTTAAGCTCTAAGCTCCACATTGCAGCCATCGTCTATCACTCTAGAGAGAGAATTCTACCTGCTAAGCAACTCCATGGTCTCAAGCTGTACAGAGGTGATAGGCAGGCAGGCAGGCACTCTGGCGATCGAGCAAGCAGCACCTTCCTTTCTTGTGATGACAACCCGGGCAATGATCCCTGCACAGATTACCAGCAGTCCCAGTTGTCCACGTGACAAGCTTTCACAGTCATTAAGTCTGGCAAATCAGATAGAAAATGGGCAGCACTTGCATACTGTGGAGCAACAAAGCAATCTCTGGCAAGTTACCTTTGCACCATCATTAGTCACCATGCAGCTGAAACCACAAAAAGCTACTTCAAGAGACCACACAACTGTTGGTTCTGTTTAATGGGGAAACAAAACTGCCTGCTATTTAAAAACTTTCCAGCTGTCATTTTAAGAAATATAGAATTCCTGATGCTTCATTTGAATGCAGTGAGACAGACTTTATCTTTAAGCTCATTATTATTGTTGTTATGAGTGTGTGGGTGTGCCAGACCCCTCTAATCCCTGGATCCAGCAAATGTTAAAATCTAATTGTTATAAGAAAAAAACCTGCTCCTTTTCTGTTATGGGGCACCCAAGAGTCCTTATGTAGGTTTTCTATCGGTAGGAGAAAGTAACAGAGGCCAACCAGAGAATACTGAGAAGCAAAGCAGCTAGCAAGCCTGATCTTTATTAACTGCTGCAACAGGGTGCTCACTCACCAGATGCAGGAGGGAGGAGGAACCCGGAACAATGGTGTGCAAGCCCGTTATAAAGACTTTTGAAATTGCCCACCCTGGAGCCCAAGACCACCCCCCCAATACATCATACATACATCACAAAAGGGGCCATCTACAGCAGAATCCTGACTGGAAGAAACCTGTTGATGAGTTTACTTTGAGAGCCTGGCCATTCTTTTGTGATGATAAATACTTAATTCCTGAGTCTAGGTCACAGGCTCACCCTATTCATACCCAAATGTGCCCTTAAGGCAGGATTTGTGAGCACAGAGACAATGGGAGGCTTTTCCCATTTCCATCCAAACAGCAGAGGAATATTTGAGGTCACGGGGAGAGTCGAAATGACTTCAGGATTATTTTCCTGTACTGTTTCAGACATGTGGTTTATATATTTATGTATGTGTTTGCCTGGTACATTTATTTTATATCTTAGACCTATAATTCTCAAAACACGAATCAATCCTTCTGGATCCAGCACAGATTCAATTGCTGGAATAGCTAGGCCAGCCTGGTAAAGGTAAAGGTAAAGGTACCTCTGACCATTAGGTCCAGTCGCGGACACTCTGGGTTGCGGAGCTCATCTCGCTCTATTGGCCAAGGGAGCCGATGTTTGTCTGCAGACAGCTTCCGGATCATGTGGCCAGCGTGACTAAGCCACTTCTGGTGAACCGGAGCAGTGCACGGAAACGCCGTTTACCTTCCTGCCGGAGCGGTACCTATTTATCTACTTGCACTTTGATGTGCTTTCTAACTGCTAGGTGGGCAGGAGCTGGGACCGAACAATGGGAGCTCACTCCATCACGGGGATTCGAACCGCCGACCTTCCAATCAGCAACCCTAGGTTCAGTGGTTTAGACCACAGCGCCACCCGCGTCCTGGTAATGCCCCACTAAAGGTAACTGCTTAAGGGAACAAAGGGAGTGGCTCTGTACCAGAGGGCGAATGGTTGGGCATCCCTCCCTGGTTAATTAGAAAGACAAAAAGCCACAGCTGAAGCTGGATGCAAAAGTGGCAGGCTGGAGAAGCAGAGAGAGACAGGTCTGATTTCTGCTGGAATCCAGGGCTGTGGCTATGGGAGAAGCAAGACCATCTTGGGGAGTTAATGCTGTGAACCTCTCCATTGCAGATTCAGGTTGTACATGTGTTTAAATAAACCATATATCACTAATGCACCACTGCCTCTGCTGTGCCTCTTTCCAAAGCAAATACGAACCCTGGGTAAGCATCTGGAATCCCTGAAATTTCACACTGCTCAGAGACTGGGGTAGCATGCAACACTATCATCATTATCATCATCAACAACAACAACATCACCATTAATTTTATAGGAAGCTGTCTTATACTGAGTCAAGCCATTGGTCCATCTAGCTCAGTGCTGCACTGACTGGAAGTGTCTCTCCAGATTTCAGATAGGTGAAATTCTCAACCCTTCCTGGAGATGAGATAGATCAGGGGTGTCCAAACTTTTTTCAAAGAGGGCCAGATTTAATGAAGTGAACTTGCGTGAGGGCAGACCAAAGTTGTTGAAGTTGTTGAGCTTTTGTTCCAATGCTGAGCTTTTTTAAAGATTTTAGTAAAGGTAAAGGGACCCCTGACCATTAGGTCCAGTCGTGGACAACTCTGGGGTTGCAGCACTCATCTCGCTTTATTGGCCGAAGGAGCCGGCGTACAGCTTCCGGGTCATGTGGCCAGCATGACTAAGCCGCTTCTGGCGAACTAGAGCAGCGCATGGAAATGCCGTTTACCTTCCCCCCAGAGCGGTACCTATTTATCTACTTGCACTTTGACGTTCTTTCGAACTGCTAGGTTGGCAGGAGCAGGGACCGAGCAATGGGAGCTCACCCCGTTACAGGGATTCGAACCACCAACCTTCTGATCGGCAAGTCCTAGGCTCTGTGGTTTAACCCACAGCGCCACCCACATTCCTTTTAGGATTTTACCCCAGGACATATACTGCCACGGGGGGCGGATTAAATCAGCTGATGGGCCAGATTAGGCCCCCGAAATGGACTTTGGACATGCCTGCCATAGATTGAACATGGGACTTTCTACTTACAAAGCAGATGCTCTACCACTGAGCTACAGTGGATTTTTACAACCTTCTTTTCCTGGTTGTGTGTCTTGGTGAAAAGCTGTTTTCCATCCCGGCTGTCTGAGAACAAGTTGGTAGGCTTCCATCATGTATATGTATGTGTGTGTGTGTATAGGTCATCGCAAAACTATAAAGCTGCATAAAAAAAAATCAAGAGGGAGATGCCACAGGTACTTAACCCTTTGGTGTCTCCCCTCCTGGGTTACCATTAGGGGGCAAGAACTGCACTCCCATGAAAGTGGGAGAGAGATGGTGGGACTATACACTTTAGAAGGACTTTATACAGTTTAGATAGCCTGCTACTGATTTGCCTGCTCACTTATTTTTCAGAAGGCTGTTGTTAGATATACTGCTTTAGATATGCTGCTTTATAGTTGCACCCAAAAAAAAAGAGGTAATAACTGATGTTATTGCACTCCAGATTGACAGGACGATACTGTGTAAAAGTTGACACTGCTGCTTAGTAAGTATGCATTACGTGACCAGTGTACTACATTCACTGCTTATTACTATTAACTTTTAATTGTTTTGCTATATAAGGCTATTATGTTGTGCACTGACACACACTGTTCGTTATGTTCTAGGTTCTGGGCCACCTTGTGATCTTTTGACAAAGGGTACTGTGGGGTGCTGCAGGGGGGACCAACTTTTCTCCAATGCTATTTAACACCTATTGGACCAACCACTCAGAGCAGTCATTAGGAGATTTATTTATTTTTTTGGCGAGGTGCCAGAAATAT
The DNA here is from genome assembly GCF_965112155.1 of Podarcis liolepis. Lineage (NCBI taxonomy): Eukaryota > Metazoa > Chordata > Lepidosauria > Squamata > Lacertidae > Podarcis > Podarcis liolepis. The sequence goes on from NC_139561.1 coordinate 23,109,625, forward strand.
GCTGATGACATCCAGTTCTATTTCTGGGCAACATCTGAATCAGGAGAGGCTGTGCATGACCTGAACCGGGGCTTGTCTGCAGTGAAGAGCTGGGTGGTGGAGGCTCTGTGGGTAACTGGTTCCCCAGATTTGGAAGTTGGGAAGTTTGCGTATCCTGAATGGGTATGTAGTTTGGGTGGGGGCGTCCACCTAGATTCAGCGTTGTCACTTGGGACACACATTGTCTCAAACAGCAAGGAGCACATATTGCCACCTATGGTTAGTATGCCTATCCTGGATGGGGATAGCCTGACCACTATGATACATACATTGGCACCTTGCAATTAGATTCTCATAATGAGCTCTATATGGAGCTACCATTGAGGCTTGGAAACTTCAGCTGGTGCAAACTGCAGCAGCTAGGATACTGACCTGGAGCCTCTTGTCATGCACAGACTGCCTGTTAGCCTATTGAACAATCCAATATTTTGTTATGAACAAATAAAGCTTTGAACAACTTGGGACTAGATTACCTAAAGGACAGGCTTCCCTGATACTGGCTGAGTAGATCACAAAGGTAATCAGAGGCCTTGCGAAGCCATGACCTACAGAGACATCTGGCAGAAGCATGTAAGCAGGGCCTTCTTTGTGGTGGTCCCTTACTTCTGGAATGCCCTCCTCTCCATTATTCAAGAGGCACGAACTATTGGATGCCTTCATTGTTTAGTAAGAACATAAGAACTTCCTGCACCAGGCTACTGGCCCATCTAATCCTGCATCCTGCTCTCACCAGATGCCTCTAGGAAACCTACAAGCAGGATTCAAGCACAAGAAGCAATCTAACCATAGAGCCAGAACATAACCATCATAGCTGGTAATCGTTGATAGTCCTAACCTCCGTGAATTTGCCCCATTCTTTTAAAAAGCTATCCAAGTTAGTGGGCATCCATAGCTGAACTATGTGCTGTGTGAAGCCCTTTCTTTTATCTGTTCTGTATCTCCCAACATTCAGCTTCACTGGATGTCTGTGAGGTCTAGTGTTATAAGAGAAGAAAACCCGATTTAATTGCTTGACATTTCCCTGTAACTTTTCTGCCATAGGACTCTGCAATTTGGTTTCTCTATTTTATATTGTTTTAAATATGCTTTCTTTCTTTTTTTTACAAAACATTTACAAACCGCTCTGAGAGATCTTTTAATATAAATGGTACAGAAATATTAAAAATAAAATAAAATACCACCTCTCTCAGTGTTTGGACAGGATCTTGTTGCACAGACATCCCTGTTAACAAAGGGCAAAGATCTTCAGATGTTCAGGAGATGATTGCCAGGGTTCCTTTCCTACCGTCAGAAAGTTATGGGAGTTCTGACAATGGGCAACCTCTGGCACACATGCACAAATGTAGCTTAGCAGCCAGCAGATGGCATAGATTTACGTGAGTCAATTCAGTGCCTCTGGCTTCATACCAGGGAACCAGGCAGAGGGCCTTCTCGGTAGTGGCGCCCTCCCACCAGATGTCAAAGAGAACAACAACTACCAGACTTTTGAAGACATCTGAAGGCAGCCCTATTTAGGGAAGCTTTTAATGTTTGATGTATCACAGTATTTTAATATTCTTTTGGAAGCCGCCCAGAGTGGCTGGGGAAACCCAGCCAGATGGGCGGGGTATAAATAATAAATTATTATTATTATTCATACCTGAATTCTTTGGTGCTGCCTAGGGCCGGAGATGCAGACAAGCTGCGCGTCTTGGCCCGCCCACGCATGGAGTTGGCGCAGCTCCGCTCCTCGTCGGCCCGACATGAGGAGCATTGGTAGCAGGTGGAGTCTGAGCTGGCATCGTCCCTGCCAGGGCTGAAGGCTTCTGGCTCCATCTCCATCCTCAGAAAATAACTTTCCTGGGAAGAAAAAAAGCAGGGTTCAGGTGAATGTTAGGTTTCAAAACCAATGACAGGTCAAGACCCACAGAATAGCTACTTTGCTGGATGGAAGCCCAAGGACCAGCTAACCCAGAATTCAGTTTTGTAGGATGGAAGCCCAAGGACCAGCTAACCCAGAATTCAGTTTTGTAGCCATAAAGGCAAGAGTCTTTCTCAAACACATGGATCCAGCCCTTGATTGGGTACCCAGAGATATGCTGCCTCCAGGATGCATCCAACATTAGTCCCACTTGGAGTAGACGCACTGAAATTTGCAACAAGGACTAACTTAGGTCCAGTGATTTCAGATGGGTCCGCTCTGAGCACAGCCACCTGTACTAATCATGCCACGGACACATAATATTAGAATACAGTAGTACCTTGGGTTAAGAACTTAATTCGTTCCAGAGGTCCATTCTTAACCTGAAACGGTTCTTAACGCGAGGTGCGCTTTCACTAATGGGGCCTCCTGTTACCACTGCACCACTGGCGCGTGATTTCCGTTCTTATCCTGGGGCAAAGTTCTTAACCTGGAGCAACCACTTCCTGGTTAGCGGAGTTTGTAACCCAAAGCACCTGTAACCTGAAGTGTCTGTAACCCGAGGTACCACTGTATAGTTTTGTATCCTCCATTAGGCCTTAAGGCACTGCTGGGTAAACCTTTAGTCTAGGGGTTGAATGTGGCCCTCCAGGCATCTCCATGTGGCCCTCAGGACTCTTCCCTGGCCACACCCCTCACTGGCTCAGCTCAAGTGCTTTTGCTTGGCTGTGTCATCGAACTCTGATAATGCCTCTTCTTGCTCGCCTGGCTGGATAGAGCTCTGCCTGCTGTCGAATCATCTCCCTCCCTTCACTGCATCCCTTCTCACCCCAATGCAACTTGAGCGCAACCGGATTCATATCAATTACATTTTTTATTATAGCTTTGTATACATTTCAGCCCTTGCTTCACCAAACACAGCCCTGAGTTTCCTAAAACAGTTTATGAGAAAAGGGTACAAGGCGTTCCTGATGCCTTCTGAGCTGGTTGGCCAATTTACATATTTTTTATGTGTGAAAGCAAGCCTCCCTCTGGTTTTCTGGGTCTCTCTCTCGTTATAGGGATGCTGTGCCTGGCTGGATGTTACACAAGGAGGGCAACGATTCACACCTTCGCTAGGTCACCTGCCTATATATACACAAGAGGCCTACTGGATCAGGCCAAAGGCCCATCCAGTGCAGCATCCTGTTCTCAAAGAAGTGGCCAGCGCGATGCTTCTGGGAAACACGCAAACAGGACTTGAGCACAACAGCCACCATCTCCAGTTGAGATTCCCTACAACTGGTATGCAAAGGGATAGTGCCTCTGACCATGGAGGCAGAACATGTCCCTCTTCTCCTTAAGGAGTTGCCAAAGTGGTGCAATGGTTAGTGTGCTGGCCTATGACTTGGTAGGCCAGGGTTCAAATGCCCACTCAGCCATGAGGCTCTCTGTGTGACCTTGAGCCAGTCGCTGCCTCTCAGCCTACCCTACCTCACAGGGTTGTTGTGGGGATAAAATGGGGAGAGGAAGCACCATGTATGTTAAGCTGTTTGGGGGAAAAGGTGGGTTATAAATAAAGTAATAACTAAGTCTGAGTGTTGCTGAGAGTGTTGGCGCTTGGATGGCTTAAGATATTTTCTTCTTCTTCTTTAATCTCTATGGGGCACCAGTGCACTTCAGTTAAAATGCAGAGAATTCATTGCCTCCTAGCCTGTATCTTCTCGTTTCCAAGCGACTCTCCTTCGAGTCTTCATTTTAAAAGGCATTACTTGGGTCAAGCTCTTGAAATGGGGAAGTGGGTGCTGTCGACGTTTCAATCAGCAGGATACAAAAATCTACAATGTATAATAAAAAAGGGGTGGAGGCAGTGGAAATTCTGACTATTAAAAGAGCACATGGATTTCGGTCTCGGCTATAAGCATTCTGAAACTGTCAGACCACACACAGGTGCTAGCCTCATTGAGATTGGCGCATTTCAAGCTTTTAAAGCATTTCTGCCATTTTATTTAACCAACTGACCTCCTTCTGATTGGTCCCTCTCCAATACAGACTGAGAAGTACTGTACAGCCTTATGAATACTTTGAAAAAGGAAAAGGCAGCAGCAGCCAAGGTATGTTTAAATGCAAGCAAAACCGTGCTACGTCTGAGTGGAATATATTGCATTATGTTAGCAGGGGAGGCAAAAGTATTATTATTTCAATGTTTGCTCCTCCTCCTCTTCTTCTGCTTCTTCATCATCACACAGCTTAACCATGAAGTGATTCCAGCTCATGTCAGCAGTTCTGTAATGGCTTGTTTCATCCTCATAATTTGTGAAATAACTATCGTGGGCTTCTTAAAAACAACAAATAGACGTTCTGTGCTACTTGCGCAAAATATATTGAGCCAGTGGCCTTTTGAAACTACAAATTATGGTAAGAACACACACACACACACACACACACACACACACACACACACACACACACCATATATAAATCACAATAAAATGAAGCCGCTCCAGTGGGTTAAAGCTTTTCTTTAGTGTCAATTTTGCAACAAGAGCACATATTCTGCATTGCCAGGAGTGAGAATGTTTGTGGCTCTCCAGATGTTCTTGTGGCCCTCCAGATACTAGGGGTTTTTTTGGGGGGGAAGTGTTGACTATAGTTCCATAGCTTAAAAAAAAACCCAAAACCAATACAATAAAAATGTATTGGCACAGTGACATTTTTATCCAATGACAGTAGATCTATTGACATTAATAGACATGGCTAACTTGCGTCCATTAATTTCAATGGGTCTACTGCTGCAAGTAGATGCTAGTTGGCTACAGCTCAAAGAAATCAAAGGAGAAAGGAAGGTGGTACATGTACAAAAATTAAACCAGGGAAAGCTAATCATATTTTAACCACACCTTATAGCAGAGGTCACCAGCCCAGCATCCACAAAGGCTTTCACTGGTGCCTCAAACTCTGAGCTTTCATTTTTTAAAAAGTCTCTAGCTCTCCTACAAAGTAAGTTGTGGGGCAAAAAGTGCAGGTACTTTCTAAGAGATTTTTGTGAAATGAGAGTAAGTGAAGTGTGGCCACCTTGTATATTTATCCTGTTACTGAGAAACACTTCCTGTTCCTAGATTGCTTTTTTATCCTTGATATTTAGTTTTTATGTTGGAAACCACCCAGATTGCCTGGGGCAACCCAGTCAGGTGGGTGGAGTATAAATTATTATTATTATTATTATTATTATTACTACTACTACTACTACTACTACTACTATTATATCAGCAACAGCCTGTGTGTGTGTGTGTGTGTGTGTGTGTGTGTGTCTGCAAGTAAAATCAACAGTGTGTGACCCCCACAATCAAGACTAGCAGGACATAGCTGACTTCCCATGGTAAACAAAAGGCTATTGGGAATGGCTATCTCTCTAATGTTTATGTTTTGCCACCTGCTACAGCAGCTATGTTGTGACTGGGGCTCCCAGCACATGCTCAAACTTCAAAATGTGCCCACTGGTCCAAAAAGGTTGGTGAGCCCTGCCTTATGGGTTAATCTGTTACTTCACAGGGTCATCAAAACAAAGCAACCCCCAAGCCAAGAAAAAGGGCTCCAAGTCCACTTGTAGGACAAGAAAGAGAGGCCCCACTGGTCCTCTCCTAACCAGACCCTCCAAGTGTCCCTATTTTCCCTGATTTAGAGAAGCCGTCCCAGTTTATTATTTGATCCCAGAATGTACCACTTTTCCTTAATATGTCCCTATTTTCGTTGGAGAAATGTTGGAGGATATGGAGTTATCCAACCCCTGAGCTGTCTGAAGGCTATCCTGCATAGGGAAGGTTTTTAAAAATGTTTTATTATGTTTTTATGTATGTTGGAAGCTGCCCACAGTTGCTGGGGCAACCCAATAAGATGTGTGGGATATAAATAGTAAAATTATCATTATGGAATGGGACACCCCTATATTAACTGGAGAAACGTTGGAGGGTATGGTGTTAACTCACAGAGCACCTGTCGGGGGTTCCGCTGAGGACAGGCATCCCTGCTGCAAAGTCAATAAAGGCTTCTTTTTTATTTGTCACTTAAAGAGGCGTATCATGTTAATTTTTCTGAGACTGCCAAAAAACAAACTCTGGTGTACCAGGCGCCGATCAGATGTGACTGAACCATGACTCCCATAATTTCTGACTGCTGAGCATGCTGGCAGGAGTTGATGGGTGCTGGGAGTCATGCAACATCTGGAGGGCCACAGATGTTCCTCATCCCTGTCTGGTAAAGAGTCTAATGAAGTAGTTCTCTGATGGATATATATTGGAAATGGCTTTATATGCTCAAGTGGAGAGGTGATCATCTCCGAATTCTGCTTTTCATACTTCTGCAATGTATTTTGGAAAGTTGTTGCTCACTATGCACTTGGACATTTCTGCGGATACCATAACGAACTTTTGCATGATGGTTCCCAAGTTCAAGGAGCAGGCAACATCTGAGGGGAAAGCCTTGAAAAGTTTCAGGCTATGATGTCAGGTAGGACATCATACAAATGTGGCCAGAATTATACATATAATTATATGAAGCCTAGCCAGCTTTCAGAGTAGCCTTCAACCCAATACTGCATTACGCAGGAGTACTGCAGAAGCACAGGGACGATGCTGCACCCAAGTAGACTAGCTCCCTGATGCTACAAGGGGGTCATGCCACTTTGTAAACTAAGGACAAGAATGCAGGCATTGACAGCTCTTTGCCAAGTGCAATTTGTACAGCAGTTTGTAGGACCAACAACCTAAAGAGGGCTTATTTTACTGTTCTACAGGACTTTGTGGAAGAAAGAGGGCTTCCTACCCTACTAAAAGAAACTTTATGCAGAAGCTTCACTCTACAGAATGCTTTATAGAATAGCAAATAAAAACCCAGGGGGGAGAAAACAAACAGGTGCTGCCTGGAAGAACAACAAAGTGAGCCATTAAGGAAACCCATATGTTGCTGAACTACAAGTACCATGCATGGTGGGGCTGATGGGAGCAATGTCTGGAGGGCCAAATGTTCCCAACATCTGGGTTAGAGTATACGACTATACTCAGAAAGTCTTGTGTTCAAATCCCCACTGAGTCTCAAAGCTCACTGAAGTGACCTAAGGTCAGTCATTGTGCCTTCCTTAGCCTAACTTAACTCACAGAGTTCCTGTGAGGATAAAAGGGAGAGGGAGAGAAGTATTATTTGGGCCACCCTGAGTTCCTTGAAGGTAGGGTGTGATAGAAATACGATAAATATAGAATATAGGTCATTTTTCTCCCTCAGTAATTTCACTTGATGAGCGAAGATGTTCAGGTTATGCCTGCAGAGTGGAGGTCACATAATATACTTACTATAGCACCACATAGAGGCTTCAAAATATTTCTGACAGCCATTTGCTCATGCCATCATTAATTGGCCAGAAGAACTAGATTACCCTGTACGACGTCGGCCTGTACATTACACAATTAAGAACTCACCATAACTCATATAACACAAGAGGACAGTGGGGCATTCAGAAAGCAGAACAAGAAAGCGCTTTATCTCGCTCTTAGTCTCCCTTTTTGCAAATAAAATGTTTCATTCAGTAGTTAACACACTACTTCTCAGGAACCCAAGCATTTTCCCTTTTCAGCACACAGAATATGAGAATGCGAGATAAAATACACTTTTTTATTTTATTCTTTCCATGTCTCTCTCTATCACAGTAATTTAGCTTAAACCACACTTTCAAGACTTCACTACATTTGACCTTACACTGAGAGCGAGCTGAAATAAACACAACATTGAGGTCACCCTGTAACATTTCAGCAAAGGCAGAACTTGATCTCAGGTCCTCAGGGGAGGCTGCTCCATGAGGGCAAATGGGACACTGCCTCACCAACCTCAATCTGCCCTCAGCCAGTCCTCACCTGCCTGTCTTCTTACAATCAGTCAGGCGGTGGTTCTGCTTGCCGTTAACTCCGGCACCACCTACTGTTGGTCTCCCTGCCTACTGCCCTACCAAACCCAATGGGCACCAGACACCACTGCTGGTCTTGAAGAACTAAAGTAAAGTTTTGGATTTGCTGGACCATGCTATTTGTATATTCCAAATGCACGACAGAAACAATTTTTCTGAATGCATTGCAGACTCAAAATTTCCTGTTCCTGCTGCCAGTTTACTGAACTCTTACATAAGAGATAAGAAACAGGAAACATTGCTGTCAATAGTCCAGAAAACACAAGACCTAGGTTTCAGGCTGCCCTTCCTCAAATTAAGTAACTTCCCAAAATGTATTCCAGTGTTGTTGTCTTAGAGCATCAGGGCTTCTAAATTCATGTAACCACTGATATTTTGCAAACTTTAGAAGCCAGAATGGTGCAAAGGAGAAAAGGGTTGGTTCTCCTATTTGAAGATGAAGTGTGACTCCCAAAGTTCACTTAGTGATCTCAAAAGCAAGTCAGTGGCTCTGTTTGAACATCTTATCACATCTTGGTTTGAAATGGATATAATTTATAGAGTTAGAATAGTTTTGCTAACAATGGTTTGATGTAATGTCTGAATTGGCAAAGTAGTCAAAGTACTATGTCTGGAGTTAGTTATACAATAGAAGGAGTGCTGAGAGGATGAAAATCAAATGAGCCAGTATGCAGGCAAAACCATGGTTTGGGCTGCCCAACAGGCAAGCCACCCTTGAAATAAATTCAGTTTGCTCCACAGGCTGTAAATATGTTTATCAAAGGAGTAACCACACAAACCTAGCACAAACCATGGTTTTCAATTCTGGTTTACTATCTGATCACAAACAATGTTTGCCTGTTCAGACATCATGCCGAACCATCACTAGGTTTCCTTAACCATGGTTGGGCTTAATATCTGAAAAGAACCCCAACCCAGTTTGCTTGTAACTCAAAATCAAACCATGGCTTACCATGCATGAGCAAGTGTACTAGCGCACAGGGAGAAAATCACGACCATACTGCCAGAAGCTAAACAATGGTTTGATTTAACCATGTTTTGTCCACACCTAGGCTCATGATTTGTTTTTTCCAAACGAACCATGAGCAATAAGCCAATAATTAATTTTGGATACATCTGTGGGTTTGTTTAGACATTTAATGCAACCAACCAAGCAAACATTATTATGCCATTACCAAGGAGGACAAGTCTGAACACTTGTGAAATGCTGATAATTTGTCACCATTTTTACTTTGCCTTTCTGTAAAACTTGCACCCTTGTCAAAATGAAAAAAATCTGACAAATTTCCATCTTTGAACTGACATTTACCAACAAAAACTGATGTATTTTGTCACGAGGCCCTACTGCTTTTGCAGACAACAAGAAAGCAGTTCTTCAACTTATCAAGCCCTCTATGGGCACAGCCAACAGATGTCAGGAATGGAAAAAAATCAAGAGCCAAAAAGTTGGGAAAAGAAACTGAGCTGACTAGAAAACATAGTTAAATACAGTTGTGTGGCACTTTTCCACTTCTCTTGATTTATGTAACAATGAAAAATCCACCCAATAGTGCCAAAAGTTAAATTTAGATAAAACTCAAGTTTCTTCAACATCCAAGTTCATCCCTCAGCTCCACTCCATCTTCAAATCCCCATCCCAAACTCTCTAGAAGTTCCCACCTGCACCCACATATCCTGCGGTGTAAGATCTCTCCCCATTTTCTTTTTCTCCTTATTCTGTCATACTCCCTGTCAGTGTTCATCATTTGTTGCTTATCTCGTTTCCCCCTTCTAACCCCTCATGGTCCTCCAGCCCCATACCCCCATTTTCTCTCTCACCAACCCCATGACTTTTCTTCATCCCTGCCCCCTCTTGCCCCTTACACCCACTTCTCTCGCACCCTGCCACCTTTCCTCTCATCCCCTCCTAATTCACACACACCCACTCTCCTGCCCCACACTTCCATCCTCACTAGCCCCTCACTACTCCAGCCCTATACCCCTGCTACACTCACCAACCGCTCCTGCCCCATATCCCACTACATTCACCAGCCCCTCCTGCCCCATGCTCCCCACATCCGACCCCCTCCTGCCCCATACCCCCAACACCCTACACTCATCCTGCCCCATACTCCCACACTCACCAGCCCCTCCTGCCTCATAACGCCCCCACCCCCACCTGCCCCATATCCCCCCACACTCACCAGTGCCTCCTGTCATTTACTTTCTCACTCAACAGCCCCTTCTGCCCCATACCCCCACCCCACCCCTCCAGCCCCATATCCTCCCAGACTAACTAGCCTCTCCTGCCCCATACTCCCACTCACCACCCGCTCCTACCCCATACCCCCATACCCCACTCCACCCCTCATGCCCCATATCCTCCCAGACTAACCAGCCTCTCCTACCCCATACTCCCACTCACCACCCGTTCCTACCCCATACTCTCCACACGGCACTCCACCCCTCCTGCACCATATCATCCCAGACTAACCAGCCTCTCCTGCCCCACGGCCCCCCCATCCCGCCCCATACCCCCCACCCACTCCTCCTGCCCCATATCCCGCACTCACCAGCCCCTCCTGCCCCATGCCGCTTTCCTTTCTCACTCTCCAGCCCCTCCTGCCCCACAGCCCCATTTCTGCCTGCGCCGGCCCCTCCCCTTCTCCTCCTGCCTTTCTTGCCTCACCTCCATGCCCCCTTCCCCTCCTCTTGCACCTTCCTCACAGCGCTCCCCCCCCGGCCCCCCTCTCGAGTGGGGCGCCCCCTCCTCCTCCGAACCCTGCCCTCCGGCCCCGCCCCCTCCGCCTCCCGTCACTCACTTTCTCACTCGCGCGCCAAGCGGCCCCGCCTCCGCCTCCTCCTCAGGTGCGCGAGGCCAACCCCCGCTCCCCGGCCTCAGAGGCCTGCCGCCGGCCGGCAACTCCTCCAGCCCAGCGAGCGCGGCCAAGAGCGGCAACGACGGCGGCAGCGGCAACCCCCGCCAGGCACCTCCTCCATCCTCCTCGGCCCGTCCCTCCTTCCTTCCCCTCAGGGAGGTAAAACCTGGTAAAGAGGGAGGAGCGGGACTGGGAGCGAGGAGAGCGCTATTACGCATGCGCTCCTTCGGCGAAGAGGCCACGGCCAAGCGAGCCCGGAGGGGCTTGAGGGAAGGGATTCGGTCCGTGAGGAGAGCATGCGCGGCTTGTGTTTGTGGCGGGCACTTCTGTGGACTTGGGCCCGCAGACTTAGGAAAAGTGTAGAACGGCGCGCAGTGTTAGTTTCCGGGTTCTGTAGACTCCCATATAAATGACGGAAGAACCTCAGAATTTTAACGTAGGCGTGGTGATGATGATCATTATTGTTATCGTTACAATTTATTACTCGCCCTTCACCCTAAGGTCCCAGGACGGACTGCAACAATTTAAAACACAACGCTGATATTAAAACGCAACAATTACACAATACTAAGAAAAAGTTTAAAACAAGCTTATGATTACGGAAATAAGGTGGGCCCCTCAAATATAACACCTCAAGTGGCACAGCGTGGTGTTATATTTCCAGCAACCCAGAAACTCCGTATCTAGGCCACTCTACACTTTTCTTTCTCTGTCTCTCAGAAGAGAAAGCAGCTCAAGTAGGGGCTTCTGCGCACGCGCAAGAAGAGGCCGGCTCGAAAATAGAGCGAGGCCGAGCGACTTCAGCGCGCGTGCGCAGTGCGTGCCAGTGGTCCCGCTGCGCGCAGCTGTGACAAGAAGGCGCTCTGCATAAGTTCAGATACAACCTGGTTTTCCTTGGGTTCTGCAGAAGTCTCACGGCCCACATCTCTCTTTCAAAACCTGAGGTGGGCTGTTGAACAAACAAATGACGAGCAAAGGGTCTTGTGTCACCTTTTAAGCGATATGGCAGTTTAATTTGGAATAAAGGTTTTGTGCACTTTGCGCAATTCAGGATTCGGTCGTCTGACGAAGTGCAACATGGAAGAATGGAGACAAGAGAGCTCCCGATCTTATGCAGAGTAAATCTCTTCCATCCCACTAAAGCAGCCCAGGATCATACCTTTGAAGTTTATGAGGAGGAGGATACCAGCGAGTAGGCATGACTTGCACATAGAATCAGGGCCCAGGGAGCTTCCTCAGCACTGCTTCATCCATAACAGCTAGAATTGTCATACAGTAGCCAAGTGCCATCTTGCTACTGTGATTGCTTACTGTTTGTTTTTACTGTATTTATTGGATACTGGATGGACTGCTTTATTGTTATGTGTTGCAAACCACCCTGGAGCTTGTTTTTTTTTCTTCTTTTAAATAAAGGACAGTATAAAATGTTTCAAATAAATGCACATTTAGATAAGCACAATATGGTAGTGCATATGGAACTTGGAAATGTTTATTAGAATGAGATGAAGACTGGGAAGCAGCGTGGAGGGATTCTTTTTTAAAAAAAACAAGGCAAGGTAGAAAAAGTGTCTGTGCTGTGAAAGGATTCGAACTAACTAGAGCCTGTGTGTTTGTTAAAGAGTACTGGACTAGAACGGGGAAGACTCCGGTTCAAACTCGCATCAGAAGCTCACTGAGTGGCAATGGACCAGTCATTATACAGTGGTACCTCGGGTTAAGTACTTAATTCGTTCCGGAGGTCCGTACTTGACCTGAGACTGTTCTTAACTTGAAGCACCACTTTAGCTAATGGGGCCTCCTGCTGCTGCCGCGCCGCTGGAGCCCGATTTCTGTTCTTATCCTGAAGCAAAGTTCTTAACCTGAAGCACCATTTCTGGGTTAGCGGAGTGTGTAACCTGAAGCGTATGTAACCTGAAGCGTATGTAACCCGAGGTACCACTGTACTATGAGGGGAAGCCTCAGCTACCTACCTTTATGCCCATGATGGATAGCTCAGTTGGCAAACCATGAGAATTCTTAATCCCACGTTGGGCAAGAAATTTCATGCTTTGCACAGGAGTGGACTAGATGGTCCTTGTGGTCCCTTCCAACTCTACAATTCTATGGGGAAGGGGAGGTGCATAGTGTTTTTAAAGAACCAAAGTTTAAAGCAGATGTAGAGGGCTCTTCATTTCTCTTAGAGGAATGTGGTGCTGAGGAAGGGGGTGACTGAGCCTTTGCACTGTTCTCCCAATCAAATACCTCCCACCTCCACATACTCTGTGGCTAATAACAGGTGTCTGGGAAGGTAAAAATCCAGAAAATGGCACAGAAGGAGGGGTGTTCGATTTAAACTAGCCCACTCTTCCAAAAACCTAACCTTTAGGAAGATTTATTTAGGGTTAGGGTGAGATTTGACATTTAAGGAGTCATTCCAGCTCAGAGTACCAGTATCTTTGAGCAAGGTGCCTGAGGGAGGAGAGGTGAACGTTTATTTGTGTTCCGTCAAGAGTTTCCTCATGCTCCTATTGCACCAGCTTGGAGGAATCTGAATGAGGAAGTTGGGTGTGGGGGATAACACTAACCCAGAAATGTGGATAGCCTGTTTGCAAGAGGGGGCTTTTTAAAGGGGAAATCCCAACTGAAAGCAAAGCATTTTTATATTAACAGTACTTCTGATGGGGGCTTGAGACCTAGGGAGGCCATCTTGCCTAAAGCCACTTGCAGCCTCAACTGATGGGGTTGTAGTCAAAGCACCTAGAGGGCACCTGGTTGCTGAAGGCTGCATTAGTGTAACATCCGGTGCTGTTTCCCTGTCGCAAGAGTTGGCTGGAATTTCAAAAAGTCGACTGAAAACAGGTCAACAAAGCCAGAGGTGGGCCCTGTCATGAGGCAGCTGCTTTAGATTTTGGGAAGCGTGATGAGCTACTGACTGTCCTGACTTTTGCATTATAATCTAGCAGGAGACTCCTGTTGTTCTGTGCAAGCCTGGTTGGAACAAACATAGAAAAGAAACCCCATTCATTTCAAGTAGGCTTTTACAAAGGATAATGTTCTGGTCAATTTTGCCTTGTGTCAATGAACATGAAGGAGGTGGGGGTGGGGACCCATTTGGATTGGAGAGCAACTGTAACTTGCATGCAGAATGTCCCAAGTTCAGTCCCCAGCATCTCAGTCCCCTGCCTGAAATTCTGGAGAGCTGCTGCCGGTTAGTGTCGACAGTACCGAGTCAGATGAGCCAATGGTTTGACTCAGTATAAGGCAGCTGCCTGTGTTTTTTTTTCTGCATCAAGACTCCCAGATGCTTTGTACTAGCTCTTCATGAAGCATCTTTCATTTTATTTAAATAGGCCTAATGCAAATTCCTCATCCTAGAAAAATAATTGTGATTCACGCTCCTGCCCTTCTCTTTCGAGCAAGCAACAAGGTCAGTTTCACAGCTGCTAAGAGGAAACATATTTACATAGCCCGTTTCTTTAGGACATCTACTGCTTTTATGGGAAGGATTTCTCCCCCCCTTCCCCCAACCAAGGAGAGATGCAGTTCTAGTGCAATGCACTTATTACCTGTACAAGGACCACCAGATGACCCGCTGCGTTGATGACCTCATGCATTTGATGAACACTTATCCTAATTGATGGCGATTAGGCACAGTGGCTCAACGGACAAGTACACTCCTATTTTTAGAGAGCTCAATGGTTCTGTAGCCATCTCCAAAGGATATGACCTTGGTAATGAACTTTGGGACGCTTGCTTACTTTCTGGAGCATGAGTGGTTACGTGCTAGTCCTGAACCTCGAGGCAATAATAATTAAGTGGTACTGGTTGTGCCACAGAGAAGGGCTGGCACATGGCATCCCTGGGCATTTGCTGGAGCCCAGAAGAACCCACTGATGATGCCTGCCTTGGTCTACTCATCAAAAATATGTATGTCCCAGATTCTGAGCTGCCACATTTATTTCCCATTATGCCCAGACATCACTCTGAGGCATTGTGGGGAATTCCAGTGCAGCTATACTCAACTACCCAGTGTGGAGCTGCTGTTGATACCAGGTCAGTGGCTGGTAGGAAACCCACAAGTAGGACCTGAGCACAGGAGCTCTCTTGCCTTCAGTGGGTTCCAGCAACTGGTACTCAGAAGCATTGCCATTGCACAGCCATCCTGCTTTTTGCTGGATCCTAGAATACTGGGTTGAATTCTATTTCCCTTGTATTTATGCTAAATGATGCTGTTTTTATCTGCCATCTGCAGATGGACCACTGGCTTGATCAAGCAAGGCAATTATTATGTGCTTATTTATCTCAGCTTCTGATAGGTGTTGGTGATGCAGTGCTGACAATGTCTCTTTGAGGCATATGCTGTGGATGTGTCCTGTGACATCTTTTTGGTCAGCTGCAGTTGTTCATATTAACTTTGTTTTGGGGGGAAATCCTTGAGGTTTGTGGATGTTCACACATCCCCGTGATGCGTGGGGACAAGCAGACAGGCAACAAAAGAGGACCTTGCAATTGCTTTATGGTTGCAAAGAGCCTTGTGCTTCTATGTTGGAAGGTTAAAACCCAACCACCATTACGTAGCAGTCTAAAATGCGTACTGTCCTTCCTGCAATTTTGTTTGGATATCTAATTGGGGAAAACGGACTGCTTTGATTAATAGATAGGTTTGAATTAGGATTGATGGATTATTTTTACTGTTAATGGTAGCCAACATTTCTTTTCATTCTGTGATATTTGCATATTATTATTATTTTTAAAAGGATTAAATGCAGTTATGGCAGACAGGTTTAGTGCAACCTTTCTGAAAACAGAAACAACGCTTCATTCCATACCAGTTGCACTTATTTCATAAGACTGGCAAGAACATCGGAGCTAAGTTAAGAAGGGATTTAATCCGAAATAAACATTCTTAGGGGCAGTTTAAGCCAAGATTTGGTGGTCGGACAAATCTCATAGGAAGCTGTAAGAGGGGGAAAGGTCAGGGTGTCTCCCATAATGGTCCTATCGGAAAGCCACTTTTCATAGACTGTCACTGTTAAACCTTGTTCATAATACAGGGCGGGGAGACCAAATTAGGCCAATAAAGAAGTTCAGGACTCTCAAAAAAGGAAGCACTTCTCACACAACGCATAATGAAAATGATACTTCTCACACGACACGCTGACAGCTTTCAAGGGGGATTAAACCTTTATTTAGTGTGTGTACAGTGGTACCTCGGGTTAAGTACTTAATTCGTTCCGGAGGTCCGTTCTTAACCTGAAACTGTTCTTAACCTGAAGCACCACTTTAGCTAATGGGGGCCTCCCGCTGCCGCGCCGCCGCACAATTTCTGTTCTCAGCCTGAAGCAAAGTTCTTAACCCGAGGTACTGTTTCCGGGTTAGCGGCGTCTGTAACCTGAAGCGTATGTAACCCGAGGTACCACTGTATCTATATACTGCCTTTAGGAAGCTGTTGTATACTGATTCAAACCATTGGTTCATCTAGCTCAGTATTGTCTACAATAACTCACAGCAGCTCACCAGGGGTTCAGGCAGGGGGACATTCCCAGCCCAACCTGGAGACGCCAGGGATTGAACCTGGGACCTTCTGCATGCAAAGCAGATGCTTGGCCACCGTTACACTCCTTCCCTGCTCCCATTTCCACAAGTACCTGGAGAATATTCACTCCAGCAATTTATAAAGGACATCCCACCCATTCTCCAAAGGGGCTCATTCCTTGAAATGAGGGTTGGAACTGGGGGGGGGGGGAGGACAAATCATGCTTTAGAAGAGAAAGAGTCCTGCTTTTTGCTGGATCCTAGAAAACTGGGTTGAATTCTATTTCCCTTGTATTTATGCTAAATGACGCTGTTTTCATCTGCCATCTATCAGAAACAGATATTTGAGAGGCTGCAAATGTACTGAACATCAATGGCTTCGCTTTCATTGTCTCTTCCCTTTCATCGCCTCTCTCCTCGCAGATTAATATTCTTTTCATTTATACCTATTTTTATACCTGCCAGGTCCAGGTGGCCGAGATCACAGATGCGTTAGAAATCCTACCCAAATAAGAAAAAAAGCTGCTCCTCCCCGGTTTGGAGGGTGACCAAAAAACAAAAGGGGTGGGGGAAGCGTCCAAAAGAAAGAAAAATATAATCAAACTTCTTACCTTTCCTTTACTGCCTCCTGGTTTCTAAAAGAAGCAGGAAAGGCTTTGCTCAAAATCCTTGCTGCTAAGTAGAGTCAAGAAAAAAGGATTAGGTGCTTTGACTTAGCCCTGCCCATGAGTTTAGATAAAGTACCCCAGATAAAATGACTAATCAGGGTGCCTAGTCCTCCCCCCTCAATATTTTTTTTAAAAGCTTTTTCATGATACAATACAATAAAAAACAAACTAGAAGGAAAGGAAAAGGGAAGGAAAAAAATGCAAAGCCCTCTCTCAAATGAAGATCTTAACCCTTGTTTCACACAGAAAGGGGTGAACCCTCCCAGCTCTCACCTGGGAGTTTCCCTTCCTTCTTTCCAATCTCCCAGCCTTCCTCTCACCAACCATCTATCACCTTCATGTGTGTATAATCCCCTCAGTGACCCAGAGTAGAGATTGTTCTGTTCTGGAGATGGGGGGTAACGTTGGAAGAAAAATACAGAATTGTTTCACAAGTGCCACCCTTGAAGATCCCAAATACTGGCATACTGTTAAGAAATACTGTGCAGTGGCACCCCCTAGTGGGATAAGGGAGCAATCGTAGCCTCACCTGTCTTTTGTAGTACAGTGGTACTTCGGGTTAAGAACTTAATACGTTCTGAAGGTCCGTTCTTAACCTGAAACTGTTCTTAACCTGAAGCACCACTTTAGCTAATGGGGCCTCCCGCTGCACCGCCAGAGCACGATTTCTGTTCTCATCCTGAAGCAAAGTTCTTAATCCGAGGTAATATTTCTGGGTTAGCGGAGTCTGTAACCTGAAGCGTCTGTAACCTGAAGTGTATGTAACCTGAGGTACCACTGTAAAAGCAAGCTGGAATCTTGTGGCAGCTTATGCCATAAAGCACGTCCAACACATATTTAAAGCACCTTGCTTCCCTCTCCCCCCAAATCCTTGGAACTTCAGTCCTGTCACTTCTTCCATAGAGCTACAATTCCCTGCACCTTTAGTACACTATAGTTCCACTCTTTGGGGGAAAGTCACAGACATTAAATGTGCACTGAATGTGCTTTAAATGTGTGGTGCAGACTGTTCTCACAACCCTAACCAGAAGTAAATACTATCTGAGTTTCCCTGAGGCATACTCCCCAGGAAAGCGGGGTTAGGATTGCAGCGTAATCAGTGTTTTGGAGCATCTTATGTTCTTATTTAAATCATAAGAAGAGCCCTGCTGGATCCATCTAGTCCGGCACTGTTTTTTCTACAGTAGCCAACCAGATTCCTCTGGGAAGCCAACATCAAATTCATCTTTATCTGAGAAGCTAGCCTTTCTTTTTTTAAAAAAAGAGAGAAAAGACAACTGCTATACTCCAACTGGGCAGCAGGTGGCAGAAGCAGCTGCTGTTTTGCCTTTGATCCCCACCCACAACGCAGAGCCCAGTGGCACAAGTTCCACATCATTGCTATTTACAGCCGGAGGCAGCTCCTCCCTGCCACCCACCCTCCCATGCTGCTCATGCAGGATCTCTGCAGTATGAATAAGAGAGTGTATCAGCAGTGCAGACTGCAGGGGTAGCAGAGCAGCCCTTGCCTTGTCACATGCGAGCGTCATAGAGCAGGTGGGGGGCAGGACCTTTGTCCCGCCAGATGAGCACACATTCAACTCATTGCTCCACCTACTTTTGCCTCTAGCCTCCCCGGTCACTGGCAAGTGGCCCTCAGATGGTTGCCAAGAAGGGAATGCGGCCCTCGGGCTAAAAAGCTAATATAATCTCCTTTGAACCCGTGCACAGTAAAATAAATGCCTGTGTGTGTGTGTGTGTGTGTGTGTGTGTGGTACGTGGGGTGTTAGGGGATGGATGATGGGAGACATGTTATGCTGTTTCTGGGGTTGTTTGTCCACCTTTGGTCTCCACCCTGCATTCAGCTCTCACCTGTGGCTCCAAAAAGCTGTTGGCATGCGACAGCAGCCACACCCTGAGAACGGCTTCAACTGGCTGGTTAAACCAGCTGTGGGTAGCTGATGGATCTCAAACCCTTGGTGAGTTAGGGACTTCCACTGCATGCAAAGACAGGCTCTGGCATATTGAGCAAGTGAGACCAATACAGTGGTACCTCCAGTTGCGGACACAATCCGTTCCCGAAAAGTCTGCAACTAGAGTGGCGCTTCTGCGCAAGCACGATAGATCGCTTCTGCGCATGTGCAAAGCACACAGAACACTTCTGCGCATGCATGAAGCGTGTATACACTTCCGGGTTTGCCGCGTTCGCAACCCGAAATGCCACAACGTGAAGCAAACACAACAAGAGGTATAACTGTGGTGGGTCCAACAGTCAAGAAGGTGGTTTCTGCAGAAGGGGTTCATCAGAGTCTCTCTCTTTCTTTTTTTATCTGTGTCTGCGTAAAATGCTCAAAGCAGTTTTCATTTTCTTAAGGTTTCCATTTTCTTAAGGTGCAAAATAGCACCAATGCAGAAATTCAATGCACAACAATTTAGTGGACGCCACAAATCACCATTCAAAAACTATTCAAAACAAGCTTGTAAGACCACGTAATACTAAATAATCAGTATCAGTATTAAACAATTCAGCAGACCAATGCATTATTAATATTTCATCAATATAATCAGCACCATCAAAATGGCAAATGGGGGGTATTGAATTACGATAGTTATGTCACCAAAATGGGACTAGTAAAAAACGAGGGGGGGTTCACTGCTCGGGGGAACCCCAAGGTTTGCAAAGGTAGGCAAGGAGAAAATAAGGACCAAAGAGGGGAAGAAACGAATATACAACCCAAAGCAGTCAGCTGAGAACGCTTAGTGACCATGACATGCTGAACTTTTGTTTAGGGTGTGTCAATGATGGGAAACTAGGGAGAGGAAAATGTAATGGAGTGTCGTGGAAGAGGGGCATGGCTAGCTGGCTGGCATGCTGAACAGGAATACTCCACACTGCAGGCCGGCCCTGCTTGTACATCTATGACCTATCTCAGCATACAGAAAATGTGCAGGATTGTGCTGTGTATCTTGCTCAGTGCCAGCAACCTGTGGGCAGAGACTTCCCTGCTTCAGCTTTGTAAAGTGCTGTGGAAGCATCATCCCCCCCCAAAGTGTGAGGCAAAAACCAGGCCAACACTATTCCTCCCCGTCCCCCAGGAGAAATGACCTGACCTTTTAACTCCTGTTTAGGAGTCGGGGCTGCCTAGCCATTCAAGCACAAGAGAGACCCTAAATAATGTATCGAGAGCAGCTGCCAGCAATGCTTTTGATGCCCATTGGTTCTGATGGAGCTGGAAACCTCAGCTTGCACCCAAGCAGTGGGTGGTAGCTGCTCCTGGGAGAATCCTCTCCATCCCATTCAAAAGGAGCAAAGTCTGGCTCCGTCTTGCCTTCTCAGGTTTAATTAAGCATCTTTGCAGCGGAGTCCATCCTCTATATGGTTTGTGCCACCTCCAAACCAGATGCCAGCCCCTCCTTCCTTTTTCAGCTCTCTAGGATTACAGACATTAAGCCTTTGCCAGCCCTACCTGGAGATGCCAGGGATTGAACCCGAGACCTTCTGTGTACAAAGCAAAAGTTCTGCCTTTGAGGTACAGCCATGCACTATTTTAACAAACCTGCAACACACATAAAGCTATTATAGTTGCAGGGACTGTGTTGTCTGCTTAAGTTCCAACTACTTGAATCAGGCTCCCCACTGGGGGTAACTAACAGGCTTATTAACGGAGCTTTTACAGAGTGTTTTAAAAAAAAAAGTTTTCTTTCCTCAACTTTCAGGAAACAAACCAGAAGAAATAAAAACATAGTTAAGCAGCGAGGGTTGTTTCTAATGCTAGTTGTACTCAAAACAAGCCCATTGAAATTAATGGGCATAGCTAACTTATGTCCATTGATTTCAGTGGGTCTACTACTGTAAGCAGAAGTTAGGAACAGAGGAAGCTGCCAATGTACTGAGTCATTAGGGCATCTAGCACAGCATTGTGTACACTGACCGGTGGCAATATTCCAGGGTTTTAGACAGGGAACGTTCCCAGGTTTGAAACCTGGGGTTTTCCTGCATGAAAAACAGATGCCCCACCACTGAGCTGCAGCCCCAAGTTAGTTCGATGCAACCCTGAACGTTCATCACACAACCCGCATTGACCATACCTTTCAGATGCCCTTTCCTTTGCCCAGTCTGGTATTAATAAAGTAGGTCTCCGGGAGATACTTCAAGGAGCAGGATGCTCAATCCAACCTCTGCAGCTTCTCGTGAGGTCTTTTCAGGAGGGGGCAGGAGGTTGCTTGTTGTCTCTCATGGGAAATCAAAACCCAAAACTCAGCAGCAAAACATTCAAGAGGGCAAGAAGAGGGGGGGGGGGGAGGTGCTGCGTGTGGCTGGCGTTTTGCTAGTCTGAGTCATCCCTCTTTAACATGGAGTTACGTGTTTTCTTATTTGAACTTGTCTCCAAGTTCACTATGGTGCTTTAATTGGTTTCCAGAAGGATTGATTTCTCTGCAGGCTAGGGGCTGGGGAGGAAACCAACCAACTGGAAAATAGCAACTAAATTTGTAACATTTTAAATTCTTGATAGATCGCTGGAATCGAAAGCCCGGTACGTAGTAGCACATTTGCCTTTTGACAGCTTCCTTGTTAAGATGATTTGATGTACGCTCTTCTTCGTAGGTTACAGGGGCTGGGTTACAAATGTGTTTTTCTGGCCCGGTAGAACTGTCGACTTGAGGCAGTGCTGCCTATTGCCTATTTGGGCTGGTTAGAGTGGAAGGCAAGGAGCCGCAGAAATAGGGGGTGGGAGCCAGACACAATGACAAAGCCAATGCATTTTAGTTTAGTCCCCATCCTCTCCCTGCTGAGTTCTGCAAGGGGAACTCAAGAGACTAAGGCAGTAGTGGAATCCACTGCCCGGGCTGGTTTTAAGAAAGGGAGGCAGGCAGGCAGGAACTGGGTGGGGTTGGCAATGTCCCATTTGTCTAAATGGATCTTCTCATCTCCCGTTCAATTATAGATGCCAAGGATTGAACATTGGACCATCGGCATGGAGGGGTGGCAATTGAGCTATGCTCCCTTCTCTTAGCGAACCAGAGGACCATTAGCCCATAGTTTTCTACCCTCACTGTATCTCTTAAGATTCCCAAGCAGAGATGGGCCATTTTTGTCTTTGGTTGCCAAGAGTTAGATTTAAAGCCTTCTGTGGGAAAATCAGGTGGCCCAACACCATGTCCCCTCCCCACATCAGGCAGATTCAAATTGCTATTCCTAAAGAGCCATTCTTAACATCTTCTGACACTGAAATGCAGTTTGTGGAGGGGAAAGTGGAGGCTGTGGACCCGTGGGAGGGTTGAAAACCCATCATTTTCCAAGGGGCAGCCAGAGCAGATGGTGCCATTTACAGATTTGTTGCATTAAACAGATTCTTTGCTCTCCACTTCCAGCTCCCCAGGTAATCTCCTTCGAGGGTCAGCCGTGTCAGGCAGCACTAATCTAAAGCAAATGACTGATGAATAATTAAGGGAAGAAGCGGCGCTTTTGTTTTGAAACCATTGGGCACCGTTACCACCACCAAGAGCTCCACCACATTCAGTGTTTTTAAGGCTCAACACCCCTTCTCAACACAATTAATTTTTTATAAAAGGGATTTCTGCTTTCTTCAACACACAAGGTGAAATGTGTGCACATTTCTAGCCAACCTGAATTTAAGGGTCGGAGCCTACCTTCAGTCCTAATCAAATTAGACCCAATGAAATGAATGGCCATGACTAACTTAGCTGCTAATATTGATGGGTCTACATTAGAGTAGGCTTAACACTGGATACAACCCTAAGTCTCAGAGGGCTGCATTCTTGCCTGGGAAATCTTTTAGAGGGGCCAGGTTCCAGTGGTGCGTGGATCAATCATTTTAAGTGTTACCTTTGTACAGTAGGCCAGTTTCTGTACACGCCATTCTCTCTCCTCTGTCCAGGCAAGCAAGAGGCATTGTCAGAGATCGGAGGCACACTCCAGCCAGGCATTAACATTAGAGGATGCAAAGCAGAGCTGGTGAGGGGTGTGGCCTGTACCTGAGGTTCCCCACCTTAAAAAAATAAATACTACTACTGGGGCACTCTGGGGGTCATTTCAGTTAATTGGCAGGGTAAAAGTCCTGTAAAAAAACCAAGAATCCAGGCCATACCTACAAAAGACTGGCTAGTGATGGTTCCATTCCTACTTAGTGGTTTACAGGTGGTGGTGCAGCTAGGTTGCTCACAGGAGCAAGATGGTCTGAGCACATAGCCCCCACCATAGCCTGACCGCACTGGCTACCAGCTAATTTCCAGACCCAATTCCAAAGTGCCAGTTTTGACCAATAAAGCCTTAAGCAGTTCAAGACACCAATACCTCAAGAGATGCCTCTTCCCATATGAACCGATGCGGGCCCTGCGTTTGTCATCTGAGGCCCTTTTCTGTGTGCCCCTTCCAGGAGAGGTCCAGAGGGTGGCAACAAGAGAACAGGCCTTATCAGAGGTGGCTCCTCACTGGTGGAAATATCACCCCAGGGAGGCTCTCCTGGTACCATCATTAGGTGCCAGGCAAAAACATTTCTTTTCAGCCAGAACTTGGGCTTTTAATTATCTGCAGCTTCCTTCAGTTGGCGGGACGTTTCAGGCCTCTTTTTTGTCTGCACCAATCTGCCTCAGGAGACAATGGAGTGCACCTCTGGGGTGAATTTACATTTTTCAATTTTGTCTTTATGCTGGATTTATTGCAGGTCTTACTGTTGTAGTAAGTTGTGGGGATTTTTTGGAGGGGGTTGAGAGAGTATCATTAATATTAAGTTAACGACAAGGGCATAAGGCGGGTAACAGGCATAGATATTGCGTATAAATTGATAAAACTGAGGTTGGAGGGGATCCAAAAGACATACTCAAAGCAAACAGCATTACCCCAACCCCTTCCCTTCTGAAGCAGAGGGATGACAATGCTCTAGGCAATAAACCATGTTCTAGAAGACCACATCCTCACACTCCACTTCAGGTCAACAGTTCATATGACCTCAGGAATATTCCATCCCAACTCCGGATATGGGGATTTCTTAGTTAATTTAAAGCTGCAGTTTTGACTCCTGCTTGTAAGAGTTGAGGGCAAAGTACAATAAGGTTGGCTGCCATTTTGGAACCATTATGATCTCTGTTCCAACTTGGGAGAGAAAAACAAGCGGCCCAAGACAACTCATGTCAAACTGCTTTATTACATCTTAAATAACAGTACATTTTAATATAGTATCTATCTTGCATCCAGCTTTCTTGAAGTACACTGACTTTAAAATTAAATACAAAAGGTGAAGGATACAAGGGTGTGGAGAAAGCTCTACTGAGAATAGTTCCATAAAGGGGGGAGGGCGCAGGGGAAGAAGAGGGGTTTTTTTCTTCATTTTTTCTTGTTTTTTTAAATGCCAAATCCAGGCCTAAAAACGCACAATTACAGCACATTTTGTACAGAGTGTTGCCAGAGGGAGGGTGGGGAGAGGAAGAGACACACCCCAAAATGGATAATAGCCATTGCTGTAGCAAAGGGGTGGGGGGAGAATCCCAGTACAGTGAAAAAGAGAGGAACAACGTTAGACAGAGTAATTTGCTGCCCAAAGCGCTGTTTAGGGGTTGTTGTTTTTTTTGTATTTTTCTTTCATTTTCGAAACACAAAGCCAGGAATGGTTGCTTGTTAGGGGAAAAGAAAATCTAACCTGATAAAAAGGGCTCCTTTGACTAAAGTCAACAGGCTGTTAGGAATTTAAAAGCATGTTATTCCTCTCCCTTCCCCACCCTAGAATCAAATCTACAGTGATTGTTTAAAGTAAGTGGTTGGGTGTTTTTTTCCTTTTCCTTTCAAATTAAGAATAGTGATTTATCTATCACACTACTCCAGAATGTGCATAGCTCAGTACTTTCCATCCTTTTGTTTTAATGCACAGAGCAGCAACAGTAAATGAGGAGATCAGCAATGGTTACAGCTTTTTGTTTCCAAATTAAAAAACAAAACAAAAAACAGGTTATTTCTTGAAAGAAAACACATAAGGACACATTAGTCTCATATGCACTTGAGCATTTCTACAGCATGCGATTCTAAAGAGTAATCCAACCCAATATGGCAAACCAAAACAAATTTTCTCTCTTTCCATTGTTCTTGTTTAACTTAGAAAGTTTTTTTTAAGATCATTATTTCCAAAAACATTAATTTGTACATTGTTTCATACACAAAGAATTGATGGAATAGCCAAGCGCTGAACAGGTTTATCTTTTCAACACCTCCCACCCCCCAGAAAAAGCCCAAATCCACAGAATCTTGTTTGTTTATTGAGATTATGGGGTAGTGTTAGGCTATGAAGCACCCCTCCAAGTGGGCATAAGAAATCCATACTATGCCAAAATAAGAGAGTAATAACATGTGAGGTGGGGTGGAAAAAACTAGAGTTTGCATTTTGTTACCCATAAAAGGTGATTTTAAAAAAAACATTCAATACCATGTACAGCGTGTGCTTGGTTATCTTAACATTATCCTATATATGCAGTATTTGTGCAACAATTTGTGACACTAAGACAGAAATAATAATAATAATAAAAAGACTTCAGGGACTAAATTTACAGCATTAACAATCCCAGATGTATCTGGGTTTGGACTCCCTTGTCTTGGCTTGGCTCAACAATTGACCATAAAATCAAATTGCACGAAAGAAAGAAAAAAGGAAATGGAAATATGAACAAAAAGTAGATATCAACCCTGCTACAAACACGACTTCAAAGTTTGAAAGTGAGATAAAACAAGGCCCTCCCACCCCCAACTCATAAAGTCAGTAAAACCAAATCAATGGTTTGCAATCTTTAAACTACAGTGAATGTTAAAAGTTGTCTGCTTCACAATGATTTTTTTTCTTTTTTTGTCTGGACATGCTTAAACAAAGTGTGTTTGTTTCCTTTAGTTTTCTAGACGAAAGGTGGTCCCAAAAGGAATGCACAATTTTACTTCTTTTTCTATTTTGTATATAACCACAGAAATTCTTCTTTTAGAGATAATTGTGCTCTTCATTTCAGCAGTAGGAGACGTGAAAGATCTTGCCCTTTGGTGGCTGGGTAAGATGGGAGGGGGGAGGCAAAGGGGGGTGTCCAAGTTAGTATGGTTGGATTGGATACATTATTTTAAATTTTCAACCGTTGGAAAAGTCTTCCAGTCAGCGTGGAGTCCACTGCTATTCTGACACAGAACACATACAAAAGGTTTTGTTAATGATCATCATCAGTAACTTCTAATGCTAATCCTTTCCCTCTCTTCCAAATTATTTTAAAACCAACCTGGACCTTGCATTTATACTTAACAATTTTTCCCCCAGGTATTAAATCTATTACCCTATTCATTTCCTATCAAAAGCTAGTTTCACAGCTATGTAACAATACAACACATTTATTTACACACTACTTGGAATTCTCTCAAGCATCAACTCAGCAAGTTAAGAGAGGCCCGGATTTACATTAACAAGGACATTTAATCTGTATTAGGTACTGTGGATTAAATCATTTTATGAACACTAGGCTGCTTCTACACACAGTTCCCACACCTGCCTGGGTGTGAGAAGAGTTGGGGGGGGGAGATATTTCAATGTGAACACCCTGGAATGTCTACATGTAAGAGTCCTGCTGGATCACACCAAAGACCTAGGTAGTCCAGCATTCTCTTTCCCACAAAGGCCAACCAGGTGCTATTGGGTAGCTCAGAAGCAGGAGAAGAGGGTAACAGCACTCTCCCACTGCGGTTAGCCAACAACTGGCATCCTGGAGCTATCAAGCTTTATAAGCCAATGAGCACTTTACACTTCTTGAACAACACATCCCAATCATAGAAGCCTAGAAAGAGGAGTCAACCTCAGCGTGTGAGAGAAAGGGGTGGGGTAGGGAGACAGCATGTTGGACCCCCCCCATCTTTTTTTTTTTAAAGGTACCTACAGACTTTAGTTCCAGATCTTGAGGAAGCTATCCCACGATCCTGTTGCCACCGCCATGCCATCATCAGTTACACCTAAGCAACTGACACGGTTATCATGGCCAGCTAGGACGCCTAGAAATTGAGCAGAGAAACAAAAGCAAAAGAGTTTCAGATTCTGCATGCTCCAACGTCAAGAGAAATATGCAAACAAATAAAAAAGGATAAGCGGAGCCTGTTACTTGGCTCCCAGGATTTAAGTTGTTCTTTGGTAATTGGGAGAAAGCAACTTTCAATGACAGTGATGTACAAGCGCTCCCTTTTCAACAGGTTTACTCAGCTGTTCCAATCTGGAGGTTCTTTATGCACATGGCAATGCCCCAGATGTACAAACCTCTCTGCTAAACTGAGTGAAAGGAGAAAGCTTTGGACAAGCATATCTCCTTGCACATCAAGGGCTGCCCATACTATGACATTCGCAGAGAAACTCTTGTACACAGGATCTCAATCAGAGATGTTCTGGAGCTTTCAGTTAAAGCAAGCGAGTACAAACAAATTGCAGCCCATCATGGTTCCAAGCCGGTTGTCACACTAAAAAGCCAAAGAGTGAAGCCGTCTGCACAAGGCATAAAAGGGCAGCTACTGAAACCTCAAGGAAGTCTGAGTCAGCAGCATCTAAGCCTCAGGCACCAGAATCCTACACATTATGAGAGATAGCCAAAGCCTGGAGACCAATGGCATGTTGGAGAATACAGTCGAACCTCTACTTACCACCGCCTCTTCTTATGGTCATTCCAAGTCGCGACTGCGGCAAACCCAGAAGTAACTGCGGGTTTGCTGCTGTTTGCGCATGCGCAGAAGCGGCAATCGCCATTCGCACATGCGCAGAAGTGGGCAATCACCGTTTGTGCCTGCGCACAACGGTGCCTCTCCCAGCAGCCCGTTTTGACCTCCGGAACAGATTATGTTCGCAAACAGAGGTTCCACTGTGCATGCTGCCACACAGAAACCAGGTCCAAATGGCAGGGGGCTATTTTGGGGCAGATAATTGTCAAAATGAACAGGGTGTTTATGACTGAGGACACAGTATGCTCACTCAAGAAACTAAAGAGCTAGCAAGGACCAGCTGCTGGAAGGGCTGCTCTGTTACGATGTAGCATAGTAAAGAGGCAGTTTTCTTTTAAAGAAATTGCCATGTTCTTCCACATTTCTTCTCTTCTTGGAACAGTAATATCAAGCATACAAGTACTGGCTCCTCTGTTGTGGGAGGGTGTGGTTTCTGGGACTACATGACAGATCCCCCACCATTATAATTAGTAAATACCAAAAAGGGGGGGAGAGAGAAAGTGTCAAGTTACGGTACATGAACAGTGGAAGCTCTGGAAACAATGTTTAAGGGCAGGAACATAAAATAAATTCTATTAAGAGAGGGAGCATTTTGCTGAGCGCAAGATTTTAAGTTCATAAAAATCAGCAGCTACAAATCATTAACTGAGTTACAGGTACCTTACAAACAAACAAACAAAAAAACTCACAGCGTGAATTCTAAAAAGTATTTCTATGCAACAGAACTGACAATTCTTCATAAGAATCATCATGAAGTAATGTCAAAACATTAATATTGCACAGGTGCTAGTTCTTTGGAGCAATGGTGGACCACTTCGATTTTGTTAGCCGCAATATGGAACATGCACACGAGCACACACACTCATCCTTTCACTCTCTGAGGTCCAAAGTGTGTGCTTATTCCCCCGCGCTCACTCTATGATTTCTTCTTTCCTTGCCTTCTCCTACCACACAAGTTACCAAAATGTTTGAAAATGATCGATTATGCAACTGAAGCCCTTGCATGGGAATTTATATATTCAATCCCAAGTGCTGCATTTGAAAGGAACGTAAAGCTTTTAGAAATACAACATCAAAGCAATTAGTGATCAGCAGTCAATATGGGCTTCAGGTGTCTGTTTTGTAGAATCTAGGCTATTTCTGTATCTTATTTGGATCATTACCTGCCCAGAATCGACAGGTTGAGTAAGTACGAGTAAGTTTTATATGGATTCCCACAGCTACCATCTGATGTGATGTGGTTCAGCAAGATTTGAACCATATTCTTTTGCTGATTGTGTGGCTTGGCTTCAGGTTATTTTTACCACTGCCATGCCTTTGCTAGCCTAGGGTGCCCCAGGTTAGCACTGAAATTACCAGAGGGGAGTGGCTGTCTTAACTTTTGTTTTTTGATGCTGGGGGGGGGGCGCTAATCTGACTAAAATTGCAGTAAGTTCTACGTGGGGCTGCCCTTGAAGACAACTTGGAGCCTTCAATAGCAGTCAGATTTCTGCTGGGGTTCCGTTTAGATTGCATATAACCTATTTTAAAACAGCTGCACTGGTTGCCAGTTTCTCTCTGGGTTCAATTCAAGGTGCTCACACCAGTCTTTAAAGCTCTGAATGACTTAGGCCCCAATACCTGAGAAATTCTCTCCTTCCCCACAGACCCTCTTAAGTGCTAAGAGCAGCAAAAGGAGCCCTCTTGATCGTTCCTCTGCCCTCAGAGGCTTGGGTGGTGGTGGTCCAAGCCCAGCAAAGGACATTCTCTGTGGCCACCCCTAGGTTGTGTAACTTCCTCTCCACAGAGGTGTGTCCATCACCTTCATTATACAGTTTCTGGTGAATGTTGAAGAAACACCTTTTGACCCTGGCCTTTCATCCTTTAGGTATGTTTAGGACCCACATTATTTTTGTGATTGTTAACTTGTTTTAAACTGTTTTAAATATTGTGTCATAATGGTGTGACCTGCTCAGGGTGAATGTTAGTTTAATAATAATAATAATAATAATAATAATAATAATAATAATAGGCAAGTGTCCGAAGTTGGGGATCATGGATTTGATTCCCCCCACTTCCACTCAACAACTGAGCACCGCCTCAGTTCTCTATTCTTTCTTCTCCATCTTGTTGCTTACTTCACCCTCTTTTGTTCAAGCACCCTGCTTGTTCCATAATCACACACATTTCTTTCCCCAGTCCCTATTTTTAGTCCAAGAGACACTAGAAGCATTACCTGCTCTGTCAGCTTTGAGTGTGTCCCACACATTGCAGTTGAAGTCATCATAGCCAGCTAGGAGGAGACGGCCACTCTTGGAGAAAGCTACAGAGGTGATGCCACAAATTATGTTGTCGTGGGAATAAACCATCAGCTCTTGGTCAGCACGGAGATCAAAGAGCCGGCATGTAGCATCATCAGAGCCCGTGGCAAACGCATTGCCATTTGGGAAGAACTTGAGAGAAAAAAGAGAAACAAAGATGTAACACACAGGAAAGATGATCTGGAAGAGGCTTCAACAACAGCTGGGAAGCTGTTTCAAGTTCCATCAAGAAGATCTCGTGATTTTCCAATACCAGAATAATGGGCGGATATATGTAAATATTTGGGTTGAGTTACTTATAGGAGCAATTTAATGTAATAACAGGAAGGATGTGTTCATTTCTCATATGGAAGTATGGGGTTGTATCCAGCATAGCTGGATAGTAATGCATTCTGTCAATGCAAGGATTTCCACTTGTGCAATAGAACTTCCCCACTCTCCTCCCCGCTATTTCTCTTCTAGGGGTTCCCCAAAACATTTGGAGCAAATGTGGGGAGGACACAGAGCATGCACAGGGAGAGCAAGCAAGGGGGTGATGTTCTGCTGGGCAAGTGGAAATTAGCTGGATACCGCTCATGGAATAAAATAATTGTTTTTATGATCAATTTTGGAATGGTATTTTACAAATTTTTTAAAAAGACAGTTTACTAAGAAGATGTCCATAGTAACTGCCAGCCACCTGCTATGCATGAAGACACACACCGTGAAAATCCCATCTCCTCCCCATAAAGTTCTTACGTACACAGATGGCATTGATGTCTGATTCATGCCCAGTGAAGGTTTGCCGGCACATCCCTTCTCGGACATCCCACAGCTTTGCAGAGGCATCACAGGCACCAGAAACAAAACATTTGGAATCAGGAGCGAGGGACAGGCTCATGACATCTCCGGTATGACCAGTAAATGTGGTTGTTTGCTGGCCTGTTTCTATGTCCCAAAGGGCGCTGGCGGAGAAAAGGTTTAAGGAGAATCCAAAATGAAAAGGGTGACCATCATAGTAAAACAAGCAAGCATTTATATAGTGCTTCCAATTGTTTGTTTACATATTATTAACCCAGTAACAGAAATCTAGGGGAGGAAAAGAAAAGCAATACTAGGAAATAACACTAGGGAAAATAAGGCCGAGACACTGTGGTTTGTCTAAAATAGTGGTTCACTTTGGCCTTGCTTGCACTGAGGTAGTAGGCATTCATATGGGCAGATTAAAGGTGAGGACACACATGACAGGAGTGCTCTTCCATTTAAAAAAAAATCCTGGGGGGGGGGGAGAGGTGCTTCAGGGTGCATAACTATACTAGGAAGTACACTCTCAGATGAACATATAACAGACAGAGGGGTAACATGAAGATCTGTGGGAAGTTTACAATAAAAAATAAAACAGTGAATCTGCCACCTTAGATACCAGCATGTTTTGAAGATCCAATGAAAACATTCTTAACACACAGGCAAGTAGACTTTTTCCAGATGGGAGACTCATTTTTTTTTGCAGTTAGAGCTCTCTTTCTCGAAGGAATTAAGAGCCCTAAGAAACTGCATACAGGTAGTGACCATTTTGTGCACGTTCAAGGCATGCGCAACTGTGCACTCCCGCATCGCCACGAACCCAGAAGTGGCAGGAAATGGGAGCAGGGGCAGGCTTATACATGCTTTGTCGTCATACTCAATGTCCTGGAACACAACCCCCACACAAACAAAACAAATATGTTTTATTTACAGCTGGAGCACCCACCTCAGTGAAGATTGCAAGGCTATAGCAGTAAAAATATTGAGTCTAGTCTACAAAACTCTTCTTGTGTGTTTTTTGTAACTTCAGTTTTCTGAATTTATCCTAACATTAAATATGTATGCTACATTCACACATGCAAACAGGAATAGCATTCATGGGAAGGAAAGGTATGCTTAAGCTGTCCTGTTCTCAGACTGGTAAAGATCAATGCTTATTAAATCTCCTTGCTAGTTGAAAGCGAGCAAAGCAGGGAGTAGACACTAGAGAAAAGGCACTCCCTAAGTTTGTTTAGCATATAAGCCAATCTCTACAGTAACACTATTGGCGTGCTCCTTACCAAGTGGTATCTCCAGAGCTGGTAACAATTTGATTATCATCCACAAAACGGCAACATGACAAGTAACCTGCAGCAGAAAAAGGATTAAAAAAGAAAGAAATGTGATTAAATATGGACAATTCCTTTTTGAACCTCACACCCATTGTTTTTGTTAACTTCCACTTTCTTTTCTCCAACAGCAAGACAAAGATGTAGGCCAGGGCCAAGGGACCCCAAACATCTTAAACATATTTCGGGAAAAGCTTTCACACAGTAAAGTATTATAAGAAAAGCCCTGCTGGATTGGGCCAAAGGCCCAACTAATTCAACACCTCTGACAGTGGCCAACCAGATGCCCACAAGCAGGGAGCTGAGCACAACAGCACTCTCGCCACTTACGATTTCCAGCAACTGGTATTCAGGAGCAGACTGACTCAAACTCTTGAGATAGAACATAACCATCCTGGATCGCATTCACTGATTGCCATGAACTTGCCTAATCTTCTGTCATAATACAGTAGTGCCTCGCAAGACGAAATTAATCCGTTCCGCGAGTCTCTTCGTCTTGTGGTTTTTTCGTCTTGCGAAGCACGGCTATTAGTGGCTTTAAGAAAAAGGAAACAAACTCGCAAGAACTCACAAGACGTTTTGTCTTGCGAAGCAAGCCCATAGGGAAATTTGTCTTGCGGAACGACTCAAAAAATGGAAAACTCTTTCGTCTTGCGAGGCATTCGTCTTGCAAGGTACCACTGTAATTCAAGTTAGCAGCCACCATTGCCTCCAGGGGGAGTGAATTTCATAGCTTAAATTACATGCTCTGCGAAGAAGTGCATTTGCTTTTCTCACACCATGCATAATTTTACACACCTCTATCATGCCCTGCCTTACTTTCTTTTTTTTTCTAAGCTAAAAAGCCCCCACTATGTTATAACCTTTTCTCACAGAGGAGTTGCTCCAGCCTCTTGATCATGTTGGTTTCTCTTTTCTGAACTTTTTCCTGCTCTACATCGCAGTATTGCTTCTTAGAATCACAGATTAAACACATCAACTTCTGAGGCCTGGTCCCATAGCTGTTACTATCATGACTGGCCACTTTGCCCTCACCCCAAGCTCCTTGAACTGGGTTTGTAATAAACTAGTTATATGGACAGATCAATTCAGCAGAGACCATAATTCCAGAATGCAAAGGCTACGGCCGCTTTTGAAAGTAGCTAGCGCTGTGTCAAACAGCAGTTCACCAGAAGTACAGGCCTATCAGGTGTCCTCTCCTTATGCTCAAAGAAAAGGTTGATCAAACAAAACAAAAATCCCATCACAACAGCTGTTCACTCTTTTTCTCTTTTGCCTCCTACAACGAGCTTTTTTTGTGAACATGATTTGCCTGCGTTATCAAAACTGCCAAGAATCAGTTTTAACTGCTCATAGCACAGAGTTCCTATGAAGCAGCTAAAAGACGATGCAAGAAATGCACCACAAACACCAGTTTGAATACGGCATTTGTTATTCATTACATTAAATTGAGAGTTCTGAACACTTTGGCTTTGCTGGATTATAAATAACTATTCATTGCCGAGTAACCTTAGTTCCCCTCTGTGAGCAGTTTTCAGAGAGCTCCCTTTAGCCAGTATCAGTAAAGCCTTGCAGCGGTGGAAAGCCAGCAAGACACAGAGCCCGCCTGAGGTTTCCTCTTAAGAACTGTTAAAGGTTTTTCCGGAGCCAAGCTGGCAACCTCTGGAGGAAGAGGCCTCTGCGCTTGGCCGCACCTTGAGATTCTGTTCTTTTACAGAAACAAAAGACGGCGTAAAAATGTGACATAGCTCTGGGAGAGGTGGCGGGGGGAGGGGGCAGGAATCTGTAACCTTGCAAGATGGAATCCCTCCTGAGCCAGTTCTCTTCTGCAGCTCATCTGATGTATTACTACTGATTTCAGAAGCAAACTGAAACTTTGTGGGGGCTTCACTGAATGTTACATATGGTGCCCATTTGCATAAAAGTACACCAAGGAGACCAGCGTCTAAGTAAAGGCAGGAAACTTGCACTCAGCTCCAAAGTCCACACAGGCAACACATCAACACCAGAGGACTCGGCATATCTAAGAGACTAGCTCTTTTGCTATCTCCCTCTGCTGTCCAGATGAACATCTACACCATGAAGCGGCTACACAATTATTCCCCTTTCCAGGGAATCCTGGGAACTGTAGTTTGAGGGTGGAGTAGGAATCTTCAACACAGAATTCTCGGACCTCTCAACAAATTACATCACTCAGGATTCCCTGGAGGTAGTCATGCCAGTTAGCTGGCACACAAACCATTTAGCTCATAGTGAAAAAACAGGCATAGAGCAACACACACACAGACCAACCAAAGCCTGACCAAAGTTCCAATAATACATTTGGAACTTTGACCAAAGTGAAACAGATGCTCAGTCTTTAGCAGAGAATACATCAGGATTTTAATCTACTAAATAAAGGAACCTGACCATGGTACTGGAAAATAAGGAAACAAAATGCTTAAGCACCTATCATAATGTTTGCTACATAAAGATTATTTTTAGTTTATATAGTGTTGGATGTGGCAATGTTTGCTTTTTTTAAAAGACCGGTTTTGGGAGGAATGTCTAGACAACAAGATTTACAGAAGACAAGGGAAACCATTAATGCTTTTTAGTAACGTAACTGCCCATAAAACTATGGATTTATTGCTAAATTTGTCCCCTAGCCTTTGTGCTTTTGTTTTTTAAGGTGAAAATGTGAGGAGGGGGAAGGTGGCAGAAATAAATATCACTAGGTTGGTGAAAGCCATGTGTCACTTGCAAGCAAGATGTAAGGCAGTCTTTCAAGAGATGCCACGGGGGGGGGGGGAGGAGACACTGTTTAAAAAGACATGTTGAAGGCATGTTGTAGAGCAGGGGTCAGCAAACTTTTTCAGCAGGGGGCTGGCCCACTGTCCCTCAGACCTTGGGGGGGGGGGCAAACTATATTTTGGGGGGGAAATGTGAAAGAATTCCTATGCCCCACAAATAACCCAGAGATGCATTTTAAATAAAAGCACACATTCTACTCATGTAAAAACACACTGATTCCTGGACCATCCGCAAGCCGGATTTAGAAGGCGATTGGGCCAGATCTGACCCCTGGGCCTTAGTTTGCCTACCCATGTTGTAGAGCTAACTGAAGCAAAAACACACTCACCTGTATGGCCAGCCAGTTCACGGCTTACACGTACATTGCCTTCACGTGTTTTCAGGTTGTAAATGGAACAAATGTTATCAAGACCACCGCAGGCCACATAGTTTCCAGATGGAGCATATGCGCAAGTCATTACCCAGGATGAACGCAGGGGAATAGCATGGACCTAGAATGGGGGGAAAAAGAGGGGGTAAAGCTGCCATTTTGTTAGGTTCCTTGCCCATTATTAAGAGGTAAAGAAAGGTGGCCAACCCAGGCTGTAGAAAATTCTCCTGCAGAAACCCCACTGAAACAAAATTAGAACTGTGCAAAAGGTTACATGCTCCAGAATAAATATTACTTGTCAATTTGTATACTGCCTTCCAACATTTGCAGAACATCCTTAAAACCCTTTTTAAAACAATACAAGAGGCAGTGAACCTCTAAAGATTGCTGGGAAACAACAGCAGGAAAGGATTATTTCCATCATGTCCTGCTTGTGGGCTTCCCATAGGAGTCTGGTTGGCCAATGTGGGGAACAGGGTGTCGGCCTACGTGGGTTTTTGGTGTGATCCAGCAGGCTCTTCTTGTGTTCTTGTATATAGTACTAGACAGAAACCTGGCTGTAAGAAATAGCTACATGCAGCAGATTAAGTTTACAAGAAACAGAGTCCTAAGCTCTATGTTCACATGGTGGTTGCAAAGAGGATTTGAGGAAGGTTTCAAATTGTCTAGCCAAGGCCCTATTTTGGAGCCTGCATCCATTATTGGAAAATTTCCCATTCCCAGCCATCAATATCACATTTTCAGAAGCCCAGGCTTCTGTCCTTTTTTTCCAACCCCAACTACATATTATCATAGTCTGCATTTGAAATTTCTTTTGCTTTCAACAACGGTAACATTTCCGCATTTCAATTCTAAGCTTTTTCACCTCGGCTTAATTCTACCTTTTCTCATCAAAACTTCCCCATCTTTCATGCTTATAAGCTCCATGAGCCAGGGCTGCTGCATTTATTTGTGTGCCCCTGAGATTTACTATGAAATAAAGCCCTTGGAAGTTTTTTTTTTACATTTTCTCTTTTAGGGATTAAAAGAAGAAAAAAATCAAGACCCAGCACATGTTAGTTGAGCACGTCACTGCAATAGGTGTGATGCTTCATTACTAAAAATACAGCTATTTAATCACCAAAGAATATATCCCCTCCCTGACAGCCAATGAAATGCCTCAAAGTGGTTGCTCATAAACGCATCACTGGAAGAGGGCACTTTTTTTACGGGCATCTTCTTTGTTAGGACCACCATCACATCCAGCACAAGTGCAAGACTGCTTAGCTACAGCAGTGTTGCTAGAGATATATTTAGACATGACTTCATATGTGTAATCTAGCCAAAGACTTATAAAAATACTAATCTAAAACTACATTCTGGTTATTGCAGAACTGTCATCCAATTTCCTGGATTTGATTAATACCCTTTACTGACAAAAGTCTCCTTATCCATTTTTGGCAGGGCAGGGGGAGCAAGGGGGTGAGAGATAAATATGACAATAGCCTGTAATTTGACAACAGGACTCTGGTAAGTTTCCCATCTCGGAACGTTTGATCTTCTTGGAGGTATGCAATTATGCTTGATCACACGGGAGGACAAATACTGGGGACCTGCAGAGTCACTTGACTTTCATAATACTGTCTTGAAGCTTGTGGATGGCATGAGCAAATATAGAATACAGTGGTACCTCGGGTTAAGAACTTAATTCGTTCTGGAGGTCCGTTCTTAACCTGAAACTGTTCTTAACCTGAAGCACCACTTTAGCTAATGGGGCCTCCCGCTGCTGCTGTGCCGCCGGAGCACGATTTCGGTTCTCATCCTGAAGCAAAGTTCTTAACCTGAGGTACTATTTCTGGGTTAGCGGAGTCTGTAACCTGAGGTACCACTGTATGGCGGGGGGCAAGTGTTCATTTCTCACCCTTCCCTGCCCACTGAAACAGGAATGTGGTGAAAAGTAACACTGTAATGCAAATTAGTTACCTCATTACAATCATAGCCACAAGGTAATTTTTCTCCCCTATCTTTTCACTGTAAACATAGGGGTTCCGATCTGCTGTAAGTGACTGTAGTAAGTTATTGCAGACCAATTAATGTCAGGTGCATTACTTAGAAACACTCCATGACATTCTGCAGTGCCCCAGAAATTCGTAAAATGGTATCTGCTGCTAACTATTGCCCACAGATGCCAAGAGAGCAGGGCAACTACAGGTGGGGGGGGGAGCATCAGGGTTCTCTAAGCCCTCTTCTGTTTCCCCCACCATTTTTACCCTTGGGAGGTTACTAGTGACAAAGTGGTTGCTCTATCATTTGCAAGGGCAACAGCAAGGAGCTGGTTAGCTCTTCTATATAGTGACAGCTTAAATAAGAACTGCCTCATGCAAGCCATTGGGAATTTTGAAGGGTCTCCCTAGTGAATGGCCCTGTTGCTACACTAATTTCTGGCATTTTGGTTCCAAAAGTTGTAGATACAACTAAAGGTGAAGCTTTTTCTACTTAAAAATCTCATGAGCCTCTAATCCTTAGGCATTAAGGTGGCATTGGATGTCCATTGCTCAGGTTCTCAAGCCTTTGACCCAATGAACTCCTGGTATGCACACCTCATCAAAATGTATGTTTCTGCATTTATAGAATTTGACTAAGATTTTTGCCCCTGGTGACAAATGCAAGTTTAGATGCCAAGATTTTCATTCCCTACACTTTAGCAGCCAATGAGGTCAAGCTAAATGTAGGGACAGTGATTCCCCAGTCCAATATAGTTAAATCCACTGTTACGTGGACTTTGTATTGTTTCTTGAAAAGAATTCCCAGAGATCACTCCAAGTCAGCACTGTCCAAAGGTTGCAGCCACATCCTATGCCAGAAAAAAACAAAGATGAATCTGACAGTATCAGGAGACCAATTCCACCCCCATTGTGTTCACCAAGGAATGAGGAACAGTATATACACAGTTTTTGCCAAGCACCCGAGGTCTACATTAGACTTACTCAGGACCCTGGGCTCTCAATTTGCCAGTATTGGTGAGCCAGGAAGAAATCCCCAGAAGTATAATCAGTATAGGGGTTACGGAACACATTGGTTAACTTATTATGCACAGGTGTGGATACACATGGGTGTAACAGCCTTTTTTCATGCGCGGAAAGGCTACCACATCTGCCTTGGGCCAAAGTCACAAAGTGGTCAACAGGTCAATCTCCATTCTCAAATGACATTCAAAGGTCATCAAGTTTGGTCATGCTGAATTATCTCCTCCATATATGGGCCCTACAACAGGTGCTATAAAGAGTTATTCATTTCTCTTTGTTTTGGGGTTCATGTTCTTGAAATGACATATTGGACAGCCTCCTTGCTGTCTATTCCTCCACTTCCCAAGAATGGGAAGCTGGGTGTGGAGCAGACAGATCCATCCATTGTGCATTTCACCTATGCAACTTCCCACATTAACTCTTGGGTACACTGTTGGATTTCTCCTTCCTGTTCCTCTATAACTTTGTAACTACTATTAAATTGTTGACAACTATTTTTTGTTAATGATTTCCTTTTTCTTTTTTAATTCATAAGCAATTTCTATGCTGGAGTAAATTCCTGTAACTGGAATGCTTTTCATCTCCAGGAAGGTCATAACAATCCCACCCCATCCCCCTGGTTTGGCCGTGCCTTCTTCCATTTGTCAGCTCCATTCCCTGCTGATGAGAACATCACTTCATGGTTAAGTCCAACTTTCTGTTCTTGCCTAGCTATACTTTTCAGTTCATAAATCACTACAGTGCTTGCTTTCTCCTTTCAGTACCCACATAACTAAATGCAAAATCACTTAGTGTTTAACCACTGTTAAAGGTGTTAAGCCTGTTCTAATCAAGATCCATGTCACATGCAACTGCACTCAGGATGCCAAGGCTTATCTTGAATATCCCCATCAGTTTTCACTATAAAGGCCAGAACCACAGAATCTTCTTTGCCCCACACGGCTTACGTCTCTAAGAAAACAAACCCGCTACTTAGCTTCTCTCTTCTCATCTCTCAAAGAGGGGGGAGGGGGTGGACGGGACCCTGAGCTATTGCTTTAGCGTATAATTAGTCTATATTTGCCCCTCCATGGGATCCTTCTTTCACAGAATAAAACAAAAGCCGAACAAAAATACACAATCTGAAGGATTCGTTTTATTAGTGTTCTTCCTGTAGTTTGCTTTTCCTCCCTTAGCCAAGTTGGAATTAAGTCATTGAACCTTATTAATTGCTCTCACCTTGTTTGTGGTGTAGCTGTCCCAAATGATAAGCTTGCCATCCTGTGATGCACTAACGAGAAGCCTGGAAGGGCAGGTTAGGGAAAAGAGATAAAAAGTTAAATGTAAACAAAGCATACATCAGAAGTGCAGGAAGACAAATTACATTGGAATACATTAGTCTTAATCAATTCAACAGTATGTTTTGATTTGCAAAATGCTTTACTCCCGTTATCATCTAAAGCTGCCACTGAAAGTCCTTTCTACATACTGAGAAATTGAGGCAGTGGGATCTGCCCAAAGTCATCCAGGGAGCCCATGATGGAGTAAATATTTCAACCAAGGTCGCCCACTGATCAGTGGACTTAACTGGCTCTCACTGTGAATGTTTCCAATATAACACATTTCCTACGAAACTGTATTAATGGAAGCAACAGACAGAATTCAACTGGAAGTGACATACTTCCTCTAATGTACCATCTTCCCAGGTCTTTTCTATTCTTAAGCATAGATCTAGGGTTCTGTAAGGTGCTTAAGAGTAGTGCAGATTATTTAACTTGAACAAACAAGCTCAAGTGAATTAATAAGATTGCTTTCATTAGATTAAAGCCCTCTACCCCCATCAGCTTCTGCTGATTTAATCACTATTAACTATGAGCAGACAAATCCACTATATACAAATATTTAATTTAAAAAAAAATTATGAGAACATTGATTGTGCTCTGGCAACCCATGACAACAGCATATTCACCCTGCTGACTGCCAGCTTTGGATCTCTGAATATTTAGAAGTGTGAGAGCTCCAGAAATATTATTTTAAAATAATTTTAGAGCAGCCATAAGGCATTTTCTATCTGTATTTCTTCCACGCAAGGAGAAACCAACATATGAAAATGGATTTCAGTTTTGCTGCCGGCATAGATGAACAAATGTTATTAGTTTTCAGTGTTGCTCAATTCCTTTAGTACTAGAGTAGGGTAATAGAATTATGAAATTCCCTATGAAGTAACTGCCTGTACTTTTAAACACAAGACTAAGTGGTGGTGCTAGTGGGAAATCTCTCCTGCTAGGCAAACATATGGCCCTTCAGAACCTTGCCTATGTAAAATGTACATCTATCCCTTATACAGCTGTGTAAAATGTACATCTATGTATTGGGTACAAGGAAACACATTTTGGGGGTAAAAGTGACATCTTCAAGTGGGAATCCCAAAAATGCCAAGGTTATATTCTAGGTCTGCCAGGGCTGTTGAAAAGTAGAAACTGGCAGTCAGACTCAGACACACACACACACACACACACACACACACACACACACAGTGTTGCTGTTGCAACTGCAATCTCTGGACTTAGTTATCCCTTGTTATCTTTGCCTTCCTCATTTCACCATCCTGCCACTAGTTTATTTCCTCTCCCTCCTCCTGTCTATAGTCTATGCTTCTTAAATTCCTTCAAGCAAGGACCAGTCATTTATTTATACATTTTTATCCCACCTTTCCTCCAAGGGGCTCAAAGTAGCATACATCGTCCTCCCCCCCCCCCATCTTATCCTCACAATCATTAGGCTGAGAGGTTGTGACCAACTCAAGATGGTCCTTCTGCAGTGCAGGAACTCACCTGGAATCAGTGCCCCAGTGCATTGCATAAATTTTAGCCAAGTGTCCCCGCAGTGTTCTTCTAGTGCGCATCTGAATACGACCCACTGGATCAATGTTGGCTGTGATCTAAATGGGAGGTTAATTGTACATATTTATAACTGTCAGCTGCAAATGCATTTCCTGACCGAAGAAGAATTAACTGAAACTACTCTCTCTTCTTGAACTTGACCAAAACACCTTACTAGCTGCTTTGAAAGGTGCTTACTACTGCTTCTTCCCAAACAAGCTTGTCATTTCAAACTTCTAATATAAGCATAATTTATCAGAGGTGGGCAACCTGGGAACCTCCGGGTGTTGCTGGACAACATCCTATCACCTGACTATTGGTTATACCAGACAGGACTGATGGAAACTGGGAGCCAGCAACATAGGGAAAGGCACAGATTCCCCACCTCAGAATTATCACAGAACTGAAAGACAACTTGCAGGGTTATTTTTTTAAGCAGAAAAGTACTCATATGGCATTTCCACTGCTTCATTTTTCACTGTCTGCTTTCTGATTTACTTAAGGACTGTTATAAATCCAGATGGTTCCAACTCTTACATAGCAAAATCAGATCTATTGGTACTGACTTGGAACTCTTGTATAATTCAAGTGAGCAATATATTTATTGTAATATTCAAACCAGATTATGGGACATTGAAAAACAAAACATTAAGTCAGCTGTAAATAAAATTTGCTCCCCCAACTTCTATGGTTTAAATGCAACAGATAATAGGGTCACTTTTACAGTATTTCAAAATTACTAATACCAATCCAACGCAGGGCCTTTATGTTAGCTCGACTGAATGTTTTCCCCTCAGCTTTTGTCAAGGGCAGATATTTAAACATCCCTAGAAATGACAGGCATTGTGGGTGTTCTTTCATCATCCCTTTTTCTGGAACCATATTATTTTGGTTTTGTATATTAGCCATACATTCACACTCCTATCTGGCAATGGAGGCTATCATTTCATGCATCTTGATGGAAGTGACCTCTGACTTCATGCCATAAGGCAGCCTTCCCCAACCTGGTGCCCTTGAGCTCACAATCATTCCTGATAGCTGCAGTCCAAAACATCGGAGAGCACCATGTTGGGAAAGACTGCCATAAGGGTTTTAAAAACCCTGCTACAGGTTTTGTCTAAAATAATCTTTTAGAGTATTCTTTGTTGTCTAAAATAATCGTATACTCTAGGAAAACACTAGTAAAAGGGAGATAAATGCCTTCAACACATTTCCCTGTACTGTGGCCAATTAAATTTAAGGCTTCTCTGTAGCATACTGCAGTGAAGCCAGAAAAGTTTGTAGCACAGCCCACTTAAAAAAAAATGTCTGCATATTTGTTCTGTCTCCATGTAACACAATTATTTAGCCAAAGGACACAGGCAAAGAATTCCTGCTTCCTCTTGAAATCTGTCAAGGCAGCTTAGTAGGGTACAGGCCGCTTTCCGGATTTAGAATTCCTTCATAATTGCCTTCCTCTGCTGTATGTCAGGTTCTTAGAAGCTCCCTCCCTGTCCCCATAGTCTACGTTACAGCATATGTAAAAGACTGTTCATTCAGCATTTTTGGGCAACTGTCAAACATGAATGATTCCCCATAAATTGTGCTAAAAAGAATGTTTTGCAGTTCACATCACTCTGAGTCAACATTAGCAGTAGAAGCAAATAGCGGGCATCTCCTTCCTCCACTCACACACCATTATTTTTAGGTCCCATCTAATTTCTGTATTTTAAAAGTTGTTTTTAACATTGTGCAAATGTGGTTTAATAATAAAGTTATGTTTTAATTGTTGTAACCCACCCTGGGACCTTAAGGTTAATTTGAATGATCATAATAATCATGTCATTTAACTTCAGATTCTGGCCAAAAAGCTTCAGCAGGACAAGCAATAGGAAGCTGAAATCAAATTGGGAACATTAGTTGTTGTTGACTCCTTTTTATGTGTGGGTAGCTTGCCCCACTGGCTGCAAGAGGTCTAATGTACTTTGATTTTTTGACCTCTTGTTCAAAAATCTGAAGACTAACAAACTTAATGCTGCGAAAGGCAACAGATGGCCAAGCAATGCTTATAACATTAGACATACTGAAGGCTACATCTAAAGGACAAAGCCCAACATAAGCAAGAAGGTGAACCTTCTTATTAAGGTGCTGCAAGGCTTTTTGTTGCTTTTGTTGCAATGGACCAACACAACTACCTTTCTGGATGTCTTCTGCTTTACACACCCTCTGGTGCTGAATAGAAAAAGCACTTCAAGGCAATAGTTGTTGGTCCATCGTCACATGCAACAGGCATTTTGGGACAGCATCTGTGAACTGGATGCAACTCCTTAAGGACCGCAGATTAAAAAGGGGAGGCTGCAGGACTCCAATCACCCTCCCCGGCATGAATCTTCCATATGATTGCTAACCAGTGTTTACAGTCAAATCAGTTTTGAAACAAGCTTCAATTCTGTGCATACCCAGGTTAGCAATAATCAGGGTTAAAGCTTGCACTAATGTAAGCTTCAGCCATGTTTTAAGTCATCCAGGAGAAAGCACAAAAGACTGAGAATGTGATGTAGTTATAAAATTGAGAGCATTACATATAAATCAGACAGGTGACAGCAATAAATGAGGATGATTTAAGGAAGCTTTCTGTGGTAAGAATAGCATCTGCTCCCAAGAAAACTGAAATGGTGATCATACAGCAACCTTTCAAAGAAAACATTCCTATTAAACCAAGTTGAAATACCTCAGCTTTGTCCTTCATATAAGCAATTTTTGGGTTGTTTGTTTTGTAAAAAAAGTTTGATAATACCAAGATACTTTTGATTACATGTTCATTGAGCATCCACCTACCTGGGCCAATGTAGCATCAGCACATGCTTTCCTAGCATCCTAAAAAAAGGGAGAATTAAGAGAGTGTCAGAAAAATGGAATATGTTCATTGATATGACTTGCTCCTAAGCTACTATCTACTTATATGAATAGATTTCACAAGGTGCTGAAAAATGAAGAAACTGGGATGACCCAGTACATGCGTCTCAAAGGAGGATCTTATAATCCACAAGTAATTTAGAAAATAATTATAGTAAATTTGGATGTACATCTCTCTCTCACTCTCTATCAAACTGCGGAAGTAAAATTAGGGTGACAAAATAAACACTAAGATCTCATAAAGCTAAGTAGGATTTTTTTTAAAAAAAGAAGATTTGAAACCCCTTCCTCTGGGCACAGACCCAAACCAGCTGAGTACATAAAGCTGTGCTGCTCACATTTGTACAAAGTGTGTGTGTGTGTGTTTAATTTTAAAAACCAGCCTTCAAAATAGCATCTGGCTGCTGTAAGTAGCCAATTACAGCCACTGGAGAACTCCATCACTGATTTTAAAGCAGCTAACAGAGATTTAAAACTAGTAGTACCTCTTAACTGACTAAAGGATCAGGCAGCAAGTGATGTATCCATCAATACATCAGTAACGAAGTTGAGATGCTTTACAACAGGGGTTGAGAACCTGTTTTAGCCTGAGCCTTAATTATCCTTGTGGGTAAATCTCTGGGGGTTGCATGCTGGTGGTGAGCTTGTCCATCCCACCCCCTCCATTAGCCCATTCAATCCCCACTCACACACAGTCATTTAAACCTCCCTTCCTCTTATCTCTTTTTTATTCCTTCCCTTATCTCCCTTTCTCCAGCAAATGGCTTAGAAAAAAGGCAGCAATTCAGGAATGGGACCTGTTTTCCTAAGCCTAATGGGGCACACCAGAAGAGGGATTTTCCAGGGGTGGCAGTGTAGGGAGCCATTCTGATAGAGCAACACCCCCCCCCTAAAAATCATGCATGGCTTAACAGGCTGTAGATCCTCCAATCCTATCTTACAGCGATACTGCAGCCAGTCACCATAAAACTATTCTCAAATAAATGAACTAGAAGTACTATTGTGAAATACACCTGAGAATTCTCACCACATA
Source organism: Podarcis liolepis (assembly GCF_965112155.1). NCBI lineage: Eukaryota > Metazoa > Chordata > Lepidosauria > Squamata > Lacertidae > Podarcis > Podarcis liolepis. The sequence continues at coordinate 23,154,615 of NC_139561.1, forward strand.
TATCCTTACAAAAATCATGTGAAGTAGAAGAAACTTCATTTTTATTTATTTATTACAGACAGGAGGAGCAGGGGGCCAAGATAGGGTGCTTTGAATCTTACTTTTCTTTCCCACTCTCAATGCAGCCATGTAAATGCCAAGTAGGAAGATTTGTTTTAACACATGTTTTTTCATCATAATTATTTTAAAAGTACTTGAAATTTACAAAGCACAGCACAAATATTAAATACAAGACAGTCCCAGCCTGCAGGCTTACAATCTAATAGACAACACAGAAGAGAAAAATAATAAGTGAAGCCAGGCACTAATTTCAAGTTACTTAGAATGGAAACGGTTGAGGGAAAGGAACAGAAGTGGCTTTAGTTCTACTGATCTCACAGCCATGGCAGTGAAGTGTCCCCCAACACCATCTCTCCCTCTGCTGCAGCCTGGTGGGAGAGGAGTAAAATATAGAAAGCCTCCAGGTTTTAATGCCATTCTCATGTTGTCTGTGACACAGGAAATTATCAAGTGCTCAGATTCAAACTGGGTTGTGTAGGGACACATGTGACATAAACAGCTGGGAGTAGAGGGAGAGACTACCAGTTAGGAAGTGTAATTGACTAGCAAGACTGCACAGAGATAATGAACACAATCTACAGCAGGTTTCCAATGCACCAGCAAGTATACCCTTTCACAAATTCCTAAGTTCAGTGGGGTTTGCATAGGAGTTCACTATAATGTGTGTCAACAGTTAGGTTCGATAGCTCTTCTCAATAATAATAATAAGAGTGGGGAAGAGCCTCAGAAATGTCTGCTGTACTGTAGCTTCTCAATACACCTCTTGCTGTGCAGTGTATTTGTTCTTATTTTAAACAAGAGAGCCACACAGGAAAGCAAGATACAGAAAGTCTCCTTGCTGAAGCCAAAACCTTTCATTTTTGTTTAAAGAAATTTAGAATTAATGAAGGCAGAAAGACATGGATATTAATTTCTTTAACTAGTTATGTATACAGAGGCTAGATAATTTGTGAGTTGTCCCACAACAGTCTTTTATACTGATATATTTAACATTAAGCTATTTTATTTAGTTTAGGAAGGATGTGGGGGAGGGATGATACAATGGGTGGAATTCCATGTCACGCTATTACAAATGTTCCATTTGCAAAAGCTTTTTCAGCTTGCCAGATGGAACAATCTCCCCTTCCCTTCTCCACGGTTTCAGTTTCTCCCACCCACCCTCCAGCCAATTTCGGAAGTATGGGGCAGGGGAGGGAAAGTCAGAGGTTCCACTGACAGGCCACATTAGGTGAACCCTGCCCAAGGATTATGCAGGCTGCTTCTGAGAAAATACTCAAGGTCTAGCTCATAGTTTGTTAAGAAAACAGTCCTAATGAGCATCTTCATTAAGGGTTTGAGGAGCTTTTTTAAAAAAAGCAACCGCCTAAAAATGCAGCTTGCAATCAACATAAAGAAACTGTAATAAATGTACTCAAAGGATTCTAATGATGAGCAATTTGTTGCCAATGTTATGCAATGGGGTGCTGCATTCATATATGGGAAGTCCATTTTCAAAATCTTGGATACTTTTAAGACACCCATCCATACATCACACTGCCCAGAACAAAACAGAACTTCTCCTACTCCTCTACTATTACTTCTATTGAAAACTGTTCCAAATTAGGCAATTTGGAACCTAGTCTGCCTCAATTATCCAACTACTTCTCGTTGCAAATCATGGAACTAGGTATACATCTATGTGCAGCATAATAGATCCCTGCCCACATATATTACTGATAGGAAGCTATTTCAGTGCTTTGGTAATCTGCTCGAGTTAACCTCCAAGGCACACAGACACAGCACAACTCATAATAGGATTTCCCAAACAGGTAAGCAGTGTTCTGCTCTTAATCACTCGACCGAGAACTGAACTACATATAACTGAACCTTTAGGAGAAAGTAGAGTATAAAAGTAAGCACAATGAACTCAGCATTCAGTGTGTAACCCCACCTTTAATGCACACATAGACAAATGCACATGAAGAGCAGGTCTGGGAAGTCTATGGTGCCATCTCCCTTTTGGAGGGATTCCAGTGGAGGGGTCAAAATGAGGCTAATTATGCTTCTCTTGATTTCTTGTTCACCACAGTCAGTTGCAAGAGCTTAAATCCAGTCTTGTAAAACTCCTGACTACTTTTGTTTACACAAAGTGTGTTTCATCAGAAGTTGTTTGTTATTTACACTATTGTGGCTGTCAAAAGTCTTGATTCACAATATACCTGTACAAAATTATGCATACATTGTTTTAATTCTGTGTTTAATAGTGTATTCAGTGTAGCTCTACTGGTTATTGACATATACATAAACTCTCTCTCAATCTAAAATGAGATTGCCTCAGTTTTAAGCAAAACCGCACATACTATGCATCCAACAAAAGCTCAGGTATACGTGACCTAAAACTTTTATGCCAGGTCAACTGAATGATCTACTTTTATTATTTGTGTAAGCTTTCAACCAGAAGGAAAGAATTTTTTTTTTCATGTAAAGAAGCTTGATGTGCCTTGACTGAAAGTAATGCTTTTTTCAAACTTCTGGAGGGCTTTGTGAGGGTTTGGCCATGAAAAATGACTAATAAATAACTTTTAAAAATAAGTAAGTTATTTATTAGTCAGTTTTCAAGGCCAAGCCCTCACAAAGCCATGCAGAGAGAGAGAGAGAAAAACAGTAGAATCTCAAAAGGTGCATAAGGGATACTGAATGAGATCATCAAAATTGTCTTTAGAAAAGGCAACAGTAAAAAATGATTAAGGCCTTATTGAATGCCAGAATTGAAGTTAATATTGCCCCCCCCCTTCAGAGCACAGCATATGAAAATTATCACCTTGGAATAAGTAAAATAAAGGGTTTGCAGGAAAAAGGAAAATGAAATTCAATCTCTGCCTTCTACTACTTAAGAACTTTTCCAACATGATGCAGTTATTTATCCACAGAGAAGCAAGAGATATCAATTATATAGCGCATATGTGCTTCCACATATGTTACACCATACTAAGATCAGTATATCACAATAAATGACTAGAAACTGTGTTGACAGCAGCTTGCCTAAACTGATGGCAAGAGATGAGAAATGAGCCTGGGGTTCTGTAGCATACAGCTCAGTCTCATAGTTGCTTTCCTCAGAAAGAAATGCCAAGTAGGAACAAGCAAAAGTTTGTTTTCTGGAATAAATATGTCATATTCCCCAAATCAGATTTCCGTGCATTTTGAAACAGAATGGTTCAAGCAACTGTGCAACACCATTATTTTTGTATGTGGTGGCTAAGTTATTTTGACACTGATTTGCTGAGTTAATGTGATGGCCTGAAATGTTCAGTTGCTTAGGGAAAGAAGTGTGTAGTCCAGCTTCTGTATCGGAGAAAGAAGGAAGCCAAGATGGCACAGGTTTGCTAAGGGGAGTTTCAACCCTGGCAGGGAACTTCTGCCAGCTGCGGCTCCTACTGCCCCTGCATGATTCTTACCTAGAAACCATAAAGGGAAACTGAAGATGAAGAAAGTGGGCGGTGTAAAGGATGAATCTTATGAATGAGTTAGTAGAAACCTGGAGCTGAAGAACTGGCTAGTTGCTTCTTTTTTTATAAGGTGGCTGTTGTCTGGAGGGTTTCTGTGTAGTCCCTCTTCTTTTACACAGAAAGAAGCCAGATTATACTAGCCTCTGAAATGAATGGTATTAGGCTGTAAGTCTCAAGACTATAAATCACTGTGCATGCTACATGCTTTTTTCCTTCACTAGAAGCTAACAAACAAGTTTGGAAATTTATGCCATACTATAGCACAGTAAAGTAGCACTTTGAGATGAGTCAGCATAAGTAGTTAATGCCAAATGGCAACATGAGAGGCACTGAAAATGTACCACCATAAAGAGCAGTTTTTAAGTACCATCTTTATGTGTTTTGTGGTTATATTTGTTCTTAATGTTGCTTAAATTTCTTTATTATACATTTGTTTTGTTAATCACCTGGGAAGCTTCAGCTGAGATGTGGCTTAGAAATCTTTTTATATAAAAGAAAAGCTCTTTATTTTAAAATAGCAGCTCTTTTAAATAAAACAAGCAAGTTGTTTTAAAATCCACCCTACCACACAGATTAATTTGAGAGAGAACGAACGCACCCAAACATCCAGAACAGGTGAGAAAGGCAAGACCTTTAGTCTATAATACTTACTCTGATTTGGTTTTTCAGTTGCTCCGCCTCCTGGCGTAACTGGTCAAGTTCACTCATCTTCCCGTACTAAAGGTGTGCTTCTATAACACCTCTCAGATGCTCAAAAATCTGGGAGAAAAGTAAAAACAATGTGAAGTCAATTGAACCTTTTTTAAAAAGAAAAACATTTTAAGTAACTATGTTCTTTACAATTAAGCTAATATACATAAATAAATAAATATAAATAAAAGCAAACACCAACAGCACATTAAATAATTAGCTTAACATAAGTATCCTTACAAAGTTCAGTCATATGCATATTTATTCAGAAGTAGGCCCAAATAAGTGCAGCCTTCATCTACGTTACTTAAAGACTGTTTATGTAACTTTAGGTCATAGCTAGGGAGGAGTATGCACTCCTCATTAAACTTGTGGATCCAAGGTAATCCAAATTCTATGCTAAGTAAAGGTCAGCCCTACAGAGTATGTAAATCGTGCCAATCTGCATGTTTCTCATAATTTGCGTAAGTTATTCTGGTTTTCATATTCATGGGGAGGGACAAGGAATGATGCATGACATGGAAGCTCTACCACTTTCTACTTGAAATGTTCATCAATTCCTCTGGTTTGAAGTTTCAAAAGACTTGCTTCATACATTTTCTAGATCAGCCTTCAACACTCTTCCATTGTCTCCCAAGACAAGCAGATACCAACTAGTCTTCCCCAACCTGATCCCCCTGCAGATGTTCTAGACTACAATTTTTGTCACCTGAGCCACTGGCCATGATGGCTAGGGCTGATGGAAATTGGTAGTCCAAAACAGCTAGGAAGTTGCCAGCTTGGGGAAGGTTGTTTATAAACATATTTGCAACTACAAGGTCAAGATACCTGCCTTTTTCATATATATAAAAAAAGGGGGGGAGTGAAATCTGGAATCCACTGGAAGCCAATTTCTGCATCCAACATATTCTGCAAGCCTTCTGCACCCTCATGGAATTGTGGAACGCACGCATTTGCCTCTCTCAATACAACTTATTGCTAAAAGTTCTAATCACTTTAGGTTACTGCCATCTTGCTGTTTCAAAAATACACAGAAGAAATAAGTTCACAGAGCCAATTCTAATATTCAAATATTTCATCAGAACTGGCATTTGTTATTAAAATAGCAGTTTTAAAAATCTTGATTAAGTAAGATATCTCAGTTCAGCATCTAAAGAAAGTATAGAAAAAACAGGGTTTGCACGGTTTTGCCCTATAATCACCATCAATAATATTTATATACAGTTTAATATGCAAAATCCCTAAGCGGTTTACATTACATAGTAAGAGTTTATGATCTACCCTTGTGTGTGGCAGGAATAGTTAATTATATAAGTTCGCTTCCTTTAAAGTACAGGAACTGGGAATCAGGGTATCTGGAAATTAGTTTATGTTCTACCCTCCTTTAAGGGTTGCAAAAAATTGAAAACTGTGAAATTTTGATTTATTATCAAATTAACTAATATCTGCTTCTGACAAAGGGCACTTAAGTGGAGTACACTGTAGTCTCTCACAAAAATATAAACTGTGTCAGAGCCTTGTGGGGTAAGAGGTTTTGTGCCAGAAGTGGGTATGATATAGCAACAAACCTGTGATTCAAACGCATCACACACAACATGGTAACTATTTATTTTGTGCTTTTATCCTGTATTTTTGTGTTGTTAACTGTCCTGAGATCTTTGGATGAAGGGCAATCTATACATTAAATAATTATTAAATGATTGGGTGGGGGGGTGAAGAACAATAATTATTTTGAGGTAGCTACAAATACACTAGTGATGTTATGGGCCGAAATCCCCTTTACACTGCAGCACCACAAGATTTTAATTTTTTTTAAAAAAAAATTAAATAAAATTCCAAAACAACCTTGGAATTCAATGCATAGGATTGAGTCAGTGTACCCACAACCTCTGCTCCTGCTACTTCTTCTCCAACGAAGTATATCTCATGTTATTTCTGCCTCATCATCTGCCTACCACAGTCTTACATTCCTCTCCCCAGCTAGTCAACCCACTGATTTCTCCACCGCCACCCCACAGTCAGGAACATAATCTTCAAAGTTAGTCCTTCATGGACCCTCTCCTGCTGTTTAAAATCGCCGCCCTCTGTACTTAGGTGACATCCCTTTTCCCCGTGCTGTATGTGGGGGAAAGAGTTGGGGCAAATATACCTGACTTTTCCAACAGCCTCACTTGAAGAGAAAGCTACATAAAAAACAACAACCCTGAACAAGCAAAGTGACTGGTCTTAGCAGTACTTAAAACATACTCTACAGTCAAATGCTGTATTGATATCACAACTTTGAAGTTGTAAGATCAGAGATTGCAAACTTTGAAAGAATCACTTCTGAGGCTGGCTGCTAGTGAGGCAATTCATCTATGAAACCCAACAATCCCTAGCCATGGAATTAAGATAATATTCTACTTTGCTAACATTCACGTTATATGAAATTCTGCTTAGGTCTAAAGAACTACCACCTTCTAGTTACTATTCTGATTTCCCAAGTATTAACAATACATTCTCAAAAACTGCCCAAAACATACTTACAAGACACAGAGCCTGTAAACCTCCCCAGTCCTGTGAATTTCAGAAGCTACTGGTACAATTTCCACATGAACACAGGCCTGAACTGCCTGTCTTCTGGTAGCAGTGTCATTGTTAAGCCTTAATAATCTCTTGTCTGAGCTTAACTACTCATTCAAATCCAGTTAAGGTGAAACCTACATTTTAACACCTATCACTATCCTCATCTCTTTAGAGGAGAGTCTGTCTCAGAAATCCTGCCACTTTGGGGGTGGCTGGGAGTGATGAAAGTTCCACTATTTAGGAGTCATTTGTGAGGCAACCACACTGAACATGTGGTCCCGACCTAATGTAATATACTACTGTGGCAAACACAATTATCAGTTCCTCCTTATTTGTTGCTGCTAGCTCTTTTGGTTCTTTAAGTCCAAGAGAAGCAGCTGCTATAAGCACCACATTCCTCATGCCCTGTACTAAGAGCAGTGCTGAAGTCCTATTGGAACTGGCTCACAGTGTCTCACGTGGCAGGAGACAGCTGTCATAACATCCCTGTTGTCCTTTCTGGCCCAGACAGCAATTACCCCAATGCAAGTGTATCCTCCAGCCTTACCCTGCCAAACTCATTGGTCTCCCCAATTCTATCAAAGCTGGTTGGAAGGGGGGGGGAATCTTACTCTACTGCCCCAACAGTGAAATAAGAGATTCACTTTCTGCACAAGTTCTTTATTGCTGGTGCACAAAACCCCAGATTCATTTTATCCCAAGGGTGCTTAAAGCAAACTACATCATCAACTAATAATCATTTTCTGCCTAAATGAGGTCAGGATGACATGAATCAAAGTGCTTGCAAGTTGAAATGGGCCAGTATTCTCATCTTCCTCATATTTTCAAGACAGCACAAAACCTAAAGGGCCTAAACGTTTAAAGAACAGCCTGATGGGGACTGAACACAGTCAGTAGCCACACAATGAGCATAATAAATCAAAAAAATAAATCAGAAGGAAGGGAAGAGCAGGGTGAAGGAATAGCTGACTGCAACCCCGAACAGGTATTATAAAATGCAATTATGTGGTTGAAGGTCCCACTTACCTATAAATTAATTTCAAACAATCCTTCAGTCAACAGTCTCCCAACATTCTATCACTCACATCAAGGCCAAGCCAAAGCATCAAAAAGCAGGAAGAGGCAACTTGATTCCTAATGACTGGAGTAACCAATGGTGAGGTGCAAGTTTTGCTCCAACTCCAATGGTGCCTCTGAGTACAAAGCCTTTTCTTTCTCCTATAAGAGTGACAGACTGCCATTCATTCCTATGAGAGACTAGTGCTGAATCTGGCACTGTTATACAAAGGAGTTTATCGTTATCATTATTAATGTTAAGGGTCATGTTATTATTTTAAAATTTTATCTTTTGTCTAAATGCTAGAATGCTTGCAACATAAATGCCTTCCTCCACACATATTTTATCTTTAAAATGATGGGGATTTTTGCTAGCACTATATATGCAAAAGTGTGTCTGAAACCACTGTTCCTATAGTTATATTTATGATATGAGGTGGGGGTTGTATGCTACTTATAAATATAATACACCACCAGTTACATTAAAAAGATGATTGGGTATCATAGACAACATTCTTAGAAAATACTCTTCCATGCAACATCATCTGATTACTAGAAACATGTTTAATCTGCTGTCCAATTTAAATCCTCTTATCAAAACTGATACACAGCCTGCACCCTTTCAGAATGTGAAAGTACAACCTAAAGTACAAGTACTTAAAGTGTAACATTTTAAAGTTGTGAGTTGGGAGGATGAGATTAAAAGCAGGTGCAAGCCTGACTTGACTATGGGTAGATATGAGAATCTCCTAGAGATGTTAAAACTTTTGTAACAAAGTAACTTTTATTCAAATGCAGTCATACCTTAGAAGTTGAACAGAATCCGTTCCAAAAGTCCATTCGACTTCCAAAACATTTGAAAGCCAAAGTGCGGCTTCTGATTGACTGAAGGAAGCTCCTGCAGCCTATCGGAAGGTGCGGAAGCCCCGTCGGACGTTCAGCTTCCAAAAACAGTTCCCAAACCGGAACAGTCACTTCGGGTTTGCGACATTTGGGAGCCTAAACATTCGGGAACTATATTCAACTTCCAAGGTACGACTGTATTAGGGATAAGCAGAACCAGCGCTCTTGTTTAACAACAAACATTCAGCTAAGTGAGGGGACTCACTTGAAATTTACACAAGGACAGCCTGCTGGATGTCCATCTAGTCCAGGATCCTATTCTTAAAAGCACCCACAGAGATGCCTATGTGAAGCATGAAAGAAGGACTGAGTGCAATAGCTTTATCCCCACCTGTGCTTCCCAGAAACTGGTATTCAGAGACATACTGCCTTTGACAGTGGAGGTAGAACACAGCCATCATGGCTAGTAGCCACTGACAGCTTCATGCTCCATTAATTTGCCTAACCCTCTTCTAAAGTCTTCCTGATTGAGTGGCCATCACATTCCAATTTTTGCAGTATTGTTTGCTGAAGGAAAACCTTAGATGAATTTAGAGGTCCAAGACACATGGCCAATGGAAGAAGAATGTTGCTTAAGCACAACAGCACCAATTGTAGGCTGAAACTTGCCATATTTAAACAGATATGTATGATCACCAATATATAAATGATTCTTATTATGCAGTTATGACATTAATTTTCGATTATCTGTATTCTTTGCCTTCTGAGCCTCAGGCAGAATTTCTGACAGCAGACCTAAAGAGTAAATCTATCTTGCTTTCAGTTAGGAAATTACCGGTACTTTTAAATGGGCCTTGGTTTTTGAGAAAATATACAGGTCATGTCTACTTATTTTTAAGGTGGTCAATGTTTAGTGTTTTTGACTGGTTTAATCAACTGTTCTTTTTTCATCTTACTGTTAATATCACATGGAGTGTAACACACACACATGGTGTGATATAAATTGAAATAATATATAGTAATATAATGTAATATAATGTAAAATTCCCTGCGTGTAGCACAACCTAACCGATTTTAAGGATTGTCTGCAAGTTACAACATGGGACAAGAAGGAAGAATGTAGAAGTGACTCTGGGTTTACTTTTCACTGCATGTTGGCTCATTCCCAAACAGAAAAGAAAGTAATGTGCACATGTCCCCTCTGTAAGGCAATAGTTGGGGGCCCTGGGAACTTACGAAACGTGAGTATTGGCAATGAAAAGCAGAGTCAATTGCTCGTTCTATTCTTCCACTACACTGTCACATTTGAACAAATCCCAGGACTTGCAGACTTGCTTAAGAGCAATATAGATTAAATAGGGAATATGTTGCCTTTTGTGCTGAATATAACCAAGGAAGTATCACGAAAGGCATTTATTAGCTGATTTCCCAAGGTTTAGGGTGTCTTGAGTTAATAGTTTAAAACAAAATTTAAGAAAGCGCAGATTTAACAGCACCAGAAACATCCAAATATACTAACCAGCAAAGCCAAAAGCTACTGTTTTGCTGTTTTGTTTTTAATTTACTTGTTTTTATCCTGTATTTTATTCTGTGAACTGCCCTGAGATCTTATGATGAAGTGTGGTGTATAAATCTAATAAATCCAATTAAAAATTTAATTAAGTTCTCTGGTCAAGGTGAGATTTGAAGCCAATCTTGGACCACAGACAGCAACACTTCACAATAAACGAATTCCTGGCATTCAGGGTGAAGTAGCCTTCACAAAGAATACAACAAAGGGATCCTTTTTAGAAGTAATATTATAATCAACTAAATCCAGAGACAGATATCATAAGAGCATGTTCAGAGTGCTCTAAAACTCTTCCAACTTACTTTTGATCTCAGTATAATGGAAAGTCAACTTCTACAGCCCAATATGCAACTACTGCAAGAAAAATAAACCTGAATCAGTATTTTAAATTTCAAACTGATAATCTGCAGAGACTAAATACATACAAGCTCATGGCTACCTGGTAGGCTTTTTCCCATTGACCTGCTACACTTTAAATACCGTATTTTTCGCTCTATAACACGCACCCGACCATAACATGCACGTAGTTTTTAGAGGAGGAAAATCTGTAGGCATACCACCCGTAGGCATTCCCGCCATAACACGCACAGACATTTCCCCTTACTTTTTAGGAGGAAAAAAGTGAGTGTTATGGTGCAAAAAATACAGTAATCACATCTCTCAAAATATGTCAGTGTGTCTTCCCCCAGATTTAACAACAACTGTCTCTTAGTTTTATGAAGCTCCAAAGATTTAGGGTGGAAAGGGGGTAAGGATTAGCAATGTGATAAATAATCTGACAGGTCAAATTTTGTGAAACAGCAACCAAGTATTTGAAGAATTAGGAGAACAGAGATAAATTTACTGTAATCACAAAAGTTAATTATTATAGAATAATTATGCAAAACTGTTTATTTGCAGCTAACAATATTATGTGAATATTAATGTTATCTGACCCATATTTATGCGACTCAACAGTTTTTCTTGGCTTTTCTCCTGGAAGCCAGAGAAACAGGCTCAATTACAAATTTCATTTGAAATTAAAGTAAACAGGCACCACAAATGCTGCAATTACAGGGCAAAGGTTCTGAAAGGTGGTTATGGTTATATTGCAAAGCACAGAGTGCAAGCAAGGACACACAATTACTGTCAAATGATACAAGAAAGAGTCAGTTGCCCCAACAGAGATTACCAACTGCCCAGTTTGGTGCTGTCATGCAAGACGATCTTCTCCGGGGCATTTCCCCATTTGTGAATTGTTTTCCCTGGTGAGGTTTGACTGTCATTATTAATACATTCCCATTTAATCAGGCATTTCATAGCTGAAAGAACCGTTCTTGGCAACCTTGAAATTATTAGCTGTGAGGGTATGTGATTGTTTTTGAATGTTTATTTTACATTTCAATTTTAATTGTACTGTTTGACTGCTTAGTTATCCGTTGCACCTAGACACCTTTGGGAAGAAGTGCAGGACAGGAATTTAAGAAGCAACAATAATTATAACATCTAAGAACTTAAGAAGAGCCTGCTGGATCAGCCCTGTGGCCAATATCATCCAGCACTCTGTTGTCACAGTGACCTACCAGATGCATATAAGACCAAAAGCAGGCTCAAGTAGTAAGGCTTTCTACTATGGTTCTGCTTGATCAACAGGTGCCATTCTTTTTCTACCTTGCTTTCTACTGTGTGTTAAAATGGGAGACTTCCCAACATGGACTACTTGGTAAACGAAACATCCAGTATTAGCAAATCACAGCAGCTGAATTGAGTGGGGAAGGTATTCTCAAGTTAGAGTCTTTCATGGTTTTCAATTAACAGCTTGCCTTTCCCATATTTCTTCATGATTTTCAGATATTACATTTCAAGTATTTACTCCTTTAGAAAAGTGTAAATATATGTAATCTCCATGAGGTATTTAATTTTCACTAAAATTTCTTATGTTTGAGGGATGGGGGTTTTTTTGGCAAGGAGCTGCAGTCCGAACGCCATGACAGTTCTCACTATGTTGTGTGGCAAGAGGGCTGGGTAAGGTGTGTATTCATCTTGATTTAAAAATATATACATTCATTCATCGTATTTATACACTATCTTTCAGGCCATGGCTCTCTAAAGATGGCTTACAAACAATTTTAGTTTCCTACAAATACAGGTTAATTTTGCTTCAATTACATTGCAGAGACTTTCAGCTGGAGCTATATCCAGGCGTAATACATTAAAGCTTTGTAATGCATACACATTCACACCTTACAAAAACATACCAACATAATTTTTCAATTATTGAACAAAATATGATCAATATTTATCCATACAGAATATGGAGATGATGTGGGGCTACATTAGCCTGCTAGTGATAGACCTCATTACCTTTTGGAACTGCATGCCTGCATTCATTTTTTTTATTATTTTTTAAAATAAATATTTATTAAAAATTTTCCATTTTAAAAAGCCAAAAAGAAAATACAAAAAGAAAAATTAAAAACATATACAGTTTACAATCCTTATTTTCTATAACATATTTCCCTGACTTCCCCGCACCTCCCCTTCTTATATTCCAATTCAAATTGTAAATTCAACAAGTTCTTATCGCCAATTTTTAACCTTTTTATACTTAATTCATTTTAAAAAACCAATTTTACCTTATAAACCTCAAAATTTTATACCTCAGTACTCATTCTTAAATCCTTTTTTCTAAAGTCGACCCAAATTCCCTTCCACGAATTCCCCACTTTTCATGCTGATAACAAAACAGAATAAAAAGAAAAAGACAAATTATAATTATACACCCTTTGGATCCCCAAACCCCACCCCTATCCCATTTCCCGGTTTCAATCCCCAACAAATGTCCATCAGTCTTGATCTGCTATCAGCCTGGAGATCTCACGTCCGAGGCCCTTAATTGTCTCTCAGTTCCTCTCTGCCGGTTTTTTTGATAGTCCTTAATATTAAACACCAGATCTCGGAGATGCTCTAACCCGATGGGAACAATGCTTCCTCCAGCCAGACCACCATACTTAAAAGTGGAGCCCAAGTCTTGTTTCTTGCTCCTTTCAAGTCCAAATGTCCCCCAAGCTCCAGCTTTCACCTTAATCAAATTTGTAATCCTTAGGTCTTCTGATCTCCACATATAGAGATCTCGCCATTCTTCAGTCTCCAATTTGGACCAGATTTTCATCATCCAATTCTTGTTTTCCTTTGTAACCATCATGTCAGGACTCTGGCTCTCCTTTGTCATCTGCAACACCACATCTCCTCCTTCCCTTTCCTCAAAAACAACATGTGTCTCTTTCTCCACACTCTCAAAGTTCTCAACTTTCTCCTCTTGTCCAGCTGCATGAACTTCCCAGATCAAATCCTTATCAAATTCAATGCACTTATTTACTGTTAAGTCCAGGGTTGCAACGTTGGTAGCCAAAACATCAATTTGGCCTTGTAACTTTCCCAAGAGAAAGAAAATTCTGTCCAATTTAGCTTTAGTTTTCCCTCCTCCAGCCATTCTTGTAATGTCCCAAAACCCCCTCTAGAGGGATTTTGGTTACTTAGTATTCCTTCCAGTTCAAATCCAAAAATCAAGTTAGTTTGTATCGGTTCTTCCTTATTTTCAACAAAATATAACCAAATTGTAACAAATATAACCAGCAGAGGCAGAAAACAAGGTTCGCTTTTTCTGTCTTGACAGCTAGTTTGACAGCTGTCAAGCTCTTCGATATCGCTCCAACAGGCTTTCTCGCGGATCACTCCCAGGTCCGGGGGGGGGGGTGACACTTCAGCTCCAAAAATTAGTTCTTATCCTCCAGTAAAAATTACTTAAACTGCCAAATCGTGAAATTAATATCTTTTGCCCAATAAGAAGGAAAAAATCCTCTCAACCTTAGTTAGTTAATCCTTGCTTTAGATTATTTATAGGACGGGGAGACGGACTTCCTGTTTACGCCTTCCCCGATCGTGCCTAATTCATGCATGCCTGCATTCATGAGCATGCACCAATTTTTAAAAAATTGACTGTGCTGAGTGCAAAACACATATGGGTAATCTAAACAACTGCATGTCGCAATAGATGACTTCACAAAAGTAAAAGGAACACCATCTTTTTTTAAAAAACCAGCCATTGTATCTAAGGATCTACTCTTTGAAGTACCATAACCAATATGAAAGAGCTTTTAAGACTGCAAGTACTTCCCTAAACAAAGAACCAGGAAGAAATACAACACTACAGAACTGCATAGAGGGATGGGTTTCACTCCACAGCAGAGCAGGTCAGCAACAAGGGGTGAAACAACAATCACCATAGAATGACAGAAAGCCAGCCACAATTGTCTATGTTAATAATAATTTTTATTTATACCCTGCCCTCCCTGGCCAAAACCAGGCTCAGAGCGGATAACATCAAATGTATAACACATAAAGGTCATGTTGCTGACCTTTCGCACACCGTGAAGAAGCAGGTAAAACGTCTCCAGATGTGGTAAGATAATAACTTGTATTTATTTAATTGGCAATATCTAACCAGTTATTGAATGGTAACCAAATCCTAGGGACTTAGTATTCAACTATTGTTCAAATTTTGGGGCAAAACACCATTAGAACATAGGAATAGGCAACAACTTAGGTCAGGACAACTAGAAGATTAGATTCTTAACTCATTATGCAAATGACAGTTATTATGCTTTCTCCCTCAGATACACATAAGCACAGGCATCATAAAATGGAGAAGGGAAAAACTAATGGAGCTTATACTATTGATTGATTTATCTGGCAATGCTAATGTTATTGCTATATATGAGATGACTACCTCATTAGGTACTTTTCAATACAAAGGAGTTAAATACTTGAAATTATTTTATTTCAGCCACTTTTTTAAAAAAAATGTGTATCAGGTGTTAGAGAACACAATGGAAATATGAACATAGTTCCCCTGAAAATATAATTATGGATTGGCTTTTTCTTTCTTTTTTTAAGAGAGAGACAAAAGCTCCTCTTTTACTGGCTGCTTAAACACAAGCAAAGTTAATAATGTGGGTCAGTTAAACATGTTCCTACTACTTTCTGGGTAACAAGGGAGACAACTGGAATAAAGAGCAATACCTTGTTACAGAATTAAGATTCGTCCTGGAAACTGTCATCTTTGCACCTCTCTACAAGTTCATGGTTTCAGCTTTGTCATATCTTTTTCTGGAGACAGAAGATTGAAGGATTTGGAGACGGTACTTACACCAGCAGCCATCTGCACAGCTGGCTGTTATCCAGATTACAGTGTAGCCTGGTTTACCAGATCAAACTGTGGGTATTGCAATGCTTCCACATTCCCATTTACTTTGTTTTCCTCTCTCTCTCTCTCTCTCTTTTTTTAGTACTCTCCAACCCAATGTTATTGTACTAGTTTCTTGATGCTGCTTGTTTTAAATTCCTCTTACCCACTTTAGGCTCAGTTGTTAGAAAAAAATATTGTTGCTGTTGTTGTTAAAAATACAAATAAAGGTCAGTTCTTACAACGGTTTTTACAAGACAATTGGGAGAGGTCTATCAGTGACAGGACAGAAGCAATGAGCTAGCTTCCTTCTGAAGAACCAGTGTGGTGTAGTGAGTGTTGTACCAGGACGTGGGAGAACAAGGCTCAAATCTCTGCTCACCCATGAAAATCACTGGGTCACCTTGGGCCAGTCATAGTCTCTCAGCCTAGCATACCTCATAGGTATGCCACTCTGAGCTCCTTGAAAGTGGGATATAAATGCAACAATAAAAAAAAATTAGACACAGCAGCAACATCTATAGGACAAGCAAATGCATGTAGAACGTCAAGACAAATCCACCTTCAGTTATTTGGTTTACTTTGGTCAACCAAACCCAACTAGAAAAATAGGGATTATCAGCATTTACACAACACTTTCAAGTGGTCAAAGCTCATCAAATAATAGAAGCCAGTATTATTATACCCATATCATTCTTAAGGCAGAGAAAGAAAGAATGCATGAACCCTAAAGGCCATGAAGTGAGTCTATGGCACAGGCAAGATTTCAAACAGGAACTCCCTCCTTGTGGTGTTTCATTCCTTCTTCATACAAAACATGTTTGTCTTTCTTTTTCGCATTCCTTCTCAGAATTTCACTTGTTTTCATCCATGCTTTTAAATACATACCATGGCATTCATACAGTGCAATTTCACCACAACAAGAGTTTGTACACAAGGTGGCATTTGACTGGTTGATAGATGAAACAAATTTTGCAGTATTACCCGACCATGCCACCCAGGCATGACATGCCACACTGTTTGCTATGCGCCATTAGGCTGGTGATGAGACTCCCCCTCACCCATCTCACTTGTAAAAATGACATTGCCAAAGATGGGGAAAGAATTGTAAAAATGGCGTTGCCAAAGATGGGAAAAGAAGCAGTGAAGAAATAGGATACATTTTGGAGGAATAAATTAATTATTTGCTTGGTAAAGGTACTGCTTCAGAATGCAAATTTCTGTATGAAAATTGGGGAAATCCCTACTTTTAAATAATACAGTGACTTGTTTCCCTGAAGAAAGCTCTCTCAAGGTACAAAATAGAATAAGCAAAGTTCTAATTTAAAAGTGCCTGCAGCACTTGAAATCCCAAGAAGCTGTTCTGGTTCTCCAGAGCTAGGCCTGTAATTTTAACATTGCTCTTAAAAGAATATGTTTTCTCTAAATATGGAAGTTGGTGTGGCGACATAAGAGCTATTTTCTCATTTTCCATGATTCCAAAGCAAGTTAAAATAAATGAAGGGCATATATATACACTGTATCTGTATCTATAAATATCCCATCTGTCAGTGACTCTATCGGGAACAGAGTAGGAACCTAATGTGTCGGGTTCCTCTGTTTGTGGTCACCACTAATACTTTATGCCTGACACTCTCCCCACCTGTTTCTTCTCCATTCTGCCTCAACCAGTTCCTGGTTACTATTTTTGCTATGACTACTACCTTGTATTTACTTAGTGCCAAGTGTTCTAGGTACTTTATAGAACAAAACTGTAACACAAGACACAGTTAAAAGAGTTTCAGTCTATTAACACAGACAGAATAGGAAACCAGTGGCCTAATAGCAAGAACAGGGCAAGTGAAGCAATAAGAAGAACATAGGAGAAATCCTGCTGGATGAGACCAAAGGCCTATCTATCTAGTCTAGCATCCTGTTTCCTACAGCGGTCAACTAAATTCCTATGGGAAGCACTCTCCTCATCATATTCCCATTGTTCAAAGACATACTGCTTTGCCTCTGATCCTAGAGGCAGCATATAGCCATCAAATACATCCTCCAGAAATTAATCTCATTCTTTTTAAAAACATCTTAGTTGGAATCTATCACACAATTTGTGGTAGCAAATGCCATAGGTTTAACTGTGTGCTGTGTGAAGCCTCTTCTTTTGCCTATCTTAAATCTCCCAACATCTAGCTTCACTGGATGACCCAGTTCCAGTATTATGAGGAAGAAGAACCTCTATCTACTTTTTCCACATCATGCATAGCTTTATAAGCCTCTGTCATGTTCCCCCTTACTCAAAAAAGCCCCAAACTGTGTAACCTGTCCTCAAAGGACAACCACTTCAGTTCCTACCAGGCCAAACACAGCTCATCAGTGATATGATACACGATGCTGGGTGACTTTCCCCCATGAGTTACACAAATGCTTGTTTGGATTTCTAGCCAGTCATTATTTGTGGTTGCCACCAATCCCCTCTCCATGTAGCCTGGTATGCAGAATGCTTGGGAGACAGGCGGGATCTTCTCTCATCTGTGCAGGATACCATGTGTGCTGTTTATTAAGAGCTCACACTTGTTTAGTAAACTTGTGGAAGTCCATACAGAAATCACAGTTACTTGCTTCTACACCTAAATGACAGAGGCTATCCTAAGTGTTCATTAGCCCACATTAAATGACCATTTGAACAAGTCCTGAGATTGTTGAAGCATTGACATGAACTTTGTACTGAAACATAATGATTTCCCCAGATTAGGTCTAGCAATATAGAAAGGGGAATACAGAAACCACAGTTGAAGCTGAAGTCTCCATAATGTTATTTATAGGATCCATCAGTGACAGGGATGAACACAAAGTCTTCTTTGGAAGCGCTGGCAGAGAACAGCATTAAAAGCTGCTAAGAGGGTGGGGGATGGATTACAGTAATGCATGTACCTTAATAATAAGAACGTGAACAAGTACGTAGTAGCAGCAAAACTCTAGGTCAGGGATGTCGAACAGGTCAACTGTGGGACCCCGATTACCCCCCCCAAAAAAAGCTCAACAACTTTGGGCAATCCAATGGGTAGGTCACTGCCAGTTTACGGTGGGAGTAGATCACAGTCTTTTGGAAGTTGGAAGTGCCTGCTCTAGGTTTTCCTTCCAGGGTGTATGAAGTGTAACATTGTAAGGCAAGGTGGGGTACCTGTGGCTCTACAGATATTGCTGGCCTACAGTTCACATCGTCTAACTACTGATCATACTGTCCGAGGCAGATGGGAGAGTCTATTAACATCTGAAGAGACAGAGGTTCAACATCCCTGCAGTAAGTTGCACACACAACTGGTCCAAAAATATGGCCACCGATGCTGATCATGAATTGTATCCAACTAAATTCTACTCAGGGTAAAGCAACTGAAAGCAACAAGCCTATGTTAGTTATGTCATGATTAATTATTTCAATGGCTTAACTCTGAGTAGGCACTGGACATAATCCTATATGTGACCACTCTTCCAATGCTTAGCATAGAGAGACAGACACCTTTCCAGAATCTCTGCATTTCAATGAACTCACAGAGAGTCACCTGAGCTGGGAGCATCAGTTTTCCTTTGCCAAGTCTTTCACAAAACTTAAGAGAACTTGGGAGATGATCTCTTGCTGCTTTTGTCAATCTTCAAACCATAGTACAAAGTGAGAGGCAAAACCCCTACCCTGCTGTGAATACTTATAAGGAGGGTCAACAATGGCCACAAACCATGGCAGGATAGCAAGCAAAGGCAGAATTTGTGGTCCTCACCACTGACAATGGAAGGCCAAGATCCTTGAGTGCACACTGACAAGAGAAAATCCTGAACTGTGTTCACTATAACTGCTGCATTACAGCCATGTAACTTTGAAGACCTCTACTGCCCTTCTCTAGTTTAATCTGTGAATCTCAAATATGCTTGACAGGATGCTATTACGTTAAAAGAATTTCTAAACACAGTGATGCCAATGAAGGTAAAAAAATATGTATCAGGTTTCTATGTCATCTCTCAGCCCAGAAGGGCACAGCATATGGAATTTAAAGAGCAAAATATGTCCTAATTCCACATATGTAATAGTGTTAAGACATGCTTGTAAACAACAATTTGCCTGGTCACCTGCCGGAACTAAGAATGTGCCACACAAAGTAGCTTAACAAAAGCTGGCTCTTCCAGACCTAAAGCAAAACCTTTTTTAAAATTCACCCAGGCTTTTCTGAGGTTTAATTTACTACAATCTTATTTCGTTATAAATGTTTGTTAAAACCTGTAAATCACTTTAGGAGGCTGTACACTTGAAAAGCTGTATTTATTGTTTTAGTTACTAACTAAACTCATTAGAAAGCTAATAGAAAATGTCCTCTGGATGTCATACCGGGGGTGAGGATAAAACATCCAAATGTTTCAAATAAATAAATATTCCAACTGCTGACAGCAGTCAAGTGAAGAAGAACATTCCAAAGAGAGGCTGGACCAAAGGGAGAACATCTCACAGTAAATTGTTATACCTAGGATTATTAAGATCTTCCTTAGTAGGAATGTGACAACACAACAATACATTTCATGTTCAATACATGTTAATTGCCATTTCAAAGTAAGTTCATTGATAGTTATGAGGTTCAACATCTCTTCACTTATGGAGTATTCTCCATATTCTCCTCTAGAAAAATATGTCTGGTCTCAATAGCTTTTACCTTCACTTTGCAACTAAATACTAATAAAAGCGAAGGCATTTTCTGAAGAGTTATTATAGAACTATGGGGATTTTTTTTCAACCTACAGAATGGTTGTCTTTGCACAAAGAAGTACTTTTTAATTCCTTTGCTTTTTCTGATCATGTTGAAAGGCCCTGCTGCGTACATTCCAGTTCTCCAAATTACTAGTTTGTGCCAAGTGTTCCAACATGAACGATTTGATGAAGCAGCTGCAAGTTAGAAGGGCACCATGGGTATTAACATGTAGGCGAGAACTCCAAATGCCCAATTTTGATTCAGATTTCACTTGCAAGCAAAATCCAGTTGAAAAAGATTTTATTCATTTATCTTATCTAAGCTAGTTAGAGGTAATAAAACTTGCAAAACACCAGTCATCCTCCACAGTGACCAAATTTGAACGCCACAGTTAAGCTAAACTATGCCTTCCTCAGATTGTGCAAACATGCAAGCTCCCAGAGAGGAACTTAACATAATTTTGCTCCTCCCCCATCATCCTTTTCACTTCTGCACCACACTGAGCTAAGCCAGGTTTGAGCTAGCATGCTGTGGTTTAGCTCTCATTTCACTAACCGTGACCTATAGCCAAAGTTGATTCTTGGCTATAACATGGATAGTGAGAAAAGAGCTTAACTATCTCAGGGAAGGATGGATCAAAGTTGTAATGGCGAAGCCAGCAACCCAAGGTAAGTAAGAGCAGCTTGAAAATGAAGGAGAAATAGTCCAAACTACTGATCTAGATCAGTGTTTCCCAACCTTTTTGGGGCAAAGGCACACTTGTTTCATGAAAAAAATCTCGAGGCACACCACCATTACAGCCCCGTGACGTCAGCGCGCAGCCTCACGCCGGGAGGGATGCACGAAAGTGTAAGTTTCAATTTCCCCCCCTCCCCCTTGCCTTCCTTCTGTGCCAACCGCCAAAAAGCCAAGAAAAAAGCCAAGACTTTAGGGCAGCAGGTCGACACGGAAGAAGCTCCTACCTAAGGACAGGTGCGACGGCCATGTCCTCTTCTGCCACACTTGGCAGCCCTGCCTCACGGTCGTGACTCCCACCCTGATTTCTCCCCGCAGGTCGAGCGGCACAGGCAGCCCAATGTGTCCAGCCCAGACACAAGCCCCGCTTCCCCACTCTAGATCCTGAATGCGACCAAGTGCTCTGGACTCCCGAGCAGGGTGGGAAAGAGGACTCGCATCTGGTAGCCTCCGGGCTCCTCGCCTGCTCGAGGGATGGCATTGCAGGCAAGCTGCCGGCCGTCGCCATCGCCGCCCCCTCATGCGAGTGGACCTGCCCGGAGTGGTGGGCCGGGGGAGGCTCGCTCTCTGTGGGGATGTGGCCCGCACGCGCGGCCCCGCTTCCTCCTGCCCAGGGCTGAGCTCCTTACCCGCAATCTCGGTCTCGCGCACGCAGATCCCACTTATTCCGAAGCTCGCGCCACTAGCCGGGGCTCTCACACCGTGCCAGGGCGAGGCGGCGCGGCCCACTGACGTCATCGCGGCTCGCCGCCGCCCTCAACTTCCCTGTTCCCTCCCCTCCCTCGGGTCACCGTGGTTACCGAGGGCTGCAAGCTGCTTGGGCGAGCGTGGGGCATTAAGTGGGAGAAGGAAAATTAAAATTAAAACTCGCCTGAAGGCCGCCTCTCCGGATATGAAGCTATCTTTCAAATTTTTTAATTTTTCCCGCGGCACACCAGGCAACATCTCGCGGCACACTAGTGTGCCGCGGAACAGTGGTTGGGAAACACTGATCTAGATGAACATTTGGGCTTGCACAGCACTCCCTATATTGGGTACATGAAGCAGGCTTCCTTTTCAGCCTCTCTCACAGGTTAAGTCAGGGGTCAGCAATGTGCGGCCCATGGGCCGGATGCAGCCCACAAAGACCTTTTTACCGGCCCATGAGCCGCCCCTGAACTGAGCCACCCGCTCGGCGAGTCCCCCACGTGCTGTGCTAAAGCAGCGCAGCGACTCAACGAGCAGCACCGGAACTCGCATTTGCGCACGCACAGATACCGGAAATCACGTCTAGGTATGTCCAGACGCCGAAAATCGCTTCTGCACAGGCATGATTTTCAGCATCTGGGCATGCGCAGAAGCGCTTTCCAGCATCGCGCTGTGCCACTCTGGATCACGGACAATCTCCGTGGGAGTGATCCAGCCCATGGCCGGTAATCCTTGCCGATCCCTGGGTTAAGTGAACCCCCTTTTGGCAAGTGAGAGAATGTACATTTAAAGGCAGCTTGCTGCACATGCCTTCATAGAAAGATGTGAGTTTGAAAGGTTAAGTGTCATTTTGGAGAAGAGAAGAATATATAGCAGCTCTGTACCCATTAAGAAAGCACAGAAAACTGCACAGTGCCTTCTGTAGCTACAGCTATTGCTGCAGACAGAAAGCAGATAGGGCAAAGGTTAGTCGGGCCAACCACCACTCTCTACATAAAATATTTGCCTTCTGTTATATTATCTATTGTGTTAAAAATAGAAACTACAGATCAAGAAAGACAAGTCCAACAAGCAGATCGCTAATACTTTAATTTCAAGATTTTGTACACAGCATGAGTGCAACTCAGTTACCTAAACCAACGCTGGATGAAGTACTTGTCCCTGTGTCAAGCATTCCACACAGTGCGTGCCACTCTTCACTTGAAACTAGAAACAGACAGCTAGATAAAATATATCCAGTCTTGCTAACCCCCCACACCCACATGTCACAGTGTAAAAGACGCAGACAGGCCTGTGCTTTTCTGCACTTTTCAGAATACAGTGGTACCTCGAGTTACATACGCTTCAGGTTACATATGCTTCAGGTTACAGACTCCGCTAACCCAGAAACAGTACCTCGGGTTAAGTACTTTGCTTCAGGATGAGAACAGAAAGTGTGCTCCGGTGGCGTGGCGGCAGCAGGAGGCCCCATTAGCTAAAGTGGTGCTTCAGGTTAAGAACAGTTTCAGGTTAAGAACAGACCTCCAGAACAACTTCAGTTCTTAACCCGAGGTACCACTGTATCAAAGAGAGATATGACATATCAAAACAGTACCTGCAAAAGCCACTTAAGCAGGTATGTTTGTCAATGCATGCTGCACTGGAACACACACCTGTGATGTGTCACATAAGCATACAGTCATATCTTGGGTTGAAATAGCTTCGGGATAAGTATTTTTGGGTTGCACACTGTGGCGACCCGGAAGTAATGGAGCGCGTTACCTCTGGGTTTTGCCGTCCGCACATGCGCAGACGGTCAAAACGGCATCACACACATGTGCGGAAGCAGCAAATCGCGACCTGTGGGCGTGGGTTGCGTTCGCTTCTGGATGCGAACGGGGCTCCGGAATGGATCCCATTCGCATCCAGAGGTACCACTGTACTGTGAACATGAGCTAAACTGCCACCAGTCTAAAAATGTGGAACATCTTCTTGGCATCCTGAAAAATTGCCACATTAAGATAGTTTCATTATTTCACTGGGACCAATGAGGAACAGCAGCCATTTTGAAAGAGGACAGTTAATGGGAACCCCAAGTGTGTGTACAGTGCAAGTTTACAACTGCTGAACAGAAAGCATGTTGAACTGAGGAACACTGAACAAATATATTAAAGCTAGTCATAAAGTTCGTTGCACTAAAAACTGAATGTAATTAGAAGGCTGTTTGAATGTCTCATGGTGCCAATGTTAGTACATAGAATAACGGAATTGTAGAGTTGGAAGGGAATCCTCTGAGACCCATCTGGTCCAACCCCCTGCAACGCAGGAATATGCAGGTGGCCCATATAGGGATCAAACAGGCGATGCAACCTTGGCAATATCTGCACCACGCTCTAACCAACTGAGCTAACTGGTGATGGTGTTGTTACTTAGACAAATGTTCTTTCTCCCAGCCCATCACTAGTAGAAAAACTCATTACACCTGCTCAGAAAGTATAGTTGTTACCCATGAAAGGTTAAGATGTCACATTCCCAGATAATAAGCATACAGTATTGACACAGCCACCTAGTTAGGCAATTTATCATAGACTATAACTCTTACCGTTAACAGTAGTTGTGGCTCAACTGATCTCTTGATATATTTGGGATACAGGGGAGAAGAGATGAGCAAACATGGTTGCACAGCAAAGGAATTAAACCTGTGCAAGGAATGGGCGGTATTGTTACTAACACTGCCTGAAAACGTGTGGATTTTGAGTCTTAAGAAAATGTTAGGTAACTCTGTTGTAAGTTGTGGGCAGAAACTTAAATAGTCTACCTTGCTTTCTCAGTCATAGTAAGTTGGCGGCAGATCAAATGAATATTATGCAAACCTCAAAGTTAGGTGAACTCACTCAGGTGAGGTATAGGAATATGTTTTAAAAGCAAAAGTTCTCAAATACTCAACTCAGTATTCACATGACATTACATTTGGTCACGCAATCAATGTTGATGCTTCACCCATATAAGGTGATAGTTGCTACAGACACACTGCAACCTGTTGCATAAATGCTGTAGGAAGGCAGCTGGGGACTGCAACAAGCCCTGCCTCTGTTGAGATCATGCTGCACCAAGGCTTGTCCCTTAGGGAACTCCCCAGCTGCACAGGCTGGGAAGAAGCACTAGCTGCACAAAACACAACTGGTTTTAAGTGACTTACATGCTGGCTTTGCCCAAAATTTCAGACCCAATTTTACCACTTTCCCAAACATTCTTGCATAAGGTACAGTTATATGAATACAATACATAAGGATAAAGGACAAATGTTAAATGTACATTAAAAATATTTTCTTGAGTACGAAGTTCTCTTAATGACTCAAGTCTCAGGAGCTTCCCTTGTCAACAACATACAACCCTCCAGCGAGCAAAGTTACCAATTAAATCAGAATGCCTGAGTCCTGTTTACCACTGACAGAGAGAAAAATAAGTTAAAAACAAGTCAAAACACTTTATGCAGGTGATGTACAAGCTTTCAGTTCTAACTAGGTATTCTGCTTTTAACTTTTCTCTCTTTTACAGAGGTCAAGTTTTTAATGCCATATTTATATTCTGCTTTCCCATCTAGATAGGGAAATCAAGGTGGATTCCTTTTAGAAGATATCTGAAGGCAGCCCTGTATCAGGAAGTTTTAAATGTTTGACATTTTATTATGTTTTTATATTTTGCTGTAAGCTGCCCAGATGGCAGGTGGGTTATAAATAAAATAAAATAAAATAAAATAAAATAAAATAAAATAAAATAAAATAAAATAAAATGTACTGTTATTATCAATAACAATAATTCCCCTTCACCAGGTAGCAGTAAAATCCGTCTTAATAAGTCCTCCTAGGTAACTGTCTTCATACAACACACAGTATTTTAACATATAAAATGCTAAAATGATCAGTTGTTAATGTTAATGGAAGGTCAGCAAGAAAGAAGGTAAGATGTCTTTTAGGAAGCATAAATGGACAAGAATAGACAGAGACATTTCAGTGGGGTGATGTGTACTGGGGAAGGGCAGTAAAACCATGACAGCATTTGCCTGAGCTCTTTAGTCAAGGCTGTGGGTTAGCACTGTTAAGTCAAGTGTACAGAAGCTAGAATTTGAATGGTGGCTAGTCTGAAGTAATAGTTCTCTCTCTGAATGAAGCCATTTTTATAGTACATTGACAGTGTTTAAAGGGCTACACATATTAGCTTAGTAATCCTATAAGGGAGGCCAATATTATCACCCAATATGTTGGTGGAGAGGGGCTGAGAGACAGCAACTTGCTTTAAGCCACATAGTTTACAGCTGGGGTGAAATCTGAATTTGGGACCTCCTAGTTGATAGGAACTACAGCACATCAACTTTTAGTATTTTTCTAAAGAAAGAGATTTAACTGTTGCTGTTATTACCGTACAATTTCTATAAAATTGTGGTCTGTCAACTGTTGCACCTGTCTCATATTTAGCCTGTTTATGATATACAAATAATTTTACTGGCTAGTATACAGCTTAGCAGCATTACACCTAGATTGGTAAGCAGAGAATTGGGTGGGAGAGAGAAGAGAAAGCAGAGAAGAGGGATGAAATAGTATTATTTTGAACACAAAGAGATGACTAAGCATTTGATTAACACAAACTTCAAGCCTTCACTAACCCATTTATTGTTGCAAAAAATTCCGCTGCCCCCCCCCACCCGCAAACACTGTTGCAGGGTAATCAGCTTTTTTTAAGAGCCAGAGGAAGGAAGCCTGCATGAAATAAAGAGAAATGCTCGTGATTAGTAATGAAAGCTGGAAAGGAATCCGAACAGAAAGGAAGCCACACCCTAAAACTGCACACAAATTCAGACCACATCCAAGTTCTGTTTGTTAACTCACAGAAACCAGCACATGATGCAGTTCAGATTTCCTTTGCCTTTCTAAACAAATTTTCAGAAAGGGATTACAATTACAGCTTTTAGAAAGCAAACAACAGTTATCAACATCTTGAGCTCAGACACGTAATATCAAGTATACAATGCATAGAGAAACAAGAAAATATGCTAGAAAAAATTACTTAGTGCAAGGACTTCTGTCTTGCATAGCCTGTTGTTGTTTTTTTAAATATCCATGTTAAATTTTCAAAACAAAAAGAACACATTCAGGAGGATCTCAACAGTTAAAGCAGAAATGACCTGCATTTAACAATCCCAAGTACACATTTTTCCTTAAGAATTTATTAAGTGCCTACATGGAGCACACCAAGCTGCATCTGACCCAGAATTTGACAACAGAGATCCCAGTGATCAGCAGGCACTAGATGGATCCTCTGGAAAGCAAACATCAGTCCACTGGAAGATCACATTCTATGCCTGCCCTTGCAGAACTCTTGAAAAGAAACAATTTATTAGAAAAAGGTAAAAATTCCAATCTTGCCCTTTTGCCTCAGGCACTTGACTCTGTGAGATTTACAAAATACTATAAGCAAAACTCCACAGGCCCTTGCCCCAAAGAACTTGCAATCTAAATTTCCTTCAGGAGAAGAGAGGCAAGGCTGACAAGAGACAAGAGGCTTAGTGGTGCTAGTCAGTTGGCCACTTAGAAAGACTAAAATAAAGGCTTCTTTCACAGGTTTGTTACAAGGATGGAATTCACAGCTGCTGTAAGGACAAGATTTAATTTAATAGTAGCAGTAGTAGTGATGACTTATTAGTTGCTTGTTATGCAAGGTCTCCAAATCACTTCCTACATATTTTAAAACACAGGCTTGTTACCTAATGCTATACCCAGACAAGACACACTGAAATTGATGTCATTTTTTTCAATGAGTCTACTCTGAGTAGAGCTTAGTTTGCTACAAACCATTAAAAATACGTAAAAATACATTATCGTATCAACAAATTCACACAAAAGCACATGCAATCCATAAACACACACCACAAAACAACTGACCCACTCCCAGCTTAACAGCTTTGGCAGCACATTAAGATCAAAACATCATCATCACACTCTATCAAAGCCTTGGGAAAAAGCAAAGTTGTTGTTGTTGTTTAGTCATTTAGTGTGTCAGACTTTTCGTGACCCCATGGACCAGAGCACACACACTTACAACAAGTAAACTAGACTTGCAAATAGCCATTTGCCTGGTCACTTGTGGTGTTTAAGCATCTGTTCACATACATCTCAAGATCAGACAATAAAAATATGTGTTAAGATAAGTCTCTCTCTGTTTCCTGGACGGGAGGAAAAAAAGCACATTCCAGGTCTGCCGCAGAATACAGCCTTGTATAAAAAACAACAACCACAGAAAGCTACACAATGGGTTCACCCTGCCTGCCTGCCTGCCCCCGAAGCGGACTTTGGACATGCCTGGTTTAAACTATAGATGCAAGGGTGTAAAGACGATGCAACCTTGTACATCACTCTAGCCATCCTCTCTGTGCTTCTGGCAGAGAGAAGATGCAGAAGCCGGAAGCTGCCTGTACACGCTGAAGTATTTCAGAGCTAGGAAACATGGTGGAGCACAGAGGTGTCTGGCCGCTGCCTCATCTCATCAGTGTCAGAGACACGGCCAGAGGGAGAAAGATGGTAAAGTGCTCTGGTGACAATTAGCCCAAGGGGGGTAAGGTTGGGTAGCTCCCTCCAACTTTAACTTCTAAGCTCTGAAGTTGGAGGGAGGGAGTAGAAGGAGCACCAAGTGCTTCCTGAGTGAAGCACTCATGCCACATTTTCTGTATCTGGAAAAACATGCATGGGAGGATAGAGCAGAAAAGCAAGACAGTGCAAATAGATTTGGTTTCTATAGTATCCTTACTGCAAAGCTAGTGAAAAAGGCTTCCTTCCCACTCTCAGGGCAGAGGTTCACTATAACGACAAAAAACCTGTGCTACATCGAGATCTTTACGGTTAAGGCTAAGTATGATGTTTCCTCTCCCCCAGATAAATGCATTTCATACTAAAGAAACCAAATCTGTGAATCCCAAATTATATAAACATATACATGACATTCAACTAAATAATTTACCAATCTCCATCCTACCCTAAAAGATTCATGCAGGAAAGAGCATATTTAAAATAAAAAAATCACAGAATTTCAATTATATTGGCCAGGAAAAGCTTATTACAGGGCAAGGGTGAAACACGTGCAATGAAAATGGAATGGAGAAGAAGGAACTAGGATGATGACAAAGGAAATGGAGCTATTCCAACTTTAGACTTCTCCCTTTGGTATTCAAGTTTCCCGACTAATGGCTGAAAAGAGAGAGAAGTCTGTGTTTTTCTAATCGAAGCAGATTCTCGGGAATATGAATTCTGTACCAGATAGAGTCCTAGCACTGCATGTGCAGGCACAAAACATACAATTATCTATTTTTAGCAGCTCTGCAGGACAACAAAATGGCCTGGTTTACACATCACTTTAAACCACAGTTAGCTTCACTATGGCTTAAAGGTAAATATACAACATGCTGGTACATGTGCGCTAGGAACTACTACGCCATGTTTGGTTTATCTCTATCCAAACAAACCACAATCTAGAATCAAGGTTTGTTCTTTCCTTACTGCTTGCGGTTTTAGGAAGTGAAGCCAAACCACAAATCCTGGTTCAGATGTAACACTAAGCCAAACCAGTGTTAGAAACTAAGCTAATTGACAAATGACTCCTTAAATCTGGGTAACAATCAACACAACGGAATGTCTAGGTGCCGCCGCCGCCCCGAGTTTGTTGCTGTCGTTATTAATTTCATTTCTATACCACTTTATATTTTAAAGAAAAAAACTTAAAGAATACATTAAAACAACAAATAAAACAATCTAGCATAAAACAAATTCAAGCTTCAAGAAAATATTTCAGAATCTTCTCTAAGTGACATTTTGCTTTCCCCATATTTATTTACCTACTTTATTTATATAGC
The DNA here is from genome assembly GCF_965112155.1 of Podarcis liolepis. Lineage (NCBI taxonomy): Eukaryota > Metazoa > Chordata > Lepidosauria > Squamata > Lacertidae > Podarcis > Podarcis liolepis. The sequence continues at coordinate 23,184,127 of NC_139561.1, forward strand.
TGCCCCACAGCAAAAGTACTCTAGGAAGCCAGTGTGCTATAGTGGTTAGTGTCAGACTTGGGACCTGGGAGAGATCAGTCATGAAGCTCACTGGGTAGCCTTGGGCCAGTCACAGCCTCTTAAACTACCTCATAAGGTTGTTGTTAAGGAGGGGGGTTGAACTATGTACTCCTTGATAAAAAAGGTGGGGTATAAATGCAATAAATAAGCTCTTTTGCTTACCTGTTTAAGAAAGCTGATGGGGCCAGCCAGATGGAGATGTCAGTCGCCAACCTGGCATCCAGAGATCTCCATGTGGTCGCAACTGGACCCACATCAGTAGCAAAATGCACCTGGTGCATTTCAAACACTGAGCCAAACCATAGCTTAGCTCATGGCAGGACCAAGCAGAGCAAAGCAGCTACCGCTGTACTCCATGCACCCATAGTTAAGCTTAACTGTGGATTAAAGTAACATGTGATCCAGCCCAATGTCACACACATATGACACTAATTATCAAACTCTTGCTCTCTACTCTGCACGTTTCAGGATTAAACATCCACAGTCATTTCACTTTGCTGTTTCCTTAAGGCACACTTAAAAGAAGCATTTCTATTAATGATTATGTCGGTTAAGGTTTATAAACATAGCTTTTGTATTTTTTTATTTCATTTTATAATGTATATAAAACACAGAACAATTATAACAGGTGAAAATTAAAAGATAAAAAACCTATGAAATAGGCACATATAATGAGTACAGTTGCACATGGATTAAAACAATAAAGTCCAAGTTAAGACTTTCGTTATCAGATTATCAAGTATAGTTCCATATTTGCCAGGTTTGTGACAAGGGTTGTCTTGAAAATGAGGGTTCTGCTGTATATGTTATAAAATAATGCCAAATCACATAAAAAGTGCCTGGAGATTTTAGTCTTGTCAAAATCTCAAACTGTGCATAATTTTCTCCATTATAGCTCTATTCCAGAGGGAATAGTACCAAGTATCCAACATAAGATTTTGGGCTGTTTTAAGGTGTAGAAATGCTAACCTACAAACGGTTGTGCTCACAATGGATCAAGATTCGATCTAGGAAATTGCTGCTACTGGAAAACATGTGCTCTCCACCCACAAGGACAAAATGATATGCACTCAATGCCTTCAGGAGCATCATTTTCATTGCAACAATGAACTGCAGCCCACTAATAAGTGTAAAATAGTCCAGATCTTCATAAGTACTGTAGCCTAATTATAGTTTCATCAATTATATGTTGCTGGCTATATTATGATATAATGTTGGGGGAAGGGAGTGACAGGGGATAATGGGTATGTTTTGTAATTTTGAAAAAAGAAACAGTTCGAACAGGAAAAACGGTAGGCTGTCATGAATGCTCTTTAAATAGAGGCAGTGAAGGCCTCCAACTTGGATGGCTTTAACAGAGGATTAGACAAATTCATGGAAGGACATCAATGGTTGCTAGTCACTACAGGTTTTACTCTCCACAGCATGAGGCAGTTTGTCTCTTGAGTATCAATTGCTGAGAATCACAGGTGGGTAAAGCACTGCTGTGCTGAGGTCCTGCTTTTGGACTTCCCATAAGCATCTGCTCAGCCACTGGGAGAACAGGATACTAGACTAGATGGGCCACTGGCATCAGAACATAAATAACACCTGGATTATAATTATCCCCTCTTCCCTGGGATTACCAGAGTGCAGAAAATTGTGTACTGCCACGTTTAGACAATTGTCTTGAAACATTCTATGTTCTATATACAACCACAGTAGATATGGGGGGGGGGGAGAGATTTGGAAGTGAGAGCTGGGCACGAAGAGTTTAAAGCTGACTTTTAAACTGAGGATGTCATTTTAAGGTATATTGAGCTCAGTTTTGAGGCTATAATTTCCTGCACAAAAATGTATTTTTGTATGCCCCCACAGTACATATTTAAAAATCAAAGGAGAATTGCAAAACGTTCAGGGAAGTTAACAATCCAACTTATAAATTATTTCCAATACATATAAACCCAGGGTTGATGAATGAGGTCAGTTCACTTTAAAATGCAGACTGAACTAATTTATCCACCACCCCTATGCAGAACATGCAAATACAAAAGAACATAGGAACAAAGGACACAATTTGAGGCAACAGTTAAACTGTAGAGGGGAGATCTTTCATACAGCTGCTGTGTCTGAAAATTCTGACATGTTTATTTACCAGCTGTCTTATGTGAGGAGCCTCTATTTAACTCAATAGAGGCTATTACAACATGTTAAGAGGTGGCATACTTTAACTTGCTTTGAATCCTGTAAGGGCAGCTTGCATTATAGATACATCATAATTAACCTGACATTTTAAGAGATTAGGCTAGTATACTATCCCAATTAGCATGTTAACTAAACCACAGTTTAGCATTACATAGAGGAGCCTCCTTGATTCTAATCAAAGTGGAGCTGAGCTCACATGGGCAGAACTTCTGCCAAGTTTAGTTTCACTTTCAAAGAATCTTAAATTAGCATTGTGCATGAATTGATGGTCTTAGTTACAACAACCATGGTTAGCCAGCTTTCTTTCTTTTACTTACTACAGAAATATTATACTCCTGGAGAAGATGAAAACGGAGAGGCACATATATTCATTTATGGTGGGGATAGTGGTTAAAATTACTGGACAAAATGTTGTCAATCCTATTTTTGTTATCTATTTTTGATTACCTTAATGAAATTAATAATGTTTATGAATGCTGTAGTCATGCTAACCATTTTATGACAATGAAAAATCAATGCTAAGTTAAGCTTAGATCTCCAGTAGGAAACATGTCTTTAGCCACTGGGGAAGTTAACCCACAACATTAATTTGTCCAAGGGACAATAAAAAGCCAAACTAATTTTTCTTAGCACTGTGCAACATACACAGCCCACAGTATACAATTTGGAACAATGCCTAATTAATCTGAATATGACAAGCATCTGTAACTGGAAACTAGCAGGGGTCTCTTCATGCAACATCATCTCACTTTGATAATATGATGAGTCCACTTGTAATTCCTGCTACACCCATTAAGAAAATGATTGATAACTCTGAACATTTTATGTAAGTGTTCTCAGTGATTGTGCAAGGAATCTGGGTAGAAGTACAAAAAAATTATTCAGTTTTCCAACACCATTTGAGATTACAAATTTTAAAAACAAAATCCAGCATAGCTTTATAAACCATGGTTTGAAGATTCAGCAAGTGCTTTTGTTAAAAACAAGGATGACCAGTTAACACCTTCAAATGCAAATAAACTTGGCAGAATTCTTCTCAGTCCCAGCCAATCAGGAGGAGAAGGTATCAGTCAGCCTGACACTTCACTCAGGCTCATGGAGGCTTAGCCACAGAGCACTAAACATGGTTTAGCATTATGTGCGAACATAGCCACTGCCACTTTAATTGTGTATGAGACGAGTAGGCTTGAGAAAGAAGTGGAAAAATGCATTTCCTTTGAAATACAGTGGTACCTTGGTTCTCAGACTTAATCCGTTCCAGAAGTCCATTCCAAAACCAAAGCGTCACAAAAGCAAGGCGCACTTTCCCATAGAAAGTAATGCAAAACAGATTAACCCGTTCCAGACTTTTAAAAACAACCCCTAAAACACCAATAGCTGACAGCCGCATCGGATGTTTGGCTTCCAAAAAACATTTGAAAACCGGAACACTTACCTCCAGGTTTTCGGTGTTTAGGAACCAAGGTGTTTGAGAACCAAGGTACAGCTGTAAATGGAAAATGTCAACTAACTAATTAGTTCAATTTATCAACATGCCAATGCTATTATGTTTGTACTGGTCTTTGGGGTTGGAAGGAACCCCTGGGGTCATCAAATCCATCCCCTGCAATGCAGGAATCTCAACTAAAGCATCCAAGACAGATTGCCACCCAACCTCTACTTAAAAACTTCCAAGAAAGAGAGTCCATTACCTCCCGAGGGAGCCTGTTCTACTGTCGAAGAGCTCTTATTGTCAGAAAGTTCTTCCTGTCAAACATATATTGCAATAGATCAGTCAGCTATTAACAACATTAGGAATTCAAATGCAACTTTTTTTGGGGGGGGTATTGTTTTGTATCCAACAAAATTATACCAAAGAGTAGATCCATCAAAATTTATGTGCCTTAGCTAGTCATGTCTATTAACTTCAATGATCTACTTTGAGTAGGACTTACAATAAATACAACCCATTGCATTTCTTTCACATACGCCTCTGTAAACTCTGTACAATTGACTTTGTTCTTATGGTTGAAGATTAATTTCCAGTCATCGTCAGAATTGATGCTGGCTGCAGTTGAAAAGGGTGTCATGACATGGAAGCAAGATTCCTTTGACATCTTTGGGACTTTCTACATCCTTTTCATGCCAGAGATAGGTCTGTAGTGATACAATGCTTGGGGGATATTGAGATGGCAAAGACTGTTTGAATGGGGAAAGGTAAAGAATTTTTCTTCTTCGGATTCATTCTGTTGGGATGCTGCTTTCATTACCCATCCTGAGCAACTGGGATGGCATAGTTCACATAAATTCCTAGCTATTTACATGACTATGTCTTATAAAGGGTTAGAGACCACTGTTCCATATAGCTCTACGTTGCCTACACCAACTGGCAATGTTCTCAAATGAACAAGAGGTATATTTACGGGGCAAAAATGATGTGACAAATACAGCTGACCCATGTCAAAATGCAATATTCAAAAAGTTAGAGAAGTTCCCCTCCCCTCCCCTATCAACCAAAACACAAATTAGAAAAGTAACAAAGACTTTGCAGCTTGTCGTCTCACATCTGGCAAACTGTGTAAGTCACTTCCTGTTTAGAGCAGGCGTTTCCAACTGTTTGCTTTCCTGTGATGCAGAAAGCCTTTGTGTATTTTATACACACATTCTCTCTCTTAAGATGGCTCTAATCACCTAGGAAATGATGTTTAAAAATCATTGGCTTATTGTGCTCTGAAAAAGTTAAAGCGTTTTTGTGTTCATTCATACACACACACACACACACACACACACACACACTTGAAAGGTTTCTAGGTGAATCAATATTTTGATTAGGAATGGCTGAATGATTTAGCAGTAAAGCCACGACAAAATTAGGATTGCACTGCTGAAAGGCAAGATAAGGGGCGGGGGCCTCCAAGTGCAAGAAATGTAGCTTATTATAGGTGTAATGCAGTTCAGAAAATTCCTTCTTCAAGTCCAATGTACAGCATACATAGGATAAGGGCTAATAACATGAAATATAAGAAAATATAATGTGTTCTCATAAATGTATATTAAACCTATAGAATGATGCATTTATGGTAAAGTTTTACTATGAAAAGATTTAAATGTAATTGCATGATATATTAATAAAATAACAAGCAGAATGTAAAAGGGCTCCTAAATGAACAAGAACCAACACTCCCTCCCTAAAATTATTTGAAACCCACAAAATCTGATTGGCCAGACTCAAAATATAACCTAAATAAAACTATACCAAAGCAGAAATTTTATGATTAGCAGTGTGCAACCAAATAAAGTAAATGAATTGTTTTTAACAATTCTCACATAAAAGGTATATATATTGCAGTAAGTTCTGTCACAAGAAGCAGCCAAACTGCAACTTTTAAAGTCCACATGAACAGACTCTATGCAGGGAACTGTTACTAATAAAGCAGAATTCTAAAGAAATTTTTTTTTGCCAGATACAATAGAATTTTCACCCCTTTGCTGGCATAAAAGTTCATCAACCTAAATAAATAGGTAAAGGGACCCCTGACCATTAGGTCCAGTCGTGGCCGACTATGGGGTTGCGGAGCTTATCTCACTTTACTGGCCGAGGAAGCCGGCGTACAGCTTCCGGGTCATGCGGCCAACATGACTAAGCTGCTTCTGGCAAACCAGAGCAGCGCATGGAAACGCTGTTTACCTTCCCGCCGGAGCGGTACCTATTTATCTACTTGCACTTTGACGTGCTAAAATACTACAGTTTGGGAGTGCTCTAGGATTTGGCACTGACTGGGGAAGCCCAGGTAACATCAGTGGCTAGGAGTATGTTTTATCACTTTCGGCTGGTATGTTAAATGCAGCCCCTTCTGAGGAGGACAGACAGGGATCCATGCTCCAGACGTGTCCAGATAGACAACTGTAATGTACTCTGCGGGACTACTGTTAATGACTATCTTGAAACTTCAGGAGGTTCAAAATGCACTACAAAAGTCCTGATGGGTATATGGCAGTCCACTGTAATATACCAGCTACATTGGATACCAGTGCTCAAACTGAGCTGCTGGTGTTAACCTTAAAAGCCCTAATGATTTGGGACTGAACTACTAGATGACTGCCTACATCTGTACCATCCTTTTCATGCAGTGAGATCTGCATCAGAGGTATTCTTGGTGTATCCACATCCAACTTCTCTGAGGTGGATGACCACATCTTTAGATCTCCCTCCAGTAGAGATATAGTGTGTAGGTACATGTCAGGCTTTTCTGAAGGTCTTAAGACATTTTAGTTGATGGGCTTTCCCCAGGTAACATTTTGTCCCAGTCACCAGATGAGTGATGGTACACTGTTACACTACTGCAGTTCTGAGTGTTTAATTCTTGTGAATCTGTCTTATTCTTGGTTTTCCTAATAATGGATTTTAAAAATACTTGTACTTTTTATTGCTGTAAGTGTCTTTTATGGGCTTTGCTTGGAAAAGCAATATTTTTAAAAATACCTATAACAATAAAATCCATTTGTCTACAGTGATGGCATTAGAACCAAGTACTGGTCAGTGTGTGCAAAACCCTGCTTGCTTCCTTACATAGCAGAGCTAACAGTATCATCCTGGTCCAACCGATTTGTACTGTTCTAGTCACAGTCTGCACCACAAAATCACAGGTTAACATGCTTAACATGTGCAAGTGAGGGGGTGTTCTATATAGCTTTCTCCATATAAAAGGATAGCCATTGTGGTTCTTTCCTAAGGCAGGGGTAGGGGAACCTGCGGCCCTCCAGGTGCTGCTGGACTATACAGTCATTCCTATGGACTGGCTCAAGCAGATGGAAATTAAAGAGTCCAACAGCATAAAGGGTCACAGGCTCACCACACCTACTCTAAAGGTTCAGAGCTACTTAAAACTCAAGGAAATCTCACACAGAACTTAAGAATCCTACCTTATACTTAAATACAGGCCAAAGTAACACAGCACTTTTTAAGATGCTTGTATGTATCTTTTCTCTGTTCCTTATCTCTTCCAAGTAACCAGGCTAATGACATTTCTTCTTTGGTTAACAACTTGAAATACATTAATGCACCAATATTCCAACAGGTCGACTTTTAGCAGGGCTAACATTGAACACAACCCAAAACCTGGCTCTTCCCTGACCCCCTAGTAACAGAGATGGAAACAACCATTTCCTGATTTAAACTAAACTTCTTCCCAGTGCTCAGTTGTGAAGACCTGCTGCCTCTCCAATTCCTGGGAGCTGAAGGGGCAATGGATCTTCTAGGCCAGCTCAGCAATTATCACCCTTGCACCACTATTCCCATTTCTAGTTGGGACCAACCAGTGTTCTAAATTCCCCAGGGGTCAGGTGTGTTTTGCTACTGGTATGGGTCCAATTGTGACTACGTGGAGATTTCTGGGTGCCAGGTTGGCAATCAGTTTAAAAACATCTGCCTAGTCAAGTCACCCCAAACAAGAAATCTCATGATGCTTCTATGAAAAGCTAGTAACTTCTCTTATTTCTGACTGCTGCATTTGGGGCAACTATATTTTGACTGGTGTTCTATCACTGTAATATACTACATAATATGTAATTCTTCCCTAACTGGCATCCATGAATTCTTGGAACAGAAAGCAGCCTTCAAATTTTGATCCAGAGCACAATGCTAAATGCTCCTATTACAGACATTGCACTATGCTCCTAGACCTACATCTTCACTACGATTCCAAGAAACCCTGTTACTAAAGGTTCATCTTCTAGCACAAAGATCTCTCTACTAGACAGAACCATTATATGCAATCATCATTTCAGAAGTGTTTATTATCAGGGATGAGGGAATCTTTTTACTGTTAAGGGCTGCATTCCCTTGATAGTAATCTGTCGTAGGCTGCATGTCTGCAGTTAGGGGAGACAGAGCAACACCACCGCAAGATAATCATTACTCTCCACCTGCCCCCCACCTCTCTTGTATAATATGAAGAAATTGCTGACTACAGGGAGGTTGATAAAGTTGCAAAGCATCTAGATATGCAATGCACTGCCTAGTACGGCATTTTCTCCTGCATTAGCTACTTGAGGCTGGGTGAAATCCTAGTGTTAGATATTATTGCCTTTCAGAACTCAAAGGGTTCCATGCTCAAGAGACTGACTGACTTCTCATTACAGGCTCACACTCACTTGGGCTACACAAATCCTGAGTAGATGCCATGCATCTTTCAGAAGCAAATGTTCAAAACAAGATTACAACATTGGGTTAAGTGCAATTCAGGTACAAAACTGAAAGAGAGCAATTTGGTTATTAATGTAAAATTACTTGTGTGTCCTAAGGTGAACAGAGTTTCTAATTTCAATACATTTGCATTAAACATAAAACTGTATCCTACTAAACACTCTAGCTAGTGTTTGACAATCACCAATTATGGTTCATGGTTCATTTTGTCAGTTACCTAAGAAAGGTAAAATTCCTATTCCACTCTGTTTGCCGCAGGATACTACATCATAGACCAAACCTATTGTTTCTGCCAAAAGCAAGGTTACAGAACCACGCATTTGTCAAACTCTACCCATCTTCATGAGTCAGTGGTGCCACCCTTGATACTGCAGTTTTGCAGCTGCTGGATTCCTGTATAGCTTTTAAGCCTATTGGGCTCCTTTGGGCTCCCACCTCTGCCAGCCATTTCTTTCTTGGAGGATCTCAACCAAGCATCAGTATGTATGCAGTGTTAGAAACACAGATATATAAGCTAGATACCAAATGGCTCCTTAAACCAGTCACCAAACGGTCGCCAAAATCGAATGCCTAGTTGCCATTTGGGGGCAAGGCGGCTTGAAAGTCATATTTTTCAATACAACTTTTTGCTTCCTGAAATTCATTCTGATTGTGCAGATAAAATACAATGGATAGAATTCTACAGTATGTGTTGCTAGTGTGTGAAAACAGTCAAGATCCAAGGATCTCCAGACATACACCTCCAGGTGGTGGAGATGTCAGATGCCATCCTAGCACATGGGCATCTTCAAGTGGTTGCAAATGGCCAATAGTAAGTTGCAAAATGTGCCTGGCGAATTTCGAACACTGTATTTGTAGACTTGATTATTTGTTAAGAGAATTTGTGTAAATCAAGGGAAGATGAAACTTATGATCAAACTGAAATCTTTGAAGCAATAGTGTGTATTAAATTTAGAGAGCTACTACACTCCTTTCCGAAAAGATATAGTTGCGACAGCAAGAAACTTAAAATATTGGTTAATATGTGCTAGGATTTAGACTTTTTCATAAAACTTAAAAACAAGGCAGTGGCATCCAAATTAAAAGTGTTTAAATAAGAACACCAATTGCCACCTCATGCAGAACTGCTGTCATTAGTTCAAGTGATTTGTGAAAGTAACAGCTAAGTCTGTTGTTGAAAGGTGGGAGTTAACACAATCTACCAAGTTTTCAAAAGCAACTGGGACCAGCTAGAAACGATAAGATTTAAACATACTGATTGGTCAGGCTATGTGCCAGCCATAATAAACATAGGACTTAGTAACCTGCACATAAAACCTAGGACTGCATGATTACCTATAAACATTAAACGAATGGCTGATCTTTGATCAAGCACCTCTGGTCAGCAGTTATCAATTCGTATCTCTTCATCATGCCATCATTAAAACAATAGTCTTCAATTGGTCAGATTCAGGACTCACCTCTAAGCCCCAACTGCAACAAGGAGCCCAACTGCAACAAGGAGCCGACACTTAAAATTCTTTTAATGTATCAGTATTTAATAACAATCCACTATTATACAGTCGTACCTTGGCTGTCAAACATCTTGGTACTTGCACGTTTTGGCTCCCAAACGCCACAAACCTGGAAGTGGGTGTTCGAGTTTGCAAACGTTTTTTGGAAGCCGAACATCCAACACACCTTCCGATTGAGTGCAGGAAGCTCCTGCAGCCAATCAGAAGCAGCGCCTTGATTTCCGAACTGTTCCGGGAGTCAAACTGCCTCCTGGAACGGATTAAGTTTAACAACCAATGGTAGGGTTTACTTCTTAGCCTTTTCTTCTCCCAAAAATGTACTGCAAGGCAGCAGAGATTTCCTCCTCCAATATGGGCTACATTCCCAAGCTGATGACCCCCATCTTCCCCTTACTTTCCTCTACAGGACCTGCAGAAACCGCCTTCTTTACTGTTGGACCCAGTACTGGTCTCATCCACTCAATCTGCTGCAGCCTGTCTTTGCATGCAGGGGAAGTTGTAATTCACTGAGGGTTTGAGACCCATCAGCTACTCTCCAGAGTGGCATTTCTAAGATGGTTGGATGGCACCTTGTACACCTCCTTCTGGCAACTCCTGCAGTCAAGCTGGTGCCAAACATATTGCTCTGTTTTCTTTTGGTGAGACCGAGCGAGGGTGTGTGTGTGTCTAGTTGTCTGGGCAGCCCAGGACCTCCATACATACTGCCCAGGTTTGTGCCCTTGGGAGGTCACTTCAGTACACCTAACACTGCAGTTAGACTTCACCCCTGGAGGCACACTCCATTGTATCTCAAGACTGATGGATGCCAACAACAACAATATACAGATGTGAGGGGCTAAGGCAGATGGTTGCTTAACTGAAGCCACTTAGTGAAGTCAAGTATCACCTCATCAATGAACAGGTATATTTTCAGCTCACATTCTTACCAATTACATTACTTGCAAAACCTTGAGAGCTGCATACAGGGAGAGAGCTTGTCATCCTCTCACAGAACAAGCTATCACCTGATAAAATTTTGCAGATCAACTTAGCAAATCAAAACATTACTGAGTCCAGTCCAAAAGTATACAAACACGACTTGCACTTGGACGTGCTTTTGAACCGCTAGGCGGGCAAGAGATGTATTTATAGAGCACTAACCATCCTGACAGAGTATACTTTTTCATGAACTTTAAACATGTGCTTTTTATGCTCAAGGAGATGCTTTTCTTAAATGCCACTGCAATATTCTATTCACATGCAAATAGCTCAGAAAAATAAGGTCAGAATTTTATATCAAATCATTAAAATAATGAAACTTGTGAAGAGGTGTGTTTGGAATGGAGCCATTGCAGGTTGAGGTTTATGTTAAAAGTCTTAAATAAAAACAGCTCACACTACTGGTATCTTTCATATATATATGAAGTTCTTCTTAGTCTGCTTTTAAAACACTATGCAGCAAACATTTGGATCTGCTATAATATTACGACAAAAGGCATGGCTCAATGCAGTAGAACACATACAAAAAGTATCACAATCAGCCCCTGGCATCTTCCAATAGCGCTGGGAAAGATTCCTGTCTGAAAGATGTTTGACTACTGCCAGTCAAAGTAGACAATACTGAGCTAGATGGATTAATGTTTTGACTCTGTATATATCAGCTTCCTAGGTTTCTAAAACACAACATTACATTTATCATCTCCCAGTCCCCCCAACTTTTCAATAAAGTAAGGCCTCAAATGACACAGGGGCTGCATTCAGGAAATTGCACCTAAAGCCAAAACACATGGGGTTCATTGGCAGGTGAAATTGCCAAAGTCATTTTTCATGGAATACCACCCCCATTCCAAGATTTTTTTAAAAAATAAATAAATCCACACACACATAAAGCTGAATGCACACAAGTTAAATGTGCGTACGTTGTGGGCCTACTGTAATGGCAAGCAATAAGAAGAAAGGTGTACTTGGGGGAAGGGCTGTAAAAGAAAGATCAGTTAATTTTAGCATTCCCACAGGCATCCAAAGGGACAAAAACACAAGTAATTCCAGGAATGCGTTGAAAATTGCTTCTGGCCATTTAAATGAGCCTTTGAAGCAGCTAACTTGTAATTAGAAGACAAAGTTAAAATTCTTTTCTCAGGGGGGAAAATGTCATTACTACACAAAAGCTCACATCCCTTACCATTCCCTTATGTGTCAACATTCTAAATGACCTTTCTCTTATGCAAGTATCTTTGATACTTCAAAAAGATAGTGAAAGAATCATGAAAAGCTTATGTAGCAGATTTTCATAAATTTTGGCAATTCTACTCAAATTAGCAGTCATGGCAAAACACAGGTTAAGTCACCTAATAAGTCTTATACATTTCACCTCTCGCTAATGTGCTCGTAATTTAAAGATAACCTAAGCAACAAACCTATACACTACACTGTTATTTCATTAGGGTATACATAAAGCTCAGTACACTTTTTATTGTTTAAAGTAGGCACAAAAGACTCCTCAATTTCAACACCCAGAAGTATTGAACCTACTCACATATTCAGAAACACCACTCTGAACACAAAATTAGATTTTGGAAGGTATCACCCTCTGGCTTCTTGACAGGCAGCTTAACAGCTCTTGCCCAACGTTAAGCTTCATCTGAGAGATGCCTTTGCCCTCAAACAAGAATGACTCCCAAAAAACTGAATTACTGAATTAAAAAGTGACAGCCTGCTTGTGTATAGTAGGAGAGTGGGGCTAAGGCATATCCTCATCAGAAAAATTAGAATTTTGCCACAGATCCCTTTGTTTATAACACAATCAATCAGCATTCTTAAAAAACCAAGAGCTTGCATTTAGATCTTAATGCAGTGGAGAATGCATATACCACTCTTTCAAGGTCCTACCAAACTACAAACTGTGAAGTAAATCATGCCTTTAAGACTCCTGAAAACTCACACTTAGATGAACCACAGCTTTAGAGTTGTTAAGATAGAGAATCCCTTCCTGTTCTTAGATGAAAAGATATGAAACAGTCTTTTAATGCATCTCACTTGTAAGAGAACATATCAGCATAACTCACTTTTAAAGATGTAAGAGATGAGTATCAGATGAAGTTTTACATATGAATTATAACAATTCATGGGTGTGATCTTTGATAAAGGGTACCTCTTCCACTTGCCTCAGGTTAGCCTATTTTTCTTACTAGCAAGTATATACAACAACAAGCAATAGGACTGAAGCAGAAAATTTGTAGTGAATTTATTTCCTTCCACACCCTCTCCCATTAATATACCAGCACTACATACACACCATTTTCCCAAATACTTATAAGATAATTTAAAAAGATGGTGCCAATTGGCAATTTTTATTGCTATGTGGCAGGAAGGTGAGAGTGAGGTAAAGAAGATAAATATAACACATATTTTCCAAGTTAAACTATGGTAAAATCCATATGGTAAACAGTATTACAGAATACTGAAATACAGAAACGAAATACAGATAAACACACAAAAGGTTCTCAGAAAGATAAAAGTATTTCCTTAATTTCTAAATGCTATAGTTGTGCAAGTGATAAATATAAAGTGTGCATGTATATGCAAATATGTGTGTGTGCCCCCTTCACCATCTGCACATTTGATAACGTATCTTCCTGATATAATAAAATTAAGTGAGCCTTAAAGATGGCAAAGAACACTCTGGTATGGAAACAGACTAAAGATGCAACTAAATGACATTAAGACCTTCCCATTTTTTAAAAATGGCGAATGCAGCTCTGCATGCAGAGAGGAATTTGTATTGGACCATGGTGCAGGAAGAGGAGATCTAACCCTTCCCTCCCTTTTCCTAGTTAAAAATCTACCTCCCAAAACTGCTTTTTGCCCAAGACAGCAAAGCGTATACCACACGGCAAATGGAAGTGGAGCAAGGGGGAGTGTCAACCAGAAAAATTGTGGGTGGGATTAACTCTTATTCCTCAGTCCCTCAGTCACAATATGAATGACTCCCACTGCTGTATTTTAAAAAACAAATACAAAGCAAAACAAAACAAAACAAAACATGGAAGTAATGGATACATTTTCCAGAGTATCCAGATTTTAAAATGCAGGCATCTAAACACACAATAAATATTTACTTAAGAGATGCATTATTTCTCATCAACTCTGTAGGATTCTTCTCCAACATTTAATAAACCATGCATTCAAAGTTTGGAAACTGCTTTTGGTTTTTACAATCAAACAATATATGAATTTTATTAATTTATTTATTAAACAAATAAATAAATAAATAAATAAACAAACACTGCTGAGAGACCATCTTCTTATTGAATCAGTACCTCTCAACCAAACACACTATCAGATTCTCTACCTCTTTTATCCCTGACATTTTCCTTCACTCCCCTTTACATATTCTCATCTGGTATCAGCTCCCTTTTGTCATCCATGGCATTTATCATACTACTCCTTATGACTGGAATAGCTTCCCGCTCTTTATCATCAATGCCTTTAAATTTTACCTTACAATGCACATTTTCTGAACAAAACCTTTCATAAACCATCAGTGCCTGAACTTATTCTACAGTGTCAGAAACCTCCCTCCTTCAGCCCTTTGTCGTCATCTTAGTTCTGCCTTTGCCTAGAAGCCTTCTGGGAAGTGACCCTGTCACTTGCATTTGCAATGACTGCCATTCTAGGCTCCAAATATAATTGACTATTTGGTTTAAAAGTAACCAGTCTTTAGCCATTTCACAATGACTGATACTTTCAAAATGACCAATTATCCTAGAAACTCTCCTCTTCCTATTATGCCTGCTGAGGGCAAGGGGAAAGAAGATGACAGCACTAAGGATTTTTCTTCGGTGCCAAATCTGTCATCTACACAAAATTATTCATTCCCTTCTTTCTTCTGTCAAGCTCGTGTTAATGGCAGTCTCAAACAATACGGAATGCCATATGGCTACATCTGGATATTAAAATTGAGAATATCAATTACCAATCCACTAATGCAAAGCCAAAATCCACGGACAGTAAGAATTTAATCCAATCCAGGGACTGAAACTTGAGCCAATTGCAGGAAGCAAAATACAGGAAGCAAAAGCTACATTCATTTTTAGCAGAAGTGTGATTATTCCACTGAAAGCCCTCAGATAATAGCAAAATATGTTTTATTCAGTCATAAACTTTATTTAGTATGGAGAAAAGTGACAAAAAACAGGTGCAGTTACAGATTTCATGTAGTGACATTATTAATGAAACCAGTTGGATTATATCAGCATTATGTGAGGTTGTAGAATCAACTCCATAATACAGTGAGGGGTAAAAGTATTTGATCCCCTGCTAACTTTGCCCATTTACCCTCTGACGAAAAAATGACCAGTCCATAATTTTAATGGTAGGTTTATTGTAGCTGTGAGAGACAGAATAACAACAGGAAAACCCCCAGAAACCCAGAAGACAAGTCAGAGATTGATGTGCATTATAATAAGCGAAATAAGTATTTGATCCCCTATCAACCAGCCAGATGTCAGGCTACCTGGTATCTTCACTGTATGTAAGGAGCTGAGATTAGAGACACCTGCTGTAAGGGAGAGGTCTTACCTGTAATCCCAGCTCATTACAGTACCTGTACAAAAGACACCTGTCAACAGAAGCAATCAATCCAGCAGATTCCAAAGTAGCCACCATGACCAAGATCAAAGAGCTGTCCAAGGATGTCAGGGACAAGATTGTTGACCTGTACAAGGCTGGATTGGGCTACAAGACTATTGCCAAGCAGCTTGGTGAGAAGGTGACAACAGTTGGTGCAATAATTCGCAAATGGAAGAAACATAAAATAACTGTCAACCTCCCTCAGTCTGGGGCTCCATGCAAGATCTCATCTCATGGAGTTGCAATGATCATGAGAATGGTGATGAAGCAGCCCAGAACTACATGGGGGGAACCTGTCAATGATCTCAGGGCAGCTGGGACCATAGTCACCATGAAAACAGTTGGTAACACACTACGCCGTGAAGGACTGAGATCCTGCAGAGCCCGCAAGGTCCCCTTGCTCAAGAAAGCACATGTACAGGCCTGTCTGCAGTTTGCCATTGCACATCTGAATGACCCAGAGGAGAAGTGGATGAAAGTGTTGTGGTCAGATGAGACCAAAATCAAGCACTTTGGCATCAACTTAACTCGCCATGTTTGGAGGAGGAATGCTGTCTACGACCCCAAGAACACCATCCCCACCATCAAACATGGAAGAGGACATATTATGCTTTGGGGGTGTTTTTCTGCTAAGGGGACAGGACACCTTCACCACATTGAAGGGACGATGGACGGGACCATGTATCATCAAATCTTGGGTGAGCATATCCTTCCCTCAGCCAGGGTACTGAAAATGGGTCGAGGATGGGTACTCCAGCATGACAATGACCCAAAGCACATGGCCAAGGCAACAAAGGAGTGGCTCAAGAAGAAGCACATTAAGGTCCTGGAGTGGCCAAGCCAGTCTCCAAACCTTAATCCCATCAAAATCTGTAGAGGGAGCTGAAGGTTTGAGTAGCTACACATCAGCCTCGAAATCTTACTGACTTGGGAGAGGATCTGCAAAAAGGAGTGGGACAAAATACTTCCTGATATGTGTGCAAACCTGGTGGCCACTTACAAGAAATGTCTGACCTCTGTAATTGCCAACAAGGGTTTTGCCACCAAGTACTAAGTCATCTTTTGCAAAGGGATCAAATACTTATTTCACTCATTTTAATGCATATCAATCTCTGACTGACTGGGTTTCTGGGAGTTTTCTTGTTGTTGTTCTGTCCCACACAGCTACAATAAACCTACCATTAAAATTATGGACTGGTCATTTCTTCATCAAAGGGCAAATGGGCAAAGTTAGCAGGGGATCAAATACTTTCCCCCCTCACTGTATGTAATGCACATTTTAAAATTTATTTCTAGATCATAGACTAGTCACAATCTTCACCTGAAGAAAAAGTGCTCTGACTCCAAACTGTGGTTGAGAAATCACAGCAATGCCTCCTAGAACAGTTAGTGGCTCTTTTAATGACCTAACTTTACTTCCTGGCACTTCGAGAAACTTATTGCACACAAAATGCAAGCTATGTGCAGGGCTGATTTGCAGAAAGGATGACCTAAAAGCCAAAACAGTAATGTGTGTTCCTGTTAATCAATCTGCTCAAAACATACAGCATTTATTTGCTGGCTACATAACCACTATTATGACCGGTTACCATGCTTAGCTGTTAAAGATACAACGGAAATTGACATCCTTATACTAAAGCCTTGTTAGTTTTTATCTGAAAAAGAGGCCAAGCAGCCTCTAACTTATGCTTTTAATTTAGTTTAATAGAACACATTTCAGACTTCCTCATCTATCCCCCCACCACCACACATAATGCCTAGGTATTGTAACATCAACCAGTGTCCCCATACAATGATATGGTTAACTTCCAAGTTCAAACTTTTCCAAGTAAGTGGATGAGTTTCTCAATGCCAGACACATAAAGTATCACGACGGAATGCCTACTGCCACATTGACCTAGCAGCTGCAATGAATAAATAGGGATAAACCCTAGTGAACACAGGCCCTTAGGTAATTTTAACACCTGCTCATAGAGAAAAGGGCAAAAAAAGGAAAATATAAAACATGATCAAAATTCCAGTGGTGTGCACATGAAAATACAACAATGACAAGTAACTGTCAATCAATATCTTGTGCATTTATCCAAATATCTATTCTTTATGTGGGCCTCAACTACAATGTACTGTACCAAAGCAGAAACACAAAACAGACCCAACCCCCCAGAAAAACAAACCCAACGCCAAATGCAAAGAACACTGTTATGAGCTAACAATTAGAACCCATAATAAAGAGTATGGGGTTACTATTAAACTCAAAATATACTATGCATTTTACTAATTGCAAGATATGTGTACTAAATAAATAAATGTCATCTAGTCTGCCCTGGTGAGCTTTCAGATGTAAGATAAAAAATAAACTAATAAAATTTGATAGTATTATTTTAAAGCTATTAACAATAATTTGATGCCATCCAAATAGTGCAATTTCAAATGTTTCTGCAAATGTAGGTAAAATTCCAAACATACAGACTGTGAAATATGTTCTGCTCACTTCTAAATTAATCTGCTTTGGGTCAGTTAGAAGTCTGCAGTACTGTACTTCAACCCAGTTGGAATGCGAATTAAAATTCACATTCACAGCTATTGGTTTTTTAATAAAGAATGTTACCAACTTTTAAAATCTCATTCAATTGTACAAGCTACTCCAGTAAGCACTTAAAATATGTAAAAACTTGTATAAAAAATATATAAGACCAGGGAAAATGTTCTACTAATCAAGCAAGCTTCTGCTTCATGCCATTTTTTATTTATATATATATATATTTCACTGAAGAATTTCAGGTCAAATACTGTTGCAGAAGCTGTCATATTTTTGGCAAAGGAGCAGAACTGCATTTCCTTTCCATCACAAAGAGGTCACATGTGATCACACTGACAGATTACACAGTTCTACAAATAATGCTTGTATAAGATTTATGTAAGCCCTGCTGTAGAAGAAAATTGGTGGCAACATTCTAGGGGGGGAAAGAGTTTAAAACTCTTATGAGGAGGCTTTGAGAAGTTAAAAATGATCCCATCACTATATCCCATGTATTTATGCCACGATGTAAAAATTTCAATAAAACTATTTACTCCACCCACCCGGCTTTATTTGGAGACTGAAAAGCATCAAAAGATTAAAAACCTAGAACATCTGCCAATCCCCTAGCCCCAACAAAACAAATCTGTTAATTAAAAAAAAAAAAAAGCTTATCAAAGTCAGAAAAGGAATTTAAACATGATTTGGTTTGGTGAAGCTGTGTTTAGTTGAAAACGAAGAGTTGCCTTCCTGCAAACGCCATCTTGTTGCAGTTACCGGGCCCAGCACAAAAAGATCCATTCATTCCCCGAAAAAAATGGGGGGGGGGGAGAGAACAAGCACACCCTCCATAATCTGCAACCACTAAAACAATTGACCTATTCAATCCCCTCTTCCCAAAATTACAAAAGAGAGAATGCTTAATATCTAAGATTAATTAAGATCTCATCTTCATCTCGTTTTCTAACATGCATTTCACAAAACCAGCAGAAGCGGTTTGTCTTTATTTACAAGCCTGTGCTTAGAAGGAAAGCCTCAAAATGTGCAACAAACCTCTCCTCAGACTATGTACATAAATGCCGACAGCAGCCTCCTTTCAATTTTTGGTATTATTCTTTCACCACATCCAAATCCACATGGATAGGTGGTGTGAGAAGCAGCTTTCCCCATTTCCAAGCTTTCATTTTTTTTAAGGAAACAGCATTTGCCTTGTTTAAAGTGGCTAAAATATATATATATTGCATAAAATGTGTTTGAATAAGTGGTTTTGCTAAGGCAATCATGACAAAAAATCACATTCGTTAAATTTTTAGTTCTTCATCACAGTGACAAATTGATAACCTCTATATCATTCTAATATTCTTCTTGACACATTATTTAAAAAATAAAATAAAATCCTTCCTTATCCTCTGGATTAATTCATTATTTAAAGTCACACAATAGTCTCCACAAGCATTTCCATTATGTGGTTTTAGAAATTCACCTAGTTATTTAAAAAAAAAAAAAACTTTTACTACAAAAGCAATTTTCCTTAAATTGCTTTAAAAAAAACAAAACACCACAAAAATCATATTTGCACGCTCCCTGGTTCTCCAGCAGCCAACGTCTACCCTGAGCAGACATTAATGGCAAAATTATACAACACCTATTAAAGCAGAAAAGCAACTAAAAAAACACAACAGCTAAATCTCTCTGCTATGACAGTGAAAGTAGAAGCATTTCTTATTCTCTCCCCATTTCCTACCGTAGGAAGAAGAAAACCCCCAAGATTCCATTTTCTTAGCCTTCTCCTTGGCCAGGGGTTGCCTAAAGCAATCTCACCCTGTTTTCCTCTCCTCCACCCAATCAATTTTCCACCATTACAGTACCAGCCACACACAAACAGCACTCTCTTGATATTTTCTCCCAAGCATCCTCTGTGGACTGGCTTGCCTCCTTCCCCTCCCCCCACTTCCAGCCTCAACGCATGCAGAAAAGAATCAGTTCTTCAACACCCCCCCCCCAATACACACACACACACACACACACACCCTTTTCCTATCTCTGGCCAGCAGCTACAGAAAAACACTCCCCCTCCCTGATGTTCTGAGATGGGTGGGACAGTGATGGAGACAATGAAAGCAAAAAAACCGAAATGGTTATTTCTTGATTTCCTGTGTCAGCAGCCCTAACAAAAAAGGGCAGGGCACCTCGCCTAGTCAGGAAGGATGGCATTGTAAGATGGGGGGAGAGGACAGGATAGAGAAGGGGAGAGAGAAAAAAGAGAGCGCAAAATGGAGGGGAGTAGATAGGGAAAGGATTTGAAACAGCAAGGGAGAGTATTAAAAAGGGAGGGGAAAGCAGAAGTAGCTGTAATAGGGAAGGGCAGTCTAAAGCAGCTGGGAGGGGGAAATTCTGCGGGGAGAGGTAAAAACAGAGGGGTGAAAGAGAAAGAAGTGGGGCAGAAAGGAGCAAGATTTAAGTCATGATGTAGGAAGGAGATGAAAGTGTATGAGGTGAAAGGAAAGAGAAAATATGGGGAAAATTGATCAGTGCAATACTCGAATTTCAAGGAGGGGCAGCCTCCCTCCCTCTTAGTTTTTGCATTGCTCTTTTTAGAAGGCTAGAGAGGGAAGAGAAGCATGATTTGGCTAAAACAGGAGGGACCCAGGATTGGGGATTTTATTCAAAGGTTCCTCCGTCCCCCATAACTGAAATGTTTTTCTTTTTTCCCCCAACAATTTTTTTTTTAGAAAAAGAAATGATATGGGGGGGTGGGTAGATATCTAGATTGGAGAAGTGAAGAGAGAGTATTTTAAGGTGGGGGGGAGAAAATGATTTAAAAAGGGAGGAGCATGTGAAGGGGCGTAATGGAGGCTTCTGCGGGGGTGGCAGAGGAAGAAAGGGGGTTAGGAGCACCCAAAAAACAGGGCCGTAGGGAGAGAAACAGGATTGGCTGATGTTGAGAGTTTAGAAAATACTGATTAAAAGACAAGGGCTTAAGGTGATTTAACAAGGGCCTGGAGAGATCGTAATGGGGCGGGGGGTTGGAATAGGGTCTCCGCGGAGAGATTTGACGGGACTGCATGCACAAGATCAGTGATTGGGAGGTGGTTGGGTTTTTTAAAAAGATGGGATGATTAAGGCCTGATTTTCGGCGTGGGGAAATGAACAAGGTTTCCCGATTTTACAGGATTAACCGAATGAGGCCTGTTTTTTTGCGGGGTGGGTGGTAAGAGTATGTGATGGGGACGGGTCGTCCCCCCCCGATCGGGTCAGTAAGGCCTGTTTTTCAGGGTGGGGATGTGAACAGGGGCTGTCATGGGGCTGGGCGGGGGTTAGGAAAGGGGTGAACGAGGCCTGTTTTTTCAGGGTGGGGATACGAACTGGGTCCGTAATAAGGACGGCAAGCAAAGCTGTAAAGGGTGGGGTGGGGGAACGTGATTCGGATCCCTGCGAGGGAGATTTCGAAACAACAACGCCCCCCCTCCAATAATACTACATATTATGCTTTCCTCTCTCTTTCTCTCACCTTCCTCGACGGTCGTTGCTCATCCACGGCCTCCGCCGCCGCCGCCCCCAGCCAATACGCCCTCCTTTCCTCCTTTCTCCCTCCCCGCCGGGCGGGCGACCCCCTCGCAAGACCCCCGCCGAGAGGCGCCGGTTCTCCTCCTCCTTCCTCCTCCTCCCAGTCAATTCAGTCCGTCAGGCCAGCCAGCGGGGCAGGAGGCAGCGTCGAGGGAGGAAGCAGAGAGGAGGAGGAAGAGGAAGAGGAGGAAACCGGGGGGAGGTATGGAGGAGGGGGGGGACGGCACAGAAAGAGAAATAAACCGGGAGGGGGAGGAGGAAGCCCCTACTGCTGCTGCTGCCGCCTCGTCGCCGCCGCCGTCCGTCCCGCGCTGCGCTTGGCAGCCGCTCCGTTTCCTCACGAAGAGACGCACCGAGGAGGAGGGGGGGAGAGAGAGAGAAAAGAGGGAGGGCGGCGGCTGCACCACCAAACAGGAACGTCGAATCAAGAGGAGGCGGGCGGGCGGGCAAGGGGTCCCCTGAGGGAGTCGCTCGGGCGGGCAGGTTTTGTTATGTGTGGGAGGTTGTTTCCTCCTCCTCCTCTCGGTTTTTCTTTCTTTCTCTTCGCGGTCCTCGGTTTTTTGTTTTAAAAAAGCTATGGTGGGTGGGTGTGGGCTCAGCCGCTCAGCTCCCGCTCGCGGCCATAGGGAAAGCAGCGGAGTCTCGGCTGGCTGGGTTGGGCGCGGCAGGCGAGGGTAGGCGGCAACTCCCCGCTTGCTTGCTTGCTTGCTTGCTTCCTTCCTTTCTCTCTCTCTCTCTCTCTGCCTCCCGCTCTCTCGCTCGCTTCCCCGCCCTTGCGGCCCGGCTGGGAAACCCCGAGCACGGCCGTTTGGCCTGCCTGGGTTCTCTCTCTCTCTCTCTCTCTCTCTCTCTCTCCTCGACCTCCCCCTCCCCCCGTCTCGTGCCGCCTCTTTCCTGGAACTGAAAACCAGGCAGTTTGAGGTGCTTTTTAAATAAATAAATAAATCAAAAATAATATAATCAAAGTTAAAATAAGTCACTTCATGCTGCTTTGGGGTTCTTTTCTCCTTTTGGGTCATGCCCACCTCCGGCCTTTCTCACAGGCTGCGTGTGAGGCGATTTTGTTACACTAGTCGTTTCCAATAAATAAAAACGTCATGATTAGGAAGGAAGGAAGGGGGCGGGAAAGTTAAAAGGAGCCCCTTCGTGGTGGTGAAGGAAGGCAACATGGGTGGTCTTTGTAGGGTTGCCATGTTGTCCTCTTTCTCCAGGACACGTCCTCCTTCCCCCCCCCCCCAGGGTAAAATTTGAGGCAAATTGCCTTTATTTGCTTTGAATGGCCGTCATAGCGCCCTCTTTTTCTTTTTTTTTCTCCTTCAAAACAGGGCAACCCTACCTTTTGGTTCCCAGTACTTACAATCTTTCTCACAGACAAAACCAGGCTACGTGAGGGGATTCGTTTATTTTGGGGGGAGGGGAGTCATTTGTGTGAAAGGAGATTTTTTTTGTTTCGTTGTGAATAAGAAAGTTATTGTAGTAAAAGTTAAAAGTTACTTAACGGCGATTCCAAATATAACTGGTTCTTTCTCCTTTTGGCCCGCCCCCAATCCGAAAACCAAGCTATGTGAGGTATTTTGTTTTGTTTTAAGAGAAATGGATTTCCCCCCTTTTTAACATTGTTGTTAATGACAAAAGTGTTTTTTGTTTTGTTTTGTTTTTTAAAAAAAGTCACTTCATGATGATATTGAAACATGTCATATCTCTCCCTTTTCTCACAGGAACCCAGACTGTAGAGGTTTGTGTTTAGAAAAAAATGATGATGATGATAAACTTAAGTCACTTCATGATGATTTGAAACATAGTTTTAAAAAAAAGATTAAAAATGAAATAATGTTGGGGAGAGTGAATGAAAGGACAGGCTACGTATGGAAAGGAAGAACACCACCTCACAATGTGCAAAGATGGCATAAAAGGGGGGAAATGATAAACAGAGAAAATAGCAAAAGGTTAAAGAGTGGTCCTTAACATAGATTTGGCCAGTTGCATTTTATACCTATCCATCCCTAAGACTTTAAAGAGAAACAAAGAGATTGTCAACAATGAAAGCAGGCTGTCAGATTATTTGATTTTTAAACTGATTTTTAAAAAAAGTTTTAAATATATGCTGGGTTGAATCCAAATTTAGTTATGCTTATACCCATTAGCAGGGGTTCTGAGAGTGCTGTACCTGGCCCCACAGCCAGTAGGTCCCCTATTTGCACTTTAATTTAAAACAAAATCCCAAGTCTCTAGTCCTCTTAAAAAGAAAGTTATGAAGCAAAATATGCAGATAACCTTTGGAGTGATTTTAGTTAGATGGCCCAGCCTGACTGCTTCCACCTTTCTGTGTTTTTAGCCAATGAGTAAATGAGAGGTAGAATTGATGAGTGAATTGTTGGGACACCAGGGTCATGAAGAGCTGCTATATATTTTTTCCACATCGTTTTCTAGTCTATTTGTCATTTTCTAAAATCTCTATAGAGTGCCCTTCCTTTTCACCTAGCTACCAGGATTACTACACAATAAGTTCAGGTGGACGTTAAAGAATTCCCAATAGCAAATACAAACTTTGCAAAGAGTCTTAGGCATGTCTCTTGTTGTGCAGAACCTAAAGCCAAACACTCATTAAGAATCCACTGTATACAGTTCACTTACAGTACAATGCTATGCATATCTACTTAAAAGTACATCTCTTTGTGCTTAATGGGGTTTACTTTCGGGGATGCTAGAATAGTTGCCTTGGCTTTAGTTTAGGGTTGGCACTGTGGGAAAATGGGGTTCTTGTGCCTTTAGCAACTGTGTCACAGGTAGAATTTCATGAAAGCCTCTTCTAATATGGGAAAAGCTTCACTTGTTCATTCTGTCCATCAGACTTTTATTATCTGTGTGTGCCCCTGATTTGTACAGGAACAAAACATATGCAAATCTTATGCATCTTCTTTTGCAAGTAGGTTGTAGAGGAATAATCCACAAACATTGTAGTAGACATGGTTGGCACCGCTGCCCTCTAGTCCACTCTAAGCATGGCTAATAATGGTTTGAGCTCAATAAGAATATATACAGCCAAGAGATCAAAACAAAATGCAAGATTAAAAGGTTAGGCTGTGATCTTGTACTCACATAAATCTTCTCTACATTTATTGTGGGGTGGGGAGGATCATAATTTTCAGCACTGGCTGCCGTGCCAAATTCAAAACTAAAATAAAATCAGTGAGCGATCAGCAATTATTGGGAAGAGAATCTAGCCCCACTGCCATGGGTCATAACATAACTTTCTTCTGTTGCATGTTGATAATTAAATCTTGAGAACAGAACAAAATAATTCTTTATCTGCTTGCTGTTTCTTTTTAAATGAGTCACCTTATAATAAAAAGTTATGAATAGCAAAGTTGAATTATTAATAGCTCCCCCAAATCCAAAAAGAATGGATTGCTTATCTCTCCCCATTCCCTCTGTTTCGGTGGTGCTACATCTGGACAAGTCTGGATCTTTATGTGTCTCAGAAGCAACCATAATGATGACATCAATTATTGATAGATGATTTTGTGTGAAAAAACACATCCCGCCATTTGGGGAAGCTGAAATGCAGCAAGGAAGCAAGCAGCCATATATGACTAATTCTGAGTATCTTGCAGAAGTCCTGTAAGCTATTTTTCAGGATGAAATTAAGCTGGTATAGTTTGGGTTTTTAATGTCAATTGGTAACCTCTTTAAAATAAATTTAATCCCAACCTCACCTTTTGGTGAAATGAACTGGACTCTGTATTTGATTTTACTGCACTGTTACCCAGGAGAGAGCCCTGCCTGAAACCCCAGAGAGCTGTTGCCAGTCAGTGTAGACAGGACTGAGCTAGATGGATCAATGGTCTGACTCAGTATAAGGCAGCTTCCTGTGTTCTGTTCCTCAGATCTTCCAGGATGGAGCAGGCGGTAAGTCTGAATACAGGGGGGAAATGATTCTATTTTAAAGCTGAAGCTGTGTTTTTCAACAGGGCATTTTAAAAGTAATAGACTGCAAGGTGGGAGCCCCCAGCCTGTAAGAGAGCCCCCTCTGCCACCTGAGAGTATCTGTAGGAAAGGAAGTTGTCCTTCAGATATTTTGGGACTCACTACTAGAAAGCACTTGTTGACTATGAGCAACTGTGTAAATTGGAAGGACTAATATGAAAAGTGAACAGTATTGTAAAAAAAGGTAAAGGTACCCCTGCCCGTACGGGCCAGTCTTGCCAGACTCTAGGGTTGTGCGCTCATCTCACTCTATGGGCCGGGAGCCAGCGCTGTCCGCAGACATTTCCGGGTCACGTGGCCAGCGTGACGAAGCTGCTCTGGCGAGCCGGCACCAGAGCAGCACACGGAAACACCGTTTACCTTCCCGCTAGAAAGCAGTCCCTATTTATCTACTTGCACCCAGGGGTGCTTTCGAACTGCTAGGTTGGCAGGCGCTGGGACCGAGCAGCGGGAGCGCACCCCGCCACGGGGATTCGAACCACCAACCATGCGATCGGCAAGTCCTAGGCACTGAGGTTTTACCCGCAGCGCCACCCGCGTCCCACCGAACAGTATTGTAGGAGAAAATAAATGCTAGACCTCATATATCAAAGACTTCAAGGTCTAACCCAGAGATGGAGCACCCGTGCTAGGAATGGTTGAACACCCTCAGTTGATTTTCATCCATGCATGCATACGTACAAAAGAAGTCTGTCCCATCCTGATTCCATGCAGATTTTTAGGGGAAATCCTTAAAAAAATCCATATGGGGGACGGGTCTTTCCAGGGGTAAATGTAGTTACTGCACTTAGAAGGTGATCAGAGGGCAGCTTTCATTCTTATGTAACAGTTTGAAGTTTTCTGCCAGACAGAAAAGCATTTTTATTTTATTTTTAATACTCCAGGAAGTAGCCCCATGTTGCTTCCTGGTTAATTGTATGTAGTACAGTATGTACAAGAGGATTTTATACAGGGGTTGGAAATGGCTGCCTGCATCAGCATTGATGGCTCTTAGTCATTTCCTTAAATGGAAGGAGCCCTTTTGTTCACCACTCCAGATCCAAGTTAGGGATGGGTGAATCAGAGGCGGATTTAGGAGAATGCAACTGGTTCACCCAGTGGCATAGCGTGGGGGGTGCAGGGGGTGCCAGTCGCACCGGGCGCAACATCGGGGGGGGGCGCGCTCGCACTCGCAGCTCTCTGCCCCCCTACCTGGCTCACTCTCTCTCACTGCAGTGCTGGCTGTGCGAATCCGATCCGAGCCGCTGGGTCGCTGCCCACTGTGGAGGGGGTGGGTGCCAGACGTGCGGTGCGGAGAGAGAGCGAGGGACTATCTGGGGGAGGGACAGTGCAGCGGCCGCCCAGCGCAGCGCTGAGCGCGGGAGAGAACCACACCAGACCAGGCAGCAGCAAGAAGAAGCTGGCAGCGGCGGCAGGTTAGGGGGCGCAAATTACTTGCCTTGCCCCGGGTGCTGACAACCCACGCTACGCCGCTGGGTTCACCTGCAATGGACACGAAGCCAAGAGGGTGCTGCAATAATGACTTCAAAGGGAAGGCGAGAGGTGGGGGGATTTTGGCATTGCACAAGGGGCCGCTGAAATTCGCAAGCCCAAAATCTGCTACTGGGCAAATGTTTCAGTTTCTCATTTTTCCAGTGGTTCAGTTCTCCACATTTCTACCAGTATGCAATTTAAGAAAAGAAAAAAGTATTTGTGAAGGTTCATCATCAGCATTTCCCCTACCATGCATTTTTTGTATGCAATTTTGCCTAATATATCCATTTTTACAAAACAGTTTCCCCATATATAATGCATTTAGTAGGATGTTTTGACTAATACATACATTTATATGCACATTGTACCTCCTTGCATGCATTTTTGTGCTCACTGCAAAATCTGGAAAAGTGCAAGTTTCAAAGGATAGCCGTTTTCAGTTCTTGTTTTGCTTCATAATGGGACACATTAGGTAGGTTCCCCTTTAAATGTGAACAGCATCAAAATTATCCCCTACATCTCTAACCCATGTGAACCAACAGATACGTGGCCACATCCAGGGCTGGCCCACCCATGAGGCAAGGTGAGGCAACTGTCTCAGGCGGCAGGATCCACTAGGGTAGCAGGTCCGGATTTTGATGTTCCTTCCCGCTTTGTTCCTGATATAGATCTTCCCTCACGCCTTCTTCCCTGGTGGGGAGTGGGGTGCCATTTTGGGGTCTGCCTCAGGTGCCAAAATGTATTGGGGTCAGCCCTGCCCATATCACAGAGCCAGTTGAAGTCATGTTTCTTCTAAAAAGATGTAAGGGTAGTATAGTACTAAGGTGATCCATACTACTGGAGATTGCATTACTGTTCTGTTCCCCCCCCCCATTAAATTTTCTGAAAAAGACAGGAAGCAACACAGGATGGGGGACAGGGTAGACACCTAAGGAAAACAGCCATTTGATGATGACATCATAACGTAGATTCCCCACGAAATCTGAGTGAGCAAATTGGAATTTCCACAGTAAGCATCTAGTATGGAAGCATCTTAAGTGGAAAAGGTTATGAAAGAAAGTATTACACGCTCCAGGGAAAGGAACCAGCTCTTTTCAGCCCTGGCATGCACTACGCTTTCTAAACAATCCATAAACTCCTGCTTCTGGGCAAAACTGAATAAAACTGCATCATGCTTTAGGAAGGGCTCAGAAGGCAGATTTTAGAGGGCACATCTTTAGCACTTTAGGGTTTTTTAAAAACCAAACAAAAAAAATTAAAAGCCTAATTCTCAGCCATTAAACAATATTCAGCTAGCACAGGAGGAAGAAAAAAGGTGGGAGTAACTAATTCAGTCTCCCTAGTTACATTCTTAAAGTCTACATTCCCCCCCCCTTTCAGCTTGACTGTTTCTTATGCAACAAAGGGGTTATTTTAAACACCTTCTGAAAATAGAGAATTTAAGAGATTAGCAACAATCTTGATCATGAGAAGTTCTTCAGAGCTGATGTGCAGAGAAAGAGCTTCTGAGTGTAATGGAATATTTTGGAGAAGCTGAAAGGCACCTGAATTCTAATGCACTCCCCATAATTTTAGTCATATCCACACCATACATTTAAAGCACATTTCTAACACTTCATGTCTCCCTCCTTCAAAGAACCCTGTGAATTGTAGTTTGCCTCGCACAACACCTGTAACAAACTACAGTTCCCATAATTATGGGGGGGGGGGAGCCATTTGGTTTAAATGTTTGGTTCCTGACCAGATGGTTCCTCTAGTTAACCTATCTAATAAGCACAAGGAAATTTTAAAGTACCGTGTTCAAAACACATCATTTCAGGTAACCCATTAGAATGCACAAGTGGGAGCTGCAAACAAATATTACAGTGTGACATGCTTTTGTTCAGGATCCCAACCAAGCAGCCACACCCTTCCCTAGGATACTCCATTCCATTCTGCTTCCCACCCTGGTCTGCAACTGATACTCACAATCCACTGAATACAGTCTTCATTGGGCTGTTTTAGAGGGTTTCTTGTCACTGGTTCACACACACACACACGCCTACAAAATGGCCATGCCCTGTTTTCATACTGAACCCCCAGTTTTTATAACAACTTCTGGAAGTCCACAGGTTCCCCCATCTCAGATATCGAGACACAAGACATTTGTCAAGTCAGCTGCATCTTTAGTGGGGGATGGAGACATTTTTACCTTCAGGTTGTGGGCCAATGGAGACTAGTCCATTGGAGCAAATGGGTCACTGCCCCACCAATCTCAGCCTGACCTCAGTTCCCTCCCTCCTTCCTAACTACCTTCTTTCTTCCAGCCAACAGAGGGGGTGAAACTGGCTGTCATCTTCCTCCTCCTCATTCTCAGTGATGCCCTTGTAGAAACCAGCAAGGAGGATGCGGAAGGGGGGAAAGCAGAAATGGTTGGCTTCACCTGTCAATAGCTCTGGATCCACCTGCTGTTGGGCTCCCTGCCTTCTGCCTTACCAGTCGCAATGGGCGCCAGTCACCGCTACTGTGGCTAAATTACAGTCATGTATCTTTCCCTTGAGGACAATGCTTTTTCTTCGCAACTTTCCAGCACAGGGGGCCTGATCCAGATTGTTACCCTTACATGGGGGCTGGCTGGGCTTTTAAAAGCCTATGCATGATACTGCTGCTGTGCTGTTACTGAACTGAGTATGCATAAGCGCCTAAGAAGAGTCTGCTGGATCAGGCCAGTGGGCCATCAAGTCCAACATCCTGTTCCCATAGTGGCCAACCAGAGGCCTATGGGAAACCCTCAAGCAGGATTCGAGCAAAAGAGCACTGTCCCCTCCTGTGGTTTCCAGCAACTGGTATTAAGAAGCATTACTTGCCTCCGACCGTAGCAGTAAAACCTAGTAATCGGGGTTATTAGCCATTGATAGCCTTATCCTCCATGAATTTGTCTAATCATCTTTTAAAGCATCCCAACTTGGTGGCCATCACTGTCTCCTGTGGGAATTAGTTCCATAATTTGACTATGTGATGTGTGAAGCAATCCTTTGTTTTATCTGTTCTGAAGCTTCCAACCTTCAGCTTCACTGGATCTCCAAATTTCTAGTGTTAGGAGAGAGAAAGGAAAACCTTTTTCTATCTACCTACCCCATGCCATGCATAACATTATAAACTTCTATCATGTCACTTCTTTCTTTATTGCTTTTAAAATAAAAAATCACAAATGCTGCAACCTTTCCTCATAGGGGAGTTGCTTCACCACCTTGATAATTGTTGTTGCCCTTTTCTCAACCTTTCCCAACTCTCCTCAGAAATATCCTTTTAAAGTATAGTGTATATTTTGAGGCTATTCCAGCAGCAGCCTGTAACACCTTTGTTTCAGCTTTGTTTTTGTTCAAGGGAGCGTGTCTCTCCCCACACATACACACCCTGCCCATGCTCCCAAACAGCATGAGATGTTCTGCACACTCTCCTCGTCCTCCAGGATCCAATTACAGCACAGGCCCGGCTTCTCGTCAACAAGGGAACCCTGTTCAGCCTCTCGAGTCAGCACCTGTTACTTCACAAATGAACTTGTAAAATGGATGTTTCCATGCAACAGAGCATACATGGAGCAAAAACTTCTTCTAAGCTGCCACTCCAGGGATCAGGCAACCAAACAGTTGCATGGTGAAGCAAGATCATTAGCCAAAGAGCCTGAGCAAGACTCCTGTGGGAGTCATTAAAATGATCACTTATTAGGGGGGAGAAACGTTTAGATTGAGACACCAAATGTAAAAGTGTTGTGTGTGCTTTTAAAGAAGTTAAACAAGTACTGGGGTAGCCACTCTCCATTTTGGAGAGGAGTAACCTTTAAATAGCAGTGGTGCAGAGCTTTGCCATTAAATTATGCATCGGGCCCACTTAACTGAGATGGCTTTTAGAAGGTGGGTAGGGACGTCATAGGTATAAAATCATGAATGGAAAAAGTGAATAGAGAGATTTCCCCCCCCCCAAAAAAATCCCCTCATAGTACAGTGGTACCTCGGGTTACATACGCTTCAGGTTACATACGCTTCAGGTTACAGACTCCGCTAACCCAGAAATAGTACCTCGGGTTAAGAACTTTGCTTCAGGATGAGAACAGAAATCATGCTCTGGCGGCGCAGCGGCAGCAGGAGGCCCCATTAGCTAAAGTGGTGCTTCAGGTTAAGAACAGTTTCAGCTTAAGAACAGACCTCCGGAACGAATTAAATACTTAACCCAAGGTGTTGTTGTTTAGTCGTTTAGTTGTGTCCGACTCTTCGTGACCCCATGGACCAGAGCACACCAGGCACTCCTGTCTTCCACTGCCTCCCGCAGTTTGGTCAGACTCATGTTTGTAGCTTCGAGAACACTGTCCAACCATCTCGTCCTTTGTCGTCCCCTTCTCCTTGTGCCCTCCATCTTTCCAAACATCAGGGTCTTTTCCAGGGAATCTTCTCTTCTCATGAGGTGGCCAAAGTATTGGAGCCACTAAAACCTGAACTAAAAACCTGATTAACCAAACAAAACAGAAATGTTGAAAGAGTAAAGAAAGTATGTCTTCAAACCACACATGATTAACCTATGGAATTCACTACCACAAGATGAAGCAATGACCACCAACTTGGATGGCTTTAAAAGGGGGTTGGACAAATAAATAATGATATAGCCATCAGTGGCTTCTCGCCAGTTTTCTCTCTCTACTGTCCGATGCATTAGGCCCCTGAACTCCAGTTGTTGGGAGTCACAAATGAGAAGAGCACTGTTACACTCAGGTCCTGCTTTTGGGCTTCCCCTTGGGGCATCCGGTTGGCCATAGTGAAAACAGGACCCTGGAGTAGATAGGCCTTTGGTCTGACCCAACAGGCCATAGCAAAGACCCGTTTGAAACCCCAGAGAGCTACTGCCAGTCAGTGTAGACAATGCTGAGCTAGATGGACCAATGGCCTGACACAATGTTAGGCAGCTTCCTATGTTCTTATGAACTGCCTCTCGTCTATTTGAATGTCTTATACCATGGGGCAAATCTCCTTTTTGCACATCCAGCCCAGCTTTAAAAATCTGCTGTCCTTAAAACCTCCTGTTTTTCAAATTCTCCACTTCTTCAGTCTCATAATGTGATTTTACCCTTTATCGCATTAATTCAGTTGTCATTATACTAAGATCAAAACTAGCTCTGCAACATAAAGTAATAAAGCAGATGGCAAGCACTATCCTTTTTCTCATACACACACAGAATACCCCTTCTGTGTATAATAGATGGCTATTATACACAGATGCCTGTAGATGAATGTTTTTGGCTTTAAAAACATACCTTAATTTATTTGCTTTGGATCTAGTAAAAAAACCAAACTTGCACATACACTAAAATGCATGTACACAATTATGTGGTGGCTATGAGGTGAAGGTAAAGGACCCCTGGATGGTTAATTCCAGTCAAAGGCGACTATGGGATTGTGGCGCTCATCTTGTTTTCAGGCCGAGGGAGCCAGTGTTTGCCCACAGACAGCTTTCTGGGTCATGTGGCCAGCATAACTAAACCACTTCTGGTGTAACGCGCAACGTGACAGAAACCAGAGCACACGGAAACACTGTTTACCTTCCTGCCACAGCAGTACCTATTTATACTTGCACTAGTGTGAATCAGGTGGGCTATCCCATGATTCAGCTGTTAAAAAGTGCAATGACTGAGCTAACATGTTGCCCCAGTAGCATTAGACCAAGCCATTTAGAAGCATGACGGACTGTGCATGATGCAAATCAAGGCGAACATAGAGACTATTGTGTCTTCGGTAGGTTTTTTTGCAGTGCTGGTGCCAGGCAGGATTTGCATTCTGTTAATATCACATCAGCAAACACAACTCAGTGGATTGTTGGCCTCTGCCATTTGCATGCCTCTGTGGTTTTCAATGCAACATAGCTACATACCCTTTTAGGAGTACCAGCACCAGAATTCAATTATTATTCAACTGGTATTGCTATTGCTTACTGTTCATTTACTACTCATTGTGGGGAAAGCACAAGAAAGAATTGAAATGTTGTCATTCCTAAACAGAGGAGCTTACTAGATCCTGAACACAGAAAGCTGCCCCATACTGAGCCAAACCAGTGGTCCACCAACTATTGTCCACACTGACTTGCGGTGACTCTGCCTCCTGTCTGAAATCCTACATTCTCAGTAGTGCAAACCTAAGAAGAACATAAAGAGAACCCTACTGGATCAAGTCAAAGGCCCATGTCGTCTGGTATCCTGTTCTCACAGTGGCCAACCAGATGCCTATTAAAGGAAGCCCAAAAGCAGGATGGGACGCGGGTGGCGCTGTGGGCTAAACCACAGAGCCTAGGAGTTGCCGATCAGAAGGTCGGCAGTTTGAATCCCCGCGACAGTCCCTGCTCCTGCTAACCTAGCAGTTTGAAAGTACATCAAAGTGCAAATAGATAAATAGGTACCGCTCTGGCAGGAAGGTAAATGTCGTTTCTGTGCACTGCTCTGGTTCGCCAGAACCGGCTTAGTCATGCTGGCCACATGACCCGGAAGCTGTACGCCAGCTCCCTCGGCCAGTAAAGCGAGATGAGCGCCGCAACCCTAGAGTCGGCCACGACTGGCCCTAATGGTCAGGGGTCCCTTTAAAAGCAGGACCTGAGTGCAACAGCACTCTGCCCACTTGTGATTCCCAGAAACTGACATTCAAAGACATACTGCCTCTTATAGGGTTTCTTGTGTGCCATTCACCACAAGGTCCCAAGGTGGGTTACATGATAAAAATGCAACATCAAAATCAGTGAATCAGGTGGCCACACAGGCATGGCTTGAGTGCAACAGCGCTCTCCCTTCCTGCAGTTTCCAGCAACAGGTACTCAGAAGCATTACTGCCTCCAACAGTGAAAGTAGAAGATAGCCACCAGTATTAGTAGCCATTTGTTGGGGCCAAACAGCTCCCAGCTGGAGGGCTGTGGGCCAGCCAAAATTTGTTACCCTGCAACAGTGGGGAAGGTTTGGTCCTCCAGTTGTTCTTGGACTCTGAATGCCGGTTGCTGGGATTTGTAGTTGGAGAGAGTTGTTGCACTCAGGTCCTACTTATGAGTTTCCTGTAGGCAACCCGGTTGGCCATTTCCCATAGGATGCTGGACTAGATGGGCCGTTGGCTTGACCCAGCAGGCTCTCCTGATGTTATGTTATCTGTAGACAGCTGAAAATCCAGGAATTTGCCTTTCTGCCTGTCCAAGCATTCTGTGGGACATATTTCTGGTGATCCCACAGAAGTGGGGCCTGTCCTGTTGTGCATCTCCCAACCGCCAAGAAGCAGTAGCTGGCAGATCTGTGCCGAGGCACGGCAGAGCTCCCTGACATTTGCTATCGCTTGTGTCACGCTATTTATTATTTAGTAGGCCCTAGCAGCAGGAGCATGCTCAGTGGGGCCTTGCGCACGCAGGTGTGTGATTTATTATGTCTCTTTGCATGAGTGGGTGGCATGGATGCATAAATGGCAAGGGTGGAAAACACACTCCCCACCCCCCACCTCGCTTATTTCTTGTTTATTCGTTTTTAAATTCTAGGTGTTAAGCAGTCCCGTAAAAGCTTTCATCTCCTTACTAATGCTTTACATTCATTGCTATCAACCCAATTTAGGAAAGAAAAAGAAATGGAGATCAAGCATCTGTTAGTAGGTCCCTGCCTCTGCTACCCTGTGGATCTCACTGTGGTTTCTTGGTTACATTAATTCGCATACTTGCAACCCCTTCCACCTTTGCATTTTAAAAATAGCTGGCCAGTTTTCTTCATTTTATGAATTTGGAGAACAGATGTCCATAAATGTGCTCATTAGATGTTAGTCATTCTGTTCTATCCAGCAGTGATAAATGCATTGATGTGGTTTCGGGTACCAAATACCAGCATAAAACACTCTGGGTTGTATACAATGTTAGTCCTACAGAAAGAAGAGCCATTGAAATTAATGGACATTGCTAACTTAGGTCCATTAACTTCCATGGGTCTACTCTAAGTGAAACTTAGTTGGAGGCAACCATTGATTGAGACCATCTATGGCCAAGAACATAAGAAGAGCCCTGCTGGATCAAGCCAATGGCCCATCTAATCCAACATCATGTTCTCACAATGGACAACCAGATGCCTGCAGGAAACTCAAGGAGGATCTGAGCACCAAGCACGCTCCCCTCCTGTGGTCTCCAGCAACTGGTATTTGGAAGCATTGCTGCGGCTACTAAGCTATGGTGGGCTGCATGCAACTAAGTCTTAGACTAAACCCATTGAAAGTAGTGGTACTAAGTGAGTCCTGCCTATCACTTTCAATGGGTTTACTCTGAGTAGGACTAACTGGAGACAGCCCAATAGGTATCTTCAACCTCTGCTGTTGGAGGCAGGATATCTCCAAATACCAGTTTGCTGTGGATCACAAGTGGGGAGAGTTGCTGTTGCACTCAGGTCCTGCCTGTGAATTTCCCACTGAGTCATCTGGTTGGCCACTGTTATATGAAATTGCAGGACCAAATGGGCCTTTGGCCTGATCCAGTAGGTTCTTATGGCTTAGTGCAGGAATCACTGAGTGAACATTGGTTGTCCCTGATCCTGACCTCAACACATTCCTCTGAAGGGTTCAACAGGGTATAGGCAGGTATGGTTGCAGAGTACAGTGTCGGTCCCTTTGCTGGGTCTCCAATTTACTGAGAGGACAAAGAGCAGCGGGTCCCGGGGGTACTCAAGGGTACGCCGTAACAGCACCTCTATTTTGTTGTTGTTAAAAAGTGTGGCACTTACTGCAACAACTTCATGGTTAGTACTGGCACCTATTTTTCTAGAAAAAAAGCACTGACCGAGAGTCACATATACATTTTGGGTTACTTATATGTGTTGTTTTCCTGATGCATGTTAAGAGTGGGGGAATTGGGTTCTCCAAATGTTACTGGACTACAACTCCCACTTATGGCTGACTGTTGGCCATGGTGGCTGGGGTTGATGGCCATTAGGTGCCAACAACACCTTGAGGACCACAGGTTCCCCATCTCTGATAGATGTACTCCCACCCTAGGATCAACTGGTAAAGCAGGCATTGGGAACCTTTGGCCCTCCAGGTGCTGCTGAAGTATAGCTCCCACCATCCCAGGCCATTGGTTATGATTGCTGGGGCTGATGGGAGTTGTAGTTCAGTAACATCTGAAGAGCCAAAGGTCTCCCATCTCTGTGGTAAAGGGTGGAGTATAAATCCCATAAATATAAACAAGCATCTGGCCATGTGGAAGGAGATTATAAGGGTTGTAAATATTGGTGATTTTCCCCCTAGGAGTTTATAATTAAAAAGAGGGAGACGCTTAATGGAATTGAGTGGGGAGACTCAGGCTCTAGAAGGAGAAGCAACTGGAAAGGATGTCTTTGGGCAGGAAATGTGCCTTGGGTGTCCACTTATGCATCACCACACAGGAGGAAATGCATCACCAGATGAGGAAAAGGACCAGAAAGGGCACAGGGTTTACATAAAAGTTGCACATGCCAACTTTGCTGAGACCCACCTGGTGTGACCTTGCAACCCACCTGGTATAGCTTCATGACCCACTGATTAAAGACCTATAGGTTAGAGGACCTTGAGATGCTAGAGCAGGCATAGGCAAACTCGGCCTTCCAGGTGTTTTTGGCCTGCAACTCCCATGATCCCTAGCTAACAGGACCAGTGGTAAGGGATGATGGGAAGTGTAGTCCAAAACATCTGGAGGGCCGAGTTTGCCTATGCCTGTGCTAGAGGAAAGGAAAGGAGATCTCCCATAAGCCTGTAGCTTCTTGCATGTGGAATTTCAGGGTTGTCTCCAACTAAGTCCTTCTCAGAGTAGACCCATTGACCTAAGTTAGTCATGCCTGTCAATATCAATGGGTCTATTCTGAGTAGGACTAGGTTTGGCTACAACCCCAAGTCTTGCCTGCCCTAGACTGTGTTATTCACCTCTGGCCCTAATGGACTGAGAGCTAGACTCCCCACCATTTATTTTTATTAACACTATTTATATGCCACCCTCTCATAAAACATCAGGGCAGTGGACAACACTATAAAAACATTTTTAAAAACCTATTTTTTAAAAAAATCAGGACAATCATTAAAATGACTCGATACTCAAGAAAAATTTAAACAACTGCAGAAACTTGTCGGCATAACAAAGTCTTCAGGATATCCCAGAAAGTTAAAGCATGGATCTGGCAACACTAACTGGTTGGGGCTAATCAGGTTTCTGCAGCGAATGGTGCCCATCCAGGTGTTCTCATTGATCAACCTGGGATATAAGGAATCAGGGAGTCCTCAAGGTATCCTCGTCTCAAGTTGTTCAGGGCTTTCTTTATGTGTCAACACAATTTGATCTCTTGGGATGCGTCCTTAAACTCTTCTCCACCTGCTGCAATTTCCCCCATCGGAAGCTGCAAACATGTGCTTAGAACACCAGATGATGGGAAGCAGCTTGGTTTTTTAAGGGAATAACAAGTGGGTAGAGGTGTTACAAGGGACGCGGGTGGCGCTGTGGGTTAAACCACAGAGCCTAGGACTTGCCGATCAGAAGGTCAGCTGTTCGAATCCCCGTGACGGGGTGAGCTCCTGTTGCTCCTGCTCCTGCCAACCTAGCAGTTTGAAAGCAAGTAGATAAATAGGTACCGCTCCGGCGGGAAGGTAAACGGCGTTTCCGTGCACTGCTCTGGTTCGCCAGAAGCGGCTTAGTCATGCTGGCCACATGACCCGAAAGCTGTACGCCAGCTCCCTCGGCCAATAAAGCGAGATGAGCGCCGCAACCCCAGAGTCAGCCACGACTGGACCTAATGGTCAGGGGTCCCTTTACCTTTACCTTTTAGAGGCGTTACACCCTCCCCTCCCTGTGAATTCCAACTTCCTTGCTAGCTGCTCTGTCAAGACCGGTCTTTGGAGCAGTTATCCAGGGGTCTACTCAACAGAATGAGTGGGCTGGCTTTTTTGGATGGAGTGAAGGAATATATTACCATGTAAAGAGGAAGTCTCCGTTAGATCATTAAATTCAGAATTATGACACATTGCCATCCCAAAAGCCCCCCAGAAGACTGTTATACCCAAAGTCTAAAAATCACCTAACAGGACCACCATCCCTCACTTAAGTTTCTCGGACATGCACTAGCAGAGGAACATGATAAAAGACACAACGCTGAATAAATCTTTACAGCGAAGTTAAATGCAATAGAAGGTGATCATAGGACACGGGGCTTGCCCATGTAGTACATCTCATGCAGGATGTATCCAACCGATTCTGATTTTTATTTTTTGAATTAAGAGGAGAGCTAAAGTTGTGTATTTTGCTCCTGCCATGTACACTCACAGACACACACCCCATGCGCCACTGCCTCCTCTTGTCGGCTTCTTCTAGCCAGTTCTCCCACCACAGGGACCTGAGCAAGCAAACACATCCAGCCAGCATCACACGATACTCGTGCATGCCAAAGAATCACTGTTGCAAGATGACGCAATGATGAACTAAGTGGTGCAATGGAGGGATGTGTGAGTGCATAGGAGATCCTGCATAGGCAGCAATGCCCAACAGCTTACCAGCAGCATTTCTAAAAATAAACAGTATGATTTATTATTCCCCCTCCCTCAATGCCACATTCCCTGGAGGTGGCTGCACATGGCAGTCTTATATTATTCTGCTGCACTCTGCGCAAATGTGGTCCCCCCCACTGCATCAGACCCGAGGATGGGATAGGAAGGATTCCCAAAGGTGTTGTTTACATTACAGAGGGCTATTTATTTCTTGCATTGATTTATTTCTTGCATTTACAGTATATACATCTGGGTGGCTCACTATTTTTTTTTTTAAATACAATAAATTTAAAACAATAAAACCAGTTACAGTGGTACCTCAGGTTAAGTACTTAATTCGTTCTGGAGGTCTGTACTTAACCCGAAACTGTTCTTAACCTGAAGCACCACTTTAGCTAATGGGGCCTGCCGCCGCACCGCCAGAGCCCGATTTCTGTTCTCATCCTGAAGCAAAGTTCTTAACCCGAGGTACTATTTCTGGGTTAGCGAAGTCTGTAACCTGAAGCGTATGTAACCTGAAGCGTATGTAACCCGAGGTACCACTGTATAAGCAAATATAAAACAAGGAGTCCCCCTAAAAGCTAGCAGAGACATAGCAGCATAAAGATCCCTTTCAAGCCAGCAAAGGGGACAAGGAAGCTTTGTGCAAGATTTTAAAATCTCCAGGAGTGGCACCATTATGCCACAGGGCACTTTAGGAACATAGCAAGCAGACCTGCACTGACTCAGACTATTGCTCCATCCTTCTCAGTATTGTCTACACTGGCTGACAGAGAGTCCCCAGAATTTCGGACCAAGATACATTCCCAGCCATAGGTGTCTGCAGGATCAGAACAAAGTCCCACCAAGTCCAGTCTCCTGTCCTCAAAGTGGCCAGTCAGATGGCTGCAGGAAGACCACAGGCAGGGCATGAAGGCAACAGCCCTCACTCTCTATTACTCATAAGAATATCTTGGCTGCTGCATCTAGTCCAGGATTCTCTTCTCACAGTGGCCAACCAGGTGCCCAAGGGTACAACAGCAATAAATAACTGTGGGTTGCACCCCAACTAAGTTCTAGTCAAAGTATATCCATTGAAATTAATAAACCTAAGTTAAACATGTCCACCACTTTCAATCTGAGTAGAATTAACCTTTGATATAACCCAGTATTATTATATACTGGCGTTTGAAACAGTACAAGGCTTTAAAAAGCAGAACTCATCAAGTAGCAGGATACCAGTAACAGAGGGCCAGCTCTTCAGGAGTTAGGAGAGCTCTTAGGGAAGGCAGATATTGTTCTAATAAGGCCAAATTTTTAACCAAGCCTTTATATCTCCAAGAACAGCCTAGTGACTCTCACCAGGAGAGCCCACCTCTCTGATGAGAGTGCAAATAATTTAAACAGCCAGGCACTGTGGCACCATTGAATGGCCTTGGATTGCACAAACTGCATGGAAATCTTGAGAAAAGAGTGATTTGTGAGCCTTCTTTCTCTCAAAAAAGGTCAGTTCAGAATCTGGGGGAAGGGAATTTCACCTCCTCTCAGAGAGGTCTATTCAATGAACAATAAATTTTGGGGTGCTGAGAGACTCACCTGGTTAAGTGATCTAATTATTAGAATACTAGCTGGGGTATAGAAGTCCTAGTCATCCTATCACATTGATTTCCTCAAGTTGGAGAAGGGAATGTGCATCATCTGGAGATGGAACATTCTCTGTTGTAGTTGGAATTTACATCCTTCATTAAATCCAGGGTAGTAAACGTGGTACCTCTGGGTGCCATCTTGTGGAAGATTAACGACACAGCAAGAGTAGCACGTAAAGGATTTGTTTGCACAATTGGATGGTTATGCATATCCCACCCGGCAACAAAAGGTCACATAGAGAAGACTAAAATCAACAACTAAAAATACAACACAACAAACAAGCAGAACAAAAATGGTGGGTAAAGCAACCCCTGGCTTGATGCAGGAAATCCCCAACAGATGAATTCTTATGCTGTGTGTGAAGAACTCCAGTGATATGGGAGCCCACCACCCTGTGCTAGGGAATTGGTTCTGGGAAGGGCTATAGCTCAGTGGCTGAGCATCTGCCTTGCATGCAGGAAGTCCCAGGTACAATTCCTGGAATCTCCAGGCAGGGCTGGGAATGCCCTCTGCCTGAAAAACCGCACCACTCAGTGCAGACAATACTGGACCAATGGGCCAGCTCAGTACAAGACATCTTCATGGGTTAAGGTGAAGGCCTGTAGCACTGTGGTAGAGCATATGCTTGGCATGCAGAATGTTCCAGGTTCAATCCCTAGCAGGGCTGGGAATGTCCCCCTTCTGAAAAACTCTGGAAAGCCGTTGCCAGTCCATGTAGACAAAACAATGCTAGATGGAGCAATTGTCTGACTTTGTAAGGCAACCTCCTATGTGATTCAGATTTTTTCTAGTTATAAGACACATAACACACCTGGATATGCGGCAGCACATTTGGGGAGTGGATGGTGCTTCTCTGGTGCTTTTGGAAAACGCTTGCATCTTGATCCTTCTTAAAAGACCTAATGAGTGCCCACATCTCCAACTCACCGAACCAGGAGCGAGGCGTGGAACCTAGAGCAGCAGAAAATCTATGTACAAGAGAGAGCAAGAGAGAGCAAGAGAGAGCAAGAGAGAGCTATTTTTAGCCAGCCAGTGAGTAGGGGGCGTGCGTCTCTGTGTGTACACGCATCACCCATTTCTCCGCACACAACACAATTTTATTCAGACACCTCTCTTGGCAGGCGAAAGTACAGCTG
Source organism: Podarcis liolepis (assembly GCF_965112155.1). NCBI lineage: Eukaryota > Metazoa > Chordata > Lepidosauria > Squamata > Lacertidae > Podarcis > Podarcis liolepis. The sequence goes on from NC_139561.1 coordinate 23,225,514, forward strand.
GGGGATGCTTGGGGTTTGGAGGAGCGTTTGCTAGCAGCAGGCAGCTAGAGAGCTGAGCCGGAGGCTGGGTCTCCAAAGCAATTAAAATAAACTGCAGGAGCCAAATAACACCAGCTCACAAGAGCAAATGTAATGCAACAAACCAGACCAAGAGTGGGCAAGCTCTCTCTCTCTCTCTCTCTCTCTCTCTCTCTCTCTCTCTCTCTCTCTCACACACACACACACACACTCCAGTGCTTAGCAGTTTCTATTTCTGACATCATACTGAAAAGCAATAATGGCATTCCTCCTTGGTTTAATCACATTGCCCCACCCCACCCCCAAAAAAAAACTTGGGAAAGAAAAGGGCAGGAGGTGTATGCACCTCAAGGGTCATTTTAATTTTTCAAGGATAGTCCCGTTTCTCAGGACTGGTGCTGCCTCTTCAAGGACTTCAAATGAAGGTCAGTCAAATTCATATAGGAGAAGGCTATCATTGGCTACTAGTCACAATGGCTAGGTTTTCTCCCTCCACTGTCGGAAGCAATATGCCTCTGAATACTAGGTCACAATACTGTGCTAGGTCACTGGCAGTCACAGACGGGGAGAGCTGCTTTTGTGCTCAGGTCGCGCTTGTGGACTTATCATTGGGACATCTGATCGGCTGCTGGGAGAGCCGGTTGTTGGACACAATGGGCCTTTGGCCTGATGCAGCTGACAGCCTCTTTTTGTGTTCTTACAAATTGTTTGCACTTGCCTCTACCCGGCCCTCACATTTCTGGGGGGATAGATATGAGCAGTGTTGAGTAAGTGGAAAGGAAATACAGTATCTCTTGCATGCTTTCTGAGCATCTGTCAGGATCTGCTGAGGCTAAAAGTAGGACCCATCCTCACTTATACTAGCCTGTCCTGTGTGCAGTGCAGCACAACTGCAGGCTGGCACACCTCCCTAGGCAGTGAACCAGGGAACCTGTGGCCCTTCAGATGATGTTGGCCTACAATGAGGTTTTAGGCTTGTTTCAGCAACTAAGCTCTTCTTGCATTCTTATGTGACTCTGTCTCAGCCAAATCACCGATCCTATTTTCCCTGTTGGGGAGATATAGGGCATTAGCTTTCCAAAAATAATGAACTGAGAGTAGCACTCAGCTTTCAACCTTCTCATGCGGGTCTCTGAGCGATCCATTTTAATGGGGAGGGACCAAGAGGTCTCTCTTGCTTAGGCTTCTAAATGCACACACGGAAATGATAATGCACGACTTGGGAGCAGCATCAGCTCATTGGCACAGCCTGGGCTTTGCATACAGAATCTTCCAGTTTCAATCCCTGGCATCCTCAGTTAGAACAGGGTAGGGAGGGAGCCTGTTTCATCCCATGGGCCACTGGCCCTTCTTAACAACCTGCCAAGGGCCACATGCCAGCAGTCGGCGAAGCGAGGAGCAGAAGTGGGTGGGACAATTGACTGCAATTTAAAAACACCACCCACCATTATTTATTTATATCCTGCCCTTCCTCCCCAAAGGAGCCCAGGGTGGCAAACGCAGCAATGACTAGAACAATTAAAAAATATCTAAATATCTAAAAAAGATGCAGGCTGGGAAAGATCTCTGCTTAAAAGGCTGGTTGGAAGAGAAAGAGATTCAGCTGAGAAGGCCATAGAGAGGGTTTCTGTCTAATATTCAATGCTGATTAAGACCTTTCCAATCCCTGGGCACTGAAACTATTATAAGCCCCCACCACACTGGAGCCAACTCCAGGGGGTCACAGGTGCTTTGGCACCCACAATAATATATTTGTGAGCACTGCGGGCCCCCAAAGCCAATGGGCAAAGTTGAAGCCCTTCGTTGCGGGCACCCACAATCTTCAGCGTGGGATGGCAGCTATGAAAGCCCCCCAATATATAATTCAAAATAAAAGCAGTACTAAACCAAAACTTACATGTGTGCTGAAATGTGCATGCATGTGTGTCATGTGCAACACATGACAGGATCCAATTTCCTTGCATTACTTCAATTTACATTAGTAAGGGGGACACACACACAGATTCAGTGGGGATAAGGAATAAAAAAAAACACAAAATGGGGAGAGAGAGTTTGGAGTGAAGTGTAATAAGTCTAACCAAGTTCTAATTTTCCCCATGATAACTACTTTGGTGCTTTTTTAAAAAAATTATCAAATTCTTTCAAATATTTCTCATTTTTTCATTTTGGTGTCCCAAGTACATGCACAGCCTGCCTGCTGGGAAGAGAGATGGGAAAAAACAGAAGAAAAGTCTGGCTGCTGGATCAGGCTAAAAGCCCGTCTAATCTAGTCCAGGATCCTGCTCTCAGCAGCCAACTAGATTTCCATAGGAAAACCCACAAGGAGGACCTGAGTGCAACATCAGCTGTTCCCCCACCTGTGATTCCCAGCACCTGGCATTCAGAGGCTTACTGCAACCAACAATGGAGGGAGAGAAACATAGCCATCGCAACTAGGAGGTGAGAAGGGTAATACAATGGAGGATGTTAGCGGAAGGCAAGGCTGACTGGTCAGAACACAGCAAAGCTCTGTTGCAGGAACTACCAGCTGTGAACTCAAGTGCCTGGTTATGATTGCATATATAGTCCAAAGATGGTAAATAAAGTGCATGGCTTTGGAAACCCCAACTTTTGCAGAAGCAGGGGGAATATATTGGGGAGGACGTGAGAAGAGCAGGGGTGGGGGGCAGCCCAAAGAGGACTGAGCACGCTCAGAAACAACAGGATGCTGAGCATCTGTTGGCAATTTGGAGGGGGGGGAGGAGGAAACAGAAAATCAGGAAGGGGCTCAAAATGGAAGCTCCTGAAAGGAGATGGAACTGAGGAGAAGACCAAAACAGCACCAAGCCACACTGCAGCATTTTGTTGCAGTTAGGGATGGGCAAATCCTTCCATTTCAGTTTCTCATTTTTCCACTCTCAAGTTCACTTCTCCACATTTCCACGTCAGTTTGCAATTAAACGACGGCAAAAGCCCTCATGAAAATTCGCCAGCATTTTCATGCAAAGGTCCCCACTGTATGCCATTTCCTTTAATATATACGCAATTTTGCAACACAATCACCCTTAATACAGTGTAGTCGTTGTCTTGTATCTTATTTTCACCAATGCATGCATTTTTCAACACACTTTACCCTGCAGTAAGCATTTTCACACATATTATGTGATTGGAGAACAGCACTGCAAAATTCAGAGAAGCCTGGATTTCGAAGGATGGCTGCATTTCGATTTTCAGATTGTTCCAGAAAATGTGAATTGAGTAGATTTGCCTTTAAATGCATGTGGAATCAAATCTCTCCCCCCCCCCCCCGCATCCCTCTCTGGCTAATGGGTAGGTGCAGCTCTAGCAGAAGGGGGGGGAGGGGAAGCAACCTATTTGCTTTTGCATCACTGCAAGGCAGGCTCCTGATGAATCAAAGTGTACAGTTGGAAAGCTTTCACACCATTACTCCATGTTCTCTGGCCGGGTTGTGACTGCAGTGTCTCAGAAGAAATGCACTTTGTGTGTGAGAGGCCAGGAAAGTAGGAGGCTGGCTTAAATTGGGCTCATCCCTGTTTTTCTTCAATTCCTTTAAAAAATAAAATGGTAGATCATTCCTTGGTCCTAGATCACTGGAGTACCTGCTTCCAGCACATTCTGGAAAAGACAGGTGCATACAAACAACATTATATTCTACATTCAATGCACACTGAGATCTTGCTTATTTCTATGTAGTCCACACAGTCTGGACCTGACATATAATTTATGCCCCTGAAAAGCAGGCTAAAGTGTGCTTGGAAATATCTTAGTGAAAATATTATATGTGAGCTTCCAGACTGTCGCTGCTTCGGAGGTCAGATTTAATGACATAACAGCATCAGGGAGCACAATCAAAGATGATTTTGGAGCTCTTGCACAACAACCTCACTACCTGCCACTCTGCAAATTGAATTCTTTGGGATAATAACAGCAATGAGGAAATGCTTGGAAAAGGGGGAGCAACATTTGCTTCCCACAGTGTAATTTCACCTCCCCATAAATCAGAGGGCCCACTCCAAACAGGTGCTTTTAAACAGGTGTATTCTGCAAGGTGCAGTTGACACAATAATAGTGCATTAATGGTGGAAATATGCTGGACCATCCACCCGCCGTTCAGTATTATTCTGTGATGCTACCCCAATGTTACGGCACCATCGCTGTCTGGAGGGCAACTCAGCACAACAAAAGCAGGATGAAACATCCCAACAAACAGAACATTTATGGTATTTAAAATTACAGGGCTTCAGCAGGAAATGTTGGGATGTGCACCAATTGGAAAACAAACACCCTGGAATTTTTGCAAACACTACAGAAAGCCAGATAACATATAACCACTCCAACACCACCATGAGCACAAATAGTCATGAATGCACAATTGAAAAGGATGCCTGGCATGCTTTAGATTAGAATGAATGCTCAATTAATAGCCAACATCATCTAACCTCATCTCAAACTTGGTTCTAACAAATTGTGACAAATGCTCAACAAACAGATTGTCTAGAAGTGACTTGTCTCACTCCATAGCCAGCAGCATTTAGGGCTGTGGAGAGTGAAGTTTCATTTAAAGTACAGTATCAGCCAATCCGAGGCTCCAGGTTCCTCTGAGCAAATGTGACCCTACTAAGCTGGTAACATCTCCCCCCCCCCCCGTCAGCCTCCTCAGCAGTATTTCCCCTCCCAGGCCCAGCAGCAGGAGTAAACTTAGTGGCTTTCCATAGCTAGTAGCTTCCAGTTCCCTTGACAGTGTTCAAAATATGCTTGTCCTCTGACCGCTCCCCTTATATGGCGTGCGCAACTTGGAGAGCCTTTGCTCTTGGGACTGCTATCCACCTGGCATGGTGCTGGTGGTGCTGATTAAAGCCTTTAGGGACAACAACAGGTGCTCTGCTTGCAACCGTATCATCCTATTTCCTTGCAAGAAAGACGCTTTCCCCCATTGGGTTCTGCAACAAACGTAGGGCAATCAACACACACACACACAAAGCCAGAGGGTGTTATCTGCATGCTTAAAGTTATGGCAGGGAAGAGGGGACATGGCAGAGGTGTGCAGGATTATGCAAGCTGTGGAGGGACTAGAAACCAGGGTCATCCAGCAAAGGAGAATGTTGGAAGATTCAGGGCAGATACAGGGACAGCATATAATTAAACAATTAATTCACACCCACGAGAGGGTGTGATGGCCACCAACTTGGATGGCTTCAGAATAGGGTGAAGGGGGCATTGGGGTCAGCCCTGAGCCAGCTCCCACCTGCCTGCCTTCTTTCTTGCAAGCTGTCCAAGGGGTGGCCCAGGCTGACACCTTCCTCAGGCTCAGTGTTGTAGAACTTGGCAGGGCAGAGGATGGAGACAAAACAAGAATTAGCCTCACAGGGTTGTTGTGAGGATAAAATAGAGGGAGAAGTGTGTGTGCCACCTTGGAATAAAAAGTGGGGTTCATATGGTATAAACAAACACATTGATGCAAGCTATTGTCAATGTTCTCCTGGATCTAGGAATACTTGGCATTGCTAAATGCTGAAATCTCAAACCGACCGCTCTTCCAGCGCCCCAGTTCTGCCCTCCTTCTCTGCCGCTGCTACTTCACGGCCTTCTGCTCTCCAAACTGTTCTCTTAATCTCCGCATTAGAGATGTTATGGCACATTTGTACAATTACTCTCTAACGTGCTCTGGCAATCATGCTAGGCTCTGTTCTGGCTAATCAGAGCTGCTATTTGCTCCCTTACGGGAAATGCCGCCAGGGGCATAACTCATTAAGAGTGCCAGCAGAGGCTGGACACTTTGCTTAGGAGGAGGAAAAACAGGGGTCAGCAGACAGACGAAGTGGGTGGCGGGGGGGGGGGGGAATTGCACCAAGAGAAAGGGACTCCTCAGAGTCAAACCAGTTTTTCAATGCACCTTAAAGAATATGCAATTGATCTGTGTGTTGATCACATACAAATGGAGTTTGGTGATCATTGTACACAACCTGGCACTCCAGGAACTGCTATGTGTGACATTCTCACACACCTTACCCTGCTCTATTCTAGCCACGCCAGCAACCACTGTGGAGAACCCCATCGGAGGAGCACCCCATCTTGGAAAACCACTGCTGCTGCCAGAAACACACAGCTAGAGGCTGCAATAGGTACATCACAACTGGACCAGGCCATTGGCCCCACGTAAGGGGAGATTAGCTCTGCCCTTTCCTCCCTTTCTCAATATTCATTCATTAGACTTAGACTACGAACCTTTCCTGGACAGGACTTGCATGCCTTGTTCTACACTGCTTCGCTGTCTACCCCTTGGCTTGTAAGCAGTCATTTATAGCAATAGTGGGGGAGCTCTTTCAGCTCTAAGGCCATGTTACCTTGTGGGCAACCTTCCAAGAGCCACGTGGCCCTAGATGGGCAGGTCCAGAGGCAAAAGTTGGTGGAGTAACGAATGTGAATTTTACCTTGGTATGGTGGTAATAATAATATTTTATTTTTTGTACCCCGCCCATCTGGCTGGGTTTCCCCAGCCACTCTGGGCGGCTTCCACAAAGACTAAAAATAAACTAAGATGTCACACATTAAAAACGTCCCTGAACAGGGCTGCCTTAAGATGTCTTCTGAATGTCAGGTAGTTGTTTATCTCTTTGACATCTGATGGGAGGGTGTTCCACAGGGCGGGCGCCACTACCGAGAAGGCCCTCTGCCTGGTTCCCTGTAGCTTTGCTTCTTGCAATGAGAGAACCGCCAGAAGGCCCTCGGCATTGGACCTCAGCGTCCGGGCAGAACGTTGGGGGTGGAGATGCTCCTTCAGGTATACTGAGCCGAGGCCGTTTAGGGCTTTAAAGGTCAACACCAACACTTTGAATTGTGCTCGGAAACGTGCTGGGAGCCAATGTAGGTCTTTCAAGACCGGTGTTATGTGGTCTCGGCGGCCGCCGCTGCTTCCTGCACACACACTCTCTGTCCTTCTTCCAGGCAAGCAAGAAGCATGATCAGAGTTCAAGGACACATTCCAGACAGGCAAAAACATGCAAGGAGGATGTGGAGGAGGGCTGGTTGTCTGGGGACAGTCACAAGGCCTAAGGTTTCCCACCCTTGCCTTACTGCTAAGATACGTTTTGTTCTGTTTTTCAGAAGTGACCACACCAGATAAAACTTTGCAATCAGGAGCAAAGTGCTTAATGCTGAAATGTACTTTGGTGGAAAAAGTCCAGAAGGGAAATAATTACAAATTGGAAGGAAAGGATCTCTTTTTGCTATCTTTCTCATTCCCCTGGAGCTGTAGCTATTTCCTCGCTCCATTCTTTGAAATGTATGGGTGTTTTTTGTTGGTTTGTTTTTTTAAAAACCCTCTTTGTCCTAAAAGGAGCCTTTAGAAGCAGCGAGAGTGCTTCCACTCACTTATTTCCACGTCGCCAGAATGTCGTGGGGGTCATACTTTATGAAGCAAATAATGCAATCCTAGAGACGTCTGCTCAGATGTAAACTCCCACTGAATCCAGTGAAGCTTACTTCCAGGTAAGCACGCTGAGGATTGCAGCTTAACATCACAATCCAAAACACAGCTCATATATGAAGGGTTGGGGAATGGTTCCTGAACACAGTATAGCATAAAATCATTGAACTGTAGAGCTGGAAGGGACCCCGAGAGTCATCTAGTCCAACCCCCTGCAATGCAGGAATCTCAGCTATAGCATCCATGACAGATGGGCATCCAGCCTCTGCTTAAAAGCCTTCAAGGAAGGAGAGTCCACTGCCTCTTGTAGGAGTCTGTTCCACTGTCCTGAGTCTACTTCCTCCTGCCCAATTTACATTTGTAAGCTCCTTGGGAGCAGGGAACTGTTGCAGTCCTTTCACCTGCACCACTCTTTGCTAAAACAAAAGCCAGACCCCCCTGCCTCTGCCTTATTATTCATATAAATGCTTTCACAAACAATTCAGAGAGAGAGAGAGAGAGAGAGAGAGAGAGAGAGAGAGAGAGAGAGAGACTGTGAAGTAGGGGAGACATTTTGGAATGAACTAAATGGGCTTTTCTTCCTCGCCATTGTAACCACACAAAATAGCCATGGAAGTTGCCTTGTAGCCAGGGGGCCTCTGGGATGCAGCAGCAGGTGCTGTCGAGAAGGAAGAACCCTCCAGAAATAGGGCTCCCTCCACCTTCACTTCCATAAAAGGTTGCCAAGAGGCTCATCCCCCTGGGTCCTGAGTGCTGAGCACTTTTTCTCTAGCTGTAAAAGGGAGTGACTTCATGCCCTGTCCTCGTGCTCAACTCCTCCACCGGCAAACTCTCCTTCTCGAAGCAGTTCGAAAACACCAAGAAAATGGTGAGTCTCCTTTTACCTGGAATTTCCGCAACTTTGAATTAACTGGAATTATGCTTTCAGAACTGGGGAGCGTTTTATGGCTCAGTGATTAGAGCACCTGCTCTGCATGCTGATTCAGTTCCCAGCATCTTCAAATAGGGCTGGGAATGTCCTCTGACTAACATCCTGGAGAGATGCTGCCAGTCCGTGTGGACAGTACAGAGTTAGATGGACCGATGGTCTGATTCAGCTTAAGGCAGCTTCCTATGTGGGTAGAACATCAGGGGTAGAGCATCCGCATGGCATGCAAAAGGTCTCAGGTTCAACCCCTGGCATCTCCAGGTAGGACTGGGAGAGACTCCCTGCCTGAAATCCTGAAGAGCTGCTGCTCGCCAGTGTAGGCATTACTGAGCTAAATGGATAAAATGTTCTGACAGTATAAGGCAGCTTCTTCTGTTCCTAACTGGAGGTTTCCTGTTGCACTGAAAAAATGAAATGGGGATAGAGGGACATTGTCCCTCTGCCTTTCCCACAACTTGGGTTCAACCAAAGTAGTGGACTTTGCAGTACGTTTAGGAAGGTTAGCAAAAGATCTTTAGATGGTTGAACAGGACCCCTTCCTTTAATTCCTTTAGAACAAGTGTTAACCAAGCTCACGGAAAAGATCTCTCAATGTCTATTTGACAGCCTTTGCTAAATGGAACCTCTGTGGCAGACCTCTAGATACCATCACCAGAAAACCTGAGCTTCTCAGAGGAGGTTATCTAGCTTTTGATTATTTGCTTTTATAGGCAAATCTCCCAAATGTAGGACTAAATAGATTTTTAAAAATTTGATGCAGCAAACAAACAAAAAACAACTTTTTATATATTATTCAAATGTTCTCCACAAATCAGACCAGTAACAAAGTATTGCTGTTTTACACGGTGGGATTTTTTTTTGGGGGGGGCAGGGTGTATTATGCAGCAATAGGGTATTCGTGGTGGATTTATACAGGGCCAGTCATCCCCCCCCTTATTAGTTTGCTGTCTGCAGGGGCAATTATTGCACTGTAGCAAACAACAAACCAAAAAATAAACTGGAATATTTGTGGCATGAAAAGTTACAGGATTTCAACAGGTCACACAGCGTGATTCGAAATGCAGCACTATCTCTACCCAAAAACTTGGCAGGCGCACACTGTTTTGGAAGCAAGGATATTGCATAACCACCTTGATACCATCATTACTACAAATCATTGTGAACCCACCATAAAAAGGGCTTCTGGAGGGTCTCTAAATCTTCACCCATAACTAGAGTTCTCCTGTCCATTCATCTACCTCCTTCTCCAGGGTGCTATATAATCTGTATGAGGCTCAACGGGACAAATTCATTCTCTCCAACATTCTGAGATGGCTGAAGACCACTCAGCATGCTTATTCCTTTCTGGGCTGCTTGTCTGAGAGAGTGGGGTTTGGGGTGTGTGTGCGTGTGTGTGTACTTTTTGCTTATTTTATTATTTTAATGCTTAGTGGCACAGATTTGGCACTGTTTCTGCTGACACGGGAGCACTGTGTTTGCAATCAGAGGGATTGATAGAGGACTTTTCACCAGTCCAGCTATTCAGAGATGGGTGTGCATGTAGCAGCTTCATAGTCAGCTTCCAGGCTTCAATATTTAAGGGGGTCCAAAAACATGTGGTTGTATCTAATTAAGTGCTACTGAGAGTAGACTCATTGAAATCAATGGTCACGATCTAACTTGGGTCTGTTGATTGTCTTGCCCCTCAGAATGTGATCCCAACCAATCAGAGATCACATAGTGTAGGTGTGGGAAACCTTTAGCCCTCCAGATGTTGTTGAACTACAACTCCCATCAGCCCTAGCAAGCCTGGCCAATGATTATGGGGGTGGCAGCTCAGCAACATTTGGAAGGCCAAAGGCTCCCCCTGATGGATTAAATGTGATGCGGTGCTATGTAGCCAATCAGATTTGGGCATGCGATGACATCACAAAGCCAATTCAAGGTGGCAGCAATGTTGCCTGGTTGGATATCTGGCTCATTCTGAAAGGATGAGCCATACAGCCCATTTTGCATCCCATTCTCAAATTACTGAAAGAGGACTATATTCCCACCACCACCAAAAAGGCCCACCCTCATTTAAACGCCTCATTTTTGCCAGCAGTGCTTTCAAAGCATTGGGTGACTACAGTTAATGGGGAAAGTCCAATCAAAGTTCGGAACTTCAAAGTTCCCTTGATATATCAATGAAAGAGCATGCCTATTATTACTAATATCTTCCTGGATTTCTTTTTAATAAAGCAAGTGCTTTCTCAAGCAGGGATCTGATATCTCAAGCACCTTTCTCTAAAGAACAATCAATCATATTTATTATAATTCTTGCAAACCACGCAGATGATGTGTTGCTGTAGCAACAATTACCTTCATCGCTTCCCCTTCCTAAACAGTTTCTGTTTTCTCAGTCTTCAATGAAATAAAAAAACCTCATTCATGGGATGCCAGGGGTACACAGTCTCCACCTGGGAGCTGAAATCAGTGGGATTGGCGATACCCTCAGATATATTTTTTTCTACAGGAAAGTGGGGGAGAGGAGTGTTAAAGGACACGATCCTGACCCTAGTTTTAAAAAGTGGGTTGTAGGCAACATTAGAATAGACCTGCTGAAATTAATAGACCTTAATTAGTCATGCCCATTAATTGCAATAATCTGGGTCAGACCGACCCTGTGCCCCCAAATACTATCAGAATCACCACTCTTTGCAGTTAATGACTAACCCACCACTGACCCCCATTCCTCTTGCTCTTCCTTGCCCCCGCCTCTCTTACAAACATATATTTATTTCACTGGCACACTCTCCCTACTTGTTCACCACAGCAACTGGTATATGGAGGCATCCTGCCTGTATATTCACTATAACTTTAAAGCACATTCAAAACACATTCTGTCCTCCAAAGAATTCTGGGCATTGTAAGTTCACCCCTCCGAGTGTTGCAATTTCCCAGCAACCCCCTTAACAAACTACAGCGCCCAGATTTCTTTGAGGGAAAGAATTATGCCCTTGGGTTCTCGATCAGTTGGTTAGAGCATGGTGCTGAGAACGTCAAGGTCGCAGGTTCCATCTCCGTATGGGACAATGGCATATTCCTGCATTGCAGGGGGGGTTGGACTTGATGATGCTTTGGGTCCCTTCCAGCTCTTATGATTCTACGAAAGCACGTGCTCTGAATGTGCTTAAAAGGCTTAGTGTGTACACAGCCCATGTGGCTAGCAGCCACTGTTAGCTTAACCCTCTTCCAAAGCCATCCAAATTGGTGACTGCCATGGCCTCTTGGGGGAGCAAATTCCCTAAGTTTAGCTATGTGTGCAGGGTGAAAAAATCAGTTTCCTTGGCCTGCACTTGAATCTTCCAAAATATTGCTTTACTGGATGGCTCTGAGTTCTAGTGTTAGGAGTGAGGGAGAAAAACTTCAGAGATTCTCCTCCAGGTGATGCAAGGCCAGAGAGAAAAAGGTGGCAGAGTGTTTGTGGAATTTCCTCCCCCAAGAGGCCCACCTGGCACCAACCTGAGTCTTCTTCCACCCCTAGATAGACATGTTTATTCTCCCATAAATGCCCCCATGCCCTTTAAAAACATTTTCTTTTCTTTTTTGTTATATTTCATTTCTGCATCTATTTTTTGTGAAATGCCCTAGACGTTGTGCTTAAGGGGATGGTAAACAAACCTTGATCATATATATTGCAGAGGGTTGGACTAGATGACCCTTGGGATCCCCTTCCAACTCTAGAATTCTATTATTTTACCTCCCACACCCCTGGCAACAGCTATGGCCCAAAGCAAGACGTATTCCAACAAAGGGCAAATTAAATTGGTACATGGCTTCCATTAGACTAGGTAAATAAATAAATTTGCAGTTATAAATTGGAAATGCCTCCGACCACCCCTTGCTCGAAAATGCTTTGCTGATAATAAAATCATTCTGGGATGGATTGAATAGCGCTCAGGATCCTGAAGCTACACAACACTGCCCTCTGGTGCTTGCTCCTAGTTTGAGCTCAAAATTAACTCTGAAAACAGGTGGCAAGCTTTCTCCTCTCTTCTTCCTCCCAGAAACAATGGTGTGTGTTCCTCTTTACAACAACCCAGTGAGGTTGGCTAAACTGAGAGGCTATCTGGTGAATTTCATGGCTGGGTGAACAGCTGTGCCCAGGTCTTAAAAACAACAAACAAATAGTATTGTGGCAAATTAAGGAAAGACTGGCGAGTTTAATTTTGGCACAAAAATAAAAAGTTAAACCTCCAAAAAAAAATGGGGGGCACAAATCACTGAGGAATATAGCCACTTCCTCAGATCCCACATGGTGGAGGGCTACTGATGGTTTGTCCATGGTGAGAACAAAGGGAAATTGAGTTTTTATTATTATTACTTCTAAAAAGGTAAAGGACCCCTGACAGTTAAGTCCAGTCGCGAACGACTGGGGTTGCGGTGCTCATCTCGCTCTATAGGCCGAGGGACTGGCGTTTGTCTGCAAACAGCTTCCGGGTCATGTGGCCAGCATGATAAGTCACTTCTGGTGAACAAGAGCAGCACACGGAAATGCCGTTTACCTTCCTGTTGGAGTGGTACCTATTTATCTACTTGCACTTGATGTGCTTTCAAACTGCTAGGTTATATTATATATAATTACATTATATATATTACATTATATATGTAATATATAATGATAATGATGGTGCCAGGCAAGCATCCCTGGGGAGAGCATTCCACAAACAGGGAGCCACCACAGAAAAGGCCCATTCCTGTGTTGCAGAAAGTACAGTGGTACCTTGGGTTAAGTACTTAATTCATTCCGGAGGTCCATTCTTAACCTGAAACTGTTCTTAACCTGAAGCACCACTTTAGCTAATGGGGCCTCCTGCTGCTGCCGCGCCGCCAGAGCACGATTTCTGTTCTCATCCTGAAGCAAAGTTCTTAACCCGAGGTACTATTTCTGGGTTAGCGGAGTCTGTAACCTGAAGCGTATGTAACCTGAGGTACCACTGTACAGTGATATTTATTTGCTTAGGGAAGAGGTGAGGAAATATTTTCAGTCTGAGGCAACCTTTTCTCTCTTCTTTTTTTGTTGGGGGGGGGAGAGCAAATACCAACGTCTTGCTTTCTCTCTCTCTGGGTATGTGTTAAGGCTTGCAAAAGTACAAAAGGGGGCAGCCCTAAGGGGGCAACTCTCCTGAAACAGGCAAACAAGACATGAACATGCTCTGTGGGCATGGAATCCTGGCTGGCTGGCAGGGATAGGGCAGCACAGATCCCTGGAGGGAATGGAACGGAGTACCGTGGGAAAGGAGGTTGGCTGGCCCCCTGAACAGGAACACTACCCAAGGCATCGTTTTGTCACCCAGGCCCCAGTCGCTTAATGCCTCTCTTCACCTGCAGTCGATCGCCTTGACGCCGGAGCAGATCACCGAGTACAAGGGCATCTTTGAGATGTTCGACGAAGAGGGGAACGGCTTGGTGAAAACGGATGAGCTGGAGAGGCTCATGAGCCTGATTGGCATCAACCCCACCAAGAGAGAGCTGGCAACGATGGCAAAGGATGTGGACAAAGACAGTAAGGATTCCCTGTCTGGCCTGGCTTTTCAGAAAGAATTCTGGCCCCCCAAATCTAATAGTGCTGCAATTAAAGGAAGGGCTGTGGGAAGAGAGAGAGTTTGTGTTTATCAATCTATCTGGGAAGGGCGACAGCTCAGAGGCAGAGCATTTGCTCTGCATGCCAAAGGGCCCAAGTCCAATTCCTGGTGTCTCCTGGTAGGGCAGGGAGAGACAACCCTGCGTTGCTGCCAGTCAGCATCAACAATGGTGAGCTTAATGAACCAATGGCCTGACTCAGCATAAGGGTGCTCCGTATTATCTTGCTATATCCATAAAAATGTAAGACGTTGTCACGCTCTGCAGTTTGCATAGCTGCTGATAGGCAGCCACTCCAACTGCAGCATGAGGAACGGCAGGCTGGTCCAGCCAAGTCGTTTAACAGAGGGGGAGAGCCACTCTGAAACACCTCCCACTTCTGGTAAACACGCTTGTGGTGAGGTTTAACGGAGGCAAAGAAGGTGCTTTACACAGCGGCTTAGCAGACCACTCTGAAGCACCTCCTCCTTCAAAAGGGGGTGGAGCTTGGTGCCAGCTATGGGGGGGGGATAGGTGAGGGTATGGTGCAAAGTGGGGTTGGGGGTTGGTCAGGTGTGTGGGAAAGGCAAAGAGCTTGGCGAGTGGAGCAAATAGGGGCAGTAGCATCCCTCTCTCTCTCTCTCTCTCTCTCTCTCTCTCTCTCTCTCTCTCTGTTACACATACATTCAATTTTTCTCTCCCCCTGCCCACACACATTAGTTTGTAATTCCCAACCATTCCTCCCAGTAAAAGGAGCCTATTTATAGTGGTACCCTCAAGGCAGGACTGTGTGGCAGACCAGGCAGAGGGAGGAGGCAGCCGGGTACACTTGCCCCAGACCTTGGAGGGCTAAGCCAGCCAGGGCCCCCCACTAGGGGCTTACTGGTCTTACACTGCCATGCCAAGATCAAGACAAGCTCTGCACAGGCCTGGTACAAATGTCTGTGGCCCTACGCGAAAAGGATGAGCAGAAAGCATCCCAAAGTACAGCAAAGTCTAAAATGTCCAGAGTCTAAAATCACCAATGGAACTTACTTTTGCATAAGCACAGCCAGTGTAAAATCTGCACCTACTGTTTTGCATCCACTGCCCCTGGTCCTGACGACCACTGACATGTGTCCCTCGGACAGCTGTCCAGAAGGGAATGTTTTCGACCCTTGGGTTGAAAAAGAACTGGCTTATAGGAATCTATTAATGGATTCTAGAAGTCCTTCCTTCCTTTTCTTCCCCTAGACAAAGGCACCTTCAACTGTGATGGGTTCCTGGTTTTGATGGGGATTTACCACGAAAAGTCAAAAAACCAGGATGAAGAGCTAAGGGCAGCTTTCAAGGTCTTTGATCAGGAGCACAAAGGCTACATTGACTGGAACACCTTGAAGTAAGTGAGCAGAAGACAGGGCAAAGGAGGGTGGGCGTTGCCAAGTCTCCCGTCCAAGTTTGCTACTCACATCCACACCATTTAAAGTACATGGCTTTGGCCCAGAGAATCCTGGGGATTGTAGTTTAAGGGTGCTGGGAGTTGTAGCTCTGTGAAGGGTAAACCACAGTTCCCATGTGGTTGTAGTTGTTTTAGTATGTATGTGAGCCCAGCCTCCATTCTGTACAGACTAAAAAATGCATAAGAACATGAGATGAGTTTGCTGGATCAGTCCAGCAGCCCATCCAGTCCGGATGCCACAAGCGGGACCCGAGCACAATGACATTCTGTACACCTGCCATTTCCAGGAATTGGAGGAAGAACATAGCCATCATTCTGGTTTTGACGAGCATTCACCTCGAAGAAACCAGGATGAAGAGTTAAGAGTGGAATTCCCAGATTCGTAGGCATTGTAGTTTACCCCTCCCACAGCCTTCTAGTCCACAAATTTGTCCAGTCCTCTTTTCAAGCCACACAGTATTCATCCTGGCCCGGAGCAATCCAATTCCGCTCATCCAAGATGACATCTGTGATGGTTGTCATGTTGGCGGCCATCACTGCCTCTTGTGGGAGTGAGTTCCATGGATTAAATATGCACTGCATGAATCGAACGGATCTCTAGCTCTTTGTGAGTGCAGGTAAAGCAGAACCTCCATGTTTAGAGGCAGCATACCAGATAGTGCACAACCACGCCTTACCGTGGCCTCTGCCCTTTAGGTATGTGCTGACGAACGCCGGGGAGCCGCTGAACGAACAGGAAGCAGAACTCATGATGAAAGAAGCTGACAAAGACGGGGATGGGACCATTGACTATGAAGGTATCAGAAATGCATGGGGAGTTAGAAGGGAGGAACGTCTCATAGGTACAGTCAACCATATAGAATCATTCATAGAATCATAGAACTGTAGAGTTGGAAGGGACCCTGAGGATCATCTAGCCCAACCTCTCTGCAACGCAGGAATCTGCAGCTGTCCCACATGGGGATCAAACCTGCAACCTTCGTGTTATCAGCACCATGCTCTAACCAACTGAGCCACATCAGCACCCCTATCTTTTTGTTCAAAATACACATGGCATTAAAGAAGTACGTAGACACAATCTAACAATTGGCAAGACTTCCACAGTTCTGCCTCCTCCTCCTCCTAATTCTCTTGTCACCAATGCAACATGGTCTTACTTGACCTGGGCTTTGTGGATTGCATTCTTATTTTTCTCTTTAAGAATTTTGGAGTTTTAATGAACATTCCATAGCCCCTCCCTAGCTGAGTCAATGGTTCAAGACTGCTCAACCTTAATCCAGCAAACCCACGGTTTTTACACATTTTGTGTGACACACTGTGCAATACTGTACATGCCTACTCAGAAGCAATGCCCATTGAGTTCAATGGGACATAAAGCAAAAGCAAAAACTCCACCCCCCCACCCACTGCACACCTTGGTCTGTAGAGTTCACAGAGTACAACAGTATTTGGCTACACCCTCTGAGATACCACCATCTGACTTTACTGTCCCCGCCATTGTTTTGCACATATCCTGAACTCAATTTCCTAACCAATTTCCTAGTAGGATGTTTGACTTGAAACACAGATAAACCCAGGAAGCACCATCACAGTTCTTCAGACCTTCCAGCAGATGGCAGTATAGTGCACCATTCTGACATTAGTCAGTACTGTATCCGTATTTGATAAATTGCAGCGTGTGCCACTTTTCCTACTCTTAAAACAACTGTCCCTTAATTTGCTTTTACAAAATATGTGGCAAGGATCTAAAGACCGTTCTTGCATTGCAGGAGGCCATGCGGTGGTTGCTGCCCAATCGTTTGCTCCCACAGGTTGTGGTATAGTGGTTAAAGCGTTGGAATAAAACCTGGGGGAGACTAGGGTTCAAACCCCACTTTGGGTGACCTTGGGGCCAGTCACTGCTTCTCAGCCTAACATGCCTCACAGGGTTGTTGTGAGGATTAAATGAGGGTGTGTGTGTGGAAAACCATGTATGCAACCTTGAGCTCATTTGAAGGAAAGGTAGGATATAAATGCAGTAAATAAATTGAAAACAATGCTTGGATTACTACAGAAACATGGTTGTGGTTTTTGGTGGTGTAGACAGTGGCGTAGAGATGGTATTATCTAGCAGGAGGTTCCTTAGACAGTTTCCCCCAAAGACCAACTGAGCATGTTGCCCACCCCCAAGATCATGTATGGACAAAAATGTTTGGCTCAGATGCACTCTCCAACCAAGGATGTCCCTGTACATGTTTGTTTCAGAGCAGCAAATGGAGGGGTGCTCTTTCTGCCTCTGCAAGACCCATCCAGGCTAAGGATACAGCTTGCCTGCACCCTGGAAAGTCTCACTAATATGACCAAAATCTCTCTGGCTTTGACTCCAGAGACTTTGGGTTCTCAGGGCCCATCCTTTAGGGTCTGACATCTCTGGGCCATTAATTCAGGCCTGGCCCTGTCAAACATGCAGCCCCCTACAAGGTTGCTCGGAAGGTCATGTGTCCCCTCCCCCTGGCTGAAAAAATGTTCCCCACTCCAGGAGTAGTGTGAGGCATTGGCTATTTCCACATTGCCAAAGGAGAAGGAAGACATTAACTCCCAAAGAGGAATATATTTGAATAAGATACACATATGTAGAGATGCAGTTTGCAATAACTACTATGCACAATGCATCTCACCGTAGCAGGGAAGATTGCAACCGGGTCCCCTATGTGTCCTCGTTGGTATGATGTCCAGGTGCTCACTGTTAGTGGATGACCTCTATTTGGGCGATGTGTCAGTGGCTGCAGCTGGCTCCATTCACCCACACCTGGCTGCCGTTTCTGGATTTCTATGCTCTAGAGAAAAAAGCAAACTATTGTCACGGACTGGTTGGAAACAGAGGAATGGGGGGAGGAACCAGCTGTGGAACACCTCCCCACACATACACACACAAGGGAAGAAGGATGAGAGGCCAGAGGGAAAAGGGGGGAAAGACCGGGAAGAGACGGTATCAGGAGCTGAAGAGGTAACAGAGCTTAGTGAGCTGGGAGAGTCTGTAGCAGAAAGTAGTCCAGAATCAGAGGCAGAAGCTGAAGCAGGAAAGTGAGGGAAGGGATGGCAAGAGGCAGAGATGAGTCAGGCTGGTGCAGAGTCACGGGTGTCTCCCCCTCCTACTGTGACAAGCCCCCTTCTTTCCTGGTCTTCCAGAACTAGAAGAGGTATGAAAAGGGCAGAGGAGAGGTTGGTTGCACCCAGGCGCAGTCTTTGATTGCTTGGGGAAAGACCCGGAGAGGAGGCGACTTAAACAGCTGCGAGAAGGCGGGGATGTTCAGACTTATCAACTGGTTTTCATGGAGTAAGACCACCAGGAATGAGCTACTCTGCTCATTAAGTCTAACACACAACCAAATCTGCAGAAATAGTGTTTTTGCTAATAAATAGCTAAATCCGACTTTAAATTGTGATTACTTACCGGCATGCTCCTGTGACAACTATTGATTGGCAATTGAGGCAGGGTCCTTGAAGGTAGGTTGCAGTCTGAGCGCCTGGAGCCAGGAGGCAGAAGGAAGGGCGCACTAACAAGGCAGAAGGAAGTCAGAAGTTCTGCAAGGCTTACATCTCTCTTAAGCTGCTGACTAGCCCCTTCAGTGTCACCTGATTTTCCAGGCCACATGGACCATGCACTGTTGGAACAAACTTGTAACGGGCCCCATTCACACCATACATTCAAAGCACTGTAAGTAGCCATTGCTTCTCCCAAAGAATTCTGGGAGTTGTCATTTGTTAAGGGTGCCTAGAGCCATTAAAACACCCCTCACAGAGTCGAGTGCTTTAGCAACCAATCCCTCTTCCCGGGGAATTCTGGGAATTGTAATGCTGAAGGGGATAGAGCTTGTCTCCTAACAATTTGCAGCATGCTTAACAAATGACAGCTCCCAAAAATTTTTTGGCGGGGAAGCCATGGCTGTTTAAAGTGAACATGGCCAAACTCTGGGAGATAAGGGCCTGACTGGCAGGACTCTACACAACATCCAGGCCTACCTCAAACAGGGCAGAACAATGACTGGCTGGTGCTGATGGTCAGGCCTACCAGCGCAGGCCTCCATGTGAAAAGAATGGGTGGTACCTATCGAGTGTAATGCTTGCTAATAAGTGGCTTGGACTCAGATTACCAGAAAGATCGTGCTTCCCTTTATGAACCTGCCAATGTGCTAAGATTCTCAGGCGAGCACCCTGTCTTGGTCCCATTCACATCAGACGCACAGTTGGTGGTGACATGATAGAGAGAGCCTTTTCTGTGGCTGCTCCCAGATTGTGGGATTCTCTCCTCCCAGCTAGACTGAAGATCTAATCAGGCAGGCCTTTGAAAAGGTGCAGATGATGTTGACCAATGGACCAACCATTGGGACTACATTTATATACCAACTTTATCTCCCAAGGAGCTCAGGGTTCTCCTCCTCCCCTTTTCATTCTCACCACAACCCTGTGAGGTAGGTTAAGAGATTTACCCAAGGTCACCCAGTGAGTTTCATGGCCGAGTGGGGATTTGAAACCTGGTATCCTACAGGTCATAGCTTGGAGAAGTGTGCTATAAATACATTGCATGTAATAAACAAACAAGCCCCACTGAGCTCAGCAGGGCTTACGTCTCTTGAATTTGTGTTTGAAAATACAGCAGAAAGTTAAGCAATGGGCACGGGGAGGAAGAAAAACGATCAATTCCACCTTCTTCCTAATAAATATCTATGTTTGTTTTCCCCTTCTAGAGTTTGTGGCGATGATGACCGGTGAATCATTTAAATTGACCCAATAAGGCCCACTGGAAGAAATTAATTCTTGATGTCAGAGTCCCGTCCCCACTCTCCACCCAAGCGACTTTCCTGCTTGCAATGTAAATAGACAAAAGGGGCAAGTCTCACAATGTCTGTAGGTAAAATAAAAAATATTGGTGTACAGATCTCCACATCCCTACAGCAAGAAGTTTGCAAGCAAAGAGGGGTGAGGGAAATCCAGTCCCAGCGTGTATCTACATGACAGAGTTAAAACAGGTTTAAAAGTGTAATTCGGTCGTTCTGCAACAAGAGCCAGGCTAAGCCACTTTACAGAAGATTCTCCTTCCTTCAGAGAAGACCCCGGAACTCCGACAGGCATCTACCCCACACAAAGTTAGCATAGCTTTAAGGCTGTGTACTCACAATACTTTTAAAGCACATTATTTCCCCCAAAGAATCCTGTGAGCTGCAGTTAACCGTGCTGGGACTTGTAGCTATGTGAGGGGTAAACTACAGCTCTCAGGAATCTTCATGGGAAATAATGTGCTTTCAATGTGCTAGAAATACATGGTGTGTGCCCAGCTCAAGTTAAATCGCCTTGGGCAATTGAGGGCTGGAAACTGGACAGATTGCACTTGTTTAAGATTCATATTAATAAAATTTCAATGAAACCAGTTTCCGTTTTCTTTATCTCCTAAGTGTGGCTTTTTGGATAGAATCAGTGAAATAAACGCAGGCCTATAAGGCCAAGAACAGATGCGGTTAAATGCTGGAAGATGCAGGACAGATTTTTAAAAGAACTATGGCACTTGCTCCCACAGGAGGCAGTAATAGCCAACAACTTGGACAGCCTTAAGAGGATTGGACAAATTCTGAGGGGATAAGGTTATTAACAGCTACCAGTCATGATGGCTATTGCTCTACCTCCACATTTGGAGGCAGAAATGCTTCTGAACATCAGTTGCTGGAAACCATACAGGAGGGGAGAATGTTCTAGTGCTTGGGCCCCGCTTGCAAGTTTCCTCAGTGGTATTTGGCTGACCACTGTGAGAACAGCATGCTGGACTAGATGGGCCATTGGGCCTGATCCAGCAGGCTCATCTTATGAGCAACATACTGAGTTCTCAAACCGGAATGCACATCTTCCTCACCGTGTTCCTGTGCGAGTCACATAGCCCTCACAAGATTGCAGGCCCCCCCGGCCCGGTTTCTTTTTTGGGGGGAGGGGGAGAGCGCTTTTTTCTGGCAAGATCTCGGCACCCAAAATGGCCGCCGGGCCCTCATGTGAGGAAACGGGATGTCCCATCTTCCTGGGACAACTTGTGCAGTATGCCAGTAGAGAGATTGGCTCTGAGGAAGAGACAAACTGAAGCCTGATTTCATCTGTATCACTTAATGTTTAGAAATGCTAAATGTCTCCACCTATGAAGGTATCTTACACAGTCTTGCACCACTGTTGCTGGACTATAAGGTCTATCTGTACTGACATTCCACCTGCTTTTGAAAGACACACCTGTTCACACAAGCCTCCCCTTGATCTCTTTGTCCTCCTGCTTTAACTCCTGAATTGTTTTATTGTAGATTTTAATTCCAGGCATTTATATTTTATAGTCTCTGCACCCAGTGTTTCTTCTTTGGAAACTGCTCAGAAGCCTATTTTAGCGTTATGTGGTATATAGATATTTATTATTCACAGTCATCTCTGACTACAGCTCAGGCTGACAGGACCTAGAGTCCAACACCATCTAGATAACGTAAGTTGATACATCCTTAGTTTACACTGACTGGTAACAGCAGCTCCCCACCAGAGTTAAAAACAAAACAAAACTGGAGATGGTGGGAATTTAAATCAGGACTCACTGCGCACACCAACTCCCTTTCTCAACAGAGTCCTGCCCAAGGTATTAAAATTCCAAACTGAGCCACTTGTTCCATGATGGCCCCAACACAGATGCAACAATCTACTTGATCTTGCTATCAACCAGCCGCAAACAAGCAACTCTAAATTTGCATCTGCTTTGCATACAGAAAGCCCCAGGTTCAATCCTGCGCATCTCCAGGTAGCATTGGGAAACACCCATCTCTGAAACCCTGGGGGTGGGGAGGTATTGCTTGGTCAGTTATAGGCCAGGTTTGGGGAACCTTTGGCCCTTCAGATACTGCTGAATTACAACTTCCATTATCCTCAGCAAGCATGGCCAATGGCCAGGAATGATGGGAATTGTAGTGAAGCAACATCTGGAAGGCCAAAGGTTCCCCTACACCAGGTATAGGCAATAGAGAGCTAGATGGACTGACTCTGTAACAGCAGCTTGTTATGTTTCGGAGAGAAATAAAAATAGAAGGGATTAATAGCCAAGCAGTAGAGCAACTGCATGCAACCCACAATCTCCAGTTAAAAGGAACATGTAGCAGTTTATAGGAAAGATCTCTCTCGGCTTCGACCCTGCAGAACTGCTGCCAGTCAGAGTAAGCAATACTGGACTAGGAAACTGGCTACAGGACAACTTAAGAAGTATCCCAACCAACTTCTAGCTGGAACTGGCAGCTGCTTCTGTGTAAGAACATGGGATGAAAAGAGATGCAATCATGGATCTCCTCTGCAGTCTGGACTTCAGGCTCTCCGAAATACCAGAAAGGAGGGGGAGCGGCAAGAAAACGTTGCAGTCAGGCATTCTTGTTCAGT
Source organism: Podarcis liolepis (assembly GCF_965112155.1). Classification (NCBI taxonomy): domain Eukaryota; kingdom Metazoa; phylum Chordata; class Lepidosauria; order Squamata; family Lacertidae; genus Podarcis; species Podarcis liolepis. The sequence continues at coordinate 23,248,326 of NC_139561.1, forward strand.
TCCAACTAACTAGCAATGCCGCCTCACAATACTCCATTTGTCATTTCCCATAAATTTACTTGCCCGTTTCCAAGTCAGTCAGCATTCTAGGCCTACTGAGTATGATCAAACCTTGTTGACCTGGTTTTTTGTTTTCATTTAGCAGGGGGTGCCCCTCTTTAGGGAACCTCCCACAAAAAATGATGTTGATTTATACTTCTGCAAATCTCAAGAATTCCTTAAGCATATCAGGACCTCCTCCTCTAGGGCATGGGCTGTGGCACCATAAGGAATGACGAACACCTTGAACATCAGAACAGAGAGAGGCCTTTAAAGGTTCTTTTTTTTACACACTGGATTCTCCTTTGCAGGTTGATAGATGCACATGCACGACAGCCAAGTCACTTTTGGTCACATCTGCTGAGGGAAATGCAAATCCATTTCAGTCTGGGGAGCTGAAAAGAGAAACAGCCTCCCTCGGGTAGATGGTTGCAATTTCAGCACTTCCCAAGCGCTGGAAAATACCAGGAGGTGTTATGTTTGCGAAAGCCTGCCCAATGTGCTGACGGTAGTGGAAACCCTCCTTCTCTCCTCGGAAGAAGTAAAAGTATCAGGTACCAGCGGCGGCCCCGGTTTGAAACCAGAGCTCTCCAGGGACAATGAAAGATTCGAATAGGAGGAAAGGCTCAAGATCTCTGAAAGGTTACTGATGTTATTCTTAGAACAGCATTTCGATTTGATGGCTAAAATACCCATGGGCTGCCAGAGAGAGCTTGGGAGAAATGTGAGGGCGGGGGCACTATACCCTGGGCCCAGGCAGTGTTGAGCATAGGATCCTCCAACCAATGAAGCCGGTCCATTAGGGGGTACAGGGCACTGCCCACCAATGTCACTGTCCTTTCAGCCAGCCTGCTGGTGGTCTCCTTCCCTTCCGCCCTACCAGTCTCCAGGACGTACAAGGGTGTGCACATGCCCCAGTTTATTTCATTGGGGAGGTTCTTATGGTGCACTAGAACAGGCATAGCAAGCCAGTGAAGAGTCTGCGTAAAAATGTGAACCTAAGAACCACTTTCCTGGAGGAGCCCATAGCACCATCTAAACAACCCTGCAGTTATGTTTTTAAGACAGCATTACATGCTAAATGGGGGATGCGGGTGGCGCTGTGGGTTAAACCACAGAGCCTAGGACTTGCCGATCAGAAGGTCGGCGGTTCGAATCCCCGCGACAGGGTGAGCTCCCGTTGCTCAGTCCCTGCTCCTGCCAACCTAGCAGTTCGAAAGCACGGCAAAGTGCAAGTAGATAAATAGGTACCGCTCTGGTGGGGAGGTAAACAGCGTTTCTGTGCACTGCTCTGGTTCGCCAGAAGCGGCCTAGTCATGCTGGCCACATGACATGGAAGCTGTACGCCGGCTCCCTCGGCCAATAAAGCGAGATGAGCGCCGCAACCCCAGAGTCGGTCACGACTGGACCTAATGGTCAGGGGTCCCTTTACCTTTACATGCTAAATGTAAAGCAAACCTAGTCTGGCATTTTGTTTCAAATGGCGAGCAACCAGATTCCTCTGGATATGACAAGTACAGCCTTCCATGGACACCAAGCATTCTCAGTCCTCCTCATTGGGTTATTTAGGAGAAGACACGCTTAAATGCATGCGTGTTTGGTGTTTTAATTGCCCTCCTGCAAAGCTTTGAGCTTCCTCGGGGATGCAGATACTTCTTGCACTCATGGGTGCTGCTGCTTCAGCTAAATATGCAATGGTACTCACAACTGGAACTACTGGAAACAGACAGAATGACTGAGTTTGGGAAACCCCCCTCTATAAATGACTTACACATAATGTCAGTCAGCCCAGGAGACATACTGAGGGGATGGATGCTCACTAATAAAGTTCCTGGAGCTCTCTTTCACGTCATGAAGCTAGGCACAATATTAAGAACCTTTTTGGGTCCACAGCTCCCTTGACCAACTACAGTGGTACCTCGGGTTACATACGCTTCAGGTTACAGACTCCGCTAACCCAGAAATAGTGCTTCAGGTTAAGAACTTTGCTTCAGGATGAGAACAGAAATCGTGCAGTGGCGGCACAGCGGCAGCAGGAGGCCCCATTAGCTAAAGTGGTGCTTCAGGTTAAGAACAGTTTCAGGTTAAGTACGGACCTCCGGAACGAATTAAGTACTTACCCTGAGGTACCACTGTACATTCTTTCTGTGGCACCCCTGTAGGGCTCAGGAACCCAGTTATGTCACCCCTTGCCTGCCGAGCTGGCAGCCTCTCATCCTTTTTTGAACACCCTTGTGGAGTGTTCCCTCAGCCTCCTCCCCTCTCCCTGCGAGTCCTCAAAGCTGCCGCTGCCACCACCCCTGGTCTCTGAGCCGCCTCGGCTCCTGGCAACCAGCACCCCCTGTCCAGCTCCAGAGGAATCATTCGCCCGGGGAGCTTGTAGCCAGGGCTGCTGCAACAAACAGCTGTGTAAGAATTTGGGAGGCAGAGATGCGAGAGGGCATCAGAGGGAGGTAGGGAGGGAAAGAGGGACAGAAGCCAGTGTTGCCCACGGCACCCCTGACCATCATTCAAGGCACCCCAGGGTGGTTGAAAACCACTGACATAAGACAAGCCAGCTGGATCAGACCAATGGCTCATTTAGTCCAGCATCCTGTTCTCACCGTGGCTGCCTGTGGGAAGCAGGGCATGAGGGGATCAGCACTGTCCAACTGCAATTCCCAGTGACTGTTATTCAGAGGCATACAGCCTCTGACAGCAGAGGCAAAGCATAGCCAACCTGCCATCGTTGACCTTCTCCATGAATTTGTCTAATCCTCTTTTAAAGCCACTCAGGTTGCTAGGCATCACTGCCTCCTGTGGGAGCGAGTTCCACAGTTTAATATGTGCTGCATAATTTTATGAACTGCTATCGTGTAGCCTCTTTAACTCGCCTTTTCCCTAAAGACCTCTCCCAAAAGGTGACGTCAACGGAGGGATTTACTATGGACTAGACTAGTACCAAAAACAACTGAACAAAAACTAAACACCGGGGACTATCCCTTCTTAAAAGGGCTTAGTGAAACGTGTTTCCACTCGTTACATGAAGATATGTCACAGATCCTCTCAAACAGGTCTTCACTTGTTTACTAAGCATTCCTTGGAGGGCAATTTGTCAGCCTGTATTTCTTAAGAAACACCCCCCTCCCTTGATTAAAACATACACACACCAACAATTCACCATTCCCAAATGCACAGGACGCATTAGCACTATGGTATATGTATATATTTACATTTCAAACCAGACATTTCTTTTTTTGAGGGAACTGAATCTTTGGAACAAAACTGGACAAATCTCTTCAGATTCAGATAGGGATAGTCGCTTAGAAAGGGGTTTTGGCCTTTCAGATTAGACCAGTATTATCAAAACTTCCCACCCCCCTCCCCCTTTCCCGCACCCCCCTCTACCTACAGATAAAACATGGAGCATTAAAACAACCATCGGAGTCAAAGGTCGTCTGCCGTTACATAGCAACGAACCCAGTACATCAGCAATTTGCTGGATAGTTCAATCTTCTCAGAAGAAGGCAGCAAGAACATGTATTCGGTTTTGCCTCATTTCTTCACCTCACCACAAGGGGAACAGGCCTCTGTTGAAGCCCAACCAGCGGCCATTTCCCCTTGCCTGGTCACACGGTGTCCTTTCAAGAGCAGCTCTTCTCCGCCCCCACCCCGTCTCCACGGCCATATTAAGTCCAGAGCATCGTTTTTCACACTCGCATGCAGAGACCGGTATTTTTAACCTGCCGTTCCCTTCGGTACCCTTGAAACGTCAATGGAAAGTTATAACAACCGGCAGCAGACATTCCTTCCGTGTAACAGGTCTCTTCTGACTCTCTCCAGGCTAACCAAGTACATACACGGTCAGGTTTCTCATGCCCAACAGTTCTTCCCACTGGGCTGGGCTACGGTTGTGGCTGCTCATCTGTGGAAGCTTCCGGAACCCCAGGGCCTCCTTGTACTGACTCAGGGTTGTTGTTTGACAATGTCTCAGGGTTGTCGTTTGACGGCGTCTCAGGGTTGTCATTTGACGACGTCTCAGGGTTGTCATTTGACGACGCTTCCGGCATCGTCTGAAGCTGACTTTGTTCCTCAGGGGCTGTTTGTTCCGAGGTGCAGCTGTCCAGTTTCTGGACAACAACTGGAGTCTCAGTGCAGGGCTTGGCCATCTTGATGGCCTCGTCGTAAGATGGCGGCATTTCAATAGCATACAGGCTGTACGCCGGAGGGCTCGCCATACTCCTATCCACCTCTCTGAAGGGCAGGGGAAGTGGGAGGTTCTGAGGATACTGCAGAGAACTGTATGCTGCAAAGAGAAAACACAGAAAAGTGTTCATTTTAGGAGGTCAGCACAACAAATGTTCGACAGAAGGGATGGTGGGAAGGCAGGTCCCTGGACCATTCACAGGGCTTATTTCAGGTGTTTTAGGACACCTTTTAGGGCAAAGATGGTGCATGAAGAACTGTAGTTGTAAGGGAGCCCCCCTCCCTTTGGACCTTTGGTTCCCCCACCAGTGTACATATTGAATGAATGGATGAAAACAACCCATCTCCACACTGTTTTCCAGCTGCAAGGTAGGATAGATTTCTCACGTTCCCCCCCACGGCTCCCGAAATTTGGGATTGCCAAATACTCACAGGTGACGGTGCTGTGGGCGGTGCTGTCGTGGTCCATGGGGATGATGGTGAGGTCGTGGGCGTGAGGCGGAAAAGTCTGAATCGGGGGCCTCTTCTTACGGCAGCAAAACCGGACACAGCTGGCGCCTATGCCGCACAGCAGCAGCAGAAACACTGTGAGCAGGATGAGCCTGAAGGAAAAGAGGCAGAGCCCCACATCAGCCATCGGACCCTGCAGTGTAGGCTCCCATGATATTTAGCAAGGAGGACGTCTGCTGCAGTCAAAGCACAGGGAACTGAGCAGGGGCAAGGAAGCTCAGGCTTGGGGGCTGAATTAAGGCTCCCAGGTCTCTCTATTTGGCCCTTGGAACTCTCCGCAGGCCACGACCCCTCAGTGGCCTGCTTTGCATCCTCCTTGAAGGTTTCTGTCTGTCTGGGATGTGTCCTTGAACTCTGAACATGTCTCTTGCTTGTCTGGAAGGAGGAGAGAGACTGGGTATATATGTCTGTGTGGTGTAGAAACTAGCCTAATGCACAAAAGTAAATTTACATGTGTTGCTCCAACCGACTTCTGCCTCTGGCCCCACCCACCACTGCCATGCAACCCCCCCACCTAGGGCTGCCCAGAAGGGAATGAACCCTCAGCACAATAGGGCAAGTGGGTCAATCATTCTGATACTGGCATATGGCGTTGTGGCCGATTGCTGCATACCAAAAGCTGCTTAGGGAAATTGGGTATGCTTAGTGCGCCAAACACTTTAATGAGTATTAACAACTACAAGACAGTGTGGTGCAACAGTTAGAGCAGTATTTCTCAAACTTGGGCTCCCCAGCTGTTGTCCGGTTACAACTCCCATAATCCTTAGCTAGCAGGACATGTGGTCAGGGTTTTATAAGTGCTGGAAACCACCTAGAGAGGCCGGGGAAACCCGTTCACATGGGTGGGGTATAAAGAAATTATTATTAATAATATATATAAACAGCTGGGGGCCCAAGTTTGAGAAACACTGTGTTGGAGTGTCAGACTAGGAGCTGAGAGACCAGGATTCAAATCCCTCCACTCAGCCATGAAGCCAACTGGGTAACCTTGGGACACTCACTGTCTCTCAGCCTACCCTACCTCACAGGGTTGTTGTGCAGATAAAATGAGAGGGGAGAGAGCAATGTATGCTACCTCGAGCTCCTTGGAGGAAAAGGTAGTATAGAAATACTTAAAACAAGTAAGTAATAACAAAACCCTCTTTTTAACAAAAAAGTATTTTCTATTATGTTTTTCTGGATGCCTTTTGCCAATTTTTCCCTTCTACGTTGTATACTGCCTCAATATATTTTTTAAAAAATGAAACTGTTTATTTGCTTTCATGTTTATAATCGGCAAACATAAAAATGTTTCAGTCCAACATTTCCAGATGCAAATCTACATTAGAGGAGGGCAGATGGTTGGAAAAGTAACCAGCCAATGCCATCGAGACCCCAAATTACTCCCAGGAAGTATGTGAAACGAGAGCTGAATGCCAATCAGATGAGCAGAGAGAAGGCGGCCTCTTTCCACATTCAGCGAGGCTTCAAAAGGCACTCAAAATATGTGGTTCGATTTTTCCCTACCTGCTTCTCTCAGAAGAAAAACATTTACGTTCTCACAGCATCATTGAGCAATAAATCCATAAGCTGGCCATTCATAACTATGTCACTGGATGACGAAAACTACTGGTAAACAATTTTCCATGAAGGATCAGATCACAAGATTGTTTTGCAATACAGTGGTACCTCAGGTTACATATGCTTCAGGTTACATACGCTTCAGGTTACAGACTCCGCTAACCCAGAAATAGTGTTTCAAGTTAAGAACTTTGTTTCAGGATGAGAACAGAAATCGGGCTCCGGCAGCGCGGCAGCAGCAGGAGGCCCCATTAGCTAAAGTGGTGCTTCAGGTTAAGAACAGTCTCAGGTTAAGTACGGACCTCCGGAACGAATTAAGTACTTAACCTGAGGTACCGCTGTAATTCACAGAGAGCAGACCTGTCTTGTTATTACATCATGTCCCCTGCCTCCCTGGTTTTAAAACTGCAACGCTGTGGCTCCTCTTTTGGAATCAGAGGATGGACATTAATGTAATAGGAGCCTGCTAGGTACTTCAATGGGAGACCTTGCAAGAAGGACTTGAACACAAGAGCTCTCTCCTCTCCTGTCCTTTCCAGCAACTGATATTCCTATTCAGAAGCACTGTTGTCTCCAACGGTGGAGGCAAGGCATAGTAGGCATCAATAACTCACGACTTTTGGCCCTTAATCTGAAGTGGTAGCATTTTGGCCTCTTTTATTGGGAATGGGTGTGAGCTTCAGGTGAAGGGCAGTGCACAAATTTTAATAATAATAATAATAATAATAATAATAATAATAATAATAATGATATTATACAGGCAGCGACCATTTTAGGAGTGTCCAATTGATGCGCGATTGCAGACGCGCAGGTCCTTTTGCACCTGGAAGGGAGCAGAACGGGGCTCGGGGGCGCTTATGCGAGTTCTGCTGACGCACATGGGGGCTGGGAATGGAAAACACACACACGAAATGGGTCACTGTGTGCATATATCCTCTCTCCCTCCCTGATGTGGGACCAGCAATGGTGCCCACTTGAGAGGTGCCGAAACTGCGCTGCTTGCTGCCCCCCCCACTTGGTTTTAAAAACCCTCTTAACAAATATAATAAAGTCATAAGGTCTCCTCTGAGTAAAACTTAGCTGAATACCACTCCTGGGTGTTATAGGACTGGCCATCCCTACTCTATGGAATAGTATGGTCCAGGGAACGTTTTTAGCTATTTGTGGACCCATTTGCCTTTTTTAGAGATTCCGGGGGGGGGGGATGAAACAGGAAGTAGGCGGAGAGAAAATACCTGTTTCTCACCACTGGGCTGGTTTTGCCACTCAGTGGATGATGCAATGAGAGTTTCAGTTGATTACAGGCCAAGCAAGGAGCGATGATAGTTTGACACAGCATAAGCCCAGAGGGCTCCTTCATGTGCCAAGTTCTCAATGGCTAAAGGGCTCCACGTGTCGGCTTGTGAAAGTGAGGGAGTTTTATAACAAAAATGTTCCATGAGAGCAACTGGGGGAAGGAAATATTACTTCATTCCCAACTATGCCAGGATTCTTGTCAAGTGGGATTGCAGCCTGCCCTGTTTTGTTTCCCTTTTCTGAGGCACCTAGTAACACATCCTCACCATCACGGGCTCGTCACCACCTGTCCCTAATCGTTACTTATTAAGTCAGATTTCCATAGACCTCCAGGGGACAGGAAAGTTGAGAGGTCACCACATGACCTACTAACCTTCCAGCAGCACCAAGTTTTGAGCCTGCTTGTTGTAATTAGAGGTAATCTCCCAGGGAAACACCCCTGGCACTATCAAGGTTGGTTTTTTAAGTGCCAGGCGAATTTAAAAATAAAATAAAATACTGAAGTGTTGAGTGATTTTGTTAAGATTGGCTAACAGTTTTAGGCCCGAGGGCCACACTGAAGCTTGATAAGGGCCACATGCCAGGTGGGGTAACTGTACTGACCAATGCACACATGCAGACAAAAACATTCTGACCCAGAGGACATTTTTTTTCTCCCCATGGCAGTGCTGCTGTTGGGAGATAAAGCAGCATTTTTCATCCTCATCCCAGTGCTGGGCTAGCAGGATAAAAAACCTCTCCTGCTAGCATGTGTTGGAAAAACAGCCCCATTACAAGAAGGTCTCTTGAGCGCCTTCCTGTCTTCTAAGACTTGCTTGTGGCAACGACAAACCAGAGGGAGAAAACGCCTCTTTTTCCAAGGCATCAAACACCAGTCCTGCAAAGCCCCTTTCAAAGGGCCACCTTGCAAAGCGCTTCAAAAGACAGCCTTGCAAAGCACTCTGCAAGGGATGAACTGGGCAAAGAAGTCACCTGATGTCACGTGTCTGCCAGCTGGGAGCCCCGCCCACCTGTCCAACAAAGGGTGGGGGAGATAGTGATCTGGCCTTCTGCCCAGATCCAGTTCCTTCCCTCTGGGGCTTGGTTAACCAAAGGGCTGGCTCCAAAGTGCAGCCAAGGGAAGGGATGTGAAATTGGATCCCTGGCCCACTGCACACCCGACAAGCTTAAAGAACAGTATAACTGTTGCCCCCGGCTCCAGCATCTCCAAACCCTCCTTTAGCATCCCTAAGTAGCTGCTCCAAATTAGTCACACAATGGCTTTATCACAACCTGCTCGTTTCATAACGCACTCAGACTGTGCAACAGGAAAGGTGGTCATTTGTTTATCTACCGGTTGCATTTCTGCTTTGCTAACTTCCTCTTCAAACAGGGCAGTGAATGGAGCTATTGTCAGGATCTGAACAAGGCATGATCACAAAGTAAACAGAAACGAAATACACACGCTGCCTCTCTTTCTCCAGTATCAAAGGAGAGAGGAAAGAGGAGACGGAGATGGGCTGCTGGATGTGGCCCTCCAGGCCTTTCAATCTGGCCCTCTGTGGTTGCCCCAGGCCACGCCCCTTATTGGCCCTGCTCAACACCTTCCTTGAGTGTTTTTGCCTGTGCAGAACGAGCAGAGTGGGGGCCGAGAGGGAGAGACAATGTCTGCCAGCGACTTCCTGAAACAAATGAAGCCAAGGCTGAAAATTGATCTGAACTCACCAGACATACCACAGGCTTGTCCAACTGGTTCCCTGCTGAGTGCACCTGGAAAATGAAGACAAGGAAATGGGGCGTCACTCATCGAGCCTTGGATTTTTGATGCAGCTCACACACATGATCTCTCTCTAACTTTTGCGCAACGGAGGACGGGGAACCCCTGGCTTGCCAGATGTTGTCGGCTGCCATTCCCAGTCAGCAGGGGATGATTCCAGCGGCAGCCTAACTAAAGCTGGAGGGACACAGGTCTCCCAAAAAAACACCAAAAAAAACAGGCCAAGCAATTATACTTTCCACATCGCAGATGGGGAACTGAAGATAAAAGAAATCCCGGTTGAGTGTGTGGCCAAGGTTAGATGCAAACTAGAAAATTTCTCCCAGGCCTTTCCTTATTTAAATAAAGCTTTCAGATGGAGACACATTCCCGTCAAAGAAAAGCACCTCATGCAGGTTCTTACTTACCCTTGCGGGCTACTGCAGTGAATCTCAGCAAAGGCAGGTAGGGCCTGGAAGTAAGGAAAAGAGAAATAATGGATTTAGAACAGAAAGCTAGAACTAAATGCTGCAGGGACAGAATTCTATGGCTCTGAAACTGAGCCGGGGAACCCCTTTTCAGCTTGAAAGCCACATTCCACCTGGGACATTCTTCCAAGGCAACAATTGTTAACGTGGCTTCTGCACAGTACCCAAGTTTCTACACATGTTCCCACACCCCTCTCTGTCATCTATCCAGGCAAGCAAGAGGCATAGCCCAGCCAGGCAAAAACACTTGGGATGCAAAGCAAGCCTTGGTGAGTGGTGTGGCCTGCGGAGACTTCTAAGGGACCGGTGGGAGTGGGATGGAGGGATACAATGAGCCCCCTGGGCCTGAGTTTCCACCTTGCTTGCTCTAAAACAACACACCACTCTCACAAGACTTGCCTTACTCTTACTGGATCAACCAAAAGATCCCTCTAATGCACCACTCTCTCATCCAAAAGAGCTAGGAAGATGCCCATGGGATGCTCATGAAAGAGAATGACCACTACTTTGCAATCCCAGATTTATCAGAATGCATTATCCTTAGGTTTGCAGCTGATGAATAAGGAGGTGAATATATACAGTGGTGCCTCGGGTTAAGTACTTAATTCGTTCTGGAGGTCCGTTCTTAACCTGAAGCACCACTTTAGCTAATGGGGCCTCCTGCTGCCTCTGCGCCACCAGAGCACAATTTCTGTTCTCATCCTGAAGCAAAGTTCTTAACCCGAGGTACTATTTCTGGGTTAGCAGAGTCTGTAACCTGAAGCGTCTGTAACCCAAGGTACCACTGTATAGTGGCAAGGCAGTTAAAACTTTCGCATCTCTTGTAAGTCCAGCAGCTTTGCTCATATGCAGAGCTAAACCATGGTTGGTTGTAACTATGGTTGGTTCAAAAAACCATACACAGCCTCACAGATGAACAAGCCAGCTAGGGCTGGCTAAAGATGTTTTGCTGACTGAGGCAAAGAACAAGGCACTACTCCTCCTTATTCTACATACAGATGATAAACATGCTACGAATAGACACTTGCTTACTAGTGACAGGGAGAGTGTCCTCCACGGTGCCTGGGAGCAGCAAGCTAGTCACTTTCAGCTTAACTATGGTTTAGAGCAGGGCTTCACAAATCTGGGTCTCTAGCTGTTTTAAAACTACAACTCCCATCATGCCTAGCTAGGACCAGCGGTCTGGGATGATGGGAGCTGTAGTCCAAAAACAACCGGAGACCCATGTTTAGGAAACCATGGTTTAGTGACTGGCAAGCGGTAGCGGATAGCATGGTGGGGTTGTGCCCCTCTCCTGACCTCCCTCCGTCTGAGCTGTTGTTGGTATACCAGGAACAAAGGTCAGCGCAGTGAAAACTGGCATCTGCCACCTCTCCATCTCTGTTCTGGGGGATGCACATGGTGGTGCCTGCTACTGTGTGCAAGCAAGGCCACTGCATTTAGATTTCAATTTCTAAGGGGTAGCTGTGTTGTGGGCTTGTTGCAGCGAAAACAAAGCCCTGTAGTGCCTGCAAATTTATTATGGCATAAGCTTTAGTGGAGTAGTCTTATCCAATGCACACATTGGTATCCTAAATTGCTGTCTGTCTGTCTGTCTGTCTGTCTGTGTGTGTATGTGTGTGCGTAGAGCCAGGGTAGGATGGTGGTTGGACTAAGGACTGGGAGACCAGCGTTCAAATCCCCTTGAAGTTCACCGGGTGACATGTCTCTTAACCTAACCAACCTCACAGGTTCGTTGCATGGATAAAATGGAGGGGCAGGGGAAAACAATTATGCCACTTTTGAGCTCCTCACAGGAAAGGTGGGCTATGAAGGAAATTAATACACACACACAAAAATGCTACATAAACACTGGACCTTGTTATTGATTGACTTTGCAAAGTCACTCAATGTAGCTACCCAACCAAGAAGTAAGCTTATGATCCATTTTATTGCACATGTCCTGGCAAGCCATTCTTCAGCTGTCCAAACCTTGCCCCCAGCATACTGGAAACTTAAGTTACTTTGAACAGATATGCTGCCGCTTGTGAACATTCTTTTTTTTTTTTTTTGCAGTATCAGCATTTAAAAAAAAGAATCTTGTGTTTGTTGCTGTTGTTAGTTGTACAGTGGTACCTCGGGTTAAGTACTTAATTCATTCTGGAGGTCTGTTCTTAACCTGAAACTGTTCTTAACCTGAAGCACCACTTTAGCTAACGGGGCCTCCTGCTGCCGCCGCGCCGCCAGAGCACGATTTCTGTTCTCATCCTGAAGCAAAGTTCTTAACCCAAGGCACTATTTCTAGGTTAGCGGAGTCTGTAACCTGAAGCATATGTAACCCGAGGTACCACTGTATACACGTTTTCAGTGAATTTTACTAAGGTGCCTTCAATGACATTTAACAGATTTATTTTCTTGCATCTATATCCCGGCTTCCTTCTGCCATGGAATCTAAAAGCAAAGTTTGGATTTGATATCCCGCTTTATCACTACCCTAAGGAGTCTCAAAGCGGCTCACAATCTCCTTTTCCTTCCTCCCCCACAACAAACACTCTGTGAGGTGAGCGGGGCTGAGAGACTTCAAGGATCCAGCCACTTACCAGACCTTGACCTGCTTAGCTTCTCCAATGGCTACTAATCCCGATGGTTCTCCTCCACTTCCATTGTCAGAGACAGCCTATGCTCTGAGTTGCTGGGAATCACAAGTGGGACATTGTTGTCCCACTTGCAGATTACCCATTTGGGGTTTCTGATTAGCCAGTAGGAGACCAGTAGGCTACACTAGGTTGGGCCATTGGCCTGATCCAGCACTGCTCTTTTTGCATTCATTTGCTAGAAAGGGCAACATACATACATATATATATATATATATTCTTTTAAAGCAAAACAAATATTCCCAAATCTAAAACTTCCAAGTATCTTGCACAGGGAGGGTTATTTTGGGAGGGGGCAGGAAACAGGTATCATGCTGTATCACCAGTCAGTTGCTGCTGGGACCACCTACAGCCAGGACTTTAGGGTAACAAGCCCAGAGTCTAAAATTACCCAACTGCACCCCTGTCCGAGAATCCATTTCAGCAATGGTGTACAGCTGAAAATACGAAGCTGTTTACATGGAAGCCTGTTCATTAAACCAGGATTTTAAAGGAAAAATCATGCCTTAACTATTAAAGTGAAATGTTCAGTATGCATTATCACATGTGAAGCATAAGACTTATAAAATTAGAGGGATTCTGGCAAAAGAAAAAAAAGAGAAAGAAATAGGTAGATGATGCAAAAATCAAACCAATTCAGTAACTGCTCAGAACAACACAAATGAAGACGCCTTTTGATTCGTGCATATATGGATGAGGGGGTGCGGCTCCAGCCTAGACCTGTCTACGTGCAAATCCCGTGCATAGGCTGGGGTGGCCCTCTAGCTGTTACAGAACTACAACTCCCATCAGCCCCAGTCAGCATTGCCCATGGACAAGACAGATGGGAGTTGTAGTCCCAACATCTGGGAGGACCACAGATTCCCCTACCCTTGATTTAGACCAAGAGAACTTGAAGCCCTTCCAACATGATTTCTGGACCACTCAAGCTCTGTCAGAACCGAGATTCTGATCTGATTCAATGTAGACATCTTTCTCACTTTGTCCTCATGAGGACAGACGAGTCTGCTTTCACCTGCCTCGTTAACAACCAGTCCAGGGCTCTGCCTCTGCCTGCTGGTCTCCCTGCCTTGGAAGCCCTAATGGTTACCAGTTACCACTGGTCTTAAGATCTAAGAAGGCAAGACTCCGCAAACCCCAGTAGATAAGGATAGCTAAATCTCAGGGGCTGTATTCAACTAAGCTCGGAGAGTAGAACCCACTGAAATTCACACACACACCCATCTAATTTAGATCCGGATCATTTAGGGATACTGTGAACAGGCTACAAGAAACGTGCTTAAAACCACAGAAAACGGCAGAGAAGGAGGGCGGCAGGGAGGGCTTTTCGTGCGAGAGAAAAGAAAGGTCTGCAAGTAGAGGCCCCCACAAAGGGCGACATTCAAACATAAAAGCTTTTTTTTTATCCAGTGCCGCAGACGGAGCCACTCCGATCGGCTGCGGGGCGAACCACAGAGGCCGGTTCGCAAGCGGCGCGAAGCTATGCTAGCAAGGAAAGCAAAAAAAGAAAAAAAGAAAAAAAAGGACGATCCCAGCCACCGATCAGCCCCGAAACGGAAATGCAACCCCCCACCCCCGATCCACCCACCCACAAAACGTAGCCCACTGCGGCACCCACCTCCAGCAGAGCGAAAAGGAAGATTTTGTAGGAGACGCAGCTCGCTCGCTGTGCCGCAGCCATGGAAAGCGAAGGGGAGTCGCCTCGCCCGTTCCCCGCTTTTCGCCCGAGGACGCCGAGGCTCTTTTGTCTTCCACGCACGCGGAAAAAAACGCCCCGCGCCCCCTTCGGAAGACACCCAAAGAATCGCTCCTGCGCTTGGCGCGCACTCCTCGGCTGCAGCCGCTTTGCAAAGCGATATCTCTCTCCCCAGGCCCCGCCCCTTCCCCAGTTGGCCCCGCCCACTGCTGGCTTTCCCGCGCTTGCTTTGTTCACCCGCTGGGTTGCTGCAACGGGTTAGGATTTTGCAAGCGGGAGGGGGATTTCTTTGCACCCATGGGTCGCTCTCCCTCCACGAGGTTCTGGGGGAGCGGAGGTAGGCCCAAAGCGATGACTCAACGGGGTGTGTTTGTGAGAGAGAAAAGTCACCGGTTGAATGGAAACGAAGCCTAATTCCGCCCACCCGGCGCTATCCCCCGCCCGCAACCCGCAGAGCAATTTTAAGATTGCAGCATTAGGACAAAGGAATTTCAGAGGGGAGCTCCAGCCTTAACTGGCTGGATTTACAAATCATTCAGAAGTTCAAGTCATCATAAGTCATCAGCATTTTTGCGGGTGGGGGATATATGCACATATATCCTAATATATGCACACCCCACAAACGTTTTTCCACTAATAACTTTGGTATGTTATTTTAAGTACCGGGCTTCTAATGCATGCTGCAAACTGAATCAAATTTCTCCTTAATCCTTTGTTGTACCCATCATAAGTACTACGCAGAGTAGACTCACTGAGTAGACACGACTAAGTGAGGCCTATTCCGAGGTTGCATGCGTACCACACATTCAAATTGCTATTATACCACTTCAACAGCCATGGGCTTCCCCCAAATAATCCTGGGAGCTGTACGTTCCCCATCACAGAACTACTATGCTCAGCAGCTTTGACAAACTATACTCCCCAGAATTCATGGCTCGGGTGGCAAAGCAGTGACTGTACGGCCCTTTTCTTGAATCTCGTCTCCGCCACAAACTCACTAGAGAACTGAACTTCTCAGCAAACTGCTTAAGAGTCTGAGGAACGCTGCAGCCTTCTGCCTCACTGGTTGATAAGACCCAAGGATCGGCTCACCTTATGCATGCTTTCGCTTGCCAGCTGCTGTGCATTTGCAAATAAAGCCGTGCCTACTTCACCCTGTAAAATGCACCTTCATGTTGTGCCACTATATATATAGCCTGCTGGTAATCAGGTAAAGGTAAAGGGACCCCTGACCATTAGGTCCAGTTGTGGCTGACTATGGGGTTGCGCTGCTCATCTCACTTTATTGGCCGAGGGAGCCAGGCGTACAGCTTCCGGGTCATGTGGCCAGCATGACTAAGCCGCTTCTGGCGAACCAGAGCAGCACACAGAAACGCCGTTTACCTTCCCGCCGGAGCGGTACCTATTTATCTACTTGCACTTTGATGTGCTTTTGAACTGCTAGGTTGGCAGGAGCAGGGACCAAGCAACAGGAGCTCACCCCGTTGCGGGGATTCGAACCGCTGACCTTCTGATTGGCAGGTCCTAGGCTCTGTGGTTTAACCCACTGTGCCACCCTATGGATCTCTTAAGTGGGAGTTGCTTTGGGTTCGATAGAAGAAGAAGAAGAAGAAGAGGAGTTTGGATTTAATATCCCGCTTTATCACTACCCTAAGGAGTCTCAAAGCGGCTAACAATCTCCTTTCCCTTCCTCCCCCCCACAACAAACACTCTGTGAGGTGAGTGGGGCTGAGAGACTTCAAAGAAGTGTGACTAGCCCAAGGTCACCCAGCAGCTGTGTGTGGAGGAGCGGGGACGCAAACCCTGTTCACCAGATTACGAGTCTTCCACTCTCAGTGGCACAGGGTCCCAGATTCAATCCCCCAACAGCTCCAGGTAAGGCTGGGAGAGTTTCCTGCCCCAAATCCTTGAGAGCCGCTGCCGGTCAGTGTAGACGATACTGAGTTAAGAAGGACCAATGGTCTGATTCAGTGTTAGGCAGCTTCCTGCGTTTCCTATGGAGGGCAGCTGGGATTTCAGAGTTGAGAAAGGAAGCAGATCAATAAAATATTGTCCAGCAGAACCTCAAATGAAATACCTTCCCACAGATATAATTTGTGGGTTGAATTGCTAATAATCCAGCAATGAAAAAGGGGTGTGTGTGTGTGTGTGTGTGTGTGTAATCGCCACAAATCAGTGGAGAATCAGAGAATCAGAATTGTAGAGTTGGAAGGATCACACTAGGACAGGGGTCTTCAACCTGCGGCTCCGGAGCCGCATGTGGCTCTTTTACACCTTTGCTGCGGCTCCGGGGCGGATACTAGCAAGGGGAGGAAGCGCATTGTGCGCCCCGACACTCCCCACTGTGGCGGGCACTGTACTGGCTGTGACGTCGCATGGGGGCGGTGCGTGCGTTAGTCACGCACCGTCCTGACGTCACCTTCCCGCCCGCTGTCAGATCGGACATTTAGGTAAGAAACAATATATGCAGTGTTATATTTGTTTTAAATGTTGTAATGGTTTTGCGGCTCCCAGTTTTTTTTCCTTCGGAAACGGGTCCAAGTGGCTCTTTTTGTCTTAAAGGTTGCAGACCCCTGCACTAGGATCACCCCTGCAATGCAGGAATGTTTTGCCTAACATGGGACTTGAACCCACAACCCTGAAATTGTGCTCTACCAACTAGGGCACCATCTTCCATTTGTTCTCAACCACCTCCCTCCCTTCTTACAACCAGTTCACAGGGTGGCCTTGCCTGTCACCTTCCTCCTCCGTAGTCTCAGTATTACCCTTGTACAACTTGGCAGGGAAGGGGATGGGGACAAAACTAGAATTTCAGGATTCAGTGTCACCAGTACTCTGAAGATACCCAGCTCTATTTCTCCTTTCCACCTAAATCCAAGGAAGCTGCCTTGGTTCTAAACCAGTGTCCGCCATCCTAATGGACTGGGTGAGGGTGAACAAATAGAAACCTAACCCAGACAAGACACAGGTGCTCTTGGGTCAGCCGGAAGGCAGAACTGGGAATATGGATTCAGCCTGCTCTGGATGGGGTAACAAGACACAGGTTCGCAGTTCGTATGGGCTTCTGGACTCAGGTCTCTGTGGTGGCTGGGAGCGCATTCTCACAGTTATCGCTAGTGCTGCAGCAGCACCCTTACCTTGAGATGATTTGGCCATAGTGACATATTCTTTAGTTACATCCCATTTGCATGACTGTAACAGACTTTAAAAAGCGCTCAAAGACTTCAGCTGGCTCAAAGAGCCGAATCCAGGTTGTTGACTGGGGCTGGTTCTAGGGAGCACACAACTCTCTTGCTAGAACAGCTCCACTGGCCGCCAGTCTGTTTTCAGGCACAATTCTAAGTGCTGGTTATGACCTTTAAAGCCCTGTGCAGCTTACGGTAGGTCCAAGCTCTCTGAAAGACCACATTCCCTTGTGCAAACCTGCTCGGGTTTGGAAATCTTCAGGGAGGCCCTTCTCTTGGTCCTGCCACCCCTACAGGCAGGCTTGGTGGAGACACAGGAGAGGGCCTTCTTGGTGGTTGCTCCCAGACTTTGGCAAACCCCACCACCACCTCAGAGAAGCTAGACTGGCTCCATTGTTGTCCTTCTGCCAGCAGGTAAAGACTTTCTTGTTTTAACAGGCTTTTGGGAACTGGGTAGTTTTAATGAAAGGGCTTGTGCAGTGCTTTTTTATCGCAATTTGTATGGTTTTAACAGATTTTAAATGTAGATATTGATATAATTAAAACTATGCATGTTTAATTTTTTAAAAATTATTGTTCCCCACCCCCTGAATGTTTTTAGCTGTTCTTGTTTTTATCTGCAAGCCACCTTGAGTCCGTGTCAGGGGAAAAGGCAGGGTATAATAATACTAATACAGTGGTACCTTGGGTTAAGAACTTAATTCGTTCTGGAGGTCCATTATTAACCTGAAACTGTTCTTAACCTGAGGTAACACTTTAGCTAATGGGGCATCCCGCTGCCGCCGCGCGATTTCTGTTCTCATCCTGAGGTAAAGTTCTTAACCTGGGTTATCGGAGTCTGTAACCTGAAGCATCTGTAACCCGAGGTACCACTGTACTAATAATAAGCCCACCTTACAGGGTTGTTTTGACTGCTTCAGAAAAATTCCAACTACTGTTACACCCTAATATGGAAAAGACAAAAGAAAATCCCAACTCATGCTTAGTTTCGCATTAGAGAAGCATGACTGATACTGACCTTAGAGCTGACCTGCTCATCATTTTCCCCATGAGGTCATTTCTTCTGGTTGCCTAAAGGAGTATTTTTGGAGGATATGCCCAACCCTTCTCTCACGATGCAGTCCAATTACAGAGCTGGCAAGGCAGGGCCAAGGGGATCCCAGCTGACAGCGGAAAGAGCAGCTGACACACATTGTGCTCCAGTTACATGTCGCTATCCTGAGTCACCACCCAAAAGCAAGGAAAATGTACAGAGAAGGCAGAACAACCCTTTGCAGAAAGGCTGGTGAACAAGGCGATGGGGACACATTAGCATCCTGAAATGCAGCAACATCATCTCCACCTGTTGTGTTTTAAGACACATCTATTGCATTTGTATTCCACCTTTTTCCTAGGTGGGTTACATGGTTCTCCCCACCTCCTCAATTAAACCCCAGAACATATCTGTCTTCTTCCACCATCTCACACATTTCAGTCCTTTCTTTCTGTCACCTGCTGCTATGACAGACGGGACGAAGTTGGTTCCATTAATTTCAGTGGATCTGCTCTCAATAGAGCTTTGTTGGGTACAACACCTGAATTTTGGTTCTCCTTATAGAATGTGGCTTTCATGGTATAGTCCAGCTAAATCCAAGACCAGACTACTGGTACTGGGTGGAATGCAGAGAGACCAACACCTGGCGAGGGCAGTGACAGGCAGAGCAACCTCCTGGGCTGGTTAACAGCATACTGGGGATGTTGAGGCAGTGCCCAAATTATTTTTCTTCACCAATTTATAAAAAAATATATTTTTATGGCACAGAGGTATACATCTATCTAAGTTTACAGCAATAAAAACATAAAACTATACAATAAAAGCCATAAAAAGGTAAAAACAGACACCAATTGACCACTGAGGAACGGTGTTCTTAATTGCCTGCATAGGGATAGAAAAGCTTTGAGTAGGCATTTAAAAGTTGGCACAGAAGGCGGCTGCTGAATCTAGTGGCAAGGTGTTCCACAGGACCAGGGCAATGACACTAAAGGCTTGGCTCCTTGTTGTCATTGTGAAATGAACCTCAGGGATCTACCACTGACACTTGCAGATGATCTCAGTGATCAAGTGGGATGATATGAGGCATTAGGAACTTGGCAACTGTACAGAGAGATCTATAAATGGATCTCCAGACCTGCCCAGCAAGGAGTGTCCTCTCCCCTCTGACCCAACCCTATTTCAGGTTGCAAGGAGAAGTGAAGATGGTGTAACATCCTTGCTCCTTCTTACTCTCGCTTCCTGCAGCCAGACTCCTGCCATCGCTTCCTGCCCCCCCCCCAGCTGCTGCCATGATGCCAACCACTGGGCAACAGAGCTGCCCACCACAGCAGACACTTCTGCAGACCACCCACAAGGGACATGTCTGCATTGTAGTCCCTATATACTTTCCATTCTGGGAGAAGCCTAGAAAGCCAAAGAAGCAGGCTAGAAAGGGAACACGTCCAGTTGCAAAAGCGTCATTTATGTGCATGCCAGCTGCAACGAATCCATGGCCCTGCAGATGTCATAGGACTCCAGCTCCCATCTTTCTTTGACTGTTGACCAAGGTGCTGGGGCTGATGGGAGTTGGAGGACAATACGATACGATAATCTTTATTGTCATTGTTCCATACAGAACAATGAAATTGAAAAATACATAAGACATTCTACATAAGACATTCATTGACACCTGGCATTAATATTTTGTACATCAAATATGCTTATATTCCCACTGCAGAGTCCTAAAGGGCCACACACTTTCTCTCTTACACACACCTTTTTTCCTTTCCACAGCCCTCCCTTTAAACACCCCTCAGCCATAGGCATTGTTATGTACTGAAGTTCTCACCCTGGGCCAGCAGGGGGATACTGTAGATAGTTCAGGTCCACATATGCAAATAAAGGATCGAAAGTGACGTTCAGTGATTGGATAGTTACAGAAAGTTGTTACAGTTACGTTGTACTGGAGCTCTTTATAAGCAGGCTGGCTGAACCCTTCTGTTCAGTTCTCTTCTGGCCTGTGAATAAACAAGAGCTGTTTGAAGAATCGCTGTGTCGTCTGATATGTTCACCCACAACTTAACAGGCATGACTCCCTTGCTCCAGCTCATAGGCCTCCCCAATGCCCCCTCTTGTTCTGCAGCACTGCAAATTCCCCCTTTAACCCCAGCAAACTCCACCTGTCCCCACCCGTTCCTCCAGCTTTCTCCCCCCAACTGCGGGAGGCCTAACACACACACCACAACCCCACCCTCCCATCCCTGTTCCCTTACACTCCTCCAAATGCCCCCTTATCTCCCAGTCAGTCGTCCTTGCCCCCTTCCCCAATTCCTTCTTTTTCCCTCTTGACCACCACCAGAGAGGACTAAAGCAGTCCTGTTAACCCAAGCATAGGCAAACTCGGCCCTCCAGATGTTTTGGGACTACAACTCCCATCATCCCTAGCTAACAGGACAAGTGGTCAGGGATGATGGGAGTTGTAGTCTCAAAACATCTGGAGGGCTGAGTTTGCCTATGTCTGTGTTAACCTGTCCTCTCCCACTTCTCTCACCACCACATTATGACCGTGTTGTTTTCTCAGAGCAGCCTCACCCCACTCCTGCCTTTGGAACTTTGGAAAACAGCCAATGAAAACAGAGTGGTGACATGCTTGCATTCTTATTATACGCAAGCTAGTTTACTGTGAGTGAAATTCTCCTAACAGGGGTGTTTGTGCGCATGTTATATATTACATTTCTCCCACTTTTTCCTCCAAGGAGCTCAAGGTGGTGTACATTGTTATTCCCTCCCCATTTTATGCTCACCACAACCCTGTAAGTCTGCCTGTCTAATTATATATAAATATCTGTCTGTCTAATTATATATAAATATCCTCTTTTTCCCAGTTGGGCCTCAAAAATCCCTTGGAGGTGTTCAGCACATACTGTAAACAGGAAAGCCTATCTACAAATTACTCTAAGATTATGATTTTGAGCAAACAAAGTCATAGGCATAAATGGTGCGTATCCATCTATGCACCTGTTGGGGGGGTCAGGAAAAAGGAGTTCAATAAAATTGCTATAAATTGTTGTGATGGTTAAGAGGTTTAATCTGAAATCAAGCTGGATTTGAATTTGTTAGTGTCTCTGGTAATTTCTTTCATTTCATGGATGTTAGCAAATTAGATTTAAAAAGCCAAAATAATATTAGAATTGGAACTGTCAGAGATGGACAAGGGAATTTTGTTTTAATGCTCAGGAACTTGGCAAAGCCTTTTTAAAAAGATTAAGGATTCTTATATTATGGACATCCCAAATAATTTTATTGATACTATGGCTTAATACAAATTTCCCATGGCCTCTGGCTAGAACAATAAACTTATGAACTGAATTGAATATACAATTACTGCATTTTTGTTTTGTTTTCGCCTTCCGTATAATAATATAGTTTTCATTCTGAAAATTAAATCGCACCAAACATTACAAAAGAGAAAGCACTAGATATATACTACAGCCCCATTGGTGGTGCTGCAATAATGGTTCAAATGACAACATCACTTACATATTTTAAAACTAGGATCACAGTCAAACAACTGGCTACTGTATATATAAAAACCAGGAAGACAGAATTCAACCCCCTCCCCCCCAAAAATACCCCTCTCTGAAAGAAAGCCTTAAGGTTGTATCCAATGCTGTGAGCATGATCCCTTTCGCACCAATGGAGGATTTCTTCACGATTCAAATCTAGAGGAGTAATCCAACCATCAACCCAAGTGGGGAGAGAAAGAGATTAACCAACACCCACTGCAGTCCCGAAAAGGATCCCTCCCCCCCCCCCGACACACACACACACACACACACACATTACAGCTGGTGTTATTTGCAATTTTATTTCTAGACATGTTCAAAATGCAAAGATGCACTGAATGTCAGATCACATCAGAGTTCTCTCGGTTGGGAAACACTGGCTTAGACCTCGCCAGTGGCCTTTGAATGAGGGTTCTCCTTACACAATCAAAGCAGGCAACCTTTTTTTAAATAATAAAAAAGAATTGTTTGAGCCCTGAAGGGGCAAAGTACTGGGACCATTGAGGGAGAATTTAATTCTGTGATTTCAAGGTAGCTGGAGCTAATTAGGTGGTTCCACCTGTCTCTCAAAGCAGCTTTAAAAGCATTTTTGTGTGTGTGGTTTTTTCTTTTTAAGAGCTTGTGTGTTTGCTTTCTGGGTTAAAAGGTCGTTTGCGCACAACCTGACATTCTTTGCTAAGTGTGGGGGACAGGACACAATTGAGAGGAAATCACACATCATTGGCTCGGATTCTTTGAAAACATTATTGCCTCTTGATTGGCATGAGTGTGGCGGGAGGGATATTGCCCTTGTCAAGGCTGGACATCCAGGTGCATCACAAATCTTTTGGGATGTACACAAATAGAACTATGTGACTGTGCTGATAACATACTGTAATGATAAAAAGAAATTCTGCACCAAGGTTGCCTAAATTCACTGGCACACGCAAAAGTTGAACTCTGCAGCTGGTAAGCATTTGTAAATTTTATTTTGCTCCTTAAATCTTGCATATTTTATTTTCCTCCTGCTGCTAGTCATGGGAGGTGACTCTTCACAGCAGTGTAAAGATTCCTACACTTGAGAGAGTGAGTGGGTAGCTATTCTTAGTATAAATAGGTGAGGCTGCATTTGCCTCCTGTTCAATTTTCAGGTTCTCTCAGGAAGGACTACACCCTTCCTATTCTTTGCAGTCTTTTCAAAGCCACCCAACCGAAGAAAAGCAAGTTACTCGGGTCACTTCCGCCTGCCTTGGCTGATCAGGTCCAGGTCAGTGATCCGGGATTCAGCCCTGCCCAAGCCTCCGAGGAGAAGATAGGGGAGCAGGGTTCTCTCTACCAGTGACTCTGAGGAGCCAATGGATTTGCAAAGAGTACAGTGGTACCTCGGGTTACAGATGCTTCAGGTTACAGACTCCGCTAACCCAGAAATAGTACCTTGGGTTAAGAACTTTACCTCAGGATGAGAACAGAAATTGGGCGATGGCAGTGGGAGGCCTCATTAGCTAAAGTGTTGCTTCAGGTTAAGAAGAGTTTCAGGTTAAGAACGGACCTCCGGAACGAATTAAGTACTTAACCTGAGGTACCACTGTACAGTCGTACCTTGGGTTACAGACACTTCAGGTTACAGACTCTGCTAACCCAGAAATAGTACCTCGGGTTAAGAACTTTGCTTTGGGATGAGAACAGAAATTGTGTGGCAGCAGTGGGAGGCCCCATTAGCTAAAGTGGTACCTCAGGTTAAGAACAGTTTCAGGTTAAGAACGGACCTCCGGAACGAATTAAGTTCTTAACCCGAGGTACCACTGTATCTGCCATGGGGCTGGAGGTCCCCAAAATAGCTGCTTGGATTTCTGACCGGCTCTCAGACCTCCCTACCCCAACCTGCCTCCCATGGCCACAGAAGCAGAAGGAATTCATGTCAGGCAGGAATTTCAGGGCCACCGCAGCCATGTGGCCCTACTTTATAGAGGACACTCCTCTATTCATAGCGGTTCTATATCTGAAGGGCTGTCCGAACTGCACTTGGCTTAAAGATGAAGAACCATGAGAAGGGAGAGCAGGAGAGTGAAGTTGTGTACCAGTGGTTAAGCACCTGGACCAAAGGCAAACAGGTCACAGCCTCTCTGACTATGGTGAAACGTGCTAGATTTTTACTTAAATTATAGCAGTTCTTTCTAAACTGGCATCTCTGACTGCAAACTAGCATATGCAGGTGTTATGCAAATTGGCACCCTCTTTTGTTCCTTTTTCGTGATTGATTTAGATAATTTAGGGTCATCTAGTCCTACCCAGCTGGGGCTCAAACCCACAACCCTGAGATTCAGAATCTCATGCTCCAACAACTAAGCTATCGCAGGCTTTATGAGTGGCCACCCTGTGGAGGAAGTGAGGCTGCTTGGGAAGAGGAGGCACCTGCCCAGATTAGGGCCTACCCGAGAGCCAGGTGGTTGGCATAGGGAGCCTTCAGCTATACAAACTGGGGAAACAGAGAAGAGGTCCTTAGGCCCCAGCAGAACGTCTCCATCTCCCTTCCATGGGTACTTAAAAAGTGCCTATCCATTTATTCCAGGGATTGGGTATACGATGCAATCCAACTATCATACATACAGTCCAGAGATATTTGCTGCGAAGCCTCTGCTAATGGAGCGATCCCTTCACCCAGGTTCAGAGTGCTCATGGAATGCTTATGAACATTCAGACTGCTCAGTTGTTTTTCCTAAGGAAAACCTATCAGGGTAAAAGGTTTAGGAAGAAATGCAGCTGGCTGAACATTGAGGGTGGGTATGGAATGGACTGGCAAGAATTCTGAACAAGGAGCACTTCACACGGCAACGTTTTGTTGTGGGTCCCAACTGTATTATTCCAACATATTTCACTGTACAGTGGTACCTTGGGTTAAGAACTTAATTCCTTCTGGAGGTCCGTTCTTAACCTGAAACTGTTCCTGAAGCACCACTTTAGCTAATGGGGCCTCCCGCTGCCGTTGCACAATTTCTGTTCTCATCCTGAGGTAAAGTTCTTAACCCAAGGTACTCTTTCTGGGTTAGTGGAGTCTGTAACCTGAAGCATCTGTAACCTGAAGCGTATGTAACCCGAGGTACCACTGTACTCTTTGCCAACTCCTGTTCAATTACAATGGGTTGTATCCAGTATGAGTCCCACTCAGAGTAGATATGTTCAAATTAATGGCCCTAAATTAGTCAGGTCCATTAATTTCAAAGGGTCTGCACTGGATATAACCCAATATCTCACCCCCCGCCTTTTTGGGGGGCTATGGCACAATCCATTTTTTGCTCTGCTAG